>NC_134539.1:45270000-46520000 GCF_050624435.1 Tenrec ecaudatus | reverse complement strand
AAGGAAGACCTAAAAATCCTGGGCTGGACTTCCAAAATCCCAGAGAGTGCCAACCAGTAAGGGACTTTAGCCAAGTAGTTGGAGGTGAGAGTATCCTACAGTTTCGCATACCCAGCAGTGAAAGGTGCGGAGAAATGTAATAGCTATTGAAATCACACTTTCAACAGTGACAAAACTGAAAAATATTGAGGAATGAAATACGTAAGATGTATGTCATGCATTTATGAAAAAAAACCACCTAAAAATCCTAACTGAAGGGCATTTTAAAAATCTGAATAACTGGAGAGAAATAGTGTGTACCTTATGAAAACATTCTCCCAGATTAATAGTTTTTAATGCCCCAATTATAATTCTAGTGGAATTATTTAAAAATTCTAAAGTAAACCAGAAGAGCAAAGATGTGAAATATTTGAGAAAAAGAAAATGATGTGGGAAAGGGACTAGGATTTGTCCTATCTTATAGAAAACTTTGGCGACTTAAATGAAAGTAAATAGGGAAGTATAGTTCTAGTTTAGCACATCAAAAATTTTGACTATTTAAGCAAAAGTAAACAGGGCAGTGTGGTTCTGGTTTAGCAGTAGTTAAATAGATCGAGAGAAACAGGGAGGATCCAGAAACAGACATAAGTATATATTGTGTACCAGAAAAAGCTAAACCATTGTAGATATTTCATACAGAGGGAATTTAGTACAGGGAATTGGCTATACGAGGAAGGAGCACACTGCACTGGGCGGTGAGACGATCCAAAATAAACAACTAGAATCTGCTCCTCACTCCTGGGAAGGGAACATTTTGGCATCAAGGATCTTGGGGTCACAGAGGAAGTTGGGCTCAGAGGAGGCCTGTCAGTGGAGCTGAAGCCACGGACGCCTTTCAGCTGCTACTGGAAATGTCGCCTGAAGCACAAAGCAATGGAGCAGAAATGTCCTGACCCTCCAGTCTTTTCCCAGAATCTCCCCCTGGCCAAACCTACCTGGGACCCCGAGGGCAAATCCTGGGAAACACAGTCCCCTGGCAAGAGAGCAGGTCAGGAGATGAGTGGGCAATGGGTCTGAGAACACTCAGGAAAGTGGCTGGCTCCTCTAAGAGGTGACGGTCCGAGTTTGTGTGACAAGGACAAATGAGTCCTTTGGTGGTAGTGAGACAAGTGATTGCTCTTCATTGAAGAAAATAAAAAGAGTAAACTTTCACCTTACAATGCACACATGAATTCCAACTAAGTTAATAATCAAGTGTGAAAAATTAGAAAAATAAGCAGTTCCGTCTTGGTGCGAGCACTGGGGTTGGGCAGCCCCTTCACAAATCAGAGTGCAGTGTCCCCCCCAGGCCTAGGGCAATCCCATTGGGAGCTAGCTCACTCTCCTCCTTCAGCGCATCTTAAGCACACTTCAAACATCACGTCCCCAGGGGGGTTTCCTGTTGGTCCTCCCAGGGTGGGTTACGCAGCCCTACCCTGCACGCTGTCTGATACTTGGTACTTCACCGTGAGCTTCTTGAGGACCAAGACAGTGCTTCTTCTTGAATGCACTGACAGTCATTTTATCTTCAGTCCAACCAGTATGGACGGCGCACCGGCTGTGGGATTCACACTGCGCACATGGGAGGATTCGAAACCAGAGACGCGCAGTCTCTGTGCTGCTGAGTGGGCTGGATGGTGCAGAAGACAGGTGTGCACAGCAGGACATCTCGGGCAGTGGAGTTCCGAGAGGGATTGGGCAGTTTGCATCTGAGTACTTTTGCAGCCTTAAATAGAAGCCAAGACAGATGGGGAGAGGCAGCAGGTGGGCAGCACGTGGGGCCAGGAGCACCGAGGGGGCAGGAGTCCTGCATTTTATCGCAGCCTCAGCCAACCGCTTGCTGGGTGACCCTGGTCACCGCAGGCCCCCGTGGAGGAGTGACCAGCCTGACCGAACCCTGGATGGAGAGATCCTGATAGGGGAGGGCCTGGCCATTGGTATTTTCAAGGCTCTTGCTATTTTCTTTGCAGTTCAGACCAATGGCCTTATATTATTTATGGAGTGTTTAGCTCTTAATGCTAAAGCATCAAAACCAAGGAGGAAATCAGCTCTCTGCCAGTGGAAGTCAGTTGATCGGATGGCAGCAAAGGCATAAACTCAGCCTGCTCGCCTGCTGTGAGCCCCGGTAAATGCTGCGTGTGTTCGGTGTTCGTGCCATCACGCAGAGAGCGCCTTACAGACACACACAGCCTGGCTCTGCCCCGGTGCCTGCTCTCAGAGTCCCCCCGGGCCTTAGGGCCATTTTTCCTTGGAACCCACTGGGGAATGTGCTGGTTCAGCTTTGGGTTCTTGGTCAGGACTCTCTTGATCCTGAAAGTCCTGGGAGAGGACACTGAAGATGGAAAGGAGCCACACTTGAAATAGTGGAGATACAGAGAGCTCGTCTGGTTATTTTGTAACTCTTTTATTGAGCTGTGAATCACGAGTCAATCCACCGATTTAAAGCTGTACAGCTTAGTGTTGAGGATGCACTGAGTTTCTCAGCAATCCACTAGAACATAATTTTACAACATTTTCATCCCCTCCAAAGAACGTCCACACCCACTGGCAGTCCCTCCCTGGCCCTCTGACAGCCACAGTCTCTGGGCATGCTCCCATCCTGGACATTGCATATCGAGGGGGTCAGACAATGCAGGGGTCTATCCATGCTGGAGCGTGTATCAGTCCTTCGTTTCTGTGTCTGCCAAATAGTATTCCATTGTATTGTAGGCCACGTTGTGCGTGTCCATTCATCACGGTCCTTGAGCTGGTTCCACTTTGGGGGCTATTATAAACACATACTATGAATTCATATTGTGAATTCATAAGATATGAATTGTATTTATCCTCTACTATAAGAATATGTGTTATGAATTCACAGTAGGAATTCATCATGAACGCTCGGCACATATTGGAATTAATAATAGATGTATAGAATGTGAACATGCTTGGATGATGATGCACAAGTTTTTTGTGGGCATACGGTCTCGTTTCTCTTTGCTCTGCACCTAGGAGTGGAAGTGCAGGGTCATATGACAACTGTCACATTTCACAGAATGGCTAGACTGATTTTCAAAATCCCTAAACCATGTTATTTTCCTACTAATCTGGGGTGATTTTAATATTCATCCTGGGTTTGAAACCACCGGACTCATGATGTCTGAGGGGCTTCATTTGACATGATGTATGATTTTCCACCCAGGATTCGATGCCCACAGTTGTTCCAGAGCGTGGCTGAGCTGCAGAGGGGTGTGACAGACTCCTAGAGAAACTTCATCCCTTGTAGCTCATGTTTCAGAGAAAGCTCTGCCTTCCAGCTCGGGAACCTGTCCCCACTCTGGCCCCGCACTGCTCACGGTTCTGGAGGCGAATTCCGGGGCCTCCCGTGATTCCATACGGAGCAGCCTTGACCAAGCATCCTGTGATCCACCGAGGGAATCCGAGGCCAGGAGGGATGGTGATGGGGACTGGAGAAGTGCCCCACACGCAGTGGTTCTGAGAGCTGTGCCCGCCCCTGACAGTCCCGCTTTCTCATTATGGAGGCGGACTCTTTCCCCAAGGGAAGGGGAATAAAAATAGATTTGGTTCCACTGGAGTACCCATAGGCAAGGTATGCACAGGCCTACTTGTGCTTACTAATCTGTAGTGTTTTTCTGTGGTGAAGCTATTCATCCCCATTGGTAAGCACAAGTAAGCCTATGCCAATCTTGCCTACTGGATAATCTGCCCTTGGTTGTACCTTAGGTTAGAAAGGTCCGGATGGAACGTGGTGTCAGAAGCCAATTCTGTGCCTTCTTTTGCCTCCACACACGATGTAAGATTGTCCCGGAGCAGAGTCCCCGGGAGGCAGCCAGCGGGGGTGAGAGAAGCTCGGAGCCTCAGGGTGATATGTGTGCAGTTTCCTCTGGAATGTATCCTGCATCAACCACCTCCCCTGCCTGCCGACGGACAGGCCTGCCAAGCCCGGTGAACAACGACTTCAGAAATCTGCCAGGGGGCCATTCCCCACGCCCTGCCCTGCCCCTGCCTACAGGATCCTTCCCACAAATCTGTTGTCCACACAGCACCCAAAATTAACTTTCCACAATGTGACACAGACTTGGTCACACTCACCCTGAAACCCTTTCTGACCCCTTGTTGTCCTCAAGCTAACCCCACTTTCCTTCTCTGCCACTTCCCGCCCAGTCCCCCCTCTCCAGCTACTCCGCTCTTTCCACTGCAGCAGTTCTCAACCTGAGTCATGACCC
This sequence comes from Tenrec ecaudatus, assembly GCF_050624435.1. Classification (NCBI taxonomy): domain Eukaryota; kingdom Metazoa; phylum Chordata; class Mammalia; order Afrosoricida; family Tenrecidae; genus Tenrec; species Tenrec ecaudatus. The sequence goes on along the minus strand of NC_134539.1, from coordinate 46,515,756 downwards.
CTTTGGGGGTCCAACGGCCCTTTCACAGGGGTTGCCTAAGCCCATCGGAAAACACATATTTCCGATGGTCTTAGGATCTGAGACACCGCTCCTCTATCCATCTCCACGCGGGTCTGCCCACATACAAGTACCCAGTGTGAAGACTGTTACCCATGCTACACCATGCTTCAAGACAAAATTTCATTTATATCAAAATTTCACAATACATAATGACATACTGTTTTGTGATTCATCACTATGCTTTAATAATGTTCAATTTGTAACAATGAAAATACATCCTGTGTATCAGATATTTACATGACGATTCATCACAGTAGCAAAATGACAGTGGTGAAGTAGCAATGAAAATAATGCTATGGTTGGGGGTCACCACATAAAGAACTCTATGAAAAGGTCACGGCCTGAGGAAGGTGAAGAAGCGCTGTTTTACTGCCCTTCCTTTGCCTGTGCTACTCCTTAGGTCTGTCGCAGAGATCTCTCCCTACCTTTTCCACCTGGAAAAACCAACACACATATACACCTCCTCTGCTTGGAAGCTATTGGTTGCAAAGGGGAGAAACCAAATGACTAATAAATCAAACAGGTATTAACCCTGATAACTGAAGGAGCCCTGGTGGTCCAGAGGTTACCCGATTCACTGCCACCCGCAAGGTCAGCTGTTCAAAACCATCAGCAGCTCCTTGGGAGAAGATGGGGTTTTCTACTCCCATAAACAGTTACAGTCTCAGGAACAAACTCACAGGGCCAGTTCTGCCTTGTCCTGTAGGGTCGCGATGAGTCAATATTATGAAGTTGGTTTTTTAATAACTGAAGAGGTCAGGAGCATTACTAGGGTCATGAGGCCCTGGGTGATGAAAACAGTTCAGTGCTGGACAACTAACCCAAAGGTTGGCCATTGAATCTACACAGATGTGCCTTGGAAGAAAGGTCTGGTGATCTTGTGGAAGGTCCCAGCCACCATAAGCCTGTGGGACACAGTTCTACTCTGAGACCATGGTGTCATCAGGAGTTGGAATCACTTTGAGGGAAACTGATTTTTAACCGGCTCTACCAGCTTTCTGCATTGCTGGAGTCAGGGGCTCAGGTTATTCTACTAGGATTTCATGCCACCCGACAGTCCCTCATCCCCCTGCCCATCTACCTTCAGTCTTCGCTCATCTTGTCTCTTTGCTGTGAGTTAGTGTCATTCTCTGCGATGACTTCCTTGTGAGTATGGGAGATGATCACAAGCAGCTTCAACTTGGGCCATCCTTACAAATGGGTCTTTAAGCACAGCAGCCCCGGGGCCTTGGCCTTACAATACCTTCGAGGGCCCATGGAAATATTTGAACAGCTCTTAAAACCAGAAGGAAAAACAAAACAAAAAACCTTTAGTTAGTTAAAAGAAATGGTTTTAATATGTAATACTAATTTATTCCTCTTTATACCAACACAGTCATAAAGTCGTATATTTGTTTATTTTTATAGAGGACAGGGTGAAGGCCAAAGCGCTTAGGACACTGCTTACAGCTGACTGTCAAAGAGGAAGAGAGACCGCTCTGTCTGTTTGCCTGTGTCAAACTGTAGAGAAGATACTAATTGGATCACACTCTAAACACATCTACTAGGGGGACCCTGATTGGCTGACTCAAGCCCCTCCTAAGGGAAGGGCATCACCCCACATACACTGAGGGAATGGGGATTTCTGGAAGAAGGAAGCTTCTGGAAGAAAGACATACTCTGTTTTAAGAATATCCACCAAACTTTTACACTCTCCCCCAAACACCCCTTCCCTTGAGACACCGTCCTCCAGAAGAATTAGTTATCCACTGCTTTTCCTCTCCCTTAGCAGTTCTAGGGGGTATAACTGACTGTATCACAGAGTCCGGGGTCTTTCCAGCACCAGGGCTCAGCTCCTGGAGGGCAGGACCACGGACTGGATCGTAGCGATATGGGTGAGGAGCAAGGGCTTTTAGAGGAAGGGGCCTTTCAGCTAAGTGGAGGTAGAAGGAAGAGTTCCCGGGGCCGAAGGTGAGGGGCCCACCAGGGTGGGAAGGTTTACCAGTCCACTCTGATCTTGGAGTGGAAGGAGTTGGGGTGCAGAGAAGGATGGAGCAGGAGGTGAGGTTAAAAAGACGACAGGACAATAACATGGAGAGCCGCCAATGCCTCAAAGAGGATTTTGGATTTTATCCTGAAAGCCAGGCTTCTTCACCTGGGTCCTGAGGAGGGCTGATCCAAAAGCCCAGGCAGAGAGTCCATTCTGACTACAGATGGTTTTGAAGACTGTCAGTCTCTACTGGAACAGACAACCTCATGGTTCCCCCCGGAGGTGCCCTCTCCCGAGGGACAGCTGAGGCTTGGAAGTGTTGAGGAATCTTCGATCTTGGGGGCTTCTCAGTTCTCATCAGATTCCCAAAGGGAATGAGGACTGGCCACTCACCATGGAGAGGGGGCCACGGTGCTGGAGGGAGGAGGGCTGAGCTCTAGAGCGACTCCAGCACGCTGCTCTGAGGACGCCCCAGAGGATGGGCTGGAGGACTGGAAGCTGCAGGGCGGCCGATGGCCATCTGTGTGCAGATGGGACGGAGAGGAGCGATTGCCATGAAAAGACGGTGGTGGGAATAGGCCCGCTTTGCATGTGGCAGGAGATGGCGATGAAGACAAAGTGTCTTTGAGACGTCTTGTTTGTATCCTTACTTTCCCGGAAGATGGTTAACCTGTCATTTTTATGATTGCTTTTCATTTCTTCCTCCCAGTGAGGAAATACGTTTCTTTTATGTATTTGAGAATACTTTTAAGAGCATGCACAGGATAAAGAATTTATAGACACTGGCTTCTCCCCCCACCCCCAGCTCTAAAGACTGGGTTCAGTTCTAAAAACACAGCGTTTGTTACCCTAAACGTTTAAAAGAATGATTCACACGTGACAAGCAACTAGTTGGTGCACAAGAAGGTCTTCCTTGGCTGGTTCATATCTGCCTACAGTGACTACCCATTTTTTAATGCCAACCGTTAGTTGGCTTTGCTCCTTTTAGCTTGGCATCAATCAGTCCCACAGCTCAATAGGTAAGGGTGGATGCATCGTACTGTATCTGAAATCCGTGCCTTCGGTGCTCGCTCCATATGTCCTGGTCAGGAGAGAGTGCACTCCGTTCGAAAGCGACAGGTGTTTGTTTTAAAACGGATTTCAAATCCGTGGATCTAAGTTCCTGTCCTGGAAAGCTGCCGGCGAGTGCACACAAACTGGAATTTAAAAGGAAGCGCTTCTGAGACCCTCTGCCCGTCCCCATCGGTGCCCAGAGCTACCAAGAGCATTGGCTTTCCTAACCTGACTTTGTACCCCACACAGCTACCCGCTCCCCTCCCCGGTGCTCAGCAGCTCCGACCGGCTGCCCTTTGGCATTGAGGAGAACGGGGGCACACCATTCACCACCAAAGCGCCGGGAAGGCATCACCACCACCACCACCAGCACCACGCAAGCTATGGCCTCACCCTGACGCTGGAGAACAAAGAGGGCCCTTCGAGGTCCCCGGGCTCCAGCAATAAGTCCCTTACGAGTGAGTAGGGGGAGAGAGGCGGGGGCAGGTGGGGGGGAGTAATACTGGGGAATCCAATCTGAGTAGCTTCCCCAGATCCTGAAGACAAGCCCATGTCACCGCGGTCATCGTGCTATGCTGGATGAGCACGCTTAGGCCAGAGCCCACTCGAGCCTTGGGCAGTGCAGTGCAGCTGATGGTTCTCCAGTCCCCTCTGATGTCACTGCACAGGGGTGGTTCCTCCATCTCATTCCTCGGCAGTTCTTTCTGTGCAGCACCCATTCCTGGCTCCGGCCAGCAGACGGGAAAAGAGGGGTGGATGTGAGGTGACTGGAATTACAGAGAAACCTATGCCCCCCCCCATTTCTGACACGTCCACTTCTGTTTGCTGATACAGAGCCCACTGAGAGAACAACAACAGCAACTAAGAAAGCAAGCTTAACTCTGTGACAGTGTGTTTTCGATCTGTTAAAGCTACTCAGAGAGATGGGCTTGCATATCATCTAGCTGTTATGTTTTTTGGATGGGCACCTTTATTATATTTTACAGCCTTGGCCTGTGCGGAATCGGAGGTGGTGGGAGGAGGGTTTGTTCTTTGTCACACGAGGTTGGAAACGCCCTCACAGGCCCAGGAGGCGGAGCCCAGCCTTCTCCTCGGGCCTTGGTGTTTGCCATCTATCAGTTGGGGTGAAACCAAGGAGCCCTCTGACTCTGCCATTTCATGAGTCTGTGACCTTGGGGGGTGGGGGCATGCTCTGCTGTGGCCTCTGGGGAACGGTGCTGGCTGGCTGGACTGGGGGTTGGAGTGGCGCTCAGGTCCCCCTCGCTGTTCAAGGATCGGAACCTTCCTCACTCTCTACCCTGCCCGCCCTGCCCTCACCCTGGTCTGTGCCTCATCCTGGCGTACCTGAGGGAATGTTCAAACTCCTGGGGACGCTGTAGCCACACGGCCCACATGACACTTCTAAAAGCACCTCAGACCAGCTTGTGTTACGGTCTTAGACCCTTTCGATGGCCCTTCCCTGGGCCAAGGCTGGCCATGACTTCCAGCCTCCAACCTTCCTCATCACATCTGGATCTACCCTCCCCACACCAGATGCTGAGCCACCTTCGGCTCTGCCCTTGACCTCTGCTGGTAGCTGGCCTGCAAGGCCTGGCTCCACCCTAGTCAACTTCCACAGCTCGTCCTTCAGGAGTCCTTCAGGAGTCCGTGCAAATGCTTATGCATCCCTTCAAGGGAATTTCCTTAAGGCGCCCCCACCCCAATTCAGAGTTTAGCGTCCCTTCCATCTTCCTCTACAATTAAACTTATCTCTTTTTTAAGAAAGATAAAGTATTCTATTTATTGTCAGCAATAAAGGCTGGCTGATGGCAGCTTTCATAAGAGCTTTTACAAGGCCACACCCTCACACGTAGCCATTCAGGAGCACTTCTTCCGTTCCTTTGGAATAGCTGTGCTTGGATCCGTCTCCCCCGCGCCTAGACGCCCGTCTCAGCCACCTCTTTATTCCAGTTCCCCACATCCCAGTTGCTCACAATAGTTGGCACAAGTATTTAGCACGCAGCGAATGATATAATGCATGCGTGCGTGAGTGAAGAATCCCCGCTAGTGGGTGGGTGGGAGGCCGTGCAGAAATCCGAATCCGTGCATGTTCGCCCCAAGACTAATCCTTCCTACTGTGTAGTGTTCTCCATTCATGACGCATTGCACAGGAAGGATATCAGGAAAACTCGCAAAGGGACTACATTCCTTCCCGATTCTCAGGGCTCTGAGGCTCAGCGGGAGATAAGCGACTTGCCCAGGGCCACACAGCCTTCGGGATCAGGAAGGGCTTGCGCAGGTGTGGGAGAGGGGGTGGGGGTGGGCAACTGGGGATGGGGAGAACAGAGATGGGCCCTGAAACCTTGGCTTGCCGTGTTCTCACACCCATCAGCTACACCTTCAGGGGGTTCCAACTGTGGCAGAGACGCCTGTAGAAAGGGCGTTGGGGGTGAGGCTGTGGAAGTTAACTATCACCCACTAACTGCCCTTTCCTGTCATCCCTCTCCCCGCCCACCCCCCCACCCTCCCGCTACATTTTTAGAGCTGAGTCCAGGAGCGCCTGCCCTGTTCAGTGAACCGACTGCCCATCTAAAGAAGCTGGAACTGGACACGGTGAAGGCTGTTGGACCCTGGCCTGCTCTGCACATCAACATAAACAAGGTGCCCGGAGCAGGGGCCGGGGGCTCATGTCCACATTGAGTGATAATCTCTGGACCGTGTGAAGGGCTTCTATCCAACATTTCCTGACTTGGCTGCTCAGAGGATCTTTTAGAAATAAAACCGGTGCTTGCGCTTTTGGGGGACGGATTACTGACGACTTCTTGCCTTCCTTCCATGTTGAGACTAGCAGATGGGTTCTCTTTGTGGCTAAGTTCCCTGAGGGCAGCATCCACACTTCCTTCCTTCCTCTGAGCCCTGTGTCTCCTTGTGATGGCACCTGGCACACGGCAGATGCTCAGTCATGGTTTGATGATGGAAGGAAGCGGGGAGGGAGGGAGGGAGAGACAGGACAGAGGCCTGGTCTTGCATCTCAAAGGGCAGCTTATCCAAGCCACTGATAGCATGTCCATGTTACACCACTGAGGCTGAGTCCTTGAGTGCCCGACTCCTGGTCTGGTACCTTCGCTTGCCAACATCTCTTGGGCCTCAGACTTCTTTGTCGTGGGGGCTGTTATGCATTGTAGTATGGTTAGCAGCATCTCGGGGGTACACCCCCCATCCAATTGTGAAAACGAAAAAAAAAACGTCTCCAGATATTGCTTGACGCTCCCTAGAAAGCAAAATCACCCCAGTGGCGAATGGCTCTTGTGCATGTTTCTAAATTTTATAAGTGAACCGTCTTCTTTATTTACAGTTTATACCTTCCACTCCGACATTTCGCTTGGTGCTGTCCAAGAGGGAGCACATAGGTGCACTTCTACCCTGCCCTCTAGGGTCACTATGGGTCAGAATCAGCGGCTGTGAGTTGTGGGGAGTGGGGAGGGGACGGGGAGGGTTGAAGAAGGAATCAGAAGGCTTTGGAAGAAGTTCCCTGTGCTGGTCGGCAAGGGAGGCTGCATCTTCTGGGCCACTCCTGTACCCTGTCGACCTACGAAGACTTCTGGAACTTCTTAGAAGACTTCCACTCTCTCCCTACCTTTCCTTCCTCCCTCCCTCACCGCCTTTAGACTCAGGAGTCCCTTTGGTTACTAGTAGGGCCCAGCTCAGGCTTCATCTTCAAGACCCTATTCCTCTCTGTTCCCAGAGCTAGAAAGAATCCCTCGCTCAGGGTGGACTTACCATTCATCCACAAATCTCTCTTAAGCAAGCCTGTGCTTGCTGCTGGGCATTCACCAAAGGGGTGGGCTTGGATCCGTCTCCTTTCTCCGAGCTTCTTGGTACTCTTCTTCAGTTGAGTCCCCAGTACATATGATAACTGGTTTTACTGGAGGCTTATTCGGAGTTTGGCAAAATCCAACAACACTTTACCAGGGAATACAGCACCCCGTGCAGTAGAGAAGAACTCACAAGCTCTCTAGTAACTTGTGGTAACGGGCACTATGGGTGAGGAGTCCTCGTGGTGAAGTGGACTGCACAGTGGGTTGCTGGCAACAAGTTCGGTGGTTCGAGCTCACCAGCCTCACCTGTGGACAAAGATGAGACTTTCTGCTTCCAGTGTCGGAAACCCTACCCAGGGTTGTGATGAGCTGGAATCAGCTTGATGGCAGTGCGTGGTGGCAGTTATTGGTAGGCTGTTGGTAGGACACTGACAATCATTTCTTGCTCTGGGTCAAGACATCGCTGGTTCTTGAGCGTTTTCTTGAAGCTCAAACTGTAACTCCCCGCCTATCTTTTTTCACACAAAGAAATGCATCCGTAAAACAATTCGCTAGAACGATGTGATTATACAGGTAACTTTGACTTTGTCGTAACGCATAAGAAAAAGATATTATTTCAAATGACAAGTCTTTGCCATTAATCAAAAGTTCCTTGCAACAGACTCGTCATGATACCACAACAGGGAGGCTGCTTGTTTGGAGACCTTTTAAGATTATTTACCCCCTAGCCCCCAAACTCTGGAATGCTCTGATCTGCCCAGGGTCTGGATACATTTTAACTAATTTATTTAATGGTGAGCAGTCATTCTCATAAGAGCCCTGTTGAGGTAATGGGTTAGGCACTGCGCTGCTAACTACAAGTTCAGCGGTTCGAATCTGCCAGCTGTCCCATAGGCGAAAGGTGAGGCTCTTCACTCGCATAAGGGTGACCGTTCTGGAAACCCACAAGGGCAGTTCTACTGTGTCTTTCAGGGTCACTATGAATCGGATTCAACTCAACAGCAGTGAGTTTGGGGCTTTGGAGGCATTTTCATTGCTTGGTATCACAGGAAATTTTAAATCTCATCAGGTTCCAAATGTGTAAACACTATGTCTAAACAATTTAACTCTGCATCTGATTATCTCTTGGTTTCCAAGTGCCATTCACAAGTGGAGGAACTATTTCCTGCTGTAAGAACATAAAAGTCCAATGTTCCATCATTTGTACAGTTTGAAATCCATATATTCATAGTAAACAATAAAATATCTCTTGGCATTCCAATAGATTATATGTAAAGCATGACACTCGGTCCTAAAAGGCGAGAGACCGCCATCCTCAGAGCCACCTTGCAGGCGGGACTGTGAGTTTGTCCTTCAGACCTTCATCCCCAGAGAGACGGCTTTCATACAAAGAAATTCACAATAGGATGCACACATTTCCCCAAATGTAGACTGCTCTTTGCCTGAGAGAGCGCTTCCCAGGCTGAGTGTCCCTCCTCTCCCCGGCCAGCTTTGTCCGGCTATCACAGGAGCCAGCCAATCGCGATTTTTATTTTCTCCAAAAACCAGCTCGAATGACCAAATCCAAGGGGGAGAAAAATCAATGCTGAATTTGCATTCTTTTCTTATTTTAGCAGCATTCGATTCTTTAAAAAATAGGCCTCCAGTCCCTGCTGTCAGGATAACTATATCCCCTTAAGCAATTGTCAGCAACCTCAAAGGGGCTTGAGAACCAATTTCATGCCTATATTCCAACATATTATTCTAAAAAGGCCAATCTAATTAAAAAGTTAACTCTTCAGACACCAATGAAAGGCCCCTTTCAAAGATTAATTGTGTAAATGCAACCGGATTTCCAAACACGAGATGCAGTCTGCTCAAGCTCCTCTTGCAGAATAAATAAGTTCTTTATTTGCCTAAAGGAGAATGCTAGGCTCCACAGCGCAATGCATTGCGTCCCGTTAGTCTGTTTCCTTTATATCCTTTCCCTTGGTGGCTCGGGATTGTCGCGATTGGTGGGTGCTGTGGAGTTGATTTCAGAGCCCCGGTGACTCCACAGGACAGGGCAGAGCTGCCCCCTCGGGGTTTCTAGGCTGTGGTCTTCATGGGAGCAGACCAGCAGGTCTTCCTCATTAGCAGCCCCACACTTAACCATCGTCTCTGCTGGGATCATCAGTGCCCGCATCTCAGATGCGCTTTCCTTCTTGCGGTTTCTTTCTCTCACCACGTTAACAATCTTGCTGAAGCGGGAGGCCGAGGCTCTGAGAGGCAAAGTGGTGGCAGTATGGCTGAGTGGGGCAGCACTCGGGCTTTGCTCCCACAAAGTCCTGGCCAAGTGACAGAGCGTCTCTCTGCTTTGTTTTACTCATCTCTAAAGGGGGCATATACTATACCCCACCTCCAAATGGATAACTCAGGAAGGATTTGTTGGGACATATAGTTGAAATTCTCCGTCAGTGCCTGGAGTTCAGACAATGTTAGCGATTGGCTTGATTTGACTTTTCACCATCGGTTTTTGTTGCTTGTTTTTCATGAAGCTGGTGAGAAATGAGCTGAGATTCAAATACAGACCTCTGCCTCTGCTGATCTTGTGAAGCCATGAAATTGCGGAGTTCTGCCTGCCCCGCCAAATACTTCTCCACTTGGGCCCAGGAGGACAATGCGTACTCATGTTTTCTTTTCATTATTACGCGATACAAACTTGCCAATTGCCTTTTGAATTAGTGAGATTAAGTTTGGAACTGGCAGAACTTGTGGCCTTCAGAACATTCCATTCTTGCCCTGGGTCACGACGGCTAAGCTGTCATCTTGATGCCATTCCGTTGGCTTTGAGCAATGTCAGGCCCTTATGTCTTTTCTATTAAAATATCTCTCTTCTAACAATAACCGTATAGCATCATCATCTTCTGTGGACGCTGTTTATTTTGCACCTGTTATTTTGGAAGCACCCTATTAGCACTGGATAAGCGTTGGACTGCTAGCCGTAGGTCAGCAGTTCAAACCCACCAACTGCTCTGCCCCACAGAGTGGCTCTGAATCAGAATTGGCTCCGTGGCAGTGGGTTTATATTAGCCCTGGGATCGGCAGTTACCACTGCAGGCACGAGGAAGACCTTGTTTTCCTATATGTGGTACGTAGACCACCGAGGATGATTTCAGGCTTGGTGATTAAGTGTATTTTTATTTTAATCATTATATCATTTTAGTCTTTATACAATTATTATCCCCAAATCAAACTCATTGCTTCGAGTCGATGCCTACTCAGAGGAAACCTTCTGGGACAGGGTAGACCTGCCCTCTGGGTTTCCGAGACCGAATCTCTTCCTCCCAAGGAGCTGCTGGTGGTTTCAAACTGCTGACTTTGCAGTTAGCAGCCCAATATGTAACGGTCTTGCCACCAGGGCTCCTGTTAGTCATTGTAGTAAATATAATAATTATCAAGTTGTTTTTGCTTACTTGTGCTATTACACGGTTAAAATAATAGAGCTGGGGTAATTCATATTAATAAATTCGCATGCATGTTCAGTATTTATTGAGTTTGAGATATGAGACATGGCAATAATGGCAAAAAAATGTCACTAAATGATCAACATATGAAATACTCTACCATGAATCAAAACCTGTATAAATTTCTCACCATTAGGAAGAACAGTTCTAAGGAAGATCTACAAATGCCAATGAGTATTTTCTGCTCGTTCCCTTGGCTCAACAATCACAGGAGTTAATCTTTACAGCCGACAGGCAGGCAGTTTCACAGTGACTCCACGTGTGTGACTGAAAACCAGAGGGCTGTCAGGGCTGGATTTCCGGAAGCAGACCACCAGGACTTTCTTCCGAGGTGTTTCTTGGTGGACTCGCACCTACGGCCTTTTGATTAGCAGCGGAGTGTGTTATCGGTTTGTCCTCCCAGGGACTCCATAAGAGGTAGCAGGGATGTTGAACAAAAAACACTGGACTAGGGTCTAGGAAATGTGAAGCTTGATGAGTCTAGGGTCTGCTACTTCCTTCGCTGCGTGGCTCTGGGAAAGCCTCTTCATCTTGGCGCCCTGTCTTGTACAGTAACAGGTTCCATGAAACGTGTCCTTCCTGCTTCTCCACAGAATGAGACTAAGTGTCCCTGGAGAAAGCGCTTTTTCAGCTTGTCTTTCACAAGTCGTAGAGCACCAGGGCAGACGTAAGGAGGAAGAGACACGCTGGCGTGTATTTTCAGGTTCATGTGGGATTTGCAGTTATGATGGTTAGGGGACGTGAGTGTGCATGTCTGTTTGTCTGTTTCCTCTGTGCTGACAATCTGCTGCGTGCATTTTGGTTTGTCTCAGGTGGAAGAAAAGAAAGTTTCGGAGAAGACTCTTCAGACGCCTCGCTTGCCTTCCCCGATCACTGAGCACGTCAAGTGCAACATTTTGAAAGCTCAGCTGGAGAATGCGTCCAGAGTGAATGCCCAGGTGCGTGGAGCATGTCCATCTCTTGGATGTCACTCTGCGGGATGGCCTGTGTGCCACACAGGAGAAAGAGGCCGTTCGGCTGGGATGCTCGGTCAGTCGGTCTACCCAGGAGCCAGGAGCCACACCTGTGGTTGGAACAGAGATTTTAGATGAAGAATGATTAAAATCCAAGCCAGTTGTCCCCGAGCTGATTCCAGTGCATAGCTCCCTCCTGTGTGTCCGAGTAGACCTGTCCAGGCCGGAGAATTTCTGTGGGTAATCATTCAGAAGCAGATTGCCAAACTGTTCTTTCAAGGTGCCTGGGGGTGGACCCCAACAGCCCACTTCTTGGTTAGCAGCCAAGCACCTTAACCTTTTGCGTCACCCAGGGACAAGCAATGATTAATGAAGCAAGTGAAAGAGAAGAAGAATTCTATGGCCCCATTTTCAACCTGGAATGAGTGTAGGAGTCACCTAGAGCACAGGCTTTGAGGGATTTGCAAAGTCAAGGTGGGGCCATGAATTTGCATTTCTAACAAGCACTCCCAAGGCACCACATTTAGAGGAACTTGGGGAGATGTCAGAGTGCTAGATGAAAGGCTGATGATTCAAGCCCACTAGCCTATCTTTAGGAGAAAAACGAGGCTGCCTACTCTGGGAAAGAGGTACGGAGATTTGGAAATCCAACTTCGGGTCGCTTTGAGTCAGATTTGAGTCAAATCATTTGACTCAACAGTGGTGGGTAGGTTACTACAGGAAGTGACTACAGGAAGCTCTTAGCAACCCACCTACTAACGGGGAACTGGAAGCTTTGAGAAGTCCCATAGACAAGCTCAGCCTTCTGAGACGGGCTCACTGCTGGGCCAGTGCTGGGGTTTCTAAGCTCAGAGGACAAATCTCTCCAGCTTAGGACCAGGGCTCAGAGGAAGGGCTTGCCAGCAGGTTCATGCTGGGTGTCCAAGCTAGACCCCATAAAGTTGAATCTGGGGGTGTAAGAATACAGCATCCTGGATTCAGCTGCTCCTTCTGGTGAGAAGCTACTGGTGGGGGAAGAAGGGGATTGGGAGGCTCCGGAGAACGGAGCCAATGACAAGGAGCACATTCCTCTCTCGCTAGTGCCCTCTAGTGCCCTCTAACGAAAGAACCTGCCTGGGGCTCCTAGTGAGGGAGAAATGAGATTTGCAAGGTCCCGGGAAGCATGGTGGATTTCCAAGGCTGATGGCACTGCGGGCTCAGTGGCTCCATGCTCAGCTGGTAGCCCTAAGAAGTGTGGTTGGAACCCCCCAGCCGCCCAGCTGCTGTGTGAGAGAGACATGGCAGTCTGCTTTCGTCAGCAACACAGCCTGGGAAAACATCTGGAGCAGACCTACCCTGCCCTGTAGGGCCCGGGAGTTGGAATCCACTCGGCGGGAATGGATTTTTGTTGTTGTTTATCTTTAAGGAAGCAGACAAATTTCTCCCACCGTGTGGCTGGCTGGTGGGTTTTGTTAGCAGACTAGGGCTCCATTGACTACCCAACACTGGCTCTCAGAATGGCTGGATTCATATCTGGATCACAACGGCAGGCTAATCTTGTGACCTCTTCCAGCTTTCTCCTTGCAAAGGTTGCTCAATGTGTGCTTAGAACAGAGACTGAGATCTGTATGTTGTTTGTTTGTTTGTTTGTTTTGAGATCTGTATGTTTGCGATGTGTTTGCTCCACCTCCCATTAACCCCCAGGTGGGTTCAGTTGGCCTGGCTGGCTGAGTGGTTGCCTCTGGCTCGCCCTGATTCTTTGTGGGGCTCTCCAAAAGGAGGAGGATGGGTCTCTCTCAACATCCCATGATGCACTTCCCCCCAGGCTTCTGGAGCTGATGGGAAAGGGCCGATTCTGAGTGTCTTTGTACATCCCACGTGCTGTGTGAGCCTAGAGCTGATTGTTTTTCCTGATGAATGAGAAAGAGACTTGTGTGGGGGGAAAACAAGCCCATAGGCCAAGTGTTCACCTGTGGGCTTGTTTTCCCCCCACACAAGTCTCTTTCTCATTCACTTACCAGTATGAGCTGGCACAGAGCAGGTCCTTAATACCCAGGAGAAGTGGTTGCATTTAATTCCTAGGCCTTCACCCCTGTGGTGGTGGGTGACTCAAGAAGAGATTTGCTTATTAACATGTGGGAACACCATGACAGGGGTGGTCACTGACAGAGGACTTGCCTTTTGTTCCACCTTCACCTTATAGATAAGCTTTTGAACATAGAAGACTTTGAAAGAATTCCCCGCCCTCGCCCCGGTAATTTGCATGGCAGGATGTTCAGGTTTGACTAACTTGTTTTCTTTAACAGGTTGGAAAAGAGGAATCAACGTTTATAAATGTCACTAAGAAATCCAGTCTTCAGGATGCTAATGTAAGGTCCGTTGCTTCTTGTTCGAATGGGGGACCGAGGCTGACCATGTCACCAACATTATCCGCACACCACTGGCCATGAGGATGTTGGCTAATGAATTTAGAGTGGAAAAAAATAACTGAATCTGAACCCAAATGGGTGGGGAAGAGTGCCTTAAATATGTTTCGTTAAGGTTCCAACATGCTGCCTATTTACCTGTGGGTAGTTCTACCTCCCATACTAACAAAGAACTCTTTGGGTGGGTTTGGGGTTGTCTCTCAGGCCTACGGGTCTGCACTTGTCTTTTTGCTTGATCAAGTTCTTCCAAGGCGACTCTTTACTCTCTCTGTACAGTCCAGAGCACATCTAAACCCATCCTCTGCTCACAGTTCAGTTCAGCTTATCACTCTTTCCTCGGCCCACTGACATGACACCCCCCCCCCCCGAACTGAGCTACTCCAGTATCGGAACCACACATGTTCTGTACAGCTTCCAAGTCTCCCCTCCTCCTAACTCAGAGAAAGCCACTGCCCCGCTGATCTCACCGAGAGCAGAGCGCCCCTCTCAGCTCCCCTAAGAAACAGCAGCAACCACCCTACAAAAGCAGTAACCACCCACTGCCAAAAGCAACCTTCTCCTTGAATTCGCATTTCGAGTAGGGCCAATTGATTATCTGGCATAGTCTCTTAAGGAAATGCAGTAAGCGAAACTTAATTTTAAAAATTTTATATGTACACAGGATTAAAATGTGTGGTGCAGCACGTCTGAACATTCTTCTGGTGGTGTATTTTTCACACGAAATGCCCTATGGTCCTATTTCTTTTCTTTTTAAGTATATTCTGGGCCGTAGTTAAAATACTGTGGCTACCAGATCACTGGGAAGGGAAAGTGGATCATCTATAGCTTTCGTGTCACTCTTTTCATGGGCAGAACTTGGTTCTGATCCAGTCCCTGATATTGTAGGGGAGGGTGTTTGTGGCAGGGAATTTTTCTTCTGTACTCTAGTGATGTCCAGGTCCCTACATGCTGTATCATTTTTTATTTACTTTTTAAATTTTCTAGTTTTCATTTTATACTCAATAGAGAGGGGGGGAAATGGATTTTCTACCAACACTTTAAGGTCCACATTAACAGAGAGCAGGTTCTATGACCAAAACAAGACCATAAACCTTTTTGTTAATTTTTTTTAAATCTATAGAAGTCCCATTCCTGTGCGTGTGGAAACTACCCAGCCGACGGTGGAGAAGCCCGAGATCAAGCCTCCCAGAGTGAGGAAGTTAACCAGACAATACAGTTTGTGAGTTCTGTACTGCAAGTTTTCCAGTTATAAGAATGGTGGCAATGTTAATGTTTGGTCATAAATGCTTCTTCACCCCGCAGTGCGTCCAGAGTCAGCCATCTCCCAATTTCCCCTGATGTCCAATTTAGGGCCTTGGGGACTAGATCTGAAAACATCACATGTTGGCAGACGAATTCCTTTTCAAAGGCATAATGGGCTATATGTTGTGCCGCTAACCACGAGGCAGAAGTCTGAACCTGCTAGTCACTCTGCAGGAGGACGATGAAGCGGTCTGCTCCCGTGAGGATTTAGAAGTCTTGGAAGTCCACAGGGGCAGGTCTACTCTGTGCTGTCGGGTCACTATGAGTTGGAATCGACTCAATGGCAGTGACGGGTGGGTTTTTTAAGTTAATTAATTATAGATTGCAGCAGACCAAGTGACTGCAAAATGTAGAGGCTTAAGACAGCACACATTGAATACCTCTTAGCATTGGTGTGCCTATCAGAATTTTATTACCTTTACCGCTGAGTAAAATCCCACTGGAAGATCATATCACACTTTGTTCCTCCATTTATGGTTGACAGACACTTGAGTTGTTTTCTATGCTTTTGGCTACGGTCACTACTGCTGCAGTGAACATTGTTTGAGTCCCTCCTTTTAATTAATTTGGGCTAGTCAACAAATTATTGCTAGTTAGGTTTGCAGAATCATTGAAATGCTAACAGCAGGGTCAACAACTCAAATTCACCAGCCCTCCTTGGTGTGAAAGTCACTCCTTGGGAGAAAGACAGGAAGGCTGTCTGCTCCTGGAAAGAGCTGTCATCTTAAAAGCTCTCTGTACACTCACTCAGAGTTAGAACAGACTTGCTGGCAGTGGAGATGGCAGCAACCATCGAGTGAGGTGCCAGCCAAGTCCACACAGAAGAAGTACAGCAGCCTGTGTGATCCAAGGATTATAAATAATAAAATCCAAGACCAGAGGAGGGAGTCGTATCAGAGCTTCAATGAGGAAAACCCACTTTGCAACAAGCTATGAATGACGGTGGAAGCCCCAAATCAATTTGCAGGGCCCCTATATGGACTAAGCCTTCCCTGACTCCCTCCGACCACCCCCCAGGCATGTGAACAGCCTTGTTATCAGACAGAGAGGACTGTGGAAAAGTTGATAATGACAGATGCACTTAGGTTAAAATGTAATACTTCACCATTTGATCTTCCTTTTGATCCATTTTAAATTGGGTTTGTAATATTTTCTGCTTTTTATAAAATATTTTATTAAGGGCTCATACAACTCTTATCACAATCCACACATACATCAATTGTGTAAAGCACACTTGTTCATTCATTGCCCTCATCATTCTCAAAACATTTGCTCTCCACCCAAGCCCCTGGCATCAGCTCCTCATTTTTCCCCCTCCCTCCCCGCTACCCCCTCCCTTTCTGCTTTGTTTTTGAATGAACATTTTTCTCTGTTTTATTTTATCACTGTTTAAGGGATTGATTTTTGTTTCTCTCTCTCTTGATTTTTTTATATGAAATCCTGGATAGGAGGCTCTATAGAGTCAGTAACAGAATTAATAATTACCTAGGGACAAAGCAGGAGAGGTTGAGGGGAAATGAGGAGCCAACAACAGTAACTGCAAGAAAAAAGAAGACACTCTAAAATTGATTGTGGTGATGATCACAGAACTCTCCCTAATATAATTGAACTATATATGAATTACATGCCAGTAAGAAAAATAATTGTACAATATGTGAATTATATGCCAGTAAGAAAAATAAAACGCCCTCTTAAAAAATTTCAAGGCAGAGAGGTTTTCTGACTGTGCTTTGTGAGTCCAAATAGATCATCTTGATAGATCTTCTTGAAGGACACAGGGTTTATTATGAACAAGTTTTAAGAAATTAGAAACTGTATCGGTGAGAAAAATATCAGGAAATTTGCACCAAGGATTTTCCATTATGGAAGTGCACCTGCTCCTTCTCCCAGGGTCACACAGGCTAGCCAGCGAGCATTCCACTGGGAAAGCTCATTCTGTTCCATCTCCCCTGCACCCCTGAGCATGTCCCTTCTGACTTCCTTTTGCTCTCCAAACTCAACAACACTTAAAAGAAGCATGATTTGGGTTCCCCAAAGATGCCCAGACGGCCATTTTAATGTGGTGTACACCGGAGAGCGCAGAATTCTTCAGGGAAGGGTCGAGGGGTGGGAGCACCATCTGCAGACATGTGCAGACTTCAATGGAGGCTCTTTTGAAGAACAGTAGTTTCACACTGTGATACATTGTTTCCTAAAGGTTTCTGCAGTGTTGTGAGATACTTGTTCCTTACCTGCATATACAGTGGTGGTTCTCAAAATGTCCATCAGGATGTCTCAGCACATCCTTGGTCACGTCAGGTTGTAAAAGCGTTCAGAAATCCCAGTCAGAAAAGGGGAAATAGCAAACACGACAGCTTCCCTTATGCGTGTGTTTCTTGTATACAAAGCAATTGCACTGCTAGGCATCTAATGATACAATACATATAGTACCGATGACACGTGTGTCATGGTTGTCATCATACGTGCCTGTTACTGGATAATGTGGGTATTGCACTGTATTTTCTTTTTTAAGATTCTTTCTCTTTTTGTAGGCATCGTCCCGTTCTCCCCACCCCGCACCTGTTCAGCTTGCGTGCCCCTCACGCTGGGCGATTGTCGCAGCAGGATTGTGTCTGTCATAGCATTACCTTGGTTGCCTTTACCGGACTTGCTCTCTAGGCGGCAGGGTATGCGTTGACTCGCCACACGCAGCACCATTCAATCTCGTGGATTGTGGGTCTCCTGTGTGTCGTAGCGTTGTATCTCTGTTTCATTTTCTTTGGAAAATATGACTGCCAATGTGTTATGGCTCCCCAACGCAGCAAAACCAGAGCAAGTGAGGCCAACGAGAAGGACTGATTTGGAAGTGTAAAAAAAGGGTGGGGGGAGTTAAACAGCACAAAGGTGGGCCCCTGGAAAGGCTATTATTGCTCAGGCTTCAGTCATGTGGCACTTGAGAATCATAATGACCCTCAAAGGCAAAGGGACAACTCCCCCGTGTGAAAGGATCCGCTGAAATCTGCAAGGCCGGTGATGCCAGAGGCACCTGCGTCAGCTATGGAGACATCAGTAATGGTGGCCTGCGGACCCGCGCAAGCGCAAACCCTCCCAGCGCTGTGGCGGGGAGTGCGGAGGCAGGAAGCTTTTATTTTTTTCAGGAAAGGCAGCACCAACCTGTGATAGGTGTTCACGCCAAATCCGAATCACGCCGCGTCCCGATTCGAAGACCGCCCGGTAAACGTCCGTGCCATGGCTGTTCCCAGGAGTAGGCTGGCTGGGGGCTGTGGTCATTTTTCTGACTGGTGGAGGAATTCTCGGGCTCTCGTTGTCAGAGAAGGCCCACGAGGAGAGCTGGGGGGAAGACTAGTGAGACCGAAGCCACCGTCTTCTGTAGCCCAATCATGGAAGTGGCATCGCTGACTTGGCATATTCTGTTCCCTGGAAGCAAGTCACCAGGTCCAGCCCACGCTCGAGGGCGAGAGAAAAGCGGGAATCCTGGGCGGCAGGGCTGTCCGGGAGCTCTGTCAGGCAGACCGGTGTGTCACGGAACTGATTGGGGTGGGAGCCTGGCTGTCCCCGCAGCCAAAGCTGGTGACTGTGTGCTAACGAGTGCGGTGGAAGGCGGCATCTCCCCAAGCGTCCCAGAACCGTCGGCCCCTCGAGTTTGTATTCATCTTAACAAGGTGTCTTGGCTACTGTGTGTACTGGGGGAACAGGAGCACGTGGACAATTCCCATCCAAGGGCGCACAATGTACTGTATGATTGAGAGGAAATATAGGAGCAGGCTTCAAAAAGTTTGTGGAAATTTTCTGTTCTCCTGTTTGATTTTTCCACATTGTTTTGGAGGCCCTTGTATAGTTTCTGAGTAATCTTGGTGGTCGTACTAGTAACGTAATTAGCAATCATCGTGATTAGGGTTCCCAGTTTCTGACCTTGGCTGTGGGCCAGGCCCCGTGTCTGTGTGCACAAAGGGCTTTGAGGTGATCTTCGTGCCTCTAGAGCCAGAAATGCCTCTGTTTCCGTCATGGCTAATTTGCAGCTGTAAACTCCTGGGGAATTTACTCTGCGAGCCTTTGTGTCTCCATTTGTATCACAGATGAGGGGTCACCTACCTCTGAGGGGTGAGGTGAGGCTGGACAGGAGACGATGCTCCAAGCCAGAGGCCTGAGCAGAGGACGAGTTGGTTTTCCTTCCTTTGTTCTCTCCGGTCTCGACGTCTTTGACAACAGGTTGAGTTTAGGGGGTACCCAAAGCGGACAGTGTAGGACAGGGAGTGAACTGGTACCTCCAGACGTTATTCTCACGCAGTCTTCCCAGACCTACCTCGTGCCATTTGTGGAAAGGAGGAGGAGGGTGGGCAGACCCCCCCCCCCCCGCACGACCTTATAGCCTTAACAGAAGCTTCTGAGCAGTGCAGCAGCTGTCTTTGCTAGAAAAGCCAAAGCCAGTGAGGTTCAAATTATTAGCAGTCCTCATGATCTCTGGGTGATAGATCAAACCAGAGAAAGTCTGTCCCCTGAGGCCAAAGCTGGCAGGATGAGCCTCTGAAGCTACACTTTGAACCCAAAATGTTATTACCCCTCCCCCTGCCCCCCTGCTCTAGATGGGCTGTTAATGGTGCTGGAGACTGGTTTATCCGCCTGGAAGGAAATGAAAATTTAATGAACTCACTAAATCGGCTCTTTCAAGAAACCCCTTTTAAATGTCTGACTTCCTTTGTTTGTTTCTTAAGTGACCCCCAACATTGATAAGCTTTCCCCCCACAATCAAAGACTGGCAGCATTTTCTCCGCAGTAGAAAATCGCTAAATTAATAAGGCAGAATGGTGCCTGTAAGTGCTGGCTCCTTAAAGAGTTCTTGAATCGTTGATACTGGTTACTTCAAATTTGCTCATCTCGTATATTCATACATTTCGATAAAATTAATAAGCACCTGGTTAAGGAATACAACTGGCAAAAAGCTCAGGTGTCTGATTCTCTAAAAATATTTTCTGCGTTATAATTTTTGAGATGTGTGTTCCTCTTGAGAACTAGGTGGGAAGGCAGTCAGCCATCTGGCCAGCAGACTGTAGGGTCTCTAGTTCCAAGGTAGGAATTGGATGGATGTGAGTTTTCAATTGCTTTGCAAGAGCATCATGATTTTCACAGTCTCTGAATATGCTTTCAAATTGCTTATTTTAAGGAGGTAAACCCAAATTTTAGCCATCCTGAGCTTCTGTATAATGGTATTAGCATAATTTGGAAAGTAACGAACCAACTCACAGCCATAGGGTGATGCTGACAAAAGCAACCCTTGTAAGACAGAGTAGAACTGCCCCTGTGAGTTTCAAAGACTGTAACTGTTTATGGGAGTAGAAAGCCCAGTCTTTCCCCCGCGGAGCAGCTAGTGGTTTTGAACTGCTGACCTTTCCAATTGCAGCCCATTGTGTAACCACTATGCCACCAGGGCTCCTCATTTGGAAAAGGATGGAGATAAAGGTTGGCCAACATGATGAATGTAATCAATACCACTGAATTATATATGTGAAATTGTTAAATTGGCAAAGTTTTGTTATCTATATTTTTTACCACACACACACCCAAACCCTTAACATGTTCCTTCCTGGAAATATGACAGAGTGTGCACATCATTTGGGGCAGGTCAAAGTGTGATGTTTATATGGATGCCAGGTAGTATGTCTACTTAATAAATGACACCCACTTACTGCCATCCAGTTGATTCTGATTCATAGCAACTCCATGCATGGTTTCCGAGTTTGCAAATCCTCATGGGAGCTGGCAGTCCTCTGTTTATGTGGAGGTGTGCCTGGTAAGACTGAGCCATCAGCCTGTGTGCGGGTAGCAGTACATCCCTGACGGGACAGGACCACCGGGACTTGTTAGAAGATAAGTTTATTATTTCCCAGAAGTATATATAGGACAGAGTAGAACCATCCTATAGTATTTCTGCACCAAAGCCAACTGCCTCCCAGGAAGAAAGGTGAGGGGTCCCAACCAAGATTTGCGGCTGAGGACTCCCCCCACTGCACTACCAACACACCTTTTTGACTACAAGCATCGCATAAAAGTCTAAAGGAGATGCAGCAACAGAGAAAAGTCATGCATCGCACCCCCTGAGTCACATCATCAGAAGTCACCAGAGTTCCCTGGTGATGGTGGTGGCTTTGGGCATCTTTCTATGAATATACATTCCTGAAAACAGCAAGCATTTTGAAGAAAGGAGTCATACTATATGTACTATGCTTTCATCATCGAAATATGGCCTCTTCAGTTTAACAGAAGAGGAAGTGACTGAGAGGGGAAATGGGAGGATGGGTGGAGTTTGGGATAAATGTAAGAGCTATGTTCAGATCCAAGATTATGAAAAGCCTTAAGCTTTGGGAATCTCTCTCAATTTTATACAAGACCAGTTGACTTCCTGGTCTGAAAGATGAGCTGTTCTGGGTTTAAAATGGCCTTTTATCTGAAATGAGTAAGAGCTGTGTTTTTAAGTTTATGGTATTTTTAATAGGGTGGCAATCAACTCTAACCTACTCTCCCACTTAAGTAGACATGAGACCTTGAGTATGTCATTTGACGTGGGGCTGGTCATTTGACAACCAGTCAGTTAAAGAGTGGATATCACCAGATTTTATAAAAAGAACAGAGTTCCTAACACAGGGGTGTTTGTGAAAGTTCACTGGGCTCATGCATGCATAATAATCTGGCTCATGCATAATTATTTGGCTCATGCATGCATAATGATTGGCCCGCTTCCATCGTGTATCCCAGTGACCAGTGTCTTACTGAGTTTTTTCACTTACTGGTTCCAACCCTGCTTTTTCCTTTGTAAGTCCGAATCCTAATCCTCTGTCTCATGCTTCTGCACATGGTCAAAGATCTAACCCCCCACCCCAGGACCCTCCTCAGCTAGTCCTGTTCACGTGGCACCTATGTCCCATGGCCACATGTCCCAGGAGGCTGCTTCAGCTGGAATGTCATCACTGAGGATGCTGCGCAGTCCACGCTGGGACCCACTGGCCACCGACCTCTTCCCCACACACTCAAGCTCAGCCATCTTTTCTCAACCATACTGCCCGTGTTAGGGCGGCCCCAAAGACTGGGAAACCCTCAAGTGGATGTGTTGGGGCTCCTCAAAACAACCTTCATCTTTAGAAGGAGGCACAGAGCTCAGGAATGCGCATCCTTTCAAGATGTATGGGTTCTGACAGTGGAAGGAGCCATATGAAAATCAGCGAAGGAAGAAGGCCCGTGGGGTAGAGTCCCAGAGTCGCCAGTACCCCGTGTATACTTCCAGGGGCCCTAGTCCAGGGGAGTCATTAGACAGCCCTTAATTTGTCCGGACGAACCGTCACCACCAGACAGGGAAGTTCACCTCAGCCTGGGTGCTGGGTGCCTGGGGTTTTTATTGAGGGGTCAGGCACAGCACCCATGTGACTGGTCTTTTTGGTTACTCAATCTTCCGCCCTTCCCAGTGAAAACTGATACGGCAGGACCTGAAGGACAGCCCTACAACAGCAGGTTCCACCATTAATTGCCTGGTTACCATGGGCCCAGGTCTCAGATAAACAAAGACACTCTTACGAAGCAGGGTGGTCCAAGGGCTCAGAGACTGTCTGAGGGGACCTGTCTCCCCGGACCAGTCTGTCTTTGGAGCTGTAAGATTTGAGCACCTCAGGCAGCTATCTGGTTGGCGTTAGGGAACAGGGAGTTTGCATCATTTCTATGAATTTGAGAAAAGGCTGTTGATGTCAAGAATTGAGGGTTGGCCCTGAATCTGTTGCCTGGGAACAATGTTTAAACCTTACGCCCTACTCACACTCTCCCATTTTGACAGCTCAAAATAAATAGTTTAGCGCTGGGAATAAAGAATGCTCACCTTGTGCACTGCACATCTGAAAGCGTAGCCTCGGTGGGGTCGGAGGGCGACCGGGACAGCCGGGAACTGCAGGGCAGAGAGTCGAAGTCAGCTCCGACTGGGCGAGGAGCTTGAGATGGTGATGTGATGCCCAGTGTGGAACTGTCGCCCGCCGCTCGAGTGGACACGGCTGAATGGTTGTGTGCTTTGAAGTTTTTTTTACCAACCATCTTATACAAAATGAATAAGCTAAAGAATGGGGTGTGATGGCACAGTCGGTGCTTTGCCAGGATGAATGTGGACGTGGGCTAAGCCCAGGGCTCTGGCCAGGCCTGCTCACAGTGACTTACCGTCTGGGATCCTTGTTCTCCCCAGGTCGGCTCATTCTGTCAGGGAGCATCCAAGACCACAGCTAGTCAGCCCTGAGACAGGTGCCTCCCTCTGGCCGCTGGAGCCGTGTGTCACACTCAGCCATCAAAGGACACCCTTCGCCCCGAGCAATGGGCACCTGTGAGCCTTGTGTCTCCCCTCCTAAGGGACACCACTCAAAATAATATCCCCGGCAAGGGACTGGAAAACCAGCTTGAATTTGCTTTGGGGGGAAAAAAAAAAGAAGAAGAAGAAGCATCAGCTCGTCTAGGCAGGACCTCTGGTGCACACCTGTATGGGGGGCTTTCCCCTCCCCCCTCACCAGCCCCCCACTTTTCCCCCCACAGCGCGTTTACTATTGTAATGAGCAGAGCTTCATGTGCTTTTAGCAACCGCAGTGATGAAGACGACCTGCCCCCGGACTTGGCTGAGGCGGTGGGAGTGACAACCGCATCCACGACCACCACGGCCACCAGCGCCGCCCCCACGACCACCACCATCACCCCCACCCAGATCTCGGCGCCGCTGCCGTCTCCCAAGGTCCAGAAAGTCAGCTCACCTCAGAAGCCAGAAGGCAAGGGCCAGCCGTCCCCAGGGGCCAAGGTATGGGCAGCAGGCCGGAGGGATCTTGGGCTTGGCTGCGACTCCAGGCGACCCTCTGGGAAGTGTGCCAATCTGGGTGCCCCATTGAGGGAGTACACGCTGAAAACACCCAGCCCCGCCACAGCACGCTCCTGTGAAAGAGCTCTCAGCACACGCTTGGCCAAAGCGCAAGCCCGCCGTTAGCAAGAGACAAATAGCAAAGGGTAGAGCCATGGACCCCGGATGCCAAGAGCAACCGAAGGACAGATTTTTGAGGGCAGCTTGATTTTAGAGAAGCATCCATGCATAAGGTAATACCTTGCACAAGGTAAAAATACCCATAAAATATGTCAAAAGAACTGGGAAAAAATGTGAAAAACGCCGCCCCCCCCCCCCATTCGAGAGTTTCGTTTGGAAGAGTGAAAGCATCGAAGGGCCCCCACTGACACTGGGTAAAACACCCACCCAAGCCAGTTGTAGCAAGTGGCTTCCAGCTCCTGGTCATCCCAGGTGCTCCAGACTAGCCGCGGGCTCTCCAGAAGCAGACCACCAGACCCTTCCTCCTAGATGCCCCGGGATCGGTTAGTAGTCTGCCGCTTAGCCCTTGGGACACCCCGGGAGTGGGGAATAAAGCGCTATGTGCACGTGCAGAGCGCTCTGACTCTCGTTAGAGGACACAGGCAAACTCAGAGGCCGCCTGGACGCTCCGGCTGTGCCTCTCTCCGTGGGGGGAGGCCCCTGTCTCCAGTGTGGACATCTCGCACACCATGGTTTAAAACCAGAGTTGAGAACGGCAGAAGGAAGCCCCAGGGGCCCACAGGCCCATCCTGCCGGACGCTACAGTGCTCCCTCTTCTGGCCAACTACTGCAAATCACAAGACCAATCTCAACTGCCATTCATTGATTCCAACTCATAGCGATCCCCTCTGGGTTTCCGAGACTGTAACTCTTTACAGGAGTAGAAAGCCTCTGCTTTCTCCTGGTCTCTCTGCTTAGGATCTGCTAGGTCCTTAGACTCATTTTTCTCCTCACGTAGGACCCTGAGGTCCCCTGGGCTACTGAGCCCCCAGGGCAGGAGTAAAACAAAACAAAACAATTTCTCCCAAACTAAAAATTCTCAGAGACCCCGACCCACCCCCGTGACCACCTTCATTGTTATGCAGGTCAGTTTCCATCCCATGAGACCTTGACCCTCTTGATTCAGGATAAGGTCTTGACCCTCGTGACCAATCAGAGATCCCCCAAAGCAAAGTCCAGCCTCCCTCAAGAAAAATTGTCCCTCTTCCTGCCCCACCCCTGACTTCTAACTGCAAAGGATCAAGCAAAAGCATGGCATTCCATCCCCACACGGTGTGCTGCGGAGCAAGGGAAGTGGAGGATTGTCATGATGATGGCAGGGTGGTACCAATGATTGGTTGGTCATTCAGACCCCCTCAGAGACACAGGCAGTCTGCTTCCCAAAAGTCATAGGCTAGACAGTCCCATGCCCCACAGTTCTACTCTGCCCACATGGGCCTGGCATGAGCCTGGGTGGACTCCCAGAAACAAGCTCAGGTCCTTTCCGGTCCCAATCATGAAGTGTGGGTTGGAAAGGGGAGGGAGGAAGGATTGTGTGGCTCTGTCTTCCGGCTAAATGCAGGGGAGCCTAGGGTTCCAGTGCCGGGATCACTGTCTCTAACCAGGCCTACTCTTGTCTACCTTCTTAGAGCCTGTCTGACCGAGGAGGCGCCTTTACCTTGGAGCCAGGTGACCTGTTGATGGATTTCACTGAAGCCACTCCTCTGGTAAACTTCCCTGTTTGCTAAATCCAGAAAAGTCACAGGTCATAGAAACATCATGTCGGTGACACAGATGGACAGAGGTGGGCCCTGCTGTTGGAAGGAGTCTTCCTCTGGTCCTGCTCATAGACTCCAGGGCCAGGGAGCTTTTGCTTTGAGTTCAGGCCCCATGGGGCCCTGCACCTCTGGTTACCTTTTCTCTGAGGCTGTTACAGGGGTCCTCCCCGCTCCTGTCTGCTACCCCTCAAGTGTCGCAGGGCTTCTAGGTGCTTGGGCCTCGGCTTTGTGGCTTCCTGGACTGAGCCTCGCATGTCCAACCATGGGGTATCTCTTGCTGTCGCTTCCCAACAACCTGCTCTGGTCTGAAGCATTGGCTCAAGACTCATTTTGGCTTTGTAGGCCCTGCAGTGCCTTCCCATCATCCTCCATCCTCTGCATACACTTATCTCCTTAGGGAGGCTGGCTTTCCCAGGACTCCTCCTGCAGGTGAGGAATCTTTTCAAGCAGCATCCATTGGACCAGGAATCATGCCAACTGGACCCTCCTCTGACCTCTGCCCCCCTGCTTATGAGCCTTGTCATGGAAGAGTCACCACTCTGCCTTCTATAAAATAAGAATTGTTCTTCTAAGGGTTACATGAGAGAGACCCCTTGCGGAACAAAGGACCACAATTATGTGCAAGGTATTACTGATATCGCTCAATGACACAGGCAAAGTGGACTCCGCTTAGTACCCAAGTGAACTTGAGCAGCTAGCAGAGTCTGCACATTTGGAATGGGAGTCAAAAAGTGAGCGGAATTGATGAGACCTGCTGAATACTCATGGTGTGGCCAAACATGTGCTAGTGTCTGAGGGCCCACAAATGGCTGGAGCCTGAGGGGAAGGCAGCAGGGACAGAGAGCTCCCTAGGAGAGCTCATGGATCTTCAGGGTCAGCGTCATGCAGAATGGACTGGCTGGGGCAGTGTAGTGGATGGAAGGGACGTAAATGGCAAGATGGGGACCGTGATGCCCATGTTTTAGGAATGGTCACCGTGCAAGGTCTCTTTCTTTCGTATTCAGGTAGACAGGGTGAGGTGATTCATGGCCACGACTGTTCCCAGATGGAAAGGCTCTCCAGTCCTTCAGATAGGGCAACCCAGAGGCAGAGGGCCGCCCATTACCACCTATAGAGGGCCTCTCAGCATCACCCCTTTGCACAGATGGGGGAAACTGAGTCTCAGAGTGTGGTAAACCCATGAGGCCTGAGCTGGAGCTGGAACCCAGGTTCCTGGCATCACTGGAAGTGATCCCTGAGGGAACAACTCAGCCTCCTCCTCCTAGGGACGGGCCACTTGGGAGCAGAGCAGTCTCTGAAAGAAGGCTGCGATGAAAGCGGTCTTCACATGGGGAAGGGGAGAAGGACGTAGTGGGCGAGGCCGAAAAGAGGCAGCCGGGGCCTGGTGCTTCTTCGTTGGAGGGCAAGGCCTCCTTGGTGGGCGCTAATAGGGATCTGCGGACATTCAGTCTAGCTGGAGGGCCGAAACACTAGAGGGACCCACGAACCTGCAGGGCACAACCTGGGCCTTATGAAGGCCAAGAAAATAGGAAAAAACTAAGGTTCGGGGCCACATGGCAGAAAAGAGCTCTGGTGGGAATGAAAGCTGCTGGGGTCTGGGAGGCAGGGGAAGCTCCGGAGCAGCCCCCGGGCCACTAAGCGATGCTGCAGCCCATGCAGACACCACCTTGATCTCTGTTCATCGGGACCCTGGCGGGTAGCGTTGCACTGAGATTTCTGAGACTGCACGTCTTCAAAGAACAGACAGCTCTGTCATTCCCCCAGGACGTGGCCGGTGTCCTTCTGCTGCTGACCGTGCAGTTAGCAGTCCAGTGCTGAACCCCCTTCACCCCCACAGATCCTTCAATGCCACCGTGCCTAGCCCCAGCTGAAGGCCAGGGGTGGGGCGGGAGGCGGATTTCTTTGTGCCTGGCTTTTGAAGGGTGAACATCCGTTTTACTAGCACCAGGCTTTTTAGGCAAAAAGCACAACAGGAGCAAGAGACTGCGTTTTTCTTCCTGGGCCTAGCAGAACTGGGGTCAGTTAAAATTTTTTTAAATGCATCACCGCGTTGATGGGAGTGATGGGATTCCCTTGGAGGCTCGTGTTCTGTGGGTCCAGCTTGTCGATTTAATGATCCCATCCTTTCGTTGACGGAGCATGACCGACCAAGATGAGAAAGGAATCTAAGCTTCCAGCAGAGCTGTGCCCCCAATTCAGAACCAACTCATCCCTTCTCCCCAGAGCGCCCTGTTCGCATTTCTGACTCAGCTCTGAACCGTCCAGGGACTGCCTGTCTTTCGGCTGTGCTGAGCTGCTGCGGCTGCCCAGCTCAGAGGCGAAGTTTGCAATGATGAAGCATCCTGGGTCCTGCTTGTGTGCACGGGAGGCACCTGGGCTTGTGTCTAGGACTCGGGGAGAAGGTGTAGCCAGAGGCCTCCCTGTTGGACTCCCCTTGATGCTTGCCATGGTGCCTTTCCTACGTACGCCCTGACTCGCCGAGTGTCTAATAGGCCTTGCAAAGGAGAGGCCGTTCCAGCAGGGGGTCTCCTGTCCCCTGGTCCTCTTCCTCCCTGCATCTCTCTGACCTTGCTGTTGGGGTGCTCTGGGGTGACTGACCGGGTCACAGAGCAGCCCAGCGGAGAATGGGCTCAGCTTCCGGAACTTGGAAGCTCCTTCTCAGTCTGGGCTTCCTGGGACCTCTGTGTCATCACTGCCCCCCAGGGGCAGTGGGCGAGCACGGTGCGTGAGGGTGGTGCGGTAGGGGAAGGAGCTGGAAGGAGAGGGAGGTACAGCACCCAACTCAGGTTGGACTTATGACCAGGACTTCCCTTACTCCTTGGCCTTAAGACAATCAGCCGGAACAATTTCTTAGACCATCTCGCCCCTTACAGATGGAAAAACTAAGACCCACAGATGGACAGGGACCTGCAGCAGCCCACGTCAGAGCCAGAAGGAGAACCTGACCTGGCACTTTTCCCAATGGCCATGGCTCCAGCCAGGATGTGTCTCACTCCTTCCACAGTAATCAGAAAGAGGATACATTGACACATGATTAACACTGGAGTGTCCAGAGGCCTCCCTCCCTCCCCCAGATCTGACTTGCTAACTTCTCTCCCAGCTAACACAGAATACACACCTCGCTGCCCTCTGAATGTCGGCTTTCCCTTTGCTCCCTTTTCTGACTCCCCGACTTCACATGCCACTCACCGGCTGCAACACAGAGCCTGTCGAGCCCATGTCTATGCCGGGCCTTGGCGTGTTAGTCACGAGACCTGGTGTCGGGGAATAGGTAGGTCTGGCCAAAGAAAGGCTGTTCAGGAACCTCAAGGGCAGGCTTTGGGTTGGGGATCAGAACAGGGTTCCGCTGGGAACAATAACATGGTTTTTATTGTGAAGTTCATTCTACCAGGAAGGTTAAAGCTAACTGGCCAGTCAAATCAGAGTGCCTCTCCCTTGTTTCTGCTGCTTTATCTATGTCCTCCAGAGCACAGGAAGGGGGAGGGAGGTCTGCTCTGTCCAGCATGTCTCCTGTTCACAGGTACATCCGGGCACACACTCTTCCACCTTTAGGCCCCTTTGGGTGGCTGGAGATGAATCTGCTGTGGATACAACACCTTCTGGAATATAGAGTCTCTTGAGCCCTAATGTCTCTGTCCAGACCATTCCTGGTGTCTCCCTCGCTGATGTTTCTCCTTTCAAAGTAGCCATCTCTTTTCATATCTGGCTCATGAAGGAACCTGACAAGGTTTCAGCACCCCTCGCCCATCCCAAGAATCTCTTCCGCCTCACCAAGAGTTGGGTTTTGTATTCAAAAGCTAAGTATCTATAGATGAACCTAGATGCCTAGCCGTGGAAAAGACTCCAGGAGGAAAGGAAATATGGGAGACAAACAGAAATGGTGTCTCAGAGCAGTCTCCTTTCACACGTACTATCTCATGTCACTCGTTCTTATTCAACCTTAAACGGGAGGCACGAGCAGGAAAGCCCAAGGATGATCTTGCGTTCGAAGTCACTCAGGTGCAGACGTGGCTTTCAGGAATGGATCAACTATGGATAAACGTCCAACTCTGGGCAAAGCCTTAAGTCATTCAGCATAATCTTTAGTTAAGACATATTTCGACCTCTGTGCAATTCAGGTCCATGTTTCCTGGTCATTCATGACAGTGCTTCCTTTCTTTTCTCTGTACTGAAAACACACCTGGAGTCCCTGCTGGTACAAAGAGGAACAAAGGGTGTCACTGGTTCTGGCCCGGACCCTTCATTTCCCTGGGGCAGGGGAGATTGCTGACCCGCCATCAGCTCCGGGCAGCCCTTCTCCATCAGAGGGAGCCTAGGGCTTACTCTGAAGGCCACAGCAAGAAGTGGCAGGGCTTTAAATAAGCCGGCGACACAGGAATGGCAGGAGACTGGTGTGGGCACAGATTAAGGATGCGTGAGTTTGTGGGAAGCGGATTTAGAAATGTTCAACATGAGGCTCTAGAAACTGTGTACTGAGACTTTGTAACTGCACCTTCTGTATCCCTCAGATTTGAATAGTAACATGTGGCCCTTGTGAGGATCCTTGTGAGGGGTGGTTATCAAAGTTCCTTGGGGAGTTGTCCAGTGTTGCATCCTTGTAAGAAGAACCGATTTAGATCCATTTGAAGAAGGCAAAGGTCGGCCGTGTTCTTGGTAGTTTTTCGATGATACTTGCCTTGGGCTATAGATATTATTCTCTATGGCAGGAGGATACCTCAATTGAAGGATACGCTCTTAAACTATGTGTGGATTTGTTTTCTGGGGTAAACAGCCCCTCCTGGGAATTCAAACTAGCCCGAGTAGCTGCTCCCTTTCCCACATCAGAGCATTTCTGCTGACCATTGCATCTGCACCAGTGCAAGCTGTTGGGCCTCCGCTGTCGGCGTGGCACGATCCTTTAGCTGGGTGGGGAACTTGAACCCCACATGGCCAGGACGCCTTTCTCTCAAGGCTTAGCATCTTTTAACGAAGCAGCCAAGTGCCCCAGGTATCCCAGTGTAGAGGTCAATACAAGATTCCCATGGCCTTGGTCCAGGAACATGCAGGGGGAAGATCAGGGCCACGGGTTATATTTTCTGAACACAGATCATGAAGAGCCATGACAAATCATATTCTAAACCGTGTGTTCCTCCTGCCTTATGTCTCTCTCTTCTAATACTCTCGGACATGCGCTCGCATACACACCAACGAGACACGTGATGTGTTCCCTGGTTTTGCAGACTACGGGAGGCCTGGACATGGAAGTAAAGACTGTCAAGTGTGCAGCTCCTGCCCCCATCGCTCCCATGGCAGACATCATTGATTGGCCATGGCTCTCTTTTAAAAAAATCATTTTATTA
Organism: Tenrec ecaudatus; assembly: GCF_050624435.1. NCBI lineage: Eukaryota > Metazoa > Chordata > Mammalia > Afrosoricida > Tenrecidae > Tenrec > Tenrec ecaudatus. The sequence goes on along the minus strand of NC_134539.1, from coordinate 46,484,770 downwards.
ACGCTCATACAACTCCTATCACAATCCACACATACATCAATTGAGTAAAGCACCCTTATACATTCACTGCCCTCATCATTCTCAAAATTCGCCTTCCGCTTGGGTTCCTGGAATCAGCTCATTTTCCTTTTTTCCCTCCCGATCATGGCTTTCTTTCTGGCTGGCTTGGGCAGAATTCTTAACAGCATGCCAAGGAGCCGCCATCCATCCTGGTGAGTTGGCTTCTACCAGCCAGTCCTGGGAATGGATGGGTTTGTTTTATTGTGGTAAATACAGATGCCACAGAACATTTGACAGTCTTTCACGTGGACCTGGGGATGGGTTTTTGATGTGTCAATCTGTTGGAGAAGACAGAGGAGGACCAGAGAGGAGAGGAGAAGGCTGCGGGAGGAGGGTGGGCTAGAAGCCAGTTGGTCAGAGGCTGGAAGTTGGCCAGGGGCCAGGCTGGCTTGATTGCAATCTGGAGTTGACAGATCCGTCTTGCACTGTGCTATCTTTCTCTCCTCCCCACTCCCTTATCTCCTCTTCCTCTTCCCCATCTCTCACCACCTCCTCCTCCTCCCTCCCCTTCTCTCCTCTCCTCTCCTCGTGAGCAGGCAGAGCCCACCAGCGCCCCACACTGTGCCCACTCTTGCTGTTCTCCTCCTCTCTCTCTCCCCATGAAGGAAGAGCCCACTGGAGTTTGCATGCACCCTCCAATCAAAACGAGGCTGGTAGGTACCTGGCAGGGTGAGGGGCCTGCTGCAAAGAGAGGCAAGGTGGGCAGGAGCTTTCCAGCAGAGGACAGTGGACATGCATGGGTACCAGACCCCCAAGAGCTGGACTCACGGGGACTCTCCCTTCAGGATGGATGGAGAGTTTGGAGCCTGGCCAGCCCTGGCCAATCTGGGACCATGGCTTTAGTCCCACCTCTTTGCCTCTAGGTTTCAACCACCATGAAACACTTGTTATTATTATTTTTATACCATTTTTAATGAGCAAAGATGTTTTTCTCCAGAGAGGAAAAATATGTTCTAGTAGTCACCAGACAGACTCTTTAGTTGTATTTCTATGGAAAATAAAGCCTATTCTTAATTTTCTTCTGTTGTTTAATAAATATCAATCTACTAGGAGAATTATATAGCAATGGAAAAGGACCACCCAAAATCTCAACCCACCATGATTTAAAACTTTTTAACATGTTTACTTCCAATAATTATTCATATCATTCATAATTCCACATAGCTGTACTCTTAGGCTCTATATTACCTCCTGTTTTCCCTCTTTCACCTAGCATTACATTGTTGAGTTTCTTGTCCTTGTTACTGCATTCTATTGGACAGCTACTGTTCTATGCAGCAGGTAGCCCAAAAGCTACCTAACCAATCCTTTACTGCAGGGTGAGTTTTTTTTTCCCCTTCTGGTTTTTCATTATTCAAGGGAGCATAGCTTTTACACAAGGTGTTGTAGTTTCTCAGGTTAGACCCTGCTGAGTTAACTATTGCAACTTCGGCTTTAGCACTATCTCTAAAGTGGTTGTACCAATTGGCAGTGCCATGGGGAGAGAATGAATGTGCTTTGCAGAGCCTGAACAGCACAATGTATCTATTGGAATTTTTTTCTTATTTAGAGCAGGTCTAAACGAATTTCAAGGTTGCTGTAACATTTCTTTGCTTAATAAACTCAAAACACACTCACTGATATCAAATTAATTCTGACTCATAGCGACCCTTATAGGGTAGAGTTGAGCTGCTCTTGAGGGTTCTCGAGGCTCTAAATCTTTATGGGAGCAGAAAGCCTCATCTTTCTCCTGTGGAGCAGCTGGTGGGTTCGAACTGATGACCTTGAAGTTAGCAGCCCAACTCATAATCCACTACACCACCAGAGCTGCTGCTTCATGTAACAGCAATCATTAAAAACCCCGTTTCCCCTCTACTTCAGAACACCAAGTTGGGCCATTTGGCCGCACGAGGATAATTAGTGTTGGCAGCACTGGTTTCAGGATGCCCACCCCCTAGGAAGAGCATGAGAGGCCTTTTCACACCAACTAAGCTGCAGGCAGTGACTACCAGCAACCAGAGTTGGCACCTGAGTCTAAAAGCAGTGTGGGGTCCACCCTGGGAGGTCGAAGATGTTCAAAAAGTCTTGAGAGACATTGGAGAAGGGTAGCAGGTTTGTGCTGGGTAGGTCAGCTCAGTGCACAATACAAGGACATTGTCACCGGAAGACAAGAAGAGCTGCCCCCTTCACCCATTCAGAAGGTTTGGGCACAATAGGGTCTCATCTGATGCATTCTTGCTCATCCCTGCCTAAGGTCTAATGGCTCAGAGCATCTAGGAACTATCTCAGCCACCAAGAGACACAAAGACTGCTGCATTGGGCAGTGGTGGCCCTGGTGGCCTGGCCATAGGCTTTCTGGCAGCTGAGTGGCAAAATGGCCATTCAGCCAATAGTTGTACTGGGAGCTGCAGCCACCCAAGTGATGCCAATGAACCTTTGTCCTTCTGAGGACCCTCGGCCTGCTTAGAGAAAGCAGCCCGGCATTCCCCAAGGTCTCCAGGGGACCAAAGAGCAAAATGGCGGCACAGACTCTTTCGGAACAACCAGTTGGTGCATCTGATCTTTTTCAGACCAGCCCTGTGCTGCAGCTGAAGGGGCCCTGGTGGCGTAGTGCTTATGCATGGGGCCATTAACCACAAGGTCAGCAGTTTGAAACTGCCACGCTCTGAGGGAGAAAGCGAGGCTTTCTACTCCTAGAATGAGTTCTAGTCTCAGAAACCCACAGGGGCGGTTCTGTTCTGTCCTACAGGATCGCTCTCAGTTGGAATCCACTTGGTGGCAGTGACGTTGGTTTGGGTTTGGTACTGCAGCTGCCACTTCTGAACACCATGCTGACTTCCCCAAAGGACAGAGTTCTCCCTGGGTTCTCTGGGTTCACCTGAGATTTCCTTCTATTGCCCAAAGTTCATAGGCAGTCCAACCAATAAAATAATTGGGCAGAGAATATTCCCTAGCTTAATGAGCCCAGGCATGCTGGTACCCAACCTGCTGTGAAAGACCATGTCTCAAGATGTGATGTCCCCGCAAGAGAAATTAATGAAAGCTGAATGAAGGTCGAACATGATAGTGGGACAAGAGGAAAGTAAAAGGAAATAGAGGAAAGAACTAGGAGGCAGAAGGACATTATAGAGGTCTAGATATTGGCATGTACATATGTAAATATATTTATAACGATAGGGAAATAGATCTACATAGACATATTTATATGTTAAGTATTAAGGTAGTAGACAGACATGGGGCCTCTACTCAAGTACTCCCTCAATTCAAGAACACTTTGTTCTAATAACCCGGCATTCTGTGATGCTCACTTTCCCAACGTGATCACTGAAGATAAAGTGGGTGCATAAGCAAATGTGGTGAAGGAAGTTGATGGTGGCCAGCTATAAAAAGATATAGTGTCTGGACTCTTAAAGGCTTGAAGATAAATAAGCGGCCATCTAGCTGAGAAGCAACAAAGCCCACATGGAAGAAGCACACCGGTCTGTCTGATCATGAGGTGTCCATGGGATCAAGTATCAGGCATCAAGGACCTAGAACAAAAAATCACATCAATGTGAATCGGGAAGGGCGGAGTGGAGACCCAACACCCATCTGTAGACCATTAGACATCCCCTCACAGAAGGGTCACAAGGAAGAGATGAGCCAGTCAGGGTGCAATATAGCACTGATGAAACACACAACTTTCCTCTCGTTCTTTAATGCTTCCTCTCCCCCACTATCATGACCCCAATTCTACCTAACAAATCTGGCCAGACCAGAGCTGTACAGGGGTGCAGATAACAGTGGGAAACACAGGGAATCCAAGACAGATAAACTCTTCAGGGCCAATAATGAGAGAAGAGATACCTGGAGGGGAAGGGGAAGGAGGGGGAAGATAGAGGGAACCAATCACAATGATCTACCTATAACCCTTTCCCAGGGGGACGGGGAACAGAAAAGTAGGAGAAGGTAGACAACAGTCAGTATAAGATATGAAAGAAATAATGATTTATAAATTATCAAGGGTTCATGGGGGAGGGGGGAAATGAGCGCTTACCAAGGGCCCAAGTAGAAAGAAAATGTTTTGAAAATGATGATGGCAACATATGTACAAGTGTGCTTGACATAATGGATGGGCGGACTGTGATAGGAGCAGTATGAACCCCCTATAAAATGATCTAAAAAAAAAAAAAGATGTGACCTCCCAGCAGCCTCTAAGGCAGTCCCCACAGCCACAGGGAAGTTGTCAGAAGCCACCTGGTGCCTTACTTATCTCAGCATCCACTCTAATGCTGGTCTTTGTGGATCGGGCTAAGAGTCGGCGTGCCCAGGACCTCCAGGGAAAGGTAAAAGTAGAGGCACGGACAGCAGACTCCTCCTGGCCAGCCCGCAGGCTCTCCATCACCTGATTCCCCACCCCGTCCCGTGCACATTCCCTGACACAAGCTAGGGAGTCTCCGCCTGTGTGTTTCCCCAAATTCCTCAGGAGGCTTCAAGGTGCGCTGCCAATCATTTCAAAACTTTGTTTTCGAATCTGAAAGTAACGTTCTTATCTCTCTTTCCTTTTTCTTTTCTGAAGATAAAAACATTCCCGGCTGATACAGTGAGCCCGTTTCCTGAGCCTTTCACCATAGGGGCACCGTTTACCGTAAGTGGATCCAGGAAACAGGTCTGGGTGTTAAACCACGCGCGATTTCCAAGTGGCACGCTCAGGCTGCCAGGCCAGCTGCTTCCCTTGTTCCCTGTGAACCGGCTGTGGTTGGGAAGGAGCTGGGATTCTCAGCCTGGAGACAGAAGTCCATGTCCTGTCACTACCTCTTGATAGTCGTGAGATCGATTGCAGGTCAGTGCCTGCACCATTCTGCGCACCCCCTGGGCATTGTAACACGACTAGCTCCCATCTGTCTGCTTAGAATCATTTGGGATCAAGGAGTGGGAAGTGTTTTCTCAGCTAGAGGTCCTTGGGTGCTGCAAACAGCGATGAATTGAAAGGTTGCCAGTTCAAGTCCGCCCAGAAGTGCTTGGGGAGAAAAGCTGGAGCTCTTCTGAAAGATCACGGCCCTCAAAGCCGTGACTGAGGGCTCACGACGTCCTCATTAGTGGGAGTTGGCACCGCCCCATGGCAGCTGGCTTGGTTTTAGCAACCACAGAGCAGCCCACAAAGGCCAATCACCATCAATGCTTCCCAGGCTGGCGCTGCAGGGCGAGGTGCTGGAGAGACCAGGTTGTCATGACAACCAGTGCCTCACCTCTGAGCAGCTTCGACTCAGCCAAATGTTGAAAAGTCTTTGAATATTTCAATGTCACAGTTTCCTCGTCTGCAAGATCTGGGGTTTGGCTGTCTCTCCAGCGGTTTTTCTGCTGGGTACCTTTTCTTTGGGTGCCGCTCACTAGGAGCTGCTGTGGGGAGCACCCAAGGGGAGCCAGGGTCCCTTCCTCCTTCCTCTCACCATCTCAGGGACCATAGTTTGCAATCCACAAATCTCTGGGACCCCAGAGGCTCTCCTCTTAGAGGTTCCAGCCTGTCGGGGAGATCTGGAAGTGACCTGAGAGGTGACATAGACATACTCAAGTGCAGTCTCCCGCCCCGGGGAGAGAGCCCCTCCCTGAAACCACACAGAGCAGTGGAAGGGGAGGGGCCATGGCTGAGTTCCACTTCAGAGCATTCACAGAGAGGTGAGGAGGTGTCCAGTTCTTCAGGCATAGGGGAAACCAGGTTCCTAGATCAATCCATTCCCGGGGTCCTGAGCTGCTTCCAGCCTATTCAGATGCACAGGGTAGAGTTGACTGGGGCCGGGCCAGGATGCTAAATGCCACCGCCCCGCGAACCATCCTGGCTCCCGCAGTTTTGCTGGACATAGCTTCCCCAGCTGCACTGCGGCCTCATTTCCCTCAGTTGGCCATGGTGGACCACACTGGCCTCCTGCCCAGCCCTGGCATTGCTGCAAAGCCACCGGGAGCCCTTCCTGGAAGCTGGGGGCCATGATGGAGCCGGAAGCCAATGTCAGAAACCACGCTGAGACTCTTCAGAAATGGGCAAGAGTGGCTTCCGGGCAGTGAAGCAGGCAGAGGGCTCCGCATGAACCAGAGTCCGGCGGGGCAGCAGGGGTCGTCACACATTCAATAAACGCCAAGGAAGGCCACTGTGACTGGTTGCCTAGAGAGCACCAGGGCCTGGGTATGGGAAGAGGGAGGAGAGGCAGGCAGGAGACAGTCAGGCAGGGACAGAACCAGATTAGGGATTCTGAATTTTATCCCAAGAGTGACAGGAAGCCTTTGAGAGGTTTCTAGCAGGGTAGTGAGAGCCAGGGTAAATGCCTGTGGTCGCAGTGGGGGCCTGGGTTCAGGCCAGAGTGGATTAAAGAGCATTAGCTAGCAATCGAAGGTAAGAAGAGACAGAAGGAGCGAGGCAGAGGACCTCACTCAGCGTGGTTCTGATGGTGGCGTTAAAGGAGAGAGGTGCCACGGAGGAGGATGTATGTGGGAGGTTAGCGAGGAAATTGGTGGGATGTGGAAGCCATCTAGATTTCTGATTATGAGAACTTCAAAGTCGCTGAGACAAGGAAACTTGAAAGAAGACGACACCGAGAGGACTAATAAGGTCATGGTGGATTAGGAAGCGCTGAACATGTCCCAGGGGAGACAACGAATGCGCGGTGGGCTAGCTGGCTAATGGAACTCAGCTGAGAGGACCAGCGTCGAGATGACAGATATGGGAATTGATTGCTGCTGGATGGCATCTCTAGTTAAACTCATGGGCTCTGGCCTCCTAACTTTCTTGCCCACGGGTGTCAAGTTCTCTCTTTTCCACCAAGGTGAAGACGCTTGATTGGACACAGGCTTCGCTTCTCCATGGCCTCCAGACCCGCCCTGGCCCCAGCTGTTGGGGTAGTTCAACAGCTCTGGAGAGCTCATTGTGCACAAAGCTGGTCTGGCTGTTGGTCCAGCGTTCACCTTGGGGCCTGTTTTCACCAGGCCTCCTCGTCTGATCCTGAGACTTAGGACCACTAACTGAGTCTGTGCTGGATGTTCAGCTTTTAAAACGAGAGCCCCTACATTGCTCTGGTCCAATATTCTTGCATCCTAAGCTGACCTCTTATCTAGTTTGATCCAGGGAGTGTTTATTCATTCATTCATGCATTCAACAGATACGTTAAAGGTTGAGATTTAATAATACTGGTAATTGTTTTCTGCTTCCTGAAGATCATTCATAAGGGGAACGTGTGTGTGTGTGTGTGTGTGTGTGTGTGATAACCACTTTAAGTACAGAGCAGTGAAATACACAGTATCTGCCAGTACAGTTGGGTGCCACCGCCTTGATTCATGTGAAGGGCCAAGCACTCTGACCTAGCATTGACTTTTCATCATCAGAGTAAGTGTCCCTCTTTTTCCAGAAGGAACAGAAAATGGCATTTATTAGTCTAATCGCCCTGTACTTGACCGAAGCAGCAGAAGAACTGTTCACTGCAGCTCCTGTGCCAGGCAGGGTGGGCTAGGTCACGCTTTAACATGACAAGTTTAAGTCCCTGCCCGTGCTTCATGCCCTGGGTGGGGCAGAGGGTTCTGCTCAGGATTGCCCTCTTTCTGATATCCAGGCCAATGAAACAGCCACCACGGGGGTCATTTATAGTCACAATGGCAGAGAAAAATGAAAAGAGGTGACAACCTGGCTCTTAAAGCTTTCAACAGTGGGGGAAACATAGCCTCTCGGTCCACGAGCAATTGATGCAAGTGAGACACCTGGCCACTCTGAGCTTCAAAGGGCTTAGAATGATCAATCCTCCCAAGCACCTGGAAACCAGAATGAATGGTGGACAGCACACCTGGTTGCTATAGCTACCATTCACGGTCCAACATTTGGCAAACAAAATTTGCTCACCTGTTCTTACGGTTAATTCCTTGGCATGGTTCCATCGCAGGCCAGATCAGTTCTTCCTTTAGATGCAAAACACAAACAGGGCCTTAGGACTCAGCGGTAACCTTTCAGGGCTCCGATCCTCAGCGATAGCCTTTGCCGCCTTACTCCTCAAGCCAGAGGCACTTGTACTGAATAGGATTGCATTGGGGGTTTTTGCTGATTTTCTGAGGTTCCTAGGAGAGGAGGCACATCTGTATAATCCCAAAGGAGATTCTGTTCATTTGATGATCAGGCCTCCTTCTTTCAGAAGCTATCCCTGCCTTGAGAGAAGAAGAAGGGAGAAAATCAAAGACTCATGGAAACAATTAGTCCAAAGAAGTAATGGATCACGCGAGCCACAACCCTGAGACCAGAAGGACTAGATGGTGCCCAACTAGCCTTACGGACCACTCTGAAATGGACTATGGTACAAGTTCCTGGATAGAGTGAGAGAAAAATGTGGAACAATGCCCAAAATAAAATAAGCAGGCTTGCTGGTTGGATAGAGACTGATAGAAGCCCCGAGGCCATGGCCCTGTGTCACCCTTCAGGTCTCAACGCACCTTCCTGGGTCAAGTGTCAATCAGAGAACTGAGAGGTCCACACGTTGAAGAAAAATTCTAGGGAGGTATGCACTCCTCAGAGTAACCAGCCATTTGAAATCCAAAGGACAGCTTTTGGCGATGACGAAGTTCGGAGGGCAGGAAGGGAATTGGAAAGCATGGGGAAGGGGTGGGAGAAGTGTGTTACTTTGTGAGGGTTGCAATCGATGGCATGGGCACAATATGTGTATGAATTGTTGGATGGAAAATTAATTTTCTCTATAAACCTTCCTCCAATTCACATTAAAAAGTTAAAAAAAAAGTTATGTGATAAATTCTTTTGAGTTTGGGCCTAGGAATTAGTGTGAAAAATCAAGTTAGAAAATGTATCGCTAGAATGGTTGCCTAACAAGATGAGTATAATCCATGTTTCTGGACCATGCATGTCAAAATTGTTAAATTGGCATGTTTCATTATATATATATATATATATATTTAAACTGTAGTAAGCAAACATAGTCGGTGTTATCAAAGTGGTGTAAACAAGCAAAAACCAAACACAGGAAAAATACCACAAGGAAATATATTAACCTGAAAATAAGATATTAGGAATTTTTTTTCATTTATCTACTTCTAGATAGCTTCTTCATTTCCGATGTCAAGGAAACCAGCGTGTCTTGCTCTGACAGCCACATTAAATCAGTGATAAATGATCCTCCCTGGATGAGGTAGGATACTCCAGGTCTTCAAGCATCAGGACCACTTGGTGGGCCCCCTTATAACACAGGCTGCTTGATGGCAGTCTGGAGGTTCCAGAGTGTGAGGATTGGCATTGTTTCCAAGTTTCAAGATAATGTCCATTCAGCTACTGCCAGACTACTGTGAGAACCACTGCAGCAGTAAGGAGCATACCAGCGATGGGGTCAGCTACCTCTGGTTCTGAATCTTACTTCCAAACACTTCCTGTGTGACCTAGCCAGACCGCTTCTCTCAGCCTCACTTTTCCTTCCCAGAAAATCCGTTCTAAGATGCGTATCTCATTGCTCATTAGCATGTCCCACATCACAATGCTTATCATGGTGGCGGGGGGCGGGGGGGGGTCAAGTTTGGATGAACTGTGCAGAAATGGTCCATCCTACCAGCCATGATGTCTAAGGTGTGATGAGACAGGGCGGGCGCCTTAACCAGCTGTCTACAGGTAATGCATGTCAAGTGCTTAGCATCGCGCCAGCACGGAGAAAGTCACTTAAGTAAATGGTCAGTTGCTTAAGGTGCGATGAAAACCCAACAGCAACTAGATGGTGAGGCTCAGGGAGCGGGTGACAGAGTGAAGATGGGACCCAAGGGGAGATGACCATCCTTGCTTCTCATTGTCCTGCAGCCCGACTTTCGAGAGAGTAAACTGCAGAGCTGCCCTGGGCAGTCTTCGCCGCTGATGCCAGCTGCGGCCCTGAGGCCTTTGACTGAGACCGTGTCCACCGTGCAGACCGTCTACACCACCCGGAAGCCGGTGTCTCTGGCAGCCAGGTGCGTCGGAGCGCCACCGTCACCTGTGTCCTGGGTAGTTTTGCTCTGGGGGACACATGCTGCTTGTAGTTTCATGGTAAAATGCTTTAAAAACAAAACAAACAGCTTTGTTGAGATGGGAATATGATTCGCGTACCATACGACTCAACCATTTGAAGTATCCAAGCCTGTTTTGTAGTGCTCTTGGGAAACCAGCACCACAACCGAGTTTTAGAACGTCTGGTGCCCCCCTACAAATACCCACACCCATCAGCATCCGTCCCCCACCCCCCATGCCCTGTTCTTAGGTTCTTTCGCCGTGCCCTGTCTTCACGTGCCAGTCTCTGACACACAGTGACCCTGTGTGCAATAGGAGAAAAGACTGCCCGGTCCTGCGACAGCATCACAATTATGTTGGAGCCCATTGTTGCATCCACAGCCTCCATCCATCTCCTCGAGCACTGCAAACCACTAATGTACTTTCTGTCTCTCTAGATCTTCTTAATCTGGATGTTTCCTATGATTAAAACCATACAACAGGGTGGCCGTCCGTGTTAGACTTCTTTCACTTAGCGTAAGATTTCCAAGGTTCACCCATGTTGTAGCATGGGTCAGTTCAGTGCCTCCCTCCTTGTGGGTGGCTACATACCATTGTATTATATGGATCGCCCACATTTCGTCTCATCATCCACCCATTGGTGGTCAAGTAGGTTGCTACCATTAATTGACTGTTATGAATAATGCTTCTGTGACCATTCCTGTACAAGTTTCGGTGTAGTCAGGTGTTCTCAATTTCCTTACATGTAACTTAAAGTGGTATTACTGGGACCTATGGTACCTCTCAGGAGGCCTGGTAGCACAGGGGTTAATCGATTGGCTGTTAACTGAAAGGTCAGTGGTTTGAACCCACCAGTCTCTTAGTGGGATAAAGATGTAGCAGTCTGCTTCCATGAAGATTTCAGCCCTGGAAGCATTTGTGGGAGTTCTACTCCACCCTTTTAGAGTCAATGTGTTACAACAGATAGGACCCCAATGGGTCTGTCAGCATTCTGACGAACTACCAAATAGTTTTCCAAAGAAGCTGTACCATTTTTTCAATCTGACGAGCAATGTATCAGAACTCTGATTCCTTCACATTCTCATTGACACTATTATTGCCTGCCTTTTTACTTTAGTTATTCTAATGAAGGTGAAGGTCCCTGGATGGCAGAAATGGTTTACCCTCGACAACCTAACAGTTGGCAGTTCAAGTTCACCCTGCAGTACTATAGGCGAAAGACCTCTCTGTTTCAGTAAAGCCTGTGGCTGTTCTCGATGGGTCCCCTTGTGTTGATTCTGACTCATAGTGACCTCATGTGCGACAGAATGAAACTGTGACCTGTCCTGTGCCATCTGAGCAGTGTTTCCAATGGTTGAGCCAATTGTTTCCTGTTGTTGCAGCCACTGGCTCAGCCCATCTGGTTGATGTTCTCCCTCTGTTTTGCTGAATCGCTGCTTTACCAAGCACGATGTCTTTCCCCAAGGACCTCTTCCTAACACGTTTCATCATCAAAAATCTTGTCATCATCATTTGAAAGGAGCAGTCTGGCCATATGTCTTCCCAAACAGGTCTGTTAATTCTTCTGACAGTCCGTCGGCATCATGTTCTTCAGCAGTTCTTCATTGTCCAACTTCCACATTCCCACGAGGCAGATGAAAATACCAAGCCTCGTGCGTGATGCAGCGTAATTCTTCCCAAGATGTCGTCTTTGCTCTTCAGCGCTTTAAAGGTGTCTTTTGCAGCAGATGTGTCCAATGCAATAACTCCTTGGATTTCTTGACTGCTGAATCCATGAGCATTGAATAGGGATCCAAGTAAAATTAAATCCTGGATAATTTCATTTCTTCTCCATTTATCATGATGGTGTCTATTGGCTCAATTGTGAGGATTTTTGTTTTCTTTACATTGAACTGTAATCCAGACTGAAGTCTGTAGTCTTTTCATCAGTAAGTGCTTCGGGTTTTTCTCACGGTCAGCAAGCAAGGCTGTGTCATCTGCAAGGTGTAGGTTGCTAATGCGTCTTCCTCTAATTCTGATGCCGTGTTCTTTAAATGGTACGGGTTCGTGGGTAAAGTTTGTTTAGCATACAGATTAAGTAAGTGTGGTGAAAGATTGCAGCTAACTATACCCTGTGGAGCAGTTCTACTCCGTAACACGAGCGGGAAGGAGGGTTGGTCACTGAATCAGAATCAACTTCACAGCAATGGGTTTAGATTTGGGGGTTTAGTGATTGCTAACAGTTATCTCATGATGGCTTTGAATTGCATTTCCCTGACTACTCACGATGCAAAGCATCTTGCCATGTGTTTATGGCCTTTGGGGTATCCTCTTTGGATACACAAAATCATTTGTTCAACTTCACTGCCCGTTTCTTCACTGTTTATTTTGTCCTTTTTAATATTACATTGCGAGAAGTCTTCATATATTTGGAACACTAGTACTTTGTTAAAATAACACTTTGCAAATATTTTTTCCTAATCTGTGGTTAATGTAGTGTGTTAGTCAGGGTAGACTAGAGAAACAAATTCAGGAAGACACATATATGTGTATAAGAAAGAGCTTTATATACAAGAGCAATTGAATATTGAGAAAACACCCCAGCCCAGTCCAGATCAAGTCCTTAAGTCTGATATTAGCCCCTATGTCCGATACCAATCTATAAAGTCCTCTTCAGACTCACGAAGCACATGCAATGACTCCGAATGCAGGAAGACCACACACAGGACAGTGGGTAGCAAGTCCTGTGGATCCGTGGCATTGTAAGTATCTCCGCACTGTTAGGGCTCTCCGCGTGGCTTCTCCGACTCCAGAGGTCTGGCTCCATCAGCCTCTCTCTATATGTCTTCTCCACAGGGATGTCTCGCAGGGAGTGAGCTGAGAGAGCATGTTTCCCACCTCCAAGCAGGAAAAACAGGAGTTCCCCAATCCTCAGGAAAAGGCCATGCCCACACAGAGACCTCATTGGCTATATCTTGATTGAAAGCTAGACTCCGCCCCTACCCTCTTAACCCTCAAATTGACACGTGATTACGTAACTACCACATGTAGTGCTAAGATTTTGAGGCCCCATCATTGTTGGCTGGCCCGGGATTCTACCCTGTGAAGGAGGATTTTGTGAGTGATCTGGGAAGAAAGCTGATCAAAGCAAGCTCAACTTTTTTGTCTACGTTTTTCTGCCTTGTCTACACTCCAGACAAGGGTCAAAGAGAGTTGAGGCTGCTGCCACCTCAAGAATCCAACAGCTCATTCACTGTACTGACTGCTACAGATACAGCAAAACACAGCCAAAGGCCCCTCACACGCTCTCTTTGATAAACATCAAAACGTAGGGCCTCTCTCCTTCAACCATCACCTACCAAGGGTCTGTTTTCTGGGCCGTCCTCACCACTGGAGGCCGACAGCCTGAAATCCAGGTTTTGTTCTAACACTTCCTGCCTTGAGCAAGTGACTTGGCCTCCCTAAACCTCAGTTTCCTCATCTGTGAAATGGGAATAACAACAGAACTTCATTCTCAGAACCAAAAACGCACGAGTGTTGTAGACATTCGATAATGTATGTCCTGCTTGTTGTGGCCTTTTTAGCAATGTATTCTGCAGAGAGTAGGCTATTTGGTAGGTTGATGGCCGTGAACGTATCTCATAAACAGAAAACTCCAGGTAGTGACTTTACTCTCCATCCCCATTCTGTTGAGTACGAGCCTCAGTATGGGAAGCCCTTGCTGGTGATCTGGGTGATGTGCTCACAATACATTCAGAGTGGACAGAGAGAGCCGCTCGGTAGGTAAAGGGCTCGTGAGCCCCTCTGAGACGTCGGAAGTTGTGATGGTCGGCAGTTTGAAACCCCAGCTGCTCCGCAGGAGAAAGACCGGGCATTCTACTCTTGGGAACAGTGGCAACTTGGGAAACCCACTTTGGGTCACTGAGTCTGCTCTGACTCCATGGCAGGGAGTTTGGCTTTGTTTTGTTTCTTTTTCATGAGCGGTACCATGAAAGAAAGATCTGTCAATCTACGACCAGAATATCCGCCACGGATGCTACCCTAGGAGACCCCATAGACTCCAACAAGCACGAGATCACCATGCGTGAGAATCCACTCAGTGACAAGTAATTCAACTGACCATACAGCCTGGAGGGTATCACAGCCCTGAGACTTAAAAAAATGCAGGCTTTTGATCTTTTTTTTTTCTCTTTTTACCAACAAATACGTGGGCCTGCGCCCTCTCCATCTCCTCTCTGTCATTGTACCAACTCATCCAAATGAAGTCGATGAATTTTCCAAATAAAAAGACTGGTTCTGGCCCCGTGCTTTAATGTTCTCCATTAGACAGTGCAATCCATGATTTGTGCTTGTTTGCTTTTTCTTCAGTTCATGACTGTAACCAAATCCTGTCCTTTATGTCATACTATCTTAGTGCGGAGACGCTCCGGCAGGAACTGGAGAGAGAAAAAATGATGAAAAGACTGCTGATGACCGAACTGTGAAATTCTCCCTGTGTCGCCTGCAGGATGGCCTGGTGCCTTCTGTCCGTCTTCGTTCTTCGGGCTGTGTGCGCTCCTCGGGCACAGCGTCCACGGGCTGCGTGCACTGTGCGCTCCATCTCCAGGGACAGGGACAGCCGACTTCTGGCTCGGTTCTTATTGGCAAAGTAGTTTCCTTTCTCCTGAGGATTAGAGTTTTTCTACTACTCAGTGTAGTTGAGGCAGGATTTGCTAAGTCGAGGATTAAAAAGATGAGAAAATGGGGTTTCCTTTTAGGAAATGCCCGTGTACATATGTTAATAACCACAGGGGTTAATATGGCGCAGAAATCCTTTGCCGGGGATCTCACCCATGTGATTTTGTATGATTGAAACTTGCACCAAGCTTTGACTGACTGTTAAAGAGTCATTTTTAATGAGAGAAAAAAACTAATTCTTTACTGCTGATTTTTTTTCCATTTACACTGATGACTACATCTGTCTTATAAAGTCCTAACATTCATTTTTATTCAGACCTGAATAGATGAAGTAAAAAAAAGAGAAAGTGTGTATTCCCACAACGGAGAGTACTTCAGTTTAACCTCAATATAATTTAACGTGTGGACGTAGTGGGATAAACAGAAATTTTCATTAAGTCCACAGTAGGAAATTATAGATTTGCATTGTCTGAAAATCCATACAAGGTTAAGATGATTCCACCTCAAAGTGACTCACTTGGGTGTCCCATAGAGGAAAATTACAATAAACGCCTCAAGTTGATCAATTCATGTCCTGTTGATCAAACCTTAGACAGAAGAAATTTTGCTCTTTTTATATAATTTCAAGAAATGTGTTTTTAAATTTTTATTACGCGTTTGAACAACTTTGCAAGAAAAAGGTACCCCTTGGCCACAAACGATCCCTCCAAATTCTTTCCCGAGCTTTCTCCAGACGGATGTGCACATGCTTCCACGTACTCTGATTAGCGTGCACCCGTGGTTTTGTTGTGCTTCCCCACCTAACGCGTCTGTCTGCCTATCAACACAGGTCCTGCTCTCGTCGGCTTAAGCATCTTTCTAGCCATGTGTCATGGTTAACCTCACTGTTGGATATCTGAGATCTATCCGAATTTTCACTCTAACAAATAGTGCTGCTATGAATGCCTTTATAAGAAAATACGTTTCTTCTTTTTTTGGATTATTTCTTTGAGAATATCTCCAGAGAGGGGTTGGTTATAAGAGCATGGATTATTTTGTAGCTATTGTTTCATATTGCCAGAATGTTCTCTAGAAAGAGCCAACCTCTGGATTGGGAGGACCTTCAAGGTCATCTAGTTCAACCCCCATCCCTTCTGAATGCTTGAATCCCCTCAGCAGTTTATAATGCCACCAGCAATGTATACGCATTTCTATGTACCAGTAACTCTGCCAGTATTGGGTTTTGCCATTTTTAATTTATTTTTGCTAGTGTAATAGGTGTGCTCAATTGTTTTTGAGAGGTTGTTTTGTTTCTTTAATCGCTAGCCAGGCTGAACATGTTTCCATGTGATGATTTACCAGCTGTAGCTCCTTGTATGTAAAATGTCTATCCATTTCTTATGACCACTTGTTAAGTGGAAATGATCTTGTACATTTGTATCAGAATTGTATTTTTATGTTGTACTGTATAGTTTGCTCTCCTGTCCCTATCCTTAAAACTGAATGGTGCCAATAATTTGATACTAATGATTATATATATTTAAAAGTAATGCCTCATTTACTACTATTGTAAAATGAGGTACGTATGCAGATATTCTGATAACTGAAGATTAACCCCTTTAAGTGCTGACTCTTGACAATTTGACAGTTTTTGATTTATTTCGGTTGGGTTTTGTTTTGTTTTGTTTTTTAAAGAAATCTTTCTAAGATGTGGTACGCACTCCCCTGCCTTAGCAAACAACGTGCACTGGAGAGGATGTGACCTTTCCTGGATGAGTCACGGTCAGCATTACAAGCCTCAGCCCCTTTGGTAGCATGCAGGGGTGCAGGGAGCTGTCAAAATGTGTCGGCCCGGGCTTTGCCTTTCACAGTCTGGGAATGCTCTTCTCGCCGATGGCTTTGCTGCCGTGTGTTCCATCGGTGAGGTCATGGGGCTATTGTAGTGTTTGGGACTGCTGATCCCAAGGACACGCCCCCAGCTGTATTTGGAAACAGCTTTGGCTGTGATTTCTCTCGTACACTCCATGCAAAACATGCTCCTGTCCGATCTGGCTGCTCCAACAGCTTCCTCTCCCGAGCCGCTTCCGGAGGGCCCCCTCCCTCGTCTCCTGCTCTCGGAGGGAAACCTCTAGGGCGAAGCTGAAGATTTCTTGAGGAAGCCAGGAACGCAAGTATCCCCCACGTGTCAGGTTTGCTTTGCTTCTGAGGACGGATGCATGGGCGTTTGGGCTGCTGTTTTCTGGAGGTCTCAAGCCTCCTGCTTATTCCCCACCGCCCTACACCCCCCCACCCCCCGGGTTCTCAACGTTTTAGAAGGTTGATGTCACTGGAAGTCCGAGCACTATACAAGCTGGCTGGGTTTGTTTGTTTTTTGTAAAAACCCAGTACCTTTGGCAGCTGAACTCAAACCAGTAAAATTGAGAGGATTCCATTGTTTCAGCAGTTGTCCTGGTTATTTGACTATTTTCAATGTCTGGTGTCTGGTGGGTGCTTGGCATTGTGGCCAGCGGAGATGGAATTGTGCAATGGTGGGGAGCGGTGGGTGGGGAGAGCAGAGATGGAGATTTGGCATGTCTAAAATGAATTGGTAGAATCACATTTTCTATGTACTTAAAAACCAATCCAAAAGCAGGGTGCAGGTCACTGGGCACACACACTTGTGTTGGCAGTTAACTGACATAATCGGTCCAGAGCAAAGTTCCAAAGGGTGGCGGGCCTCAGACTCCTAGTGGGCATGCGTGGTTACTGCCAGCGGCCTGAGAATGCTGCAACCCCTAGGTTTGTGTTGGGCTGCCAACCGCAAGGTCTTCAGTTTGAAACTGCCATCCACTCCACAGAAGAAGGATAGGATTTCTACTCCTGTAAAGAGTCACCGTCTGGGGAAACCCACAGCGGCGTATCCATGGACTTGATGGCAGTGAGTATTTATACTGAATAGGATGTTCTTGGGAAAATTTTAAAACAAGATCGTATCTGGATGCACTTGGAATTTCATTTCCCAAAATAGTGCAGGGGGTCTCTGGTATCATCTTTATCTTTATCTAACCATTTCCAACTGGATAGCCTTTATATTTTAAATTGTGGTATAATTCATCATTTCAACCATTTCAAAGTGTTGTGCAAACATCACCACAGTCTAATTCTAGAACATTTTCATCACCCCAGAAAGAAACGCCCTATCAATTAGCAATCACTCACAATTGGCCCCTCTCTCAGCCCCTGACAACTACAAAGCTGCTGTCTGCCCTTGATTCCTTCCATCTAAGTGGAATCATTCAATATGTAATCGTTTGTGTTCGCTTTCTCTTGGCGTACTATCTCCCAGGCTCATCCATGGAGCATGGAGCAATGCTACGTTTACTTTTATCTGAACGTATCCCATGGTGTGGATATACCAGTCATCCTGTCCTTTCATCAGCTGATGGATATTTCCACTTTGGGGCTGTTATGAGTAATGTTACTGTGAACGTTTATGTGGAAGTCTTTGTGTGGGCATGGGTTTCCATTTCTATATATCTAGGAGTGGAATTATTGGGTCATACGACAGCTCTATAAGAGCATATCTTTGTGAGGATCTTCCCAGATCACAGCTCTTATTTTTCAGAAATCTGCAGCGAAAAGACACGTAGGCGAGGCAGTCCAAAGCAAGAGCAGCTCTGCTGCCGGTCAGATATCAAGGCGACACGGCGATTTGATAGAATGCAGCTCGTAAGGGAAAGAAGTTGGTTTGTTTCGTTTTAGAGAAAGGACTTTGAAATGCAGTGGCTAACCAGTTCGGTCTGATTCAACCCCAAAAGGCTGAGAATTTGCCTTTCCACCCCAAAACCACTGAATCTGGGTCTACATTTTTGCAAAATCCCCAGGTTAGAAATGTGAATTCTGTGAAAATTCTTGTTAAAATGTAGTCTGATGGATCAAAATGACCACTTTCAGCAGTGGGTTGACCTGAAATGAACTGATAAGAAGCCCTGCTTTGAAGAGAAGAGAAAATAAAAGCACTTTTTTTTTTTTTTTACAATTTATTAGGGACTCATACAACTCATCACAATCCATACATATACATACATCAATTGTATAAAGCACATCTGTACATTCTTTGCCCTCATCATTTTCAAAGCATTTGCTCTCCACTTAAGCCCTTTGCATCAAGACTTGATGCGCTTTTCTTTTTTAATGAAAATAAAATTAAATCCAAATTAACCTCCAAAGTTACTTGTTTGAATAGCCAATTCTTGTTCAGCTGGTGGTCTCTGATTGTTCAGAGGAACTTCTTTCCTAGAAAACATGTGCAGAAGAGGAAATGATGTGTGTTAGTCTGGGTACTTTAGAGAAACAAATCCACAGAAACTCGTGTATAAGAGTTTTATATAAAGGGTAAGTGCACATCAAGAAAACATCCTAACCCAGTGCTGCCCAAGCCCACAAATGCAACATTAACCCATATGTCCAACACCAATCCACAAAGTCCTCCTCCACCTCCTGAAACACACGCAATGATGCCGACTGCAAGAGGAAAGCCGAATCAACAAGTGTGTAAGCATCTCAGCGCTGGCAGGGGTTCCACATGGCCGCTCCAACACCCAGGGCTGCATCAGGGTAGGTACATGTGGCTTCTCCTCAGGGATGTCCTGCAGGAAGTGAGCCTTGTCATCTGAAGCAGGGAACTGGCTAAGGCAGCTGCACCCTGGTCCGATCATCAGAAAGTAAGATACCCGAGAACTAGAAAGGCGAGGCTCACTGAGTCATTTATCCCTCTGCCCTTCAATTAACCCGCATGTGTTTATCATGTTGGCACAATAAACTAACTACCTCACCATGGTATTTCTTGACCACTGGGTGGGCTCACACTGGTGGGGAGCAGCGGGTCTCTGCAAAGCCTGGGATAGAACTAAGATGGGAACACGTGCTGAGGGGGGGGGTCTCCCTCTAGTCGTTTCAGGGCATAAAGCTTGTAGGAAAACAATAATGAGCACACCCAAAGGCAACTTCCAAGACGGGAGAGACCATCATGAAATGCATGCAGGCAAGTCTGTAGGGAACTGGTACCCCTTCGGTGACAAATCCTGCTGGAGAGGCACCCTGACTTGGAGTGACTATAGGTTGACTCCCTAAATAAATGCACATCACAGCACCTTCGGAGAGGCCTCGTACCACCCCAGAAGTCCACCTGTGACCCTTAGGAATTCATGGGCCCCATGTCCTCCCTCATGGGTAAGTCTTCGAAATCCACATTGTACCTGCAGAACCTCATTTCGGCTGTGGTTGAAAACGCTCGCCCCAGCCTGTGACAGCCGGAGGAGGAAAACAAGAACAGAACACACCACCCCTTCATCAGACCTATTGATGGGAGAGGACCCCTCGTGGCCAGGTGAGCTAGATTTGGACTGCAAGTTCAAAGTCAGTAGCTGCTCCCCAGAAGAAAAACAGAGCTGTATGTGCCCATAAAGATGTATAACCTGGAAACCTTATCTAGGGGCGCTAAGGGTTTGAATCGACTTGATGGCAGTGGATTTGGGGGTGTGAGATGTCGGGGGAGGTGAAGAGGTGTCGGCATTTCCAGGGAAGAGAATGTCCTAGTGTTCATTTGCCATCTGTGTGACACCATCCGTCACCTTTAATTGAAGTAACCAAATAAAGGCAGGGTCCGAGAAAATGACAGGTGGCGGTGTGCATCCACAGCCCAAACAGCAACCCTGAAATCAGAAATCCAATGCTCTCCTGATGAACAGTCATCTCCATTTTTTAAGGAAGAGGGGTTTTGTTTGTTATACTTTTACTTTCTGAAGGATTAAACTTTATTTGAATAGGACTGAAGCATCATTGTTTTTTGTTTTTTCGTTTTGCAATGGTATGTATCCGGGGATAATGCAAAGCAAAGCTGTTTGGGAGAAGTCTCTGTTGTATAGTTTGAGTTATCAAAGTCTATCTTTTCCCAACGATAGGTCAGATTGGTTTCTGCCAACAGCTGGGATATTGTGGCATCTCACGATACCCACTAATGATTTCATTGACAGCACCTTGATTTACTTGTGAGGAGTCACAAGTTTAAACTCCACTGTCTGTTGCTGACACCCAGCAGCAAACCCCCAAAGGCTGAGTCGCCCTTCTAACGCTTCACCCTATTTTGACAGTAGAATCTGCCAAGGTTTGGAGCCATGGCACTGTAGTGGTTATGTGTTGAGCTGTGATCTACATGATCAGCAGTTCGAAACCACCTGCAGCTCCAAGGGTGAAAGACTGAGCTTTCTACTCCCTGTAAACAGTTACATTCCCGGAGACCCATGGGGGGGGGGGGGGTTGTCACAATGAGTCAGCATTGACTCATGACAGTGCAGTTATTTTGTACTTATCTGTCATGGCCAGCTATCCAAGCCTACAAAAGTTGAAGTCATGAAGCCCCTTTTAAATATTAGTATTTTGTAGTTGCTCCTGTCATTAATACCACCGAACCTGACTGACCCTACTTGTTCATTTTATCTCATCTTCACTGCCATTGTGGAGTGCCAGTGCTGGTCGTGGCAGGTTGCTGATTTCAACCCAGGCAAGTCTGACATCTGGGTCTAACTTTGTTTTGTTGCTTCTCTCACTTTTTTCTTTGTCTTTGCAATGAAATGAAAGAGAAAGAGGCGAGACCGGCGCTTGTGCAATACGAGTGCGAAAGGAATTGTGTTCATGTCTCGAATGGAAATTAGCAGCTTGGATGGGTGGTCACGCCAACTCCCGCTATCAGAAGCGAAGCCTGGGCCCTGGCTTGCACTCAGTGCTTGGGCGACTGAGCGGCCGGCTGAGTAAACAGTCAGAAATGGATTCCAAGCTATGGTTGGCAAAGCTGAGAATTCAGCAAGGCCATTTAGATAGGAGTATGAGCCTGCCTGTGTGTGTGCGCTGCAAGGAAACAGGATAAACCAGAGCCTGGTTTAAAGGGGCAGGTTATATGGCCACCTCTCCCGATAATTCAAACGCACCCCCTACCCCAAACCAAATCAAACAAAGCCCCCTCACTGCCATCAGGCGAGTTTGCATTCACAACGATCCTATAAGGACAGAGTAAAACTGCCCCTTTGGGTTTCCAAAACTTGACATCTTCAGCCTCATCGCCTCACTTGTGACGGGTGGCTAGATTGGTTCAAACCACTGTTTTTTGTGGATAGCTGCTCAACGCATCACCTATCTAGGTCTCCAGCCCCAAGAACTGAGCTTTAGTTTCTCCTCTGGCGCTAAGCACCCCAGTTTTCCTATCTGTACCATGAGGTCTTCCTTGACAATCCAAAGGAATAACCGCGGTCGAAAGTGCTTTATCCAAAAATAAATAAATAAAAGAAAAGAAAAAAGAAAGTGCTTTATCCAAACCGGGAAGTGCCCCCACGGAATGGGAGAGGCCTGGCAAAGGGCGTGGCGTGTCCCCATGCTGCGTCCAGGTGAACCCTCTAGAGCAAGGGTTATCTTAAATTTGAATCTGGATTCAGATGGGTGGGGGATCTTATTTAAAAGCAGGTGGCCAATGGTGGTTGTGCAGTGGGGCTCCGCGCAGCTCACCAGCCTCGCGGCGATGGAGAGACTTGGTCCCCAGTTCACACTGGAGCAGCAGGGGGTCTAGAAGGGTCGAGCCGGCACCCCGGGGACACGGCGGAGGCGGATTTGGAGGGAGGCCAGGGGGATGCGGGACCGGGAGGAAGCAGAAAGGTGGGTGCCGGCGAGGACGGGGTTGCCAGGAGGAAGAGGCAGGCTGCGGCCCCAGCGAGGATGCGCGAGCCGAGGGCGGACGCGGCGGCTCCGCGGCTGCGCAGGCTGCGGGCGGGCGGGCGAGCGCGTGCGGGCGCGTGCGGACGGCGGTAGCGGCGCAGTCCCGGCCCCGCTGCGGCCCGGGTGGCCAGGCTGCGGGATCGGAGCGCAGCGATGGCGCTGCCGCCGCCGCCGCCGCCGCCGCTGCGCCCGCGGCCCTGGGCGCCTCTGCTCTTGCTGTTGCTCGCCGGGCCTGCCGCCTGTGTCGCCAGCCCCGCGGACGACGGCGCGGGGCCTGGGGGCCGGGGACCCCGGGGACGTGCGCGGGGCGACGCGGGCGCAGACGAGGCGGCGCCGCGCCACGACTCCTCCTACGGTACCTTCGCCGGCGAGTTCTACGACCTGCGTTACCTGTCCGAGGAGGGTGAGGCTGCGGGTGGGGGTGGTGAAGGGCTGCGGGGGTGGGGGGGAGGGGGGGCGAGACCCAGGCTTGGCGTTCCGGCAAGACTGGGGTCCTTGGGCGCTGCAGAGGCGAGGATGGGGAGCGCACCGCCTGGGGGAAGAAGGGTCCGTGGAGCTATTTGCGCCTCCCCCTGCCATTGCTTGACCGGTCACCTAAGTCCTGCCATCCCGTGGGCAGGTGGTGCCGCGCGGGGCTCCTCCGTTTCCCAGCATCTCCTCCCCACCCCACTGCCTGCAAGAGAAGGCCGCCATCTGGCCGAGTGTGTGAGATTCCTGCTGGCTGTTGCCCTAATCCACACCACACTGACCAGAGTGTTCAGGGGACCAGTTGGTGCGATGCGACCTCCGAGAGCTTTACCACAACTTAGAGATGCTGGCTTCTCTCCTTTCTGTATTGGAGAGAATGCCTCTCTCTCCAACATTAGCATTCTATCCCCAGGTACTAGCCCTGCACCGGAGCGCGGCTCATCTTCCTTCCCATTCCCACCCCTTGGCTCTCCTGCCATCATACCTCTGTGAGCTACCTTTTCTGGGGTCTGCTGGGACCTGGGTGGGTTAGGATGGGGGTGAGGGGATGTTGGCAGAGCTGTTTCTGTGAGCACAAAAGTTAAGCTGATTTGTTCAGAAGGAACGGAAACTGGTCTCTTGCTCATGCAACTTTAAAAGGGGTCATTTTTATTTTCTTCTGCTAAGAGTGCTATGTCAAAGAATCAGGTTGGGGGTAGAAATCTGTGTCCCCAGTAACCAACTGTATGAGACTGGATTTTTTTTTTTTTTGCTTATGATTAGGTTCCACTACAGAAAACACACGTTACTAAATAACATACGAGCATTGTGCTCATATGAAGAAAGCTAGAAGTAAGAATTTCAGAGCAGATGTGGTGGTTATAGTATTCCGAGACCCTGGGTCCTCCCATTCCCTTCGCAGTTCTTCATGGCCCGAGAAGACTGCGTGAACGTTAGCCATTAGATCCACAATTCAGGTAGCAGGGAAGAGGAAACAGGAAGAAAACTGTTAGTTTTATGATTACCCAGGAGTCCCAGGAAACAACTCTGCTTGCATTTCATTGGCCAGAATTTAGTTTTGTAGTCACATGTAAGTTCGAAAGAGGTGGGAAAGATAGCCTGTTAGCCAGGAAGCAATGTGCGTAGTTCAAAAACTGGAATCAATGTACGAAGTAAGATAGGACTTTATTTGTTGAGTGGAAGCTAACTGCTGAACTAGATGGCCCAACATACAAAACTTAAGCCAGGCACTTAATTTTTCTCTCACTTAAGAGGGACTGATGTGGTCTGATGGGGCAGCTTAATTCCACAAGGTCATTCAAGGACTCTGCTTTCTTCCATCTTATTGTGACCAATCGCTAAAGTTTCATCTTCAATTGCATGATGGAAGTTGAGTTACTTTAATGACCTTGTTGTTCAAGCTTGAGGGAAGAGGAAATAGATGATTGTTGAGGCAAGAAATTACCTTTTAGATTAGCTGGACAGAGATCATGACTGCTCACATTCCATTTGCAAGAACAGAATTGCGTGATTTAGCTGCAAGGGAGGCTGGCACATATAAATTTCTAGCTAGGCACCCATGTGGACAGGGAGAAGTTGGGAATGAGTACTGGGGCGACGATGAGACTAGAAATAGAAGCAGAAGCCATCATTCTGGACAAGAATAAGTATTCCAAATCCCATCTTCAGATTGACGGAAAGAAGTCCCAGGAGAGTTTATCTTCTGATTGGGAACATAGATTTAAGAACATACACTAGGAACAAGGTCTTATTCTACATTCCAGTTTGACAATGCAGAGAGGGCATAGTGCTGATCGTATGGTTCAGACAGTCTGAGGGTCACAGACATCCAAGTGGGCTGTTACCCTCAAGGAAGGTTTGTAGTGCCCAATATGGAAGACTGGTGAAAGGAAGAGAGAGGGCATTTCAGGTGTGCTGACTGCACAAAAGCAGCAATGTGTGCACATAAGCCCTTGTTTGGCTGACTGCCCCTTTATAATCTATTTGCACATACAGCCAGACTAAGCTTCCTGGGCCTGGCTCTAACCTGGTTGCTAGTGCACCTAAAAAATCTGTGTTGGTTCCAGCCTATCCTTGGGTTAAGGCGTCAACCTCCTTTATCTGGAATGTTCTCCCTGGTTCATCTTCCTTTTATAACCATCTCTCACTCCTCCCCTCCACTGTGAGCTCGAACTGCCTGTGTTCCTCCTGCTCGTTAGCAGCTTTGCTTCTGGTTCAGAGACAGCTCCAGCTACCAGCTGGTGGTTGCTGTGGGGGTGTTTGTAGGTGGGCCTCTCAGGAGCACTACGTCTGTTAGCTCATCTTGGACCTCGGCTTTAGTCCTATGAGTTCTGAATAGAGACTTTATACATATAATACATCAGGTTTATCTCTGTATGAAATTAGCCCAATAATGGGAACTAATTTTTAAGAGGGGCTTGCTATGCCAGGACTTACCCAGTACCTGGTCCAATCCATATTATATATGTAATCATTACAACAACCTTCTTTAGGAAGTAGGAAATCAACCCAAACAAAACCTAAATGCCTTAGCTACAGCCACATGCTGGAAAGTAGTAGGGAACTGTGTGGATTTGCTGGCTAACTTTGTGGATAACGTCAGGCAAGGTGTCCAGCCTCTATGGAGAGGAGGATCCCTGTGGACATGTGTTGAGAGATGCAGTTGTATAAGCAGAGCTGTTTTTATAAGTGAACTTGAAAAGACAGGTTTGGACTTGATAAGCAGACAGCTGGACCACCGCAGGTTCCAAGGCAATGGGGTGTCACAGTGAATCTGTGCTAAGCAGACATTCACGTGGGGCAGAGCTATGGACGGTATAACGTGTCATCACATCTTTCTGTCCTGACTCAACGCTGCTAAGTAGAAGCAGTTATTCAGCAGTCTACAAAAGAGGGCTGAGCACAGCAGCTCGCACAGTGGAACAGAACAGCGTGACCAGACTATTTCTGGTTGAAATTTCAAGGAATCAAGTACTAAATTAATACCTGAAGGCTACGATCCAAGGAATTAATTAGAAGCAATAAATAGCAAGTGAGAAGCTGTTACCCACCCCATGGAGTATGTCGAAACAGGCTCAAGGGATTGCAAAATCAGAGCAGGTAGCTTCTATGAATTAGACAATAATGGAACCACAAAGCTGTACTGAGGACCTGCAAAATCAATCAAGAAAATAAAGTACTTGTGTTAGAAAAATATCTGAAGGGAAGAGAGACCAGTGGGATGTGAGAGGAGAACAATAAATACTTCCAATTATTCTTTAAAGCAGAACGGTTATTGAAAGAGTTTATGGAGTGTATGAGAGAAGAAAGAAGCCTTCACAAAGTTGGAAAGCCTACAGAAATCATGTCATCTCAAGCCAATATTATTTCATCTCAATATAGGTTTTTATTTTAAAGGGGGTAAGGGAGAGAGCATCAAAGTAGAAACTGGAGCGAAAGCAATAAACCAAAAGCAATAATAGTAACAATAGTAATAATAATTGGGAGATTGGACAGATGGGCATGGCTAACGGCGGTGCTCATCATGTCTGGGTGGTTCAACATAGCTCAAGAAGAAGGAAGACAAGCAGGTGGGGGTGGGAGGGTGGAACTGCATGGTAGAGGTGGGGGAGAGGCCTTTCCGTAGTGGGGTAACACCACCAGATTCTGTTTGAGGAAGTGGCTCCCAGAGGGAAGTGGGGCTACCAGATAGAAGTTGGTCCGATCGTAGAAGGTGACTGAGGTCGGAAGAAAAGGATGTGATGTGGGTGTGCCAGGGTGGAGAGAGGGAGAAATGTAGGACAGAGGTTTCCTGGTGGGAGACGAGGTGGGGAGTGGGACTTTATGCTAAGAAAATGTCGGGCAGGATCGTTTGAGAGGGAGAGGAGCATCGCAGTGGACACAGGCATTGATCAGCTGGTGAACTCTGTGGGTATGCACCCCGCGAGGCAGTTGTCTACTGGGCTTACATGCTGCTTTAAGAAGACATGGTGAGCACTGGGAAGTGAGGAAAAGAAAAAAGAGAATATAGCAGGAATCACCTGATAAACCCGCCACCGCCCCTTGGGGTAGGGGAGCAAAGGATTATCCTAATCTGGAACCCCCCCTGCAGCGGCCCCTCGCAGCCAAGAAGCAAGAGCTTAAAAACTGTCACATAGCAAACTAGGGAGAGTCAGGGCCGCGCTTTTGCCATTGACCAAAATCTAAAAGCATACATCCAAACGCTCCGCCATCAGGCTGGTTTCAACTCATAGCAGTCCTGTATCTAGTTACTAAGACTGCAAGTCTGTCCGGAAGCAGACAGCCCATCTTCCTCCCACAGAGAAAGGTTTAAACCTCTGGGCTGAAGGTTGGCCGCCCAACGCCTAGCCCACAGCAGCCCCAGGCTTCCTGGATCTAGATCCGAAGCAGAGGAAATGGGCTCGCCACAGCACACAGCTGTGTGCCAGCCAAGTGTGGGTGGTGCCTCTAAACATCAGGTGACCGTTATGGAACAAAATCAGTCCAGACCCAACCCAAATCCAGCTCTCTGCCCTGGAGTCGCTTCTGACGCACAGCGACCCTGTAGGACAGGGCAGAACTGCCCCGTAGAGTTTGGTTACAGAGGCTATAAATCTTGACGTGAGCAGACTGCCTCATCTTTCTCCCAAACAACAGCTTGTGAGTTTGAACAATTCCTCTTTGGGTTAGCAGCCCAATGCTTAACCCATGTAGTCACCAAGGGCTCTTTAAATCAGTTCAAAGCCTTGCTAATCATAAGCAAAAGCTTTTAAATCAAAATGATGGGAAAAGAAGAACAACAGAATAAATGAAAGGGAAAACAATGGAATGATTGAAATTGGTATATTTAAAGTGTATATTCATTTGCACTGAGGCAGCAAGAGTTCAGTGTAGACGTGTCATCTTCCATGGAGAGAGAGAGAGGCAGGTGCCATTTCCAACTAAGGCCCCTCCTGTGTCCCTCCCTTCCATCTGTCGGTAGAGGCTGGCATTCCAGCAGAGCTTCCAGATTAAGATGGATGAGGCAGAAAGGCCTGGTGATGCACTTGTGAGTGTTTGCCAGGGAAAGGCCTCTGGACCGGGGTTGGCGCAGCACAGGGCAGCAGATCACTTCATCGTGCCTACGGTCACCGTGCATGAACACCAATGCATCTACAGTTGCCCATGTCCATACGCACTGCCATGGAGTCCATGCTGACCATAGCAATGCCCTGTGGCTTCCCCACACCCTGTTCACGGGAGTAGAAAGCCAGTCTGCTTTCTCGGAGCTGCTGATGGTTTCCAACTGCTGACCATTCCGATCACAGTCCAACACGGACCCACTACACTGGGTCCCCCTCCTTATGCTTATAGGTCATGCTTTTTTTATTTGACAATCGTTTATTTTGTGTTTGTTGTCAAGGGCAGAGATTCCAAGAATCATCAGATGTGGATCCTGTGCATATGCATAAGAAGCGAACACTGTAAGAGAAAAATCTGTGTTACAGACTGGATACATAAGATGTTTACCTTGACATTTATACTTTGATGCATTATGGTGGTCAGTAATCTTCAAGATACACAGTAGTTAGTAAGTGTCTTTAAAGTACATAGCGAGATATAAGCATCTTACATTCAGCTTCATGAAACATGGAAGTTCAGATAAATGGACTGCAAAGACCCCATCATCATGTCTGTAAATAAAAAAAACCTTACTATAAATTTGTTTTCTCTTGTAGCGTTCATTTTATATTAAGAGTCTCAGGTGAGCCAGTGGTTTTGGGAAATCACGCTTCCTCTCCCTGCCTCAGGTTCCCTGTCTGCAGAATGTGAAAAGAACACAGACTTTCAGTTCACGTGCAAGGCTGAGAATAGCGATGTGGCTCTTCTTCTTCCCCCAGAGAGAAGGTGACCAGGCTTTACCAAGACCCTTATCAGGGGACATTTCTGGCGTGCAGGCTAGAGGAAGGAGCTCGGGCGAGTCCATGGACACAAGTTCTAGGGTAAAGGCTGGCCCTCTGAGCTTACCAGTGGTGGCACATGAGAAAGCTGAGGCTGGGGGCTTCCGTAAAGTTCACAGCGTGGAAACTCTGTGGGGTGACTACGAGCTCAAATCCACTTGATGGGCAAGTCACTACAGTGCCAACCACCGTACAACGCAAAGGGCCAAGGCTTGAGAAACAAGTTACTTCTTGTTGGGAAAATTGGGGCGGGATTTTCTAACCTTCCTGTCTCTTCACGACCCAGGTTACCCTTTCCCCACGGCTCCTCCCGTGGATCCGTTCGCCAAAATCAAAGTGGAAGACTGCGGGAAAACTAAGGGGTGTTTCAGGTCAGTACAACAGCAAGTTGGATAGCTTTCAGGTTACGAAACTGAGGTCATGTTTCACGGTAGACCTGCAATCGCATGCACAAGCAGAACTCCGAACTCGCCGCCTGCAGTCTAATCGTGGGACTTGTGCCCCCGTTAACTTAAGCAAGCATGAAGCCCATCTCTGAAGGCCTCTAGTTTTCAGTTTACAGGTACTTCACTGTGGCATTCTCTACGCACCGAAACAGTCTTCTCTGGTTCTTCATTTAAGTCTCTTGGAGGCCAAAGACAGTTCACAGATGGCCGGCTAACTCCTGGCGGCACTGCCTTTGCCCTGGGTTCTCCTCGTAGGCTGACTGCGTGAGAAAGGATCAGGTGATACGGAACATGCCAGTCCATCATTCGTGTGGGCCTTTGGGCATGACAGACAATGACAAATGTGTCTGATACTCTTTTTTTTCTTCAAATACATAGTCATGCTTTAAGGATCTTTCTGTGTTAGTAACTGGTCATTGAGCTTAATTATTGTGTCTAGCATAGGGCCTCAGGCATAGTAAGTCCCTATATGATTGCTATTAGTACTCGGATTAGGATTAGCATTCTTTCAAGTCTGAAAATGGGCTGGAGCTTGCCAACAGCCGTGTAGATAGTAGGCATTCCCACCTAGACCGCTTTATATAGAGATCAAGTGCAGCAGATATTTTCCAAGGTCCTTCCTACATGAAACTGTTTGTGAGATCCCAGAAAAGCAAGATAGAGTTTGCTTAGTAGTACTACTACTTAGCATCCTCCCTGATAAATATAGTAGTTATTTTCTACATGTATTTCGAATAAGTGGATGAAGCCATAGGATTTGTGGTTTGCTCTGTCCCACAGGTATGGCAAGCCAGGCTGCAATGCGGAGACCTGCGACTACTTCCTTAGCTACCGCATCATCGGGGCTGACGTGGAATTTGAGCTGAGTGCCGACACAGATGGTTGGGTAGCGGTTGGATTCTCTTCAGACAAGAAAATGGTAAGACGCAAATCACAGCGGAGGCTGGTTTCTCTCCGTGGTTTGGCGTGCTCCTTGAGTTTTGAGATCCCAGGCACGCTGAGATTCCCTATGCTGCTCTGCCGTGTTAAAGGTGAAAAGCCAGGGTTTGGGGCATTTTGGTTTTATTTTGCAAAGCAAATTTGATGAATGGATTCAAACACAATTGATTATTATATTAGGTAAGACTTTATTATCACATGTTTAAAAACTTCATGCTCGTGTCAATTGAAAAGGTAGGGCTGGTTGTCAGAATTGCGGTGTCTTGTGGTATTTGCATGCATCAGCTGTTTTCACAGCTGGGCTGTGGGAAAAGCCCCCACGATGGGTGGACTACAACCAGAATCAAAGTTCACCAAACTCAGAGCCATCGAGTTGAAAGGAGAGGGAAGAACTGGCCCCTGTGGGTCTCAGAAACAATGCAATAACTCTTCCCAGGAGTAGTAAGCCTCTTCTTTCTCCCACAGAGTGACTGGCGGCTTTGAACGGCTGACCTTGGGGTTAGCAGCCCAACACATGACCACTACACCACCAGGACTGCTCTGTGAGGACATAGGAAGCATTTATTTCTTGCACACACATCTGTGGGTTGGAGTCGAGTTTCTTTTGATGCATTCTCCCACCACTCTGGAGTTAGCAGTGAGCAGGGCTTGCTGTGTTCAGGGAAGAGGCGGAAATGCAAGGGCCACGCAAGCGTATTTCAAGCCTTCAGGTCATGCTTGCTAACATGCTGTAACAAAGTGACCCACACAGCCACGCCGGAAGTCAAGGGCCAGCAACGACACTCCCCCTAGCAGGAGAGCATGCCGCATGACTGGTTAATAACATATGTATTGTATATCGTATCTAACACTTACCTGTCAGCTTGTCACACTGCGGAGGCTTGTGTGTTGCTGTGACACTGGAAGCTATAGCACTGGTGGGTCACATACCAGCAGGGTCACCCAGAGTGCACAGCGTTCATCAGGACTTATAGACGACAAAGAAGGAATAGGGTACCCACTTCTGAGGAATTTAGCCTCTGAAACCTTAGGGACGGAATCAAAATGCTGTCAGAATCTGCAGACTTCATGAGGAGAAGCAGAACATTGTCAGAGATGGTGGCAGAAGATAAGCCCCTCTGGTAGGAAGGCACTCAAAATGTGACTGCAGAAGTGTTGCCTTCTCAAAGTGTGGACCATAATGACATAGAGCAGTGGTCCTTAACCTTCCCGATGCCGAGGCCCTTTGATACAGTCCTTCGTGTTGTGGTGACCCTCCCCCCCAATCATACAGTTATTTTTGTTGCTACTTCATAACTGTCATTTTGATACTGTTATGAATCGGGCGACCCCTGTGAAAGGGTCATTCGACCCCCAAAGGGGTCCCGACCCACAGGTTGAGAACTGCTGACCTAGATGGCGTACAGCTTGTGGGAGTAAAGGCTTTGAGACCTTCACTTGCTGGTGAGCACAACTGAAAATGAAAAGAAACAGCTGCAAACGTCAATTAATTTGGAATGTAAGAATATAAATCTAGGAAACTTGGAAGTTATAAAAATATTAAATGGAACTCACAAAGGTTGATATTCTAAGTGTTATTGAGTGGGAATGAATTGATCATTTTGAATTTGAAAAATCATATGGTGTCCTATGCTGGGATTGACAGATTCCAGAGGAGTTGTGTTGCATTCACTATCAAAAAGGACATTTCAAGATCTATATTGAAGTACAATTGTGTCTGTGGGAGGATAATAGCTATCTGCATACAAAGAAACCCAATTTATACAACTCATCAAATCTATCCACCAACCACTAAAGCTAGTGATGTCAAAATGGAGGAATTCTACCAACATCTTCAGTCTGAAGTTGATCAAATATACAATTATGATGCATAATTATTGGCTATTGGAATGCAAAAGTTGGAATATATGGTCTTGGTGATAGAAATGAGGCTGGAGATTACATGACAGAATTTTCCAAGACCGACGACATCGTCATTGCAAATACCTTTTTTTCAATACACGTGGACTTCTCCAGGTGGAATGCAAAAAAAATCAAATTGACTTTATCTGTGGGAAGAGACAGTGGACAAGCTCAATATCATTAGTTAAAACCAGGTCAGGAACTGACTATGGGACAGACCATCAATTGCTCAAAAGTAAGTTCAGGTTGAAGTTGAAGAAATTTCCAATAAGACCATGAATGCCAAATTACAACTTTGAGTCTATCCCATCTAAATTTTGAGAGCATCTTCATAACAGATTTGATGCATTGAACACTAATTACAGAAGACTCGATAAGCTGTGGAATAACATCAGAAACGTCATACATGAAGAAAGCAAAAGGTCATTAAAAAAGCACAGAGGATCAAAGTGGATGACGGAAGAGACTGCAGTGTGCTGGTCAGCACAGCTCAGGAAAATGGAAGGAACGATGAAGTCAAAGATCTGAAAATGTCAAAGACCAGCTCAAGAAGACCAAGTAAAATATTATAACTGAGACATGCAGAGACCTAGATTTAGAAAACCACAAAAGGATGAACATGCTAAGCACATCTAGAACTGAAAGAAATAAAGAAAAAATTCAAACCTCGAGTTGCAGTATTGAAAGATGCTAAGGTCAGCTTATTGAATGATGAAGAAACCATCAGAAGAAGACGGAAAGAATACACAGAACCACTGTACCAAAAAGAACTAGTTGACATTCCACCATCGCAGGAGGTAGCATATGGGTAAGAACGAACAAAGGAACCGAGAGAAGTTCGAGCTGTATTGAAAGCATCAGCCAAAACAAGACTTCAGGGATTGGAGGCAAAGCGATGGCAGCTGCTTGCTGAGAGCGAGGCGGGCTCGAAGCACTTGCTGATGAAGATCAAGGACTGCAGCCTTCAGTGGGATTAGGACTCAATGTAAAGATCAGAATCCTCACCACTGGGCCAATACGTAACATCACGATAAATGGAGACATGCTTGACCTTGTCAAGGATTGTATCTTGCTTGAGTCCACAATCGGTGCTCATGGAAGCTTCAGTCACAAGATGAAAAATGACACATTGCATCGGGCAAATGTGCTACATCTAACCTCTGGAAAGGCGTTGAAAATCAAGGACGTTACTTTGAGGACTCGGGCTCCTGAAGCAAGCCACGGTATTTTCATTTGCCTCATATGCATGTGGAAGCTGGACTTTGAATAAGGAAGACCAAAGAAGAGTCGATGCCTTTGAATTATGGTCCTGGAAAAGAATATTGAAAGTACCGTGGACTGCCCAAAGAACAAATAAATCTGTGTTGGAAGAAGTACAGCCAGAACACTCCTTAGAAGCAAGGATGGCGAGACTGTCGCTCATGAACTTTGGACATGTTGTCTGGAAACAGCAGTCCTTGGGGAAGGACATCAGTCTAGGTGAAGTCGAGGGGCAGCGAACAAAGGAAAACCTCCCAAGATGAATGGACACGGTGGCTGTGACGTTGGGTCAAACACAAGAACAATTGTGAGGACAGCAGAGGATTGAGCAGTGTTTTGTCCTTTGGTACACAGGCTTGCTATGAGTCAAAACCAACATGGCATCCCCTAACAACAACATATATGATATATGATGTGTGTGTACATCTACATGTAGATGTGCAGTATATAGTTAACAGGAGTCTCTAGTGAGTACGGATGCACTTGGCTGCTCCCAGAACAGTTGGTGGCTTGAATCTATTCAGAGATGCTTGGAAAGAAAGGCCTGACAATCAACTTCTAAAAATCCAGCAATTGAAAACCCTGCGGAGCACAGTTCTAATCTGACCCATGTAGGGTCTCCATGAGCCAGAATTAACTCAAGGGCAACTGGGACAGACAACTACTACACAGGCTGTGTGAGCCCCTGAAAATATGACCCTCAGATCATTTTTAAGCCTTAAACCAAAAGAAATAACCATCTAGACATTAGCCCCTTGTCCCATATGTCACAGCCAACTTGTTGGCTGTTGGGAGGCTCATGCACGGGTACAGGAGAGAGGGGAAGATGGCTGAAACCAGGATCACACTAGTGGAACAGATGAGAGTGGCCAGATTTGGACACGGGGTGGACGGTATTTAGTGGCAGCTGGCTATGTGTTGTGAGAGAAAGAGAAAGCAACAGTGACTCCAGCCTTTGGCCTTAGCTAAATGGAGACCCTACCAGTATTCAGTCTAGGAATGCCCTTGTATTCAGTTGTCTTATGTCTTTAACCAGTTGTCTATGGAGCTGATTCCAACTTAAATGGTGATGTAATTAATGAGTATCACAGTAGAACTGTGCTCCCATAGAAGTTTTAATAACTAAAGTTTGGGCAAGTCGACCACCGTCTTTTTCTTTCAAGGCCCCTCTGGGTAGACTTAATCCCCAACTTTTTATTTTAACAGCTGAGTAAGCTGACCATTGATAACCATTGATAAACACCTGTGTGCTTTTAGCTTTCTTTCATTTGGAATAGTTGCTTTGTCTCTTTTTCTTGGTCTTTTATGACCAAAACTGCTTGGATGTGGACAGGCTGGCTTTTTGTTTTGTTTCTGTTTGCTTGTGTTTGTATAATGATCTTCCATTTTAATTTGTCTGATGGTCTCCTGATGCCTGGGTGAGTGGATGTATTTTGGTGAGAATTTGTGATTTTCTCACATCACATCACGAGGCCCCTGATGTCAGTTTGACCTTTCCTTGCCAACCTGGTTACATTTGTTTGGGTCTGGATTCTTTCTTACTAAAGTAATTTCATTGTGGTAAAATCTACACCATGAAAAGTTGCCACTCTGGTGATTGTCCAGTGCTCATCGGGGGCGTGAATTGTTGTGCTTGTGCTACCGTCAACACTGGCCATTTCTAGTCGTTGCGTTGCCCCAACAGACACTCTGTGTCTGGGGAGCTGTCACTCTGTCCTTCCTGCAGCCCCTGGGAACGACTCATCAGCTTTGTCACTGGTACTTCATGTATGTGGCTATGTGTCCTTTTGTGTCTAGCATGTTTAGTACAATGTTTTCAGGTTCATCCATCCTGGTTAAGACTTTTAATAGCCCTTAAAGTAATTTTTTTGGAAAAAAATAATTTGGGGGGATAAAGGAATCCTGATCAAAATGGGAAAAATGAAGAAGAGAACTTCAAATTCTCAGAGAATCCAGCGTTTTGGAAGCCAAAGCCACTTGATGAACTTAATGAAACTGTTGCTTTGAGATCATCTTTAACCTTGAACGAAAGAACCCGGTACATGGGGATTCAACCCTGTCCCATACACCACTGCCAATTTATTTTCCCCAATCTTTGATGTCCCTTTTTACTCTTTTGGTGAAATCTTTTTAACATTTTATTAGGGGCTCATACAACTCTTATCACAATCCATACATATACATACATCAATTGTATAAAGCACATCCGTACATTCTTTGCCCTAATCATTTTCAAAGCATTTGCTCTCCACTTAAGCCCTTTGCATCAGGTCCTCTTTTTTCCCCCTCCCTCCCCGCTCCCCCCTCCCTCATGAGCCCTAGATAATTTATAGATTGTTTTTTTTGTCATATCTTGCCCCATCCAAAGTCTCCCTTCACCCCCTTCTCTGCTGTCCGTCTCCCAGGGAGGAGGTCACATGTAGATCCTTGTAATCGGTTCCCCCTTTCCAACCCACTCACCCTCTACTCTCCTAGCATTGCCCCTCACACCCTTGGTCCTGAAGGTATCATCCACCCTGGATTCCCTGTGCCTCCAGTCCTCATATGTACCAGTGGTACAACCTCTGCCTTATCCAGCCCTGCAAGGTAGAATTCGGCTCATGGTAGTTGGGGGGAGGAAGCATCCAGAATCTGGGGGAAAGCTGTGTTCTTCATCAGTACTACCTCGCACCCTCATTGACCCATCTCCTCTCCTGAACCCCTCTGTGAGGAGATCTCCATTGGCCGACACTTGGGCCTTGGGTCTCCACTCTGCACTTCCCCCTTCATTCAATATGGTATATATATATATATATATATATATATATATATATATATATATATATATATACACACACACACACACACACATATATACATATACACACATATATCTTTTTTTTGCATGATGCCTTATACCTGGTCCCTTTGGCACCTCGTGATCGCACTGGCCGGTGTGCTTCTTCCATGTGGGCTTTTTTGCTTCTGAGCTAGATGGCCGCTTGTTCACCTTCAAGCCTTTAAGACCCCAGACACTATCTCTTTTGATAACCGGGCACCATCAGCTTTCTTGGTGAAATCTTTTGACCCATATAAGTATCCAATTTTTAGGAGTTCTCAGTCATTGTGTTAGTCTAGGTACTTTAGAGAAACAAATCCACAGAAACTCATGTATAAGAGAGAGTTTTATATAAAGCTTAAGTGTACCTCAAGAAAACATCCCAACCCAGTGCTGTCCAAGCCCACAAGTTCAACATTAATCCATTAACCCATATGTCCAACACCAATCCACAAAGTCCTCCTCCATCTCACAAAACAGATGCAATGATGCTGACTGCAGGGGGAAAGCCGATTCAGTGAATGTGTGAGCATCTCAGCACTGGCAGGGGTCTCCACATGGTTGCTCCAGGACCCAGGGCTGCATTGGGCTAGGTCCATGTGGCTTCTCCTCAGGGATGTCTTGCAGGAAGTGAGCCTTGCCGGCTGAAGCAGGAAACTGGCTAAGACAGCTGCGCCCTGGTCCGACCATCAGAAAGCAAGAGACCTGAGAACTAGAAAGGCGAGGCTCACTGAGCCATTTATCCCTCCGTCCTTCAATTAACCCCACAGTGTTTATCAGTCAGGTTGGCACAATAAACTAACTACCTCCGTCATCTAGTTCGTCTTCTGCGTTTGAGTGGACAGGTTAGATTGCTGGTGGGCTCGACCTCAGGTCTTGCTTCGCCACGCTGAGAGAACCCATGCAGCAGAAGCCCTTTTGTAATCCAAATGACATCGTTGAGGGGCAGGAAAGTTTCAGGTATGACAGTCTCCAAAGTGCACTCTATTTCTGGAATGTGTACAAGGCTGCATGGGAGACGGCTTCCAGAATGAACGTGAAAAACCACCTGGAAAGAATACCTGAACAGGAGCACGGAACCCGGAAATGCCCAGAGGCCGAGAGAACCAGCGGCTCTGAATGGGCACGAAGGCATGTGCGCCCCGCACGTGGGGGAGAGGCTCACCTTCCATGTGCACAGCACCCCAGAGTGAGAAGAGAGCATGGGAGCTGCCCGCAGCCGGCTTTTATACCCACTGGCTGGGGAGGGGCGGTTGAGGGTATTGACTGATCTTTTTAAAAAATAATTTCCACTTGTTTATTCCACAAATATTTTTTGACTTTGTGCTATGCTGAAAGGCACTGTGATAAGATTTTAGTCGAAATTGATAAGCAAACATCACAAGGAAGCTTTTACTATCTTGTAGGAGAGTTTGGCAATTAACTATTCATACATAGAGAAAAAATATAGGTGGTTGTTTGTTTTTAAACATTTTATTGAGGGCTCTTACATCTTTTGTAACAATCCATACATCAATTATATCAAGCACATTTTTGAAGTTTATTTTTTGTTTTTAATTTAATCATTTTATTGGGGGCTTGTACAACTTTTATCACCATCCATCCATCCATCCATCCATCCATCCATCCATCCATCCATCCATCCATCCATCCATCCATCCATCCATGTGTCAAGCACATTTGTACATTTGTTGCCTTATTGGCTGAGTTTTTAAGTGCACCTGTGTAATGTCATGTGCCTAGGTTGTGGCCATGGTTAGCCTCACCTGCATCTAGGCGGCCCTACTCTGCGCATACTCAGTTTGGATTTTCTCATAGGTGTCTAATTAGTGTGCCTGATTTCTCTGTAGCCCTCTTATTGTGGCCCTAGGCAGGCATTTGGGGAGACAACCCTCCTTAGCCCCTATTCTAGTCAACCTTTCATTTCTGCTTATGTTTGATGGTGTATTTATGCCATGAATTAGGACTCCTAAGTTAGCCCCATTTTTTCATTGATGGCCTTTAGAGATATAGGCTATACAAGTAAGTCTTTGACCCATCTTAAATTCATTGCGGGTATGTGGTGTGAGATAGAAGTCTTGTGTCATTTTCCTGCAAGGAGATATCCAGAATTTTCAGCATCATTTGTTTAAGAGACTGCTGGCCGGGCTGTACAGACCCAGAAGACTCATACATTGCTGATGGGACTACAAGCAAACGGATGTACCCACTGTGGGAAATGGTATGGGTGGCACTTCCTTTAAAAAGTGCGATAGAAATGCCATCAGATTCTACAATCCCAATACCTGGCCTGTATTTAGAGCAATACGAGCTACATGCACACTCATGTTCATTGCAACAAGGTTCACAATAGCGATACACCGGAGCACTCTCTGTGCTTATTGACAGAGGCGCGGCTAAACAAACAGGGTACAAACTCCCGGTGGAATATCTAGGCAATGCCGCTGCGGAGGGCGTTATGATAAGGAAAATAAGTCAACTGCAAAAGGACAAATATTGTAGGAGACCACAATTTTTGAAACTAAAACTCAAGAACTCGTGTTCACACCGAAAGAAGCAATCTTTGGTGGTTCCCAGGAGTAAGCGAGGAAGGGAGGGGAGACATAGGTTAACTTGGGTGAAAGGGGAACGAGAAACCCAAACCAGATTGGATCAGATGGCCAGCAGGAACTTGAAGATTAGTGATTCTGTGTTCACAGCGGGGGCGGAGGGGGGGCGGGGAGAGGACGGCTGCACAAGCACACCATCAACGCTGTGGACAGACGGAGCAGCTGACCAGGGGGCTTCCAAAATCTCATGGAAAACAGCACAACACGCGAATGGAATTTCCTACCAACTCATAATATTCTCAACACTCACACTAGCAATGTAAATCTTTTTCCCTTGTAAAGGTCATAAATAGCATGCACGTTTCTGAATAAGATTTCTTTCCAGCGGAAAAGTCTGCAAAAGCCAAACCCTTTGACATCTGCTGCTTCGCTGTATGTCGTTTTAGGGTGGGGATGACGTGATGGCCTGTGTCCACGATGACAATGGCCGGGTCCGCATCCAGCACTTCTATAATGTGGGCCAGTGGGCAAAGGAGATTCAGAGAAACCCTGCCAGAGACGAAGAAGGCGTTTTTGAGAACAACCGGGTCACCTGCAGATTTAAACGCCCTGTGAATGTTCCCAGAGATGAAACCATCGTTGATTTGCATCTGAGCTGGTATTACCTGTTTGCCTGGGGGCCAGCCATTCAAGGTAAGCGCACACTGTAGCCTCTGAGTTAAACGCCAAACCACCGCTCTGCTCCTTATGTTCTGGAGTCACGCGGGGTAAGAGCTGGAGAACATGAAAGGACAGAGACCCGGCTCCTGCCTTCCGAAGGCTGTCGTGGGTGTGTGCGGGTGAGTTAGCCCCCTGAAAAGCCAGAGCAGTCCACGAGAGCATGAGGTGCCGCGGCGTGTGGTCAGCAGAGCAGGCCGGCCGTCTGCTCTGTGCGGGTTTGGGCTCTTTCCCCCTCACCACGCTCTCTATCCTCCATACTCTATCCTTGCGCAGTATATTCAGTGCCTTCAGAAAGTTTATCGGGAAATTCCATTTTCCTACAGGCTTCTTGAAGCCCCCTCATAGATATTGTTCTCATTTTATAGAAATTAAGAAACTTGCCCAAGGCTCGGCAACGAATTAGTGGAAGCCCTGAGATTCAGTCTCATGTCTGTCTGACTCCAAAGCCTTATGCTTCAAATAGAAAAACACTCAACAGAGAAGGGCTTTGGAGACGTCTCTGGAGACGACACCCACCAATTCATACGTGCTCCCTTTAAGACCATGTTAGCAGTCACAAGACCACCAAATGGTCCTCATCATTCTGCCCAGGACTTCACAAATAATAACGTACAGATAAATCACCTGGATATTGTTAAAATGAAGATTCAGGCCCAAGATTCTGGATTTCTAACAAGCTCCCAGTTGATGCGGGTCCATTCATCTAACTTTGAGAAGTGAAGCTCCTTATCATTTCCATAAAAAGATCCAAGGATATTATGAGGCCTTGCAGAGATAAAAAAAAATCAAGTTAGCCCTAGTCTCTAACCTTCTGCCTGACTGATCAGCCTAATGACCAAGAAAGGGTGTACAGCTCCACCCAGCCTGCCCACTAGCTGCTGGAGGTTGTGCCTTTACTGAGTGAGTGCTCACCAACTGACCTGTCTCCGTGGGTCTTTTCTCCCAAAGAGTTTCAGCTCATCAGTGTGGAGACGTCACAATAGACCTTTTTATTTTGGCCTGCTTGCCCATTGGGAAAACATTCATGTGTCTCCAAATCAGTGAAGCCATTCCTATTGGCTGATTTCTCAGATTATGAACAGTGGGTCTATAATTATACCTTCCAGTACTTTCCATACCCTGGAAAATTAATATCAGCCAAGAGAAAAGCTCTCGCTCAAAATGAGGGACGTTGAGGTCCAACAATTTATATTTGAATATCCACCTACCCCTTGGTGGCTGTGTTTAGCCTCTTTGCTAAATTCTGAAGTGGAATTTCTTCATATGTAACATGGGTATGATAATCATAATGCCGATCTCATAGGTTATTGTTAGGATTAAATTAAAATGAGAATTTGACATTGCCATGGGACATCTATACTTTTAGACGATCATCTTGAATACCTAACTTAAGCGCCTAATATTCAAAACCCTCCCCACATCTCATCCACTCTGCCTGATAAGCTCGCTTCAGAACTTCTAAACCCCAAACAGGCCTAGTTCTCTCCACGTATTGTAAGCTGTGCTCTCCCTGTTTCTTGACTGCCCTTCCAAAGTTTCCCTCTTCAGAAATCAAGCCCTTCCTTTTTCTGAAGGTCACTGAAACTCTGAGTTACGGCCTGCGGAGGGTAGGAGATGTCGCCCGTAGAAGGTGACCAGTGAGTCCAGGTTAGGTGGGAGAGGTGGACGGGACCTGTTGATGGGAACACTGTCACCGCCCTGAGAAGTTTGACGTGCGCTAGCAGGAGGCAGCGTGGACACTGGAGCAGGGATCTGAGAAGTCAAGAGTCACTGTGAACAACTAATTAGTAAATATGTAAATAACGAACCGTCGCAGCTCTTTAGGGAAATACAGGATTATGTTTCTGCAAGCCTTTGGTCACAACATTTGTCAACCAATCGACACATAATCCCGTTCCATTTGTGGTTTTGTTTAAGAGCCCCCTATTTAAAACAGATCGTTGACTCATTAGCATTGAAGTCAGCCCGCATCACTGTCACTTTCACACTTATTTTTTCCACTTAGGAACAATACAACACTTCAGCACTTGAGGGGTTTTCAAAGCAGCAGAATCGCCCCGAAAAGGCAGGAAAGCATGAAAACTATAGCTCTCTGCAGACTGTGGAAAAGCCCAGTTAAAGGGCTGAAGCTAGAAGGCAGTGCTGCCCCTTTTTTTGCCCTCAGCTGGAAATGTGTGTGTCGGGCGAGCCCCACATTTTGCCACACTGTACGCGCCTACATAGGATTTTGTGTCTGTTCTGCAAAAAGTGTTGATTTGGGGGTGTCAAATCTTAGTGAATAGACACATTCACAAATGCAGAATTTACTGTACTCTAGAATAGCCGGACTCTGAACCCCATGCCAAGGAGACCTTTGCCCAGAACTCATATTACAAATAGATTATTCAGAGGGGTTGGGTACTTCTAATCAACCACAATTTTCTTGCGTATTTATTTCTTACCCATAGCCTTTCCTTCTTTCTGCTTCTAACCAGGCCAAAAAAAGTTGAGAACCTTAATCCTCTGATTTTCCGCACCAGACACACAACTGGTCACATAGCACAAGCTACCTCTTCGTGTATGTTTTGCTGATAAAGGACAGGGTTTCCATCTATAAAAAAGATATTTTTTGTTTTCAGGAGCTGTCGCAGTCATCACACAGAAAGATGCATTTCAAGGGGGGAAAGCAGTAGCTCTTGCTATGTGAAATAAAAATACAGTTTTTACGTTTGGTGATAGGGAGACAAAATTGATTAGATGTATTCAAAGCAGGTGGTCGTACAATATGACACAGCCAATTGACGACTCGGGTGCTGGTGAGAAATCATTTGTAGGGGGGGAGTGAAGATTAATGAGAACCATTTCTTAAAATAGAACTTGGCTAATTTTTCTTTTATCACTATACACTGCATTTACAGAGGGTTCGGCTAATAATTCACCCACCTGATTCCAGATCTTTATAGTTGCCGCTTCTGCACTTGGCATTGAAGACACTTGCGTGTCTGCGGCTTGCATAGATCATTTTTAATCCTGTGCCTTTTCCTGATTGCTCCCTCCCCCTTTCTCTCATTCTCAAAGGCTCCATCACCCGCCATGACATCGACTCACCACCAGCCTCAGAGCGCGTCGTCAGTATTTACAAGTACGAGGACATTTTTATGCCATCGGCTGCTTATCAGACCTTCTCCTCTCCATTTTGCCTGCTCCTCATTGTCGCTCTGACCTTCTACTTACTGATGGGAACCCCTTAACCGCAGCTGCCCAGCCACCTGCTTCGATGGATTGGAAAGTCTTTAGTAGAAATCTATTTTTAAAGAAAATTCAGTATACTTTTAGCTCCTAGGTTTGTTTGTTTTTTTAATCAAGACTCGTTTGATTTCAACTCTTTTTGACCGACAGTGCAAACGTCTCCAACTAGTCAAAGAGAGTTGTTTCAGAATGACCCCGTTCTTTGGGCAAGGCCTTCCAATGTTTCCTGCCGCTACTGATGACGCTTTCTCTCGGACATCACAGCATCTCTGAGTAGCTGGAAGAGGGTTCGTCTTGGCCTGGGATGGAACTTGAGGCCCAGGAAGTCCACCTTGCTGAGTCCCACATGTCATGGCTACATGGTCGAACACCGTGTGACAAGGTAGAGAAAGGGCTATGCATACAAATCACACTCGGAGCACCCTTGCCCTTTCTACTACCGCACAGCACAACGAGTAACTGAGTGTACAGGGAGAAGGTCGGGGGATGTCCCGAGTGTACAGCCAGCCTTTTCAGCAGAAGAACTTTCAAGTTTCCAGGAAGCAGAAGACTTCTGGCTGTTTGCACCACAGATGGCAAAAGGGGTGATTACCGTGATAGGAAAGTGATTCCTACTCGTCTGACGTCTCTTCTCAGTGATTAGCTATGGGAAAGCAATATTGCTGAAATTTAGAAAGGTCTTTAGAAGTGGGCCTGTGAGTGTCCCTGAAGATGTACAACTATGTCCATCGTGGAAAACACGGGACTTCTTAGCAGTCAGAATTGGCACGCTTCCACTGCTGTATTTTATAAACCAAGGTTTCCCCTGGGATTAGGGTTAATTCGGTTGTCAAAGTCAAAAATACCTTTTAATTTTGGGTAAATATGTATTATAAAAGATAAATCATCTGGATAAACATAAGGTATTTTAATAATAAATCCATATTCACAGAAAAGGTAGAGCGTTAGAGCAGACACTTTTTTTTAAAGATGTTCTTTGTTCAGTTTTGTTTGTGTCATTGAAAGCTAGGAAGGTGCCTGGTAAAATGAATTCCCCCACGGTAGTGGTTACCCTTTCGGCTGCAATCCAAAAGTTAGGCAGCTTGAAACTGCCAACCACTCCTTGGGAGAAAGATGGGGCTTTCTACTCTTGTGAACAGTCTCGGAATCTCACAGGGGCAGTTCTACCCTGCACTACAGGGCCCCTATCAGACCGTATCGACTCAATGGCAGTGAGTGAGTACGTGATTGCTTCAAAATGTTTAGACTTGAAAACTAGACTAATATCATTTCTAATGCCTTGATTTTCTTAATGTATTTCCTTCTTAATTTATTTTTATTTTTTGACCCATTTTATGGGAGGTTATTACAGCTCTTATAACATGCCATACATCAGTTGTATCAGGCATATTTGTACATATGTTGCCATCATCATTTTCTAAACATGTTCTATTTGAGCCCTTGTATCAACTCCTTTTTTTCCCTCCCTCCCCCCTCCCACCCTCATGACCCCTTGATAAATTATAAATTATTATTGTTTTCTTATCCTACACTGACTGCTATCTCCCTTCACCTAAACACATTTCTGTTGTTTATCCCTTGCAGGGGGAGCGGATTATGCCTTGATCCTTGCAATTGGTTACCCCTTCCTCCCCTTCTTCCCTCACCTTCACTTTTAAAACAAAATGTTCTTTTGTTCCAAATGTCTTTGCTAACAGCCCACTTGAGGGGAAGAAGTCTGTGCGTGTGGTTATGCTGTGCAGTCTCCATTGTACGTGATAGAGCCTTAGCTACTGACTTGCCCAACCCATACCCCACACCTGGACTCCCTCCCACCTGTTATTTCAAAGCTGACTCCGACGTTTAGTTTTTGGGATGAAGTAGCATTGGAGACTCCGATTTCTAATGCCTCTCTCAGAATTCACTCCAGGAGTGAGACTGCCAATGGGGAGAACTTGCAAATTCTTCTGGAACGGAGCAAAACTAAGGAAGACACGAGACATAGCTAGCTTCCTCAGCATTTTCTTAGAACATAGGACAAAGAGTCCTTATTGCAGATGGGGAGCCATCAGATGGCATCGAGTGAGTGATGGATTCAAACTCATATCCTCTGGTTCCTATCCATGGCTCCACCTGATGACTGCTGCTTCCTCCCCAATTTGTTGAGTCGGGTGGATACTGAGTGTGCAGGAATTCGCTTTGTAAATAAAAAGGCAGATATTTTTTATATTTTACTCTTAGGTGTATACTATTTCAGCTATAAGTAGGTTAAAACAAAAAGAGCCTCCTAGCTAATCTCTAAAGCAGACAGGGGAAGAGTGCATGGAT
The DNA here is from genome assembly GCF_050624435.1 of Tenrec ecaudatus. NCBI lineage: Eukaryota > Metazoa > Chordata > Mammalia > Afrosoricida > Tenrecidae > Tenrec > Tenrec ecaudatus. The sequence continues at coordinate 46,439,816 of NC_134539.1, read as the reverse complement.
GGTTTTCCCTTTGGCTTACTTTGAACTCACTAAGCTAATGATTTCAACGAATTGTTTTTTGAATGCTGGTTGATTTTGCATCTATGTGCTCAGAAGTTCCAGTGACTCTTCACGGCCACTAAGGTGACAGGCATGGCGTGCGGCTCACTTCCAATAGTATCTCTTGCTGTGTCCCAGTGAGACTGAACTGTTCTCAGTTCGCAGGTACACTCTATCTCACCTTTCATGGGCGTTCTTTTGTCTCCAAACATTCTTTACCTCCTGGTATTTGAAGAACTCTTACTCACCTTCATTCCCCAGCTTCCTACAATCCCGTGCACTGGGTAGGTTTAGGCTTTCGTTCTTTCTCTCTCTCTTTCTTTCGATTCTGACTCATGGCAAGCCCATCTGTGTCAGAGTAGAACTGTGATCTTCAGTGGCAATCACCAGCCCTTTCTTCTAAGGTACTTTCAGGTGAACCTGAAGCACCAACACCTTTCAGTCAATAGCAAATGGGTCAACAGCTGTACCACCCAGGGACTTCCGTGCTCATCATACCAACTTTAATGGCCTGGCGGTCATCCCTGACTCCTAGGGCTAAGAACCGTTTCTTCCTCCTCATCATTGTAGCCAATGCTAACATGTCGTAGGTACTCAGCTAACGTTTGTTGAATGGGTAAATCTTGCAACTAGATTTTATGGCAAGTTTCTTTGAGTCAGAAGGCTTGTATTTCACATACATTTCCAGACTGACCACTTGTATAATCTTCCACCTGCCGTCAAAATAAACCATCTCTCTAGCAAGCGCTGAACGTTTCCTTTTGAAATATAAGCAGGAAGATCATGAGTAGTAAAGCTGTTTGCCTTATATTAAACATTAACGGTGATTTCCAAGAACAATCATTGTTCAGAAAGAAGCGTTCACAGAGCAAGGATCCTCACCAACATTTGGCCATGGTCTCAGAGCACCATTCCTTTACAGGCACGCCGAAGGTGAAACTGCGGACCTCCATTTCATTTATCCCTACCTGATCTAAGAACCAACTTCTGCTTTTTAATCTCCGTCTCTAGCTTTAAATGCAGTGCTTACAAGAGGATGGCCCGTGTGTGTGTGTGTGTGCGCGCGAATGCTCAAACAGAACATTAATGATACCAGCTAAAGTGCATCACGTGCTGTTGTAAGCATTTTACATGGATCGGTTCATTTCATTCTTACTACAGCCATAGGAAGACGATTTTGTAATTAATCCGCTTTCACAGATGAAGACACGACAGCTAAACATTTGATACAAATTACCGAAGCTGGCAGAGACTTTTCGAGACCATTTAATTCAATGTACTTATTTTCCAAAAGGAGATGATTCTCCTAGACATATCTGCCCTCAGATGGGTTCATTAAAACTTTTAGATGGAACCAAACTGCCCATATTCAAATTAGCGAGGTGTTTCCCCACAACTTTTTAGTAATTTGCCATGGGTTGGGGTATTTTTTTATGTTTAGATAGAAAGTGGTAATTTCCACTTTTCATTATCTTTCAGCACTGCTTAAAAATATTTTATCAAACAGTGCTTTTATCAGATTTTTAAGCAATATGCAGTTTGGACAGGACTCAGAGAATGCATTTGTCTCCTTTGCTTCAAACCCAGGTTTTCTGAGTTGGAGCCAAATGAAAGTTTATTACTCCAAGAGTGGTGCTGTTGAGTAAGTATTGAATTGCAACCATGTGGTCAGCAGTTCAAACTCAGCAGCATGTCCTAAGAGGAACGATGAGGCTGTCTGTTACCATAAAGGTTTACAGTATTGGAAGCCTGAGAAAGGATTTCTATCACTTGGAATCGACTCAATAGTAGTGGATTTTGGTAGTTTTCAAAGGTGAATCTGTATACACAATTCTAAAATCATATTTCATTATTTTACATTGGCTTTTGTCATTGAGGAAATCAGTAAGTTTGGACAATGTAGGCATGGCAGTCTGTCCCAATTGGTTTTTATTGTTATTTCTGTGATTGTGTTTACTGTCCCTATTTAGGATATTGTGCTGCAGAGATATTATTGTGGGAGAGGGTCATTCTTGGCTCTAGGCCTGGAGTCAGCAAACTCTTTGTGTAAAGGGCCAAGTAGTAAATATTTTAGGCTTTGTGTTTCTGTCTCAGCTAATCAACCCTGCTTGTAGGCACTATGTGTGAATGAATAGGCATGGCTCTGTTCCAATAAAACTTTATTGACACTCAGTTTTGAATTTCATATAATTTTTATATTCTTTTACTTTTTTTAACCATTCAAAAATGTGAAAGTAAAGTAATATTGAGTTCCAAGACCATATAAAAAGATGCAGTGGACCCATGGACCACAGTTTGTACCCCCTCTCCTCATTTCGAGGCTGAAACCTCCAAATTCATTGCCGTGGAATAGAACTGCCCCCGAAGGCTTCTGAGACTCAGTTTTGATGAGAGCAGAAAGCTTCCTCTCTCTCTCTCAAAGAACAGCTGGGAGTTTCAAACTGTTGGCCTTCCCATAATCAGTTGTAAAACCTATTACCAGCAGGTTAGTGTTGACGAAGTAGAAAAATATCAAAGTGAGCGGATGCTTTGTTTTTAAGATAAATTGTAGTTGGTTTACTGCCATCTTCGTGCTGGGATTCCCATGTACGATCTTCTAATGTATTTTCTGGAGTTGATGAGAACGCCGTGGGGAGACAATCATGCCGGGTTCACCGCCACTTCCTTCGTCTGAGCTGTGGACATAGCGATTCTTCTGTGGAACTGCTCTTGTGGGGTGATGACAATGTCCTGGAGAATGACTGTTTTCAAAGGTTTTATCAAAATCTGTACATGTGCCGAGTATTTTATGCATGGGACTATGGCATTGACCTTGTGTGGGGGGTAAAAATCTGCGAACCACTGCACCAGGCCAAATGCTGAGATGTATACCTGGTGTTACATACTCTTGTTTTCAAAACAGGATGAACTATTTTTAGGGAATGATCTGGTTATCCTCAGTGTGTTTATACATTCAGATAATTTATACAGTGTGTGTGTGTGATTATAAATGCCTATACCTGTACTACATGTGTGTATATGTATGTACACACACATGCACACACACTATCTTTTGAAGGATTTTGCCAGGGTGTTTTCTGATCTCTCCAATACCTTAAAATTCAAGAGATGAAACATGATTCATATTCAGACAAAGCTGCCATTGGAGTTAAAGGAATTTAGTTCACAGAAGAGTCTCTTGGATCCTTTATTCTTGTTTTCTCCATTTAACATATGAATTGGTAGAATGTATAATGAAATATCGTTGAATTTGGCTTCTCTATACCACTAGTTAAGAAATCCAGACTAGCGTTCGCTAAGAAATCGGCATGTTGCTGCAACCTCTACTGTTTAATTAGATTCCTTATTCCTATATCAATTATTTCAAGTTCTTAGATTTTATATTTAGTGTAGGTGACTCTTGAGTACATGCCCCCCCCTAAAAATAATAGCTATGCTTACGTTACATAACATGACTGGGGATTGAAAAATCAAGTGAATCATCGAGTTATTTGGGAATTTTGATTTTCTTACAATGCCCTGCTGCGTGGTTGCTATCTGCAGTGCTGTCAGGCAGAGAGCCACTCCAGTGGATCCTTCGGGAAAGGAAGCAATGCTGGAGGGTGACGGGGTGCTGCCGGAGTTGTGGCCTTCACCCAGGTCACGAAACAGTTTCCATTGGTTTCGTCACCAACAATACTCTGGCCACCTGGATAAGTGACCGCAGCTTCTCCACATGCCTTATTCCCGCACATACACTGATCATGCTAGAGCAGTCTGGCTCCAGGAGTACTAACGTACTTTTCAGAGACTCGACAAAATACTATTTTGTAAAAACGATGCCTTTAAACAGACATTGATGGGTTGTGTTTCTTTTATAACAATTGTGCATCTAAAGTTTAATTGTGATGGATTTTGAGATTTATGTATATTTATAAGCCTGTCCCATGTAAGTTTTTATTCTTAAGATGTGTGGTACATTACTAATAAAACCACGTATTTCTATTTCTGTAAAGTAATAGTAGCAATATTCCTAGATGCTGCCTAAAGGATTGTTCTATCCATTTGCCATTATAAATACTTTTATCTTTACAGGATTATGTGATAGCCAGAATACATGAACTAGATCGAAACTTTCATGTATACATTCTCAACATGGTGTGACATTCTTCCTGTTGGTTGATGTAATTAAAGTTAGTTTATAATTCCTTATGGCTTTGCACTGGTACACTTTTCGACTTCAGTTTCCTTATTTTAAATCCTTGATCTTCCATAACTTCTTCCTAATTGAGATGCTGTATTGTTGAGATTACACACAGCAGAAGGTACCCCAACACTTTCTATGTGTCAATGTCACTGACATGGCTTACAGTCTTCTCGTTATGCACCATACTTGCCCTCCTTTCCGGGGGGTTTTCGTCTCCATTAACTGTTCCCTAAATTCCCGATCTAATCTTTAACGAGTCCCTAATCTCTGATCTCATCCTGTCCTCCTGATCCCACAGAGGTAAATCTTCAGAGAGTACAGTGCTGAGGGCCGGCAGGGCAGGTACTCTTCACTCATGACATGAAATAATTGTTTGGTTTAAGAAGACTTGAGGGATATCTTTGGGTTAGAGCTTTTTTTCTTCTTTCTCCTTCCAAACCATTTCATTACGTGAATCTAGACATCATTCCACTCCATAGATCAGGCACCTCAAGTAGTAGTGGACAATTGCTACCACAATCAGTTTCAAAACATTTCTTCTTCCTTGAACTCCTGACGTCAGCTCCCCTTCACCCCCACCCCCATCATAACCCCTCATTCTATTATTTGTCTCTATGAATTCATCAATCCTGGGTTTCATATACCAAAAAAAAAAAAACCCAGAAAAAAAACATAACAAAGATGTTCTGCTTTGAGAACACTACCCACAATGACAAAATACATCAGAGAGAAAGTCCAATATCAAACAGAAAATATTGAAAATCAGAACAAGCCCAAAATGTATCAGCGGGAGATCAAGTGGCACGGTTTGAACCATTTGAGTCAGGTGTCTCACTCTATGACAGTCGTCTCCCCAACACCCTCTGTCTGGGACCCAGCTTATTCCCCTCCCTCAATTGTGGTCAGAGCGAAACCACCCGAGGCCTATTTCCAAGGGTAGGGCCTGATGACTCACGGGGCATTCCTTTCAGGGGTTCATTCAACTTTCATGGCTCTAGAAAGTTGGCATTCTATGAGAAGTAAAAGTTAGGGTTTTCATTTATTTCTCCCCTTTTGGTCGGGATTCTTCTGTGGACTCTTTGATCCAAAAGCCCAGTAATGAGAGCTGGACACCACCCCGTTCCTCTGGTCTGCTGGGAAGTTGGTCAGTTTATGGACCTGGAGAGGAGAAACCTGCCTGGTGCGTCAACAAAGAGGGGAATCATGTTGTAGAGTTTGGGACTTACCTTCTAATCATCCCTCATACCTAGAGTGGACTTGTGTATGCAGAACAGAACACTGCCTGCTCCTGTGCTATGTTCCTGATGGCTGGTTAGTTTGAGTTCTTGGTGGCAATCTATCAATCCATCCCACTGGAGAGTTGCAGTAGTCGGGGAAAAATCCTTATAGAGAAACAATTTGCTAAGTAAGCCTGCGATTATAGCCTAAATTTAATACCTTTATCAAGTAGTAACTTGAGTTCTGGAAACACATTTTGAGAGTAACCATTGTTAATAGTGCAAAGTTAACTAAGACTTTCAATTATGAACTTTATGGTAACTGTTGCTTTTGCTGTTTTGCGACCAACTCACAGTGACGTTTTGGCAGAGGGGAACTTCCCCTGTGGTTCCCAAGGCTGGTCTCCTTTACAGAAGGAGACTGCCACGCCTATCTCTTCAAGAGTGGCCGCTAATCTCAAACTGTCCACTGTTCAGTCAACAGCTGAGTGCTAAACGACTGAGTGCTAGTTCTCCTTATTGGTAAATTAATTATGCATTAACAACAGTAGAGTTTAATTGTAGAGCCTAATGACTCACGAGGGAGGTATGGAAATTGCAAAGTAGGACAGTGGAGCTCCTGGTCCTACAGAAGCTGAGTAGAAAGGGGAGAAATAGCATGTTAAGAAAACATTAGGCATCATTTTCTACATTAGGAGGGCAGGCATTCTAGGCATTCCCTGTAGTATTTGTTTTGCAATGTTTGTATAGATAGTTCAGCTATTGGAGCTGACCCTGGCTATGGACGATTTGAGACATTTCTTAGAATTTAGCCCAGGTGCAAGAGTAAGGCAATATGCTATAAAAAGGGACAGATGAAGTAGAGTAGACATGGACGCTGCCTACATCGAGGTCATGATAGTTTTCACTTCTGTTCATTCATTCAATAGATACTTAATGGGCGTTCCCATTCAGCAATCCCTGTAGTAAATACATAAGAGACTTTAGGAGGAAAGACTCTTGGTTCTGTCTCTAAGCGGATTACTGCCCAGGGAGTCAGACACACAAACAGTATGGCAGCTGATGGCTATGGCCAGTGGTGAGGGATGTGATGATTACGAATTTCCCAGATGTGGTGGAGCAGCAAAATGAGGGCCCTCCCCTAGTCTGAGACAACCAGCAAAGGAAGTTGGGAAACTGAAGCTGAGTCTTTAGGGAAGGGTAGAGATCAACCAAGCAAGGAGCGTGGAGAAAGATCTCCTAAAAAGAGGAGTGTGAAACCTCAGAGAGAGACCTACAGGATATCTCCTGAGAATATTCACTTGATGAAGCTTCTGTTTGTTTCCCATTGTTATTCTAACCAATCACTAGAAAATAAACGAGCTTAAAATAAATGTATTTTCTCACCATTTTGGAAACCGTCTGAAATGAGTCAGTTGGATCTAAAATCAAGGACTGGTTCCCCTCCAGGAAAGAGTCCACTCTGTCTCTACCAGCTCCTGGTGGCTGCCATCATTCCTTGGCTTGTGGCTGCATCATTCTATTACTCTGCTTCCGTGATCACTTTGTTTATCTTCTTACAAAGACCCTTGTGACTATATTTAGGGCTCACTGGATAATCCAAGAAATCTCTCTGCCTCAAGAGCCTTAATTGAATCATCGTATCTGCAACTTCTGTTGCCATTTATGGCAACATTCATAGGTTCCAGTGATTAGGACCCTGGTGTTTGTGGGGGCCATTACTCAGGTCACCACAAGGCTAGACGAAAAGGAAGAGGCAGCTAGTGGGGAGAAGTGAGGAAAGGTGAGCAGAGGGCATTTCAGGATACATTGCAGAATTAGGACACCTTTTCACTGTCGGTAGGGAGGATTTGAAAGAGGTTATACTTTAGGAGGATCATGCTAGCGACAGTGTGGAGAATTGAGTGGAGTGGAGCGGAGCAAGAGGCAGGCCGAGGGACCTGTTAGAAACTGCCCTGCTATCAGGTGGTATGATGAGGAAAGTACAAAAGAGTAATGTATTGCATTCAAAGTCAGCTGGATTGCTCTAGAAAAAGAATGTAGTTTATAGAAAGAAAAATTAATCTGGCCAATTTGAAATGCGCTCACCACATGTTTTTCAGTCTTGCACTGATTTGCAGTGTAAATTGTAAAACTTGTTGTTTTTTTCCAGTAGGCCTTCCTTTGAGTATTTTATAGGGCGTAGTACCAAGGGGGGCGCTGATGGTGAATGGCTCTTTGCTGGGCTGCTAACCACAAAGTCAGCAGTTTGAAACTACCAGCAGCTCTACCTTATCCTACATAGGGTACTATGAATTGGAATCTACTTTATGAGTGAGTGTGTGTGAGTATGTGTCTGTGTTACAAATTCCTTTAGCTCTGATAAATGTCCCAAAGGCATCCTATTCTGCAAATCAGCCTCCTACCCAAAGGCAACTAACTAGCTTTACTCCTTCTGTGGACTCCTGAGCCCACTGCGCTGTCTCAGGCTTTCAGGGCTGCAACCGCTGGTGCCTCTGCTACTGCTGCCACTTGCAGCCAGGAGCCCAATCGTGCTTAGTGGTTTCTTCATGGTTGTGGGATTACTCTGTACCTGTTTCTGAGATGGCTCATATTCAGGGGAATGGCAAATCTGACCAATCGTCTGCTACAGTCTTCTATATCTTCTTAGCACGCTCCCACCTGGTAGGATTTACAAAGGTTCTGGAGGAAGAGCCATACCAAGTCACATCACCTCACCTAGCCTGTAATTGTTTATGGGGACAGATAACCTCATCACTCTCCCACAGAGCGGCTGATGGTTTGAATCTCGGACCTTGGCGGTTAACAGTTCAACACTTACCTAACAGTGCCACGAGGGCTCTCCAGCTGATCAGTATACTTGTTCTTTTTTTAAAAAACAGTTTTAAGTTTTGTTTGACATTTTTCTCCCGCTTTATTCAGGACCTTCTAATGTGACCCTTTTCAGAGCAGTTGATGTGGGGCAGCATCATCTAGTTTTTTTTCGGTCTTAGGGTTAGGGAAGCTGAGGTTTGCATGGTCCTTTGGATGGTTTCCATGTATCTTTGATTTTTTTCCTAAACCTTTCTTTGCTCACAATGCCAAGACCCATAGCTGCACTTTAGATGGCTGCTCACATACATTTAGGTCAAGAGCTCAGGCACTCAATCCCTCATGACAGTTGGTTATAGTTAAGAAATTTTCACAACTTTGCACCCTGGATACTGTACTATATTCATGGGTATATTTTCAGCAGAGGTAAATACATATGTAGAAATATCCTCTAGAATATATATATGTATATATATATATTCATAGACATAGTTCCATATTTCTTTTGATACTACTCATAGATGATTATTACAGTTACTGCAAGATTGTGGATAGAATAGTATTTGCCTCTGTACTCTAACTCTTGTACCCCTCCTGTTGTCTTTAACCTTACCGATGCCCCTCCCCCCGCTATTGTATATGGTCTTCCCTTTCACCCAAGTTGGTATGTGTCTGCCCTTTAGTTAGTGATTTTCCCTCCCTTCTCCTTCCACTTGTAGTAACCATGAATGATTTTATTTTTTGTGAAAACCCTTTCTTGACTTTATAATAGCGATCTCAAACAATATTTGTCCTTTTGTGACTAATTTCTCTCACCATAATGTCCTGCAGGGTTAACTCATACATTCACCATTTTTCTTTAGCATTACATAGAATTGTGTTTATCAAATATCTTTTGATGGGCATTTATTTTGTTACCATTTCCCCCCGCTATCGTGAATAGTGCTGCGATCAACATGGTGGGCATGTTCCTGTCAACGTTCTTCTTTCTTTCTTTTTTTCTTATTTCTTACTAGGATAATTAGCTAATAGTGGGTGAGCCAACACTTTAAAATTGCTTATCAAATAAATCAATAAAATAGACTCCTTTTAAAGTATTCCTCACGGGACTTTCATGTGTAACCTGAGTTTTCAATTTCCAAATGTATTGCCGTGCCTCTCCAGCAGTTGACATTTGTGAATGAAGGAAACTTTTCTTGCCTCCAGAATGATGGAGTCCCTAGGAATCTGTTACCTGAACGCTTCAGGGACCAATGGGCGAAGGTACCTCGGGGGAGGAAAGAGCTAGCCCCGTGTTCTACTGGGAGATGTAGTTTTCTAAAGGCCCTGTAAGCGCTCGTTGGCCATCGGCGAACTACAATTTCCACAATGCCGCGCGCGACGGGCCCTGCCCCTCCGACTTTGGGCTCCCGTCCGGTTTCCCAGTACCGCCTAGGAGCGGCCCCGGCTGGTAGCCATGGCTGACGGCGCCGGCGGCCCTGGTGGGGCGCCGCACCCGCGGGGCTCCTCGGGTCAGACGCCGCGGGGCCCGCGCGCGGTCGGGTCGGGGGGCGGCGGCGTGGAGACGCCGCGGACGGCGGCGTTGGCGCTGCGCTTCGACAAGCCCATCAAGCAGGCCTTCTACAACACGGGGGCCGTGCTGTTCGTGTGCCTGTGCTGCGGCGCCGCGGTGCTGGTCTATTTCATCCTGGAGGCCTTCCTGCGGCCGCTGCTGTGGGCCGTGCTGTGCGGCACCTTCCTGCACCCCTTCAAGAGCACGCTGACCCGCCTGGGCCGCCACTGGCTGCACCGGCTGCACCGCGCGCACACGCCCATCGTGCTGGCCGCGCTGCTGCTGCCGCTCTGCTTCGCCGACTACGGCGTGGAGGTCCTGGGCGAGCAGGCGCTGCGCCGCCGCCGCCTGCTGCTGCTGCTGGGCGCGGGCGGCCCGCTCCTGTACGGCCTCTACTGCCTCGGCAGCTACCTGGGCGTGCAGGTGCTGCTGGCGCACGCCGGCGCGCTCATCTGCCGCGGACTGGACTACTTCAGCAGCCTGTGGGTGAGTCAGCCCCCCAGGCCGGGGCTGCTGCGGGCGCTAGAGACCCCCCTCCCGTCGTCCCGACCGGCGTGGACACTCGCCCCCTCCCTGTCGGCCACGGTGCCCGCCGGCGGCAGCTCCCGATCCAAAGGAGGGAGACCAAAAGTTCCCCGTCCGCTGCTGCAGGGACTTAGCTCCTTAACCTACTTCCCATACACCGGAGGGATCTGGCCCACTCCCTGCGCTGGAGAGGGTGGGCGTGGGCTGGGGCAACCCTCACTGGCCCCAACCAGTGCTTCGAGCCACTCTTAGTGTTCGTGCCCTCGGCGGTGAGAACCAGTTTTCTGCCACGCCCCCACCCTGTTGCGCGTCTCCAGGGACCTCTGGATGCCAGACCTGGAAGGGACCCCCCCTTAGATAGGAAGGAGAGGTCACTTAACCAGACTAGGGCTAGTTAAGGAACAAAGAGGGAACTGTTTCACGTAAATGTCTCAAGTAGGCCACAAAGCTTTTTATGAGACCAGTACAGCTTCTCATTCCAGCCGATTTCGACACGGTTGGGAGGCCTTGGGCATTGAGCCACCAGGGCCTCCGACTTGGACTTAGGCTGATGGCGATCAGGAGAGGTAGAGTTGTGACTTGGACTTACCCTGAGCTAGCTGGCTCTTAGAAAATCAGGGCATTTCTAATGAGAGGAAAGTCAAATTTAGCATCTCACGATATGTGGTAGACCACTGAACTATCCAGGCACTTCTTAAAATGAAGCGGATGTTGTCAAACAAGGGGGCCTCCAGAAGTTTGTGGACAAAAATGAGAATCAAAGATAGTGGTGCCCCCCCCCCCCCCCCCCCCCCCCCCCCGCGGATGTACGTGAGAATGGAACAGATCCAGCAGCATGCTACTGCATGAAGGTATTTCTGAGTCACTTATCCGGGAGAGTTTATGGCACCTTTGACATTGTTCGGTTGCAAAATAGTTCACCTTATCTGACTTGCCTGAGGCTTTTGTTCCAGGGAAGCTTGATCCCAGAACACCAGTCTTCTCTTGCTCTGGTAACACCATACCCCCTCGTTTCGGGTGAAGAGCTGGTGGAGCTGATTGTTAATTCCTCTGCCCTGTGATAGAATAAAAAGAGCAGGAAGAGTAGAATGCAGACTTTTCAAGGCTCATATATTAGCATTTCCTAATTTTGAATACAAGGCATTAGGAAGTGCCTCATGTACAGTTTTTGGGGTGTTTTCTGTGTGTGCAGATGCTAAGTGAACAGGCCAAAGGCCATGGCCTCCAAGAGGCCAAGACTTTTCAGGAGGAATGTAGAGGAGCCTTTTTCTGTCGTCTGGAGAGGTTTCTGAGGTTTGCAGGATATGGTTTTCTGAGGTCACTTAGTTTGTGACCAAATTGGCAATTCATCTTTCCCTAGTTCTAGCTCAGTGCTCTTTCTTCTGCCCCCTGTTGTCTCTTGTTTCTGTGTGAAATTTGGTTAAGTGCCTTTTCTGTGAAAGACGGGTTCTTCAGAAATGTAAAGATGGCTGACTTTGTCTTCCATCCTCAAAAAATTCAGTCTTGTCCAAGTCAGACGCACATATAGGTTGTGCAAGCATTTTTGATTGACATTGTGATTTGCTATAAATGATTGAGAACACCAAGCAACATATATACCAAACAGAAGGAAATTAGTGAAGAAAGGCTTAACCTACATGAGTGGTGTATTTTCACCAGACTGGGAAGTTGAATAGGACAGCACACTGGAATGATTAATGGACAGGGAGGCATTCTGCAGCCTCAGTGGGAAGTGAGCTGCATATTTGTGAAGCGCAGCCTGCTTGTTGCAAATAGCTTTCGGGATCCTTGGATTGCTTTTGGGATTCCTTCTATTGCCCGTGGGTGAGTAGAGGGGAAGTAAGGGCCAAGGGAAGGAAGGTTAAGCCAATTAATTTTAAAAAGACTCAGTTTGTCTAAAGTGATTGGAGACAAGGGAGAGAAAGCTGAGTGAAAAGTCCGGTTATAAAAGAGACAGAGTTACTTAGAAATAAGGAGCCGTTGCTGTGTCCGTTCCAGCTCACAGCGACCATACGTGCCAGGGCGTGATTGTCCTATAGGATTTCCTAGGCTGTAGCATGTAGAGGAGGTCTCCAGTGGAACATTAGTGGATTTGAACTTTTGGTCAGCAGCTCAACTCTTAAGGTGTGCGCCCCGCGGTGGAAAGACCGAATGTGAGAGTAGAGCGACAGGGTTGTTGTGTGTTTTGTTGGAGTAGCGTCGGAGCCCTCAGTTGGAAGTGGATGAAGTGTGTGTGCTTGGGAAATGAGGTGAGGAGTCCTCAACGCAGCCCCAAGGGGGCGGGGTGAGGCCAGCTACGAGGTAAAAATAGAACTCCAGTGGAATGACAAAGCAACTGTGATGTGACTAGACAGAGCTCGTTCTCCTAGTTGACAATGGTTTTGTAAGCTCAAACTCAACTGCTAGTAGAAAACTGGCCTTGGTGTAGTCTAGACAACTTCATGCCTTGAGTTACTTGATGCCTTGATGTTGAAGAGCGACAGAAAGAAAAATCTGCAGTTTAGAGAGCTGACAAGTCATACATTTAATAACCATCTTTTGTATGTCCACCACACGTTAGCACTGGGTTTTGTGCTTTCACTTCCTCGGCAGTCCTGAGAGTCGGAGGGTGCGATTTTTCATAAATGCGAACACAAGGTTAGAGCTGGGTCTGTCCATTTTGTCAGAAAATGTCATCTAGCTGACGTATCAGCAATTGCGTCCCTCTCCCTCCAATCCTCCCTCCCCCACTTGTAGGGGCCAGTGTGACACTGTTGAGTAAGCTTTAGATTTGCAAACTGCAGGTTGGTGGTTCAAACCCACTAGTCTCTATGAGGGAGAAAGAAGAGGCTCTCTGCTCCTGTCAAAATTTACAAAGCCTCAGAATCCCTACATAGGGGTGCTGTGTATTGGAATTGACTGGGTTTATTTAGATGTTTATTAATTTATTTCCAAGTGCTATCCAGTTCTCTTTGTAGCGTCTTAAGGACCCGTGTCTTCCTTTTTTGCAGGTTAATCTCCCAAGTTCAGTTCCTCTCCCCTCATTTTGGGCTTACCTCAATTATCGCTTTATCTTAACTCCAGTACCCTATTCTGCTTACAAATGAAAGACTAATTATACTAGCAATAATCCTTCTTTAAAAGTTTCAAATATAGTCGGGCCTTGTACTAATTTAGAAATGGTTTCAAAAACCCTCTTGTTTTGTTTTTGCAATCGTTTTGCACATCTCACATGTTTTTGAGCGATTGGGCGCTTGATTCCTTCCCGTGCTGTGGACTTGTGCAAGGTAACTCTGAAAAGCGACCGTTGCTTCCTGCTCCACTGTTCTTACTGCTGGGAGTTTTGAGCCCTTTCCCATTAATTCAAACGTATTAGAAAACTTGGAGGCCATTTGCAGTTTTGGCAGTGATGATCGATTTGATTGCCTTATGCTTTCTGAACCCATAGTTTCCACTTTGTCTTATAAAGAAGCATAAGGCAGAAAGAATCAAAGACGGTATGTTCCAAACTCCGCTCTGTGAGGAACTTGCTTGGTGCCCTGGCATAGACCAGGGCCCGTCTCTTGGCTACTCAGTCCCACTTGTGCACAGTGAGGCCTGGGATCGGACTATTTCCAAGGTTCTTTGGTGCTTGATGATACAGATTACCAGAGTTTGGGGTACTACCGGAGAGGCTCTTAAGAAGTGCACACGAGTCTGCCAGCTAGGCCCACTCTGTTCTACTTTTAAACTCCTTTTTAGGTTTGTTTGCTTGCCTGGCAACAGTGAGGAGAAAAGTTTCCAGGGAATCTTTTTCTGTCAACGCCTTTGACTACAAAAATGTCAAACTCTTAAGTCACCACGTGGCAAAGAGAACCGATTTCAAATCGGAAGAAAGCCATTTCTGCAACCATCGCTGGCTGGGGTTAAGAGTAGGGCTGTGATGTCATAAACTGGAAGGAAGCCTTGTTTTACTTTTTCCGAATGACCTAGGAAACTTGTGTAAAAGTGGGGAGGAGAAGCAGGCCAAGTTGAACGGCATGTAGCCCATCCACAGGAGAGAGGTGGTACACACCCGCCATGGAATACTGTGCAGTGATAAAGGAAACCGATGCCTCTGACACCTTCCAAAAGACACGCACCGAGGACATTCTGCTGACTGAGAGAGGTCAGTCCTCAAAGGACAAATACTGTAGGAGGCTACCATTGTACAGTCAAGAGAAGAATGGGTTGATGGATATCGGTGGGAGGGGCACGGGGTGGGGGGGTCACTGACAAGGCACAGTCCACAATAAGGAGTGGCTCCTCACCGAGGCAAAGGCAGTGACTAGGGGAACAGAGGAGAAGACCACAGGAAATAGTGTCACGCACCCAGTGCTACAGTAACAGCCATGACGAACTCATTTAGGAATGGATGCACAGGTAGCTAGTTCAGTTGAACAAGTGTCAGGTGGCATACGGAAGAACACTCACGCGCATCTGTGGGACTTCAAAGAGTTTGTAGAAAAATTCCATTGTCTTCTAGTTTCATTTTTCAGTGACCTTTTTGAAGCCCCTTCGTATAGATTTGGCAGAGAACATTTCTACATCTGCACTTATATGTGCTGCGAATCTACCGAGGTCAAGAGCTGAGCATACAGAGAGCGTGTGACACACGCCTTTAGCTGAACACTGCGGGGTCGAGTTACGGGGCACGGGGCTTAGCCACATAGTCCGCGTAGGGAATGTGGGGCATGTGGGTCAGCTGGCATACACGAGTTTTATAAAGAAAGTGTTTCAGAATCTACTGTGATGAGTAGTGACCAGGATTTTAAAAAGTCACAAGTGGCCAGCTGTTGAATTCTGTGAACACAACTCTTGTCTCTTTAAATGAGGAGCAGAGGAAAGTGAAGAAAATCAGGGACCCAAGGAATCACTTAGTTCCGAAGAGTAATGGCCCACATGAGCCCACCCCCACTGCCCTGAGGTCACAAGAACCAGTGGAGGCTTGATTGGGTGTCCAACAGCAGATCCTGGGTAGAGTCGGGGTGGAGGAGCGGGCATGTAGACCAGAATTCAAAATCCCGAGCAAGCAGGCTTATAGGTCTGATTGGCATTAGTGGAACACCTGAGTCCACGGCCCTTGTTTTTTGTTTGTTAGGTGCTGTCATCCAGTTGGCTCTGACCCGCAGTCACCTTGTGCGCAACAGAATGAAACACCATTACCGTGGTCCTCACAACAGTTCTTAGGCTGAGCCTATTGTGGCAGCCCCCCCCCCCCCCGTGTGAGTCCAGCTCCTGGAGGGCCTAGCATGATGTCCTTCTCCAGGGACTGCTCTCTCCTACTAACCGTGTTCACTCTGGGAGACCCTACTGGCACTGAAATACCCGTCACACAGCTTCCAGCATCACAGAACCCACAAGGCACCACAGTACGAAAGACGGACAGACAAGTGGTGCCTGTGGCCCTTAGCTATCCTTCACACCAGAAACAGAACCCACCCCCAGAGGTCACCTTTCAGCCAAATAATAGACATACCTGCGAACACTCATACTGGTGGGAACATGCTCTTTAGGACCAGTGAACAAAGCCCAGAAGGTAGGAAGGCCAATAGAAATGGGGATCTTGAGGCAGTGGGAATAGTGCTCCTGTATCAAGGGATTGCAGTTAATGTCACGAGACACAATGTGTATACATTGTTGAAAAAATCAAATTTGCTCTGTAAACATTCCCTGGAAGCACAGTAAAATTTTAATTTTTTATTTTTAAAGGTATAGAATATAAAATCTCTAATGCATTTAGCATTTTAACCAGGAAAATTTATGTTGTAAACTTTTTCGTTTGTTTTAATCATTTTATTAGGGGCTCATACAACTCTATCGCAATCCATGCATCAATTATGTAAAGCACATCTGTACATTCATTGCCCTGCTGTAAACTTTTAAAATGAAAATGTTGCCAGATGTTATATGCAGCATCTTTTCCAGTGCCCTCTGACTATGTCTTGAATGTCTGGTAGTGTCCTGTCATTGTACGGACCCAGCTGTGCTTAGTGATCTTCAGTGGAAGAGTACCTGTGGTGTGGGAATGCTGCCTGCAGGTTCCGTGGCTCAGACTTACCAGCAAGCAGCTCTGAGAGATAGACGAGACTGCTTCCATAAAGATCTCAGTCTGGGAAACATGTAGGGTCACTAGAATCTACTCCAGGCAGTGGGTTTGGTTTTGGTGATATTAATGATAATGTTAGATAATTTCTGTGTTCTATTAGATTACCCCTTTTTTGAATAGGTACAACGATAGATCTCTTCCGATCAGTTGGCCAGGTAATTTCTTTCTTTTTTTTTTTTTTGACAAAGAGAGTTTATTTGCTAACTAGAAGCCCAGCGTGCAAAAGGGAATCCGTAATTTCTTTTTTTAAAAAAGATATTAAATATACTTTCTATTTATTCTATTATTAACACTTTAAAAATTATTTTAAATCAATTTTGGGGTCTTTTACAGTGCTTATAATGTTCTATACATCAGTTATGTCAAGCACATCTGTACATGTTGCCGTCATCATTTTTTTATTAAGCTTTTATTGGGGGCTCTTATCACAATCCATACATTCATCCAGTGTGTCAAGCACATTTGCACATACGCTGCCATCATCGTTTTCAAAGCTTTCTCTTCCCACTTGAGCCCCTGAGATCAGCTCCCTCTTTCTTCCCCCTCCCTCCCCGCCCGCCCTGGGTAATTTCTTAGCATAGGATGCTTCCAGCCTTGCATCTAATTATTGAAACATTTAGATTCATATCCCATCAGTTCCCAGAGCCTTGGTTTTCTCTGTCTTCAGTGCAGCTTGTACTCTGCCTATCGATTCTTGATGATATGCTTCCTTCAGAAATGGTTCAGTATCAATCAGTTCTGTTTGGTACAATGATTCTGTGCATGCCTTCTATTTTCTTTTGCTGTTTCCTATGTTGTTCAGTACTTTGCCCGTAGAAACCTTCAATATTGTAACATTGACTTTTTCCCCTCTGTTCTTTCAGTTGGAGAAATGTCAAGTGTGTCTCCATTTAATACTTTGCCTTCTCAGTCCACCCATTGAAATCTTCTGTTTGGCTCTTTTGCTTCTTTAATTATGCTTTAGCTGTTAAGCATTTGAGAGCAAGTTTAAGAGCCTCTTTTGACATACATTTTGGTATTTAATTTTTCCCTGTCTTTTTAAAGACGGTTTAGTTTCTTGAGATACGATGCCACCTCTTTTAAGGTTTACTGTGTAAAAATGCAGGATTTTCTTTTTTTTAAAATTATTTTATTGGGGGCTTGTACAACTCTTAACACCATCCATCCATCCATTGTGTCAAGCACATTTGTACATTTGTTGCCATCCTCATTCTCAAAACATTTGCTTTCTACTTGAACCCTTGGTATCAGCTCCTCACCCCCCATGAATCCTTGATAATTTATGAATTATTATTATTTTTGTCTTACACTATCTGATGTCTCACTTCACCCACTTTTCTGTTGTCTGTCCCAGGGAGGGGGTTGTATATAGATCATTGTGATTGGTTCCCTCTTTCTCACCTTCCCCTTACCCTCCTGATATCGCTACTCTCATTATTGGTCCTGAGGGGCTTATTGTCCTGGATTCCCTCTCTGGTCTAGCTGGATCTGTAAGGTAGAATTGGGATCTTGATCATTAAAGAACCAGAGGACAATTGTGTGTTCCATCTGTGCTACACGCCACTCTGACTGGCTCGTCTCCTTCCCGTGACCCTTCTGTAAGGGGATGTCTAGTTGCCTACAGATGGGCTTTGGGTCTCTACTCCGCATTCCCCCTTCATTCATAGGGATACGATTTTTTTGTTCTTTGATGCCTGATACCTGATCCTATGGAAACCTCATGATCACCACAGGCTGGTGTGCTTCTTCTATGTGGACTTTGTTGCTTCTCAGGAAGATGGCTGCTTGTTAATCTTCAAGCCTTTAAGACCCTTATGCTATATCTTTTAATAGCCAGGCACCATCAGCTTTCTTCACCACAGTTGCTTATGCACCCACTTTATTTTCAGCAATCATTTTGGGAAGGTGAGCATCATGGAATGCCAGTTTAACAGAACAATGTGTCTTGCATTGAGGGAGTACTTGAGTAGAGGCCCATCATCTGTCTTGCTACCTTAATACTAAACCTATCAATGTATGGACATAAATCTATTTCCCCATCATTAATATAATATATTTACATACGTACATGCCTGTATTTAGACCTCTATTAATGCCCCTTGCCTCCTAGTTTTTTCGTCTGTTTTCTTTTACTTTCCTCTTGTCCCCTATCAAGTTCAGCATCGATTTGGGTTTCAGTAATTTCTTTCGGTTACATTGTCCTTGATCAAGCCCTACCAGGCATACTACACCCTCCTCACCATTGGTTTTGGATCACTTGCTCCCTTGTGCCTGGGTTTGTTAACACCCACTTCCTTTTCCCAGTATCCCCCTCTGTCATACCCTCCCCCACAACTGATGGTCCCATTGTTAAGATTGTTTATCCTGCCTATGTTATTTACATAGACCTGCAGAGATAATAATATGCACAAAAATCAACACAGCAAAACAAAGCAACAAAAGAAAACAATACATGATTTTTTTGAGCACATGAGTTTCTCTTTAGAAATATGAAATATACAGTCTCTAATTTGTTTTACCCTGTAAGTAATACAAATTCCTCAAGAATACACATAGGAAAAAACAAAACAAAACTTCAGGGAGTTTAAAAATATCATGGAAAAAAGTGTAATAGGCATAAACCTTTTTTTGTAATCTTCTAGCTCAGCTGCCGCTGAGGGCATCATTTCCTACGGTGTCATCCTGACTTAAGGTCAGTTCATACGCTTGACTCATTTTAGTTGCTTCCATTCTTGGAGACACGGTGGGTTAAGCGGCTCAGCTCACCAGCTGCTCCGCGGGAGAAAGATGAGTTTACCTGCTCCCATCAAGATGTACAGTCTTGGGAACGAACCCTGAGGAGCACTTCGACTTGCACCACAATCCAGTTGCCGTGGTTGGGAATTACTCGGTGGCAGTGGAGTACAGTTTACTAGAACATGTTTCCTCATATTTGACCTCGTGTATCTTGCTTTTTAATTCCCATTTATTATTTAATTTAAAGCTTTTTCGAGGTAACTTCCCCCCCCTAATTATTTGAAGATGGTTATGAAGCCTTGATATTTCCTTTTTTTCCTACACTAGACAGTTTGTGAAGCTCCATTTCTCCTATGTTGTGATTTCTGTTTCCCATACTGAATTCTCTTGCACATGTCCTGTGATCTGTTCCCGTTCATGGAAACTCTTACATTCCCTGCTGTGAATGTGATACTTTTATCAATAAGCACTCACCCCAGCCGTAATCTCTACCTTCCCCTTCTGTAGTGGTACAGTTGTGGTTTTGAACCTAAAAGCTGTTCATTGTATTTCTTTTCATTAAATTCAATCTTATTTGAATCAGCCCCAATTGTTCCAACTTCAGGATATCTTTTTAGTCCCCATTGTATAATTTTAATTAACTGATTTCATTTAACTACAAACTGTTATTAACTACTCTGAGATTAAGATGAAACTGATTTATAACCTTTCCTCTTAGTTACTTATTTAGTGTTTCTTAGGCAGGGCTTACTACTCCTGTATGACATGTCATTGGACACCACCCATTTGCTGATTTGCTGATGATTATTTTATTTCAGTAATTTATAGTTGTCAAAATCTGTTTACTGTGCTTTTCAGATACTGTTGTTTATAATGTGAAGGTTTATGGCAACCCTGCCTAGAGTCTATCAGTATCATTTTTCCAACAGTGTTTAAGTTTTACAATATTTCAGACTTTTTCATAATGGTATTGCACCCTTAGTAGACTACCAAACTCATTGACATTACATCAATTCCAACTTAACAGCAATTCTGTAGGACAGAGTTGAACTGTCCCTGTGGGTTCTGAGAGTGTACTCCTTACTGGACACGAAAAACCTCTTCTTTCTCCCTCAGAGGCTGGTGGGCTTGAACTGCTCCCCTTGTAGTTTATAGCCTCTCTGGTAAGCTGGTAAGTCATTAGAGTGCTTTAATACACTATGGTTCCCAGTGCGTATACGTAAGTCTTGCTTACATGTAAATTAAATGCTCTGAGAAATGTTCAAGATTTTACTTGATTGCTCTTTATTGCTGAACTTGCAATATCTTTGAGATATGCCTGTACCCTTCCTTGTTTTTCCTTTTTGAAAATGTCACAATGTTTTTCACTACTTTTTTCTAGTCCCACCCTTAGGTTTCCTTGGCTCTGATCCTGGCTCTGCCGTTTATTTACCAAATGAATGACTTTGGCTGAGTTACTTCCTGAAATTGGAGTTTCTATCATCTGTGATACTACTAGTTATTCATGGGGTTAGGAGGGTTAGACAAGTTAGTATACGGGGCTACCCCCTTCAAAACCGGAATTGCACTGGGTGGAGCTAGATAGTGTACATCCCCCCCTCCTCCCCAGTTGAACATCAAGCAACTCACTCTGAGTTAGTGCACCCAGTGGTGTTGCCTGGAAAGGTTTTCTCTGGTCACAGTGAATTTTTTTGTTTTGTAAAAGCAGTTTCGCTTGAACTTCATTTTTCATAATGGCTGATTTAAGAAAACTGTGTGGCTGTGAAGTTTTGTTTGCTGCGCTGGATAAAAGGCCACAGAAACTGTTGTGATGTTGAACACAGCTTACAAGGACAGCACTATGGGAAGAACTCATTTCAAAAAGGTGAAATGTTGACTGATGATTGGACAAAAATGTTGGCTTGAAGTGCATCTGGAGTTCGTTCCACCAGGTCAGATTGTTAATCAAGCTTTCTATTTAAAGATTGCATAACAGTGTCAGACAAAAAAGACCTGGTTTGTGGCAGATGGGACTATTTTGCCCCCACACAATGTACCTGCTCAGGCAACCATGTCAGTGTGCCAGTTTTGGGCAACAACAGCATGCCTCCTTACCCCATGCACCTCACTCACCTGAACTCACTCTTGTTTCTGTGAATGCAGAGGGATAGGAAAGGACAGGGATTTGCAAGCGTAGAAGAGGTGAGGATAAAAACGAGGTGCTGTCAGCCATTCAAACAGATGAATTTGAAAAATATCTCCAAGAATGGAATCGCATCTTTGACAAATGTATTAAGTGTAATGGACAGTACTTTGAAGGTGTTAAGGTTGTTTTGTAAAAAAAATTAAATATATAGCTTTGAAAGTAAAAAAAAAAAAATTCTTTTTTTTTTTTGATACCGCTTGTATAATATGAAGTGAATCAGTCACAGTCTCCTGGTCCAGAGTCAGTTTTATGGAGGTCGGCTATTATATCCAGAATTTGCTCTCAGAGGGAATCATGCTACCATCATATTTCACTCTCTCCGAATTTCCAGGGTCATGCTTGTTCCTGTAACCTAGAACCTTTTGAAGCAGTGGTAGGCTCGTTTTCCATAACCTTATGCATCTAGAGCTTCAGTTCTCTTCAGTATTTCATCTGAATTGCTTCAAGAAGAATATTTTTAATATTTTTTACTATATTAACACTTGGCCCATTGAAAACAATTTGGAAGATACAGAAAACTAGTCAAAGGTAAAGCAGCTGCTCTATCATTCATTTGCAGCCACTAACTTACTCTTTTTCCTTTCCCTCACCAGATAATTGTAATCATGTCGTATGTTTGTGTCCTACTCTTTTCCTTGTATTGACTATGCAAAAGCGTGCCGCGATGTAGCTCGGAACAAGCTTTGGAAAGCGTTGAGAAGAATGGAAATTCCCCAGTACTTCTTTGTGCTCACCCTATACATAGACTAGAGGCCGTTAGTTTGCACAGGACATAGGATACTTACTGCATGGTTTAAAATCAGGAAAGGTGCCCATAGAGAGGTTGTATCTTTTTCACCTTTTAGATTCAGTCTGTATGCCGGGCACATAATCTAAGCAGCTGGGCTACATGAAGAAGAATGTGGAGGAAGGCATATAATAACCTGCGATAGATATGCAGATGACGCGGCCTTGCTGTCTGAAATCAAGGAGGACTTGAAGCCCTTGCTAGTGAAGGTCGAGAACTGCAGCCTTCAGTGTGGATTGCAACTTCATGTAAAGAAACCTCCCAAATTCTCACAATAAATAACCTCATGATAAGTGGTGAAAAGATTGAAGTTATTAAGGATTTCATTTTGTTTGGATCTGTTGTAATCAGGGGTCATGGAAGCAGCAGTCAGGAAACAACGACACCTGCGTTGGGCAGATCTGCTGCTCAGGACGTCTCTAGTGTTGAAGAACAAGGAACGCCACTCTGAAGACTAGGCGCAACGGACCCGAGCCTTGGTATTCTGAATTGCCTTGTGTGCGTGCGAATGCAGGGCAAGAAATAGGAAGAACCTGTGCATTTGTGTCATGGCGCTGGGGATGGATATTGGAAATACCATGGACTGTCAGAGGAACAAAAAAACCTGTCTGGGAGAAGTGCAACCAGAGGACTCTTTAAAATCAAGGATGTTGAGATTTCATCTCAGTTACTTTGCACATACATGAGTACCAGTCCCTGGAAGGGACGTCATGCTTGGTAAAGTAGAAGAACAGCACGAAAGAGGAAGCCCCTGGGTACGATGGATTGACACTGTGGTTACAGCTGTGAGGATGGTGCCGCTCTGGTAGGGGCTTCATTCTGTTGTGCGCGGGATGGCTTTGAGTCGGAACTGACTCGAAGGAGTCCAACAACGTTTTCCTTCATAATATGGTCTCAGGGATACTTTTAAACCGCGTGGTCTTTGTAAAACTAACAGACCTGATGGAATTGTTGCATAACATTTTAATGAGGCAGTTATCAATAGTCACCCATTTGCCAGGTGTTGAACTTTTAGGTAGTACACTTTACAGTGTTTTAAATGACACGCCGTTGAACTGGTTTATATCAAAATGTTTTTAGAATTTGTCATTATTCAGTAAGCCCAATGCAAAAATCAGAAACTGTAAACATTTTTAAGACCAGTGGGTTATTTTTATTGATAGATATGACTGATCACATCTGCTTCTTTTCCTTTGTGCTCTGAATTATAAACTTGTTTTCTGAAATTCTCTTATTTGCTTGTT
This sequence comes from Tenrec ecaudatus, assembly GCF_050624435.1. Classification (NCBI taxonomy): domain Eukaryota; kingdom Metazoa; phylum Chordata; class Mammalia; order Afrosoricida; family Tenrecidae; genus Tenrec; species Tenrec ecaudatus. Next base: position 46,416,428 of record NC_134539.1, on the reverse strand, counting down.
TATTGGTGTGTTTTGGTCAAACTTGAATTTTACCCCTTCTTAGTAAAATTATATGAATTATTTCTCGGTGTTTAGATTTTCTTTAGATTATATATTCCTTCCCTCTTTGTTAAGATAGCTTTTGTGTGGGAAAGCTGAAGAGGAGACCCTGTCTGACTCTTGTATTTCTTCTGCCAGATGCCCCTGTTTCTTCCTGCAGTAAGATTTTTCTCAGGCACATTTCTTCAACTGCGCTCACACCACTGGACTCTGCTGTGAGCGTCTGCTGTGTAGACTGTAGGAGGGCCCTCGCGCTGCTTTCCTTCCGCCGTTAAAAATGTTCTCACGGCACAAATGTGGTTTTTAGGCTGACGTGGGATCTTTTAATCTGATGCTTTTGGGAAAGCCTTACTTGTTTTTTCCTTTTCTAAACATTAATTTATAGAAAACATTTGGAAATCCCACAAAATGAGACTCTTAATAAGTTAATGACCGATTACTTTTAAGTGTGAATTTTTCGAACTGCAGTGTATGTCAAATTAAAACTGTTTATTTTTTGTTAAGCTATTTAAGTAACATGGTAGCATGAGATCTCAGCTGCCTGCCTTCTCTCAAATTTGGTTTGTGTGGGCAGGAGGCGGGCACTTTCTTTCCTCTGGCTAGTGGCGCTTATAAAGCGCTCATGCTGTAAGAGACGCCGCACAGTTTGCATACTTGTATGCCTGTTGTCATGTGTGAGTATTTTACATTTGTGTCTGTGTTTTGTTTATTTGAGATCTGGACATTGGTAGTTGGCTACGTGTTGGCTGTTTCATTCAAGTGGAATGCAAGCACTGAGCGCTACTTGAGAGCCGTTTCCATTCCTGTCTGGATTATACTGCTGTTTCACATAGGTGGGTCACTTTTAAAACCTAGTCTAAGATTGGAAAAGGCTGACTGTGTGAAGAAGAGTTAATTCTTTGAAGTGCTAGATGTTGATTTAGAGTTCTTTAAAATGTTCTTTAGAAAATGTTATGCTTTAAACGTTAAGTAATCTTTAACAACGATGTTATGCTTTGAAATGCGTATCTTTTAATTATATGAAATGTTCACCTTTTTAAAGGGCTTTTAAAAGCAAAAGCAGAGCGCACTTGCACTGTCGAGTCATTTCTGGGTGTCATATTGAAAGAGGCTATAGATAAGCAGCTTGAGGAGGACTGAAGGTTGGATAAATATTACAGGAACTAGAAAAGATCTTTATGCTGGATAAGGGAAGAGGGGTCCTATGCCTACAGGGCAGGAAGAAGAGATCTGATGATATTCTAATTGAAAACCTCTGTCTAATACTCGAAGGAATGTCCCATGAATGAAGTCGTTTAATCAATCTATGTTGCCAGCAGGAACAGATGCTAGAGCAATGACTAGCTTTCAAGGAGACACAACTTAGCAGGTGATCCCGTGTCTGTTAGAGCTACACAGTAGTGACCAACCCCTTGAAGCTAATTCCCATCCAGGGTGACCCTATGGGACAGAATAGAACTGTTAGGTGGCATGTCGGAGGGGGTAAATCTTTGTGGGAGCGGACTGCCGCGGCTCTTTTGCGGAGCAGCCCAGCGCTTCACGCAGACACCGCACAGTCCATTGTCGCAGCCCCTGCAGTGCGGTGGCTTCCCTGTATTTGAGATGCTCATTGTTAGCCAAGGTGTTGTAGATTTATGTGTAGTATGATACAGAGGTGGAATTCTTTTATCTACAAGTGCGAGTCTACAAAACATTACGTTTTGATTTAAAAGCAGATTTCAGTAAAACAGAACTTATTAACAGTTGCTTTTAGAGCTACTTCCTACTTAAAATATAAAAAACTGTTGAGATGTTCGTGCCTAGAGTCTGCTGTTGAACAGTGTGCCTCCCAAACTTCGCTGACGTGGAACACAGGAGTGCGATGTGACGCATCTTGAATCTGGGAAAGAAGTCAAACATTCCTACCTACGATTCAAAATCTAGGGTGTAGATGAACCTGGGAAATTCAAATAGCTAGGGGCCTATTCTTTGACTACTTGTGAGCATTTTCTCACTGCACATGTGGAAGGATCCCGGGACGCTTTGTGCTGTGCACCTTCAGACTCTTCTGCTGGTCAGTTAATAGATTTAAGTACTGGGTTGCTAACTGCAAGGTCAGTGGTTCAAATCCATCAGCCACTCCTTGGGAAAGTGATGAGACTGGCTGTTCCAGTAAAGAGTTAACAGTGTTGGAAATCTTGCAAAGCGTTCTCTTACTATGAGTTGGAGTCAGCTTGGTGACAGTGGGGTGGGACAAAGATTCCCTGTAGAATTTGCTTTAGAAACTCCATGTTTTCCTATTATTTACTATTTGAGGTGTAGTGGGTTAAGCATTGGGCTGCTAATTTCAAGGTTGATGGTTCAGTCCCACCAGCCATTCTGTGGGGAGAGATGCTGCCTCCACCATATATAAATATTTGTAGTCTCAAACCCTGTAGACCAGTTCTACTCTTTCCTATAGGGCCCAATGAATTTGAATGGACTCCCTGGCAGTAGGTGGGTCCTAATTGCGAGGTTGAGCTTACAACCAGGAAATCTAGTGAGGCTCCTTAATCCTGGTCATTGTCTGGTCAAATGGGTGCTTTGAGTTCAAAGTGTCCTTTGGACTTACCTCGATTCTAACATGACCAGGTAGTACAACCTGTTACCATTAGGTTAGCACATGCATAGTCCTGTAGACAACCCAGGACCCTGAGAGAGGGGCTAGACTTCACTGCTAGAAACGCTCAGTCTGGAACTCCCTTACCCATGAATCAGTTTTGTTGTCACCATACTCATCAAATTACTCTATCAATGTACTAAACTGAACAATGTTAACTTTTAATAATTTGCAGCATCCTTGGCTGGCTCTTGGAGAATCCCAGTATTCCTGGTTATTGTTTTCCTGATGTCTGTGGGCACCCTCTATGAAAAACAGAATGGAAAAGAGTCTTCTGGTAAGAAATAGGGTGTTTTATTAATGTTACTCTAAGAAGAAGTATTTGGAAAGTAGCTTTATTTTAAAAAATCAATAATACAGTAATGCTATAATGAAATGGCTCAAATTTACTTAAAATAGTTTGCGCAAATATTTGAAATTAGACCACACTTTTTATTTTTTGTGTTTTTAAATGATAGAATTCACGTAGCAAAATTAGCCACTAATTATTTTAAAATATGCAATACAGGGAATTTAGTACATTTACATTCACAGAGTTATGTAACTGTCACCTCTGTCTACTTCTAAAGCTTTTTTTATCACCTTAAAAGGAAACCTCACATCTGTTCCTTACTTTTCTCTTTTTCCTTCAGCTCCTGGTATTAGCCTGCTTTCTGCTTTTATGGATTTGCTTATTCTGAAGGTTTTCATGTAAATATAATTGCACATTATATGCCCTTTGTCACTGGCTTCTTTACTTAGGGAGCCTTACAGGCATGGTGGGTTGAATTTTGGGGTGCTAACCACAGGTCGGCAGTTTGAACCCACCAGCCACTCCATGGGAGAAAGAGGAGGCTTTCTGCCTATTCCATAAAGAGTTAGTCTTGGTTTGAAACCCACAGGGGCAGTTCTACTCTGCCCTGTAGGGTCAGGAGGAGAATTAATAGCTTTTTTTTCAGTCTGTACTTCATAACATTTTTAAGGCTCATCCAAGTTGAAGTATGTAGTATTTCATTCTTGTTTATGGCTGAACAGTGGGACATTGATAGATACACCACTGTTTGTTTATTCATTCACTTGTTGATGGAACTTTTGGGTTGTTTCTGCTTTTTGGCTATTGCAAATATAGTCAAGCATTGTATAACATATCCAAAAATATGCTATGAAATAGAACATTATGGGAGTTGGGTGTTTTGTGAACATTGTACCATTATAGCCTGGTCCTGGTTTTTCTTTAAGCATCTTAAGAAGCGTCCTGTCTTAGCAGTGACTCTCAGGAGTGCTGACAAGGGTTCGCTCTGTGTTTGGTCCTCAGACCACATCATTAGCAATTGCTTCGTGTCCGAAAAAGGCCCCACTCACCTTGGCCTTGTAGCTTCTGTAAAGATTTGCTGTCTTGGAAACTCTGTACAGCATCGCTAGGAATTGGGAATTACTTGATGGGCGTAGGCTTTAGTCAGTTTTCAGTGGGGTTCTTTCTTTAAACAATTTGGAGTTTTGTCTTTGTCTTTTAGAACTTGAAGCACCTACTGCTTCAGATCAAAGACTAAAAGCCTTCAGTGTGGATTTTGTCTAATGGGTATCTGATCATTGTATCATGCCTTTTTATTAATAAGTCCATTAAAAACTTTAAGATAACTAACGGAACAAGGAAACCTTCATTATACATCCTTCTGACAACGGAAAGTCAGGAAGATTTTTATTTTATTTTGCATCTTGTTATCTTTTCAAGTGTTCTCTGCAGGGCTCGTCTTCTTGATGTTGATCTTATGAGACTGGTTACACACCAGAGCAACGGAAGGAGCCTTCTGTTTGGGGCAGCTACTGACGAAGATGGAGGAGTTACTGTACCAAAAAGCAGTGTATGACATTCAACAAGTTCAGCAAGTAGCAAAAAGTAGCAAATGATCAAGCATCAACAATATTGCAAGAAGTCCAAACTGCACTGAAGATGTTCCTGAGAAACTTGGCTCTCGGAAATGAGACATGATCAGTGAAGTTGTCTCAACAAATAGATGCAACATTGGAACATTTTACCAGTCTGTGCTAAGTAATTTGGAAGACTGCCACTGGACCAGCCTACAATAAAAAACCAACCAACCAATATTTGTGTCCATTCCAGAGAAAGAAGATCCAACAGAAGGTGGACATTATCAAGCAATATCATCAATGTGACATGCAAGTAAAGTTGTAAATGATTATAGAAGTACCTTGACAAGGAGGATTATGGATTACACCTCAACATAAAATGAAAATCCTCATAATGGGACCAGAAAGCAACAACACGATACATGGAAAAACGATTGACTGTCAAGAACTCTTTAAAGTGTTAAAGACTTTGAGAGCGCTCAGGTGTGCCTGGCCCAAGCCGTGATATTTTCAGTGGCCTCATATGCATACCGAAGCTGGGCAGTGGATAAGACCAAAGAAGGATCGATGCCTTTGAATGAAGGTGTCGCTGAAGAACATTGACTGCAATGTGCACTGTGAGAGGAACGAGCAAGTCTGTGTTGAAGAGGTATAGCTAGGATGCTCCTTAGAGTGGATGTTCTTTGGGCTTGTTATCAGGAGAGTCCAGTCCCTGAAGAAAGACATTGTGCTTGGGAACTGTCAGTGAAATAAAAGAAGACCTCTTGAGGCGCTGGGTTGACTCAGTCCTGCAACAGTGGGCTCAAACGTAGGCCCAGTTGTGGTGCTGAAGGACCGACCTGGGAGTCTGCACTGACTGTAAACCTCACCACATTAAACGCTTGGTGGTTTCCATGTGTCCCTGTGGTTAGCTTTAGCCTTATATATATATATTCACTTTATATATATATATAAAGTGAATATATATATATAGTGAATGGTTGAGACAGCCCTGCTTATCCCTTGTCCCAGTATAGTTTTCTCCTTTTGCCTACGTTTGTCCAGGATTGTGGTCCGTGTTTAACTTCAAGAATACATCTATATGCACAAGGTAGCTCTAAACCAGGGGTTTTAGATGAGTCTTCGATTGGGTCTAAGTTTCAGTTGCCCGAGGGTTATTTGTAGAGAACTATGAAGACAAGAATTTCACGGTCAAGTTTCAAGTTGGAGAAACAGAGCTATGGCGATTGTTACTGTCAGCCCCAATCTCAGGGTGGTGGTGTGGTGTATGAAGCCAGATTTGGGGGCATCTTGGTTCTAGACCCTCAACTGTGGCTCATCAACTGCTGCTCATCAACTGTGGCTCTGAATGAAAACGGAAACATCTTCAAGGATAGTTTTCAGATAATGGGATTTCCTTTGTTTTTCGAAGTGTACTTATGGCACCATAGTAATTTTAAAATTGTTGTGAGGGACAGGATTGGCTCTTGCATCTCAAAAGTTTGCCAGCCCTGCGGTAGACTGTTACTAAGAAGGAAATCTAAAATGAGTCAGAGGAAACACGCTTGGTTTTTCTTGTTGTTTCGCTCATTCCAGCCTGCTTCAAGTGATTTCTAATAGGATCTTTTTCTTAACTTCTCTCTTGTCCAGATAACCCTTCCTCATAGGATAGAGGTTGTTCCCCCCCAGCCCCTACCCCAAGTTTCTGAGTAGCTCTTCTCATCTGCCTGCACCACCTCGTGGGCGTGAACACTTAAGCCATGTGTAGTCTGTATTGCATAGTTCTCCCCTCTCACTTATGGCGGTTCCCTCCTGGAGGTGAGCACGTGCTGTGAGTTGTCCTGCTGCCTCCCCCTCCATTTCTGAGTTGTTCCTCCTTAGTACAAACTCACTGCCCGCCATCCCCCCCAGCTCATCTTTGAGTGTTTCTTGTCAGTTTGATCCCACGTAGCTAATTCTGAAAAGAGTATGCTGCGTTAGACAGATCCTTTCTGCTTGATCAGCTAAGCGACTGTTGGCTTTAAGGAAGGTTTTAGAGGGTATTCGGGGTTTGAAGTTTAAAGCATCTCTCAGGGCTGGACTTTCAAGGTTCATCCATCCTCCATAGCTTCTGGAAATCTGGAATTCATGGGCATTTGAAATTCTGTCCTTCACTTTCTCTCTTTGAACAGAATTCTTCTGTAGAATCTTTGATCATTGCCAGTAAGATAGCATCCAGTTATTCTAGTTCAAATGCGTTTAATTCTGTGATCCTAAAATAACAACAACCAAACAAAACCTTATAAATAGATGACGTCTCCATTATGAAGATGATGGTGTCTGATCTCAGAAGGTAGCTGACTTGCCCAAAGTCACAAGAGTTATAAATGAAGGAGCTAAGGTTTAAACCTACCTTGCTTGATCGTATGCCCAGTAATGTCTCCCTCACCAGACTCTTTGAAAGTCATCCTCCGGTGACCTAAGGGAAATACTAACAACGAACCCCTGCTGCACTCAGCTGCTGCTGTCAGCCCCTCCATTCTTCTGTGCCAACTCGGTGGGAACCAGGACTCGAGCTTGGTTAAGTTGCCTGGCCTGTGAGAAAAGGGACACGATCAATGATTGTGATCTCTTAGCAAGGGTGAGTTCTGTTCGGCTCTTTATGTATGGCAGCTCACCTCACTCTCTCAGCAATCCAGCGACATTGGTATCCTCCTCATTTTGTTGTTGATATTGGGCGCCAACTTGTCGTTTGCTGCTGTGACAGGTAGAACTTTCCCCTAATGGTTCCGGGGCTGAAATCTTCACAGAAGCAGACTGTCAGGTCTTTGTTCCTGCAGAGCTCCTGGGTAGGTTAGAACCGTCAGCCTCTGGCTTGGCAAGCCCACTGTTTAACCACTGTGCCACCAGGGCACTCATTTTACAGAGGAGCACATTTAGGCCCAGTGGGCCATGACTTGTGAGTTTAAGAAGTGCTTCTTCAAGAGCTAGGGAAACAGCTGTCACACGTGTCTTTCTTAGCCTGCACACCCAGCCTGAGAAACCGTGGCAAGTACAGCTGAGTGCTGTTCCTTTTATTGGTAATTGTTTATAAATAATTTGATTTTTTTTATTTGCAAGAGAGGCCTCATAGGTACTTTAAACATCTTGGGGAAGCATGCAGTATGAATAGTTCTTATTCAGGTGAACCCAAATTGGAAAAGGAAAAGAAATAAACAAAATTTCCTGCTGATTTATTCCCTGCTCTCCTCAATTCTGGAATGTTTGATTTAATAGACCCAGAGCAACTCCTACAGGCCCATCTACAAGCTTCTGCCCTTGACCAGTAGTAGTGCAGTGAGGTCATACTCAAAGCCTTCAGAGAGAGCCTGAGAGATTATCGACATTAGTCATGGAAACAGAAGCCACCTTCAAAGGGAGCTCTGTGTACATGTTGGGAAGGGTTTACTTGGCATGCAGTCTGCTTTCCAGTGTCTTTGGATTTATTTCTGGCAGCAGCCACTAACTCTATGCAAAAGAATGGAGTAGATCAAGAAGGCACTCCTCATTTAGACTAGTTTAAAACTATATTTTCCCAATTTAAAAATATTCTTTTGGTCATTGCAGAATTCGCCTCTGTTCACACGTTCTGTCCAACCTTTTGATCTTTTTCTGTGCTTCAGACTTAGAGTTTCTGTCCCCGGGTGCTAGGCTGCTAATATCAGTGTCTGGCTTGCTTGGGCTTCTGTAGATCCCCTGTTATTTGAGCCTCCACCCTGTAATTGACACTCGAAACCGTGGATGCACTCTCTTGTTTGTTTATAGTTCTTGGGCCCCAAGATTAATGTTCTCTTGCCCACGTGCCTATTTTTAGCCTGGACGTTTATCCAACATCATGACCTTGCCCAGGATCTTGGCTCTGGCAGTCTTCTGTCTGGCTTGTCATCTCCCTTCTGAGTCTCTGGGGTTATAAGGCCCTCCCTGTGAGGGAAGTTATTAAATGCATTCCTGTTTGAAAAGAGTAGTTGTCAAATCTTATCTCTATAATTCACCATTATTCCTTCTTTATTTTGGGGGGATGTTCTCTTATTGTGCTAAAACTTTCATATGTTCAGAATTTGTTGAATGATTCGTGTATTAACTTGAATGATATTGCATATTTTTCACCAATTTAGCTAAAATGTATTGACTATTTACTGTACCTTGAAGTGATGTCAACAGGTCGGAGAAATAGTCCTAGAGACTATAGCGTTGAAGGTTCAATCTACTGGTCTGCACTTTCCCTCGAGCTTTTTGTTGTCCACTGTATTTAGGGTACTTTGCTTAGCTCTGTGGCGAGATTCTCTACCCTGACTACTAACGAATGACTGAAAAGATAGATACAGTGAATACCTAGGAGTGCTAGTCCTTGTAATTTATGCTACTCAAAGCTGGTAGTTTTGATATAGATAATGGTGACAACTTATATTTATTAAATGCTTCCTACATATTAGACATTTTTCTAAGCATTTTATACATTTTGTTTCATTTAATTTTTATATAAGGACAGAATTTATAAGCCCTATTTTATACTTCAGGAAACTAAGACCCCCTAGATATTAAAGTGATATGCCCGTGATCATGCAACTAGTAATTACAGACTTGGGATTTGAACCTGGTTAATACTGTGTCCCACCTCTGCTCCTGGTTACTGACCTGTGTCTTGATGGCATCGCGGTGATGTGGGGCTGCTAATGGCAAGGTCAGCAGTGGGAAAGCACTAGCTTCTGCCAGGGAGAAGGTTAGGCTTTCTCCTCCTGTCAAGAGTCATTCCCCACTTTTTCTACCTGCTTTGACCAGTGTGCAATCGCCTGCTTGTTTTCCAGGGGCAGAGTTATCCGGACATGTCATCTCTATGGCCGCCTCCACCCTTGCTACCTTGGCCATCTCCATCACTGGGTATGAGTCAAGCGGTGAAGACCAGCCTTCGCCACAGCCTGCAGGTGACTGACATTATGAAGGAATGTCTCCGATGTCATTCTGGAAGATGCAATATAACGATTGAATATACAGTTTTAAGAAAGACCGTAAAACCCCAGATGCTAACGGACTCTTGCCCTTCATTTTCTCTTTCTCCCGTTTCTGGTTGTACACTTTATTCCCTCTTCCTTTGCTCTCACGTGCCACTTTTTGAATACCTTGACTTATTTTGTGTTTGGAGTTTCTTGTCTTAGTTCTTGTTACTTCCAGTCCTTTCTTTTAAATTACTCGGTCTTGCTCCGGTTCCTTTTGTTGCTCTCTTACCTACCCTTCTCTACATTTTCTTCTCACTCCGCTTTCTTCTACTGATCTCCACCGACACCTCTTGTTCAGTTCTCCCTCATTTTCTCTTGGCCTGACTCTTCACGTGACTTTTGTTCCCTTTCCACCAGTTCTCTTCCGGCTCTTTTCCAGCCTCTAGATATCCATTTTTCTGGCATGACTTGCTTTTCTTCTAAAAGTTTTGATTTGCCTGCCTCATGCTATTAACAGATCACCGTGTCCCCTTGAGCAGACCTCACGCGTGTCCCGGAGTCTCTGTTCCGAGCGGCCTGGATGCAGAGGCGTTACCTCTGCCAGCATTAGTCACACTGTGCACGTAGAGATCCGAGTGTGCCAGGCCGTCCTGCTGGTTCCACAGGCATTAGGAACTGGGGAATATGCTGCGCTCTTCTTGAGGGACTCACTTGAGAAAAGCCAAAAGGGAGGCTGAGAAAAGGACATGGGGTCGTAGGAATATTTAGTTCTCTTGCACATAAAATTATGCTTCTAAAGGTAGAAAGGGCATAATGTTCTGATTATGGACTTACTCTTCCCAGGATCTGCCGTACTCGCTGGCATGAGATTCTCAAATTAGACACGCAGAGCGTGAAAGCAAGCAGAGCGTGACAAATGTAGCTCGGGATTAAGCCGCACACCTTCGGCCAGTGTGTTATTCCTGGAGGTGGGCGACTCTTCAGGGTGCTAGTTATGTCAGTAGAAAGCATTTAGGCAACATTACGATATAGCATGATTAGGATAGAGGACTACTATACAGTCTCTTAAGAAAGTTAACAAATAACAGAGAAATTGTTTCTTCAACAAATATTTCCTGAGGACCTACTGTCTATGAGATCCTGTTCTCTGTGCTAGGAATACAAAAGAGAGGGAGAGCAAGGCAGACAAGGGTTTCTTAATGCGTAGGGAAGGGAGAAAGTGACAAGTAACTAGAGTGTGATGTGACAGTAGAGAACTCTGCTTTGTAAAAGAACCACCCAAATCCCCTCCTAGGCGGAGCAAAAGAGACCAGGGCTGCTGGCTAGATGGCGACAGGTGGGACCCAGAAGACTATGCCCTCAGTCACCCTTCAGGTCTGGGACGGGACAGATAGCCCTCCTGTGTCGAGTAATCAACCATGTCAGAAGAAAAGGGCATTGTCTACCCAAGGACACAGGAAAGGAGGAGGGATGGGAACAAGGAGGGTAAATGACGGTGCACTGAAAGGATTACATCGCATGAGTTGTTGAAAATAAACTGATGCCATGCTGTGTAACCTTGGTATCTCTTGATACACAAAAAACCCTATAACTCCTGTGGCAATATTTCCAGCACATTATAATACAGTAAACATTATGAGAACACAGGGCCTTATGTGAAGTAATTCTTAGTATAATTTTTCTTTGAGAATTCCTCAGACCCAACAAACTGTCGTTATAGTTTACTGAAAAGAAGAAGATATTTGAAAGCCTAGGTTGATGTTCATGTCAGCGCAGTTGATTATATTTTAGGTGAAATTGACACAGGAAGGCCTTACTCTATCAAAGCAGATAAAAACCTCATTTTGTTACATACACACTCCTCTTTCTTTCAAAATATAGTGGACATGCACAATTATATAAACCAAAAGCAAACTTGTGCAGTTTTAAGGAAGTAAGGCAAAAAGTAAAGCATTTCTTGTACTCCAGCCCTAAGCCCAAACACCCAGACCTACTGCCACAGAGTCCATTTTACCTGGTAGTGACCCTGTGCAGGACACAGCCTCATCTGCTGGTAGGTTTGAACCACTGACCTTGTGTTTAGCAGCCCAACAACATCCCTAATTCTAATCCCCACAACACCTGTAATTCTAATCCCTCAAAACAAGCACACAAACATCCCTCGCATTTAAGCACTGTCTGTAGTGTAATTCTCCATGTGTTTCTCAGTACAAATCATCTAGCCTTTTTTATTGTGCACTGCGAAGTTCATTTTGAAGACTTTATAATAGTTGCTGTTAGCCCTGGTGGCTTGTTCCATATTAACAGGGCATGCGATTTTTTTTTTCTTTCCCGCTTCAGAAACCGCGGACAGGGGAGAGCCCCCTCCACCTCTGTCCTCATCGTCTTCCGCATCCACGCCTTCACCCACGCTGGGCAGAGCAAAAGCCGAAATTGGAACCTTTCTCCGGAAGAAGAAAACCAGCGACATCTACTTTGTGTGCCTCGTGTGGGCTTTCACTGCTGTCCAGCTCTGGTCAAACCTGTGGATCGTGCAGTTACTGCCCGTGCCCATTGCAGGTCCTCGTCTTCCCTGGGCCCGTCGGTCCCTGAGGGTCATGTGCAGGTTTCCACGATTTGACTTCAAGATGGAACTCCTTTACTCTGCTCCTAAACAACATCTTCCACTTACATTTAATTCATACTGTTTTGGAATCGTATCACTTTGATCATTATTTACTTTTTCATGGCTAAGGAAGGTCAAATGTACATTTGTTCATAACGGATGAGCAATGAGATTGATAACTCCACACAGAGAATTACCTAACAGTTGAGCCATCTATGATTCCCTGGAAGAGAATGTGACAAGTCTGAGTTTTTAACTGAGTTTTTTAAAAGGTTTTAAAATTTTATTTATTTTTCATTGGGTTTTGAGAGCTACTCTTAGTGAAGTCCACTTTACATTTTACTTTTCTTGTTTTAAATTGTGATAAACAATATGTAAAAAAGATTGCTACTTTAACAATTTTTAAATGTAAAATTCAATGGTGTTAATTAGGTTCACAGTGCTATGCCGTCGTCACTACCATCTATTTTAAAAGTTTTTCAGCACCTCAAATAGAATCTTTACTCATGAAGCCAAAACCCCCTATTAAGTTATAATTAAGCAAATCCTAGCGAAAACACTGTGGCCATTTTTCCATCAAAGGTATTAATGGAAATGCTTAGTGAAATTTTGTTTCAGTTGCTCTTCTAGATTCTTCCACACAGTTTTAGTTTTGCCAGATGATTTATGTTTGCAAACCATGGGTCAGTTGCTGCATGCCTCTTTCTTTTCTTCTTTTTAAAAAAATCATTTTATTGGCTTGTGCAACTCTTACGACAATCTATACATCCATCCATCGTGTCAAGCACATGTGTACATTTGTTGCCATCATCATTCTCAAAACCTTTTCTAGTTGAACCCTTGGTCTCAGCTGCTCGGCCCCTTTCTGCTCAGGATGCTTGTTGGCCTCACATAAGCCGCAGTCCTCTCGTCCGCCTCTGTCCATCACGGAGCTGACTTGGCTGGAGGAGCAGGCTATGAGCACAAGCGCTCCCTCCAAGTATTGTACCGCCTGCCGTTACTGTGGTGTAGCCTAGGAACTAGGGGTTTCCCCAGGCTCAGACGAGTAAGGCTTTTCCTAGGGACTTGGGTTGGTTCATCTGTCAAAATGGTAAGCTGTGAACTACTAGTGAGGTTACGGAGCAGGGCATAATACAGGAATCTCTGGAGTTAGAGAAATTATAATGGGTGGGATCAGTTTCCTAGGGTCTTGTCTGCAAGCCAAGCCACACAGATCAGAAACACATCCCTCTGGCTCTACTACATTTCTCCACTGACTGGATGACTGCTTGAAAAGCCAGAGCACCGCCCAGCTCTGGAGAGTGCCGTTCATACTGCAGTGTGTGAATAGTGTTTCCCTGAGTCGGGCTGCACTCAGCCCAAGGGACCAACCAACGTCGTTCTCCTCACACTGCACCGTTCCTCTGCTACATGTGGCAGAGGCTCAGCTGTGTGAGTTTAGAGCAGCGTGGAGAAATAAGAGCCACCGATGAGAACAGTATCCTGCGGTGGCTCTGCATCCCAATGCAGGGGGGCGCTTCGTACCTCGCTGCTCAGGGACCAGTCATCTAAGCGTGGCTACAATAGCTGAAGAGGGTAGGAACGTCAGGGCCTGCTTTTCAATATACTCCATGAGGGAGAAGGAAGGCCAAGGTGGGCCGGAAGGCCAAGGTGCGAACAGTTCCTGGCACAGTTTCATCTGCTGGGAATATTTTGAACTCTTTCCACCCCCTAGCCCACTCCCAAACACACGTGTACACATGTACTTCCATCTTTATTTTTAATACTGATTTCACGTTCACCTGGAATGAACTTTATTCATGGCTATGAGAGGACCTTTATTCAGGTTCTAACCATCTAAGCTGTATTTTTATTCCTGTATACATATATTTTTTATCTTCTTTGTAGTCTGGATACTCAAAAAACTCGTTGTCCACTTCGGAGTCGTGAGCTTCCTGCAGACACGCTGCCACGAGTGGTGGCAGGTTGTGGAGCACTTTCTCAAGGAGCGGCAGGAAGCGCTAGCACCGTGGCCAATCGTCGGGCTTGGGAAGTTCCTGCTCAAAGTGGACAGCAAGGTATCGTGTTTGAAGAGCCGGGGCCGCGTGTGTGAGACTTGCAGATTTCATCCGCTGAAAGGCGCCACCTCGTGTTATACAGTGTATATAGTTGCTGTAACACATTTCACATCCAATTCTGTAATGTCACTCCTCCCTCGTTTTCTCTTTCACCTTTTTGCTGCTGCTTAGAGTGAAATTCTGAAGTTCGAATTATGGTCTATGTAAAGACGAGATTTTGTTTAAATAACTATGAATGTTTTTCTCCCCTCTAAAAGAAGGGGGAGGAGCTTTTTGTGGAACCTTTAGTTCAACTTCCTTGTTTTATAAGGACCAAATTGAAATATGGACAGGCTGACGAGCTTGCAAAGCCGTTTCACCAGGTACCCAGTGCATGTATCTGGAGTATAATGCATGTGTCCTATATTCTGCTGGATTCTAGGAAAAGCAAGTGTAGAAAGAAGCTCAGAGCCAGAAGGTAGTTCAGTTTCTGATCCCCACCCAAGAGACAGCATTGAGTGCAGTTCAGAGGCAGTGATGCGATTCAGAGACTTAGTGGTTCAGACCCTGGGCTGTGAGTGCAGAATCTGATTTCAGGTCTCTGCCATACTTGCTTGCTATTTGACTTTGGTCAAGTTCTTAACCCTTCTGTGCCTTGGTTTTCTTTTGAATTAAATGCATGTAATGGCACCTACCTCCTACACTGGTTGTCGAGGTAAAATGAGTTAATATGTATAACATGTCTAGGTTAGTGCCCGGTGTACTGTAAGCTCTATTCAAGTGTTGACTTATTTGCCTAGTAAAAATATTTGCTGGATGTGGTGGTAGGACAAGAAGTGATTGTGATTAGTGGTAGGGGAGGGAAGGGCTTATAGCGGAGGTGGTACAGGAGTGGGAGTTCATTAGACACAGCAGAAAGAGCTGGTAGAAGGAACAGTGCAAAGGGCACAGGCCCTCGTGCAGAGTGAGTGTTTAGGGAACACCAAGTAAACCAGGCCTGGGTGGAGCATCGGAGGGACAGCTGGCAAGTTAGTGGAGACTGGATCCCGAAAGTCTTCTGGTGCACTGTGCTGTGCATGTTCATTTCACCCCAAAGCCTGGCAGCTGTGTCCTCAACAGTTCCACCATGACTGCAGAACCAAAGAGGCGATGAACAGCGAACCCTGTCTCCACTGGTCCTGTGTCCTTGTACTTGGAATGCTTCATTTAGGAGAGTCCTGCGGTAGAAGTTTTGGGAGCACAGAGGCCCAAACGAAACCAAGCCCAGTGCTGTGGAGTCGATTCTAACCCACAGTAACCCTGTAACAGAGCAGAACAGCTCTGCAGAAACTGACTGTCTCCTATTTCTCCTGCAGAGCCCCTGGTGGGTCTGAGTCCCCCATCTTTTGGCTAGAGAGTGAGCACTTAAACACTGCACCATCAGGCATCGTCATTAGAGAGGCAGTCTTGTGGAAATTTGCTATTTACATCGTAATAAATATGCACGTCCGTCTGTGCTGTTGAAGGAAGACGGTAAAATAAAGGAAACCACTATTTTCCACGGTATACAACATACGTATCAGAATAAATGGCAATCCCAAACTAAATACTTAATACTTAATTGTAACTGATGCCAGAATGATGCTCTCTGTGGTCATCAGGTGCCCTAGAATCGGCTGTGACCCATAGTGACCCTAAGTCTAGCAGAAGTTAACCCTGCCCAGTTCTCACCATCCTCACTCTGGTGCAGCTATTTGTAGCAATGTAGTTGAGTTAATGCCCTTGGCAGGCGGGGCCCCTTCATTGTATTAAATGTTAATTGGTTAGATCGGTGTTGCTAAATGATCTGTATTTAGAAGGTTATTTGAAGTATACTTTATGTGTAGCGTACACACAAGTGCACGGAGAACATGCGTGGAGAGTAATTCTGCAGAGAGCGTCTTGGTCTCTCTGAAATAATACTTTTTAAGACTTTCGTATTACTGATATCTAAAGTATGGGTTTGCTGCTCATCAGGAAGAACATTACAGTGCTAAATATTAAGAAGGAGCTTGAGGTAACGTACATAAGGCAGAGCAGAAGTTTTATACAGTGCAAAAATACGTGCATAAAAATTGGGATGGAAGGAAATGAACCAAATATTAACAGATTGATATCTATTTTTTGGACCAAGTGTTCACTGTTTAATAAGTGTGAAAACTGTTCAAAATAGTCTGGAAATATATTTTTCTCTTTTGATAATTGTTCAATAATGACATGATAAGCTGAAGCTACAAGGTTCACTGAAAATTGTATGGGTATGAATTAATTTACACAGCAACTAAAATCCTTTTGGTCCACACTATGTGGAAGGGTTTCAACAATTTTTACATTTTTCAACATTTTATCTTTGGAATTTGTTTGACTATTTAAACCTATAAGTCTTAAATTTCTACTGTGCCAACAAGGCTTGTGGTTATCATAATTTCAAACTGAGTATTTTTTAGAGGAGTACTACTTTGTCCTGATTGTAAAACAATGCATTGCAGTTTTGTTTGTTTATTTTTCGTGGTTTCTCTTTAGTCTGGAATAATGTCCTCTCGTGCTGTCAGTGATTCTCTTTTCATATTATTATTGCATTCTCTAATGATATCCCACTGTTCTTATCTTTTCTTCCTCACCTCTCCCCCATCCTCAAGCTCTGGCACTGGCTAAATAAGAAGGTAAATGAACGTGGACATTGGTATTTACTGCGGAACTCTGTCATGTTTCCCCTGTAGCTCCCTTCTCACCCAGTGTTTCTGTCCAAATGTTAAAATCAGTTTTTGTTTTTAAGTTCTACTTACTTATAAGCTATGGAAGGTCGTGAAGCCTGATTACTATCACGTGTTTACATTTAGGACAGGATGGCATCTCCTTGCCCCGGTGTTTGTCAGCAGTACTGCCTCTGAGCTCTTTGGCCCATCTGAGTGCTCTCCATCCCGCTTCCCCTCTGTCAGGTGGTTCAGCTCTGGTTCGAGGCTCGTGGCTGTGCAAGAGCACATTAGATAGTGGTTGCTGAAAAGGAAAGAATGTTTCCTTGTCACTTTTTAAGAAGATCCATCTGAATTATGCATGTAATTCCCTTGGCTAATTTTATACATTATCTCTTTCCATTTAACTAGTAATCTACCATTTTATTTTTAATTAAAAAAATTGAAGCGATGACCTATAGCATCTAATTTAGTATATTTCCCAAAATGTGAGCTTGTAAAGATTTCACAGGATTGATAAGGAATTATTACTGGTAGCTTTCTAATATTAATAGAGGCTAATCTAGATGTATTAGTAATGTTATACTTACGATGTAAAGTTCCTGGGAACAAGATTTTTACTTAATCTACTCCCTAGGACAGATAGATATACACTGTGTATAATGTTTTTTCAACACAAAACTGTATAATTCTTTAGTGCAAGTTTTGTAATCTTTTTAAAATGACCTGAATTTTTGGAAAATAGTATGAAAACTTTGCTTTCTGTGTGTATATCTATATTGAGCCTAAAGATGAGCATTTCATTTGTTTTCTGTTGAAACAGAAAGGGGGAAACTTTTCATGATGCCTAAACTTTTTGTTTTTGTTATCTAACGTTTTGAACTATGTATTGAAGCGCTCTCTCTCTCGCTCTCTCTCTCTCTCCTTCTCTCTCGTTTGCAGTGCCAGTCCCTGTAAAACTAGTATTCATAAATGAATTCAATCCTTGGCAAATGATAATGCTGCAAACATAAGTCAAGAAGGAGGCTTTTAGGGATTTGTTTTTGTTGTGCAGCTTCCCTGCTGTCTGTTTGGGGCCTTCCATTGTATCCCTGGTCAGAGTGTTGGTTATGGTAGCCGGGCGCCACCTAGTTCTTCTGGGTTCGATTGGACGTGACTGGGGTTCAAGAGGGCTGTTAGCCCGGTGGATTAGTTTCTTCTTTGAGCCCTTGCTTTCCTTCATTCTCGTTCACTCCATATCGTAGATCTCAGTAGCTGTTTCTCAGCTGTCCACTCACAAGTTTTTAGGATCTTAGCTGTTACTCACCAGACTAGCATGTACAAGATTAATATGCTAGTTGCCTAAGTTCTCCCGGGAGGATGTACTCCCCAAGCCTTTTAGCCTTATGGAGCTATCCTGCAAGTTGTTTGGATATGTCTAGGAAGCCTCCTTAACTGTGTCTCATGTAGTTTTTGGGTATATGGACATATTTGCAACACACGGAAGAGTATATACATAGGAGTATGGCTTCAGTGACATTATACATACATGTACGTTGTCTCACCTAAGCTTTCCTGTGAGAGCATATATACACCCATATCTACCTATGCAATTACATACCTATTTTGATATTTTTGCAAAATTGTTTATATTATAGCCTTTACCAAAACTGCCTCTTTTTTGTGTATTTTAGTGTCTTTATTTACCCTGATCAAATTATGCTGACTTCACTGTCTTGCCTTTCCTTTCACCCAAAATAACAAGCGTTTACTATCTATTAAATGATCCTTGTCTGTTCCTCTCCCATCCACCAAAGAATGTGGCTTTCTGTGTATTCATCTATTATTGCCTAGTTATAATAATCAGACTACACAATACTGTTTTTTTGTGGTTGACTTATTCAGCATGGTGTCCTCCAGACTCACTCTGTGTTGTAGGATGTGTTTCAGACTTCGTTACGGCTGCACGGTCTTCCATTTCGCTGCTATGCATAATGCTGCAGTGAGCATAGGTGTGCATGGATCGATTTGTATCACCACCCTCACAGCTCTGGAGTGCACACATAGCAGTGGGGTGGCTGAATTAGAAGACATGTTGAGCTTTCTGTGGAAGCGCCATAGCCTTTTCCAGGGGGTTGTGCCATTTCGCAATCCCTTTGTGCTTTCATGGTTC
Source organism: Tenrec ecaudatus (assembly GCF_050624435.1). Lineage (NCBI taxonomy): Eukaryota > Metazoa > Chordata > Mammalia > Afrosoricida > Tenrecidae > Tenrec > Tenrec ecaudatus. Next base: position 46,397,468 of record NC_134539.1, on the reverse strand, counting down.
TGTCTCTTTCTTTCCCCGTCTTCGTGCCTCTTATGCTGCCTCCTGTCTCACGCTGTTCTTTCACTGTATCTTGGCTGGCTGCAGTGTCAACATGAAATGTAATTTTAGCTTGTGAATTCTGTATCTTAAATGGCTTCCCCTAAGCATTAAATGAAACATTTAACTCTTCCTGTGTCCCTTGAATATAAATTTTGATGTAGGTGACTCTTCATGTACCTTTCTATACCGTTGAGTATGTGGCTGTGACAGGCAATAAAAGGGGCTCCATTCTTGGTTTAAAGATACAAGGTTCGATTTTATGTTGTTGATGGACACAATGTGTTTGTAAATAGTCCGTGCTTTCTTTCAGACAGATTCAGATAGCTCTGCTTTCTTCAGAACATCGTTTATTTTAAAAATGTTTATTTCAGAATCTAACTTTCTAAAAAAGCACAGGCTCCCTAGTTTCAGATTGGAACTTGTGAATACACATCTGGTTTTGCACCTGACATTATTTTGTGTATGATTTTCCGCATGGATTTAGCCATGTGCCTGGCATGTGGCTGGCGCCCTGCTGGGCTCCCCAGCTTCTCGAGGGGTGCTGTGCTAGCCTTTTCCTCCGGCAGCGGTCTCGAGAACGCAGCCATCCAATCGTTTCCTGCAGTTTAGAACTAACCTGCAGAGTATGACATCAGACCTTCCATATCTTAGAGCCTGTTTTCACTTCTTTTAATCTCTGCTTTGTGTTGGATGCTTGGTAGCATGCGTTGAAGATTAACTCTTCTATGTGAAGCTGTAATTGTCAAGGTGAAAGATGAACCTTAAAACATTGTATTAACTATAGCATAAATTAATCTTTAAGGACGTTATCTTTAATGAAAGGGAAATGATGAGGGGAAAAAACGTAAAAGTCTAGAGTAGAAGATAAACACCATACAAGTCTGTTAGTTTCCTGAAAATGCTGTCTTCCGTTTGCTTAAACTAGTGAGTGATTTATGTTCACTAGAAGTCGCTAGAATCAGAGTGGTGTTATGATGATGATGATTTAACTCAACATATTCCCTTTGGTTGTTTGACAGTCAGAGAGCGGGACTCAAATATTTTAAAATAATAAATTTAATATAGACTTTTAAAGTACTGTTCCTAAAGAGAGGGAAGGGTCCCTAAAATCATTTCTTAAACGTGCTGTTTAAGTAAACAAGTTAATTTTAGCGGTGGCAGTTTCAGATTTCTTCTTTGTACTTAGACGTTTTACTCACTGTTCGGGGAGCATCAGTGAGATTTAATTTAATGACAACTTCTTCAGCAAAGCTGTTGTTCCTGTTGGGCTGACTGTGACTCCATATAGCATCCTAACTCCTTAAAAACGTGTTAAAATAAGAGATAATGGAGGTTGTCCACAGGCACCAGTCTAATTCCTGTTAGTTTGGAGAGGTTTAATGTTAGCCTTGCACTGGCAGGAATTCCAGGGTTATTGTCTAGTCTGAAAATAAAAGCTTTTTAACATGCAGAATTTTAAATTTCATCTTGAGAAATGAGGGGAATTGTAGTCCATATAGGAGATCAAATAACATTTGGGAAGATCTTAATTTTAATTAATCATTAAGGAGTAGCCATTAAAGTAATGATTACTCTTCATTTACGGTTGTAGGACCACCCAACCACTGCCATTGAGTCATTTCCGACTCATTTGTAAGACTTACTTTTTAAGGGAATAGAAATTTCAAGTTGAATATAAGATTTTTGAAAGTGTTGTAATTTATTGTGAAATATCTCAATCATAAAAAATATAAACACCATCTTGATAAAACATTACCAAAATAGTTGAAGCCTATTTTTCACCCCTCCCAACATCTATCTTGTAGCCCCTTCTAACCCAGAGTCGCTATTTTCTTGAATTTATATTTATCATTCTCTTAACAGTAGTTTTTAACTACTCATAAAATCAAAGGAGAAAATAAATATTTTTGCATGCCACTCCTATTTTAATTTGTTCCTATTTTATTTATGTAATTTAGGATATACTTGTATTATGAGGGATATTCTCTTTCCAGGGTTATCTATGTTTAAATGTGATACTGCTTTTGCAAACTGACATTAAAATTTCATATTTCAGATCCACTAATGTAGTGTCATTGCTTAGCATAGCTGACAGGTTATGGGGCATAATTAGAAACACAAGTTTGCTACAATATGTAAATTCAGACGTAAGCAAGTTTTATGCTCATTGATTGTGCTTTCGTAGGTATGACAATAATGAACTTCAAATGACAATGTAATTTTCTAAAGTTGCTTACAGCTCTCTCTGTTTTAATCATATGCCACAGTTTGCTTCGCAATGCTCACGATCATTCGTCTTCATTATATCTATGTTTTTATTCAGTTATACTTTAAAGGTAAGTAATTGTTTTTTTTCACTTTTGTGCAGATGATCGTCTGGCTGGAGAAGATGTTAGACAAAATAATTAGCATTTTCATCATATTTTTGTTGGTGATCGGGACCCTTCTCTTAGCCCTGCTCCTGACAGCAAAGGTAGAGTGCAGCAAGTGCGGTCACCACTGATGACCTCTTACATGTTAAATTGTGAAAAGCTGCGGAAGCTGCTTGGAAAATGTTATTTGGCTTTTCAACGGTGTAATAGTCAGTGCGTTTACGGTTTATGTAGTGCTCATCCCACCTTGCATTTACCTAGCTTATTTGCTTTTTAGTATTCTACACATGAGTTTTTATTTTATCCTCAATAAAATGCAGATGACGAAAATGAGATACATAAGAACAAGTTACTGCTCCTTTCAATGGGGGAGCTGTGTTCCGGTTCCATGACGCTTAAGCCAGGCCATGGGTTTAGCCTTTTTTGATTAGCTAGCTCCTCTTCTTGACTTTGTGGTTTTTCCTGTGGCTCTTCTTTCATACACTCTTTATTTATTTTTTATCACCACTTCTTTGGTTGTGGTTGTGACTATGCACAGCAAAAACATCCTAACTCAGCGGTCTGCACATGGACTCCTCAGTGACAGTGATTGCATCTGCAAGCTGTGCTACCATCTCACCGGCCTTTTCCGAGTTGTTCCTCCTCAATTAACATGTTTAGTGTCCCCTAAGGTTCCTGTAGAATCTTTCAACTTGCTGTTGACCCACTATAAATCGTTAGAATTTTCAAGGCAGATACGTTTTTACTAGTTTAAGCTAAAATACACATTTTGGAGTTAAATGACTTCAGGGGTAATTTTAGTTTAAGGATTACATGTTTAAATATTAAAAGGATAATAGTTTCAAAGATTCATCCAACCATCATGCCTCAGGAAATCTGGAGACCATGAGAATTTGAAATTCTATTGTAGTTTTTCCTTTTTGATCAGGATTCTTCTATAATAGTTTTGATGAAAGTGTTCAGTAGTGATAGCTCAGGCACCGGCCGGTTCTGGTCGGTGGCAAAGGAGGCAGTTTTTATCGAAGCAATTCTGTCCTTGATGTTCCACCTTTCTGTGTTGCTCCGGTGACTGAAAATCAATTTTTGTGCCTTAGATGACTGTTAGCAAGATTTTAAGACGCACTGTGCAGTAAACTAGCAGGTAGAACAGAGGCCTTAAACACGTGATGAGGCCATTACCTGGATGTGACACCATGACCTTTAATCTCCAAACCAAGAAACCAATTCCCTCATCAATAGAATCTTTATTTCTGTGTTCCCAGGTCCTTACTGTTTACATGTTCTCTTCCCCCTTATCTGAATAGTATCCTGGTTCCTCAGAGCACAGCTAAGATTTCACAGAACAGTGATAATGTCTCTTCTAGTGCATCCTATCCTAGTTTTCTCTAAACTCCACTGAATTTATAGAATTTATCTCCTATTTTAACACATTTTTAAGGATTTAGGATGCTTATATGGAGTCACGAATTTGGAAATTCTTTATATAGTACTATAGAGATAAGTTAATATTTTAAAATCAATATTCAATAATCAGTCATATATAATAGGTAACAAACATTATTTTTGCTTTGTGCCATCTGCATTTGTAAGTCAGTCTCAGCTTCCATCACTATATCATCTCCCTTCTAGTCCTTTTTTAGAGGGATTTTCTCCAGCATATCTTCTATTCTTCTTTCTAGACTTTTCTTGCTCTTTCAACTCAATGGCAGTGAGTTTGAGTTTTGGTATAATAGTAAAAGGTAAAGAAAAATTGAATTTGATGTTTGAAAATCTTTCTCTAGAGAAAGGGTCAGTGCCGGATGACTTGACTGAATAATTTTATCAAACAATTTTTCGTGAAATAATGCTTTCCTATATAAATTCTTTCAGAGAATAGTGGGAGTGTAACATATCCTGACTCATTTTATGACACCAGTATTGGCCAGATACCCAAATAAAAAACATGCAAGGAAAGGAAGCTGCAGACCAATTTTCTTCAAGGACATAGATAAACAATCCTTTACAGATCATAAACAGATCCAGCAATGTATAAAAGGGTAATATGCCATAACTCATCAAGTTTATGTCAGGAACACAAGGTTGGTCTAAGGCCCAGCCGTCACTTCGTGTAAGCGCATCACGGCTCCAGTGACATCTGCCCCATCATCCACCGCTAGCACGGCAGTCTTGCTCAAGCTACCGTCGCCTGTCACCTGAACGACTACACGGTCCTGCTAGCTGACCCTCCAGCTGCCCCCTTGTCTGCACAGGGATGTTTCTAAGCATCAGAGGGATCCTTTGAGTGTTATGGTCAGGTTATGTCTCTCTAAGCAGGAACCCTCCATGATTTCCTCAAGATGAGCGGGTCCTCATGAAGAGCCTTAGGGATGTGCTGGTTTATTTGATTCTCTCCATGTTGTGTCGAGCTCACGTCACTCTGCTTTCCCTTTCAAGCTACAGGTTGTGCTGGTGTTCTCTCTGCTTTCTGGGGGGGCTAGAAGGAATTTTAAGTGGGTGGAATGGTGCTCAGTGATGGTTACGTCTGCCCTTGCTAGAATACCTACACTCTCTTTTGTTCTGGGCTTTGCTGGTTGTGTCACTTTTCCTGGTGTCTGTGCCATTTAGTTGATATCATTGCCATGCCCTTGGAAGAATTTCAATCTTTATATTAGTTTCCTAATTCCACGCAAAAGAGAACTTGTTCATTTTCCTCGTTGATCAGTTTCTTTCCCTTGACAATTTTTCTTCTTAAAAGGGAAAACATGGGCTAGGTTACAGCTTTTGTCTTAATTTTTCTTTTCCCCACCAGATTTGATATTAATATAACCTTCAGTAATTTGTCAGTTCACCTAGCTCTGGGGTACAGGGTCAATTGATTGTGTTCTGTTTGGGGTTATTTGGACTAAATCCACCCCTGTGCTCCTACTTACTTTGCAGTTTATTGGGCCAGACACATTCTAAGATGCAGTTTCACTTGGCTTTTTAAACTCAGAAATCACTTAGCTGCTTATTTGCATTACAATTGTACAAGCTCATTGTTGCCTCTGCTTTATCTATGCATGCATGTATAAACTAATTATACATTGTGTTTATTGTAATACACCTGTGCATATTGATGTATATCTCTTCCTTTAAGTATATTGCTGAGCTGCTGGGAGGCTGGGAGCTGTAACATGCCTTTTATAGTGTGTATCATAGGCCATTATGTATAGCAGCTGCTTCATGTGTGAGTGTTAATAGATTGGAATTAAGATACATAATTATTTGAGACTAAGCACATTGTTCTGATAATAGACTAGAAAGTAAACATTAAAACAAATTTTAATTGATAGTCTCTCCCCTTATCCTTCTGTTCCTAAACCAGGTACACCAAGAGAGTGTACACATGATTGAAGTTACAAGTAGTTTGATTAATGAAACACTGGCAAATCACCCGGAGTGGGCAAAGTAAGTACATTATTTTGAACAAAAATAAGATGGATGACCTAGGTGAGGATCTTATTTGAATGAAGTGATGCTCATTGATGCAGCTACACTGGATGGTAGAAGTTGATGGACACGTTCATTTTCACAGAGGAATGCTCTGCAATGCTGAACTGGAGCGGGAGCGCCTAAGATTTTGGGAGCAATTTTTGGTACATGGTAACCTTGTATAGAGTTTACCTTTTGTTAAACATGATTGTAATTTACCAAATAATCTCATCTATATTATGCTGTTTGTTTCACACAGTGACTGAAATAGGATAGAGAATTCGAGATAATCTGGGAATAAAGAGGCAGCACTATTGCCCAGAGCTTCTGACCAGTTGAGGAGACTTTATAACTTGTAGATATTCAACTTTTGTGTAAACATTGACATATTCTCAAACTGTGTTATCGATGTGTCAGCCAGTTATGGCCCAGTACCAAATCTCACCACTAGATTTTCTAAATCAGGTTTTATTATAACATAGTCGTGCCCAATTATATATTTTCTGTGACTGCTTTGGAGTCACAAAAACCTATTGAATAACTGGAAACTAAATCATGGTTCATAAAACCAATAGATATTTTACCAGGCCCTTTACAAGGGAAAAAAGAAAGTTTGCAAATCCATGTTTTAAAACATCTCTTACAGTACTTGTTAATTTGGCTTTTCTTAGAGGAGTTTTATATCTTTGTGAGGAATGTTTACAAGAGCTTTGCTGTTCACATACTTGAACTTGGTGACAAATTACACGGCCTACTTTTTATCCTAAGGTAGTCGCTGATTAAGAAGTTGACATTTAATTTGGTTTTGCATCCTCTCTCTATAAAACTTGGGTAGGGCGAGAGTGAAAACAGAAAACAAAAAACTTGGGTAGGACATTTCCACACTTGAACATGGCTTAAAACCATATTTGAATGTTCTTAGAAGAGGAAACGATTGACAAGGGTGTATGGTAGGAACTTTTGAGACAAGTTTGACGTCTGTAGAGTAAACCAGATGAGAAATGATACAGACCTGAACTAGAAACAATTGCAGTGAAGATGACATGGGACAGTTTTATAAGCTCTTGAGAGTCATTGAAGCATCACTGGTTATAGGAAGAAGAAATCTAGTATAAACCCCTGAGTTTCTATCATTAGAGATTAGTATTAATGACAGACTCAGCAAGATAGAAAATAGAAGAAAATCCATTTACTTACTTTGCCCCCCCTGTTGAGTTAGAAGCTTCTGATGGTTGTGTCCTGGTGTGGTGGTTCTATGTTGTGCTGCTAGCTGCCAGGTCAGGTGATTGAAACCACTAACCACTCTGTGGGGAGAAGACGAGGCTGTCTGCTCCTGTGAAGAGTTGCAGTCTCAGAAACCCACAGGGACAGTTCTACTCTCGCCTGTAGTTTACTGTGAGTGGAAATTTACTCGATGGCCCGTAGTTTAATCAACTGGTTACTATTAAAATTATAAACCATGGCTTATTTCACATTTCAGTTTATACAAAATGTCTTTCCTCCCATCTAGTTGAAGACCATTACTTTCCTAGGCTCCGTACCTTTGAATCTGTCAGGGGTGCTTGGCTTTCTCTTTATGATTGTCTGTCACACACAAGCACAACACAAGCAAGTTACTCATTCTGCTTTAATGTGAAAATGACAACTACATAAAGCTGCTGTGAGTGGTATTGTACATTTTACTTAATTCGCCAACTTATCAGGAAGAGTGTACTTAATCCATCTGTGTGCTGATGCAAGTTCTCAGAGCAGCTGGGTTATATGAAGACGGTAACCTACACAGTATTCCTCGGCTTCCTTGAGGCTTCCTCACCTGTCATGATCCCAGGGCTGCCTCTCGCTTTAGACTAGACATGTGCACAGGTACAGATAAGAGCTCACGACACGTGGAATCCAGGAACAGGAATGGGAATAGCGATACCAGAAGCATAAGGGGAAGCTGAGGTTAGGAGGGGAGGAAGGGGAAACTGATCGCAATGATTGACGATAACCACATATAACCCTCCAGGGGGAAGAATAACAGAAACCATAGGGGAAGGGAGACAGCGGTCAGTGTAAAATATGAAAATCATAATAATTTATAATTTATCAAGGGGTCATGAGTGTTGGGGCAGGGGAGGGAGGGAAAAGAGGAGCTGATACCAAGGGCTCAATAGAAAGTAAATGTTTAGAAAAGAATGATGGCAACATATGTACAAATATGCCTGATACAGTTGATATGTGGATTGTTATATTAGCTGTAAGAGCCCCCAATAAAATGATCTTTAAAAAAAATTAAGCAGCTTCAGGAGTGGGGAAGCTTATTAGCCATCTGCAATATAAAGATGTTGAAGCAGTTGCTGATGGAGATCAGTATTGCAGCTTTCAGTATGAGTTGTGACTCCGTGTAAAAGAGACCAGAATCCTTCAACGTGGACCTCACAGCTCCATGCTAAGTGGAGAAAAGGTTGATGTTGTCAAGGATTTCATCTTCCTAGGATCCATAACCTGCTCATGGAAGCAGTAGTTGAGCATTGAATAAATCTGCTGCTCAGAACCTCGTTAAACTGTTGAAAAGCAAGCAGGTTACTCTGAGGACTAAGGTACTTTCATTTACTGAAATGCATGTGACAGTTGGATATTGAGTAAAGAAGACCGAAGAAGAATCACCTTGAATCGTGATGCTGGTGGAAGTTCTTGGACTGCAGCACTCAGCCAGAACGCCCCTGGGGGCAAGGGGGCAAGACTTTGGTTCACGCTCTTGGGACATGTTATCGGGAGAGACCAGCCCTTGGAGAAAGATAGCAGCATGCTTGGTAAAGTAAAGGGACAGTGAAACAGGAGAGCCCGTGCGAAGACAGATCGTCACCGGGGCTGCAACAGCGGGCTCAAGCATCCGCACAACCGGGAGGATGCTGCAGGACTAGCAGGGTTCCGTTCCTTTGTACAGGGGCTAGAAACTGCCTCGACAGCACTCAACAACATTGACTACTAGCTGACGGCCTTTCTTTCCCCAGCTCTGCAGCATGTTTCTTATTTAGGGCTCAGGAAAAGGTTGAACTGCTATTTGCCGTGGCTTTTTGGCATTCTTGAATATTTGAAATAAGACCTTTTACATTTGTGAACGTTTAAGAATGTTTTCTCTTTTGAAAGCACTCAGCAAATGTAAAGGGTTACTTATTAAGGCACAGTAAGTAGACGGCTTATTTACAGAAAATTGGGGAGGCTTATGTTTAGTGTATAAGGAATATTCTTGCAGGGTATATTGCACGTAGAGCTGTAACTCAGCTCAGGAGCTCCCTGCATCTTGGAGAAATGGATGAAAATAAGTGTTCTCTTCACTTTGTGGCTGCTTCTGCAGATCCCCACAGTCTTGAATAACGATTCACTTACGTTCTAGCACTCGCCAGGATCACTTGTGGGACTTGTTCAGGTACAGATTGCTGCTTCCCAGCCTCCCAGATTTCTCATTCAGTAGCTCTTGTTTAGCATCCGCCCCCAATTTGCATATCTAACAGATTCTCAAGTTAGTCTGCTGGGGCTGATTCATTGATCAATCGCTTTGGAATGCCTGTCCCAGGCACTTGCTCCCTTAATAAAAGAGATGAAGCAGATGACCCAGGAAATGTATGGCCAGAGAAACTGGGCAGCACAGATGAAAGGGGGAGTTGAAAGGAATGTGGATCTAGAGGCTAAGGAAAGCTGGTGGGGACCTCAGTGATAGGATTGTGCCAGCGGGCCAGTACGTCTGGGTATGCTTCATTTGTATTGGTGTTTTGTTGTCTGATCAGTCATTTGGTATCAATTGTTTAAGCACTTTAAGTTCAAAGGGTTACTGGTGCAGTGCAGTAAATGTGTACTTTGTTCTTTATTTTAAATCAGCTGGCTTCCTGAGGCTCAGGTAGTCCAAAGAGCCCTCAATTCTGCAGCTAACAACGTGTATCAGTACGGACGAGAATGGATAACCCACAAGGTAAGTGGAGACCCTCTCTGTGGCTGTCCCTTGGCAGGGCAGTGTTGGCCGGGACTTTCTTTGATAGAGCTTCAATGGATATTTCGCATCAGAACCACTTAATATTTCTAAGTTGCTGAAGTCTGTCGTTCCATAGTCAACATACTACCAATGAAATGATGCCTTCTGGATATTCATCTTGTTAGCATTTTATTTAATGTTTTGTGACAGTTCTTAAGAGTAGTGATAAATATAATAAACTTTGATATCATGCATGGGTGCTGGAATCATATAGAAAAGGTCTGTCAGGAAAGTCCGTAATCATGGCTTCGTTGCGGCATTCTCTGATACACCTGAAGCTGTTCTTTTAGAGACCTGAGACTCGAGGGAAGCGGAAAGATGGCAGATGAGGACGTTTGCTGTGAATGGTGAGCGTTAGCGGTTAAGGGAACAACAGTTCCAAAAGCGTAGCACGGCTAGAAGCAATTAAATAGCATGGAGTATTTCAGTTTGGGGACAAATTTGAAGATCCCAGTGTATACTTCATTATAGTAGATTGTGCATAAGATATTAAGCCAGATTATGTCTGCATTTCTTCCAGCTTCATAAAATTTTAGGCGATAAGGTGAACAACACGGCTGTAATTGAAAAACAAGTGTTAGAACTGTGGGACAGACTCTACCACTCTTGGTTTGTAAAGGTGAGTTACTTTAGCTAAAGGCTTCCCCCACCCCCCCTCACACAGAGTCCTTTTATTTTATAGACTCATCAGCTATACTGATTCCATTGTTACAGAGATTGTACTTATTGAAAGATTTTAAACAGCAAGATCATCCATTTCCGCAAAGTCAGCTTTGCTTGGTGATTAGTCCCCATGGCAGAATCCAGAGAATCCCCTCTGGATGTATCTCTAGTCTTTTCTCTGCACATTCTCCCCAACACCTCTTCCTTTACACCAGCTCTGTGCAGTAGACTTGAATGTAAGCCACATATGTAATTTTTTTCTAGTATTCACTTAAAAGTAAAAGACATAAGCAGATGAGTTTTGTGTAACATATTTTACTTATCTCTCAGTGCCTCAAGTATTTTTATTATGAAATCAGTAGAAAAAATGAGTTAATGTGTATAAAATTTTATCCTGATAAAAATTTGATGTACGTTTTCTACTGGCTGAACATCTGAATTTTAGCTGGTTACATTTTAAGTGGTTTGTGCCTACTGTTTGGAATAACACAGCTCTAGATATTGGGAACTTTTTCTCATCTTGAGAAAATGAAAAGTGTCCCAGAAGTTTAGACATCTGTCTGAGTTATCTAGTGCTGCCATAACAAAGAGCTCCTCCCTTAAAGAGATGGGAATTTATTTTCTCACAGTGTAGGAGGCTAGAAGCCAGAATTCAGGGTCCTGCCTCTAAGGGAAGGCTTCTCGGCTCTCTGCATGGCGTACTGGAGATGAGCGCACTGTTGTGTTCTCTAAAGTGGGAGAATGGAAACACGTGCAAGGATGTCAGGACTTTACCTCTATTTCTACACTTCATGTAGTCATATCTCAAATTTAGTTTTCCCTGCATTCTGCCACTGAAATACGCTTCCAGAAAAAATAAACCCGATTCCCCCCTTATTCTTACTTAAATAAAAATATATTAACACTTTAAATAAAAATTTTAAATAATTTTAAAGTCTGCTCACTTTGTCTTATGTGAAGATGATTATGGGATGTGGGAAAAGGAGGAACATGGGAAAGTGGGAGACCAATCCCAGCGGAGAGACCAACAGCGGCAGCACATGCTATGCATAGACTCTGTGTCGGGAAGTAATGTGTGCCCGCTCACAGCCCTACTGGGGAGCTCAGCATTTGAGTAGGCTCACACCCGGTTCCGGAATGTAAACTGCAAAGTATTATATTAGGCACGGTTCTTCTTTGCTTTATTCAGATACTGTAGTGTCTCACTTTTAAGTACTCTGAGGTGCTTAGAGTGGACCTGCCCCATAGCATTAGGGTTCCTAAGGCTGCCGGGTGACAGCCACATCTTTATCTTGAGGAGCAGCGGGGGCTCCAGTTGCCCCCAAACCACTGCACCACCCGGGCTCCTCAGGGCGTTCACACACTATTTTTCGAGTTATGATGGACATTTTGTATTTGAACGGTTTGTTCCACAGAATGTGACACACTCCGGGAGGCACAAAGGACACAAGATGCACATAAGTCGTCAGAACAGCTGGCTGGGAGACATCCTCGACTGGCAGGACATCGCTTCCTTTGTTCACGAGAACATCGAGACCTTTCTTTCGGTAAGTGATAGTATTCTGGTTAAATTGAATGTACAAGTAAAAGCTGCTTCTCAGTTTTACTTAGGTAAGTAGACGCCTCGACTGCCCTGTTAGTGATGTCAGAGCGTGCACAGTTCTGAGAGCCCTCCTACACCAGAAAGATGGCCCAAAGCCAGAGGTGCCTCGTGCGTCCACTGTGACGCGCCCCGAGTGGGTGAAGAGTATCTCAGAGATGCGGCATCAGGAAGCCCAGGCACACTAAAGTGGGCTCTCACATAGGTGTTCTGCTCCACCTCCACCTTGCTAGGCTTCTGCAAAGAGGGAACTGCTTTTTGCCTGGACACCGCCCAGGAGTGAGAGGAAAGTCTGTCCGAGGCCCCAGGTACATTAGAGAGAGACTGCATTTTTACAGACTTCCTTTGTTGACTTCCCACCACCCTGCTATGTTAGACCCACACCACCCCCTGCCCCGACTTCTGTCACACAAGAAGCTGGCAGCATTGCTAGGGCTTCACTATGCCTTTTTATAACTGCACAGTGTGCTGTAAGAGGGACCTCAGCACCTACTTTCCACAGATCTGAGAAGACTTTTCCTGTAAATAAACTTGGGACTTTTCATCAAGGTAACTGTTGATGCTTGTCATGCTAGATTTGCTTACATTTTTAAATTCTTTATGATAAACGGCAGCACCTCATTCCTTGCTTCCCAGCCCATTCTTTTTCTTAGAAAGAGATGTCAATTTAAAAAAAAAAACTGTTTTCCCTCTCTGGATATTGAGTTCTGAATTCCTGTAATTTGTTTATACTGCTTTGTTATTTTTGTAGTTTTAGACATTATCTTTTAGCTTCCTGGTATAGAAAATAAAGACCAGGATGTGACTTTACGATGTTTTCTTACAACTCCCTTGGGAATTGTGGTTGGAATTGACTCTGGCAGTGAGAGTGTGGTGGAGATTGCACCTTTAACCCCCTCCTCCCTCTCAAACTCCTCTCTCCCTCAAACTCCTCTCTCCATCTCCTTTACCTAATAGAGTGTGGCATGCAGTCTAGATTTTTGTAAGAATATTTTTATATTATGAATGTTTATCATTTCTTCTGTATTCTCTTTTTTGGAAATCCACAGACTTGTTTGTGAACTTTGAAGCACTTTTGTTTATATGACCGTATCTAGTGAAATTTATCCCATTGGCAGTTAAAATGAAGAACTAAAAAAAAATCACATCAGTTAAAATACTTTGTTAAGGAACATATTTTTATGTATGAAAAAGAACTTTTCAAGAAGTGAACAAGGCTTAGTGAGAAGAGTGGTTTTCTTTTGTTACAGTGCTGTTAGGTGCTGCTAAGCTGTTTCTGGCTGACGTGACGCTGCGTCCCACAGAATAGGACAGGGCCCGTCCCGTGCCGGCTGTCCCAGAGCCCACTGGCGTGCCCACCGCGCAGCCTCCGCTGTTGCAAGCCTCCTTTGCCATGGATCCTCTACTTGACCATGCCGGCCTTTCTCCAGAAGCCTGTCCCATTTGGTAACGTGCCCAAAGCACATGTGTTGACGTCTTGGCACCCGTACTTGTAAGGGACACTCTGGCCGTACTTCTTCCAACATAGCTTTACTCGGTCATCTGGCAGTCCACGGTGTATTCAGAATTCTTCACGAACGCCATAATTCAAAGGCTTCAGTTCTAATTTTAACCTCGCTTATTCATTGTCCATCTTTTTCACCTATATGAAATCACTGAAAACGCCATAACTTAGTTTAAGACCCTCGTCCTCAAAGTGACCTCTTGGTTTCTAGCCCATTGCAGTAAGTTGCTTGGTGTCTTAATGGCTACGGCCCTGAGTGTGTCATAAGGGTACAAGCAGAATGGAGTCCTGGGCGACTTCCATGTTGTCTGCATTTATCAGGACGGTGCGCACTGGTCCCGGTGAGGGAATTTTGTTTTCTCTGTACTGCGTTGGCATCCACCTGAAGGCTGTAGTCTCCGCTTTGACCAGCAAGTGCTTCGAGTCCTTTTCACTTTAGCAGCAAGGTTGCGTCTTCTACATAGTGTAGGTTGTTCATGCGTCTTTCAAAGTAATGCCACGTTCTTCTTTATATAGTCTCAGATTATTAGCTTGGCACATAGGTTGATAAGTATGGTGAAAGAATACAACCTTGATCACATTGTTCCTGATACTGAGTCACTTAGTATCCCCGTGTTCTGTTTGAATGACGGCTTCTTAATTTTCAAGAGCAAAATTAAGTGTTCTCAAATTCCCGTTTTCTCCTATGTTATCCATACTTTCCGTTATATTTGTACAAATCTGTTTAATGTTTATTCTCATATCTTCCCTTACATTCAGCATTTTGGAGCATATTGTTTTGGTTGAAGTATATGAAAAAAACTTGGCCTCATAATTATGTAGTTGGAAAAAGGGGTAGTCTTTTCAACTACTGTGGCTACTCTTCTTTGATCCCCAATTAAAAACAAAACCAAATTACCTGCCAAGTCAATTCTGAGAATTCCGACTCACAGAAACCCTGTGGGATGGGAGAAGTGCCCCTCCAGGTTTATGAGACTTTAATTCTTGATGGGGATGGACAACCGCATCTTGCTCTCGTTCCTCTTTGGTTCTACACCAAACCTCACAAGTTGCTTCCTACGGGTTAGATCCAACGTGAAATTTTGAAACAATATCAATGGACTCTTTGTAATCCTTTTTATTTAAATCCATTGGTCCGTTGTCACTAAGAATGAACCTCTTTTCCTTGCATATTTGTAATATGCACTGGTTGGAAATATTGATTCACTGATTTTTGTACATTTTCTAAATATTGGTGCGTTTTTCTCTACAGTATTTAAAAAGTCACATTCTTTAATATTATCACCTGTCTTAACAGAATAATTTTTTTTAAGTATTAGGAACTATCAAGGCTATAGTGACAAATGCAGATTTTCAAAACTTCAATTTTTTTTATCTTGAAAGCTCAAGTTTTATCATTGACAATATATACTAGTAGCCATTTCCCTTGAAAGTGACATAAAAGACAAGAAAAATCAAACCACACTACCGCTCTCCAGGCAATTCTGACTTCACATGACCCACAAGAGAGCGTGGACTGCCCCTGAAGGGTCTCGAGCCTGTGGGTCTTCGATGCAGCAGGTCGCCCTCAATTTTCCCTGCCAAGCAGCTGGTGGTGTGAGGTCTCTGGCTCTGCAGTTCGCAGCCCAGTGTTTGCCCCACAGTACCACCACAGCTCCTTATGGAAGCGACGCGCCGAATTCATGCATTTTTAATAGAAACCTTTTCAGTCACCTTCCTGTTAGTCTTGTGTAGGAATGGTGTTCTGAGAAAAAGGCAAACTACTTTCGCTCTCTCCTCACTCACACACAGGCCTCTCCTTCAGACAACTGTCAGCTCTTAGTGACCAGTAGACACGCTTTACTTATGTTTCCACACACAGAATATTAGCAGGGTCCTTAGGGGTGGTCTTTAACAAAATGACTCATTGTGCTGCTCCTCACAGGTTCTCCCAAGGGAAACCGCCACCCAGCGAGCGGGAGGGCGCCCGGGTGGGTCGCTGCCTTGATTTGGGCTAACGCGGGGAAGAAGACAAAGGTTTGGGGGGTTAGAATATAGTGTGGACCTTAAAGGCCCCCAAAAGACCTTAGAGACTAAGTTAACCAGAGGTCACATTTTAAGAGCCTTGTTTTTATGCTGGATTGGGGAGTAATCTGCTAGTCATATGCTGGGCCTATGACATAAATTTCTTTTAAAAATATCTTTTCAATTTTTCATTTTTCTCTCTTTTCCTCAACTCTAGGCAATAGCTTAAACCTTGCTTTTCATTTGAATTGGATTTTGTTTCTGACTTCATATTTCTGGATTCCAACAGTACTTTCTATTGTCTGAACCTGTAGTTCTCTGAGGATATTGTAATAAAACCTTACAAAGTCTTCAGCTCGGTGTTGCTCTCAGTTGCTTCAGAGTTTGCTTTACTTTCTTCTTGATGTTATGGGCTACCCTTAACTGTCTGCTGGTTCCTGGCAGCCTGTCCGTTTTTAAGAGTGAAGCACTCGGAAGCCAGCTGGACAGACAGAACCAGCGCAGCCACTAGAACAGCCCCGGGGCTCCGCCCACAGGATCTCCTTGACACCCTCTCAGTGCTCAGGCTGCCACCGTGGATTAGACGAAGGCACACTTGGCTAGAGTTTTCTGCTCTTGCCTTGGGATACATTTTGTCCGCATAGTTCTAGTTTCTAGAGAGTTTCAGGTGCTTTGTAACTGGTGTGGAGAGACCCTGGGTCACATACGTACTCCGTGTGGCAGGTGTACATCCAGAGTACATCCAGAAGATTGACGGTTTGAGGTCACGTAGAAATGCTGAGGAGGAAAGGCCTGGCGATCTGCTTCTTAACAGTCCGCCATCGAAAGCCTCGCGGAGCACAGTTCTTCTCTGAGACACCACGGGGTCGCTGTGAAGCAGGGTGGACTCGGTGGCACCTGGAAGTGGGTTGTTGCTTGCGGTTTCACGAACACGCCCCTCTTCAAC
The DNA here is from genome assembly GCF_050624435.1 of Tenrec ecaudatus. NCBI lineage: Eukaryota > Metazoa > Chordata > Mammalia > Afrosoricida > Tenrecidae > Tenrec > Tenrec ecaudatus. Next base: position 46,380,878 of record NC_134539.1, on the reverse strand, counting down.
TCGGGCATATCAATGGCTAACGGGCTGCAAATGCCCTCGTCATTGACTTCTCCAAAACCGATCTCCTCGCGTACACACCAAAGAGCACTTTATTATTGTCGGGTGCTATCAGTCCATAGTGAATACATTCAGTTGAGTTTTTGAAAAAGAGTTAGGACCTTTTCTTTGTCAATGTGACCCAGAAACGATTTTAAATATTTTGGGGTAAAAATTCCAAAACAACTGAAACCCCTAAAAGAATGTTTGTCAAAGTCACAAATGAGGCCATTGTTGGGTTTCTTTCTGGAAATCAATGGCATTGTTCATTCAGTCTTTTCTTTTGCTAGGTCAAACGGTCAGTCATGCATATTTTTGTAGGCATTACGAAGCAGTTTCATGATTTTATATAAGGAGTTTTTATAAATGGAACCAGCCTGCAAAAATTCTCTTATGAAGATCAAGCTGAGGTTTGCAAGAAATGCTGAAAGCAACAAAATAGGCTTTTATAAGTGATATATTTGAGGTAGGAAAGGAATGGATGGGCCTTGATTAGAACAGATGGCTTAACTTGACCATGTGACAGGAAATAGGGCTGCTGTTTTGAAAAAGACACCAAAATGAGCATTAGTCATCATGAGCTCTGCTCAGAGTTCTGGATTCCTTCCATCATTCCGTGCCCTTGGGGACGAGTTCAGACATCTCCGAGCCTCCGTTTGTGAATCCATAGAGAAGATCTCATCTGCATTACTTTCCTCAGTGCTGCCATGAAGTTTTGGAAACATTGTGAAAACTGTAATGAAAAGTGTTTGTCTGATTATTTAGTTTCTATGTTTTTCTCTTAGAGGAATGAATGTTAAATTTGGAAAAAAGAACAGGTCTTTTAAGGGAATTTAAGGTCATGAAGAGAACGTGCATGCAGGTGTGCTCTCGGTATTGGACCTCCTCTTACAGTAGAATTTAATGAGTAGTAATAACTTCCTCTTATCCTACTATCTGTTTGAGTTTGTACGTAATTGAACAACTGTGAATTTGGTGGGTCTAAAACCTCACTGCCATCGAGTGGATGCTGACGCATAGGTACCCGTAGGAGAGGGTAGAACGTCCCCTGGGAGTTTCTGTACTGCTGACCTTGCAGTTAGCAGCCCAGCTCCTGACCACCGCACCACCAGGGCTCCTGGGAGGTCTAAGATACGTCTTAATGTAAGGGTCATTGCGTACGAACTTCAGGAAAGATTTTTAAGTGCAGAGCTCAGCCCTTGAACCTCCCTGCTTTAGTACGATGACCGTGTTTGTATAGCTTTATTTCTCAGGCGCCCAGGACAAAGCCACATGATTTGGGTGTGACGTGAAAGTGAGGCTCTTTGTATGAGTGGGGACAAATCTGAAAGTGGAAGGGGACCAGTGAAGACAAATGCCAGAATTCTGAATGTCGAACTGAATGTTGAACCAAGGAAAAAAGGAGTCAGGATCTTCTGAGCTTGCTGTAGCTGTGGCATTCTGGCTCATTTTTCTCTAGGCAATTGTTTTATCCACGCCATTTTCTTACATAGTTATAACCATCCTGGGTCTGCATTTTTTTTGTCTTCTAATTTTTAAACCTGGTACATCACATGTGCTTTTCTTATAGAGACATGTTTCTAATGAATGCTTGATACTAACTTAGGCACTCCAGTGGCAGAGTGGTACATGCTTGGCTGCTAACTGAAAGGTCAGTGGTTCGAATCAACCAAATGCTCTGCGAGAGGCAGATTGGCAGTCTGCTTCCACCACGGTTATAGCTTTAGAAACTCCGGGGACAGTTCTTCTCTGGGTCATGGCCATGAGTCTGAATCAACTACAGAGCAGTGCGTTTGGTGGTTTTTGTGTTTATTTTTTAAAGTTCCTTGGAGTGGATTTACCATATTTGACTCAAACATTTTGCCACTGCCGAACATATAAATAGTTGCAGTGTTTGTCATCTTCTATTCAGTGCTTGTGTTGCAACTTCCTGGTCCTAGAAACTACGTTAAGAGCTCAGTGGATCAGCCCGGAGCGTTTTCGTAAGGTTTACTTCTGATAACCGGCTTCCCTCTTCTCTAGATCTTAGAGTCTCTGTGGATTGTGATGAGCCGGAACGTGAGCCTGCTCTTTACCACCGTCACTACGCTCCTGACCATTCTCTTCTACAGCGGGACTGCCCTGCTCAACTTTGTCCTGTCTCTGGTATGTACATGCAGAGGCGCCCGCTTCACTGTTCCTTCAGCACTGAAACAGGTTCCTGGCTTCAGTCAATCCTTCCTCTAGTCCTCAAATGTGACTACTTAGGAGATGCTGTCCTTTGTCTTGCAGATAATTTTCCTGACCACCCTATTTTATCTATTAAGTTCCAGTGATGAGTACTACAAGCCGGTGAAGTGGGTGATAAGTCTGACCCCATTATCTCAGCCAGGCCCTTCTTCTAATATTATTGGCCAGTCTGTGGAAGAAGCTATCAGGTAAGGAATAAGACTCCATATAGTATTCATATTTCCTTCACGTACTGCTTTACACGAGAAGCCTGCTTGTTCCGTGTGTTGAGTTACCAGTAACACTTAGTGCTAAACGTGTGAACACCAAACCCACTGCTGCCAACTTGACCCCCACTCACAGGCACCCTGTGTAGGGCTAATTTTCTCAGAAGCAGACAGTCTCTTAATCCTGCGTCATGCCAGCTGGGTTGGACCCACCGACCTTCCAGTTAGTAGCCCACTGTCTAAGTCTCACTGCCACCAGGGCTAGTGAAGGACATTGATATTTTTAAGCTCATTTACAATGATATGATATTTTGTTCTTTGATGCCTGATACCTGATCCTTTTGACACCTCGTGCTCACCCAAGCTGGTGTGCTTCTTCCATGTGGGTTTTGTTGCTTCTGAGCTAGATGGCTGCTTGTTTACCTTCAAGCCTTTAATAACCCCAGATGCTATATCTTTTAATAGCCGCGCACCATCAGCTTTCTTCACCACATTTGCTTATGCACCCGCTTTGTCTTCAGCGATCGTGTCGGGAAGGTGAGCATCACAGCATTGCCAGTTTAATAGAACAAAATGTTTCTTGCATTGAGGAAGTACTTGAATAGAGACCTGGTATCCATCTGCTACCTTAATACTATCCCTGTTATCATATATAAATATATTTGCATATGTATATGCCTATATTTAGACCTCTGTAAATGCCCTTTGCCTCCTAGTTCTTTCCACTGTTTCCTTTTACTTTCCTCTTGTCCCACTGTCATGCTCAGCCTTCATTTGAGGTTTCAGTAATTCCTCTTGGTTGCATTGCCTTTGCTCAAACCCTACCAGCCCTCTTATACTATCCTCACCATCGATTTTGGATCACTTGTTGTTCCCTTGTCCCTGGGTTTGTTAACACCACTTACTTTTCCCCCCTTCATCTCTCCCATGACACCTGCCCTCCCCTGAACCCGCAGTCCCATTGTTTTCTCTTTCAGATTATTAATCCTGCCTATCTTATCTGGATAGACCTGTAGAGATAATAATATGCACAAAAAACAAGGCAGAGCAAAACAAAACAAGAAAAGAAAACAACAATAACAAAAAACCAATGACAAAAAAAAAGGAAAGCCTGTAAATAGTTCAAGGCCTGTTTGTTGACCCTTAAGAGTGTTTTCTGGTTGAGTCTGATGGAGTGCCACACCCTGGCCCCAAAGTTTGTTTTTGGTATTCCCTTGGGACTTCCTTGCTCTGATCCCCTTGTCTTTTGTTGCACGCCCTTAGTGTTTTGCCTCGGTGTGGTGGGGTCAGATTGGGTGCAATTCCTACACTGTGTTTCCAGTGTTGTCCCTTGTAGGGCTATGGTTCAGTGAAGGATGTCATGTCTCGTAGTGGGACTGGCCATATGCTCATCTCTGCATTCGCTGCTCTGAGCGGGGATATCGTCCTCAGGCGTTGGTGGGCTAGGCTGTGTGCTCCACTCTCTTCCTCTCCCTTCATTTGCTCCTGTTCGCTCTGAGACATGTCCCTGTCCCTGAGCTTCAGTTTCAGTGCTCTTCTCTCAAGTAAATTCTTCTGGGGGGGAGGGACGGCTGTCCATGTAGTTGGGTTTGGGCCCAGGCCCTCAGACCTGTCTTTTGGTTCCCTGCTTCATGCCGGTATGTTGCATTCACATCTTGGAGCACCGGGTTAAAGTCTGGTCCGTCTTTCCCTGTGGAGCTATAAACAATACCATCCCCTTTGGAGCGTTAGTGCCCTGTTCCCCCACTACCCGTGCCTTTTATTTTTTTCTTTTCCCCTCTCCATTTTAGTTGGCTACCATATGTATCCCTGGATTGGGTCTGGCCCCTGCCATACATACCTACCTGGTCCTCACCCCAGGAATGTTTATATGCAGTACCTTTTTCTCTATGCCCCTTTTTCCATTTTTTTTAAGCTTACCTCAGTAGACTCAGGCTGTACTTGTCCTTTTGTGCGTGGCTTTCTTCGCTTAGCATAATTTCCTCCAGTTCTTCCCATGCGTCGATGTGCTTCATGTGTTCATCACTGCTTTTTAGCGATGCGTAGTCCTCCATGGTATGGATGTACTACAGTTTTTAATCCATTCGTCTGTTGATGGAAATATGGGTTGTTTCCAACTCCTTGCAATTGTAAACTGTCTGGCCAGAAATTTTTTATCATGCCTTCTGACGTCCATTAGTTACAGATTTTGGTTCTTAATGTGATTCTTCTCAACTTGTACTATTGAGAATCTTTCTCCAAATCATTGCCTCCTGGATTCCTGTACCTTTTTACCTTTCCTAATTTCTGGTAGTGAAAATTTTTTGAGGGCAGCCTAAAACTGTCTCAATTCCTCTCCCAACCCCTTTCTCAGTGCTGTTAACTTGTTATCTAGATTCGACTACATTTTCACTTTGCGTGAATAGCTAGCTACTCAAAGTAAATCTTCCAAGTATTTGCTTACAAGGGAGTTTTTAGCGAGGTGGTCTCAAGCTTCTTTTTTTAAAAATCATTTTATTGGGGGCACATACAACTCTATCACAATCCATACATACATCAATTGTGTAAAGCACATATGTACATTCATTGCCCTCATCGTTCTCAAAACATTTGCTCTTACCTTAAGTCCCTAGCATGAGATCCTCATTTTTCCCCTCCCCACTTCTGCCTCCCTCATGAACCCTTGATAATTTATAAATGATTGTTTTGTCATATCTTGCACTGCCTGACATCTCCCTTCACCCATTTTTCTGTTGTCCGTCCCCCAGAGAGGAGGTTATATGTAGATCCTTGTAATTGGATTCCCCTTTCCAACCCACCCTCTGTCCGCCTTCTGGTCTCAAGCTTCTTTTGAAGAGAGTATCTCTGGTTGGGGTTTCTAGTGCTGCACACGCATACCATGTGTCATGTTGGGAATGGTGTTCCAGGAAACCTAGGTGTGAACTAATAGACCTGTAGCTACAGGTCCTTTTGTCACTGTATTCTTGTGAACATCGGATGAAGACATTTGCTCCCCAGAAAGGCCTCAGCTACATTCAAGTAGATGCATTCTCCTAAAGTTGTCGTCTCTGGAAACTTTGTTAGCAAGAACTTGGTCACGTCTTCCCCAATGTCTGGCTCCTTGGCTGGACATGAATGAGATCAATATTCTGAGGCCCTGGGGCATACTTAGGTGCCCACATGGACGCCATCCATGTAAAAATTCCAGGTTTTGAGGTGCATCCTCCCATGTAACAGCTTTCAGAGTGAAGCTATCCTAAGGCAGTTTTGACTGATCTTCCGGGCATATGTAACCCTTCTTTGCTGTATGACTGCAGGTTACCATCCATATTGAGTAAATGAAATGATGGAAATTTTTACACTAGATTAACCTACATACTTCAATGCTATTCTGACTCAGGAAACTATGCAATACTATATTAAAAAAAAGAATCTATCTTCCCAATAGACTTAAAGCTCTTGAACCAATCATATGAGAAACTGTGTGACATAAGTAAAACCCTACAGAAAAAGATCTACCTTGTGCATAAAGAATTTCAAGAAAGATACTATTTCATTTTTGTAAAGTAGCTATAACTGACTACTGACTTTGATATTACGTTTTTAAAAGGGTTTTATTGTGAGTTAGATAAAGATGTATAGAACTTACAGTTTTACATTCAACTGTTTTCTTTAATCATTTTATTGGGGACTCATACAATTCTTATCACCATACATACGTCCATTGTGTCAAGCACGTTTGTGCATTTGTTGCCATCATCAGTCTCAAAACATTTGCCTTCTATTTGAGCCCTTAATATTGGCTCCTCATTTCCCCCTTCCCTCCTAACTCCCCCCTCCCATATGAACCCTTCATAATTCATAAATTATTGTTCTTTTGTCAGCTGTTCTTAAACAATTCTTTGTCTCAACTCACCTGTTCAATGTCCTCAGTGTACCATCAGTTATTCCACTTGCTGTGTTTGCTGTTTGCATTTCTACCTTTCTTTTAATCCTTTGAACTTGGTGCTTTGGTGAATGCTGCCCGTTTGATCTTAAATGGTTCCTTATTGTAATTCGGGGGTCAATTCAGCTGCAGACCTGAAGGGTCACCGAGGGCCATAGTCTTAGGGTTCCCTCTGTGGTCTGCGTGAGGAGCCTGCCCGTTTTGCTTTATAATTTTGAGTTTTCTTCCACATTTTTCTACCGCTTGACTCAGGACCTTCTAGTGTTGGTAGTGTTACCATCGAGTTCATTTGGTTCGAGTGGCCTGAGTCCACTGTGTTCTATTTCTTTACACAGCTCTTTGTGTTTCCATGACTCTTCTTTCCTCCGGATGGGAGAGACCAGTAGCTAACACTTTAGATGGCTGCCCAGGAGGTTTTAAGGCCCCAGTTGCTACTCTCCAAAGTAAGATGTCGAATATTGTCTTTGTGAGTTATGTTATGCCTCTAGATCTTGATGTCCCTGAGACGAGGTTCCTGGACCCCAGACCCAGTGACTCATTCTTAACTTTTGCCCCCTGGGCGCTCTTACCACATTGGTGTAGATAATTATCGCAAAGGTAAATACACAATACAGATATTAATATTATCCTGACTTTGATTTTCAAAAAACTTTCTCATTTTAAAATCACACTTTCTAAATTTGGTTGTATTCTGCTTGCTTAGAATGAGCTTCTTGTTGACCATGCTGTATTTCAATGTCTGTCATGATGTCATCATTCTCCCTTACCTCTTATTTTCCTGTGGTAGCTGTTGGTAGAACTGTGATTCGCACCTAGCTCCAGCGGGTTCAAACCCATGTCCTTCTGTTACATGTGCTGGCTGCCTTCCTCTAGGAGGAGCTGGCGAGGGTGCTGGTAATGGGTGAAATCTGTGATGCTCCTGAGCTCATTCAAGTGGACATGAGAGGCTGGTGGCTGGAGATTGACAACTAAAGCTAAGGAGGGAGTTTGAGATGCTACAGAAATATGTTGCCTTCCTCATCAGAATTTTCTTTTCTTGGGAGTGCACATTACTAATTCTGCACAAAATAGCAGCACCTTGTCTGGGCCCCAAAGTAAATGGAGACAAAACCCAGTTGCTTTATTATAATAGAAGAAATCTAACCATTCTTAGCTCTGGACCTATATTCCTCATGGTTCTCAAAACATGCATTTTGTGTCCGTCTAGTGAATATGGAGAATCTGCTATATAATATGGGAAAATTTTGTAACCATAATCCTATCCAATTAGATAAATGAAAGATTATAGTTGAGGTGATTGTTAGCAGTCTGAGTCTTTGGGAACTTATATGTTGGGTCAGAGTCAAGACAATATTTAGGTTTTACACAGATCTTCTGAAAGGTTTACATGTACATATGTATGTATGTACACACATATCTACAGCTATGTATATATACTTGTATATACTTGGATATGTGTGTGTGTGTATATATATGAGGGGACTGTAAAAATCTTGTGACGAAATAACCATTTTCCATCAACTTTTTGAAGCCCCCTCCTTTGCATTTGTGTTTATGTTAGGTGTGCATGAATGATGCCAATGATTTCTGTTTCTAAGAGCTCTTGTCAGATTTCTCAATCCCAAGGATTCTACAAGGAATCGGTTTTGATAAGGAAAGATTTTAAATAGGAAAAATCTTATACAAATGTATATGAATGTATCTGCAAATATATTATTAGTGATAATTTGACTTTATAAATATCGATCATTAGTCATTGTTATTATAATTAAATGAAAAATAATTCTGAGTGATTCATTAGCAGGCTAAAAGTATCATTGAAATTACTAGTTAACAATCTGACCAGATTTTGCAATTTCCTTTGTTCTTTTAAGTTTTGCTTTCTCAGATATGAGACTCTATTCTAATCACCTTCTAGCTAAATTTTTGAAACTTTGTTATGACTTTCAATTCTGAGTAAGTGTTCTTCTAAATCGAACACGCCTGTGACTGCGTTTCCAGCTGATGGATTTTTGAGTTAGTGGCATGCTTCCTTCACCCCCAACCATTTTCCTCCCGGTAGCAGCATGTCGTCTCCTGAATGTGTGCACCGCTCCTCCTCCCCGATGCCCCCATTCCGCTTGCTCTGGTGGAGGTATTGCACATTACTAAGTTGCATGTTGTCACGGCCTCAGTGCAACTTAGTATGTGTGATATTTTCACACGAGTGCATGCACCCGGTGTGGCTCTTGCTTGCTGGGATCCCAGCTTTCAGTGTCGGTGGGTGGGAGTCCACTGACTGAATTAGATGGGAGAGTATGTCCACTGTGGGGATCTTCCTTTAGGAAGGAAACGTTCTTCCTACGCCACCCACCAATTTTGACAAGGCTGTTTTTGTTTCAAGAAATCAGCTTTATGCGTTTTGCAAATCCATTTTTTTTATCTTCAGTAAATTAAATATTGATCAGAAAGGAATTTAATGGAGTCAATAGTATAAATAATACTTGTGTAAATTGGAATGTTTAAAGGCGGGATTAAAGCTTTAAGAAAATGCATTTTCATTTATTTGAAGGACTACCTCTCCTAACACTGAAATAGTGGTGCAGAATCTCTTAGGTATATTTTGGAAAATAAAGTAGCTAAGAAATCTTGAATAGTAATATAATGCCTTTTTTAATGTACTTGATTAAAAATTAGTCTAGTAAATGTAAACCTTTACTATTTAAAATTTGCAAGGAAAATGGCTATACATATCATTTCTGCCTTGTATTTTAGTTTTCATTGTGAAACTTTACAAATTGTCAAATTATTTTTAACAAGCTTATAATAGAAATAGTTTGAGATATAAATGCTTACAATTTGCCTATGTGAGTGTAACAACGCTTCTTTATGTACAGGAATGTGTCAATTTTTTGGATAGTCCTAGAGTAAGTGCCCATGATCACCAGACGTTGCCACAGACACAAACCGTGCATTAAATATATAAAAATCCTGAATGAATACTGCTGCTTCCAGGGTTCCTCATCGATCTGATGTGATGCCACTGGTAATGCACCTGTCTGTGACCCACTTCAGATTTCAGGGGGGAGGGAAGTTTCTGTGTAAGTGACTTTCCCCCATCTTCCTAGGTCTGCATGTACAGCACGTCCATTCCCCTCACCCTAGAAATCCAGTGTCTCCCAGATTCCTTTACTTCTTACTGTGGGACTGGGTCTCTGGGGCAGATGAACCCAGAAAGGCAAAGGTATAACTTCCTCAAAAGAATTGGGGCAAAAGGATCAGGGATAATGGAAAATTTTTGTCTTAAACCAGTGGTTCTCAACCTTCCTAATGCCACGGCTCCTTTAATATAGCTTCTCATGTTGTGGTGACCCCCAACCATAAAATTATTTTTGTTGTTACTTCATAACTGTAATTTTGCTACTGTTCTGAATCATCATGTAAACATCTGATATGCAGAATGTATTTTCATTGTTACAAATTGAGTATAATTAAAGCATAGTGATGAATCACAAAAAATATGTACGTATTATTGTGAAATATTGGTTTCTCATGACAAATAAATGAACTTTTGTCTTGAAGCATGGTGTAGCATGGCTAACAATTTTAATATAATGACAGTAAACTACATTGCTACATTTTTCAACAATATGCATAACAAAGGTTGAGAGAGCTTCTTTCTCACCAGAACAGCATATCTGCATGTGGGCTGACCCGCCTGGAGACGGATAGAGGAGTGGTGTCTTGGTTCCTAAGACCATCAGAAATATGTGTTTCCCATGGTCTTAGGCGACTCCTATGAAAGGGTCATTCGACCCACAGGTTGAGAACCACTGGTCTAAACCGATCGTTACGTGTGCTGTGTCTCTAGAGGGTGACCTCTCTGCTTCCACGCTTTCTCCTTGAGGTATCCTCTGTATCAGGGTGGGTAGAACGCTAGTAAAATAAATAATAGTGATTGTGGGAAACGACAGTCAATCTGTGTGAACTGTAGGGAAAACAGAGGTCAGAGCCAGGGTATGGACATGTGGTGGGGTGGGCAGAATTTGAGTTTGGCCTCCTAACTTGAGTTTCCTTTCTTCTTCCTCGGACATACTCTACCACCCTCTCTGCTCTGCAGGCTTTTATACTGCCAGGGCGCTGAGCTTCTTGACTGCAGTGTGCCCATCTCCCTCCCCACTTCTTGCTTCAGATCTCATTCCCCTGGAAGCAGCCCATCGACTCATACTTGAGTTGTCCTGTCGGTTCCCCTCCCTCCATTCTAAAAAGTGAAAAGAGCTCTCTCATTGGTCAGAAGTGACCGAGGGCTAGTGGCTAATGTGAAATATGAGGAAACATGTGAAAAATTAAGTGTGAAGATAAGGGCTTGATAAGAAAAGTTCAAACCCTTGGTGTAGAGGATATTATGTGCATCCTTCTTTTGATACTTCCTACGAGGTTGTTGCAGCCGATTTGTCCCATGCAGCATGTCACTCGGCTTTCTTTCCATGGGCTTTGACTCCGAGCCAAGTAAAGGGCACGGCACTTCTTGACGGCATGGGTACTTGTTGCTTATTGGTCCTGTGGGAGGACCTTACTCTGTATTTTGAGGTGTCATCCACACGGAAAGCTTCCGTCCTTGATCTTCATCAGTAAGTGCTGCGTGCCCTTTTTGCTTTCGACCAGCGAGGTTGTGTCATCTGCATATCACAGGTTCTTAGAGAGCCTTCCTCCAATCCCTGATGCTACTTTCTTCTTCTTAAGGCCCCGCTTCTCTGATGGCTTGCTCATCATCTAATTGGTGAAAGGTTACTACCCTGACAAACCTCACTTCTGACTTTAAGCTATGACGTATCCCCTTGTCACGGTTAAGGTTTATGTTAAGTTGTTGTATCTCTGTGGAGGTAGGGCTGGAGTCCAGCACAGCGTGACGACACTTCCTTAGGGATGCGGCCTTTTCATCAAAGAGATACTGAGGAGAACCAGTGGTCTCTCGCTTGCCCCTCTTTGCCTTCCTGCTTGCTTGGATTCTATGTCTGGCTCGGGTGGTCGCCTGGCTGACCATGGACGCTGCAGTGTCCGGCCATGTTCCCGTGAGTGTGCATAGTTCTCTGTTTGCTGCTCCAGGAGCACAGTTCAAGGCGGCAGCTTTCCCTGGTGTCTATCCGTGACCAGAGGGTAGGGGGGGTGGTGGGAGTGTCAGAGGAAGGGTGTGGCTGGGCCACGTGTGCCCAGTTCCTGTCTCACCTCCAGCCACTCGTGTGTGTTAGTGCTTGGCGACTGAGGTCTCCATTGAATGCTGCTTGCAAAAGCTCAAGATGACCGCACTACGCCATAGCCAGCAAGTCGCCATCTGTCCCCGCTCAGCCCTCTGCCTCAGCGTCCTCTCCTGCTTGACAGTCAAGCCACTTCTCTAGCCTTTCCTCGGAAGCCCTGGGTTCCAGTGTCGTCCGTCCTCCTTGTCTCTTTCATGGTCTCTCGCCTTTGTTGTAGAGTTGGTACAGGTGTCTTCCAGTGTCATTGGCCAGAAGTCCGCACCTGGCTGTCTTTCAGCCATGGCCTCTTTTAGACCCTCAGGCTCAAAACCTGAAGCGCTGTCAGCAGTTTCTTTCTCTGCCTCCTCCATTCCGTTAGAGTGAGCCCCTTCATCATCTTTCCTGCAGTCGGTCTCCTTTCCTTTCAGCCCGATGGCCCCCCCTGTTGCTCAGCCTCTGTTGTCACATGGCCCCTCCACGACATTGTGGAATGAAATTTCAATCAGGGTGACAAGGTTTCACAGTTTGGGGAGCTATCCTGTCGTCACCAAATCCATTACCCACACAGACCTCTGTCACATGACCAGTCACGGGTTTCAGAGTGTGACTTTGCTCTTACACGGAATCTCTTCCCATGCTTTGGAGAAGGGGCAACGCGGGTAATGTTTCTTTTTGTGTGTACAAATGTTTCCTTTTCTGCCAAGGTCGGTCTCTGCTTTTTGTAATTTAAGCAGTTTCAGTTGTTCTCCTGAATCCTGATATTTGTAATTTTGTGAGACTGGGGGTTACGGGAGCTCACAGCCTGTGCTCTCTTCGGAGCAGCTCCATACCTCTCCTTAAACTGTGGGTACTTTATTGACCTTCCAACTGAAACACAGAAATGAAATCCCCAAGATTACAGATTGTTATGTATCTACTTAATACTAGTGTCTCTTTTTACAACACCCCCTGCCCCCCCCCACCCACGTAGGGTGCCTCTTCTTTCTGATTTCACTTTGGCGTTAATTTTTCTCATAAGTTCTTCTCAGGTGACCTGTACTTTTTGGTAGCATTTGTGGCAGAAGTTATAGCCAAGGCTTAGTTACATAGCTGAGTAGTGTGGGGAATTGATACTTGTTGAGGAGAAAAGACCAGAGAAATAAAAGTTATTTTACGCCTCACTGGCTCTTCCCAGCAGGATTGTGTGTTGGGACTGGTCACAGCCTGAATTTCTTAAAGAGTTTAACTATATCCTCTGAAACGTGTTATTCACATGTTTAATTTTGTTGCCATCTGTTTTGGCCACAGATTGTACTTGTTAATTACAGGCTTATTTGTTTTGTTTCATTGTGCAAATTGAAGGGTTTGTGGCAACATTGTGTCTAGCATGGCTATTGGTGCCTTTGTTTTCCTACAGCAAGTGCTCACTGTGTGTCTGCCACATTGTGGTCATTCTCAAAATATTGTGAACTTTTTCATAATGGTACTGCATGCTTAGTATACTATAGTGTGACGTAACTTTTATATGTCCTGGAACACGTGTGTGTGTGTGTGTGTGTGTGACTAATTTTCCTGAGATGCTCAATTTATTGTGATGGTGGAGAACTCATCGTCAGGGTCCCTGAGCTACGCCTGCATCCACTTCGAGGAGAAAGGAGGTGATTAATTTTACCGAACAGGCTATTTCTTAGGTGCTTCCTACGTCATACATTTTTTTCTTATGACAGAGATTTTAGCGCTCCATACTAAACATACTTTTAAGGTTCTAAAAGTATATCTAAATGTTTATGTTCCTTTAAAGTAAAGTGAAAGCCCGTTGAAAAATGGAAACTATAATCAAATTTGGAATGAAGTACTGTATTTGAATGCCTACAAGTATTGCTTTTTCTGAATCACAAATAATAGCGTGTTTCTTTATCCTTGCACATTCCAGAGGGGTGTTTGATGCGTCCCTCAAAATGGCCGGCTTCTATGGATTGTACACTTGGCTGACCCACACTGTATTTGGCATCAATATTGTTTTCATACCAGCAGGTGATGACCATTCCGTACCTACCATTGTGCGCTGTGTAAAGGAGTTAGGGCATTTTGCATGCATAAGGAAATGTCTTCTTTGCAAACTTTGTAGATAGAGCTCCACTCCAGTGCAAATTCCGAACAGGTAGCTGATTTGTAATTTGTTTATTGCTCCAAGTCCAGAGGCTGGAACAATGTCAGCACACAGAAAATATTGCACAAATATTTGCTAAGTGAATGACTACCTTGACACTCGGCTATAATGAACACTTACCGTAGAAACTGAGATGCTCAGTTGTGAAGTAGCCTGGTCCCACCTGGTAGACTGTCCTGGTGGCAGACTGAGTACTTGTGAGGGCACATACGCTGCTTTTATATCTCCCAGGACCTGTTCTGGTAACACCTTAGTTTCGTAAGCACCAGGTACCTACAGATTCTAAGGTTAAAAGCCATATTGCTCTTTTGTTTCTTTGTTATTCTTTCCCCATTTCCCTCTGCTTTGTCTTCTATATTTCTGTGGCTGCTTTTCTTCTTAAATAAATAATCCTCCGTCTGCCTTCCATATTTATCTGTATCAACGTGGTTTTCTCTGACCCTCCTTTCTTCTTTCCATTCCCAAGTTCATTCATGTTCTTTCTCACTTTATCTATTGCTCCACCCTCTGACATGGCAGGGTCCCTGAGAACTCATGAAGATTCTTTGTTTTATTTTCATGCTGTAAAGCAGGCTGCTTTATTGATGAGAAACTAGAATTTTCTAAGTTCACACACCTGGAGAACAATAGGGGCAGCCAGATGGAGAGCGAGCTAGAATATGCTGCTGTGAAAGGGGGTGGCCCGTATCAAGGTCATTTTGTGTTTTCTTTTTAGATCACAGCTTATTTTTATTAGAAAAAAGCAAAGGACCCGGGGGTGGGGGGTGGAAATGAGGAGCTGATGCCAAGGGCTCAAGTAGAAATAAAATGTTTTGAGAATGATGATGGCAATAAATGTGCAAAAGTGCTTGACACAACGGATGTATGTATGGATTGTGATAAGAGTTGTACAAGTCCCAATAAAATGATTAAAAAGAAAAATGTAAAATGAAGGAATACTACTCACTTATCTTAGGTTTAGAAGCTAAGTTCTGATTTGGTTTTGGACTTGGTACACATTTTGACTACTGAGAGGGTATGTAGTCATTGGTAGCCGTGGATCCTTGCTCACGGGCAGACTCACCAAGTGTGTATACTCTTTAGACACATCTTCAGTGTTGAGTTTTAAAATATCCGTCTGTCAAAACTGAAATTCCACAGAACAGGCCCTATCATATCCTCAGAAGCTGAGTCTGAGTCTGTTTAAATCACTTTGGTGGATATTTTTAGCAGAAGGAGCTGGCTCGGCTGTTTCATTATGGATGATGTTAAGTGGCGTTTCTCTTAATTGCATCGTAGCGTTGGCAGCCATCCTTGGGGCAGTACCCTTCCTGGGGACCTACTGGGCAGCGGTACCTGCAGTTCTGGACCTGTGGCTTACACAGGGCCTAGGGTGCAAAGCCATCTTGCTGCTGATTTTTCATCTCTTGCCAACCTACTTTGTTGATACAGCAATCTATTCCGATATATCAGGGTAAGTATTCTACAGGTATCTCAAGTTACTTGTGACGCATCCAGGGAGAGTCCCACTGTATTTTTGCGGGGGTCTTGTTCTGTTGTATTTTGCTCGGGGGTTTGGAGAGGAGCGCTCTGGTGGCAGGATTTTTCCATAAAGCAGCCTTGTGTTCCCACTGGTCACATAAGAGTCTCCCTTTAAAATGACCTGGTGGCGCTCTTGACTAAGGCACTGGGCTGCTGACCGCAAGGTTCGCAGTTTAAACTCTCTAGCCACTTCCAGGAAGGTTTTCAGTCCTGACAATCAGTCCTCTGTAAGGTTGCTACCACTTGGAACTCCCCCTCACCCCCTCAATGGCAGCACATGTTAAGGTAGGAGATTTTGTTGGTATTATGTAAGTATGATTTCCATTATGTGAGACCCAGGGTGAAATCCAAGTCGTGAGCATTATCTCTTGCCGTATCAGGGAAGATAGATATAGTAACAGGCATACATAAGCTATTTGAAGTTCAACTAAGAGTCAGTGAGTATTTTTCGAGCTACTGTGCTTTGGCAGGAGGGAAAGCATTATATTCGCTTATACTCCCCAGTTTCCCATATAAAACCAGATTTCTGCGAGTTCATTTCGGGAAGCAGGATTTTAAGTAGAATTCTAGGTTTTAGTCAGAATCCAAACTCCAGTTTTCCTAACTGGCTAGCTTTGTAGGTGTTTATGTGTCCTGAGAAATTGCATTAAGTAAGTCAAGTTGGTTCTCATGAGTCACGATAGCGGGAACTTTCCCTGTCCAGCTTCACATTGCTTGGTGGAATCGAGGTGAAACCAAGGTTGAATTTTGATCAGTGATTAAGACGTTATAACTATGATGCTGAAACAAACCAGTGTTTAGTGGCGTTTCCACACTAAGATAACCTAGGAAGAAGGGCCCGGTGCTTTTCTTCAGTAAATCAGCTGGTGAAATCCCTGCATATCCCAGTGATAAGGTCTTGCGTTGCAGGGAGTTGCCATGTGTCTGAGACTGAGCCACTTGATAGCAGCCAAAACCAACCTGAGTTCAGAGTACGGCCTCCTGAGAGGAATGCTCGTTGCTGTTAGGTGCCTTGTTGGGGACAACCGTTCCAACTCAGAGGATGTACAGTAGCTCACCATTAAAATAAGGTCAGACAGCATTTAGGTTTATAGAGCAAACTCTTTTAATTTGGAATTGTCTTGAGGCAAATTTTGTGCCCCTGTAGGAAATATCTTGATGTGAAACTTCCCCGAACCTTAGTTTCAGAGCAAAAAGAAACAAGCAACTAACCC
Source organism: Tenrec ecaudatus (assembly GCF_050624435.1). Taxonomy (NCBI): domain Eukaryota; kingdom Metazoa; phylum Chordata; class Mammalia; order Afrosoricida; family Tenrecidae; genus Tenrec; species Tenrec ecaudatus. Next base: position 46,364,385 of record NC_134539.1, on the reverse strand, counting down.
CAGCAGCAACTCTTCAAGGAACTGTTATGTTTCCAACGTGAGGGACAAGCTCCAGGACAGTCAGAGAGTGTCACTAGTGTGTCTCCGTTGAAGTTTAAACAGTAGGAGTAGGGATAGAATTTATATTTAGTTGTTTTCATTTTCTAAGCACTGCTATACATTTTACATTAAGGCTGACAGCCAGAACTTAAATGATCTAGTTTTACTGATAATTTAGGAGGAGACTTGGTGGTGCAGTGCTTAAAGCGCCCCACAGTGGGAATCCACAGTGGGAATCCACCGGAGAAAGTTGTGGCAGTCTACTTTCCTAGAGCCTACAGGCTGGACCCCTCTCTTCTGTAGGGTCAGTAAGGAGCCCGTGGCCGTCGTGGGTCACAGCTTAGTCTGCTGACCACAGAGTGGTGCTCCAGGGGATGAAGAAGAGGCTTTCCACTCCCATAAAGATTTATAGTCCTGGAATCTACAGTGGCAGTTCTGCCTTGTCCTGGAGGGCCACTATGAGTCACAGTCAATGAAAGGGCAATGGGTTTGGTTTGTCATAGGGTCAAAAGGAGTTAGATTTGAGACACAGCAATGAGTGTTGGGAAATGAGTAAAGTTTCTCATGAACTATTCTTTTTTTAATACATTAAGCGTTTACTTAAAGAACTGCCTCTTTGTTACTTTAAATTACTAATTGATTTGATAGAACCTTTCCTTGAATGTATTGTTTTGGGAAAAGCTTTCTTTTTGTTTTCAAGCTTTCGTGTATAGCATACATGGAATACGCCTGTAAATTGTTGTTTTTCAACGAGGCAGACTCATTTAACACAAGTGGTCTTTAGCCTCCTGAGGCATGTCCCTACTTACTCTTTGTGTTTAAGGACCAGAGAGCTAGCAGGTGGATTTTATTTTGTCCTCCCTCGATAGCGTGGTCCCTGTCTGTCGGTACCCATGTGTTGTGCTGCTAGCTCTCCACTTGGCTCGGCGTATGTCAGTGGTGCTAGCATGAGCTGACGGGCAGTTATGACTCTTCTGTGAATGATGCACCCTGAGCTCAGGAAACCATTGATTTTAATTACCTGTATTAAAAAGTCTTTTTGAAGGTTTCCAGAAATCTAACCTATCTATGAATAACAAGAACACTTTTTGGGGTTACTGCTTTATAAAAGCTTAATTAATTGAATTATACCCCTAAATTGTACCCACGTAATTATTCTTGATGGAGGAAAATCTAATAGATGACATCAGTAACCTGCCGTCAACATCAGCCCACCTTACGCACTTCCCTATAATAGGTACAGTGTATCTCTCACCGTGGCTGGTGTACTCCTTTATCTTCGGACCTTCAAAGAGAAGCATGTTACACACATGCATGCTGCTTTTTCAAGAAAACACTTACATTTCAATCTTGGTACAATAATATGCCTGTATTTTTGTTGATCACCTGAAGCTAAATCTAAAGCTAAGCCTGGAATAAAAGGTGTGCTTGAATTTGACTATTAGCTTTGTGTTAGAGTATGAATTTCACATTTGCTCCAAGGTATGTGAATTTATTGGCTTGCTCTTCCTTCCAGAGGTGGCCATCCGTACCTGACGGGTTTGGCAGTGGCAGGCGGCGCGTACTACCTAGGTCTGGAAGGAGCTATCATCGGGCCCATACTTCTCTGCATACTTGTGGTGGCTTCCAATATCTACAGTGCCATGCTGGTGAGTCCCACGAGCGCAGCGCCCACGCCACACCAGACCCCGTGGCCTGCGCCGACTCAACGGTGAGTTGAAGCAGAACGTTTGTGGCGTGAAATTGGAACCCTTCTGTCTGTCTTTTTGTGTCATGCTGATCTGTCAGAGTAGTGCGGTGCTCATGCTAAGTACATGTATTTAATTTGTTTACCGGCTTTGGGGCTTAAGCAACTAAATTGAGTCAGAATTATTAATATCACGTGAGATCAAAAGTATATTAGAAAGTGAAAGGCATTTACGAGGCCTGACACACTAGATTAAAGGACAATCGAGAAATAGGACGGCCAGGTGCAGTGCATCAACTCTTGATGGGATCCAGAATTGGGCGTCGTGGGAATCTATAAAGGATATTTCTGGGATAGTGGGATTTGGACTACGTTAAGCACTATTACTAAATGATAAATGGCTTGGCTGTGATCATGGTTCTTAGATTATGTAGGGTGATGAGCCATGAGGTCTACAACTTATTTTCAAATAAAGTGAGCCAAGCTCAGGGATCGGGAGAAAGACCGTAATAGGGCATGTGGTTGTTCAGTATACTGCTCTTTCTGTTTTTCTGTGGATTTAGACTTTTCCAAATAACAAGTTGGGGAACATTATTTGGGGGCACCAGTAGGGAGCTGCAATTAATTATTTTGTAAGTAAACTTTTCATTTTGAGGCATATTTTGCATCGGTGAAATGCATACCTTAATGCAGAGCTTGGTGATTAGTTTTGTAAACTTAGGTAGCCAACACCCAAATTAAGATATTACAGTATTTCTATATCTTCAGGAAGCTTCTGGAAGACCCCTCTAACCAGTATGCTGACTTCTACCTCTTATTTTTCCTGCTTATGAATTGCATATAAAAAGAATAATCCAGTACTGTCTAGTCAGGTCTCTTATGATAACATTGTGAGATGCCTTCATGTTGTTGAGTCATCTAGTATTTGTTCTTTCTGCCCCGCTCCCCTCCCCCCCACCAGCCAGTGATCCAGTTCTGATCATGTGTTAGTGAAAGTAATGTTGTTTATTGGAAATTCTTTTAAAGCTTGGTTCTTTCTCTTTTCTTTGCGATGTGATGCCTTGCATTTTAACTCAGAAGTATAAAAACATTTCTGAGGCTGCGCCATTGGACTAAAAGGCAGGTTATGACAGGGGGACATTAGCTTCCTTAAAATGAATAAAAGAGACCAAGGTCCTTAGGTGGTTTAGCTAGAGGGTCGCCACTTTGGGGATGGTGACCCTACGCTGCACCTTTCTGCAGCGACCTCTGACCTGGTTGCATAGTTACGTCAAAGCACTAGAGAGACATTGCTGACTTAATATTCTACCCTGGCGCTCACAAAACAAAGCAAATAGCAAGAAAGAAAACTGGTTGATTGATACTTTGCTGTTATTTTGGGGAAAACTCAATGATTCCAGATTGGATAAATTTTTAAGATAAAAGAATTTGTTAAGAATTGCTCTGGAGATGAATGCCTTCTTTTTCCCCTTGCCCCTTTGGAAGTGTGGGAGACTTTGACTTGTTGGCTCATGCTGCGAGTGCAGCGTTCTCTCCAAGGCTGCAGGTTGAATTGCGCATGGGATTTGCAGCCGTCATAGAACCTGGCTGGGCTTTGCTTCCTCCTTTCGGATCATTACATTCCGAGGGAAAGAAGCTTTCTAACCTCCCTCCTGGAGGTGACGTCCTACCTGCTAGGATTCTGGGGATCATTCAATCCCTCAGTTTTTATTCTCCTCATCCTCACCTGGTCTGTTACTCCCTAGTCCGGTTTTACTTCTCCACAGGGCAATGTCTAGTTTCCTGACAGGGAAAGAAGGAAGAGGAGTTGTTGGCCTGGAGGGAGGCGAGGCGGGATGTTGCGGCGGTGGTGCCTTCACCATTTTAAAGCATGCTCTTAAAGCAGTTACATGTGCCCTACCTCCAGTCCCGCTTCCACAATTACTTGGTTCCACTAACTTCTGGGCCCTGCCGAGATTTTGCCGAGTAGATCGGATTGTTTCATGGCTTTCCCCACTACTGATTTAGGAGTCAGGTTTTTTAGAGTGTCCTGGGTCAGTTACCAGGTGTTCACCGCTGTCTACTCTGTAGAAGTTGATAGGCGTGCCTCATCTCAACTTCAGTCATCGTTGTTTAAACGTTTTCTCGTTGGGTGAAGGTTCACAGAGCAGGCTCTTAGTGTGACAATCAATGATTCATACACATTTTGCTTCTTTCATGGCCATCCCTCGATGTACCATCACTCATCCCGCTTCCGCCGTTTGTTTCCTGCTTCCACACCTCCTTCTTTCCTGACCCTTCTGAACTTCATCCTCGGGTAAATGCTACCCTTTCGATCACAAGTGGTTGATTATTCTAAGGTGTTCATACCTCACTAGTGTTATGACTCCCCTTATAGACAGGTCTATTGTTTAACTGAAAAATTGAGCCACGTGGTGAGTTAGTTTCCAGACCTGAAAGTTGACTAAGGGCCCTGGTCTCCGAGGTTCCAGCAGTCTGCATCTGACCAGTGAGCCTGTTCATTTTATGACTTTGAGCCTTGCTTCACAGGTTCTCCCTCTCTCGCCTGGATCTTCTAATGTGGCCCCTTTCAGTGCAGTCGGGAGTAGTAGTTCTGATCCTAATGTATGAGAAAGCTGTAGTTTGCAGATCATGGAGACTGATGTTCACATGGTATGTTAGCCCATTGGGCTATTTTCTCACTCCTCTTTCCTGCAGACAGGGAGAGATCACTAGTGGCACCTTAGATGGCCCCTCTTAAGATTTTAAGACCCCATTTGATACTCTCAAAAGTAGGATGTAGAACATAGTTGGTTTTTTTAAAAATAAATACTTTTCTTGGGGCTCTTACATCTCATCACAATCCATACATTCCTCCAATGTGTCAAGCACACTTACACAAATATGGCACCATCATCATTTTCAAAGCACTCGTTTCCCACTTGAGCTCCTGATTTTAGCTCCCCATTTCTTCCCCTTCCCTCCCCTGATTGCCCTCCCTCATGAACCCTTGATAAGTTATAGATTATTTTTTCCATATCTTGCATCAACCCACTTCTCTGTTATTTGTTCTCCTTGGAGGGGGTTATATATTGATCCTTGTGATCAATTCCCCCTTTCTCCCTCCACCCTCTCCTAATCCTCCTGCTTTCTCTACTCTCCTTGTTGACCCCGAGGGGTTCATCTGTCCTGGATTCCCTGTGTTGCAGGCTTTTATCTGTAGCAGTGTACATGCTCTGGTCTAATCCGATTTGTAAGGTAGAATTGAGGTCATGATAGTGGGGTGAAGGAAGCACCAAAGAACTAGAGGAAAGTTGTGTGTTCCATCAGTGGTATACTGCATCCTGACTAGCTCATCTCTTTCCTGTGACCCTTCTGTGAGGGGATTTCCAATGGTCTACAAATGGGCATTGGGTCTTCACTCGTCCCCCTCCCCCTTCACCTTGGGTATGGTTTTATTCTGGTCTTACATGCCTGATACCTAATCCCATTGACATCTCATGAACACACAGGCTGGTGTGCTTCTTCCATGTGGGCTTTGTTGCTTCTCAGCTAGATGGCCGCTTGTTTACCTTTAAGCCTTTAAGACCTCAGAACACTATCTCTTTTGATAGCCGGGCACCATCATAGAACATAGTTTTTGTGGAGCATGTTTTACCATTTGACTTTGGTATCCTCCACGACTATTGTCCTGAGACTGCAGGTCAAGCAACTCATTCCCTCAAGGTGTTCGGTTATGTCTACAAAGTTTGCTTAACTCTGCTTCCTGTTTGCTCTGCCATATCTATGGATACATTTGCAAGGTAAATGCTCCTGTACAAAATCCTCTGTTAAACTTACATATTCTTGTGAGTGTGCTAAGTGTCTGCCTATGCATCTGCTCTTAGATCACCGCTTTTGCAGCATTGTGGATATGACAAGACCAGAGCTCTGTGGTGTATTGTGTTAGATAGTTGGGCTGCTTAACCACAAGGTCAGCAGTTCAAAACCACCAGTTGTACCACAGGAGAAAGATGAGGCTTTTAATTCCCTTAAAGAGTTACAGTTTTGGAAATTCACAGGGGCGATTTTACTGTTATCTTTTAGGATCACTATGAGCCACGTCAGACTTGATGGCAGTGAGGGTTTGGCTTAGTTGGACGTATGGAACGGGGTTTACCTCGGTTGCCTTTAACTCTCAGTGTTGGCTCTACCTTCATTATGTTTTTGCCAACCTCCTTGGTGTGTGTTGTCTTCCCTTCACTTTAGTTAATGTACGTCTACGCTCTAGCCAGTGATGTCCCTTGCCTCCTCCCTCCCAACCCTGCTAACTATCAGATACAATTTTTTTTCAGTGCAAAACCTTTCCTTGACTTTTTAAAATAGTTGTCTCACAATCTTTCCTTCAGCATAATGACCCCCAGGTTCACCCATGTTATGAGATGCTTCACAGATTAGTCATTTCTGGGTTTATGTCTTTTTAAAAGAGAACTTGACTCTGGTGTAGTTTTCTAGTGTAAATAAAAACAAAAAAAGAACAACAGTACTAACATGAATTGGGATTTTTCTGTGTGCCAAGTTCTGTGATAAAAGCCTTTAATGTTACCTTGTTTATTTTACTTTCCCTAGTCAATGTTTTCACAGGTGGTTAGACACAGCTATTGTGTGTGGTTTATGAATGAGGAACAGGAGGTTCAGGCCGCCTGCCTCCCCACAGTGACATAGCTAATAGGCAGATGGGCTGATGTGTGTTTCAGCTGTGACCTTTTTCTAGTTTTGTTCTTTTTCCTATATGAACCGTGCTAGGAAAAGAGCAACAGTCTCCTCTCTTTCTGACCTCAGTACGTGGTACCCTCACATTTGTCATTGTGTCATCCTTAGCAGCCCTATGCCCTGCTTTGTCTCCCTCGTCTGTGTTAGTCCAAGCTCCTGGTCTTCTGCACCTCAACTCTAGGTAGTCTTGGTCTTAGTGTTTCTGCACTCTGTTTGCGGTACCGCAGCTTGTCATCTGCACATGCATATCTCTAATCACAAAACACACTTCCTATGAAGACTTCCCTGTGGTTTTAGGAGAGAGATCAAAATCCTTTGTATGACTCACAGAGCTCTCCCTCATCTGAGCTGACCTGTGTCCACCACCAGTCCTGAAACCTGCCCTCTTTGCTGGGCGAGTCATACTTTCCTGCGCTCTGGGCCATCCGTCTGACCATGATCCTTTAGATCTGCTGCCCCTCCCCAATCCCCCACCACCAATATTTGGTTAGACGTTTTAGCACTTTTCCTTTTATTGTGACATTGTCATGTACACATGCGATTTCTTATTTTCCTTTCCCCCTAGCTGGTGTGAGTGCAGGGGCGATGGCCATTGGTGTTATTGGCTTATCCAATACTCCAGTACTTTGTACTTCAATGTGCCCACTTCCCAGTGGAACTAATGGCTGGACCATCCGCTCCTTCCTTGAAGGAGAGCAGTCTGCAGAAGCCTTAGCTGTGGAAGAACTTGCCTTCCTTATGAACTTTGCTGTGGTTGTAGTAAGGGTTGAAGGAGGAGAGAACTGCCGCTCTCTGCTTCTCACTGGCTGTGGAAGTGGTGAGTACAGTATTGTGATAGTGGTTACATATTGGGCAGCGAACCATACGGTCAGTAGTTCAAAACCACCAGCAGCTCCATGGGAGAAATATGAAGCTTTCTAGTCCTGTAAACAGTTATAGTCTCACAGGGGCAGTTTTCCCCTCCCCTATAGGGTTGCTGTGAGCTGGAAGCAACTCCGTAGTGGTTATGTGTTGGGCTGCTGACAACAAGCTCAACAGTTCAAAACTGCCAGACCGCTCTTCAGGAGAAAGATGAGACTTTCTACTCCCAAAAGGAGTTATCGTCTTGGCAACCCACAGGGGCAGCTCTGGTCTGTCTCGTTGGAGCACTGTGAGTCAAAATCAACTGAATGGCAGTCAGTTTGGTTTTGTTTGACTCTAGCAAGTGCAACCTGGCACTGGCCTATGTTTAGGCCTCACTTCAACAATTTTGGCCTCTTTTGACCTTGGTCCAATGATGAGAAACCATTGCTTCCTCTCTTCTCCACACCGGGCTGGTTTGGAATGTGGAGGGGGAAGATAAAAACATTCCTGATATTTTCTTCATTTTTGGACAGGATGATCAGACCTGCTTTGATGTGCTTGTTTTATGACTGCCACAAACTGAGCAACAATATCAGTATTAAGGTCCAGAAAAGGTTGCTAGCAGGTGGAAGGAGCATATCCCAGGAATGACGTTCCCTGTATTCATGTTTTCCTTGCCCTGCATTATCCTTTGCCAATCACAAGGGCGGCACCTGGCGTGTAACCCTCTAGGTGCTCAGCTCTCTCTGTCGGGGAGAATTAACTCACTGCCGTTTGTAGAAGCCTTATCCGAACCTGGCTGTGGTTCTCTTTCATAGTTAAATACCCAAAGCTCAAGTAAAAAGTATGTTTTAAGAAATAGTTGGTTAACTAAACTGAAGTGAAGCAGCCTACTTTCTAGAACAAGAAATTATTATTTGTCTTTGCAAAATGAAGCAGAAATATGTTCTCCAAACAGCTCACCACTCCGCCAGATCTGTGCATTAGCCTTAAGAACTTTAGTTGAAGTGTACTCTCCAGCGTTCCAGTGTGAACTCTTGAGGGAAAAGAACAAACAACTCTAGTTGGGAAAAGCGCTTTGCTGACCTGTTACCCCATTCTTTTTAATATCATTTTATTAGGAGCTCATACAACTCTTTTTTCTTTGCTTTCTTTTAAATCGTTTTGTTAGGGGTTCATACAACTCTTATCACAATCCATACATACATCAGTGTATAAAGCACATTTGTACATTCATTACCCTCATCATTCTCAAAACATTTGCTCTCCACTTCAGCCCCTGGCATCAGCTCCTCATTTTCCCCCTCTGTCCCCGCTCCCCCCAACCCCCATTACCCTATTCTTGCTGGCTGCTCTGAAGTACAAACATGATTGTATTCCCTTTTTGCTGAAAGTTTACACAATGGCTTCTCAGGACATTCAAGATAAAGTCACGTTTTTCATTTGCCAGTAAGATTTAACTTGCCTTCGTCTTGTCTCCGTCTCCAGTCTTATCTCTTTCTGCTATCCACTCTGCATTTCATTTTCCAGCCCGGTGGAAACTTGTCTTCATGCCCCTCTGCAGTCTGATCTGTGCACTTGCTGTCTCCTCTGTAAAGTGTGGGTTGTCTGGCCTGAGAAACTTAACTGGGACTCTCCAGACGAGAAGAGATAGCCTTGCTGTGTGCCTCCATAGCACCTGATCTTTCTCCTGGGTGAGCGTGACAGAGTGTGTGCTTTGCCATGTATCTCATTCCCAGCGTGGTGGTTGGCACAGAGAAAATGCACTGGTGAAACTCAAAGGAGATCACACAAAGACGTTTTCTTGTAATACAATCTTGAGGTTGATAGAAGAGGATGGGATGTGGTAAACCCCAATTTTGAACTTTATTCAGATTTCTTGGAAATGAAGGGATACACATAATAGTTGAACAAGAAACAAAATCAAATCCACTGCCATTAAGTAGGTTCCAACTCATAGCAACCTTTTATAGGGGGTTCCAAAGCTACTTAAAAAAATCATTTTACTGGGGTTTATACAACTCATCACAATCCATACATACATCCGTTGTGTCGAGCACATTTGTACATTTGTTGCCGTCATCATTCTCAAAATATTTTCTTTCTACTTGAGCCCTTGGTGTCGGCTCCTCATTTTTGCCCCTCTCTCCCACCTCCCCCACAAACCCTTGACAAATTATAAATCACTATTATTTTGTCATGTCTTACACTAATTGGTTACCCCTTTCTACCATACCTTCCCTCCACCCTCCTGGTATCGCCACTCTCACCACTGGTCCTGAAGGGATCATCTGTCCTGGATTCCCTGTGTTTCCAGCTCCTATCTGTACCAGTGTGCATCCTCTGGTCTAGCCAGACCAAATCTACATATTTATGAAGCAGCCAGCCTCATTTTTCTTCTGTGGAACACGTAGCAGTGGGCTGAATGGCTAGCCTTGCAGTTAGTAGTCCAACTCTTATCCCTTAGACATCCTTAATGACTTCGTCTAGAGATAATCAAAAGTTTGTGTAAGATCTCTGATACTTCTGTAGAATTTTAGACACACACACACAGCAGGCATGCACATACTTTTGTCACATGCACTTAGAAATCTCATTCAGACGGAAAATCCTTAGTGACTCACCTGCTTTGCTTGTGGTTTGCTTTCTCTGTTGGCGGTTCTTTTGGAGGCTTTCTTGCCTGGGAGGCAGGGTTGAATAGTAGGTGTAAGTTTCAGAGGTAACAGATAAGTTCACTTGTTATCAGGTAGCGATCTTAATCTTATTTCATGCTTCTGTGCCTGTGGCCGAAGTTTCCATTCATAATTTAGAAGAATTGAATAATTATAAATTCTAGCTTGCAGGGGTCTTAGAAATTTAAAATAGAGAATCACAAAGTTAGGTAAGTTGTTGTTGTTGGGAAGTACCTTTGATTTCGTTCTGGCCCCTAGCAACTGAACAAGATGCTGCCTGGTCTGCAAGGTCCTCACAATTGTTCCTATGCCTGAGGCATTGCTGTCGCTCCTGTGTCAGTGCCTCTCCTTGAGGACCTTCCTCTTTGTCACTGCACTCTTTTCCCCGTTACCGAGCGTAGTACCCTTCTCCAGGGACTGGTCTCTACTGACAACCGCCTGAAGTATGTAAGATGACGCCTTGCCATCCTTGCCTCTAAGAAGCACTCTGGCTGTACTTCTCCAAGACAGGCTTCTTTGTCCTTTTGGCAGTCCAGGGTACTTTCAGTGTTCTTCGTTAGCACTGCAATTCAAATATGTTCTTCTTTATTCAGTGTTCAGTGTAGATATAAATGTGAGACAACTGGCGATACCATGGCTTCGATCGGGCGCACCTTAGTCTTCAAAGTAGCAGCTATGCTTTTCAGGACTCTGTAGAAGTCTTGTGCAGTAGATTCACCCGATTCCGTGTGTCCTTCGATCTCTTGACTGCTGATTTCAAGAGCATTGATTGTAGGTCCAAACAAGACAACATCCTTGAAAGGACCCTTTCTCCATGATTATAAGAGTTGTGAGGATTTTGGTCTTCTGTACACTGAGTCATAATTCATACTGAAAGCTTCAATACTTGATCTTCAGCAAGTGCTTCAAGTCCTCTTGGCTCTCAACAAGCAAGGATGAGTCCTGCAGATGGCAGGTAGTTAATATGCCTTCCTGCAAAGCTGATGCTACATTCTTCTTCATATAATCTAGCTTCTCTGATGATTTAATTACCATGCTGATTGAACTGGTAACACGAGAAGATAGAACCCTGACACAATGCACACCTTTTCTGGTTTTAAGCCATACAGTATTGTTTACCTGTTAAGATAGGGGAGAGTGTGTATGGGGTGGTGGTGGGGTTGGGAATCTATGCATACATGTTTTGAATAAATAATATAAATCAATAGGGTAGTAGATAACTACAGAAATGATCCTCACAATGATTTTGATTCTCCGAACATTGGGCAATATGCGGACTTTTCCTTACTGTAGCAGTACAGCAGATGCCGCTCACCGTTATTAGACATCCTCCCTGATGTATGATGCACCATCCGTATTATACATAGGATAGACCGGAACAAAGAATTGACCAGTCCACAGTGCCGACTGTGCGCCTCCTGAGAAACTGATCTATTTATATGTGTATGTGTTTGTATATATGTATGTATTCAGTTCCAGATAACGCTAACTATCAGCAGATGCAAATACATTTATATAAATCTTAGTGAAATTATTTTTAGAGAGTAAAAATATTTAAGGAAATCAAATTTATCAATTTAAACCTGTAAGCCTATTGCACGAGAGGATTGGTGACATCAGACAAAACCCCTTTTGAAACTGCAATAAATCGCCAGTCAGGAAGCTGTTCATTTGGAAGTAAAGCTGTGCTGCTTAAACTGGCTTCAGAGATACATGATGTGTTGGTGTGTTCATTGAACCTTGAGATGGGCAAGAGCCTTTGAGTGTAATTATTTTCTGTAAGTTCTGTCTGGGCCCTTCTTGACATGGAAGCGCTTTCTCCATTGTGGTAAGCGAGTGCCTTTTGATTTTTCTTGCCCTCTAATGATTCTGTACCTCTCCCAGGTAGTCGGTTGAAGTGATAGCAGAGAGCATCAGAGGTGTAAGCGAGGTGGCATGAATGAGGAATTGTCATCGAAGTTCCTATATGTGATTTCACTTAATGGCAGTTTTTTAAAAACGGTGTTTTGTTTTTATAGGTGTGAAAACTGAGCTATTCTTTTTCTGACATTTTGACGAACTTGCGTTTTCTGTTAAATCTATTCCCAATAAGAACACTAAGTAATGCGTTTTTAGTAATCAGCACTTGGTTACCAGTCTGAAAATTAAGTTATTTTTATTTGTCGCTGACAGTGTATGTGTAAGAAGGAACAACATAGTGTAACTTTATGGCTATGATTTTTTATAACCTGAAGACTTCAAAATTTTCCAACAATGAGTATTTTAAGTTTCTTATATTTTTTTGTGTTTCCCCCCTTGGTAATATAGTTTCAAAAGAGCAAAGTAACAGCTATCCAAAAGAATGTTAATAAATTTGTGCGTCATATCTGTATTATTATTTAAGATCCAGCTAACTAATCAAGAAAGCCCGCCATAAACACAACTCAAAATAATGGTGACTTCATGGAGCTAAAAGTTTACTTTTTTTCTTTAGTTTTATGTGAAAGCATTCCAGAAGTAAGTAGACCAGAGCTACTGTGGCTTCCACAATCATCTCGGCGCGGTCCCGTCCACCCCGCTGTCCTTTCGGACACTGTTGATAGGAGCTTTGCTGATCCAGGAGGAGTGCTTGAGTTCAGGCTCACTGATAAGCTGGCTGGCCAGCTAGGCTGATGACACAGTGCGGGCCTGACAAGTGACCCTCTTCCAATTGGACGGGTGACTTACGAAGCCCAGGGAAACTGCCACAGCCCTTGGGAAGGTGCCTCTGTAAGCAGGAGGCCACTGCCCTCCCATGCAGCTCAGGTGTTTCCTGCCAATAGGCAGCATTCACAGCTGGTCTTCTGTGAGACAGAAGTAGTACAGGTACAAGGTTATTGCTGAAAAGACTCCACCTTCCCTGTTCTGAGCCTCATCCCTCAGAGCTTGGATTGTATCGGTCCCAGTGATCTCTTTGGTAGCAAAGTATTTCTGCTTTCCGCTGTATCTTAACTTTCTCTGTATTTTTTTTCTCTTTACTAAAGCATACTCACTTTTTCTAGGAAGGAGGAGGAAGGATTGAAGAAAACAATGCTTCTCTTTTAAGATCATGGCCCCAAAGTTACGCAGCTCTTCCACGTATTTCTCATCGTCAGAACTTGGTCACGTGGCTGGTCATACGTAGTAGCTTCAAGGGAAACTAGACTTTCAGTTGGGAGACAATGAGTCCAGGGGAAAAATGGAGTTCTTGTTATGAAAGAATGACATACTTTGAAGTACTACTACTCAGTGAAAACAGTAAGAAAAATAGTATCTTGTGATCGCTATAGGGTAGTAGGATACATGTTCTGTTTTCAATCACCTATAATTTAATTATTTTCCCCTTTTTTTCAAAAGCAGAATTAACAACTTTGGTTTGTTTGCTTTTCAAATAGGACTTTCCGTGACATTTCTGAAGATCTGAAGTCTTCAGTAGACTGACATGGCCCCTGCAAAGCTTTCTCTCAGAAGAAGCTCCACCAGCAGTGATGAGTTCAGCTCAGCCTGTGACCTTGGGTCCCTTCAGCTGCGCCTAGCAAGCATAGCGGATGACTGGACCAGAGAGAACTTGCCAAGGCCTGCTTTGCGTCTTGAAGCACAGCATTAGAGCTTAGAACTGTGGTTTGCTTACTTAAACTGTTGCTAAGATGGCTTGAAAAGCTTCTATTTATACACTGGTACCATGATTTGGAATTTTCTCACTTTGATAATCTATATATTATGTATATTTATAAAGTTATTTTAAGAGCTCAAAACCTACTTGGTATTAAAAGTGTATACTATGTAATTTTCTCCAGTTTAAGAAAACAGTTATTATTTTTTCCTCTGACAGTCACTTTTCAATGAAGAGGATTTCCACCTTTTAGTATGTCGCAGTGTGTTAGCGGGAGAAGTACGCTTCCTACCTGCCAAGCATTTGGTATTCCTATTTCAGAAGGAAGGCCTCCTCGGGGTAACATTGGTGGCATGCTGCTGCTGCTGCTGCACCCATAGTAGACACAAAGGCGGAAGGAAGCTCTTCTCCCTGTCCTGGGCGTTAGAGTTCTAGAATGTGGCTGACCACATTGACCCACACATTAAGCTGCTCTTAATGGTAAATACATGGTAGAATTCATGCCAGGGTGGTAATTTTTTCTCTTGTTGGTTTTGTTTTGTTAGTGAAAAATCTCAGGAATATCAATATTCTGTTTTTGCTACATGTAGCTATTTCATTAGTTGTAAGTTTGCCCATTAGTTACTGATTAGCAGTAGAATTTTATATTTATATTGTATTTTTTCTCTCACCACTTAGCACAGTGCCTTGCACATAAGACACTCTATGAATGCTTGTTGAATCAAGTAACTTTTCCAATGCCCTAGATGTTACTAACTAGCATATTGTGTTACATTTCGCTAACACGTTTCGCACATGCTATTTTGCAACCCTTTCACACCATCTTTTTCCTACCATTTCCCATTGTTCCATACTGGTTTCACATTATTGGGGAGCTAAGGTTTGAGAAAGTGAAGTGAGCAACTCAGTCTCAAAACACTTAGTAAACCTTGAGCTCAGTCTCCTGCTTCTGTCCCTGCAAACTGTTGAACCACGGCCCTCCCTCCTTCTGGAGTCTTACTCCCTGTTCCTCAGTCCGTGCTGTGAGACGGCACAGCCCTTGCTGCCCACTCACGTGTTAGTGTGTCCTACAGTTAATGATTGCCTGACACTAGTCCCCAGGTCTTTGATTTGCAGCTGTCCCCATGTTTAGACAATCACCAGAGTCTTCCTCGAGCTTAGAAATATGGAGGAAAAGGGGTTCCAAAGTACCAAAGATGTTCTTTTTCTCTCTCTCTCTCTCTTTTTTTTTTTGGATAAGAAATATCTTCTCATCATGAAGTATAATGAATAATAATTGGCTTAAATGTGTTCTGCTAGCACTTAGGTAAAATGCATCTGGAAAAGATGACCATGAGTTCTTTTGACTAAAGCCCCTTTTCAGTAATGATAATCTGGTATCTTCCCACTGGTTTGATTTGGCCACTAAGTTTCTGTGTTCTGTTCTTTATTCAGTTCATTCATTCGTTCAGAAATTTGTTAAGTTTGCGCTACATTGTAGGCGTTGCCCCAGGCACTGGGCAGGGGACTTGAAGGGGGTGTCTCAGTGAAGGCCTTCCTTACTTTAAATCTCAGCCAGATCATGTGAAATGCTAAATGTAAATTTTGTGCATTCAATGTTAAACTCAGTTTTGGGTTTTGTTCACTAGGTATTGACAAAGGTTTAGCGATACTGAGCACATATTAGTAAGAAGCACATTATACACAATGAATTCATCTGTGTGTGCTAAGTATGTTACTCCACAGTTCTTTTAGCTGCATAAAGTGATATTACAGATAATCAAACTGAAGCTAACACCCAGCCGTGACTAGAGCGTTTTCAGAGGGGAAATCTGGGCTGTGAGAAAGTAGTTCAGAGTTGCTGAAATTAGCAGCAGTGATGCAACACCAGCTTGAACTAACTTGAGCTCTACAGCCCTGTTCTGGAACCTGAGACTAGAGGAAGTCTCACCAAAGTCCAAATCCATGCCTGCCTGTCGGTTCCAGCCCCTAAGGTCGGTATGAGACATAGCAGAATGCCCCTGTGTTTCCGTGGCTGTAACGTGTACAGAAGCAGACTGCCACATCTTTCTCCTGCCGAGTGCTGGTGGGTTCCAGTCCCCTGGGCCTTTTCTGGTAGCGGCTAAGCACGTTAACCACTTAATTACCAGGGCTCCTTGGGAAGTCTCCCAGAGACTTTAAAAAAGGAAAGGAGGATCCCTCCTAGCAGGCCCTGTTTCTCCCCCTTTTAAAGACTCTCAAATAGTGCAAAGATTTTATAGACTTTTCATTAAGCATAGGGACCAACTGGTCTCAGAGATAATGTATCTTCAGATGCCTGCTCAGGACGGGCCCAGAAAAAGAAAAAGTTTCCCTGGGAACAAACCACGTGTTCATGGAGTAGAAATTGTTTCAGTGAACACCAGTAGATTCAACTCCATCTCCATATCTTGTCCTTTCATAACTTTATCGAAGGTTGATTTCAAGTATGCAGTAACTATTCACCTGTCAACTGAATGGAGGGGGGCTGGGGAGGGCACAGAGAGAGGTGAGAGCAAAACTCCTTACAGATGTGCACCTCCATGTCTTTTAAGTGATCTGTCAGACTTAATTATTGTGCAAAATAGCCGGTCTTATTTTTTTAAAATAGCAAGGGTTCCCTACTCTGAGAGTCAGCGGGCAGTTTTCCCTTGAGGTCTGTGACTGGTGGGAGTTGACTCCTGATCACAGGGGAGGATGCATGAGAAGTCCTTTGGAGACCCCGTGTTTACAAACACTGCAGCCTTTGGAAGAAAATGGCAGCCTTTTAAGAGTCTGCTAGTCTGCTAGCTTTGATCTTAACACCACCCCTTGCCACCCACCAGGACTTTGTAGCACTGCTAATTCCCTCGGGGTTGTATTAGTGCTTCGGGAACATTGCAGTACCCAACAAGAAATGCTCAGAGATGAAAGTTTTTAAAGAATCAATCAATGTGCAGATATATTGGTGTGCTCTAGTGATGGTACATTTTAATTTTCTAGACACACTTAAAGGAATCACTCGTAACAGCCAGTTAACTGCAGCATTCTGAATAGACCAGAGGTTAGTTTGTGCCCCCTCCCGCCCCCCAGTAGTTCTTGTAGTACCTCCTTTCCCTTTTCCCTGTGGTTGAGCAGCATTTTCCAAAAGGTGTTTCTTATTTCTTATAGCAGTAGTTCTGGGATGTTAATAGATGTTGTGGGAGGGAAAAAAAAATGTGGAGGGCAGTGGACTTTGTGGTTAATTAAAATTGAGGAATGCTGGATTTGTTTTTGTACTGAAGGACTTGTATGTGTTTTTAACACACTGTTAGGTATTGTGAATTTACAGGAGGGTTTAAGGACTATGTTTACTAGATTGACTTGACTCAGTGCCTCTGTGGACTCTGTGTCCAGAGACCCTCCTTTGGGAAACATGGCTCTAGCAGAGCAACGGGACTGCCCCTTAGAAGACACCTCTTATGGCAATACTGAAAAGTAAATAAATCTGTCACCATGCTTCCCCAAAGCTTTAATGAGCTTTAACAAGTGCAGTGAGGGATACTAGAGAGAAAGTATATTCATAGTCCAGAACTATACTTAAAGTATAGAGATTGTTTTCCACCTATGGTGTGTACATCAGTATTGGTTTAGTTTTGCAAGTTTTTAAGGACCCCCAGCAGTGTGCAGATACAGTGATGACCTGTGGATAGTACGCTGTTCATACTGCTTTCGAATGGCACTTTATCATTTTCATTAGAGTCCTCGGAGGCAGGTGTTAAGCATTAACAATGTCGTCTTGCTGCACCGAGATACTGGAGGTTCTGAAAATTTTGTTGTGGTTTCCCCTCACCTTAAGGTTATACCATAAAAGGATGGAGCCAGAGTCCAGTTACGGGAGTTCTGACTCCAGGTCCAGAATTCTTTCTTCCGCACCTGGTTTCTTAGTTTCTTTCTCGAGCGTTCAATGGTGTACCAGGAGATGTGGAGGCGAGTCTTAGTAGCATTTTGGCGTACTGCAGGGTACCATTTCTTTTCTATTGCAAGAAAGTATTTCTTTCTTGAACTTAACCCAAAGATAACCTGCCTTTTGCCCCTTGCGATGTCACCTGTTGAGATGACTTAGAGTGTTCTTGAAAATACTATTGGACTTTGAAATCCAGATTGGGTGCATTTACTAGTAATTGTTATGTAACCGTTTGAAAATGTTATCAACTTGGCACTCAGGCAAAGTGGGCATGGTTTGAAAGTAAAAGGAATTTTCAAATACAGCAGTATTCTGTATTTTCACATAAATGCTATTTCTTAGCTTTAATTAACCTGCTTTGACAACCTACTGATGTAAACTTCTTTGTAAATATAAAATATTTATATTTTGAAATAAAATTAATAGTGTTGACTGAATCCGTTGGTAAACCTGTTCTCATTTCAGTTAAAAAGTTTTGTCTCTAGCGATGCGAACCTTTCATGAATATATCCATCTGTTTCTTAGGCTTGTTGCCTCTGGTACATGGCAGTATCTTTGGAAATACTCGTGTTTGGAGAGGAGAGGAGAGGGGCTCGAAGTAATGGCTCTCATTTGTATAGGAATAACTGCTCTGTGCATTACTGGTCAGCAAGCTGAAGAACCAACTAGACGCACTGTCAGAGTCACATTTCACCGGTGCTTGGGATGACGCTTGTCTGATACTTGGGGTTGGGGGCCTCAGGCAGACAATATGAAGGGAGAAACCATCCTGCCAAGGCCCTCCCACTTTGAGGGTGCTCTGATCTCAGAAGCTAAGCAGGGTCAGCCTGGTTAGTACTTAGATGGGAGACCACAAGGGAGTGCCAGGAGCCCAACCAGCATTTCCATCCCACCAGCTGCTGCTCCTGAGAAAGACGAGGCTTCTGCTCTATGAAAGATTTACACTCAGAGACCGAAGGGAGCAGTTCTTCTCTGTCCTATAAAGACAGTGAGTCAGAATTGGCTGTGTGGCAGTAAGTTTGGGTTCTTTGGGTTAAAGGTGTAGGGTGAACAACTCTTACCAGTTAACCTCCAGTCTGAACCCCATGTGTGAGTAGCTCTGTACTTCAAAGAATTTTAGTAGCCCTGATCCCGCCAAAGTAGTTCTCCGCCCTGGCGGGTCGATCCTACCCAAGATGCCAGAGGAGAGCAGGCCTGGTTAGGAGCTCCCTTGCCAACAGTGGACCAGTGTGACCCCACTGGGAACTGGAAGTCGGGAGGCCAGGGTGGAGAATGGGCGGGCCCCGGGAGAGCCGGGGCGGGGCCGCGAGGGGGCGGGACCTCGGCGGCCTGCGTGCACGGTTGGGGCGGGGCCTCGGGGGGGCGGAACCTCGGGGCGGCCCGCAAGTACGGTTGGGGGCGGGGCCGCGAGCGGGATAGAACCTCGGGGCGGCCCGGGTGTACTGTTGGGGGCGGGGCCGCGGGGGGGCGGAACCTCGGGGCGGCCTGCGTGCACGGTTGGGGGCGGGGCCGCGAGGGGGCGGGGCGGCCCGGGTGCACGGTTGGGGGCGTGGCTTCGGGGGCGGCGCGGGAGCCCTGCCGCCGCCTCGGGCTGGCTGGCGGCTAGGCGGCGGGCCCGCAGCGGCGCGGAGGCTGTGTTGGGCCGCTGGTGGAGAGCCATGGCGTCCTCTCCCTGTTCTGCCGGCGTTGGAGGCGCCGGAACATTCCTTGGCTCCGGCCCGTTGGACTTCGCCTTCGACTCGGGACTGGACATCAAAACTCGCTCGGTGGAGCAAACCCTGCTCCCGCTGGTTTCTCAGGTAAAGTGGCGCCCGCTCGGCCCCTCCGTCCCTTCCCGCCGCGCTCGCGATGGCGTCGGCCGGGGCCGCGCCGGCCGGGGTGGCGGGCTCGGGCTCGGGCTCGGGCTCGGGCCTGGGCTTAGTAGAGCGTGGCCGGAGGGGGCCGAGCCCCCGGAGCCAGCGAGCGCGCGGCTGGGCCGGCAGGTGCGCTGCCCGGTCGGCTCCGGGACCCGCGTCGACGCTGCGGCTGCTGGCCGTCCCCTCCTAGGGCAGGGAACCTGGCCGCAGCTAGTTGGCCAGCTGCCGTCCAACTTTTGCATCTTCAACCCAAACCTAGACCGTGGGCCACTTGGGGCCCTTCCTGCATGCCCAGCGTGCTCTCCCGGAGGCCTTTGTCCCTCCCTCTCCCTGCCCGTGTGCGGGCTCAGCCCGTTCACCCCGGGCCCCCCCTGCACCTTCGCCCGACCCTCTGTCCGCCTTTGTCTGTCCCCTTGGCAGGGAGAAGTGAAGGACTGTCTGATAGTTGAGCAATCCCACTTTGAGACGGCTGCACTATCGTATTGTGGATCATCACAAAAGTCAGGCGCGTTCTGGAGAAGTTTGTGTTGCCCTCCGTGGATGGATACACAGCCCGAGGGCTCGAATTCCTCACTTGGATCCGACGTAGTGTGTCAACCACTGTGGGGAGGAGTGAAGAATTATGTGCCTGCAGGAGCGCGTTGGCCAGGAGTGACTCACAGCTAGCTAGTTGTAAAGTCTTTATGACTCAGACTAGTATTCTCAAGATTTTAGAGGTAGAAGGAATCTGAGTTTATCTGACTCCAAATTGAAAGGAAAAAAAGAAAAGCCTTCACCACCCTGAGACCTAGTCAGCCGCTCTCAGCTTTACCTGTGCAGAGATAGGAAGCCTGTGTAGCCATGGAATGGACCTGTCCAGTCACGGGTCTGTTGATCATCAGGAGTCACTGTCACCTGTACCTGGGACCCAGGTTCTTAACAGACAGTCCTGGCTTCTTTGCCTGTGCTTTGTTAATAGGGCTAACACAATAGTAAGTAAATATAATGCACACTCACGAGGGATTGTCACTCCCTGACCAGTGGAAAGAATAATTGAGATCAGTCATATATGTAGTCATCAGTCCCTTCACACGCACACACACATCCCTCTCCCCAAAGCAACAACAGAAATAGGACCCAAAGTGAGGACTACTAAAGCACAGTTCTCTGAATCACGTGGGGGTGTTGCCAGGAGTCAGTCATCCCAGCATCCTCTGGTGATGGTGGTGGTACAGGCTGCCAAGCATTTTATAAATAGTAACTCATTTAATCCTTTTCAAAATCCCCTGATGTGGGTTTGGGACCTAGGAGATTTTTTCTAGCAAGCTAAAGTTTTACAGAAGAGGAAATTGAGAGTGAGGGAGGTTAGATAATTTGCCATCAGTTTTTCGGTTACTAAATGTCATACTAGCATTTCAATGCAAGAATCCTGTCTCCATAATCACACCCAACAACGGTGTCCACCAGAGCTGAGAATCAGCGATGAGCTCACCCACTGGTAGGCGCTGGGCATGTGTAGGGGGGAAACCAGCTGGAAGGTTATTGCCATCTGGGGAAATGGTAACCTCTCACAGTGTCACTGCTGAAAACAGTCCGTCCAACAGCTCTGCATTGTGCAAGTCAGAGGCGAAAGAGGACGGGAGTGTGGAGGAGGAAGAATGTGAATTGCTGATGTGGGTGAACCAGAGGTCAATGCCAAAGGGGGGAAATGCCAGCTTTATTCTCTCCCCAGTTTCTGTTATTGCCACTTTGGAGGCCATCGCTAAGGCTCTGCACCCCACACAGTTCATGCCGTCACTGATACTCCTGTTGTTGGCTGCTGGTAAGCGAACTCTGACTCAGCCACCCGGGTGACTGAGGGCACTGGAGCTGTCCGGAACAGTTTCCCTTTGCAGAAGCTGACGGCCATGGCTTCACTCGGGCTCCTAATGATTTACTGTACTGCCCATTCACATATGTTGTTATGCTTGAAATTAAAATGGAGAA
The DNA here is from genome assembly GCF_050624435.1 of Tenrec ecaudatus. NCBI lineage: Eukaryota > Metazoa > Chordata > Mammalia > Afrosoricida > Tenrecidae > Tenrec > Tenrec ecaudatus. The sequence goes on along the minus strand of NC_134539.1, from coordinate 46,343,060 downwards.
AGCATGGTCAGAATGCCCTGACCACATAGGCAAGGGTGGAGTGCAACTGAAAATGATTTTCAGATTTTAGTTCTAAGGAACTGAAACTTTAGTTCTCTAGAAAACTCCTAGGTCCCAAATCCCCATTTTCTAAGTACGCTGCAGTGTTATTTAACCAATGTCTTACTGTATAACATAAATCCCTTAAGATGCCCACAAAGGTTTAGAAAAATTCCACAAGGGTATTTTAACCCTCCACAGCAAGCATGGATTGTATGTTTACAAGTAGCTGCTCTGTGAGGGGCTTTCATTCTAGTTGAAGCAGGGCGCGAACAGCCAGCACACAAGTTTGGAATGGAAACCGCCGGTAGTAAGTCTTGTGATCTTGTGCTCGCTCAGAGGTGGTGGCGTGAGGCAAACAATCACATGCCTGTTAACAATGTTAACAAGTTTTAAGTACCGTACATACTCATGTATAAGCTGAGTTTTTCAGCACATTTTTAATGCAATTTTTGTGGTAAAATTAGGTGCTTCGGCTTATGTTTGGGTTGGCTTATACTCGAGTATATATGGTACTTGGTAGCCATTCTGTATCATCTATTCCCTTAGGACTCTCCAACTGGGAAGTCTGGATATTCATATATCCTATGAATATAAAAGTCTGGGCCAGCTATCAGAAGAGATAGACAATTTTTCCATTCCCAGAAAAGTGATCTGTTCATTTCAAGAGGAGCAGAAAAAGCATTCAGTTACATTCAACCTCTCAACTGGGAAAATTAGCAGTAGATGGAAATTTTCCTTAACATGAAGAACATGTATAGATGATCGTAGTCAACTTTAAATTTTTGTTAAATACACACACACACACACACAGAAACGAGGAGGAGGCTTACTCTCGTGGCTCCCACTCAACACTATACTTGGACCCCAGTTATGTAAGACCAGAAGGAATGTGAAAGGTATAAAAATAGGAAAAGGAAAATCAAAACTTTCATAGAAGGTTCTTCACAGAAAACTCAAGAAATAGATTATAGAAAATTCAAAATAATACAAAGAATCATTAAAATTAGGCGTTGCTGAATATAGGATAAGCCCATGACATTTCTCTTTATTAATAAGAAGCAGAAAAATAATTCTAGAAGGGATGCAAGCTACAATAATAATTACAACCAAAACTGACTCGACAGAAAAGTTCCAGGAATATATCTAGCAAAAGAGATGCCAAATTTGAAAACCGAAAATTGAAAAATTTTATTGAAAACCAAAGTAGACTTAAGGAAGTAGAAAGAAGTACTGTGTTCATGATCAGGTGGGCTCAATTAAATAGAGATGAAAGTTTTCCCTATTGGTTTAAAATTTTAGTGTAATTTCAGTATAATATTCAACAGAATTTTGGGGGAGGGGGATACAGTTTGATGAAGGCAATTAACCAAATAGCAATACTAAAATTTATATGAAATATCAAGGAGCCAAGACTAATCAGAAGACAAGATATATGGACTTGCTCTAACGGAAACCAAGGCATGATTTGAAGCTTTTAAAGTTGTGACTAGAAGGATGAAGATGGACAAGTGAATCTGAAACACAACAGAGAGCCCAGAAATAGATCCCGTTACATATGGAAACGTTATGGCTGAGGGACACTGCTGGCCAGTGGGGAAAGGAAGTAGGGCTGATACAACTGGTTACTTAGTTGTTAGTGTTAGGTGCCATTGTGTCATTTTTGACTCTGCAACTCTATGCACAATAGAAACAGTGTATCAACCTTACAATTGCTGCAGCCACTGTGTCAATTCATCTCATTAAGGATCTTCCTCCTCTTCGCTGACTGGCTATTCTTAACAGGCATAATGTTTTTCTCCTGAGACTGCTTCTAAAGAATATTCTGCCAGTACTTCTTCCAAGACAGATTTATTCATTCTCTGGCAGTTCATAGTATACTCCGTATTCTTCACCAACACCATAGTTCAAAGGCATTGATTCTTCACTTTTTCCCATTGCTGAGCTTTGCATGCAGAGAAGGTGATTTAAAAAGTACCATGACTTAGAGCAGGTGCAACTTGTTCTCAAAATGATGATTTTGCTTTGTAACACTTAAATTAAAGTGGGTCTTTTGCAGCAGACTTGGCCAGTCAGTACATTGTCTGATTTCCTTACCGCTGCCTTTGTGGCACTGATTGTAGGTCCAAGCAAAATGAAATCTCGACCCCTGCAATCCTATTTGTTTATTTGTCCAATTATGAGGATTTTAATTTTCTTTACCTTAAGATCATAGTCTGATTTTCACCAGCAAGTGCTTCAAGGCCTCTTTACTTTTAAACTAGCAAAGTTGTATCATCTGCATCTCATGGGTTGTTTGTTAATGAGTTTTCCTCTAATCCTGATGCTAGGCTTTTAGTTTAGCCCAGTTTCTCAGATTATTTGCCCAGCATACTGACTGAATAAAAATGTTTTTTTAAAAATTACAGTTAAAAAATATGGTAAAAAGATACAATCCTTCCTCCCTCTCTCCGTTTCTCTGCCACCCCGAGTGCGGTGGTGCTCCGACTTCACCATGTCGTCTCATAAGACTTTCAGGATCAAGAGATTCCTGGCCAAGAAACAGAAGCAGAATCGGCCCATTCCCCAATGGATTCGAATGAAAACCGGTAATAAAATCAGGTACAACTCCAAGAGAAGACATTGGAGAAGAACCAAGCTGGGGCTGTAAGGAGCCCCCTGAAGGGTGGCACGCATGGCTGCATTTTCCCAGGCTCAAATTTTGTCCCCATCTGATGACTTGAACTTCTACTGGCAAATAATCTGGTTTATTCCTTGGTTTTTTGCTTCCTAATCAAGTTTAACAATAAATGATGTAAGGCTGTTGGTGTGGAAAAAAAAAAAAGATACAATCCTGATTCCCATCACATTTTCTGATCTTACACTTGTTTGAATTTTCAGTATTCCCTTGTTCTGCTCCAACTATTGCCTCCTGGTCTAGGTATAGATTCTCCATGAATATGACTAAGTGTACTAGAATTCCCATTTTTGGCAATTTTACTCAAAATTCATTATGAGCCACACAGTAGAATGCCTTTGTACAGTCACCAAAATGCAGACACACGTTTTTCTAGTGTTCGCTAGTATTCTCAGTAATGATATCCCTCATTCTACATCTTCTTCTGAATCTGGCTTGAATTTTTCATGTTTTTTGTCAGTGTACTGATGTTACCATTTTAAAATTATCTCAAGGATCATTGGAATTGTATGTAGTACTAAATATATTGGTCAGTAATTTTCTCATTCTGTTGAACCACCTTTCTTTGGAATGGGCATGAGCATGGATATCTTCCAACGCATGAGTTTATTGAAATACCTAAATTTCGGGAACCTTGTTTTTCACTAGTGTCTTCCGTGCAGCTCAGACCTACTCCTCCAGTGCCACAAATCAGGTCTATTTGGTATTGTGACTCTGCAAACTTCTTCCATCACTGATTTTTCTTGAATGCATCATTATTTTGCTCATAGAAGTCTTCAAAAAAAAAAAAGAAGTCTTCAAGGTTTGAATTTTTTCTTCAGTTCAACTTGAGAAATGCCAAGTGTGTTCTTACCTGCTGGTTTCTAACTCTTCATCTTTGCACAACTTCATTAGAGTATTTTACTTTGACTTCTCAACGTGGCTTCTTGAAATCTGCTCCACTCCTTACTTCATTCTTTATTTTTGTTGTAATCTATCTCTATTCCAACGTGAGATTGAGAGTCTCTCCTAACCGCCATCCTTTTGCTTTGTATTTGTTATGTCCCTGACGCCCTCCTACAGTTCACCTGGTCTTTGGTCATTAGTCTTCATCTCTTCTTGAGATGGTCTCAGAATTCAGGTGGGATATACTCCAGGTCATTCCACAGATGTAGTCCATTTGATTAATGATTAAAAAATTATGATAGAAATAAACTTCGGTATTCCAGTTTGATCAAATAAATAATTGAAAATAATAATGTTACACACGAGTAAAGAGCAGAGGTTCTAAACACCTAGTGTAATAAACTGGTTGCCATCAAGTTGATTCTGACTCATAATGCCTAGCAATGAATAATACTTACTATATACTAGACACCATTCTGAGTACTTTTATTCATTAGTTTACTCCTCACAGTAACTTTCTGAAGTGGATGCTGTTACCGCCATTTTACAGATGACAGCACTGAGTCACAGAAAGATAACTTACCACATAGTCACGCTGCCAGATTTCCAACCCCGGCAATCTGACATCAGTGTGCTCCCTCCTGACGGCAGGGATGTGCTCTGTGGTGCTCTGTAATTTTTGACACCCTGTGTTACACACGATCAAATCAGCCCTCGTTCTTTTGTCTCCAGCAGGGTCTTCGGTAGATCAGATTCTCGTTCTTCCCCAGGCAGTGCCTTCTCTGCCTTCTTTCCTGGTTCAGTCAAGGTGCTCTCTTGAATCTGACGTCAGGGCGACTCTCGGTTGTGACTCCCGGTTTAACATGCTTCCTGTTTGAACACACTGATTACTAAAATGTTATCTGATGTACTGCGGTTTACAGAGCTCTTTCACCAGCTATCTTTGTCCTTTAAAAAATAATTGTTAGTGCATTTATCTTTCCATAGTTCAGTGGTATCTTTTTCTTGATTCCTATTATAATTCTGGGAGGTAAGAGGCAATGAAGTGATTAAATATAATAATCAAGAATATGAGTAACCTCCTGGTCTTGTAGCCTTGGGCATGTTATTAACCTCTTTAAATGTTATGTTCTTTATCTATAAAATGAAGACAATAGTCCTTAATTCACAGAGTTGTAGGCATTGGTTTAGTGCCCAGAAGTTCTAGCACTCGTGCTCAGTATGCTAGCTAGCCTTATTTTTGTTCCCATTTAGCATGGCAAGGGAATTAACATTTTATCACAATTTTGTATGGCTTTGTGTTTGAACATGTATGAGGGGGCTTCAAAAAGTTTATGGAAAAATGGAATGAAAAGATAGTTTCCCACAGACTTTTTGAAACTCCCTCATACATGCATTTGAATAAAAGATTCAGAAGAATTATGCCAAAAGACAAGGTTGTGGGATTGGGATCGTACTTGGTTGTGCATTGGACTGCTAAGTGCAAGGTTGGCAGTTCAAACCCACCAGTCGCTTCAAGAAAGAGCGAGGAGAGTGCCTGCCTGCTCTTGTAAAGACTGACAGCCTCTCCTGTGTTCTGTAGAGTTGCTAAGAAGGAAGCATTGACTCCATGGCAGTGGGTTTTTGGTTTTATTGTGTGTGTGTTTTTAATTCTCTTACTTCTTTAATTTTAAAGAGCCAGAACATATTACTTTTGAATTATTTTTTAAAAATTGAAAATAAAGTAATTTTAAGGCATAATTAATTCTTGTAATAGGAATTCTTAGCTCCCCCAATTACTTAGACTTGGGTTGAACATTTTCCAGATTGTTTCCAATAAAAGGAAAGCAGCCACACCTAATTACACCCTGGGGAGGATGCTCATATGGAAGCAAAGTGTGTGCTGGGGATGGAACAACTGGTATTTTAGCATAATGTCAGAATCCTTCCTAGCAATCGACATGTTAAAGCTTTGTATAAATAAAAGATTTAATAAACCATGTCCCCTTTTCACTCCCAAGTAGCTTCTAAGGTGGCAGCTTGAAACAGGCCTTTCCGATTCTAAACCATAATACTCTACTGTATAAATGGTTTGTGTATAGTAATTGCTCTCTTAATTTTCTGTTCTTTGTACATATATGCATAAAAGCTACTTTTAAGTTATAGTTAACATACCTCTAATTTTTTAAAAATCTTTTTTTGTTGATCATGCTGATGTCTATTGGTCTTGTTGAATTTCAGCCTCTTTACATTGAGTTGTAATACATGCTGAAGACGGCTGTTGGGTTTGATTTTCATCAGCAAATCCTTTTGGTTTTGTTCCTTTTTAAAAATTTACCGGTTTTATTGAATACTTTTACTCTTTGGAATCTATATCTGTCAAGTAAAATTCCTTAATGAATATCTTTATATGTTAGCATAGTCCACACAGTGATTTTCTAAGACCTTTGAAAGATGTATCTTTGTTTCGAAGAACTGAAGGTGTCAACTTTTGTATTGTATTTCAGAGCCTGGAACCAAGTGTTAAAACTCTTGGTATTTGTGTTAGTCTGGGTAGACCAGAGAAGCAATCCATGTTCACACATAAGTGTATAAGAAAGATATTTTTATGCAAGAGCAATTGAACATTGAGAAAACATCCCCAGTCCAGATCAAGTTCATAAATCTGATATTAGCCCATATTTTCAATATCAATCTATAAAGTCCTCTTCAGACTCACGAAACACATGCAATGATGCCGAATGCAGAAGATCACAGGCCAGTGAGTTGCATGTCTTTGGATCCCATGTCATTGGAAACATGTCAGTGCTGGCAGGGGTCTCTCTGTGGCTTCTCTGGGTTCCGAGGGCTGGTTGCATCCATGTGGCTTATCTTCTGCAACGTCTTCCAGGAAGTAGCAGAGAGAGAGGTGTCTTCCGCCTCCAAGGAGGAAGTATCAGATTTCCCAGAATTCTCAGGAGAAGGCCATGCCCACACAGAAGTCTCCTTGGCTTTCTCCAGATTGACGGTCTAGACTCTACCCCTACACTCTTAATCCTTAAGTTTACATCAGATTAGGTGACCGCCACAGTATTTCATTTATTTTGAACCGGGTACAACAAAATGTAGAGCAATGTAAAACGTGGATTACAACAGTTGCTCTTATGTGACCAGTAACTGACTAGTCAACACATTTGGCCACACACTACATTGTAGAGCCAGATGATCCTCTCCAGTAAGAAAACTAGATGTGAACTTTGATTTTCCTGTGTTGTGTGGATGTCGTGATCTACTTTCTCTTACTTTTCCTGTTGAAATATCAGGAGGCCTTGTGGAACTGCATGGGTCTCAAGTGGCTTGAATAATTGGTTTAATGGAGAAATTGTCATGAGGGGTGAGGCTGGGTAATTGTTTGCTTGTGTTGGTGTTTACTGTTTCTTTAGTCTGTTGGGCTAGTCCAGGACTCCATCCTTAGTTTTTTTGGTTTTTGTGAGATGGTTCTTTTTCTTTTAAAGTACTGGGTAGAAATTTAATCAAGTTGCTTTTATTTTATTGTTTTAATTTTTAGATCACCACACTAATTAATCATAAAGATAATACTAAAAAATCTGAAAAAACCCTGCAAGCAATTCAGCGTGTGGGACAAGCCGTCAGCTTGGCAGTTGGAAGATTTGTTAAAGTAGGGGAAGCTATAGCCAATGAAAACTGGGACCTGAAAGAAGACATAAGTATGGCCTGCATCGAAGCTAAGCAAGCAGGTATGTGAATATTGACTTTGGAAGGCTTTTGATTCCAATCTTCTTGTTATGGAGATGACGACAGATTTATTGTTTTCTTTTGTGTTTATGTACTGTGTTTTCACTCGTTGCCATCAGACTGATTGTGATTCATAAGGAGTTTGTTGAAGCATCTCAATTCCTGGAGCCGTGTTTGTCACTTGTACCTTCAGGGCAGCTTGGACTTACACCTTCAGTACCATCAACTGGGTTTCTCTGGTATAATGACTTTGTGTATTCCTCCTACCCTCTTTTGATGAAGAACTCCTGTGGGTTTTTAAGACTCGAAATCCTTACAGGAATAGAATGCCTTATCTTTCTTCCGTGGAGAGGATGGTGGTTTCAAACTACTAACCTTGTGGTTAGTATCCCAGTGTGTAAATCCACTATGCCACTCCAATTAGGGATGCCGAGGCTAGGGAAGCAGGCTGGTGGCATGCTGGTTTAGGGCTTAGTGGTTCAACCCACCATGTGCAGGAGAAAGACCTGGCAATCGCCTCCCGTAAAGATCGCAGCCCCAGCCCTATGAGGCAGTCCTGCTCTGTAGTACAGGGCCACCACACGCCAGGCAGGCCTTCTGGCTTCCATGGTTAGCTTTCATTCTAGCTCTGAAGGATGGAACTCTTGCCCTTGTCAGGGGAATGTCTGCCCGCCTGGCCAGTGCCACTGAGGTGTGAGACACATGGGGGCAAGTGGGGAGCATGCGAGGCCTAGGATCTTCCCTCCAGGAGCGCTTCAGCGTACTTGCCTCCATGTAGGAAATGGGGTAAAGGTTTCTACTGATCAGTCACTGCAGCAGACGCATCTGCAGCTGGTGCCCAGAAACCTAAGAACGGGGTCTTTAGAAGGCTACAAGTCGTTCAGCTTCATTAATGTATCGCTGATCCACTCCTCTCTTCCTAAGTGTTTACTGAGTGCTGGTCTGTGGAGGCGTTCTTCTAGGCTCTGGGATCCAGTTCTGTACAAATGAGTCGCAAGTCTGTCCCGATGGAGCTTACCTTACAGTAACAACAAAAGACAACAAAGAAAAGAATAAATAAATGTAGCACTTCAAGTGGCAATAGTTTCTTTAAAATATCAAGCAAAGGATGAGTTTGAAGCTGTGTCAGGGAGGGGAGGGCGGCGCCTCTCCACTTAGACACTATTGGCATTTGGAGTTGGCTCATTCTGTCATGAGCCAGAAGGCTGTAGAAGGCTGTCCTGGGCATTACAGAGTGTTTATCAGCATGCCTGCCTCCTGCCCACTAGTTTCCAGGACAGGGCTCCCCATCCCTGTTGTGGCACCTCAGAATCTGGCTGTTGCCAGTGTCTCTGGGGGTCCAGGATCTCTGGTTGAGAATGAATGGGACAGGAGGTCAGAAAGACCCTCCGAGGAGGTGATATTTGAGCAGAGACTGCAACGAAATGAGAAGCCTGCTGGTGTGAATATCTTGGGCCGGGGGCGGGGAGGGGGGGGCGGGGAGGCCTTCCTGAGTAAATTACAGAGAGGGCAACCAGAGCCTACATGGTGTGGGTGTGTGCACACACGAGCACGTGTGTGTACATGACTGTACATATATTCATATATATGTGAATGACTTCAGTTATGATTCTTTGGGTGTTAGGCAGTCATTGAGGAGCTCTGCACCCGATGGGATACAGCTTCGTGTTAGAAATCTGTCTGTGGAGTGGAGGAAACAACAAGTAAGGGGTGGCTGGGAGATGATTGAGACTAGTGGTGGTCAGATTAATATGGAGCTTTTACAGTAAACCAGGCTAAACCGAAGCAGTGTTAGTAAAGATAAAAGGAGCAGAAAGTGCACAGAATGTTCATGAATGTGATTTAATGGTAAGACTTGGCTGTTGATTAAAAGGGAGGGAGGGCTCTGTGTTGATTTTTGGGCTTTTAGTAGTTATTGTTTGGAATATGGGATAGGATGCCTGGTGGGGGTGTGAGAGAGGACATCCCTATTTCCTTTGTCAGTTGATTGAATTTGAAATTGCCTACAATAAATGCTGCCTATATATTACAGCCATTAAAATAGGAGATGGAAGTAAATAGGCTAGATTTACAGCCCACATTGTTACTCTAATTAAGCATGAAATTTTTCTTGGCGCTTGCTAGAAACCAAGACAAATATGTGGAAAACAAAGGGCTGCCTGATCCTCATTGTTGGAAGGAAACAAGTCAGCTTATCAGGCGGAGAGAGACTTTTTCCTAGCACTAAGGACGCCAGTCATTACATAATGTCATGGACAGTGAACTGAAAATGGAGAGGTGGTCTTCCTATCACTGTGTTTTATGACAGCCCTCGATGATAGCCGTGATTGGAGCTTTTTCCCTTTCCTTTTAAAGAAAGAAGAACTTTAGTCCTGTTCCTCTTATAGATTTGTGTGTCAGCATTCTCAGTGTGTGGGGGAAAGGACATCATATGCTGTCAGAGGCTCCAGTAGGCTATGGTAGTCGACAAGTACTATAGGCCCAGGCAGCTCCATGGGGGCTATGGGAGCCATCTGATGTCATGGGTTCTACAGATTACCTGTCCTGTTCATTTGAAGTATTGTTGTTTCCGTTCCTGAAAGGAACCCAGGTGGTGTAGCATAGCTGCTAACCACAAGGTGGGAGGTTGGGTTTGAGACTGTAGCTCTTGGCTGGAAGACGTCCTGTGAGGCAGTACTGCTCTTGACAGCACACAGCTACAACGTCCAATAAAGTGCTTCCTGCACCCGAAACTGACCCCACTGTCTCAGCAGCCTGACTTTAAATCTCTCCCGTCCTAGCTAGTACTTCATCTGCTTCCATGACTTTCACTGCTCCACATCCAGTGGTCCATTAAAATGCAGATGTTTTAAGGAAAATCCGTCCTTGTCCCCTGGGTTAGTGCATCACTGAGGGTAAGGAAAGGAAGGGCAGCCACAGGAAAATCACTCCGTGATCTGTACAGGCTTAATGAGCCCACTGCCCCGGAGCCCACTGTGACTCTGGCTGACCCTAGAGGGCAGAGCAGACTGCCCCTGTGGGTTTCTGAGACTAACTCTTTGCTGGAATAGAAAGCCTCATCTTTTCCCCAAGGAACTGCTGGTGGTTTAGAATTGATGACCTTGAGGTACGTAGCCCATAACCCATGGGACCATGACAGCAAATCACAAAATGGAGAATTGCCAATCAAAGTTGACACATATTTTGTGAGGGGCACAGTTTGATCCATAGCACTTACCTTCAAGGTTAAGGGACAGTCTGGACTGAACGTGTGCCTTACTTTCAACCTTGCCTTTCTTGGTAGGCGAGACGATCGCAGCTCTCACAGACGTAAGCAGCTTGAATCATCCAGAACCTGACGGCCAGACCACAATTCTTACGGACAAGACAGGCGTCACACAGGCCGCACGGCTGCTTCTCTCTTCAGTGACAAAAGTGCTGTTGCTGGCAGACCGTGTAGTTATTAAGCAGATAATAATATCAAGAAGCAAGGTACTTGCTTTTCCTATATTTCTGTACTTGTGTAGACTTGGGCTATCCAGAAGTGTTTTTGTTTGTTTTTAGGTCAATTACCAATGATTTGGCAGTGCTTGTCTGTTATACTTGTTCGTGACTGTCATTGTCTGTACAGTCACAGACAGTCATGTTTCTTCCATACCTGTATGTATATACTGCGTCTAAACTTCCGAATGCCAAAAATCTTCTCAGAAAACCATTCTCCTGTTGGTTCCTGGTGAACATTTTCCTAAACTCCAGGAAGGAAAGCTGAACTGTGACAATGTGTGCAATAGGAACCCAGTTGATAAAAATTCTGAATCCACCAGCAAATGGATTATAAACAGTTTATAAGGTTGGCAGGAAATTTGGTCACTGTAACTATAGTCTCAGCTATCTGCTGCTGTGGAATGTCTGCCTGCAGAGATAAATCTTACTGCATAATGACCAAACTTAGAGCGAGGATTTTAACCCTTTCATGCCCAACACTTGTACAGCCCCGTAGATATTAGTGGTGGTCCTTGGTCATCCAGGACCCCAGGACATGGTAATTTCCTTCTGTGGTTTCCTAGGCAGAAAGGGGGCAGTCTGCTAGCGAAAGGGCATCTTGGGGAAAGGTTCGAGGAGACACATTGGAGACACTGGATAAGCGAATCTGAGGTGTGGGTTTGAGGGGAAAAAAGGCAGAGGCAGATTAGGCAGTGTCAGAGGAGAAAGGCAGAGTTTCTGCTCATGCTGCTCATTCTGCCTTATCTGTCTGTCTTGGTTGCCTGGACTTCCTGAGCTGCCAGGGCAGATTAACATGCCAAATATCACATCCTCATTAAAACTAAGTAAACACAGGATATCTGTGTTTTCTTTACCTGTCGTGGCCTGACTGAAACCAATGCAGTACTGTTATTTTAGAGAAAAGTCTGAAAATGTGTTCCACACCCATTTCTTTCTGATGTCAGGACAACACGTAACAGGGTCTATTGGCTCCATTACAGCCTCATGCTCTCTCTTCCCACTTGACTGTCGAAAATTTCTTGGCAATTCATTGATTCAACACACGCAGTTCCTGACTGACCCAACTGTTTTCCTGTTCTGTTCAGTCCCAAACCTGCTTTTTAACCCCTCGCCCGCAAATAGCCTTCCTGCCGCTTTCCTGAGGAGAATGCGGCTCCTTTAGTTTGGTTTCATGGAACCTTTAGGCTTCTGTTCCCCACCGCCTAGTCCTCAGAAGATTTGCTGTCTGGTCCTGCCTTTCCACCTTCTCCACCTGTGTATGCTCTTCTCTTGAACATCTAGGAGCGGTTTCTTTTGTTCTTTTCTTTCCACTCTTTGATCAGCCCAAAGCTCTCCATCCTGAAGAACCACGTAATCCCTTAGACAATTCTGCCTTTGGCCTCCTTGACTGAGCTCCTCCCCGTCTGTCTTGTTTTCCGGCTCCTTCTCAGCTTTCCCCTCGAGTTTCGATGTCTTTTTCTACCCAACTGTGAGGTCTCAGTCTCTTCCAGGTCGCTCATCCTGCTGAAAGACACTCTCCTCTCTTTTGCAGGTTCTCGCCACTATGGAAAGGCTAGAGAAAGTGAACAGTTTTCAAGAGTTTGTCCAAATATTCAGTCAATTTGGAAATGAAATGGTTGAGTTTGCTCATCTAACTGGAGATAGACAAAATGTATGTATTTGTCCCATTTAAAAATCTTCAGATCAATGCGTTCTTTTATATTTGGATGTAGGGACAATCTGTGAGGTGGTTTGATTGCTTTCTTTGCATATGAACTCTCTAGTGTTGTCCTTGCAAGCCTATTGCGAATAAACCAGAATAAGGTAAGTAGATCTGTGTTCCTTTTTTGCAGACATATGAGAACTAAGTGTGTTTCTGTCTCACACACTGTTAAGAGTCATATTCACTCTGCCACTCGAATTGAGCCCAACTGGAGTCATTTAAAAAAATCATTATATTGGGCACTCGTACAACTGTTATCACAATCCATCTGTCCATACATTGTGTCAAGCACATTTATACATTTGTTGCCATCATCATTTTAAAAACATTTTCTTTCTACTTGAACCCTTGGTATCCCTCCCTCTTCCACCTTCCCTCCCTCATAAGCCCTTGATAATTTATAAATTATTATTATTTTTTCATGTCTTACACTGACCAATGTCTTCCTTCACCCACTTCTCTGTTGTCTGTCCCCCAGGGAGGGGGTTATATGTAGATTATTGTGATCAGTTCCCCTTTCTCACCACACCTTCCCCTTCCCCTCCTGGTATCGCTCCTCTGGCTCTTGGTCCCTAGGGGTTTATCTGTCCTGGATTCCTGTGTTTCCAGCTCTTATCTGTACATGCTTTTGTCTAGCCAGATTTTTAAGGTAAAATTGGTGTCATGATAGTTGGCGGGAGGAAGCATTAAAGAACTAGAGGAAAGTTGTATGTTTCATCGGTGCTGTACTACACCCTGACCGACTCTACCTTGTGACCCTTCTGTAAGAGGATGTTCAATTGTCTACAGATGGGCTTTGGGTCTTCTTATGAGCTTTTATGAAGCTTTCCATTTGACACTTCCGTTAGAGGCGCAGGCAAATTAATTGAGTTATCTTGTATATTCTTGTCACATTTTGTTAAAAGAAAAATATTGTGTAGCTGGTGAAAACATTATGTAATTCATATGTTAACATCCACACTTGTCTGTAGCAGCTTTCATGTGACAAGGGCAGCCTTTAGGAGTTGGAACAGAGACCATGTGACCCAGAAAGCTCAAAGCGTTTACTTACTGGTCTTTTATTAAAAACGTTTGTCAACCTCTGATGTAGATTGTGATAACCACGTAATAGGAACCCATAGCTTGCCCGGCCTGACGTTCAGTGACTCACTGAAATGTTGTCAGTGTGAACCCACTCAGAGACACAAGGGAGAAAGGCCTGGCGAGCCACAGCTGAAAGGTCAGAGGTCTGAAAACCCTGTGGCATGTAGCTCTGCTGTGCAGCCTGTTAGGTCACCAGGAGATGAAGCCCACTTGATGGCAACTAGTTTGGTTTTGGTTTTTTAACCAAGTACTTATTTGGGTATATGGCTCAAGATCGATTCAGTGGTATTAGGGTATCTTCTGTGATAGCACTCAACAGAGGGCTCATTGAAGAGAAACCTACCCCTCGAAAAATTCCAAAGCACCATGCTTGCTTCAAAGTTGCTCATACATGGTTATGAATCATACATGATCCTTAAAAGAATTGCCTTTTAAGCTGCAGTCATAAAGGAAGTAATAATCAACAGATACCCTATATAAATATGTCATTTCTTAACTATTGAGGGTTGGCATGTTGTTTCTGGTTAAGCCGACGATGGTGCCCAGAAGGACATGCGGATATCAGGTGTGGTGAGTGACCAGGATGTGAGCCATGTGGCGGCTTCTCCCCAGGTCAGGCCATAGCTCCTCCCTGAATCGGTTACAGAGGCAGCTTCTGCTTTCTACTTGGATTGTTCTGATACATTTTATAAATCTTTACTCTGTTATGTTAGGTATTTTTACATCCCTACTGCCACAAATATTTTCAATTTCCACAAAATATTCCATTAAGTATATTTTCTACATTTAACTCAAACACTTGTTATTTAACATTTTAAACCTAGTTAACATTTCTGTTTATGATTTTTCAGGATTATACCATGCTATGAATGAAGGTATTTTTATATACCTATTATTTAGTATGTAAATTGATTTCTGAATCTATTCTTAGTCTCATGGGATAGATTTCCAGGTCTAGAATTATTGGACTGTGGTGTGGACATATTTGAAAGCCTTGACTAGTATTTTCAGGTTGACTTCTGAGAGAGTAATATACCCATTTATAGTCCTATCAGCAAGCTCCTGTGTCAGTTTAAACTGGTTTCTGATTTTGTTGAGTAAATGTGTTTTGGAGAAATGGAGTTTTTTTCATGTGATTTCATTTGTAGGATTTGAAAGATGAAAAGAAAAAGGCAAAAATGGCAGCAGCAAGGGCAGTTCTCGAAAAATGTACCATGATGCTTCTCACAGCGTCCAAGGTAGGAAAACCTTTGCTTTGCTGCCTTGTAGAATACAAATTAGAAAGCCTGATAGAAATGTGTCTAATTTATATTTTCACATCTTTCAAAAGATGATGGGAATGTGGAACTTAGGCCCCATAAAGCATCGCCTAGTTAGAAAGAATGCTGATGTACTTCCCCTGCTCCACACAGCAGTTAGTCTGAGTCAGCTGTGAGGGAGCAGCTCACCTGCAGGTGGGCGAGCAGGGACTGTGGAGCAAGGCCCACCGGACTTAGGGGCTGTCTGCAGATCTTACTGGACAGCCAGCACACATACTCCAACAAGCTAGAGTACTTACGACCTGTGAAGTCACACAGGTGTATTGTGCCAGCCCTTCATTTGCTCATGCATTGACAACATGTCAGAATCGGGTTGCTGTAGTTTACCATGGACTTAGTCACAGGACTTGGCTGTAGAGGCAACCTAAGGAATCCCTAGACTCCAGGCACAGTCTTCTTGACCTCCATTTGTAATACCAACCCAGATTCCTTATTCTATTCTTAACAAAATGATCAATCTAGAGCTTCTAATTCCAGACAGCAGTTGGCCAGCAAATTGGTGCATTTCAAGCATCAGCTAGCATACCTGTCTCTGGCAGGTTGTGTAGAATTACTTGAGCCTTTTCTGCTCAGAGTACTTGGTGTGTGCTCGGATCTGAGAAGCCCCGAGGACAGAGGACAATCTGTGGAGCCTAAGGGGAAGGCTGGGCTCATGTCTAGGCCTTTAGGTTTTCATTTGTATCATTATTTAAAAGTCAAGTTGCATCCACAGACACATTCTTCTTTTTCCTCATTGTGTTTTAGTTCTCTCACATAGAAAACGAGTTTTTAAAATCATGATGGAGATAATAGGCTGTCTTGTTTTCCTTCAAAAATGTTTAAGTTAACGGATTGGGATGTGAAGGTACAGTGTTGCACTTAACCCTGCTATCGCTTTTTACTCACCCTGCTTCCGCTTTTACTGAGGAGAAGCAGCTGGGTGAGCCAGGGACCTGGGAGATTTTGGTAAAGAACCCTTTTTATTAGCATGACATGTTCTGTGTAAGATTTTGTGTATTAGGATATGGATCAAACACGAAAATGAAAACTCTCAATTTTTTTTGAAGACATGCCTCAGGCATCCTAACTGCGAATCTGCCCATAAAAACAAAGAAGGCGTGTTCAACCGAATGAAAGTGGCGTTGGATAAGGTCATTGACATTGTGACTGACTGTAAACCAAATGGAGAGAATGACATTTCATCTGCCAGTATTTGTACCGGAATTAAGGAATTTAAGGTGAGACTGAAAAAAAAAAAGAATATACTTTTATTTCTTTTTCCATTTTAAAGGAATGTTCTCTGTACTGTTCATATTTTTGTGTAGTGTTTTAAAATAGATGCTTCACTAAAATAGGTTTATCTCTTTGAACAGTACCTCTGCAGACAAACCTAATGTTCAGTGACATTGGCCTTAAAGCAAAGGTGGTGTCTACAAAAGGACACAGATACTGTCGTAGCTACCTTGGCCCTGTTTATTAGCCAAGGTAATGGATAGTGACAAGCTATCTATCATCCCTGCTGGGATTCTAACTCCTGCCTCATGCTGTGCGCTTGAGATTGTGGTAACGACAAGTAAGAGAGTTTATAATCGCAACACACAAACGCTAAGGAAGAGAGTTTATAATCGCAACATACAAACTACCATTTGTTGAGCACTTAGCACGTGCCAAGCCCTATTCTGAAGGCTTTCAATGTATGCCTGCGTCCATCCAAGGACCCAGGAAGTGAGAATTCTTATTATTGTCCCCATTTTGCCATCGAGCAGACTGAGAAACAGATGGCATCAGTTGCAGTCTGACTCAGAATTTCCACGACTTTAGAGTATAGCTGCTTATCAGAAGTCAGAGATGCTAAAATGCCCCTGGGAAATCTTTGGGAAAGGGCAGGAAGATCCTAAAAATCATCAAGTACAGTCCCTCTGTTAACAGATGAGGAAACGAAGGCCTGAGAAGGCAGCTACTATGTGAAGGATCCCCACTCCTCGAATGGACATGACGGAGACAGATGGCAGTCTGTCCTGCTCGCTGCACTTGGACTGTTTGTTAGTGGTGGGAAGCTCTGAGGAGCAACACGGGGTGAAAGGAAGGAAATCAGGGACAATAAATATCTCGTTTAACTGACCTGTTAAGTAGATAGCATTCCCTGTTTTTGAGGGGAGGGAAGCTAGTAAGTGGTTGTGTTAGTCTGGGTTGACTAGAGACACAAATCCATAGACACTCACATGTGTGCAAGGAAGAGCTTTACGAGAGCAACTAAATATTGAGAAAACCTCCAGTCCAGATCAAGTCCATAAGTCCGATATTAGCCCAGATGTCAGGTACCAGTCTAGAAAATCCTCTTCAGACTCACAAAGCACATGCGAAGATGCTGAGTGCACAAAGATCACAGACCAGTGGGTGGGAAGTCTTGTGGATCCAGTGGCATTGTAAGCATCTCAGTGCTGGCAGGGGTCTCCATGTAGGTTCCCCACCTGTGAGGCTCTGGCTGCCATCAGCCTGTCTCCATGTGTCTTGTCAGCTGCAATGTTTCCCAGGGAGTGAGCCAACAGAGACAGAGTGAGAGACAGTCTCCCACCTCCAAGGAAAGAATATAGGCGTTCCCAGAATCCTCAGGAGAAGGCCGTGCCCACACAGAGGACTCATTGGCTATGACCTGATTGACAAGCTAGACTCCACCCCTTGACTCTCCATCCTCTCAAATTGACAGATTATGTAACTGCCACAGTGGTAGAACAAGGACTCTTGATACCAAAGTTCATGATCTTTCAAGTGACATCTCTATCTTATTGCAGAATCTCTTCCTGAGATAAAAGGCGACAGAGACTTGCTATTCTCTTAGACTTTTCATTGCTGAAAGAAACCTTGGAGATTATTTTTCTAATTCTCTCCTTTTATTATAAAAGCTAAGAAAAGATATGCCGTGTGTAAAGTCAAAAAATAATGAGGGAAACAAGTAGGATGAGAAGTAGACCTAGCTAGACCAGGCCTCCGGGTTCCGGTCCTGGAGGAGCTGCTGCTGAGCTTTCAGACCCAGGCCCCCTGGACACTGAACAAGCCCAGGCTCGTTCGACAGCGGGTATCTTGCTGGCACCCTGCTCTGTTTTTGGTGGAGACTATGACCTGCAGAGAAAGTGGATACTTACCCATGCTCATTACTAATCTTAAGAAATATAAACGAGCAGTTTATAAAAATAAAAAAAAACCACTGAATTGCTCTCTAAAATGTGTACAGTGTATTTGAAGAGAAAGTAAAAATACTTTAACATAAATGCTATTAGTTCAACATGACTGATTTTTATGTTTTAATTCTGCTTATGTTTTCAAGTTCTCCAACCCTCACTGATGGTCCCATCTTCACTTTTATACATGTAATTTCCTAGCTTTTCATAAAATACCACCTTCCTCCCTATCTAGGTGGTGGTTATTGTTGGAATGACTACTGGATTGCACCCCCGCATCTTGGATTTGCCCTGGGTTCTATACAAACAGCTTATGTATGGAGAATTAGCATGAAGTCATATTTGTGATAGGTCTTTAGAGAGTGCTAAACCAGTGTAAGCCACCCAGGTCTTCATGTTCATTGTGCCCACAATCACAACCGTTATCATTTATAGTTCTTGGCTGGAGTTGGGTGTGACCTAGTTCATGGGGGTGTAGCACAGCTCAGAAAGGTCAGTGAGAGAAAGATTGCACAAGTGAGCATGTGTCCACCTCACGTTGGAGGAGCTCTGAGTGCAGTGTAAGTGACGTGGGCCGTTGTTTGAGGGAGTATGGAGGGAGATGTTATGACTGTGGTCTCAGAGGTACATAGAGTGAGACCACAGATGGGGTTTTGTTGCACAGTAAAAGCTCGGCCTTGACTCTGTCCATGGTAAGGAGCCAATGAGAGGGAAACTTGGGATTTTATAAGAAGCAAACCAGCCACCAGAAGGAGGAATCTTTGGTCAGGGAGGTGCTACTGGGGACCAGTTCAGTGACTATGAACAGGCTACTGAATTAATGAAGGAAATCTGATGCATTTCCTAGTCTCTCCCACACCTGTCCCTTTTACACCTTCCCCTTGGGCTCCACATACATTTGTATTAGGGCGTAGCTTTATTTTCCAAAGCGTTGCCTGGGCATTCATCAGATGAATATCATGTACCTGGAGGCTAGCTTATTTTCCCAACTGGCTGGTACATGTTGGTGTTCTTCCTGCTTTGGTACTCACTTGTCTCAGGAACTTGATTGTATTGACGACTGTCTGCTCTTGGCAGTGTGTCCTCCTGGCTTCGGGGTGAACGCAGCCATCACCAGGCACGGCGCTCCTCTTAGCCCGCAGACAAGAAAAGACAGTGCGTGCTGGAGGCACCCTAAGCACTGTCAGCAACCCATTTTGGTTTGAGCCTGAAGTGTGGACTCCCAGGAATGTGTATCCATTCTGTTCTCAGATGAATATTGAAGCTCTTCGGGAGGCTTGTTATTTCCAGTCCAAGGAGAATCTGTCTGCAATGTTGGAAGTTGTCTTGGAGCACACAGAAAGCTTTACTGATTCTGCCTACACCAGCCACAAGCACAGGGAGCGCATCTTGGAACTGGCCACCCAGACAAGGATGGGACTGCAGCAGTTAATTTCCGTGTGGATGCAAGCTGTAAGAACTTTCACATGAAGTCAGTCTTAACTAATAGCTCTCCCTGGTACCGGGGGAAATGTCAAAGCCCCCGTAATCACCAGGGCTGTGAATGTGGTCCGGAGTGTGACAAACGAGCCTCGTCCTTCTTTCCCTCTCGGCTGTCCAGGGCACCCTTCGCAGGCAGCACTCTCAATACTTGTCTCCCCCTGGCTGCCCGGACTCGGTGCCACCCTCACGATCACTAGTTCACACTGTTGCCCTCCCTCTACCTCCAAACTCACCTCTGGCAAAGTCCACCCGCAGTGCTGCTTCAGAGTGGAGAGCAGAGGACTAGACCCCTACCTGGAGGTTCTGGGACCCGAGTCTTACTGTTGGAGCCGGTCAGATGTGCACCGTTCTTAACTCTGAGGACAGGCGGTTCGCAGACAGCGCTGTAGGAAACGTGTTGAGGTCTAGATGAAATGAAGACAAGGGTAGATCCGACTGGCAGGTAGACGATGCTTCACCCTCACTCAGACTCCTGGTCTACAATTGGTGGGCAGCCACGGTCGGCCCTTACATAGGCTGCTGACACGCTTGAACCGTGGGAGGGTATTTGGTGAAGAGTGGGTAAGATTGGCAGAAATGAGACACCACTGAAAATGTGAACCTAATCTCTTACCAAGGGTGGATGACACAATTGTAATTGAGAGGAGAGGGATACTGCTTATTTATTTCTTAGGTCCATAGACCTTCCAAAAGTATTTAACATTTAACATGGTCTATGACATAAAACTCTGCTAGACTTGATCTGGAAGTCAGGCACGAAAGCTTTGACAGGGAGCCTCGAGAATAAAGATGAATACAGTTAAGTCTGAAGAAAGGAGCAGCTCATGTCCTTGAAAAGATAGATTTATATTTGAATCTCAGATTTCTCTGATGCTTATTGGCACCATCAGAGACCACATGGTCATATGAGCTGGAACCCATGTCCAAAGCGAAGCACTGTCAGGGATGGCTAGTCTGAGCTGAAGAGTGCATGTATGTGAAAGATTTTCAACTCAACATTCAGTAAGAGTTTCTTGTCATCACAAGAAATGCTCTCTGAATTGGCAGTCTGATGCTGAGTCAATACTTAGATCTGCAGGCATCGCCTTTCGCAAAGTTTACAAGCTCTCAGTTCTTTGACTCTGCACTTCAGATATATTGCTCTCGCTCATTCATCTTTTGGGCGCACACTGAGTGCCTTGTGAAAGCCAGCCATTGGAAACCAAAAGATGAGTAAGATAAAACATTGGCCAGCAAGGTTCGCAATCCAGCAGATTGTTTGAAAGGGTAAAATAACAGAAAGATTTATAAGCACTCCAAGGGAGAGAGGGGAGAGACCATATTGTGAGGGGCTTTGAAGTAGGCTATAGTTAGTTACATTTGGGAAAAGGAATCAAGACAGCTAATGAAGGTATTGAGCTTGAACTCTACTGCCTGCCCTGCGGTGTAACTGCTGCACAGAATCCAGCCTGCCCTTCGTCGAGCTTCTATAGGTTTGGTGGGAAAGACAGAGTTTCAACTAAAAGTCTTAACATATCAGTTTGTAGCTGCAAAGCTAATGATTACTTAAAAGAGACGAGAGAGGACCAGGAGAAGGTCCTTTTTAGATGGACTGGTCTAAGAAAACCTTGGGAAAGACATTGAAGTAAGATGAAGGTGAAAATTGCTTTAACTTTTAACTAGGTTTAGAGGAGAGGGAAGAGCATTCCTGACAGAAGATAAACTAAGTTCGTTTTAGTCATGGTCAGTTTATCAGAGAAAAGTAGAATTCATCTATTAGTGTGGGAAAATGTAGCTAAATTGGTAGAATAATATTTTCTACTCTGAGAAAGAGATAAACTTTAAAACTTGGCTTTTTTTACAGTTTACAGAATGATATTAATATTAAACTTTGTAGTTCAAGTAAAATTGATATTACCAATGAAAAATTGTAGAGTAACATGGCATATACCCTTTTCTAAACCTTTAGCAAAGCAAGAAGACGAAAAGCATCGCTGAAGAACTAGAACTCAGTATCTTGAAAATCACTCACAGCCTCAATGAGCTTAAGAAAGAGGTAAGTGTGGTGTGTTGTCTCTTTCATTCTTTGCTAGTTTCCTGACAGAAGTGACTGGAAGGCCTGAGCGTGATGTGCCTGGGTTCAGAAAGCGGTTTGCACCTCCCCCTTGGCCTGAGCGTGATGTGCCTGGGTTCAGAAAGCGGTTTGCACCTTCCCCCTTGGCCTGAGCATGTCGAAGGCAGCATTTGTTAGTGCCGTCTTTCTCAAAGATCGGATCAGGAGGCCTGTCATCAAGCAGCAGGGTTGCCACTTGCTGTGATGTCGCTTGCAAATCATTTTTAGAATAACTTGTTAAACTATTCAAGTTTGGAATCGGTTACTGTAAAATAAAAACAAACGGATGGTTTGCAAGCTCGACCACTCTCAAGTAACAGAGAATCCAGCGCTCACTTACGCCAAGGGATGGCCAAACATGGCCAAGTCACCTGTGTTTTTAAATACAGGTTTGGACACAGCGGCATCCAATTGTTTGCATATTGGCTCTCGTCTCTTTTGTGCTGTAACATTGGACTGGAAACTGTAGCTGAGACTTTGGAGTTTGAAAATTTTAAAGTGTTTGTTATCTGTCCCATTACAGGGAAAATGTGTCATTCCTTCCTTAAGTCATAAAGCAATCTCAGTTCAAAAGTTAGAATGCTTCTTGCGATCTGTCCATTGATGTGCATCCACCTTCATTCCGGTGTGGGCCTTCTTTCCCCTCAGGTCCTCACTCCCTGCTCCAACTGGGACTCTGGGGAAAGATGATTGTCTTTCTCCCCTCTTCGTGCCCCGCAAGCTCCACTGTCGCAGCTCTTACTGATCCCGGGAAGGTGGTGGCACAAGATGAGAAGAGAGAAAGCAGGGAATCAGAACGTTCTTAGTAACTGGTCCCTTATAAGATGGTTTGGTGGCCAGCAGATTTTGAAAGCTCTATCTCTGGTGGATATTTGAGTGGGTTCTTCAGAGACTGTCTTGTTGGTGTCCCCCTCAGGCAACCCCCAACTACAACTCCTGTATCACATTGCTGCTTCTACCTCACGAGGGCTCACGGTGGCCACTCTATTATTGACTCTTCCTCTTCAACAAAAGTCTCTCTTCTCCTTTATCTCTAATTTTTTTCTGCTCTCTTATCTTTTTGAGGGTCAAGGGTTAAGAGCATGAAGTTGGTGGTTGGATGTTTCTATTATGTTTTATGGTACACAGTGATACGTTTTACGTCTTATTTGATACTGATGGATGGTTTATTTGCAATGGATTTGATGCCTCTATTTTAATGTTCTGTTCCACACAGAGGACGTCGTTATATATGCTTTACAAGGACGTTGACAGGTTTTTTTTTTCCTCCCAGCCTAGTCAATTTTGCCTATTGTTAAAATTATGACTATTGTTATCATATGTTTTGGTGATGGACTGAGAGGCTTCCCACATGCTTCCTCTTCTTCACTACTTCAGCGGGTCTCACAGTGTGAACCCCTGAGCGTTTTCACAGGAGTGAGGGAGACAGCATACACAACAGCTGATGTCAGGGCACTACTATATGTCTTGTCTCCCTTTGGCAGAATCCTGGGTAGATTGTCGCTAGGACTTAAAAAACCTCATAGGATCTTAGGAAAGTAACTCAATTTCTTATTTCATCGTCTGTCAGTGAAGTCCAACTATAGATATTCTGTATCTGCCATCGAGTTGATGCTGACTCATGAGGTCCCCGACATCAAAAAAATTTTTTTTAATCTTTTGTGGCATTTAATTTCTAAAGGAAATGTACTTCAAGATGCTTTTTGTTCCTGGCTGTAATTATCATCACTTGATTGCTGCATACAGAGGGTCCCCTATTGGTAATTTTGTAGCAAGGTCTGCCGCTTTTGAATTGAATTACTTCCAGGGGAGAAATGCTTCCTTCAAAGTCAGATTTTCCTTTTAGGACAATGTAATTAAAAGTGATTATTGTCTGTAGAACCTTAACATAACCTGTCACATTGTTTAAAAGAAAAGAAATAGGCAGGCGAAGGAGCAGACAGACTGAGGTGTTAATAGTATCTAAAGGTGTTTGAGCGAGCCATGCTGAGAACCATTCCAACCACTTCCAATAAGCTTCGAGGTTTTCGTAAGGTTTCCGTTTTCTTTTGACCGTGTGCTGGAACCCAGTCTGTTCCAGCATTGCTTGTCTGTCTGTCAGAGCAAATACACTATCACCCCCTGTGAGGGGAGGGCCTGTGTTACCTTTGTTCTGTAGACTCAGCATGTAGCACAGTTTGCACCATGATGCAGTATTTTATATACTTTTATCAAATACCTAATTGACAAAATATATTCTGAATACTTTTTCCAAAAGTCTGGTACAAAGCTTGAGAGAAGAGAGGAAGTGGGGAAGGAGAATGACAAGGTGCCCTTTTAAGGTGGCTTTGGGCCCAGTAATTGTTTACAGCTTTCTCCCTCTTGAATACTGGTGCGGCTTCTTCAGAAACTCTTCAGTGCAACTCCCTCCCGTGTTACCTTGCCTCCAACGTGGGCTGCAACCTGACCTTTCTCCTCGCACTCGGAACGCCGCTGCTTGAACCGCGTCCCAGAGTGGCACCATGTCTTTGCTCCTGTCTTTAAGTTGAGAATCCATAGAAGAGCTGGTTGAGCCAAGG
Organism: Tenrec ecaudatus; assembly: GCF_050624435.1. Taxonomy (NCBI): domain Eukaryota; kingdom Metazoa; phylum Chordata; class Mammalia; order Afrosoricida; family Tenrecidae; genus Tenrec; species Tenrec ecaudatus. Next base: position 46,318,868 of record NC_134539.1, on the reverse strand, counting down.
ATAAAACAGGGAGAAGGCCACTCTGCTCCTGGATGTCCAGTTTATTTTCGACAGACAGCAGTACTACTAGTGTCTGGGGAATTAGACATCACCCCTACCTTTGGGAGCAAACTCTGTTTGTATCGCCTAGGGGACTTCATGCTCCACAGATCAAACGAGACTGTTTTAAGATTTCTACGCTTTCGCTTTAAAATGTTTTTGAAGTCCTGGTTTGAAAACAAAACACAAAGTTCCTGTTTGTTTTCTTTCCTTGATCACCTCTCCCCCCATCTGCAGCTTCATATTACAGCAACACAGCTAGCAGCCAATGTGCTGAAGCACCATGTGGACGGTGTGCTTTTGAAAGCACTAAAACTTACTGGAGTCGAAGGGAATTTGGAAGCTTTGGCTGACTGTGCCTGTAAACTCTCTGAACAGAAAGAGCAGCTTGTTGAGGTGAGTAGTAGACTGCCTTGCTACATAGAATTCTATTTCCATGACAGCTACGCTATCATAAGGGAATAGTAACATGAATACAGCTTTTGATTCGTACATGAGTAGCCTCTCTCCTCTGGAGCCTCAAGGTATGTTTGTTTTGTTCTGATAGCATTTGACCTCTAAAACAAAATAGGGCAAAAGGCTGTAGGACTAACAAGTGCACTTCTTAAATCTTTTTTTTTCTTCTTCTTTCAATCCTCCCAAGGACATTAGACCTAGGAGTAAAGCATTGGGGGTATGTTGTAAGACCTTGATTCTGTTGGAATGTGACTGTCAGCTTGCTCACAATAAGGTGGGTGGTTCAAACCCACCAATGGCTTTGAGGGAGAAAGATAGGGCTTTCCGCTCCCATGAAGAGTTACAGTGTCAGAAACCCTACATGAAGTGGCTCTTCGTTGAAATTGACTCCAGGGCAGTGGGTTAAGGAGGAGGACTCAGGACCATCTGCGCACATGCACAGGGGACCACAGGGAAAGTGCAGGAGCTGGGGATAATGATAGTTGAGCTAATGGCACCCCGGTTCGCAGGGTGAGTGAGTGGTTACCAAACCTGGGAAGGGGAGAGGGTCTTTCAGAGGAGACGGACTCCTACACACACGCACAAGGACAAGCCAAGGTGACCCTGTAGAGAAAGAGCTTGGGAATACGCTCCTTCTTGAAGTCCTAGAGCCAGGCCTTCCCAATGGGCAATTGCAGGGCAGCTCAAACCAGGCCCAAAAGCAGGTTTGAAAATTACATGTGGAGGGGTCACCAGAGACACCCAGCACCGCACTCCTTCACCAAAGCTTTCCTGTTCTCCCCACTATTAAGTGCTAATGGTGATTCCGTAACTGAGGACTGCCTTTCATTATAAATCTAATATGGCTTACTAATTAACATTCCAAGCCTTTCACGTAATTGAACCTGTCAGCTATCTGGTAGTTTGAAAACAATGCCGTCACCCATTTATACCTCCTGTGTATGCGATATGACCTAGTCAACATGTGTCTAGAAGAGCACACCTATCAGCCTTCTAACTAGCTTCTAACAGACTGCCGACAGGCTCTCAAAGATGCGTGGTTAGCAGGAACCGTGTAGACCCATTGGACGAGCTTAACTTCTTTACAAAGCAACCTGAAGCCTGTTAGGAGCATGCTTTAAATAAGTAGATCTCCTTTGTTTAACAGATTTGACTTTGTAATACTGATAAGCCAAGTACTGTGACTGTAGGGTAACTCGGACATAGTTTAACTGTGAGATACCAGACAGGTCACTTCGCTTTGCCAAATTTGTTCCTCTATAAAATGTGTGGTTCTACTACGTCTCTTCAGTGGTGTCTCCCGGTTCTGGTAGCCTGTGAGCACCTTGCTGTGATGGAGAAGTAGAAACAAATGTGGCATAGCCTAGTTATTCCTAAGCAATTCCTTGGTAATGGATATGGTATCATAATAATCTACTTAATAAAGTAAAAATTAACTTTATGCTCTATAAGTTTGTGGTTAATATTGTTTCTTTATCAATGACAAAATGCTGCTGTGAATTGGGAAGAATGAGAATGTGACAATTGGACTATCCAAATGTTGCCTCTTAGACTTGCAGGTTGTTGCGACATGTATCTGCGACAGAACCGCTTGAAATAACCTGTCTACACGCAGAAGAGACATTTCAGGTGACGGGCCAACAGGTAGGGTCAACAGCAGATGGTGCCTGTGTTTACGTCTTGTCTGCATCCATAGCCGATGGGGTAGGAGGAGGAGTCTGTGTAACGAGAGACCAATCTGAGAAACGCAGGTCGCAGAATTTTCAGTGGTGGTTTGCCAGAACACAGCTGTCTATTAGATTATCTGCCAAATTGGACATTGGCCCGTTTAATTAACTCTTGTTTCTATCCACTTTAAATCAACCATTTACAAAGCAAATTTTTAACACACTTTTGGAAAGTATCATATAATAACAAGCCATAAAAACACTCACACATCTTTTTAATCTAGTAATTCCTAAGGTTATAAGGAGACACTAATTTTAAAAGGATGTTTATTATAACATTTTATAAGACTCCTGGAAGCTATAGCTCCTTTTTAGGCAAGTCATACACTAGGACTTGGAGACAGTAATTATTTGGCTCTGGGCCAGAATTAATACCACTGAGTTTGCTGAGCTGGTTTGAACAATGGCTCTACAGCAATGGTTCTTAGCCCCTATGGGGGTCGGATGACCCTTTCATAGGAGTCACCTAGTACCATTGAAAACACATATTTCTGATGGTCTTAGGAACCAAGAAACCACTCCTCTATCCATCTCCAGGAGGGTCCGCCCACAGGCAGATAGCCCACACTTGAGTACTCAGCATGAAGACTGTTCCCCAGGCTACAATATGCTTCCAGACAACATTTCATTAATTTGTAATTAGAAATAAATATTTCACAATATATAATTACATATTGTTTTGTGATTAATCACTAAATGATATTTAATGATGTTCAATTTGTGCAGTGAAAGTACATTCCTGCATATCAGATACTTACATTACAATTAATAACAGTAGCCAAATTACACTTATGAAGGAACAACAGAAATAATGTTATGGTTGGGGTCACCACCATATGAGGGCCTGTATTAAAGGGCCGTAGCAGGAGGAAGGTCGGGAACTGCTGCTCCACAGTGTTGTACAGCCTCCTCTGTGCTTCTTAGACTGATACGTTTGCAATTCACACCTGTATACATCGTGTTTCTGTAGATCATTTCTGCTGCCGAAACGTTGACATTACATCCATCTAGTAAAATTGCTAAGGAAAACCTTGATGTATTTTGTGAAGCTTGGGAATCCCAAATGAGTGACATGTCAACACTGCTAAGAGAAGTCAATGATGTGTTTGAAGGAAGGCGAGGTGAGAAACTGCCCACATATTAGAATATACTAACATGGTAATGTAACCGCATTTTAAAACTGTTGAATCTCAAGTGCAAAATGAAATATTTCATTATAACCCACGTGGATTATTTTTACAGTGAAATATATTTTACAGAAAAATGATGAAAATATTTATTTTAGCACCGAAGCAATAAAATTTGTTGTATAGGAGGGCAATCTGTTTCTTTAAATTAATATTAGCATTCTTCTTTTCAATAGAAATGAAGTCTTTATATTTCTTCTAAATTGGTTTCTAGTTTTAGTACTGAAGCTGCCCTAAAATAACAGTAATTTTCTGATTGTTAACTTTAATTCTGTTAACTGCGTAATGAAGTGAATGTAGCTATTTGATTTTTAAATTGCTTCCCTTCCGCTTGGATGAAAACCCTTTCCTTGGACTGTTTCCTGTGGTGGGTAAGTCCATTGGTATTTCTCCCATATCTAGACTAGCACCATGCCATGTAGCAAGGCCTTGCTTTACTCTTGACTATCAATTTGGAATTTGGTTTGTTCCTATTATACAGCGTGTGTTGGTATTCATGTTTATGTGTGATATAGTCCCTTCCCCTGCCCCTCCCCCCTGAATGGTTTCTGTTAGTGTCAAAGCATGCTTTGAAAAAGAATTTTTTTCAACTTTGAAATAAAATACCTCATGAAGGCATAATAACATCAAACTACATATTTATTTTTATTGACTACAGCATTTCATATTTTAAAAACACCCACTTAGGATAAATATGCTTAAAACTCATGGAATTATAGACTGTATGCAGTATCATTTGCACAGTATAATAGACACTCGCCATGCTTCCACAGTGAAAGATTTCTATAATAGCCAGTTGGGTAGCATGCCATTTTGATACTTTAACAAAATATCTGTAGTTACAAGCATTTTTGTTTGGGGTAAGGTGACAGAGTAACTGCCGATCAGTTAGCTGTAGGCATGGTTTAGGAAATAAGGGGAAATAGTTGGTGTGATAAAGGACGCCTGGCTGCGGGAGTCACAGCATTATCAAGACCCAATTCTTCTGGAAGTCAGTGTACCTCTGAGCTCTAGACACCGTGTGTCTCTGTGCTGCCTGCGTCCTTCGAGTCCAGAGGTTCTGGCTTTGTTCTGAGGTATCATCTGCCATTCAAGCTCAAGGCCAGGGAACGTGCCAGAGAATGGCCCTCGGATTGTCTGGGGTGCAACCTGATTTCAGATACTTCTTATAGTGTCCCGTGGGCACTGTGGACTGCCATCGTAACTCGTGGCAGCCATTTCATCAGGGATGCGCTGCCAGCAGACGCCCCGTGCCAGAGCAGTCTTCCAGGCAGTGTGTCGCGCGCACTCTTCTTCAGGGTTGGCAAGCCTGTGCTTTTACTCATGGACACGCGTGCCCTGTTTCTCTGTGGAGATGCAACCCTTCCTCCCCCGCGGGGAGAGCCCTGGTGGAAGGCTTCCCCTGCTGCACATGTCATGTGACACTAAATCCCTGCTCCCTCTGCCTCTCTCCCACCCAAGGCGAGGGTCAGTGAAAAATAAACATCTCACTAAGGTCTGTGGGGAGCACATTGTAAAGATAGTGATCCAGTAGCACAGGGCTGTAAAAATGCAACCATAAAATAAAAATAGCTCCGTAAATTGAGAACTTCCTGTGTACCAGGCACTCAGTAGTCCTGGAGAGAGACAGGGAATTTCCTCGTGGTGAAACTGAACTTCAGAGGCAATTTGCCCTGGTTGTCATAGTGAATGGACTACAGAGCTCAGGGTCCCTAATTCAGCTTTGACTGGCGCCGTGCTGTTTCCAGCAGCTCATTTCCCGGAAGGGTGAAGTCTTTATCAGCCTGGAAGTGTTTTCATGAGAATGAACTAGTCCTGCACTCTGGGTTCTGTTTCTCCCCCAGCCCAGACCATTCCAGAGACACTGGGAGATCCGTATCTTGGGCAGTGCAGAAGGTACAGAGGAAGGAGCAAGCACTTGAGGACCAGGGGATTGGCTCACCACCTATCAGCTGGAAAATCGGATAAGCTACCTGACAGAAGAGAGCAATCATTGGGTGAAAATTAGTCATGGGTGCTGGCCATACGTCCTGGCCTCTTGAGTTACAGTGAACATACATGAAATCATCTATTGTAGAACTTGGATTATAGTTAAGTGTCGCCACCAGTTATGTGGTCTTGAGCGATTTGTGAATCTCTAGCCCTAAGTTTCTCATTTTGAAAATAGACTAGATCGGCCTAGGTCCAGGGTCACCGGCTGTCCTCATTCTTGCTCGGTAACAAATGTTGCTGACTGACCTTGGTCCTTTTTAAAAACACACTCCCACGTAGCCTCCTCCTTCTCAGCTACTGTGGACCCACCAGGACTGAGGTGAAGGAAGTAATCTGTAATTATTTTCTGGATTAACTGATCACTTTCTTTCAGTTTCAAGTTGGATATGATAGAAATTATCCCTTTCCTAGCTTTAGGTAAGCAACCTCAAGAAAGCAGGATTATCTTAACTTGTTAGGGCTGAACAGAAATTCCCTTTAGATGAAGGCACTTGACTGCCTCCGGCTGTTGTGTAACCTATAAAGGTCTTCCTGTTGAGAAAGGCATCCAGGTGCGGGTTATTTTGGGTTAGTGGGAATGGCTGATTCCATGCACTGCCCTCTCCGTCCTGATTATTATCATGAAGTATTTGAGAGAGCTTTTCTACAAAGAAGTCCAATTCCGGGTGCACCGTGATCGACTGGACTGAGTCCAGTGTAGTGTTGCCCTGGTTTCTAGAGAGATTGTGACAAACCTGCCCGTTACCTTGCACCTGCCAGCTGCTTTTCATACAAAGAACACACTGTGTTCTTCAGAACCTGGCTTCCCTGTGCTCTAACTTACTAGAAAGCCATTGGCTGTGTTCTAGCTGCCTTGGTTCTGTTCTGGGTATCTCGCCTGCTGTGACTGAGAACATGACCAGCCCTATATCTGCCAGTATCACTTAGCCAACTACTTAAGTACCTACTGGGAGGCAAACACCATGCTGAGCATTGAGAGGGGTCTTTAGCCTTCTCAAACGTAGAAGTCAGGATCTGAGAGCTAGTTCAATGTCCATCTGAGTCTGAAATTCAAGTGTTGCACCGTCAATTCCTGGGATTGTATCAAGAGCATGTTAGTACTTGTCCTGCCTTCCTTCCGGCTTTTACCCCATTCTACCTTCTTAGCCAGCCCTCTAGGACAGCCGGGGTCTTGGTGGGGACTAGGTGGAAAGCTCTGTTCCCATAGTGAAGATTATGTCTCAGCATTAGAATTTGAAACCAGAGCTTGCAGACTGCCCCTCAGTAGTGGAACGATCCACCCTTTGTTCTTGCACAGGGTGAACAGAAAGCTATTCTATTTCTCTAGGACATTTATAAAGAGCTATCTTCACCTTGAGAAGAAACTGAATAAGAATAAATGTCCACAGACTGCCTCCTTTAAGGAAGTTGAATTTCCCTTATTTTGTTGGGACCATCAGAGAGCTGATATGCCTGCATTTCTGTTTTTAAGGGCACACATCTGACTAAATTAGGAGTCCTCGTAGCATAGTGATTACTCATTGAACTGCTAACCTCAAGATCAGTAGTTTGAAACCACCAGCTGCTCCGAGGGAGAAAAACCAGACTTTGTATTCCTGTGAAGAATTGCAGTCTCAGAGACCCGGGGCTTTGTTCCCCTGTACTCTCGAGTCACTGCGTCAGAATTGACCCAATGGCAGGGAGTTTGGTTTTGGGTTCTGACTAAATTAGGTAGGTCAGCTCCTGGTCTTAGATAGCATACTTTCCCAAACCACTCTCTCTTTTTATGATTATTTTATTACTTTTTATAAACCACTCTATTTTAAAATCAAGTCACCTGCGGTTCATTCTGTGTGTACTGTTCTTTTATTTCTAATGCCCTGGCTGATAGTTTTGCACCCCTTTTATCAGTTGGCAGAGTGGGTGGATGAGGTGGCGGTCACTGAGATGGGAGAACAGAAAGAAGGGTGTGTTTGTGGTTAAAGACGAGCTGATTTGAGGGACATTTGAGTATGGAACAACAGAATAATCGAACCAGACTAGAAGTGATGGCCTAAATTGGGGTAAATACATTGCAGTGTACCTGGAGGCCTGATGTAAGAAGCACATTTAAAATCATATTGGTAGGATTTTGTGAGTGATTGAATATAGATGGGGAGGGCACAAGGGGAGTTTGAGAATGACTACTAGTAAGAGTTGGATCAGAATACTTCAACCCTACTCCTGAGTTTAACTCATGATCTGCTCATCCACGAATGGTTTATATTCATTTTAAGTTGGTCTGGGAACCTGAATGTTTTTTCTGATTGGTCACGCCATACAGAATGCCCTATAGAACCACAGCTGAACTGCCAATGGGGCAGAAATGGAGGCAGTGGTGGCTCAGTGACCAATTCCATTCCTAGCCAAGCACTGCCTCATGTACAGCTAGCTACCACACGTCTCTCTGGAGGCCTCTGCCCTGCTGACCAGATGGACAAGCTACAAAGACACACCAAATTCACCATTGAAAACCCTGGGGCCCACAGCAGGTGGGTCAACAACCAGTCATAGGACTGTCTCAGGACCGGACAGCATTTCATACAGTTGGCCATGATGTTGCCAGGCATCAGGACTGATTCCCTAGGGAACCACATTGCACATCTTCCCTCAGATCATTAGCTGGCCCTTTGCAACAGCAGCAGCTCTTCCAGAGCAGGACCACCCACCTGGCCAGCATCAGGGGAGCCGCGTCATGCTTGCAAAATAGTCTAGTAACCACTTGGAAAAAGGGACATGGAAGAAGTGAAGTTCATTCGAATAATATGTTTTTATTTAACCTAGTATATAAAATATATTTATGGTAATATACTCAAGAGATAAACATTATTGAAGTAATTTGTATTTTTTCTTTGTACTAAGTTTTCAAAAATCCTGAATATCATTTACATTTATAGCACATTTTAATTCATACAAGCCTAATTTAAGCTCCCTTCCACAATTTTAATTACTCAGTTGTTACCCACAACTAGAAGGTGAGATTCCCAATCTGCTGAGAACAATTTCACTATGTTCATACAATGGTCATTCTATAAGAAATAATATTAGTATGGATGCTCTAAAATTTCTATTAAGTTGAACTATATGAAATTGCTCTTTGTGCATTTCAAAATGTTTGAGTATTGTGTTCGTCTGGATACATTAGAGGAACAAATTCACAGAAACTCATATGTATGAGCGACTTTTATATAAAGGGTAAGTGTACATTAAGAAAGCACCCCAACTCCGTGCTGTCCAAGCCCATAAGACCAACATTAGCCCATATGTTTTGACACCAATCTCCAAAGTCCTCCTCAATCTCACCTAACACACGGCAATGATGCCCACTGCAGGAGGAAAGCTGAATCAGTGAGCGTGTAAGCATCTCAGCACTGGCAGCAACGGCTGCTCCAGCACCCAGGGCTGCATCAGGGTAGGTCCATATCGCTTCTCAGAGATATATTGCAGGAAGTGAGCCTTGCCAGTGGAAGCAGGTAACTGGCTAAGGCAGCTGCACCCTGGTCCGACCATCAGAGAACAAGGGACCCGAGAACTAGAAAGGCAAAGCGCACAGAGCCATTTAGCTCTCTGCCCTTCAGTTAATCCCACATGTTTTTATCGGCCAGGTTGGCACAATAAACCTTAACTATCTCAAGTATCAACAATTTCATGTGGTGCAACATAATATAGCTGAACATTCTCTTTATTTTTTTGGTAAAATTTTATTGAGGGCTCACAGCTTTTATATCCATCCATCCATCCATTGTGTCAAGCACATTTCTACATTTGTTGCATCATTTTCAAAATATTTTCTTTCTACTTGAGCCCTTGGTATCAGCTCCTCATTTTTCCCTCCCTCCCACCTCTGCCCCTCCCTCCCTCACGAACCCTTGATGATTTATAAATTGTTAATACTTTTCCATGTCTTATACTAACTGATGTCTCCCTTTACCCACTTTTCTGTTGTCTGTTCCCCAGGGAGGGGATTAATGTAGATCATTGTGATCAACAATTTCATGTGGTGCAACCTAATATAGCTAAGCAGTCTCCTTTTTTTAAATATCAAGAGACAGTCACTGTTCACATCTGATCAGGAGTCATCCTACTTTAGATGCACAAACTAGTTACCCAAAAAACCCCAAAATCTATTACCATTGTAGCTTGCCTTTATAAATGGACAATCTAGAGCTAGAACAGTCACAGGGGAAGGAAGAGAAAGTGGGCCTTACACCTCCTTACTTTTCATGGTTTGTGCTTCTTGTGCTGTGGTTCACAGCTAAGAAAGAGACTGGTTAGTTGCTTCCATTCACCTCCATACCTTCCACACCAGAGTCGTCGCCCTGGGGGAAAGCACGATGCGGTTAGCTGTGACAGACTTGCCCTGGTGCTTGCAGGAAAGGAAGGAAGCATGACACTGACCTAGCCGAGAGAGGGATCCAGTTTCATTCGAGGCAGGTGACTGTCACTGGGAGTAAAGCTGGGAGTCATGAAAGCAAATCCCAGGGAGACAGTTCTGTCCTTCCGCCTTAGAGATGCAGCTGATGAGGACCGCTGCGACCCCATTCACTAATCAACGCACACCTTATCCGTGAATGATGTGGAAGACTGAAGTACCAAAATGGATGTATTCAGAATATTTGTTTTTAAAAATAACTTTTAAAGTAAGATATAAATAAGAGAAAATAGATGAAGTGGAAAATTTGTTTCAAGTTTTGTGTGTTATTTGTAGGGGAGAAGTATGGCTACCTTTCACTTCCAAAGTCAATGGTAAGTAGAAGAGTTTTATCCATTTCAGATATTTTAATCAGAATTCCAATTATATTATTACCCATCGCTAGTCCCCCCCACTTCAAATAATTGCCTCTCTGGAACCAAGTTGGGATAGTGAGAGTCTCATTATTTTCAGGAGCAGCCTAGATATAAAGCATACGCTGATTATTTCTGTTTGGTTTGGAGAGCTGAGGATCTAGGAAACAGACTTTGTGATTAGTTAAGAAGTCGTAACCTGAGGTCAGACCTTTTTTGGGTTGCTGTTCTCTTGGGTCTAAAATTCACAGAGCTGTTTTCTGCTACTGAAAAGCTTCCATACTACTTAATGCACGGATCAAAGTATGCCATGCATATGCAAGGCATGGTCCTAGGAGCATCTGGTGGTTTAGCACCGCCAGCCTTATGAATCATAGCCCAGTGTGTAACCACTACATCACCAGGGCTCCTCGCCTTAGGGAGCATGGTGGAATCAACCAGATGGCAGTGAGTTTGTTTTACAGTGGCCAGGAAGCAAAGCTGGGGTGTTCATATGAAGAGGTTGAAATGTTTTGCCTCTGACTGCATTGTTAAACAGTGTCCACTAGATGGCACGTTTGGTTCCATTAATAAGGTGTCTTATTTTCTGTTTCAGGATTTCTCCTGTTCGATTCCATTACACATTTTAATAATAATTAGTTTGTAAAAGTTAATGAAAAATGAAAACAGTGTAATTTAAAAGAATAAGGTGAGGTATGACATTCTAAATAAAATAAAACACTAAAAACATTGAGGGCATTCCTAACTCTCTCAGATGCTTTATTGTAGTCTACTGGGCCAAGGAAGAAGATAAAGATGATCTTAGTAGGATGTGATCATACAGGGAGGACCCACGCAGAGGTCACTGACCATTTGATTGTATTTTCTAACGAACACAGAGGCAGCTGATAAGGATAGTTGTGTGATAGAGAGATTATAGTTTCCCGTTTTTGTTTTCTGATCTTCTGTTTCTCCTGTGTTAGAAAATTAGAAACTCTCCAAAGCACCATGTTATGCGAGCTCTTAGCTCCCTGGGAGAGGCCCGAAGGGGTTGTGTTCTAAGTGAGACTGCAATAGTGGCCAGAAAATCATAAGGGAACAACAATAACAACAAAAAATACTGAGAAACAGACCAGGAGGCTTCAGAAAGCTTGTGGGGAAATGGAGTTAGACCAGGACACTTTTCCATCAGCATTTTGAAGTCCCCTGTCTGCCAGCACAGCGGTATTGAAGATGATCTGTTTCTAAGCAAAATGAGTACGCGTTTGCTTTATTATAATTCGTACTGTTTGGGGGAGCCCTGTTGGTGCAGGGGCTGCACATTTGGCAGCTAGCTGAAAGGTGGGTGGTTCAAGCCCACCAGCCTGGGAGAAAGATGGGACAGTTTGCTTTCGTAAAAGGCTCCAAAAGCCCATTGCCATCTGGTTGGCTCTGCCCCTGTACAGCAGTAGAGCTGCCCCGACTTTGCAAGGCTGTGGTCTTTCTCCTGCAGAGTGGCCGGTGGAGGCAAACCATCAGTCTTGCGATTAGCAGCTGGATGCTTCAACCACTGTACTACCAGGGTTTGTTCCATAAAGATCGCAGCCTTCGAGACAACTCTGCCCTGTATTGTCACCCCGAGTTGGAATCAACTCAAGGGCAATGGCTTTGGGTTGGTTTCATGCTTCTGTGCATGTGCGTAATGATGTACTCAGTGTATGTATATATCATTTACAGAGATGTTTCCTTAAAAAAATGAAAGTGGCTCTTTGTATCTCTGACCCCTTTGCTTCTACCACCATCAGGCTGGAACTGCTCCCACTGTGGGGGAGGAATCCTCAACGGGGACTGTCCTTTCAGGGCAGCTCCGGCTGTAGTGTTTGCTCCAGAGGCTTCCCCGGGTCGTGCTGTCTACGGAGGCAGCTTGCCCTGGCTTTTCCCTGCAGCACCACCTTGGAGCGCTTAGCCATTGTGCCACCAGGGCTCCTTTCGATGAACTGGGTGCTGAGAGTTAGCCTTCCACGGACACATCGGTTAAAGGAATTTAATCCCAGCATCACACATGAAAAACATGGGCAATTACACTTAATGACCATGTTTAATATTACCTTTCCTTGTGAGTCATTCAAACTTTATGATCTTACTGCAACAGAAGGCTAGAGAAGGTTTGAGGATGGAGTACTTGGACTTGAATACTGCACAGAAGAGGCCGTCAGCCCCTGGGGCCTGCTGAAAGAGCAGTGTGGAAGAGAAGGGCACGTCTGTAGGACAGGCTCTGGCCTGTTTTCCCTGGCCCAGTTTCCCCACTTCTAGCACCTGTTCGCCTCGCCTTCCTCACTGTGATCCTGTCAATGCCGGTTCATAGCAAGCCTGGGGAGGAACTGCTCCCCAGGGCTTCCAAAACTCATCTTTCCCAGCCTGGCAGTTGGCAGCCCAACGCCTAACGCACAGTGCCACAGGGGCTCCTTAGCCACAGACTGGTAGAGAGTGTTTGTAACCGGTTATTTGATTTAAACCACTTAGCATTGCTTAACTAATCACAATACAGATCTCTGGTGGCATAGTGATTACCAGTTGGGCTGCTAATCGAAAGATGAGCAGTTTGAAACCATTAGCCATTCCGTGGGAGAAAGAGGAGGCTGCAGTCTCAGAAAACCCCTGGGCAATTCTGGTCTGCCCTGTATGATCACTGAGTCAGAATCGAGTTTTGTTTTGTTTTCGGTTATTAGAAATAATGTTAGTTATGCTTGTATTGCTAAGTTTGTTCATAACTAAATGTACTGCTTTTAAAAAATACTTTAATCTTTTGTTACAGAAGAATAATGCTAACCTGAAATCATTAAAGGCAGACAAACCAGACTCCGAGGTAAGGCCTGCTCCTCTACATTACGCTCATGCTCATAGCTAACATGCCTTTTCAATCAGTAATGGCCAAGTCATTGTGATTAAAATGTGTGCCTTGTAGGAGCAAGCCAGGATAGCAAAGCTTGGGCTTAAACTGGGTTTGCTCACCTCCGACGCAGACTGTGAACTTGAGAAGTGGGAAGATGAGGAGAATGAGATTGTTCGCTATGGACGGAATCTGTCCAGCATGGCCTATTCCCTGTGTTTATTTACCAGGTAACGAGAGTTACACTTGGAGCCTTTTCAGTTAGTATAATAATATCTGGCGTAAAGGAAAACTGCTATGTTAAGTGACTGATTGTTTAAACATCAAATGTGTAGTAAAAGGACTAAAAGTCGTTTTTACAACAGTTTAGGGTCCCTGGGTGGTACAAGTGATTTGTGTGAGATTACTAAGCTAGTGATTGGTGATTCAAATAAGAATTATTTAATGAATGAACCACGAAGGCATTTAATTAGCATTAGATTTATAATTCTTTTTTTTTTCTTTTTTAGTTCCTCTGATCCACTTTTTTTTTTAATGTTTTATTAGGGGCTCATACAACTCTTATCACAATCCATACATACATCAATTGTGTAAAGCACATCTGTACATTCATTGCCCTCATCATTCTCAAAACATTTGCTCTCCACTTAAGCCCTTTGCACCAGGTCCTCTTTTTTTCCCCCTCCCTCCCCGCTAGATTTATAATTCTTTAGAATGGGTTTGTGCCCATTCTTTCCATCAATTTGAAATAATTTTGAATCCTGCTTTTTGGCTTCTTGCATGCCAGTTCTCTCCCCCAGCCAACATCACTAAGCTTAGGAAGCATGACTTTTATATATTTGCCAAGAGACTCATTAACTACAGATTAAAAAATAGAGCTCTGAGCAATACCAGTGGAGACTCCAGTAGCAGTAGAGTGCTAAGTATCAATGAATCAGCATTCATTCGGTATCAAAGCATTTTCCTAACTTTATTATCACCTAACCTGCAGCCTCCATCTTGCCCATACTACAAGACTCTCGATCAAATTGCCTTGTTGAAATCAATACGTACCATGGTTGAATGCCAGCCAATTCATTTTGGAATCAGTAATTGTATATTCTTTTCATCTTTTGATGCTTCCTGCATCATTCAATGTTCTGTACCTTCTTGTTGTTGTGAAGATGCTGCTGAAATCAGTGAAAATTCATAGTAACCCTATATGCGACCACGTGAACACTTCTGGCCTTAGACCATCCTCACAATTGCTTTGTTTGATGCATTGTGTCAGTACATCTGGTTGAGCCTCTTCATCTTTTTCACTGCCCTTTTACTGTCCCAAGCGTGATGTCCTTTTCCAGGGACTGGTCTCTGCTGGTAAGTCTCATCATCCCATGCTTCTAAGGAGCACTCCGGCCGTACTTCCCCCAAGACAGACTTGTTTGTCCTTTTAGCAGGTAATGGTACTGCATCATTCTTCCATCTTCCTATTCAGTGTCCAACTTTTACGGGCCTATGAGGCGATTGAAGATACCGTGATTTGGATCAGGAGTTCCTTAGCCCTCGTGTCCATAAGATTTTGTAACTCTTGAGGCTTGTCTTTTTTTCTTTTGTTCTTTTGGCTTGAGAAATGCTGAGTATGTTTCTCTCTTGGTTTTTCTAAGTCTAGTTGATCTTTTACTGTTGTATCTTCTGGAGCTGCCTTGTGAATTGTTCTGTTCCACTGTTTTACTGCATTCCCGTCAATCCTACTTCACTAAATTTTCTTTTATTTACACAATAATCTATTCTCAATTTTTTTCAAGGAGTGACTTTAGGATTTACTCATTTCCTGAAATTTACCTTTTCCAGTTTAGGAAACTTTGAAAATATTTTGTTTCCAAAGTTTCTGTCTTATCTCCTTATAATTTTGATTTTGAAAAGCTTACTTACATGCCTGTAGTTGTTTCCATGTTCTGAGATGTAATTCATTTTTAGTGATTTGACCTGGATTAAAGTAGTTACGGTTTCTACAAATGGTATAGACTGTGGGACTCAGTAATCAGCACTGGTTTTTCAGGGCATTTCTGGACAGATTGAAAAAGAAGCAAAAGAAAGGCATGTGGGATTGGTCACATTTGTAATTGATAAAGCAGATATTAGAGAATGTAATTTATAGCTACAGACTT
Source organism: Tenrec ecaudatus (assembly GCF_050624435.1). Classification (NCBI taxonomy): domain Eukaryota; kingdom Metazoa; phylum Chordata; class Mammalia; order Afrosoricida; family Tenrecidae; genus Tenrec; species Tenrec ecaudatus. The sequence goes on along the minus strand of NC_134539.1, from coordinate 46,303,669 downwards.
ATACCTAGACCTGGAAAGTTTTATAATCTCACTCTATAAAATAAGAGGTATCTCCCCCAGGCAACTATAACTCCAAGAGAAAAGGAGAAAGGAAAGGGCTGCCATTCCAATTTATTCCTTCAAAGTGTTCAAAGCAGGAGTGTGGCGGAGGAGGAAGGGAGGGGCAGAGAGAAGCAAGGGTGTTTGGTAGTGGGGATTCGTTCATGTGGAAGGAAGGGGAGGAGCGGGGAGGAGGGAGAAGTGCATGTTGACTAAGAGGTTCCCTTCCTTCATGATGCTTTTGTCTACTCTTTCGAGATGGATCATTCTGGAGGGAGACTGTTGGAGTCTCACAGCTCTTCATAGGTTTATTCCTCCTAGATTCCACATCTTCTGATTCGTGCCTACTTTACTGCTTCCGTTTTCCTCCTTTGTGATGGCTCTGTGTGTGTGTGTGTGTGTGTGATGTCTCTTAATGCTTGGGTCACTAACAAAATCTCTTCCTAAATGTCTGTAGAGCTCCATGTGTCTTCAAGCCAAACCTGCAGCTAAGACAGTGGAAGTGCATGCAGTTCTTAGTTAGCCTTACTGTCCGTCGGCAGTTCTTAGTTAGCCTTACTGTCCATCGTGCGAGCAAGGGCAGTGACTGTGCGGAAAAGTTTGTTTCAAGTAAGGGTTGCTCCAGTCGATTCAGAACACAAAATGAAACGCACTGCCATTGAGTTGATTCTTACTCATAGTGATCCCATAAGACAAGGTCGAACTGTCCTTGTGAGTTTCTGAGGCTGTACCTCAGCCTACCACTATGTATCCAGGGCTTCTTATTGATGCAAAGTGAGGGCAAAATGATATTGCTTTAAAGAACTAGTCTATAAATTGGATGTTCATAACTGGGGACTTACTGTAGCTTTATTTGCTCTTGTAGATTTCTTAATTCTTGGTCATTTTCAATGTGCTATCTGCTCATCTTCAGATGAAAGTATTAGCATAAGTATTATGATTATTTTATTCAGAATTGAAGCCTAAATGATATGTCCTATCAAAGTTAGGCAGCTGAGTTAGTTGAGATTGTGTTATTGTGTGTGCCCTTGGTTTGATTCTGACTCACAGCGGCAAAGTACAACCGCCTGTAGGGTTGCCCAGGCCGTACATCTTGAGAGGAGCGGATTCATCTTCCTCCTGGTGAGCATCGGGCACGGTCTAAGTCCCCAGCCTATTCCTTAGCAGCTCTGTGTTTCTCCACTGTGCACTAGGCCTCCTTGTGAAAATAGAATTAGAGATGGGTGTTGCCTGACTTGATCCTCTTTCTTCTGCACATCAAAGGCCTTATGAGTAAGGCACATTATACAATATCATGTATTTATGAAGTACATTTAGGGCCTGGGGGCTTCACAAACGTAGTGGGAAAATGGAAATTAAAGATAATGGAATTTTCCCATGAACTTTTGAAGCCCTCACATAAAAGAAAATGTTAAAGAGGACAAGTAAAAAAAGTATAACTCAGGAGTTTTTAAGTTTATGTATATTATAAAATTAACATGTCTATGCCAGCTTAAAAAAGTATCCAAAGAAGTAATGTTATATATTAAAATTCCTTAAAAAATAAAATCTATTTATTATTGGTGTATTCAATATGATTGATTAGTCTGATCCACATTGTTACCCCAAATTGTGGATCTTTCAGAACAGAAACTGCTCTAAAATTTTAATACTATAAACTAATATCCAGGCAATAACTTTTTCTTATGTTTTTAATTATTAATTTTATTTCAGAGGAGAGGGGCCACTGAGAACTTCCCAGGATTTAACTCTTCAACTAGAGGTAAGGTGTAAAAGGCGTGCATCTAGTGATAGGATACTTTCATCTGGCGGGGAAGACTTTGGAATCATTGATGGTCAGTTTATCAGGCTCCAAGGTACCAGGCATTAGGACTTCAACATAGCTTTTTGAGTAACATAATTCAATCTATAATACCTGCTATCTCTTATACCAAACTCACACCATTTAAAAACAATCTTTTAAACTATCCTGTGGTCTGCTCAGCCCTATTTTTCGGTTTCTCCTCACCATACTGTTCTCCTTGCCAGGAAGTTCTAACCCGACTGTTAGGTAGGAACCAGGCTCAGTTGGTACTCTGACCTGGCTAGTTCAGAAATATGTTTAGGTGACAAGCTTTCCTGGCTCATTTGGAAGCATTCTCCCCCTTTTGACTTCAAGCTCTGAGACTCAGCAGCCCTTTCTCAGGGGGACTGTTGTGAACCCCTGGGCTGAGCGTGTCTGACTTGGGGGAGCCCCCGCAGTCTGTAACCTGCCGTAGGAGCTGGAGGCATCCCGGCCAGAGGAGCCGCTCCTGCGGGCCATTCTGCGTCAGGTCCAGGAATCTTCCGAGAACAGTTACATTCTTGCCTTTTCCTAGATATTACCAAAAGTTGAGGATTTCAACAGCAGGTTGTTTTATGCTGTGGTGCTACTGTTAAAATTCTCTTACAGAAATTATTAATGAGTATACTCCTTACTGAATTGTGATGCTTGTCCTTCCCACCAGGCCTTCGCTACAGAGGGGTTACGGTTTGCAGCAAGTGTACAAGCTTTCTCAAAACAGGTAATGCATTTCTGTCTGCCTGGTGTTTATGGTGGTGTCATGTTTCCATATTACTAAGTTATGAAGGTTTTTAAGCTCTAAAAAGTGGCATTTTGTTGTAAGTTTCTAAATTACATTTCAGCTGAAAGATGATGACAAGCTTATGCTTCTCCTGGAAATAAACAAGCTAATTCCTGTGTGCCACCAACTGCAAACAATAACGAAGACACCGTTGCCGAATAAAGTGTTTCTAAAGGTAAAAGAGAGGGTGGGTTCTTCAGGTAGATTCTCTAGAAATCCCCACACATCTGTTTTGATCAGACTGGCTTCCAGCCACCGCCCTCTCCCAGAATAAGGTACTAATAGTGTCCATAGCAGGACACTTTCCATTTCGCATGCCTGCCTGGACTCCAAACATCACGCACTGTGCGGCTGCTATAATGGACCTCAGGGAGCAACCCGTGAGCTTCTTGCACATACATGTAACCTGGGAGCGCTGGGCTGCACACCCCTACCTCCCGAATAACAAGGTTTCAATTCCGCACAGGCAGGGCTTCCATACCCTGCTTTTGGGCATTTGGACTGTGCCAGCCGTGTGACCTCATGTATATATCACAGTGGGGAGGTGGTACTATCTTAGAGCTAACTCGTTGATGCCTTGGTGGCAGTGTCCCGTTTAGACCCTGATTTGTACACTCTGACGCGACAGGTGGACAAGTGCATCACAAAGGCGAGGTCCGTGATGAGCAGCTTGATCCAGCTCCTCTCCCTCTGCTGTAAACTGCTGAAGAAGGTGAGATGCGCTCTTCTATTTCAAACCCACTTTTAAAATCTGAAGTAGTTACAAGAACAATGCGCAATAATGGCCCTAATTTAGCATAATCTTTTTGAGAGAAGCAAACATAGATTTTGACTCTTTCCAACTTCAGGTGGAAACCAGATGGCCCTCGGTTACAGATAAAGACACTGTGGATGGTAAACCTTGAGAAGCTTTTGGGATCCGATTTCTGGAACTTCTTCCAGCCAACCTGACATTTTTAGAAAGAAAATGAGCCTTTGTAAGAATTTCCACAACTTTATTAAGGAAACGATATTTTCTTGTCATAATACCGATTGTGAAGCTTTTGGGTAGTTGCTGTTACTGTGTTTGCAGTGTGACTTTAAAGGGAGACACTGCCTCCAAGAACGCGCTGTAGAAGCCACACCAAATATCACCGCCCTGTCACCCAAAGATGCTTTTTGAACATGTTCACCTTCGGCATGAGCCGATCTTAGCAGTCTCCTTTCTTCCCATCATCATCTAGAACAGAGATTAGCAAACTTTTGAGACTGAAGGGCCAAACCCGCCCCTCATAACAATTTAGAAGTTATTCAAGAGCCATAAGTATATTTTCACAAACAAATGAAATAACTATTTTCTGAATAATATCATTGAAATGTTTTCCATTTCACTTCAGAACCACATGGACGTGCTCAGAAGAGCCGCACGTGGCTCTCGAGCTGCCGTGTGCTGGCAGCTGCCCTGCAGCACAGGTTTTCAGCTGGTGTGCAGGTCTGGTCGATTGTGGGCTGTCCTTACTCCCTCTGTGCGCCGAGGGTGAAGAGGGCTCCCCTGTTGCACCTTCTGTCCCAGGTGATCCCTGCTGGTGGTCCCCGTGGCCACAGCAAGGCCCCCGGGAACCACGGACTGCGCCGGATGTGCCCTTTTCTTCCCAGCTGGTCCCCGGCTCCCGGCGCAGACTCCTAGAGGAGCTTCCCAGAGGTGCCTATCTTTAGCTCGCAGTTCCAGCACAGCTGGCGGGCCCGCCCGGAATACTAGCTGGAATCAAGACTATGTTACTGGCTTAAGAAATACCTTCTGAGTTTTCCCTCTAGTAGTGATTGATGGAGTGGAAGATGTAAAAGACAGAGAACTATGGAACTAAGACGCTGTTTAAAATAAACTCCGAGTAATCATTCATCTTATTTAAGTGGTTTTATTTTGGAATGTTCACTGTAAACACGCTCCTTTAGATGTTTCCATAGTAGAAATATATAGCTGTTCTTGTTATTATGGGGGGATGCTTTGAAAGATCTGGTTCAGTTTCTTTGTCATATAATACAATGAATTTGTTTTGGACTTCAGTTACTTCATGTTTCTATGAGAGCAAGTAAGAACGGATTGCTACAAAATCATAGCCTCCTTTATTAAACAAAAATTTAACAAAATGTGAAGCTGTTGTTTCTTGGCATATCCTCCATCTGGGCCTATACACATCTGAAGGTAGTGTTTGCATCTCTCACTCTTCCCTAAGGAGCTCCAATGGTGCTGTCGGGTGAGTGCTAGAGGACTAACTGCAAGGTTGGCAGTTCAAACCCATCAACTGGTGGGAAAAAATTAAGGTTGTCTGTAAATCTGTGAAGATTTATAGCCTTGGAAATCCTGTGGAGGCTCACTCTGAGTTAGAATGGGCTTGTTGGCAGGAAGTTTGGGGTTGTGTTTTTGTTTTTAGTAGCCTTTCCCTGAAGAATTCTGCACTTCTTGAATTGTGAGCACCAAAAGAAGTAGGGGGATGGGAAGGCTTTTTTAGGATTCTCAGGACAGTCCAGGACAGCCTTTGCTATCTGCAAGTAAGGAACAAGCGCACTGCCTGAAGGGAAACACACAAAAACCCCTTGGTGCAATGTTCCTGGCTCTTGTGTATGTGACAGCTGGACAAGGAATGAGAAAAACGGCAGAAGGGGTGCCTTTGAATTACGGTGCTGGTGAAGAATACTGACAGTACCGTAGCCTGCCAACAGAACAGATTTCTTCTGGAAGAAACACAGCCAGAATGCTCCTTCGAGGAAAGGATGGTGGCGAGACTTTACCTCATGTACTTTGGACAGGTTATCAGACCAGTCCCGGCAGAGGACACCAGGCTTGGTAGTGAGTGGAAAAGGAGGAAGATCCTAAATGTGTTGGAACTGGTGTGTTTGTGGTTCAGAGGTCACTGGGCTGGAGCCAACTTGACAGCACCTGGCAAGGACAAGACCCGAGTGGTGTAGAAGAGTGGCTCATGGGGTCCCCTGCTGGCCTCGTGGTCAGCAGCCCAGTGCATAACCAGGACCGCACCAGGGCTTGACGAAAGTAAACTGTTTCATTTCCATTTGAATTCTGTTCTAGTGGACTCACCTTAAAGATAGACCAGTAAGTACAAGGGGCCTTTGAAAGACAGTGAAATCTTTCATGAATCCCCTCATTTTTAAACCTTCAGATCTGTCAAAGGGCTCAGGGATAAGGCATCTAAAGGTGTGTATTTTGAGTTGGTCAAATCTAACTTGCTCATTCTCCTACACATTCAGCCTCGGCAATGACCTTTATGTTTAAGCAGTCAAAACTATCGAGAATATTATTCTCTTAAGTAAAAGTTATTTTAGAAATGGGGAAGTATGAGGTGGCTTTATATGTAAAATAGAAATACAATTCATTTAGCAGCTTCAGAATCTTTGTCCTAAAACAATCCCTCTTCAATACTCATTGTGATACCAAAGGGGAACGAGCCAGTTGTTAGCTTAGCGTCATCAGTATCATGGAACGTGGGGGTGCTGTTGAGAAAGCATTTGCCCGCTAAGCACACAGCTGGCCCTCAAACCCACCAGTGGCTCTGCAGGAGAGGCTGGCCGAGCCGCCCAGAAACCCCGCATGGGGCTGCTCTGAGTTGACGGCTCGTACCATCACTGTAGGTGCTTCTAGAATCAATTCCCTGTATCATGTCTCGTGGACATATTTGGGGAAAATGACACTGGCACACACAAGCATGTTTTTTCTTCTTAATTGAACATTTGTATTTTGGTCTTATTGACAAAATACTTCTTATGTATTTGAAGAGGGTTTTCTTAAGGAAAATGTTAACATGGTGGGGTAGGAGTAACTTAGAATTTCGATAACCTATGAACCAAAAAGAATGAACACCGTGACTTCTGTATTAAATAATTCTTTTATTTAAAAACATGTACTTGTGTTTTTTAGCCCTTAATGAAAACCATTTTTTCTGAAATTCACTAAGTATCTAATCTCAAGCCACAATTGGTTTTTAATCTTGTGACATCTGCCCTTCAGTGACGTGTCCTCAGGAAGGCTTTGTTTGGTGCCCTAAGTATAGCACAGACTGAAGGACGACCAGTTTGTACTGCAGCCAACAACCCCAGGAAGTCAGCGTTGGGGCCCCCACGTGTCAGAGGAACACCATCGCAGCAGCAGGAGGAGAGAAGGGGCACGCTCCACCCAGTGGGGTGAGCAGGCAAAAGGCAGTGTCCCTGGTGACTTGGAATAGACTTTTTGGTGGTGCCAGACTGAAGCAGATTGAGTATCAAAGGCCAGCAGGTTTTTTATGTTTTAGAATCTCAAAATGGTGGAGAAGAGGCAAAAATAGAACGATGCTAAAACACTCAAATATGTCAACATGCAGTATTCTGCGCACTAGGAGGATGGGTAAAAGGAATCTGCCACGTGAAACTCGTGTTTGAACTTTCCCCTCAGTGCATTTGGAGAAAAATAAAACCCAGAGGTCTTGGTGGCTTGTCAATTATGAGAACAAAGACATGAAAGAGGAAAAGAAAACTGGCTGGGGTGAGTCTGAGCTGTAGAAAACAAAGGTGGAGGGGACAGCTGGCAAATGGTGGCTCAGGCTTGCCCTGCAGCAGGCTGGCAGTGAAGCCGCATGGGTCCATGTGCCGTCCTCACGACGGAGCTGTGGAGGCACGGATGCGCTTCCCCACCACTTCTTCATATTGTTCTTGTGTCAGGAGCCCTTCTGTAATGCTCTTGCTTTCTTCAAATTTGGGTAGGACGACTGCAATGTAGCCCTCAGTGGACGGCTGGGAAGGAAACCGCATTGCACACTCCCTTCTGATCAGAAGTCCTCTAGACGGTACAGAGGGGCCACACCCACCCGATCCCCCGTCCTGCCGCCCTACCTTCTCTTGAAGAATGGATGGCGTACGGAGAATGTTTTCATTCACTTCCATCAACCGTCCTCGAACACAGCTGTTTAAAACGGACACACATGTCTTAGAAAGATGAAAGGACCTCCCTCTTTCCCTTAAATTGTAGTTGGAAATAACTCACCTAGAGACAGTGTATTCTTCTCCATCTGCGCAGTAAATCTTACACAGCGGTGCGAGTTCTGTTAGAAACTGTGCCCCCTGTGTAATCAGAGGGGAATTGAATTGAGGCGCATGCTTAGTTTCCTGTAAGAGGCCGTCATCAGAGTTGTAACAGGTTCTATCTCTGGAAAGGGTCTTTTCAATAAAAATGATCTAAGTCCAGGAAGAGTCAACATTGATATCGTGAGTGATCTAAGTCCATGACGAGTCAACATTGGTATCTTGAGTGCTGCTGTCGGGAATGGAGAGACGGGACACGGTGCCCGCCCTCACAGAGCCAGTCGAGTGGGTCAATGTGCAGTTGGTAGCTTCACACACTGCACAAAAACACGCTTTACCAGCCACCGACAAAATGTAACATAAGGCCACGTATAAAGATTCCAAAAGCCACCAATCATACATAACTCCACATGCCCAAGTATGGCGGCAATGTGGGCCAATGCTAAAGACTCTTGCCTTACATGTGAATCCGCAGCTAAAGGAATGCTACCAACGTCACTCGAAGTTTCTGAATGTTTTTCTGATGTAAAACGCACTTTGAGGAAAATGAAAGTTTTCAGTAGTAAAATAAGAATCCTGTATCCACCGTCCTACAAGCCAGAAGTAAGTACTCAAGAGTATGTGCGTTTACATGGTAGCACACGGACACCGTTCCCTGCGCTCTGTTCAGGGAAGCACTGGGGGCAGGTCCTGACAATATTCAGCGGAATTCAGGGCACCAGAGTCTGAGGCAGATCTGTCCCAACATCTCTTGTCCTGGCTTTCCATGGCATTTTTGCTACAGCCAGCAGGGGCATGTCAGGCGAGACGCCGCGCGCCATAACCGGGGAGCCTGAGTGCTTTTTCATTTACCACACAAAATGATATTTGACAGCCTCTGGCTCGAACCAAATTGTCTTTGCTTCCCAGCCGACTTCATTTCAAACACGATAGTCTGTGCCCACCCCCAACCTTGGGGAGGAGGTGTTGGGGGTTCCTCTTGGGGCTGGTCCACAACTGGTCAGTTCAAAGCAGCAGCAGAACCATGACTTTATTAAAAAATCATTTTATTGGGGGCTCATACAACTCTTATCACAATCCATACATACATCCATTGTGTCGAGCACATTTGCACACTTGTTGCCATCATCATTCTCAAAACATTTTCTTTTTACTTGATACTGGCTTACTAATCATACAAGATTTTAAAACTAGAAGGGACAAAATATTTCTTTGTATTAGTACTAGTATTGTCCTTTCAAATACTTACCTTTCCTCCTCAGGGTAAAAATAGAGATGATGTTAACGGATTTTTTTGGTCTTAAGAATTTCTTTAAAAGAATATCTTTAGCTTCCGGTCCCTGGCGTTCCGGGAGCTGCAGGCGTCGGTGCAGACATGGCCAGATCCAAGAACCACACCACGCACAACCAATCCCGGAAATGGCACAGAAACGGCATCAAAAAACCCCGGTCACAACGATACGAATCTCTTAAGGGGGTGGACCCCAAGTTCCTGAGGAACATGCGCTTCGCCAAGAAGCACAACAAGAAGGGCCTGAAGAAAATGCAGGCCAACAACGCCAAGGCTGCGGCTGCTCGCGCTGAGGCCATCAAGGATCTTGTGAAGCCCACAGAGGTCAAGGCCAAGATCCCAATGGGCGTCAACCGCAAGCTCAGCCGACTGGCCTACAATGCCCACCCCAAGCTTGGCAAGCGGGCTCGGGCACGTATTGCCAAGGGTCTGAGGCTCTGCCGGCCCAAGGCCAAGGCACAAAGCAAGGCTGATGCTCCAGCCAAGGCCACGACTCTAGCAAAAGCTCCCAAAGGCGCCCCTGCCCCAGCTCAAGCTCCCAAAGGCCCCCAGGCTCCCACAAAGTAGAGTTCTCTGTGAGGGCGAGAGGGACTGGTGTGAGCCCTGGGCTGCTGCCTGCATGGCGCTGGTGTCTTCTTGTGCTGTTTGTTGTACAAATAAACCCACGTGGTGCTGTTTTCGGTAAAAAAAAAAAGAATATCTTTAGGGTTGAGTACACTGAGAGCGAGTGCCTTACACTGCCAGAGAAGAAAGCTAAGGATACACTATGAGATTTGCAGGCTGGATCTGTCATTACTGAGAATGTAGAAGATTTAAGTAGATGACCGCAGAATTTAAGAAAATAATCACAGGAACATACCCGCTTAAACTTCCCAGAGACCTTATTCTGAAGTCTGCTGCAGTTGGTGCTGATCTGATAGGAAATGCTTTCGATTGTTTTTCCACTTTGAAGAACTGGATGAGATCCTGCCAATGTGATGACACAGATTCTACAAGGAGCAACAAATGGATCCTATGTTACTGCTTGGTATCACGCTTCCTCCCATAACCCAGCGTGCCTATTTGCACAAGGATATCTGTTGTTCCACAAGGATTTCTTGTTCCTCAAACTATTATTTCCCCCATTCTCCTTCTGCTACTCTTGGGGGACGACTAGAGAATAAGGAATGCATTAACAAAAAGAGGGCAGCACCCGAGTGAATGCCCTTCCCAAGCTACCAAAACCTTTGTGGTGCCACTGATGTAAGGCAGACCCCAGGCACGTCAGTAAGCGCAGGATACAGCATATGCCTCTACCCCAGCCCATTGAGGGACCTGGCAATTCAGTGGTTAGGCTGGCTATTTCAAGTAGCAGCCGACTGAGGGTATGGCTCCCCATGTGGACATTTGGGTAATCAGGCTCATTAAGATTCACTAGGTGGTGGAAGATTAATTTTTACCAACCAAACTCCCATAACATCATTTCCACACAGTGGAACATATTACTTTATTAGACATTTGTTCAATCCAAAAGGACCCCTCAAGACATAGTGGGTTACGCCTTGAACTGCTAGGCACATGGTGAACCAACCACTACACTCTGCTTCTGCAAAGATGTGTAGCCTTGAAAACCCACAGAGGCGATTCAACCCGGACCTGTAAGACCGCTATGAATCACAATGGACTCCGTGGCACTGAGTCTGTTTGGTTTGGCTTTGTTCAATCCAAGACTCTCAGGCTATACCACCAGGAGAAAAAATGAAATAGAATCAGTGCATTTAAAACCTCAATCTGCTCACCGGTTAGAATGCTGCAATATACAGTGGTCCTCACAGGGTTTCCCTTTGACATCTAGAAGAAAAAGTAAATGAGTCTGGTGGTTATTGAATCAATATTTACTGCTTATTCTAAGGCTGTGAGTGTGTGTGTTCACGCGCGTACGGGCACCCGTGCATCATTTTCAATGGCAACGTGAAAATTTTTTAGAGGTTCTGCAAATGCATGCAGCCAATATGGTTTCTTTGATTCATAGAGCTACAGTAATTACAGGATTGGAGACACATTTCCCTAAAAAAGATGCACTTAAAGGCTTCCTATAAACCACCTACAGGATCTAACCCAGATTCATTCTTACACAGTGAAGGTGATTAATTTCATGAGCCAGCATTCTGTATCCCCCAATTCAATGATCATGCTACCAGGAGAGCATGGGTCCCTGGTGACCTCACCGCCGCGGCCACCACCGTCACACAAATGGTGCAAGTTACCTGTCTACCTTAGTACAATGTGACCACTTATACACTGTAATGTATCTCCAATGTCTACGTGGCATTAAGGGCAGGGCAAAAATACAACGACGCCTCCCAAACTGCCAGCCACTAAAGCACCGAGTTCCTGCCCTTACCTAGCTCGCAGACATCATCTTAGACTACTCCTCTTCCCGCAAGCAACCTTGAAATATGCCCCGCATAGGCCAGGCCCTAAACGTCCCTGGCAGCATCTGGGCGCGAAAGGGAGCGATCCATCCAGTCCCTTTGACCAGGAGGAAGCGCCGGGCGAGCGCCTGCAGGGTCCCCCAGCCTCAGGCCGACGCGGCCGCGGCGGTGCGCAGGCCCGAGCGGCTTCTCGCTTACCAGCCTTGTACCAACGAGTGAAGTACCGATCGACAAGCGACGGGATGGACGGCGCCGCGGCCGCAGACTCCGTAGCCATGGCGACCCGCAGCGTGGCTACCCCGCCCTCCCGGGATCAAGCGCTTCCTCCCTGCAGACCCCGCGCGGACGCCTTTCCGGCGCGCCGCTGACGTCACGCGCACGCGCGCTGCGTCCCAGGCGCGCCGGCTCCGCCTCCCGCTGCGAGCCACGAGATTCTGAAGTTGCAGGCCTGAAACCTGACTGACTGCCTGGGGGTGACTCCGACTTTCAGTGGCCCTGTAGGACGGAGGAGAGCTGCCCCACAGGTGTCCAGTGACTCTTTATGGAAGCCGGCTGCTTCCGCTTTCTCTGGTGGGCGGCGAGTGGGCTCGACCGGCTCACCTCTCGACCAACAGCCCAACGCTTAGCCCCGCGCAGAGCGGGGACTAAATACTAGGGCGGGTGGCCAGGGAGACTTCCCGCACTAGGGCAGGCGGAGAACGGAGAGCCGCCTCCTGGCCACACCCCTTCCAGCCACGCCCCCGCCGTCCTCCAAGTCCAGCGTGTGTCCGTCCTGCTCCCTGGCTCGCGCGTCACTGTCGCGCCCGTCATCCCTCCTCAGCCCTCCACCTTGGGGTCAGGGGCCTGGTGGCTCCAAGTCCCAGTGTGCACCCCGAGGGGTCGGCAGCTGCGCAGTGAGCCAGGTGCGTGCGCAGGCCGGCGGACTCCGGGAGGCCTGCCACGCGTTCCCAGGGAGGCTCGTTCCTCAGAGCGCGGGCAGGTGAGAGTCCCCGACACCCACCTAGGTTAGCGGGCAAGGGGTCCCGGGCTCTGATCAGGGGTGCTCTGATGAAAGTGACCCCGAGCACCAATTTCTGTTTGCTGAGGGTCTGGGAGTGGAATGTGGCATTCATATGGGGTGCACTACTTTTCTGAAGCCTGCAGGCTTCTCCGGTGACCATGGGATGGGGGGTGGGTGGGGGTGGCATGGGCCAGGAACTTGCGTTCTTCCAACTACAAGGGTACAGCCTCTAGATTCCTTGCAGAAGATGGATGTACCCCTGAAAGCCAATCGAATGAATTGGTCCATAGTAGTAGGCAGTGGTTACAGAGGTTTGGGTACTGCGCTGTGTGTCTCTTCTGGGTATGGGACCTTTTCAGGGAATTGATTTCCCCTGTGCCGTTCAATCCGATCTCCGGTTACTCTCAGCACCCTCTTGAACCTTCAGCCCCTTACAGGTGACAAGTAAATGCTCAGCCCGTCTTTAATGGAAGCTACACAGTGGGCGGTAGGATTGGGGGCTGTGTCCCGCGGGGATCCGAACTGTACATTTGGAACCACAGAGGGAACCGTGAGTAGTTCAGTATGGTAGCTGCAAATCCCAGGAATGAGGAAAGGAGGCTGGAGAAGGCAGATCGAAGACACGCATCATACGTGCCCCCGAGTTGCCCTTCCCAACAGCCATATTGAGTGACTTGATGGTTGCTTCCGTGATTCTCCAGGGGCCAGGACATGAAGGCCCTTGTGTGTTTGGAAACTCGATTTGATGTAGTTGGATGAGTTCGAAAGGGCGAACAAAAAAGAAAATGACGTTTCAGCTCGAGCGATGGTTGGACCCCTAACTGCATCTTGGGAGGACGACGTGGCAAGTGACATTCCACTTTCCTAAGTATTTCAGCCTTGGAGCAAGTCTGCTCTGCCCTCCAGGGCTCCTGTTAGTTGAAATAGACTCCAGGGCAATAGGCCAAGGGTCATTTGGTAGGAAATTCTTTCCTTCCCTGGTTGGATCCCAGGTTGAATTCCATATGCTTGTGAGATAGCCTTGTGATAACATCCAAACAACCTCCCACTGCTTTATTCCGACTCATAGCATCCCCATGTAAGGCTCCCTGGGCTTTGTCAGTTTTCACAGAAGCGAATGACCTCATCTTTTCCCTTGGTGTAGCTGGTGGGTATACCCACCAAGCTGTGGTTAGCACAGTTTACTCTCTGCTTACTTTGGAACAGGGGTTGTTAAACTTTTGAGATGGAAGAGCCAATCCATGCCTTCACAACAATTTTAAAATTATTCGAGAGCCATAAATATATTTTTCAAACAAATGAAACAACCATTATCTGAATAATCTCCGTTAAAAAATTTCAGTTTTATTTCAGAGCAGCATGTATGTGCCACATGCGGCTCTTGAGTGTCAGGTTGTCGGTCCCTGCTCTGGAGCACGTGGGTTCAGTGCATTTGGAGGCCCTGGTCTAGGCAGTTAGATCCGGTTGGCTGTAGTCAAGGGCATGATGAGTAACCGAGAGATGGATGGACAAATGGGTAAGGGAAGTAGGTTTCAGGAAGTTAGGGAAGGAAAGGGAGCGAATCCTGGGGAGTATCACTTCTTAGAAGATAAGGAAGTAAAAAGGTGTGACAGCACAAGTCCTCGGAAGGTCAGTTTTCACGCCCTTTGCGATCTCCAACCTCCCCCTCAGGCCTCATTCACTCAACTTTTCTCAGTTCTCAGACATACTAAACATCCCTCCAGAGTTACGGCAATCTCAGATCCTCTCCTAACTTCCTGAAACCTACTCCCTTTCTTTCCCTTGCCCATTCGTGAGAAAGAAGGAGCTCATGTCGCGCGGCTCTGTTCTCAGTGAGTTGAGGGCTCGGGGTGTTGGCTGCGTGTGTCTGGTAGAGTGTCCGTCCCTACGCCGCCCATTGCCAGTCAGCCCATTATTGACCCGTAGCAAGACTCTGTAAAGGGGCTCCAAGCCGTTTTAACCACTGAATCACCAGGGCTGCTAGACATTTCCTTGATGGATGTTCAGTGGACCCGAGGCTGCTAACTGAATGGTTGGCAGTTTGAACCTCCCCAGCAACTCTGCAGCAGCAAGACCTGGTGATCCGCTTCCTTAAAGGTTCCAGCCAAACTCACTGCCATTGAGTTCTGACTCAAAGCTACCCTTTGGACAGGGTAGAGCTTCCCCTGTGGGTTTCCCAGACTGAAGCTCTTCATGGGAGTAGAAAGCTCCATCTTTTCCCCTCAGTGGCTGGTGATCTCAAACTGCTGGCCTTGCAGCTAGCAGTCCCACGTGTAACCTCTACACCACCCTGGCTCGAGCTGAGGAAACCCGATCCCAGGGACAGGGTCGCCGTGAGTCAGTGTAACTTCATAGCACAAACAACAGGATAGTGGAGTCTTCAATTCCAGATTCTCTCCAGCTGCCAGTCCATACACATAGAGATTTTCATATAGTTTTAATCAGTCTTGGTTTTCTGTGTGGTTATAAAGATAAGTTTATATTGCAAAGCAAAAATAGGCCCCCATTAATTTTGTTCTTTGCAACTTTGCCTAAGGAATAACTGATGACTAAATCTTCCTTAAAGAATCCACACTGAAATCAAGAATCTTGGCCCTCAGGAGTAAGCGTGCCAAACGGATTTGTGAACCTTTGGTTCGGAGACTGTGGCTGTGAGCAGCGAGTGGGTCAGGCTGCCTCCTGGCATCCCTGAGGGGGTATGCAATGCACGTTCACATAGCCCGCTGCCTCTCGGTGACACACAGATCGTTTCCCCCCTTCTCTCCCTCTTGGTGCCAGAGAGTTGATTCTGACTCATGGAGACCCTAGCGGACAGGGCAGAGCTGTCCTTTTGGGTTTCCGAGGCTGTACCTCATTAGAAAGCCTCATTTTTCTCCCCCGGAGCCCAACCGGAAGTATGCCACATCACTTCCCAGCCCTTCCCTGCTTCCCCTCAATCATTTACTTCTGAGTTCTGTCATCTGTCATCATTAAGCTCTTCCTTTCTCTCGTAGGAGTAAATAGTTTATCAGGAGATAAGTGTGCTTGTCTTGGGACTTGCTCCATCATGCGAAATCTAAAGTTGCTTCGGACCCTGGAGTTCAGGGACATTCCAGCTCCAGGGACACCCCAGTGCTTCTCTCTCTGGACGGAACAAGGCACAGTGCTCGTTGGCTCCGAACATGGCCTGCTCGAAGTAGACCCCGTCGCAAGAGAGGTACGTGCGTGGTGGAGAATGCTAGCGCTAGGCATGGCCGTTGGGAAAGATGGTGGATCTGCGCTATTTCTGAAGTGGAAATCGAGGTTTCAGTTTAGAGAAAGGCGTTTTGGAATGGCACACGCTGTGTGAGAAGAGACTGCACTAATTTGGTGTGTGTTTTGGTGGAAGGTGAAGAATGAAATTTCATTGGTGGCAGAAGGTTTTCTCCCAGAGGACGGAAGTGGCCGCCTGGTCGGGATTCAGAACTTGCTGGATCAGGAGTCGGTGTGCGTGGCCACGGCCTCTGGGGACGTTGTGCTCTGCAATCTCAGCACGCACCAGGTGAGCGGGGCAGGGCGTTCCCTGGGAAAGGAGCATTCATGCCTTCAAGCAAGGCGCTAGCCCCGTGCCGCTGCTTTCCCGCGAGTAGCCGCAGTGGAGTGGATGTTTCTACAGAAAAAGTCGTGGGCACGGCGTTAGCTGCGTGTCAGACTTCTCCCAAAGCTCCGCATTCGCCTCCGGTATCTGTTCATCGGAACGCTGAAGATAGTCCAAGTTTGGAGGATGGATGGGCTTTACCTGCCTGTCTTTTTTCTTTCATGTAGATATAAACACACCGTCCCATTCTTGTGTGGTTGACGTATATCACCTATTATTAGAATCTGAATTTGAGTTATAACCTTTCTTTCTCAATTTAGAAAATCTTTGGAATGTTTATATAACTTGAGCTTTCTGTAATGAGTACTGATTACATGTCCTTGCCAGTTAACTCGAGTCCCTGAACTATAGATATGAAGTAATACACAGTTAGTATGTGCCTATCTTAAAACTTCCCGGGCATTTGCTCTGTCTCTTCTTAGGCAGAAGCCCTCAGATTGAATTTCTGGGTTTCTACCTTTAACTTAACAGCAGTGATGTCAAATGACTCTTTTTTACACAAATAAACGTACACATTATATGGACTTTCTGCAAATGGAGAGCCCCCTCCATGAGCCTCCTTTGCGTGCTTTGTGAGTTACATGTGGACAGATGGGTCCGATGCCTGATTACTCTTCATGTTCCATAACTGCCTGTTAGTTGTGATCTCTTTAACATCGACTGTGTCACCATAGGCATTAGCGTGGTAATAGCCGTCATATATTACGTATTTACAGTGTGCCAGACACTCTCTTAAGGGCAGTCCATGCCAAATTACATTACTCTTCCCTCCAGCCTAGGAGGTAACTTGTTTCTCTGTTCTTCAGAGGAGGGGACTGAGGCACTAAGAGCTCAGGGTTACATAGTTTCAAAGGGGGGTGTGAATCCTGGTGGTCTAAATCTGACGCCTTCCCCCTCAACCTTTTATAACCGTTAATAGAGATACACAACTACACCCTTCACCAGATGTAGGGAACTGAGCATATAATCGTGCAGGAGTAGCTGTCCTTGTCTCAGTTTATGGGTAGGGGTACTGCAGCCATCAAGTGTAAAGGCACTGCATTCCCTGTGTTTAAAAGGCATGCTTTTGTTTTCCAACACTTGGTAGGATTTGTTTCCTGATTTTTGAACTCCTTCTGTACACGTGACTCATTCAGTGGTGCACATTCAGCCCCTCTGTGGCCAGACAACGGTCTTGCTCCTGACTGTGCCCAAGAAAACCTAACATTGTTTGTTCACCACATTTCCCATCAGCTTCATCCCCAACCCCGCCACACACATCGCACCCATTGCCATGGACACTTGTGTTGCTCCTTTGCCTCTGAACTTTAACTACTGTTTTGCCTCCACACTGCTTTTCCTGGTGAGCTCGCTCTCCCAGCCCTGTTCTTGCTTTTTAAGAAAAACTGCCCTGGACTCCCCGGTCACGTGTCATTCTGAGCTTCCCCTTTGCTTCCCAGAGAACCCTGGTTACAGCCCTAACCCTCCTCCAGTGTCTTTCTCTCCTCCTGAGACAGCTCTGTCATTTCTCATCCCTGTGCCCAACATCATGCCTCGTCTCTTAACACCGCTTCTCACTGTTTGTTAGTAAACCCATGTTGCGTACTTTGCCTTCATTTGTTCTGGTTAAAGTCAGAGTAGATGCTGACATAGGTGCTGGCGATTCACACTCTCCCTTTGCCCTGTTCTGTCTAGCTGGAGTGTGTTGGGAGTGTAGCCAGCGGCATCTCTGTCATGAGTTGGAGTCCTGACCAAGAGCTGGTGCTGCTGGCCACAGGTAAGCTTGCCGCCAACTGACCTTGTCTCCAGCAGCGCAGGCTCCGAGGGCTCTGCATGCAGGAGAGCTGAGAATACGCGCGGCGTGGCGCGAGCATCGGGGCATATAAATGAGCCCGCGTGTCCTGCTGTGACTGTCAGCCTTCTCCCTCAGCTCTGTAGCTTTGTGCTGGGGATGTCGCGTTCATGACACGCCATGGAAACCCTTGCTGGTGCTCCTCCTAGGTCAGCAGACCCTGATTATGATGACCAAAGACTTTGAACCAATCCTGGAGCAGCAAATCCACCAGGACGACTTTGGCGAAAGTGAGTACAACCTGGGTGAAGCATTTTGCAGCCCTTGGAATTCCACCTCAGTTTTGATCATTTATTTGCATATTGATCACTGTGTCCTAAGCCCAAGGAGCTATGAAACTTAAACCCACTTATTAGATGGCTGGTAGGCCCTTTGGCCATCTCAGGCCTTAAAAGGCGCCCTCTGCTGGCCCCACAGGTCTGGAGATTGGCTTCCTTTGTCAGTAACCTGGGGCCTGACTAACGGTGGGTCACGTCCCCTGGATCTTGCTGCGCTAGAGTGGGACTAGCTCCTCTGGGAGACCATCCTGGAGAGGAAAACAAGAGGTCGGGAAAAGGCTGACATTCGGATCTACCGACAAGGCCTTAATCCGCCCTGTGCAGAAACAGCTTCCGCTGAGTTCCGACCGAGGCCTTGTAGGCACTGAGGCTGGCGGAGTGCCGAAGGTGAAGAGATGGCTTCTGGAGTGGACGGTGTTCTGGCCACAGTAAAGGCATTGGTCGCTGGCCTGATTGAGGAGATAGGCAGGGCAGAAGGGATTTAAATATTTGCTGAGGTCCAATCTCATGCCGTCTTACTTCATCAGCTCTGAAAATCTTTTAGGAAACTGCAGCCATTCCTTCAAAGTTCTGAAATCATTTACTAAGTCAGTCCTGGGAAGCCGACTAGGTGCTTGGTGTTGCCGACCATGGGCAGTGTGGAGAGGCAAGCTTTCCCACTGTGCAGTCCCCAAGTACAGGAGTGAAATGCTTGGGCAGTGTGAGAGGGGAGGAAGGAAGGGAGGAGGTACTTGGAGAGGGAAGGCTTCCCTGGGAAGCAGCGCTGGAGCTGAGTGTGGGGTGAAGTGCACTGAACAGAGGAAAGCTGAGGGTGGAGGAGCAGCCCGAGCAACTGAGTGTCCACTGCCAAGGAGAGATGCTTCCTAGAAGCCAGGGGCAGTGCCTGGCTTACTCAGAGTGCTGTGAGCCATTGGGTCTCTAGGCAAAATAGGGTTATTTGACACTGGCTGCTGCTCAGTCCAGAACTGAGAGGCTTTCGAGAGGATCTAGGTAATGGCTGGTGACTGCGCATGAAGAATAACAATGAAACTGCTGTCGTTTTAATTCACTTACCTATTGGTTGTTTTGCGTGTTCTTAATTTGTTCTCTAGGCAAGTTTATCACTGTTGGGTGGGGCAAAAAGGAGACGCAGTTCCATGGATCCGAAGGCAGGCCAACAGCAATGCAGATACACATGGTAAGGTTGGTCTGATGAATACAGACCTTTCCTTAGGACAGGTAGAAATTTCCATCAGGAATCCAGGGTGCCAGTTAGAGGCTGGTAACAGATGCACGTCTGCTGCTCTAGAGCCCCCAGGGAGCACAGGCACCACCCTGCAAAGGAATCGTTGGATGACTTCTCCATCCATTTCAAGAAATGGGGCCTCACAGGTGGAAAGAGAATGCCCTTCCCTCCCTCTCCGAGCACGCCACTGCCCTGCACACGCTGGAGTCATCCACTCACTGGAAACCCAAACCCACTGCCCCCCAGTGATCCTGGCAGCAGTGCCGATCTTTATGGGAGCAGAGCCTCACCTTTCTCCTCTGGTTAGCTGGCGGGTTTGAACCATCAACCTTGGGGTTAGCAGACCAACACTTGCCCACAGCGCCACCCAGGGCTCCTTAGTTTTCCTTGCTTGTGGCTTAGAAGATCTCAGGCACTTTAGTGGTAACCTAATGACTGGATCTAATAGCTTAGAGTGCCCCTTAAAGGCAGGCAGCGTGAGACAGGCGTTTGTCCTCAGGCGGTGTCTGGGGAAGTCGCTTCGCGCAAGTGTCTGCCACCATGTTACAGTTCTTTATACTCTTTTATCTTCCTTTATAGTATGAACCTTGTGAAAACATTCATTTAAAAGCATTATTGAGTAAAAGTGAGGTCCCGAGAAGATGTGTGCTTTTTATTATTCTCTGGTACCCTGCCCAATACTCCCAGGGGTGGCATTTCTGTTGGAAATGCGCCAATGACGGTTGTCACCAGGAGGCTGTGGCCAGGCTCCTACCCAGCGTGAGTCTCAGTGTGCTTTTTGAAGTAGACATGCTACGGCTCCCAGGCCAGGGCCTTGACAAGATTGGGAAGGAACAGTGTATCAGGGAGCTTCAAAGAGACTGAGTGGTTCGTAAGTAATTTGGGGGATAATAGAATTAACGATTGGTAAGAAACTTTTGAAGTGAAACAAAAAAACCAAACCACAACAACTACATAGTTTTTATTTCAAGATAATGAATGTTTTGAGTAAGATACGCATTCTCGGTCAGCTTTAATCTTCTGTGTGCTCCCTCGGCCCATTTGGAGCGGCAGAGAATGGGCAGGAAAATGGAGCACGTATTCCCAGACATGAGCTTGCTTCCTCAGCATGAACTAGCAGCTGCCTGGTTTTCCTCACTCACTACCATCAACGGGATTTGGACTTTGCGACTCTAGGGGCCCGAGTAGAGGTGCCCCGGAGGACTGCCAAGGCTGTAAGTCTCTATGGGAGCGGAAAGCCTCATCTTCCTGTCCAGCTTAGCATAGCTTTCCTATCCTTCAGGTTTTTAAGTGATGTTTTTGCGGGAATAAAACAGAAATGGGAACATAAACGAGGCCTAAGGAAAGCGTTTATGCACATCTGTACTTTTTAAAAAACAGTTATTGTGGTGTGTTACCCTCCAAACTCTCTTTAAGACCATAGACAACGGGGCTTCATAAAATCATGGAGAAGTTTCATAATCTTTTAATTCCGTTTTTCCATGAACTGTTTGAAGTCCTTTGCTGATCGATGCTGCCGCCTGGATGAACAGCAGAAACATTTTGCTGAGTACAAAGAAGCCAGTCACAAAAGATTGCTTGTCTTTTAAGACTCCGTTTTGTGTGACATGTCCAGAACAGGCCGATCTTTGGATACGGAGAGTAGCTTAGTGTTGGCCGCGGACTAGGAGTAGGGGCTATGTATGAAGGGTGAGTAGTGACCGGTCATGGGTGTAGGATTTCTTCTTGTGGATGGTGAAAACATTCAAACTTGAGATCACAGTCACGCAACTCAAGGCAATTTGGATGGATTAGTCAGATGCTAATTTGTTTACTCTGAGGAACGATTTGATTTTTCAGTTGTATCGATGTAGTCTTTCCTTTTTTGTTGGCTGAGCTCTCCCAGTGACTTTTAATATTGACTCCAGGGGATGCTGTTTCCCAGCCGTTGTAAAGAAAAACAAGTCTCATACTGTTGGCTTGGGCTCAGAGAACGTGTGGAGGTTTCCTTTGATCGCTTCGGGGCCTGCGAGGCCGCTTGGCAGGAAGGGTCCCTGAAGCTGGTTTTCCAGAGTGCCTGGGTAGGAGCAGTGGTGCTTCCGTGCTTTTGCGTTGGGCTGCATTTGTTTTTTATTGAATGCTTTTATTGGGGGCTCTTACATCTCTTATCAATACAATTCATACATTCATCCATCGTACCTATGTTGCCACATCATTTTCAAAGCATTTTCTTTCTACTTTAGCCTTGGTATCAGTTCCTCATTTTTCCCTCCCTCCCCCGCCGACTCTTCCTCACGAACCCTTGATAAATTATAGATTATTACTTTCATATCTTACATTGTCCTCTGTCCCCCCTCACCCACTTTTCTCTTATTTGTCCCCCTGGGAGGGGGTTACATATTGATCCTGGTGATCGAGTCCCCTTTTCTCCCCCCACCCTCCCTAGTATGTCTACTCTCCTTATTGGCCCTGAGGGGCTTACCTATCCTGAATTCCCTGTGTTGCAGGCTCTTATCTGTAGCAGTGTGTATGCTCTTGTCTAATCTGATTTGTAAGGTAGAATTGAGGTAGTGGTGGGGAGAAAGCACCAAAGAACTAGAGAAAAGTTGTATGTTTCTTCGGAGCTATACTGCACCCCGACTGGCTCATCTCTTCCTTGTGACTCTTCTGTGAGGGCACATCCAGTTATCTACAGATGGGCTTTGGGTCTCCACTTCTCATCTCTCCTCCCCAAACCCATTCACATTCATATGATTTATTTCTGGGTCTTAGATGCCTGATACCTTTTCCCATTGATAGCTCATGATCATACAGGCTGGTGTGCTTCTTCCATGGGGGCTTTGTTGATTTTCAGCTAGATGGCCGCTTAATTATCTTCAAGCACATCAAGCTTTAAGATGCTATCTCTTTTGATAGCTAGGCACTATCAGCTTTCTTCACCACATTTTCTAATGTACCCATTTTGTCTTCAGCGATCGTGTCGGGGAGGTGAGCATCACAGAATGCCGGATTATTAGAACAAAGTGTTCTTGTGTTGAGGGAGTACTTGAGTCGAGGGCATTGGGCTACTTATTGCGAGGTCAGCAGTTGGAAACCACCAACCACTCTGTGGGAGAAAGAGGTAACTTTCTACTCCTGTAAAGACTTCGTCTGGGCAGCCAGCAGGACAGTTGTCTTACACAGTGGGATGTTCACAGTGGGATGAGTCAGAGTCAACTCGAGGGCACGGTTGGCTTTTTGGTAATCTTTTATGACAATATGGCTGTTTAATAGCTTGGGGCATGTTTACCTCTGGGCTGCTTCAGCCTGCCAGTAACATCATTGTGTCTTCCTGTCCTCAGCCTGAGTCGGCTCTGCCCTGGGATGATCAAAGGCCACAGATTACCTGGCGTGGGGACGGACAGTTTGTTGCTGTGAGTGTTGTTTGCCCGGAGACAGGTATGGAAATAAGTTCAGTGAAACAAAAACAAAACTCTTAATCTTACGAGTTCAGGACGGTTTTTTGCTTTTTGCTGTGGCTTTCTTTACACGTGCAAGGGAAGGGTACACTGCTCTCAGTGTTTACTGAGGTTGGCATTCAGAGAGAGCCACCTGTGAGACGACATTGAGCACATCCTAAGTCGTCATCCTTTTGGCTAGTACTTGAGGTCAAGCTTTGGGCTGTGGTAGGAAGCATCCCCTTTATGTCCAGCCACAGTGAAATCCCCGGGTGTTGCTGCTTCTCTTGTTGGCCCTCGGAACATGAAAGCCTCATTTTTACGTGGTCATTCCTTAAGGATTCCATCCGCCCTTCCCTTTTGCATCATAACAACTGTTGTGCACATTCTGTTACTTGCTTGGCACTAGGCAGGTCTCCAACATGCAGACCGTCTCACATGTCTTTCCCAGGTGCAAATGTGAGGGTTAATGGCTCCAGGTGCAAATGTGAGGGTTAATTTAACATGTTCAGCAGGCTTAATCTGATGTGCCTTTCTCAAACCATGGCAATTTCTACGTAGTAAAGAAGGTGTCTGAAACGTTTCTGGCGTAACGAAATCCATCCTAACGTTTTGCCTTTCTGTTTTCTCACTCTACTCCCTGCCCAGGTGGTCGGAAGGTCAGAGTTTGGAGTCGAGAGCTTGCTTTGCAGTCGACCAGTGAGCCTGTGGCAGCACTGGGACCGGCCCTGGCATGGAAGTGAGTGGGAACTGTAGAGTACCGTCCCCCGCCCCCCATGACCCCCATCATCTCAGAAGACACTGGAGCCCTGCGTAGTGGGAGATACCAGTGAAATACAGATGTGTGTTACTCCGAGGGTTATGTATTTTCCCTCATTTGGCTGTAAGACTTTTTTTCTCCCCCTAAGTCTGGATTTAAGTTGAATACTTATTGCTGCCCTTTCTCGCAGATCTGATCATTCCCAGGCCCATACATTTTTAATTCTTAATTGTGCTTGGGAGGGAAGTCACGGCTTCCAGATCTTGATGGAGTAATTGGAACTTGGAGGAAATTGGAAAACGGAGTTCCTTCCTCTGCTTGCTGGCAGGATCTGCTTGCTAAGGAACATGCAGGCCTTAGATGTGGGCCTGCACCCGCATCACCCTCCTGGTCCCTTGTGCAGTCCTCACCTGTTTGTCCCCTGCAGTTGCCCTGATTGCAGATACATGCACCATCTCCTCTGTCTCACTAGCATCTGTTACATTAGGCCCCTAGGCTTCAAACATCTTGTTTCTGTTCAGCAACTAAGGGACCATTGGGCAGTAGAGCAGAGAGAAACCCGTAAAACTTGAGGGACAATGTAAACAAGATGAAGCTGTTGAGATGTTTTAGTGGATTGAGATGTTGAAAAATTGCCTGCTGGAGCATGGATTGTGATGCTTCGAAGGGTCATGGAAGAATGCAAATAAAATATTATGGAATTTTCCCCATGATCCTTTTGAAGCCTCCCCCTGTTTGCTAACATGGTAGAGTTGAAGGAGAAGTAGGTGACAGTTTTATAGGCGATTGCCCTTGAATGGTTCAAATAATCGGTTTAATTTAAAAACTGCCCTGCTGTCACTGAAATACGCATGGCTCCGTGGGGACATGGCACGTTAGAAAGCGGCCTGAGCTGTCTTTCAGGAGACACTGTCCCACAGGAGGACGATGTATTCGTGAAGGGCCACACGGATTGAAATGGCCTCCGATGCCTGAAGGTTCATTTTTGCTGGGCGTCATTTCTCTGAGTTCGTCTTGGCGGTGAGCCGGCCAGCTGCTCACGCGGACGTGCTAACATGCTCTGTGTGTTCGCGCTCAGGCCCTCCGGCGGCTTGATTGCATCGACACAAGACAAACCCAACCAGCAGGATGTTGTGTTCTTCGAGAAGAACGGGCTTCTTCACGGGCACTTTACTCTGCCTTTCCGCAACGAGAAGGTGAAGGTAGGTGCCCAGGTCTTTCTGTGATCGCGTGAGAAGGGCTTGGTACAGCTGGAGGAGGGCTTTATTTTCCACCCGGCTATAAGTAACTCCAGAGTAGATCGTAGGAAACCTGGAGGCATCTCATGTGAGGTTTACGTAGATATAGAAGAGAAATTGTTTTTACAAGGAAGACGTGGCATGTCTTTCGCAGTTTCAGACATCCCACCTAGAGATGCTGTGGAGGAAAAATCCTGGTCCACGTTCAGAATATCAGCCTTGGAAAACTTACAGGATACCGTTCTCTGGTGCATCTGGGCTTGCCAGGCTCTGGCAGAAATACGAACGGTATGCCAGTATACCTAGGTTTACACTACACTGCCAGCCTGACCCTGTGGCCATAGGAAAGAGCCATACGATGCGCTTCTGTCCAGATTACAGCCAAGACAGCAGTTAACTCTGGCACCCGGAGCCCCTCTGACTGAGAATTGACTCAGCACCAGTGCTTTTTAGTTGCCTTCAGTTAACTGCTGAGGCCACAGGCCCTACATGTATGATCGCTTGCTTAATTTGTAGGATCCCAAGGGCTTGTTACTTCATAGGGATTTTTCTATTTTGTCCTTTCCTTTCTCCCTGTAGCCACTCTGGTCAAAGAAAGTTGTTATAGTTAATTACTGTCCATAGCTTATTCAGATAATTCTATTTGAAAAAACCTGTGGTCTTTTGACTCAGGATCCTACATTATCAGCCCTGAGAGTGTAGTGGGTTACAAGTTGGGCTGCTAATCCCAAGGTCAGCCCTTCGAGCCTAAGGAAATATGAGGCTTTCTGCTCTTGAAAAGATTCATAGCCCAGAAAACAAAACAAAACATGTCCTGCTCAGGGACCCCAAAGTGTGGTTCTACCCTGTCCGAGGGGGCAGCAATGCGTCAGAATCACCTGGGTGGCAGTGAGGTGTGTTTCTGAGTTTTCCTGTCTCCCTAGGTTTCCTCTTGGCTGGGCAGACTCTGAGACCTTCTCTTGGATGACTTGGACAGTTGTGAGGTGTCCTGGCCAAGCATTATGGTGGGGGTGCCCACGATTAGATTGGTTCCTTGACTGTAGGTTAATGGTTTACAGGTAGGGTTCAGCTCAGATAGGCAGATGATTTGGTTTGTGAGAGCAAGAAACCACCTGTTTTGTGGATCTTGAAGTGAACACATAGTGCAAAGCCATGACAGCCATTTCTCCGGCTAGGTGAATGGCCTGTTCTGGAATGCAGACTCCTCGGTGCTCGCCGTTTGGCTGGAAGACCTGCCAACAGAAGAACAATCCACTCTGAGAACGTATGGTAAGACAGCCGAGGTCGTCCATTCAGCGGCACGTCTCATCAAAGGTTGTTGGGGTTTTCTTCCTCTCTTCCACCGAGAATCAGTGTCAGCCGAGGGGAGAGAGTGGAGAGGCGAGCGTGCTCTGGTTTGGATGATGGACCGTGCTCTCTCTGGGGGCGGTGGTCCTGCTGAAGACCCCGCCAGCCGCAGGACGGCGCTCAAGTGAAGGAGGGGCTCCCTGGGCTCTCAATCCTCCGTAGCTTTCCAAGGATGTCAGTACACTTACTGCTTGATTGTTTCCGAGATGGCTTTCAAGCTTTGTAATCAGGACAGTAGTTTCTTCCACTGGAACATTATTAAGATGCTCAATATGTAAAGTAAGTAAATAAGTCAAGTTCTGTCTGGGTTTGGTGGCCCCAAGGGATTATATGACTTTTGTACTCAGTCTTGGCAATACTGGGTGTTATAGTTTCCCTTAAAGTTTTTCTCGTAGGCAACATGAAAACTAGAACATTATGAAAGCTTAAATGTGCACATCTTTGTCTGATGGTAAAAAATCCCGCTTTTAAAATATTAGCCACTTACCATCTTTTGCAAATTACTTTGTTTCCTCTTTAGTTATGTCACTGTAAGAATGTTTACTTAGCAACTGTATTCAGGTGTCAACTTTTTATGCATCAACTCTTTCCAAATATTTTTTCTAATTGTCCCTATTGTGTTTGTAATGTCACTTTACTTGTGCCTTTCTTACTTAGAAGATCTTTTGTTGTCTAGCGTGTGTGTGTCTGTTTCACTCTGGTTATCGCTCACCTTACGAGAAGCTTTTCCCAACCTAAGATTATGTCATGTGCCACCTGTGGGTTATGTGTGTGTGTGTTTCCAGTATGTTTATTGCTTTGGAATAGTTTTGTATATAAATTTGTTAATTAATAATTTTAATCTGTTTGTAGACTTTAGTTTCCACTTGTTTATTCATTTCAACAGAATAGTTCTCAACCCAGGCCTCCTTTCAAAGTTGAAGTCAATCTGTTGGACTAGGAATTGTATAGCTGTGTGTTTAAATCAAATTAAAACTCCCTAGTGATTTAAATGTACAGCCAGAGAACACGTCTGGCAATCCACTGAGTCAGAGGCCAGGCCCGTGGTCTGCTCGCCACAACTTCTGCCCTCACGGACTGTAGGGAGCATGTTGTCTAACTTCCCACCTTATTAGGTAGAAATATTGTAATTGTGTGGTTAGAGAACCATGTTAGAGTCACTGTCACTGCTCATTGAAGAATTAGTGAGCAGGGAGATGTTTAAGAACATTAGTTCCTTAATAAAGGTATTAAATTGTGTGCATCATCTGCTTAACTGACTTGGTTTTGACATGATTGGGCCTTATTCTTGAAGAGATTTCTGATAGTACAGCTGGAAATTGGCTTAGGCTGTGGGATAGATTGGTTTCTGAGAGACTACTCCTGGTATTGGAAAGGTTCACTGAATGTTAATCTCTCGTAGAAGGGGCCTTGGTGGTCGGTGGTTAGGTGCTCAGCTGCCAGGTGGCGCAGTCTCTACGAGAGGAAGACGCAGTTCCGCTCCCTTACGGACTGCAGCATAGCAACCCAGCGGCACGGTCCCGCTGTGCCACGCGGAGTGGCCGTGAGTCAGACTTGACTGCACAGCTTTAGTTAATGCCAGAGAGATAGTAGCATAATGAGACTGGGTCAGTTGTTCTTGGATGGCGTTTCGTCCTCCCTTTAGTCCAATTGCCTCACTTTCATCAGCCTCTAGCCATCATCGTTGTTGCTGTTTTAATGAAGAAGCCGCGTGAGAAGGGTCCTTTCCACAGTACCTCTCGCCTTCCAGCAGACCCTCTGCAGTCTGACCCCAGCCCCTGACAGCCCCCTCCTCCCCCTGCAGTGCAGCTGTGGACTGTTGGGAACTACCACTGGTACCTCAAGCAGAGTCTCCACTTTAGTTCCTGTGGGAAGAGCAAGCCCGTGTCTCTGATGTGGGATCCGGTGATGCCGTACCGGCTGCATGTTCTCTGTCAAGGCTGGCATTACCTCAGCTATGACTGGCACTGGACAACGGACCGGTGCGTGGGAGACAGCGACAGTGACCTGGCAAACGTGGCCGTCATTGATGGGCGTAAGTTTCTGGAAAAGTGGGCCCTGGTCCTGGTCCAAGAGCCCGAAGGCTGTGGACCAAGGCCCGCAGATGACGTGTTTTGAGGTGGGCAGTGGGGAATCGTTTTCATGTATTTTGGTTGGTTGTGTGCTTATACTTGGGGATTTGTTTTTACTTGAATGAGAATGCCCTTGCTCGGTATGTGCTTTGTCCTGAAAACTGTATGTTCTACCGTCGACCCATCCTGGCACACACCACCCAGCTCTCGGTGTGCTGGCTCTATGACCTTCACATGTTGACATGTCTGGTCTTTGAGGATCCGGCACAGAAGAGGGGAAGGGTTGTAGTGGGGCCTCGGGGGAGGTTTATATCAGAGAGCATGCACCACTTAGGCTACTTTGTTTTCTGAGAAAATACTTGGCAGTGGTATACCTCCCCAGGCGGTTCAGTTCAGGTTGCATGTCTCTGTTTGGTGCCAGGAGGGTTTGTTGTTGTTGTTTATTTTTGAGGAGGGGGGTTAGCAGTTGGGGAGAAACAGCCATCCAGATCGTTCACTTATTCCCAGCATAAAAGAACACTTCCTTCTAAGCTCGTCAGGTGAGGTTGGGTTCTAAGTCACGTTCAGTATAGTGGTCTTCATTCGATGCACAGTTGGCACGGATGGCCACAGACTTCTGGTCTGTCGTGCTCCATATCCAGGCGTCAGGAAGTGCCTTCAGGAATTTAAGGTACTCATCCTTTTGCTCTAGTCTGATATGGTTTCTAAGCCCAGGTTTAAAACTATAACTCTGAATGCTTTGCCTTCTTGCCTTCCTCCTTGGCACTTAAGGCAGTTTGAGCTTCAAAGGTGAACTTGGCTAGGCCTCAAGGTGACAGCAGTCACATATATCCATTAGAACCCATAACATTTACGCCCCTCTTCCCACTCCCACCACCTAACACGCTGACGTAAAGGCTGTGAAAGATCACTGGAAGTTACTTTTGTAAAGATTTACATGTGTTCTGCCATCATGATTACTGGGTGGTCCACAGTGCTGTTCAGATGCTTTCTTGTATGACTCAAACTCCCAATGACGCTTCCTGCCTTGCTTTCCCACCTGCAGACCGCGTGTTGATAACCGTCTTCCGGCAGACTGTGATCCCGCCTCCCATGTACACCTACCGACTGCTGTTCCCAGAGCCTGTGAATCAAGTCATGTTCTCTGCACACCCTCAGAGGAGGAGTGACCTCGCTGTGCTGGATGCCAGTCACCAGGTTTCCATCTATAAATGTGGTATGTGCAGAACCTGCTGTCACGGGGTTCACAGTGAAGCCCCCCTGCCCCTCGGCAAGAGCACGTGACCATCGATCAGCTCACTTGGTGCCCGGACTCTCCTCTTTCTGCTCGTTTTCAAGTTTACGGTCGACGTCACTGTCAGTGTGGCATTTCATTGGCCTGACAGCTTTCGGGTTTTTTATAATCCTACTTTGGCTTACAAAAGGAATTGCTTTTATTTTACTGAACTTGAAGAGTTAAGTTTAAAGGACCCTGATGGTGTTGTGGTTGCATGTTATGCTGCTCACCTCAAGGTCAGCAGTTCGACATCACCAGCCTCTCCATTGGGAGAAAGACAGGGCTCTCTATTCCCGTGAAGAGTAAAGAGTCAGAAACCCACAGGAGCAGTTCGACCCTGTCCTGTCGGGTTGCTGTGAGTTGGAATTACCTTCATGGCAGTGAGTGTGGGTTTTGTTGTTGTAGTTTGAAGAGTCAGGTACCGTGGAGTGCTCTTTAATCTGGAGAGGGGCGAATCGCCCATGCAGCTTTAGTATGTTGTACAAGATGTGTAGACTCTGCACGCATTTTCACTTAATCTTCCTCGCCCTGCTTGGGCTTGTTTGAGGCATGGGGTTCTCCTGTTTCATAGATGAGAGAACAATATGCCAGAGGGCTTGTGATTTCCCTGAAGTCTCCGTGGCTAAGCAAGAGTGGACACGGGCCTCAGTACAGTGGCCAACCATCCTTGCTGTAGTGGAGCCTCTAGACCAGAGATGCTGAAGGCTTGAACCCGGGCGGTGGCTGTAGAATCGGAAAGAAGAGAGAAAGTGTGCAAATCCAGGAATGTACAGCACTTCTGCAGAGTGTGGAGAGAGTGGCTCTAAGTGTGGCAGAGGCGAAGGGAAACCTTGTCAGAAGGTGTGGAGCAGTTTCCGGTGGAGACCCGAGGGTGGGTAGCTCCGGTGGAGTTGCACTGGCTGGATGCCAGCTTTGGGCACTGGCTTGGTGAGTGAAGTAGGAGGGAGGGTGAGTTGGTGAGGTTCAAGGGTACTGGGGTAGGAAAGGCAGACGTTAGCTTCGTGTTGTACAGGGAGTCAGGCTAGTCACTGAGATCGGAGGAGAAGCGTGGGTGTTGAAGTCCGAGCTGAGCTCCCGGTGCCTGAACTGAGCAGAAAGGAGCACTCCTGGCAGAGGAAGGGCTCGGAGGCAAGTGGTGGACTTTGGACAGGGTGGGGACAAATCAGATGACAGCGTTGGCAAGTTAGGTACCTCTTTTTCTCCCCATGTTGATGGATCCGTTATGTGCCAGACCTTTTGTGGTCTTTGCTTTTATGGAGTTTGTTTTCTGGATGGAGAGAAAGATACTAAATACAAATACAAGAAAGATAATACATTAAAATAAAAAGAAAGTGTGGGGAAGAATTCTGTTATCTTTTTGTTTCTCTGTGAAGTCTGTAATGTGTTCGCTAGCACGTGCTGTGGAGGGAAATAGAGCAGGGAGGAGTAGGGGGTCTGCTGGAAGAGGGTGCACTTTCCATTAAAAGCACACAGATCTGGCCTCTCTGGAAAGGTGGCGTTTCGGCCGAAATCTGGTGGGCATCAGCAAGGGAGCGGCGCACTCCTTTGAAGAAAGAAGGTCTTCCGCGGAGTGAAAAGCACCTCCAGAGGTGCCCGTATGTTTAGAAGACAGCCAGGAGGCCAGGCTGGGGGCAGCAGAGCCCTGAGGCCTGGGAATGGCCTCGGGGCCATGGTGAGAGGACAGAGCCTGCAGGCCTGTGCGGGCCCTGGTGAGGCCTTGGCTCTTATGCTGAGGTAGGACGCCATTGGTGGGTTGTGCCCGAGGGTGCTGTAGCTGACCTGGCTTTTTCAGGGATTGCCCTGAGCAAATGGAGACAGGAACAGAAGAGAACTGGGAGGGCTCGTGGGTTCTCGGCGACAGCCGAGCGTTGATGGCGGGAGGAACGGTGCTTTGTGAGAGGCAGCCCTCTGCCCCATCTGATGACGATGTGACCTTGACTGGTGAAGATGGTGACAGGTCCTATATGGGGAAGGAAATGGTGTTGATAAGGACTGGGAGGTAGATTCTGGAGATTGAAGAAAGAGGGTGAGATGTACTCTATGACTCGATGCAGAGCCCCTTGTACAATGTAAGCAACATCTGTATCGTTAGCCATAATGTGTCGGCATTTTTTCTCTTGAGGTGACAGTCCCTGTGAAGACTCTACCATGAAACTGGGCGCCGTGGGTGGAAACGGATTTCAAGTTCCCCTCACAATACCTCATCTGGAAAAGAGATACATGTAAGCTCTTCTTCATCATCTCGGACTTCTAGGAGCAGAAGCAGCGTACATGTAGTCCTCAGTTCAGTCAACTGTAGAATAATAAGTAGACACGACACCTGGACTCCCGTTTTCAGTCGGGTTAGGGAAGCCAGGCAGCTTGTACCTCTGAGTGCCATGTATCCTGGTGGGTGACAGGGAGTCCAACTCCTCAGCCAGGTTACAGCCCCCTCCCTGCAACAGCCCTGGTGCTCCCGGGGAAATCCTGCAGGATTGATGGGGCTCAAGGTGGCAGGGCAGCCTTGGGCTCTCTTACATATGGAGGAGGTGTGAGGGTTAGCCTGCGGTTGGTGTATTGCAGCCCCTCTCTGCTTTCTGACACGCTCCTGGGCATCTGGGTTGCTATGATTTTAGCGTGTTCGAGAAGAAAGCAGAAGAAATTTTACCACTGGAACAATATTATAAATGATTGGCTATGATTGAAAACCTCAAGCGCCCATATACAAACCAGAAAGTATGAGGTCATTTAGAGTATAGTTCCAGTTCTTAAAGACTGAGAGATGGACACTCCTTTGGGATTGGCAAAGAAGAATGGGAGATGTTGGGCGTGGCGACATGGGGAGTGCCAGGGACAACCTGAGATGGGGTACTCCACAGTGGGCTGATCACAGTGGAAAGACCGCTGGTTGAGTCGGAACATCGGCCTCTGGTCGAGCTGCTTCAGCCCAAGCTGAGGGAAATGACCACTTTCCCTAAAGGGCAGAAAGTGGCGTTTAGGTTCCTAGTGTTTAGATGGCACAACCAGTGGCTTAGGTGTGTAAATGCGACAGACGCAGGCAGGTTTCCGAGGTGGGCAAGCCCTCTGACCCCAACTTAATGTGAGGCGCTTCCAAGAGAACCCAACCGGAGACCAAATACAAAGGGGCTTCAGAAAAGGGAATGGAAAAGAAATGGAAATTGTCCTTGAACCTTTTAAAGTTCCCTTGTATCAACTGGAGGGGAGCTCTGATGGTGTGGACAGTGGTCTGCTAACTGCAAGGTCAGCTCTTCCAAACTACTGGCTCTTCTCCAGGAGAAAGGCCTCGCCTTTCGACCTGTCAACAGTCTGTAACCCAGAGGCAGCTCTGCGCTCTCCTGGAGGGTGGGTGTGACAGAGTGGACTCTTCCACCTGCCAACAGTCTGTACCCCAGGGGCAGCTCTGCGCTCTCCTGGAGGGTGGGTGTCACAGAGTGGACTCTTCCACCTGCCAACAGTCTGTACCCCAGGGGCAGCTCTGCGCTCTCCTGGAGGGTGGGTGTGACAGAGTGGACTCCGTGCCAGGGAGTTTGGTTTATTTGTATCTGCAGGAGTCTGGTTTGTAGGTAAGTGGGGATGCTGCTGATTGCTGACAATGGAAAGGCTTGGAGTGGGGACTGCGGCCCGTGTCTTTCTTGAGAAATCACTTTCCTGAATGTTCTTTTTAAATCTAGATGTCTCAGAGTAAAGGAAACTTCAGCTTCTCCTCTTTCAGGAAAATCTCAGTGCTCTTCATGATTTGCTCATGTCTTGGATGCTCTTCAATGTTTCCAACAGAGTTCAGTTTGAGAATAATGAAGACCAAGAAGTAAACCCACTGAAGCTAGGCCTTTTCACCTGGATTCAAGAAGACGTTTTCCTGGCTGTCAGCCACAGTCCCGCCTACCCACAGTCTGTCATTTACTGTTTGACCACGGCTGCTTCGGAGCCCAGTGAGGAGCAAGGACAGCTCACCATCAGGTACGGACAGCAGTGCTTTCCTGCATCAGGGCTCAGCAGCAGTGGAAGGACGCTGCCATTGGTTTGGGTTTGGGGCTTCTGGCGAGCAAGGCTGGGAGCAGTGGCTCTTTTGTTCAATCCACTTAGTAAAAAGGATAAGTCTAGTTTATTGTCATGTTATGAAGACTGAAAAATGCACTGAAGAGTGGGTAAGCTAGGACTAATGCTAAGAAATGAAGTGAAACATTGTTTATCTGTGTTCAATGTTTTTATTCGGCGTTCGCACACTTTCTGACAGAGAGGCGTTTTCAGATCTTAGAACTGATTTCCATAGTGCAGAGGGAGTTAGGGTGACTCATTCTCATGCACGAATCCAGTGGGAGGACGTTCCATTTGTATGTTGCCTTTTTGGTTCCTCATATTTTCTCTGCTGAAACTTCCGTGTGTGGATTTGAGAGTTGGCTCTGCGACCCGACTTCATCTGCTTGCAGGCGGACTTGCCTGAGTGCCATTCTCTGCAGTGCACTCCCTCTCTGCTCCCCCCCGGGTTCACACATGGCATCTAGGCACACACTGTTACTGCTCCCCGGGCTCATTTACAGTGAAAGCCCAACTGATTAGATTGCTGTGCTTTAAACTCCTTTTGCAAAATGAGGAACCTTCTCTATTCTGACTTAAAACACATTAAAATGCAGTTGCTTACACCTTAGCTTTGACTCGCAGTGCTGTATGATGACGTGAGAAACGTCTACGTGGCTACCTACAGAATATGTTCTAAGCACAGGTAGCGCCCTCAGGGTTCACAGGAGCTTATGCTTCAAAAACGGAGTGATTTACATAGGAAATGCCTAATGTATCCAAGTTTCCTTTTTGTTGAATTGGAAATTCTTTCTCATTAGCTTGTAAGAGGTAAAATTGTATGCCCTCTGTCTCATTTGCTTTAAATCTAATAAGGAAAGTTACCTAAACATATTTCTGCTGCTTTGATTTGAAATTATTACCCTCATCACATTAGATTTTTTTAAATTGTTTTTTAATTCACTGCCATTGAGTCGATTCCAACTCCTAGCAAGCTTGCGAGACAGTAAAACTACCCCTGAGTTTTCCGAGGTTGCAGATCTTTATGAAGGCAGAAAGCCTCATCTTTCTCCCATGTTTCACAGAAAGTAACTATTTTGTCACAGCAAAATAATCAATGATTTTGCAGAAGAAATCAGGTTATTGCTGTTGTTCTCTCCTTCGTGTAAGCCCCGGTGGTGGAGTGGTTAGGTGTAAGGCTGCTAACCCCAAGCTTGAAGCCGCCCGTCCCTCCGCTAGAGAAGGACAAGGTGTTTTACTCCCGGAAAGAGGTAACAGTCTCCGAAACCCGCTAGGAGTCGCAGTCAACTGATGGCACTGAGTCTGGTTTTCTGGGTTCTGTGTAAGCTGTTAGCTTATGCTTATTGTAACTTAACTCCGTTTAACTCCAGCTCAAACTAGGCAAAGGGTCCTCTTCAGGTCCTTAGCACACATTTACGCCTTTGTTCCTCACAGCGTCTCTGAAGTACGTACCTCATGTTAGAGAGGAGACCACTAAGGCAGTTAAGGTCAGCGCAGGAATCGCCCAAGGCCATGCAGATGGCACCAGCATCCAGTTCCAGCCCGTCTAGATCTGTAGTCTGTTCTCACCACCTCGTCACAGAAAGTTGAGTACTCACAAAACATGGAATGTTTGTTGTAGTTGAAAGTAAAGATTTTTAGGGTTTGATTTGGGCATTGGGTCTGTATTTTTTGGCAGATAGATGAAAAGAATCGGAATGATTACAATTCTCCTCTTTTTGAGACTTCTGTACTACTTCTCCCTCTCCGTTTCCTCTGGAGAGAATGTTATGGCAATAGCAGATTCCCTTCTTCCTCCAGATGAAGAGCCACTAGACAAATCTGTGAGGGCGAATCCAAAATCCTTGCCGCTCGGGCTCCAGGCGTTTATTCTAAGCCCAGTGTGCCAAAACCTCCTGCTGTGGGGTGTGGCGGCTGCAGACAAGCTCTCTCAGAAGCACACCTGGCTTCGTCTCCTAAGGGACTTGGCAAAAGAAGTCCTGCCAAACCAGTGACTGGGGACAGAACCTGTGGGCTGATTAGATGCAAGACGCAGCGTCAGCACAGAAGGCGCTGATGGCTGCTCTCGAGGGGTCCCGAAGAGTAAGCTGGACAGCTTCTCTCCAAGGTCACGGGCAGTGACAGGGACTCATCAAGACCTTTCGAGAAAACTGAAAAGGGCCCGGAAGGAACTTTTCTGTCTTGACAGTGACGTGCATGAGCTCCTCCCCCTGGGGTAACGAGCCGTCCTGAGCTTCATAGTAGAATTTGTTGGGGAACCTGACCCCACTCAGTCTTCAGTCCTTGTCTTGCCCTTTCAGACCTCTTTCTGTCCTCAAAGCTCAACATTTAAAAAGAACATAATGAGACCCTCAAAGATGTCAAAGCGGCAGTAGGAAACGGAGAAGAACGTTGATGAAAGCCCAAGAGTGCAGAACCCTTCAGGGGACGGGCAGAAACGGAAGCACTGCTGTCAGAAGTGTATTGATCAAGACAGAGGATGCGTCCGAAAGCAGTAGCTTCACATGTCGGTGCTTTGGTTTAACAAAGCCGCCTCTGATTTTGTAGCACAACTTTTTTTTTTAAACATTTTATTAGGGGCTCATACAACTCTTATCACAATCCATACATATACCTACATCAATTGTGTAAAGCACATCTGTACATTCTTTGCCCTAATCATTTTCAAAGCATTTGCTCTCCACTTAAGCCCTTTGCATCAGGTCCTCTTCCCCACCCCTCCCTCCCCGCTCCCCCCTCCCTCATGAGCCCTTGATAATTTACAGATTATTATTTTGTCATATCTTGCCCTATCCGGCGTCTCCATTCACCCCCTTTTCTGTTTGTCTCCCAGAAAGGAGGTCACATGTGGATCCTTGTAATTGGTTCCCCCTTTCCAACGCACTCACTCTCTACTCTCCCAGCATGGCCCCTCACACCCCTGGTCCTGAAGGTATCATCCACGTAGCGCAACTTCTCGACCTGCTCTTGTGTATAGATAGCTTCTATTGAAATAGTCCAGTGCCACAGGGAAACTACTTGTTGCTTTGCAAAAAAAAAAAAAGAAAAACAACCCCCAAAACATGTCACTATTTCCAAGACAAGTGGTCTATGCATGTCCCCTCCCCTTAGCCCTTTTCTTTGTTTCTTTTGTCAGCTCATCTGTGACAGTGGACGGAGTCATAATCTCTCTGTGTTGCAGCTCCAACACCAACTCAGTAGCCTTGCAGCTGGCTGATGGCCAAGTTTTGAAGTGCCTTTGGGGTGAGTATCAAAGTAGGGGAAGTGTGCCTAGGACGGTTCCAGATGTTCCGCTCCCGAGTTGTCAGTGCAGCTTTGACTGTTCGGTCTGTGAATTACCCTGGAGAGCCCTCGGCTGTAGAAGGGAACTGGCAGGTGTACGTATTACCAACCTTGGGGATAAAGATGAGGCTTCCTACTCTCATACGTGGCTGCAACGAAGGCCTTCCGCAGGAGAACAATTGTGAGTTGCAGCTGACTTGATGTCACTCAACAACAGCTCCTCCTCCTCGTCTTACAGTTTCAGAAACCCACAGGGGTGGTTGTGCCATGTCCTCGAGGGTTGCTGTGCATTAGAATGGACTTGATGGCAGTGAGTTTGGCTTTTAGTTTATATCTACTACGTGTTTTCCCATATAACGAACTGACACGGTCTACTGAGCCGCCACATTACATTTGGGAAGTGTTCTAAATTGCACTTAGTGTTTTAACGAGTGTGATGGCTAAGATTCTTTCCACAGAGTAGACCAGCTCGTTGTAAACCAGGCCTGTTGATTCTGCAGAGTCACCTTGTCTGGCTGTTGAGCCGTGGAAGAAGCCTGGGGGCGTCCCGGTCCAGTTCCCTTACCCCTGCATGCAGTTGGAGCTGGCCATGGTTGCAGGAGAGGTATGTGACCCCAGGGCAGGAAAGTTACCCCTCACAGAGGTTACACAGTGGCTGATGGGCTTAGGTAGAAAGGACACGGATTTTGGAGGTGAATGCAAGTCAAGATTCTGGCTCTCAGCCATGTCCAAGAGCCTTAGAGCCTCAACGCCTTCATCCATCACCTGGGATCAATACCTAGTCTTGGGATTTAAGAGAAAACGAAATGAGATAATGTATGTGATTAAAAATTACACAGAATATAGTAATTCGTTCTTTGCTTTCCTTGGAGGGGAGGGTAATAAGTTAAAAAATAGGAAACTACAACCGTCAAACTTTCATATTCAGTTATACAGAAAACACTGAGTTAAGTTTTCTTGAATATCTTTTGAGGACAATAGAAATAAAACACTCGGAGCTTGGAGAAAGCTCAGTATATTCAAGGGACGAGAGGGGGCAAGGTGGCAGGAGTGATACGTGATCTTGGCATTCTTACCGTTTTGTAAAGATTGGAACGTAAGTAACCAGCGATCTGTGTGGCGGCTGGTAAGGTGGTTCTGGCTGTCCAGTGGAGAGTTGGAGCGGGACACAAATGGAAGGGAAACCAACAGAGACTTCTGGAGTGGAGTTGATGAGTGTGGGAAAGGGGGTATAGTTGAGACATACCCGGGCGGGGCAGAAAGGACAGGGCGGGCTGAGGGACCAGTCTTCATGGTGCCAACCACATCGTCTCTGTCTATATCCGGTGTGAACTCCGAGGACCAGAACTAATCGAGGGGAGTGTTAGGTTTAAGAAGTTTGAGTTAGAATGGTTGTTACTCCACAATTTGTTTTCTTCTTAGGAATGTGTCCTCGGTCTGACAGAGAGATGTCGCTTTTTCATCAATGACACGGAGGTATACAGCTTGTTTTGGCACTGTCTCCTGTTAGTGTTTTCTCCAAGCAGTACTGCCAGGGTCCCCTCACCTCCCTGGTCTCATTGCAGGTTGCATCAAATATCACATCCTTTGCTGTGTGTGGCGACTTTTTATTGTTGACCACCCATTCCCATACCTGCCAGTGTTTATGTCTGAGAGATACCTCATTTAAGAGTAAGTTTTCCGTCTATTGAATAGAAACAATTCCT
Source organism: Tenrec ecaudatus (assembly GCF_050624435.1). Lineage (NCBI taxonomy): Eukaryota > Metazoa > Chordata > Mammalia > Afrosoricida > Tenrecidae > Tenrec > Tenrec ecaudatus. The sequence goes on along the minus strand of NC_134539.1, from coordinate 46,265,194 downwards.
CTTCTATTACCTTTGTCTTTTGACTTTAAGGATGCTTGCCGGGGGGAGGCTTTTGTTTTGATTATACTTATTCTGGCTTACCATGAAGTTTGAGAACTGGAGCTAACTTGTAGAGTTTACTTACTTAGCCCCTAATGTCGGTCTCAGACGTCAGGGAGGTCCGCCTACATCAGTCAGCGAAGACTTCCAGAGAAAGAAATCCTTTCACCCTCAGCACATCCTATTGCCCTCCGCAACCAACATCCATCCACTTTACTGTGGACCTCCTACAAGATGCACCTTGTGTTCTCACTGCTGGGAAGTCTCCCTCTTCTCCCTCTGGCAGCCTTTGAAGGACTCCATCTGGTGGCTGATAGGAAATTGGCTTCCTTGTCCTCTTCCACACCCCCTGTTGTGTGTATGAGTGTACACATTTCTTATTCTAAAGAAGCCCACTTACTTCCCTTACTTCTGTTTGGGAGGCTGGGCATCTTTCTCTCCCTGTGTGAGTATGGTGTGCTAAGAAAGGAGGCGGCTATCGAGCCTCCGTTTGGCTCAACACCATCTGAGGCGTGGTGAATCTTTGTGCGTGAGGACTCCAAGGGAGTGGGGCTGCTCCAGGGATGGGCGCTGTAGTGGCCTGCCCTGAGTGCCCGTGTGAGCACCCAGGAGCCGACGGTGATGGCTCTCTTCCGTTTGGGGCCATACGGGCACTTTCCACTGTGGTGTCCGGAGCATGGCTTGTGCAGGCAGTGTGTGTGCACACAAGCTGTGGTGTACACAGCTGTGGTATCGGTAGCATTACAGGGCGGCCTGAGCAGCAGCGGGGTGTCCAGTGGGGAGATGCTGCGGAAGGTGGAGCGAGGGTCACGCATCGTCACTGTTGTGCCCCAGGACACAAAGCTCATACTGCAGGTAAGCTGGTTAAGGTGATCCTTGGACTGTCGTCGGGCACGCAGTGCTGGATAGAATGCTTGCAGAATGCGTTTTACACTCTTTAGTCCCTCGTTCAGAAACATTTGGCATACGCTCTTCCTTGACGGAACGTGAATTAACTCTGTGCAAAGGAATGGCGGCCACCAAACCAGTGCCGCGGATTGGAGTCCCACTTTCAGTGACCGATGCAACAGAATGCAGCTTCCCCTCCAGGGTCCCAAGGCTGTAAATCTCTCCAAGAGCTCAAAGCCTCATCGTTCTCTCTTGGAGAGCTGGGGTGATTGAACTGCCGGCCTGTGGTGGCTAGCAGCTAAACGCATACTCCACCATGCCACCTGAGCTCCTTATTGTTGGCCCGGGCAGGGTGAAAATGAAGCTTCTGTTACATGTCATGAAAACATGGAGCTTCCTGGCAGCTCTTGGTGGCATTAGGCGCTCAAACCGTGTGTTGCAGTACTTACAGCTTTTCTGCGTCCTCAGAAAGTTTGTTCTGTATTTTCCCATTGTAGATGCCAAGAGGGAATTTAGAGGTTGTTCACCATCGAGCCCTGGTTTTAGCGCAGATTCGTAAGTGGTTGGACAAGTAAGTGCCTGTTTTATGTGACGAGTTCCCTTATTATTATGATCTAGGTGTGAAAAGACTCGGTATTTTTATTACTTTTTTAACAATTAAGAAATCTACATTACAATAAAGAAACACACACACACACACAAAGAAATCTACATTACCTGTGACTTCGGTCAGATTTTCATAAGCATTTTTCCTTTCATATTTTGATTTTATAACTATATTGTATAATGGACTTTATAAGCAGAGCCCATCAAATCCATTTCTGTAGAGTAGATTCCAACTCATAGCAACCCTGCATTGGATTCTGCTTCTAAGTCTTTGTGGGTACTCAGAGTCTCATCTTTCTCCCACGGAGTGACTGGTGGGTTTGAACTGCCAACTGTCAGGTGAGAAATGTAACACCTAATGCACCGTAGCACCAGGGCTCCTTTTGAAGCATAAGGAATCATACAACACAGGGCTTCTTAAAGGGACCTGCAAGGGATCCAAGCAGGCTTTGGATGGCTCAGAGCCCACTCAAAAGTGTCTTTGTTTGTACAGGTTTACAGAGGGCTCGTCCAGTGCCCCAAGATTATGACCCATTGTTTGAATCAGTCTGTGGGAAACTTTGTGTCAGAAAGAGCTTACCTACTGTTTTCTTTTTAAAACTAAGTGATTTTGTTTTCTGTAGACAAGGCATATAGTTTTCAGACTGCTGTGTTGACATGTTCACTTTTAAGAAGTGAAAGGAACTCGACACATAATGTTTTTCGGTTTGTGAGCTGAGTGGAAATCCAGGGGCAGTTTCAGCATTTTGGCTATATTCCGATTATAACTGGCTTATGTGGTAATGAAAATATTCTTTGTCTCCTCACAGGCTGATGTTTAAAGAAGCCTTTGAGTGCATGAGGAAATTGAGGATTAATCTCAACCTGCTTCATGATCACAACCCCAAGGTGACTCTCCAAATCTGACACGCACTTGAGCTCACTGGAGCCATGAACTAACGTGACTTGCACTGAAATGTCTCTCCTCCCTTTTTGTATAGGTGTTTCTTGAGAATGTGGAGACCTTCATAAAGCAGATCGACTCTGTCAGTCATATTAATTTGTTTTTCACAGAACTGAAGTAAGTATGTGAATTGTTTATAATAACTCTAGTTTTTGTCCCTCTGATTAAAATCAGACATATAAACAGAGATAAATCATTTATGTTGTTTGCCATATTTTTTCTTATTGCAATTTTCGGTTGCCACATGTACTGATTTCTCTTTTGCTCCACCTTTTAAAAATAACCTATTTAAAAGCTGAAGTTAAAACATGTCATTCAGATTATTGATGTTATTTGGTTACTTGATTTTTAAATAATCATTTGAACTTTTTGTTTAAGAAAATGTTTTTCTTAGGAGATTGAAATTAAGTGAAGTCCTTCTCTGACACTTAACAACTTTTTAAATGAGATTTTAAAGGCATAGAAGAGCTGAGACAGGTGTACTCCGGCATCCTGTGCTTGCCCTCTAGATTCTGTCATTCGTGTGTGCTTGTCTGTGTCCACTGTCCAGTCACCCACCTTGCTTGTAGGTGCATCTCCGCCTGTGCTGTGGCCTGAGGCCACTTTACTCCTCCGTCCCCCACCTGGTGGAGCTGAACGAGGCTGCATTCTTTGTGTATAGGATGTTTGTTGTTGTTTCATGTCGGGTTTGTCTAAAATTAAATATACACATTATAAGTGTACTGTTCATTGAGTTTTGACAAATACTCATTCCTTGTGAATCCAAACCTTCCAAGATAGGGCATTTCCTTCGTCTCACAATGTGTCCTCAAGTCCTTTCTCGTTCGGCTCCTGTCCCCTCACCTAAGATCAGCTCTGCAGTGTAGCCTCATACGCGCAAAGGAAGCTGCGTACACTAGGCGGGACGCTTTCAGGACCACGTGGGCGCCTGTATCACTAGTTCATTCTGTCTGTTTGCTCAGCGGTAGGCCACTGGGTAGCTGCACGCCAGTTTGCTTACTCAGCCCCCTGCTGATGGACAACTAGCTATCCCCGCTTTGGGTTAACGTGAAGCAAACCTCTGGGCGTGATTATATAAGCCTGCGGTGAACACGCTCTCATTTCTCTGGGATGAGTTCCTGGGAGTGGCATTACATGGTCATAGGTCAATGAAGCTTAGTTTTAGAAGAAACTCCCAGACTTTTTCCAAATTGGTGTGATTTTTAAAAATAGAGGCAACATAGAAGCACTTGCCAACTGATTCCTGTAGTTCTTAACACTTAGTAGTGTGATTTGAATGAGTCACATTTTTATTTGATAAACTACTAAGCAGACATTGGGAATTAAAAGTTGTTCACAAACTTCTTACTTTGTTTTGTGAATCTCTTTATAATTAAATGGACTTTACCCACTGTCATTTGTATTGTCTTATTGGTACTTTAGTCATTTGGGAATTGGGGCGTATCCTCAATGAGTGACCTTCTAACAATCTTGTTCTTAGGGATGAAGATGTTACAAAGACCATGTACCCGCCCCCGGTTTCCAGCAGTGCCCAGCTGCCCGGGAACTGTGCGGGGAAGAGTGTGGACCTCATCTGTGACTCCCTGCGGGCAGCCATGGAGAGCATCAACCCTCAGAGGTACGCCTGTCCCCGGGGCTGCGCTCATGAATGAGGTGCACGGGATCGCCCGTGGTCGGCCACCCCATCTTTCTCTCGTGACCTCAGGTACTGCCTGTCCATCCTCACCTCCCATGTGAAGAAAACCACCCCGGAACTGGAGACCGTGCTTCAGAAGGTCCACGAGCTGCAAGGTAGAGACCTTGAGGCAGAGTGTAGTTGGAGGTGCCCGCAGCCCGCAGCATTATTCTGCCCTGTGGAAGAGTGCTGACCCGGGCCATTACTGTCGCCCTCTCATTCACAAGCGACCTTTTGAATGTCATTTGAATGTCATTTCAGCGTGAGACTTTGTTGAGTGTTTGCTGCCCTACAGAACGTGAAAAAGAAAGGAAAATACATCTTGTCTGATGGTCCTTTCTGTCAAGAAAATGCATAATATGACTGTCTTTTTGGTTGAGTTGCTGGGGGTATGGGTTTCCCCCTCATATGTTTTGGTTTTTCTTCAACACCCACAGGCACTGCGCCGCCTGGTCCTGACGCCGTGAGCGCCGAGGAGGCTCTGCAATATCTGCTGCTTCTGGTGGACGTCAATGAATTGTATGATCATTCTCTCGGGACCTATGACTTTGATTTGGTCCTCATGGTAGCCGAGAAGTCACAGAAGGTACGCTGAGTTCCTGCTTGTACATCTTTGGGGATGTTTCTATACATGTCATGCAAGTACCAGTCTCTGTTCCTGAGAGGTCAGCCGCCTGTCTGGAGTTACACTGTGAGCGCCAGCCTGGGGGCTGATCTGTGGGACCCCAGAACTCTTGCTTTTAATCTTCAGGCCATCATACTTTTTGATTGCTAGGTTAGATAAGGAGAAAGAGCAGGTCTCCCACTCCCATGAAGAATTGTAGCCTCAGAAACCCACAGGGCATTTCTGCCCTGTCTGTAGGCGTGCTGTGAGTTGGAACCTATTCAATGGGAGAGAGGGAGGGAGGGAGTTTGTATAAGTGAACAAAAATTCCTTGATGGTTCTTTAAAGATTACTGTCTACTGCGCCACCTGCAGGTAGCATGACCGGGTAACTAATGCATGAACACACACCGTGGGTGAAAAGAATAAAATGTAAAACACTCTGGCATAGCATGATTGTACACACCATGCATGTTAAATGAAATTTCCTAAATGAATTTTGGCCACATTCACCCTCCTTCAACAGTCTAAGAATGTTATGTTCAATCATAGTTGTATAGCAATGGTTGAGAAGTCATGCATGGGTGGAGTCTGGTGCTCTGGGCATCTGAGCCCTGGTCTGAGAGCGGAGGAGGTCCTGGTAGTCGCACGTGGTTCCGCTGTGTTGAAGAAGGGCACAGGGCTGCCAAAGCCCTGGCACAGGCTAGTCCCTCGTGAAGCTGCTCTCCGGGAGCATGCGCTGCTGGGCCACATGCTTGCTTCCCTCAGTGCTTACCCCTGGATGCACATTGGCCTCTTCTGTTAGGTGCCCGAGAGATTAAGGGCTTTGCTTCACTCTGTGCACATGTCAGAGTTTTACTAAATGATTCTTGATTGAGTATTTTGGCTCACATTACTCTCTCGTTTCACATTTAATTATTCACTGCCTTTGGTATTTTCCTTGTGTAATGCTTTGTTTGCCTAGGGAAAGAGCACTAAAAAGAAGAGGCATCTTGTTTGTTTGTTTTCGCTAGAAAAATCATTTTCGTACAGGAGGTGAGCAAGCTGAACGCGATAGGCTCCAGGGCTTGCTTGTCAAGGCTCAGAGGTCAGCGTCCAGCTCGGTACAAATGTGCCGTTCTTAGCCCTTGGCCTTTGCAACTAGTAGTCATGAAAAGCCAGGAGAGCAACAATAAGCTCGAGGCCGCATACTTTTAGGAGAAAACCAAGATGCGTTTGTTGAGTGTCTTCTATACTGGAACCTTTTTTAACTGTAATTAGCCTATGAAAGAAATGCCTACGGTGAGAAAACATTAATCGTCCTAAATAAAAGCTAATAATTCTCAGATCTTGGAGCATTTTACCCAAAACTTGTTTTTGGTATCATATAATATGTAACTGCTACATTGAAGATAAGTTTAAAATTGTATAGTTTGGGATCTATTTTTTGTTTAATCCTTTTATTGGGGGTTCATATAACTCTTGCCACAATCCATGCACACATCCATTGTGTCAAGCACATTTGTACATTTGTTGCCATCATCGTTCTCAAAACATTTTCTTTCTACTTGAGCCCTTGGTATCAGCTCCTCGTTTTCCCCTCCCTCCTCCAACCATCCTCCCTCATGAACCCTTGATCATGTATAAATTATTATATTTTCATGTCTTACACTAATCAATGTCTCCTTTCACCACTTTTCTGTTGTCTATCCCCCAGAGGGGTGGTTATATGTAGATCATTGTGATCGGTTCCCCCTACCTGCCCCTTACCCTCCTGGTATCGCTACTCTTAGTATTGGTCCTGATGGGTTTAATCTGTCCTGGATTCCCTGTGTTTCCAGCTCTTATCTGTATCACTGTACATCCTCTGGTCTAGGGAGATTTTCAAGGTAGGATTGGGATCATGATATTGGGGGCAGGGGAGGGAGGAGGAAGCATTAAAGAACTAGAGGAAAGTTGTATGTTTTATTGATGCTACACTGCACCCCAATTGGCTTGTCTCCTCCCTGTGACCTTTCTGTAAGGGGATGATGTCCTGTTGCCTACAGATGGGCTTTGGGTCTCCATTCCGCACTCCCCCTCATTCACAAATTAAATACTTTATTTTTGTATGCAAACTTGATTACATTTAATATGGGTACCTTGTTGTCTATCTTCTTAGGATCCTAAAGAATATCTTCCATTTCTTAATACACTTAAGAAAATGGAAACGAATTATCAGCGGTTCACTATAGACAAGCACTTGAAGCGCTTTGGAAAAGCCATCGGGCACCTCAGCAGATGTGGTGAGTGTCTGCACTTCTGCTTCAGCTCTTTCAAACTCAGTGAGGTGTCAGTGCAGCTCAGACACGAACTGTCAGCCATTCCTGCTGGTGAGACCGTGAACAAGTACGTGGGCACGCGCCTCTTTCATGCATTCTGCGGAGCTGCGTGTAAAATCGGACTTCGGTCCTGGTTCGCCATGGCTAGCTCAGCAAAACCAGAACAGACTGGCATGTGTACAATGTGGATGGGGAAAGTTACAGGCTTAGTGATGTGGGAGACTGGGTTGGCTTGTTGCCAGGCCCGAGAAGAGCAGCCCTGTCGGGTGGCTGCCATCTGTGAGCACCGGGGTCCTTGTTTCTAGTTCTGATCAGCAGACATGGTGGCTATGCAGCATGCACGTGCCCTGTTCAAAGAGGAGGATTCTGTGTCTAGCAGGACTTACCATTCCAGCGTACCCACACTTTCCAAATTTGGGTCTGTACCAGTTTGGCCTCATTGGCCATGACTGGACCATGAAGGATAGTGTATAAAGCAAACCACTTTTAGAGACCTGAAAGCGTTTCTTGGCTCAGAAAGAAGAGCACATTCTTTTTTGGCTAAGAACCAAAAGCAAAAACCAGACTCCCTGCCATCAAGTTGATTCCAATTCTTAGTGACCCTATCGGACAGGGTAGTCCTGCCCTTGTGGGTTTCTGCGACTATCTTTTTACAAGAGTAGCATCACCTCTTAAATTAACTTCACTGTCTCAAAATCAGACTTCTATAACTCTTCTCCTGGTGTCTGTGGAGTGGCCAGTGCTAACTGCCCTGGGGTCTGTGGCTTGCTGGAGCAGATGAACACCGTGGCTGTCACTGGGAGTCGCTCGTGTTCTGTCTGCCCCTCTCTGGAACTTGTAGCTTCGGCTCTTGGGATTCTTCCTTGAGGTTGAAGCCTGGGGCAGGGCCTTGTTCCCTTTGGTGCTTGCTAAGGCACTTGGAGGATGTGGTGCTTTCACAGGTCTGGGAAGAAGGCCTCTCGGGGGGGTTTCAGTAAATATGCTCACCCAAGTGGTTCTGTTGAAGGAGATTGGGAAAACACTGGCCTACCTGGTCATTTGTCAGGGATAGAAGAGAGAATTCCTTTCCAGTAGAACCCTGATCCCATCGAGTGCTGCTGCTGCATCCACATCGCCACTGGTGCTTGTTACAAACTCAAACTCCTGGACTCTTCTCCCCAGAGACGCTGGTTCTGTAAAGTTTCCTGGCTGGTTTTGTTTGGGGGTCATTGGCTGGTGGTGCTTTCCAGGAAGCACTGACTAACCACAAAGTAGCAGTTCAAATCCCCCGCCACGCCATGGGAGAAAGGTGAGACCACCTGCCCCCGTACAGACGGCATCTCTGGGAACCCTGTGCAGGACCGCTCCGTGTAGTAGCTCGCTTAATGGGAGTGTAGTGTGCGTGCAACCGTCACGCTTCTGAAAGTTAACCCGTGTCTGTACGAATCTCTTTTCTCCAGGACCAGAGTTTTTCCCGGAATGTTTAAACTTAATAAAAGATAAACACTTGTATAATGAAGCACTGCAGTTGTACCCGAGAGACTCTCAGCAGTACAAGGTGTGTGAGCTAGGGGCTGTGGCTCTCCTTTGTGTGTTGGTTGGACAAGTCCGAGTTGAGAAGTCTCAGTCCGTAGCACTGCCCTTGGTGCCCTGGTTTGCGGAAGTTAACTAGCCTCTTCTTGAGTTTCTCATTTGGGAGAATGATCCTGCCCTATTGTCAGGAATTGGTCCTCCCCTCGACCTAGGGGTGGGCCCTGATTCCTCATCTGGGACCAGTGCAGTGGCTTCCACGTGGAGTCTCTGCTTCCCGTTCACCATTTCCAGTTGCTGCATGACTGGGGGTTGGAAATGCACATCTTTCCGTATAACTCAGGGTAAAGGGACGTCGTTTTCTTTTTACTCAATGAACAGTGAGTTCTCCTTATATGCCAGATTGCATGCTTCTAAGTGAAACGTGGTGCATGATTTGCAGGCCACCCGCCTGGGAAGGGAGTGCACACCCTTAGAGATGGGGAGAGAGTGCTGTGTGCACACCTAGGACCGCAGAGGCTCTGCCCATCACCACGCTGTTTTCACTCATTCGCAGACAGCACGCCGACTTTTCCACGAGCTAGCCCTGCCTGCTTCTTTAGCATCAGTAGCCACCACTGCCCCGCTCTCCCAGCCCCTGACTCTTAGGTCCACAGATGTGCTATTGTATGTGTGGCCTCTGCCCTCTCTCTGCGTCCCCATCCTTTGGCCTCACTGCTCTGTTGGAATTCTTGAGTCTCCTCCAAACTCTGCCTCGGCGGTCCCACTTGTCTCCCAGTAGCAAACCGCCAACTGACTGAATGGTCTCCCCATGAGGCTTCGGGTTCCTCAGGCAGGCGCTCCAGGTTACGTTCTTCCCGGTGGGCAGGGCCGGGCCATCGCAGCCTCTGCTCTCCTGTGCCCGCGTCTCCCACGTTTTCTCTGCTCAGCCGCGCCAGCCTTACTGGGCCGGGAGCACACTCCTCTCACTCCACGCAGGGCTTGGTCCCATGCCCATTCTACTCTGAGCTCAGTTTCCTGACAACCCTGTGAGACAGAAGGCCCAGGCTCCCTGTCCAGTCACCACTAATCCCCCACTAGTTACGTCATTGACAGCACTGTGGTGAGAAGTCGGTCAGCGGTCGCCACAGAGCGGGACCCCTGTGATGGCTGTTGTGTTGCGTCTGCGTGGCTGTCACTAAGCTCACACTAGCGCACACATAAGTAGTCAGTCCTTGTTTCTTTCGTGAAGAAAGGACACGTCCGCAGTCAGGCTTTGAATGAATGAAAGTGCTTGAGTTAACTCATCGCAGGGTCTTCATTAAGGTTCCCAGTAGGGGGTGCAGTCTGCTTTCCAGGTTGGGTGACGTGATTCTCACATTTCCCCGCTCACCCTCACTTTCCTCGTGTCTCAGGATATCAGCATGGCTTACGGGGACCACCTGTTGGGGGAGCAGCTCCGGGAGCCCGCGGGGCTGGTGTTTGCCCGCTGTGGTGCTTATGAGAAAGCGCTAGAGGCCTTCCTGGCCTGTGGCAGCTGGCAGCAAGCCCTCTGCATGGCCGCCCAGCTGAACTTCACCAAAGACCAGCTGGCTGGCCTTGGAAGGACTCTGTCAGGTAAACACTGTTTATTTCTCTTCTTCTGGACAAAGCTGTGCTTCTTCCTTGTTTGATTTGACGACTGCAGATAAATAAATCTCATACTTGCTGATAAAAATCAGTTTAGAGTGGTACTAATGAGGTTGAGCTACAGCAAAGACGCCCAGGGATGCAGCAGCATGATAAAGTCAAAAGTTCTTCTTTCACCTAAAGGCGGGCAGAGCTAAGCTGTCTGGGCATGACGACTTCAGACACCTTCCGTTCTGTGGCCCTGCCAGCTCACGGCATCGCGCCTGTCCGCATGGTTGTGAAGGGGCTGTCTTCACGCCTGCGCTCTGGGCCTTGGGAAGAGGGAGAAGCTAGAGTCCTGGGCAAGCACTTGCCATTAATTTGGAAGTGACCTAGGAGTTCCAGCACCACTTCCCCTCCCCTCATTCACTGAAATGGACATCATATGACCACATTGAGGACAGTGTAGCTGGGGCCATGTGCCATGTAGGAATTGGTTGGAACCTCTGGAGCTAGGAGACCATCATAGGCACGGCCCCAAGTGAGGTGGAAGGAAAGACCAAATGCCTAAACCCAAAGAAGTCCAAGGCAGTGTCTCTGCTTGATGGTTCTGGGATTGCCTGAGCCACAAGGGAAAGCAGCAGCAGGGTCTGAAAGGAGAAGGACGCCGGTGAGGAGGATGCGTAGGGGCTCTGACCCTCCGCAGTGTCTGAAGAGCAAGGAGCCACTGACTAGGAGGCCTGCTCTGTTGCAGCAGTCTGGAGGAAGGTCTGTGACATTCTGGGCATGCTTAATGTCCTCGATGCTAAGGAAATGCTGTTACCCTCACCCGGAGACCGGGGCTCGGAGGGTTTTCCCATTCATTCCACCTGGTAACAGGTGGTGCCTGGATTCCGAACAAGATCCCTTCCTCCCTGTGCTTTTAAGTCAGGTTCGTTGTACAGATGCATACTCCTCGGGTCTCTGTGAGTCGGATCAACTTGATGGTAGTGGCTTATAGTTTTAATTAATTATTAGATCAGCAAATTTGGGTTGGATTATATAAGCTAAGTTGAAATTTACAGGGAACCTTGTGGTATAATGGTTACTCATAAGGGATAATTGTAAGTCAGCAATTAGAAGCCAGTGGCCGCTCCTCAGGAGAAAGTGGCTTTCTACTCCCATTAAGAGTTACACTCTTGGAGGCCCACAGGGGGAGCTCTCCCCTGTCCTACAGGATCGCTGAGTCGGCACGGACTCCTTGGCCAGTGAGATGCATATAGTTCTCCTTTAGGCTTTCCCACAAGAAAAGAAAGACTCTAAACCTTGTCAACGATTCAGAAGCTGCGCATAGAGTAAGCAAAGATGATCATTATGAACTTGTTGCTAGTGGGGATTGCTTTTTTCATTTCATAGTGAGAGTAAATTTACATAACATTAAACAGCACATAAGAGTTTGTCTTAAGTTGAATGTTTATGACATAGAGACTTACTTTATAAATTTAAATTTTGAGAAATTGTTTTTAGATAAAAGCTTTGCATCTTTCAGCTCTTTAGATACTTCAAGCCAACAGAGAAGCTGAGAGGAAAATATAATGAATAACCTTTACCATGAATCTATCTTAACCAACTGATATTTGACCCCATATTCACTGCACAAACATAAACAACTCAACACATAGATCTCCCCTCATGAGACACACAGGAATTCACTGACTGCATCTCTGGAAAGAGCTGATGTAAGCTTAACGCCATCACTCAAAACAGAGCTTGGAGCTGACTAGAACAGACTAGCAGTTGATGATATGCAAGTTCAAGATGAAGGAAGTCCACGAGAGCCAAAATATGACCTGAGCAGTTCCACGGGACTTTAGAGAACATCTCAAGAACTGAGTTGATGCATTGAACACTCAAGGAGCTGTTTGTACAAACCAAAGTATCCTCCGTGATTTAAACTCAGGAAAAGCGTGTGTTAAGGTTTGCACCCTTTTACACTTACTCTATAGGCTGACTTTACAAGCAAGTAAGATGCGAGGTTGGATAGTGGGACGAGGGGCACAGCATAGGACTGGGGGAGCGCACATTAGCAGACGGCAGCTGCAGCCTTGTTTCTGGAAGCAGAGACTCTAACCCTCAGGGTTGCTTGCCCCTCAGCTTTAAAAACAACCCCACAAAGCAAAATTCCTCACAACTGCACTAATCAAGACTGTCATGATCAACCCTATCAGGATCAGCTGGACTAATCAACACTATCGAGAAAGTGACATTGTCAAGGATTTCCTGTTACTTGGATGCAAAATCAGTGCCCATGCAATCAGCAGTCAAGAAATCAAATGAGGTATCATATTGCTCAAATCTGCTGTTTCAGACTCTTTATAGTGTTTTAGAAGTCAAGTTGTCCCATTGGAGGCCTGAGGTGAGGCTGACTCCGGCCGTTTACAATCCCCTTACGGGTTTGCAAAAGCTGGACCCTGACTGAGGGATGCCGAAGGAGAGCCGCTGCCTTGGACTGTCACAGAATGCCGCAGACAGACACGTGTGTGTGGGGACAAGTGCGAAGTACGTCTGGAATAGGCCTTAAAAGTGAGGCTGTGAGACTGGACATGCTGTCCGGAGGGACCAGTGCCTGGAGAGGGACATCAGCAACAAGCCAGGAGCCTTCCATGTGCCGAACTGCCCCGGTGACTGCACCAGTGATCTGAAACAGCAGTGGCTGTGAGGCTGGCATCGGCCCGGGCAGGGCTTGGTTCTGTTGTGCGGGTACCTGACAGTCACAGCAGGTGCTCTTCCACCTGTACCTTGCTGTGTGTTGGCCGCGCCCCACTCTGGAGTGCCGCTCATCCTCCCAGGTGCTTAGCACGCACACAAGAAACAGAGTACAATTCAGGAGCATTTGAAAACATTATGAGATATTCCAGAATCTTTTACTCTCCACGTACTCTTTGAAGCCTTCTCACAGAGGTGCTTCCTGTGCATGCAGTTTGCACAGGGTCTGCAAACAAAAGGTAACCGTGTGCACTGGATTGTCCCCCCACGGCCCAGAGCGACTCTGGGATGTGAACGCGTCACAGGCTCCCTCTAGTGCTCAGCCAAAGAGATCGCAGTCTTCCTTTTGGTGAGCGGAAGCCCTGGGAGCCCTGGTCAGGCGGCTCTGGGAGAAGGATCTGTGAAGACTTGCCGCCTCGGACACCCTGAGGGCCGGTTCTGCCCTGTCCTGCGAGGGTCCTGTGAGTGGGCCTCAGCTTGCTGACGGTGGGCTTTTTGTTTTCTATCAGGGGGAGAGCTGGATTCATGAGTTAGCCTGCCTCAGTTTCCCACAGCATTTTTCAGAGTGCAGTTTTCAGAGTGAATTTTCACATCTTGAGCTAAATGTAGATTCTGCCAATTGGAGTAGGATGCCTAACGATTTCCTACCAAATAGAGACAAAGCCCATCGCTGGGAGTATAACAGGTAGAGGTGGTTATTGTTAGGGCAGTCAGGTTGGTCCTGGCTCACAGCGGCCTGAGTACACAAAGCACTGTGGGGCCCTCACCGTCCTCGCCAGTGTTCTCATGCGTGAACCCTGTGGAGGGCTCAGTGTAGGAGCCTGACTTGTTCTGTCCGTTACGTCATAGACGCAGGTCACCCTGGAAGCTCTTGTGTGTGCTGTTAGGCCTTGGAACAGCTTTACGGGGGGACACTTTCGAAAATGCTGTCTTAAAGCACTTTTATTTAAATACATACTTTGTAGAGTTCAATCAGTAATTCTTAAAATACTTTAAATAAATGATTTAAGCCAACTTTTGATGCTCAAGTTTCAGTAATACTGCCCTTAATAAGCCCCCTGTGTTCCGATGTCCATTGCTCTTATTTTGTGTTGTTTTGCAGGAAAGCTTGTGGAGCAGAGGAAGCTCAGTGACGCGGCCACAGTTCTGGAACAGTATGCCCAGGTACCCGCCGTGCCTTTCTCTGAAGGTGCCCTTATTCCCAAGCAAGGACTTCTCAGTTGGACCCTATTAATTAAAGGCACAGTTGAGCGGGCATTGTAAGTCCAGCGAGAGAGTTTCTTTTGAAAGCCATCCATTTTGGAAATCTAAATAATGAGAAGCTTTGTGAGATAAACTACCAAAGAACCTTCGTAATATATGCTAGAAGTTTGAGCTTGGTTAACAACATAGAGCGTGGAGTTGATTTTGACCTCTTGAGTTTTGGAGACTAAATATTTACAGGGTGGTACACGTACCACACGTTCTGTGGTTATCCTGGAATGCACGCCCTCCTTTGCCTTCTGCATCAGTGTTTGCTGCGTGTGGACTGTAGGCCACCAGGGCTGGGACAAGACGAGTGGACAGAGGGCGCCATGTAAGCAGTTATCACACAGCTTGTTCTGGTGGATCTGAGCATCTGACACCTGTTATCTTCCCTGTCAGGATTATGAAGAAGCTGTGCTCTTGCTGCTAGAAGGAAGTGCCTGGGAAGAAGCTCTGAGAATGGTGAGGAGATTTTTCAATGTCTCCTTGTGCTGGGTGCTAAGCTGTGAAAGAGAACAAAGGAGACGCTGTAATCCCTTGCCTTGTGAGAGTAGAGAATTTCAAAAGATATAGTGCAGGTTCTGCATGTAAGGATTAGCAAGTGTTTTTGCACTCGTGTTTACGTTGATGTTACGTAACAGTGCTGGTTTTACTGTAGCGAGTGGACTGTCTTTTGGCCGCCTTGTTGTAGGCCCCTCCCTTGCAAACTCTCCTGGTCACCTCTGAAAATGATCCGTTTCTCGCCAAGCATCTTAACTCGCCACTAAAGAGTCTTGTTGGCCTAATATTTGACTCTGTGTTTCCTTCCAGGTGTACAAATATAACAGACTAGACATCATAGAAACCAACATAAAGCCTTCCATTTTAGAAGGTAAGGGTCCCATTTTTAGATAAATTCTTCTTCTGGACATAAAAAGATGGGAGGGGAGAAAGAGAGAATACTCCCTCTCCTACCACTAATTTTAATAATTTGCTGTTACGTAGTGTCAATAAAAATTCTCCACTGCATGTTGCATTTAATTTTGATTGGAATTTTTAATATGCTAAGCTGTTAAATACTAACACAATATTTGGATGTTACAAACTCATGATAATGTACAATTAAGAATCTTTGAACACAATAATGGTTGCTAAATTTAAATCTGAATAGTCTATTAGATAATAGTATTAGATCATTGGTAAATTTCTAGCATTTAATTGTGATTATGGGAGATATGTGTCGTCATAGGAAATACAAGAAAATACAAGAGAGCTATACAAGATAATTCCATTATCTTTTCCATGAGCTTTTTGACGCCCCATCTGTTGAAATATTTGGTAGTGAAAAAGCATGCCTGCAACTTCCTCTCAAATATTTCCCAAAAAGAGGAAAGCATGTAAGCACAAAAGGGTAATGATCGGTAAATCTGGGTGAAGGGTAAGTCTTTGTTCACTGAGCAAGTGTGTTTTTAACAAATGATGGGAAACCTTTGCAAGTCAAGTCTGATACCTAGAGAACAGAGGAGTGTTGCCAGCTCTAGAATCTTCTGGGGGTCCCTGTGACCCCTTCAGAGCAAGATGGGAATACAGAGCATCAGCTTGACTTACAGAAATCTCTAACAGTGTGGCTTGATTTTAGGAATTATCTTTTTTTTATCGTTTTATTAGGGGCTCATACAACTCTTATCACAATCCATACATCAATTGTGGAAAGCACGTTTGTACATTCATTGCCCTCATCATTCTCAAATCATTTGCTCTCCACTTAAGCCCCTGGCATCAGGTCCTAATTTTTTCCCCTCCCTCCCCTCTCCCTCTTCCCTCATGAACCCTTGATAATTTATAAATTATTATTTTGTCATATCTTGCCCTGTCCGACGTCTCCCTTCACCCACTTTTCTGTTGTCCGTCCCCCAGGGAGGAGGTTATACGTAGATCCTTGTAATTGATTCCCCGTTTCCAACCAACCCTCTCTCTACCCTCCCAGTATGGCCATTCACACCACTGGTCCTGAAGGGATCATCCACCCTGGATTCCCTGTGTTTCCAGTTCCTATCTGTACTAGTATACATCCTCTGCCAGACTTGCAAGGTAGAATTGGGATCATGATAGCGGGGGGAGGGAAGGAGGAAGCATTTAGAAAATAATAGAGGAAAGTTGTATTTTTCATCATTGCTATATCACACCCTGACTGGATTATCTCCTCCCCGAAACCCTTCTGTAAGGGAATGTCCAGTGGCCTACAAATGGGCTTTGGGTCTCCACTCCATACTCCCCCCTCATTCACTATGGTAAGATTTTTTTTTTGTTCTGATGATGCCTGATACCTGATTCCTTTGATACCTCATGATCGTACTGGCTGGTGTGCTTCTTCCATGTGGGCTTTATTGCTTGTGAGCTAGATGGCCGCTTATTTACCTTCAAGCCTTTAAGACCCCAGATGCTATATCTTTTGATAGCCGGGCACCATCAGCTTTCTTCACCACATTTGCTTGTTCACCCGCCTTGTCTTCAGCGGTTGTGTTGGGAAGGTGAGCATCATAGAATGCCAATTTAATAGAAGAATGTATTTTTGCATTGAGGGAGTACTTGAGTGAAGGCACAATGTCCTTCTGTTACCTTACTACTTAACCTATAAATGTATGCACATAGATCTATTTCCCCATCCTCATATATAAATATATTTGCATATGTACATGTCTTTATCTAGACCTCTATAAATGCCAGGAATTGTCTTTTAAGCATAGTCTACCCTGTAAGTAATATAAGTAATATCTGGCTTTTTAACAGTCACATAAATTTCTTCTCTTACCCTCCTTGCTTCCACTTCCCATTTCTTTTTTTTTTTAATTTAAAAATTTTTTTATGGTCAACCATAGAAATAAAACGTGTCTTAGAGAGATCTAAGCTTCAACAGTGCGTCTAAAACTTCCTAGCTATTGTGTTTCATGGGATTTTTTAACTTCTGAATGCCAAGGTCCTCACCTGGAAGTAAAAACCGTAGAACAGTCACAACATTATATTGCTGTGGAAATTGCTGGCAAAGCATCTAGCACAAAGCCAGCCACCGAGTGTGTCTTCAATAAAGAGTAGCTGTTGTTCCCATTACCACTGCCTTCTTCGGTTTTGCCTTCTAGTGAAAGGTACCTGCGGGGTTCTTCATGTCCTCTGCTCCCTCCGGGAACAGAAATGAGATTTGTCCACATGGGAATGTGGTCACGTGACCAAATAAGAAGTGAGGATAATAAAGAAAATGAGTGTTAATTCATTAATGTTTGTTTTTTGCTGTCAGCAAGTTGGTTCTGACCCAAAGTGACACTGTGCACAGTAGAACAAAACAATGCAGGGTCCTGGAGCCTGAAATCGTTCCTATTCTTGAGCCCATTATTGCAGCCACTGTGTCAATCCTTCCCCCTTTTCATTGCCCCTCCACTTTACCAAGATGCGACAGGGATTGATCTCATCTGAAAATATGTCTAAAGTATGTAAAACAAAATCTTGACATCCTTGCTGTTAAGGAGAACTCTGGCTCTCAAGCCAACTTCTTCCAAGATAGGTTGGAGTGTCTTTTGGCTTTTTCTCCAGTACCACAATTCAGATGCATCCGCCCATTTCTTAATTACAGCTGTAGGAGCTTCTTACGGTGTCCAAACCGGATCTGAAAGCATCCTGTCTCATCAGTAGCAGTCCATGTAGACAGCTTTTGAAATCTTCTCTACCACTGAGAACCTAGGAGAGTGCTAGCCTTGGAGTGCTGCCGACGCGTGCGGAGCCTGCTCCGACTCAGAGTGCCTGTGTGTGCAGCAGAGCACAGCACGGCCGGCCCGCGTCGTCCTCACAGTGTTGTCATGTTTGACCCCTGGCTGCAGCCACGGTGTCAGTCTATCTGGTCCAGGGCTTTCCTCGGTTTCACTGCTCCTCCACTGTCGTGAGCTTACTGTCCTTCTCCAAGGCCTCGTCTTTTGTGATAATATGTCCAAGTCATATGAGAAGACGTCTCTCCATCCTTGCTCTGAAGTGCATTCTGGCTGTGTTTGTTCATTTAGCAGTCCCATGCTGAAAGCCAAGAGACTGTCCTCCTCAATAGTCTTCGCCAGCACCATAGTTCAAGCGCATTGAGTTTTCTTTGGTCTCCCTTCCTCTTTGTCCAGCTTTCCTATGTGTGTGAGGCGACTGAGACTACCAGGCTTGGATCAGCCACACGTCAGTCCTCACAGTCCTTGCTGTTCAACACTTTAAAGAGGTCTTGTGCAGCAGATTTACTTAATGTAACATCAATTGATGCCTTAATTGCTACTTCCGTGGACGTTGATTATGGAGCCAAGCAGTATAAAATCCCTGACAACTTTTGATCTTTTCTCCATTTATCATGATGTGTCGTTGGTGCCAGTTGTGAAGACTTTGACTTTCTTTACATTGAGGTGTAATCCATACTGAACGCTGTAGTCCTTGCTCTTCATTGGCAAGTGCTTCAGGTCGGTCTCACTTCCTGCAGCAAGGTTGTGTTATCTGCATATCGTAGGTTGTTAATAAGGCTTCCTCCAGTTCTGATGCCACGTTCTTCGTATAATCCACCTTCTCTGATTATTTCCTCAGCAGACCACTTGACTCAGTTAGGGGGGAGGATGTAGCCCTGCCACACTTTTCCTGATTTTAAACCATGCAGCATCCCCTTGTTCTGTTTGCACCACAGCCTCTTAATCTGTGTGCCCGTTCCCCAGGTGCGCAGTGAAGGGTGCTGGAGTTCCCAGTCTTTTACAAGAAATCCATAGTTTGTTGTGAACCACACAGTTGAATGCCTTTGTCTAGTCAATGAAACACAAGTAAACATCTTTCTGATACTCTGTTTTCAGCCAAGATCCATCTGACATCAGCAATCATATCTCTTATGCCATGCCTCTTATGAATCCAGCCTCAACCTCTGGCAGCTTCCTGTCAATGTATCGCTGTAACTGTTATCGTATGATCTTAAAACTTTATTTGCATGTGCTACTGTTGATCTGGTTCTCTAATGTGAGCATTTTATTGGTCGGTCTCCTTTCTTTGGAATGGATGAAAATCTGGATCTCTTCCAGTCAGTTGGCCAAGTAACTGTCTTCCAAATTTGTTGGCATAATCAAATGAGTGCCTCATCAGTTTGTTGAAATTTTGCAATTGTTCCATTAATTCCTGGAGCCTTGTGCTTGGTTAATTCATTCACTGCAGCTTGGACTTCTTCCTTCAGTACCATTGGGCTTGCTCCTATGCTAGCTCCTGAAATGGTCGAATGTCAACCAGTTCTTTTGGGTACACTGACTCTGTATTCCTATTTGATGCTTCCTGTGTTTTTCAGTATTTTCCCATAGAATCTTCCAATCTTACAGTCGAGGCTTGAGTTTTTCTTTAGTTCCTTCAGTTTAAGATGCTGACTGTCTCGTCTCCTCCGTTGTGCTTTTCTAACTGTAGGTCTTTGCCGGTTTCATTAGAATTGAATGTGTCTTCTCGCGCTGCCCTTTGGAAGAGCTGTGCTTGCCAGCTCTTTGACTTCATCCTTTCTTCCAGATGCTGGAGCTACTCGATCGACGACTAAGAGCGGGTTTCAGTCTCTCCTGATGTTCTTGGTGATCTTTTCTTTCTCCCCTATCTTTTCTAATGACCTTTAGCCTTTAAAAAAAATCATTTTATTAGGGGCTCATATAACTCTTATGACAATCCATACATACATCAATGTGTAAAGCACATTTGTACATTCGTTTTCCCTGGCATCAGCTCCTCATTTTCCTCCCTCCCTTCTCGCTCCCCCTCCCTCTTTGATAATTTATAAATTATTATTTTATTATATCTTACACTCTCCGATGCCCCCCTTCACACACTTTCCTGTTGTCCGTCCCCCAGGGAGAGGCCATATGTAGATCTCTCTAATCGGTTCCCTCTTTCTACCCAACCCAACCTCCACCCTCCCGGTATCACCACTCTCACCACTGGTCCTGAAGGGATCATCTGTCCTGGATTCCCTATGTTTCCATTTCCTATCTGTACCAGCGTACATCCTCTGGTCTAGCCAGATTTGCAAGGTAGAATTGGGATCATAATAGTGGGAAGGGAGGAAGGATTTAGGAACTAGAGGAAAGTTGTATGTTTCATTGTTGCTACACTGCACCCTGATTGACTTGTCTCCTCCCTGGGACCCTTCCTTAAGGGGATGTCCAGTTGACTAGAGATGGGCTTTGAGTACTCACTCTGCACTCCCCCCTCAGTCACAATGATAAGACTTTTTGTTCTTTGATGCCTGATACCTCGGGATCACACAGGCTGGTGTGCTTCTTCCATGTGGACTTTGTTGCTTCAGAGCTAGGTAACCGCTTGTTTACCTTCAAGCCTTTAAGACCCCAGACACTATATCTTTTGATAGCCGGACACCATCAACTTTCTTCACCACATTTAGCTTTCTTCATGAATAATGTTCATGATGTCTTCCCACAGCTCATTTAATCTTCTGACATTAGTATGTAATGTATCAAATCTCTCAAAATTCAGGTGGGATATACTGCTCTCAAAATTCAGGTGGGCTATACTGCAGGTCATACTTGGGATCTCATGGACTTTAGTTTTCTTCACCTTCCACCTTAACTTAAATATGAACAATTGATGGTGTGTTCCACAGTTGACCTCTACTCGGTTTTAGCCACTGATAATGAGCATCTCCATAGTCTCTTCCAACAGATGTAGGCAATTAGATTTTTTTATATTCCATCTGGAGAAGTCCAAGTGTGTAGTTGTCTTTTGTGTTGTTGAAAACAACAATTTCTTGTCTTGCAAAATTCTATCATGCGATCTCTAGGTACATTTCCATCATCAAGATCAAATTTTCCAATTACTGTTCCTTCTCCTCTTTGTTTACAAGTTTTACATTTTAGTCACCCGTAATTATCAATGCATCTTGATTGCATGTTTGACCAATTTCAGGCTGAAGACGGTAGAACTCTTCAGTTTTTCCATCTCTCACTTTAGTGATTGATGCATAAATTTGAGTAGTAGTTGTATTTGGATCAATATTGTCCTTTCATAAGCAGCATTATGCTTCCAAGATAGATCTTGAAAGATCTCTTTTGAATTATGAATACAACACCATTCCTCTTTGTTGTATCATTCCAGGCACTGTAAACCATATGGTTTTCTTATTCATAGTGGCCAGTACCAGTCCATTTCAGCTCACTAATGCCTAAGAGAGGGATCGCTCTGTGCGTTTTGTTGTACTGTGGTGGCTTGTGTGTTGCCGTGAAGCTGAAGGCTAAGTCACTGGTATTTCAAATGCCAGCAGGGTCACCCAAAGTGAATAGGCTTCAGGGGAGCTTCCAGACTATGAAGAGGGGAAAGGCTGTGTGCTTTAGAGGGATGTGCCATTGAAACCCCTATGGGTAGCTCCAAACCATTGCCAGTTACTGAAAGCCCAAGGGATAGCAATGGCACATTGTCAGAGACAGGGCCAGAAGATGACCCCACAGGTCTGAGGCTGTCAAACTATGGCAGCGGAAGAGCTGCTTTCTCCAAGGACAGTCGATCCTCATGACTCAGCTGGAATAATGCCTGCAGGAGTAACACCTTCCAGACGAGTATGGCTCCCATGAGAAGGAAGAGCTGCAAGCATCCATTAGGGATTGGAACATGGAATGTACGAAGTATGAGTCTAGGAAAATTGGGGCTCATTAAAAATGAAACAGAACACATAGACCTCAGTACCTATGAATAAGATGTCTCTTTTGCTTTCTTCTATGTATTCTACCAGTAATGATTTGTGTATTTTTCCATTGGGCAATAATTTTAAGAAATCAGTGGATATATATATATATATATATTCAAAGCCTGAGAGCATTCTGATGGGTGGACTAGGCAGAAGCACTTGACTCTCTCCTGTTGCTTTGTTCACAGCTTCCTGTGCACACACTCCTCCTGTTTGCCATTCCGCTCTGAAGTTAGAACCTAAGCCTGCACAGGGGATGCTAGAGGTTGATCAGTAGAAAATATTCTGAATTCTTAAGATCTGAACTCTCAATCGTCAGGCCATTCTGTATCGATTAATGCTCATCAAGAAAAGAATCTTGCTTAGAAAATCTGGAAATCTGTATCTTTATGTTAAATTCCAGCTGCCAACACCCATGCTCCCTCCACTGTTTTTCCTCGTTGTGTAAACACCATGCTGCAGTTAGTCTCTGTTTTGTCCCCAGCCCAGAAAAATTACATGGCGCTTTTGGACTCTCAGACAGCCACATTCTGTCGTCATAAGAAACGGTTATTGGTGGTTCGAGAGCTCAAGGAGCAAGCCCAGCAGATGAACCTGGGTGAGTGTCTGATGTATGCCTGTGTTCATTTGTGAGGGCAGGGCTGAGCCAGAGTGCAAGGTGTGTTCTTCTGGGTAGACTAGAGAAACAAATCCACAGAAATCCATATGTGTATAAGAGAAGAGTTTTACATAAAAGTAAGTGTACATTAAGAAAGAATCCCAACCCAGTCCAGTCCAAGCCCATAAGTCCAACATTAGCCCCTATGTCTGACACTGATCTACAAAGTCCTCCTAAAACTGGCAAGGCACATGCAGTCACGCCAAACGCAGGAGGAAAGCTGAATCAGTGAGCGTGTAAGCATCTCAGCGCTGGCAGGGGTCTCCACACGGCTGCTCCAGCACCCACGGCTGCATCAGGATAGGTCCGTGTGACTTCTCCTCAGGGATGTCTTGCAGGAAGTGAGCCTTGCCAGCTGAGGCAAAGAATTGGCTGAGGCAGCTGCACCCTGGTCCGACCATCAGAGAGCAAGAGACCCGAGAAGTAGAAAGGCGAGGTTTACCGAAGCATTTACCTCTCCACCTTTCAATTACGGCAATCCCGCATGTGCTTATTGGCCATGTTGGCACAAGAAACCTTAACTATCACAAAAGGGTTCTGCCCCAAAACTCATACCCTTCACTCAGAGCAGCTGACCACTTCTAAGTTTGTAAAATGAGTTTCCTCATTTCCAAAAGTTTGGTAAATTGCTATTTTATAGCAATAATAACTGTATTTTATGTGATGTCATTTTGAATCAATTGTAGTAAATGTCATCCATCTGTAGATATCCCTCAGCTGAGTGATTTCCATGAGCCCCCGACTGAAGGAAGTGTTCTCATTGTACACCTGCTTCTGCTTTTCTAGAGGATGAGGGGCCCCATGGCCCAGAGTCAGACCTCTTCTCTGAAACTAGCAGTGTTGTGAGCGGCAGTGACCTGAGTGGCAGATATTCCCACAGCAACTCCAGGATATCAGCGTAGGTATCCTGCTCTTTCAGCACAGGGGCCGCCGTCTTCTTGGTATGTGGAGCAAACGGGCTAGGGCTGGACAGGCACAGTTCCAGCAAGGTGGGATTTGGGCAAGCACCTCCCTGGCATATCTAAAATTACACCTGGGCTACAGCTCTTGTACTTCCCAGCCTGTGGGGCTCTTGTCCTGGGTGCTAGTGTACACATCAAAACCCACTGCTGTCAGGTCGATTCTGGCACATAGCGACCCTATGGGATGGCAGAACTGCCCAGTGGCTTTGCAAGTGGCATTGGAAGAAATGTTAAATTTAGAATAAACCACCGCCCTTTGGCCCTGTATAGCATCGGTCAGGTCACATCTGGACACAGTTGTGTACTGGTGTGTCCAGTTCGGTGCCTCTTGCCAACATTTCACTAACAAGACGTGAGGGACAGAAGCTGACAGGACTCTTAGGAGACATGACAGAGTGCAAGGCTATTGAGTTCAGCTGTGTCACACTCGGAATTCAGAGTGGGCATCTGAGGTGTGGTGATCAGAAAGTTGGCGGGAAAGGCACCTTGAACTGTGACAGTGAAAAGTCGGGGAAGGGGTATCACACAATGCTTAGGGCAAAGTGGAAGAACTCTGAGGCAGGAAAAGAGACCCACGGTGGTCCTCTGGCTGAGCGTTGGACTGTGAGCCTCATGATTGGTGTTTTAGACCCACGAACTGTTGCAGGCCAGAAAGGAGGCTGGCTGGTCACATACAGCCTTGCAGCCTCGGGGACCTGTGGGCTCTTGTTGGTCCTGGAGGCTCACCGTGAGCTGGTGTTGATTGAACAGTTGTGGGATTCTTTGGAAAGCAGGGGAGATAGGATTTATTTATTTTTAAAATAATTTTCAAATTCTGGTCTGGAAAGTATCTCCTGCAAAGATTTACAGTATTTTGCTCTTTAAATTTCTCAGTTTAAAGTTCCATTTTCTTGATTATTTTTATTGTTCTAGCTCTTGCACACAGTCTCATTTGACTCTATCTTACCAAAATTTTGAGGCAAAATATCACTTTTCTTAAAGCTTGATTTCTAATTTTTTTTTAGGATTTTCTTTATTCTTCCCTGACTACAACTTCACCCCTCCCAGGGTAACATATGAGGGTAGCCTTTTGTGAACCATTCCCTCTGCACAGCACTTCTCGTGCGCTAGAAAGGTGCGCACAGGCGAGTCCTGCGTGAACATTTCTCTGACTTCTAACAGGCGCTCGTCCAAGAATCGCCGCAAAGCGGAGCGCAAGAGGCACAGCCTCAAGGAGGGGAGTCCCCTGGAGGACCTGGCCCTGCTGGAGGCTCTGAGTGAGGTGGTGCAGAGCGTTGAGAAACTGAAAGGTAGCTGCTTCTTTAACACCGCTTTGTTAGCACTCCATCCTCATGCCACACAATCCAGTCGGTCAGTCACATCACGAAGAGTTGTACTGTCGTCCCCACAGCCAACTCTAGAACAGCTTCTTCTTCCTTGTAGTCATTGTGATTCGTGGTATTATTTTTTTCTAATTGTGGCAAAAATAGACACAACAGAGCATTCTCTGTTTCCACCACATCTGCTTGTTGATGAACTCTTTGTGTTGGCAGCCGCTTCCTCTTCCAGGTCATGCCACCACCATTGTCATACACTCAGTGCTTCCCGCACAGCTAGCTCTCCCCTTCACCTAGGGCCAGGGACGGTGATGCCACTCTGGTCTGCCCGGTCCCCCGACCCACCTCCATCGTACTCGGCACTGCAGACAGTTCAGTAGTTTCAGAGAGAAAGCCGTGGGCAGGAAGGGTCATTTCAGGGCACGTCCACCTCGGCTGTGACTTAGGAGCCCTGCCCTACCTGGCACCCAGCAGGCTGACTGTGTGGGAGGCGCTCCAAGCCAGGACGTGGGCTTGTGGAGGCTGCTTCCTGCTGGCTTTCTTCTTGTAGTGTTTGTGCTGGGTTGTCCCTGCACTGGGGAGGAGAGAGAGGTGGGAGGTGTCCGGGATGGTGCAGTAACCGTTATTTTCTGCTTGGGGGAAGGAACTGCGATGACACTCGCCACAGGGCTGGGACTGCTCTGACGGGTCTCTGATTTCTCTCTAGATGAGGTATGCCGTATTCTAAAGGTACTCTTCCAATTTGCCTTTGATGAGCAAGCAAAGGAATTACAAAAGGCCTTTGGAGATTCTCTGCAACTGATAGAGAGGTCAATTCCAGAAATTTGGACTTTGGCCCACCAGCCGAGCTCCACCACCTCCGTAAGTGTTCTCAAAGGCAAGAGTTAGGTTTGCTCATTGTTGTCACAGGTGATTACATTCACCCGACCCCTAAAGTCCGAAGGGAAACAGCTGCCCTGTTCTGAGGTTTGAAGTCGTCCGAGGCAGTCGGCTGCCTCAGGCCTCCAGACGTTGGCAGCAGGGCCACAGCCAGCGTTGGAGCATCTCATCTCTCATTTAGGAATTCAAGCATGGGTCAGAGTTCTTAAGGAAACCAAGGACAATTGTTTTTGTTTTTTAATTTATTGGACAACACGACTTTTCTCTGAAACTGTATTATTGTGGTAAGTTTGTTAAGGAAGTTTAAGGTCGAGTCAGCTTCATGTCCTGTCAGACGTCTTGAGTGGGGTTTGGAAAAGCTAGCGACTCCACCAGGGTCCCCTCACGCAGAAGGTGGTGAGCTCGCAGAGACCCAGGAGAAAAGGGAACAGAAGGTGGTGAGCTCGCAGAGACCCAGGAGAAGGGGAGCAGAGCCCGTGAGCTCACAGAGACCCAGGAGAAGTGGAGCAGAACGCAGGAAGGATGTCCAGGTGGTGACTAGAGGAAAGAGCCCTACCCTCGGGGCTGGTTCTGCTACATGTGCAGGGTCCCAGGGAGCCCTTGGAAGAGCTTGGGCACGTGTGTTGCTTCTGAGTGTGTGCCACCAGGGCAGTGAAGGGGGCAAACCAGAGGGCAGCTGGTGTAGGGCCAAAGGCTTGTGGCCAACATGAAAGCTTGTGCAGATTTTGCTTTCTGCCCCATAATAGGCATGTTTGCCTTCACATAGAAAATGTAAGTTCCCCTAATCTGTGCGTGTGGTTGATGCTGTGTGTGTGTGCGCACGCGCCCGCGCGCATGCTACAGCCTCGTGGCATCGTTCCTCCTCACCCTAGGGAGTGGCTTGCATACTGGGAACCCACCCACTGCCATCAGTCCATGCTGGCTCATATAGCAGCCCTATGGAGTGTTTCTGAGGCTGTAACTCTGTACATGGGCAGACAGCCTCATCTTTCTCCTGTGGAGTGGGTGGTGGGCTTGAATCACTGGCCTGGCAGTTGGCAGTCTAGTGCTTATCTGACAGCTCATTTGAAAAGGGCCACTTACATCTTTGCAGATTGCCTTTCTGTGTTATGACCTTGAGATTTAGAAGCCCGAGGTGAGATTGTGGAGAAACTGGAAAATTCGGCAAATTAAAATCCCTTAAGAAAAGAGAAATTACAGTGTTTGATTCCATACCAGTAACACGTGCGAGTTTACATGACAGGCTGCTTATTGCTGGTGGAGACCTGGCCTTTGATACTTGCAATGATTGGAAGTCTAGGATAATCTTTCTGACTCGCTCTACTTTCTGCTTAGATTCTAGGTCCCAGTTCTACTGCAAACAGCATCATGGCCTCCTTTCAGCAGCAGAAGACTGTGGCCCCTGCTCTGGGTCAGTATCTTGTGTTCCTCTGTTGAGTGACTCTCTTGGTGGTGCTGTGGCGCTCCAGCCAGCGGGAGCTTGCTCGCAGAGGTGCGCGGAGTAACTACTCAAGACTCGAGATGGAGTCAGGACGGAAAGGGAGAGGGACTTGAGAAAGAGGACCCTCCGGAGCTTCTCCACTGGCCAGTGTTTATTTACAAGCGTTCAAATGCACCACGGGGAATTCTAGGGCACAATGACTTCAGGCTCAAGATGTTTTCATGATTCATGATTAACAAACATTCTTGTCTTGTCTGCAACACGGACTCTCCGTATCCCTCAGTGTTTGCCCCAAGGTCCTGGAACATCGCTCAAGGTTCGCTCATGGTCTTTTCACCCAAGCAGCCTCCCAGGGGACCAGGATGAGTCTCCCTACACGGCACTCTGCAGCAGGATTATTTAGAGTGTTGAACGTTTCTAGTGGTGGGGGCAGGGGAACCCATACCATTTAACATAGTGTCATTCAGAAAAGCCGATTGACAGTTCGCCCACGCATTAGCTTCAATAGGGCACATTTACATATCAATTCCAAAGGCGGCTCACTTTTGACTGTTGGTGCAGTTAAGCAGTTCCTCTTGGGGACCTTGTGGCGCACCTCGTTTGACCTAGACCGTTTTATTTTTGACTCTTAGGATGAACAGTATAATTTGAAGACCTAGCCCGAGAATCTTAACACTTTTGTGTCTTTTACGATGCTTGTTTATTGAGGGGAAGGTAGTTTTAAAAATGGGCTCCCCTGGGGGCACACTGGGGAGGATGGCAGGCGGTGCTCCTTCTGTGGGGGCCGGGTAGGGTCGCGTGGGTCAGCAGTGACTCGACGCCCCTGAGAACAGCAAGAGCCCAAAGCTCTGTTCTCTGGTGAGTGGTTGGAGTCAGTGTTTGTCCTTCAGGCGAGTCAGTCAGGCTTTCCAACCTCTCAGCTTCTCAAGGGAAGAGACATTCTGAAATAATGGACAGTTTTAACGGCTGTTGTTTGCATTTCTAGCATTTATGGGCAGTGTGCTGAGACTTGTTTCCATTTAAAGGCTGCACTGTAAGGTTAGCATTTTGATGGGATTGAAATGAATCATCCCTGTGGAGACTGCCTTGGTTCCAGTCTCAGGAACCTCATTCCTTCTGTGTCTCCTTCGCAGCATCCTGGGGCTGGCCAGCTGCTTTTGGACCAATCCCAAGGTAGACCCTGATACCCAAAATGCAGAAAAATCATCTTAGACGGGAGGCAGTTTGGTCAGTGTGCACTTGGCATTGCTAACCCAATCCACTTGTGCTTTCTGCCCCTAGTGTTTTTCTCTGGGGCCTAGTGCACATGTTCAGGTCATGTCCAGTCAGACCGTCCCTGGAGTACTGTGGACAACTGAAGCTCATCAAAGGGCGCCTCCCCTTTCAGCTGAGCCTGAGACCATTGTGGGGTAGAGGGTGGGGAGCCCTCTTACATGAGTCTTTACTGTCAGAGTCTTGTAGTTAGAAGGTTGGATAGGAAAATGTTAAAGTGCAAACCTTGAGGAGGCCTCAAGAAGTTCATGGAAAAATTCCATTATCTTTTCATTTTTCCACGATAGTTGGAACACCCCTTTGCGAGCACACGAAATTAGTCCAGCTCAATACTCTTCAGCTGCCGAGGGCCTCCCAACTCTCAGGGGTTATCGATGCTCACACATCCCACGAGGGAGGTCAGGGAGCTTTGGAACATTTTTTTCCGACTGTTTTATGATGCAATCGGAATATTACACAGTAAATTGCATGTCCTGCTGCAGTGGGGAGTCCTCATGAAATGAGTCAGTGATCTGAAGCCACTGCGTCACAGCCGAGTTAGGCTTGTTACTTTGATAACAAACAAAGTGCTTCACGTAAAGGGCTGACGACCAGAGGACTGAGGAGGCCTTGGACAGATTGACAAAGCATTACAAGTATTTTTGTTCAAGATGACTTTTTTTCTAAATACTTTTATTGAGGACTCTTACATCTCTTATCACAATCCATACATTCATCCAGTGTGTCAAGCACATTTGCACATACGCCGCCATCATCATTTTCAAAGCATTCTCTTCCCATTTGAGCTCCTGATATCAGCTCCCCATTTCTTCCCCCTCCCTCCCTCACCTGCCCTCCCTCACAAACCCTTGATAAGTTATGGATAAGTCCTCCATCACCCTTCCCTCACTTTTTCTGTTATTCGTCCCCCTGGGAGGGGGTTCTAGGTTGATCCTTGTGATCAATTCCCCTATCTCCCTCCACCCTCTCCTAATCCTCCTGCTTTCTCTACTCTCCTTGTTGGCCCTGAGGTGTTTATCTATCATGATTCCATGTGTTGCGGGCTTCTATCTGTAGCAGTGTGCATGCTCTGGTCTAACCTGATTTGTAAGGTAGAGTTGAGGTCATGATAGTGGGGTGAAGGAAGCACCAAAGAGCTAGAGGAAAGTTGCGTGTTTCTTCAGTGCTATACTGTACCCTGACTGGCTCATCTCTTCCCTGTGACCCTTCTGTGAGGGGATGTCCAATTATCTACAGATGGGCATTGGCTCTCCACTCCATGCCCCACCCCCACTCCATTCACATTGGGTATGGTTTTATTCTGGGACTGTACCTGTTAGCTGATCCCATTGACACCTCAAGATCACACAGACTGGTGTGCTTCTTCTGTGTGAGCTTTGTTACTTCTGAGCTAGATGGCTGCTTGTTTATCTTCAAACCTTTAAGTCCCCAGACGCTGTATCTTTTGATAGCTGGGCATCATCAGCTTTCTTCATCACATTTGCTTATGCACCCATTTTGTCTTCAGCAATCGTGATGGGAAGGTGAGCATCACAGAATGCCAGATTGTTAGAACAAAGTGTTCTTGTGTTAAGGGAGTACTTGAATTGAGGCCCAATGTCCATAAAGGTGACTTTTTGTGCTGTGAAGATCAAGGATGGACATGTGAGAAATTGTCATACAATTTGTTAGCATAATCACCTCCTTGCCAAAGAGCCCGCACTTAGTGTTCAAGCTTTGTCAACTCAAAGAAGCAAACATAATTGTGGTTATACCTACCTTTAAGATAAGATAGAATATTTTATTTTCCTAACTTTTTGAAAGATAAAGTCTTATTCGACCCTCACTATTCAACACGAAATTATGACTTTGTTGAAGTCAGTTTATTTCAGTTGCCTTTTTCTGTGATCAATATTTTTAAGTAACGAGACCTCCTGTGGTCCTTTTGTGGGTAGTTTTGCCTGTCTTGTTTTGCGATGGGGCAACAGCAGTGTGGGCAGTGAACGTGTAGGAGTCACGGTGAAACAGGCGCTAGTAGGCAGGGTAGTGCAGAAACACAAACCAAGGGACATTAACCTCGCTTGGAACACAGCGTCTTTCCAGCCGTAGAATATAAGTTATGTACATCCACATAATCATGATCATGGTATTTGGTGTCCTGCTATTTAAAGATATTTTATCTTCGGCATTTTTATGCCATTGCTAAATAGTCTCTGAAAAGAAGTTTTGATATATGTTCCTCGTTGCACAGATGTGTTATTCCATTAAGTGACCATTCGGAGAGAACCTTTCACATCTGCATCTGTCCTCCTCTGCTGCCTGCAGGAGACGAAAGACTCACAGGACTTTCGGAGTGGCAGAGTCGGGGAGTTTTGGTTACATGACAGAATTTCCCCAAACTCCTCATTTACTTCCCCCCCTCATTTTTATGAATAAATGCAAAATTTTTATCATAAATTATATTCTATCCACTAACTTTGCTTACTGAGTGACCCTACTCTGCTGCCGTATTTCTCACTTTTAATGAATCAGGTAAAGTGACCTGGAGGCGGTGGGAGTGCAGTTGGCGGGTTTGCTGGCGTGCACACCACGTGACCTCGCCCTCCCGACGGGTTGCAGAGCATCCTGCTGCTTTTCCCAGGTGTCTCCTCGTCACGCCAGCAGAGTCCCAGTTGCTCTTCTCCAAGCAGGGCCTCCCAGCTGCGTTGCTGTGTTTGGTCGGATCCGGAGCTTGTCAGGGTGACGGCCACATTAACTGGGGCTCTGGCAATGGCTGTGTAGCGGTGAAACCCAGTCCCCTCGTTGGTCTGGTGTAGTGCCCACGACTAGAGCCACTGCGTCCGTCACAGTATCCCCTCCTTTCTTTTAGATGCTGAGCTTTTTATGCCCCCAAAGATCAACAAACAGGCCCAGTGGAAACTGAGCCTCCTGGAATGACTGAGACCCCAGGGCAGAAGACTCGGGCAGAGAGGACGCTTCCACAGCTGAGTAGCCTTCCGCCAGTCCGCCTCCTCGATGCCCATGCTCCAGCTCCAGCTCTGGGAACAGTGTTGGGAGCCAGTGAGTCCGACCTCAGCAAGCCCTGAGCATTCTCTCTCTGTGTGTGTGATGTTTTAATCATTAAAAACTTAAACCTCAACCATGATAGTGTCATTTTCTAAAAATTACTGTTTTACAATATGGTTCGAGACACTGCTCACACAGTCTATTTGTGCCTCAGTTCCTCCTTTGTGAATTGGGAGCGATACTTCATGGTGTCTACCTCAACCGTCTGAAGACAGGAGAATTTCTGGGGGGGAGTATTATAATTCAAAATCTGGCTATCAGTGCTGACATGTAGTCACATGTAAGCCACTGACATGACTTCTTTACCCTGAACTACAGCAGAATACAAAGTTAAACGTGTCCTTTGAAGTACTAAGCCATCCTGTGCTGGCAGCTGATAATTTGTCAAGCTTTACAGCGTGAGGCCCGTTAGTGCCACAGGGACTGTTTTACTGCCCGCGTGTTTTCTGCTCGAGAGGTAGCAGTGTTGGAGTTCGAGGAGATTAGAATTCCCGTGCCAGCGTCACACACGCTGGGTATGGCAAGCAGGGTGCATGTGTGGCCTGTACAGTCACAGTGATTCCATGACCTCCAAATACGGCTTTTTGTAACTGATGTTTGCTGCTGGCTGAGCCATTTTATTTGTGGCGCTCCATGATTTTGTTCATTTTCTCAGAAGAACTTTCCTTTTTTGGAAGAAATGAGAGTCTCCTTTCCGTTTGGTGAATCTAGAAAAAACCTAGTTCGTTTTGAGACCAGTTTATTTTTGACTGATCTTGTGGTAAAGCTAAACTTCTCCAGGATTTTAATACCAGAACCAGGCCCCACTACTACATCTAGGACAAGAAGAAGGGCTGCTTTTGATTTTCAGAGTATAGGTTTGCCTGAATTGCGATTTACAAGGCTTTCTCCTTTACAGCTAAATATTAACTAGAATTTAAGGGTGTTCACCGTATAATTCTTTAACTCTTTCTGTACATCTGGAATGTTTCACAATAAAACATTGAAGAAATACACAAAAACAGGAGGTCTTGCTTCTTGCAGGGAATCCTTGTTGACTCACTGCTCGTGGGCGTGGCGGCCCGGCAGTGAGGGGGACAGGGGCTTCTGGAGCTTGGAAATAGGCTGTAGTGCTATGCCTGTAGAAGCATACCGGGGTGATGCTGAAACAAGCTTGCGGAATGGGAGACAGGTCCCATGGAGATGCATGGAAATGCGAATGTGCGTGTTGACAGTGAGGTTCATTTTTATTTACGTTTAAATCCCTAATGTACTGATGCAGTCAGAATCGGTGTGAACACGCATCACTGCCGGCTACTCTCTTCTGGCCCAGACTGGATTGGTGTTGCTTGTGAGATGACTGGGCGGCAGCAGCAGACCTTCCAGAGGGAAGACAAAGCCACGGAAGAATTATGGAGTGTGTACGAGTATTGTGTATGCGAAGAAGAGAGACTTGCTTCAGTGAGAAATGCCTAATTTGGGGAAATGATTCTGTCAAGTGCTAGAAGAGTATACAGCTCTTCCAAAAACTTGGAGTCTGCCCCAAACCATATCATTCTGTAGGGCAAAGGCCTTCAGCTCGTTCCTTGAATTTGTCGCGGCAGATGGCTTCCTCTGGTGCCCCAAACATCGGGCTACAATTGGGATTGTCTGCATCCATCAAAATAGTTCACCCCTACGTTTCTTTAAACCGAGGCTGAAGCTAGTGTTTTACAGCATAGATGCGCACTGCCATGATTATTTTCTTATGAAAACACTATCTATGAGTGCACTTTAAAAAGATGGTGAAAAAAATCCATTATTTTAAAATCACATTTCCCATAATTTTTTTAAAATCGTTTTACTAGGGGCTCATACAGCTCTTATCACAATCCATACATACATCATTTGTGTAACACACTTGTACATTCATTGCCCTCATCATTCTCAAAACATTTGCTCTCCACTTAAGCCCCTGGCATCAGCTCTTCATTTTTTCCCCTCCCTCCCTGTTCTCCCCTCCTTCGTGAACCTTTGATAATTTATCAATTAATATTTTGTATTATCTTGTCCTGTCTGACGTCTCCCTTCACCCACTTTTCTGTTTTCTGTTCTCCAGGGAGGAGGTCACATGTAGATCCTTGTCATCGGTTCCCTCGTTCCACTCCACCCTTCCAGTATCGCCACTCTCAGCACTGGTCCTGAGGGGATCATCTGTCCTGGATTCCCTGTGTTTCCAGTTCCTATCTGTACCAGTGTACATCCTCTGGTCTGGCCAGATTTGTAAGGTAGAATTGGGATCATGATAGTGGGGGAGGAGGAAGCATTTAAGAACTAGAGGAAAGTTGTATTTTTCATCATTGCTACATTGCACCCTGACTGGCTTGTCTCCTCCCCAAGATCCTTCTGTAAGGGGATGTCCAGTAGCCTACAAATGGGCTTTGGGTCTCCACTCTGCACTCCCCCCTTCATTCACTATGATATAATTTTTTGTTCTGATGATGCCTGATAACCTGATTTCTTCAACACCTCGTGATCACACAGGCTGGTGTGCTTCTTCCATGTGGGCTTTGTTGCTTCTGAGCTAGATGGTCGCTTGTTTACCTTCAAGCTTTTAAGACCCCAGACGCTGTATCTTTTAATAGCCGGACACCATCAGCTTTCTTCACCACATTTGCTTTTTCACCTGCTTTGTCTTCAATGGTTATATTGGGAAGGTGAGCATCATAGAATGCCAATTTAATAGAAGAAAGTATTCTTGCATTGAGAGAGTACTTGAGTGGAGGCCCAATATCCTGCTACTTCAGCACTAAACCTATAAATATGTGCACATAGCTCTATTTCCCCATCCTCATATATAAATATATTTGCATATATACATGCCTTTATTTAGACCTCTATAAATTCCCTTTGCCTCCTAGCTCTTTCCTCTTGTCCCACTATCCTTTGATTTTCCTCTTATCCCACTATCATGCTCAGTCTTCATTTGGGTTTCAGTAATTCCTCTTGGCTACATTACCCTTGATCACGCCCTACCAGGCCTCCTACACCCTCCTCACCACCCATTTGGATCACTTGTTGTTCCCTTGTCCCTGGGTTTGTTAACACCACTTCCTTTCACCCCAGCTCCCCCTCTCTCATGTCCCCCCAGAACTGTTGGTCCCGTTGTTTTCTCCTCCAGATTGTTCATCCAGCCTATCTTATTTAGACAGACCTGCGGAGATAATAACGCAAAACCAAGCAACAATATACAACAAAACAACAACAAACCAATGACAAAAAACAGCAACAACAAAACAACACAACAAGAAAGAAAAGCTTGTAATTAGTTCGAGGACTGTTTGTTGGCCTTTAGGATTGTTTTCCAGTCCTGTCTGTGGGGGCATCATGCCCTGGACCCAAAGTCCACCTTTAGCATTCTCTGGGGACCTCACCACTCCATACCCTCGCTGTTCTGTTGCACGCCTTAGTGTT
Source organism: Tenrec ecaudatus (assembly GCF_050624435.1). Taxonomy (NCBI): domain Eukaryota; kingdom Metazoa; phylum Chordata; class Mammalia; order Afrosoricida; family Tenrecidae; genus Tenrec; species Tenrec ecaudatus. The sequence goes on along the minus strand of NC_134539.1, from coordinate 46,230,350 downwards.
TTTGCCTCAGTGTGGCGGGATCAGATCGGGTGCAATTTCCACACTGTCTCTGGTGCTGTCCCCTGTAGGGCTATAAGTCAGTGAGGGACGTCATGTCTCATAGTGGGGCTGGCCATGTGGTCCTCTCTGGACTGACTGCTCTAGTCAGGAACATCGTCCTCAAGGCCTGGTGGACCAGGATGTGCTCCACTCTTTCTTCCTCCCCCTTCATTTGCTCCCGTGTGCTCTGATCAGATATGTCTCTCTCCCGGAACTGCAGATTCAATGCCGTCCTTTGAAATAAATTCTTCTGGGGTGGGGCGAGGGAGGTGTCCACGTAATAGTTGGGATTGGGGCCGGCCCCTCAGACCTCTCTCCACTCGTTCCCTGCTCCATGCCAGCATGTTGCATTCACATCAAGGAGCACTGGGTTAAAGTCTGGTCCCTCTTTGCCTGTGGAGATATGAATAATATCCTCCCCTTGGGTGGGTTAGTACCCTGTGCCCCCACTACCCATTTCTTTTTTATTATTTTTTCCTTTCCCCACCCCATTTTTATTTGGCTACCATATGTATCCCTGTATTTGGTTTGGTCCCTGCCATACTACCTGGTCCTCACCCCAGGAATGTTTGCATACAGTAGCTTTTTCCCTATGCCCCTTTTGCATTTTTTTTAAGCTTACCTCAGTGGACTCATGTTGTACTTGTCATTTTGTGCTTGGCTTAATTCGCTTAGCGTGATTTCTTCCAGTTCTTCCCATGCAGCAATGTGCTTCATACGTTCATCGCTGCTTTTTAGTGATGCGTAGTACTCCATTGTATGTATATACCACAGTTTTTTAATCCACTCATCTGTTGATGGAAATTTAGGCTGTTTCCAACTCCTGGCAATTGTGAACTGTGCTGCAATGAACATTGGAGCACAGATGTCTGGCCGTGGTTTGTTTCTTGCCTCTTCTAGGTAGGGGGATTGCTAGGTTGTATGATAACTCGATTTCCATCTGTTTTAGATATTGCCAGATCGATTTCCATAGTCCCACAAATTTTTGAAGCCCTTTTGGTATATATAAAACAGTACATATACACTTGATTTGAGAGATTTGTCTAACAACAACTGAATGTATATTTTAAGGAAGAAAACTGATGATTCTGAGTAAGATCAAGGTGACCACCAGGTTGGGAAGCAAAATGAAATACTCGCTAGTCTCGGGCCAGCCGACAGACCCATGCGCCTGTGTGGAACAACAACCTGGAACAAGTCCTTGGGAATCTTTCGTTTTCCTGCCTTGTTTTTTTTTCCCCAAATTAGTAACTGAAATAGGGATGAGACTCTTAGAGGCTGGAGACAAGTCAAGGTTAATGTGACATTTGGCAAGTCTGAAGTTCTGCTCTTGTGCCCATGTCCCTGGAGCTGAGCCTACTCTGCTTCCTACGCCCTGGCCCGTGCCTCATTCCCACGGTCAGCCACCCCATGGTCCCCGAGCCGTGCTTTCCTCCAGGCTCTTTGCTCCTCTGGCCAAGACGCATATCAACCTCAACACTATTGACATTTCTTTGCTGTGGGAGTCTGTCAGGTGGATCTCAGTAGTAAACAAGCCCCCACCCCACCCCAAAGTACTACAGTAACCAAAAATACCTACAGACATCAAAGGTCACATAAATCAGGAAGTACTGCTGATTGAAAACCTAAGATGCGTTTTAGCTATTGAACTGTTCGTTGGTAATTATTTTTACTAGAACAATTAGGATCTGCTGAAAATTCATGCAAGTAGCTTCTAAGGAATGGGCTACTATTCAGTCTTCTGTTGCTGTTTTGCCTTTTAAGTGCAATGTCATGTTAAGGCTCAGCATGGTGTAGACTCATTCTCCAGAACCAGAACACTCCTCTCATCAAGATATTCGTCTGGTTTTTTTCTTTGGTGGGGGGTGGGGGTGGTCCTTAACCTAAAAGGATCTGAAGATAGAGCACATTGAGGACAGTTGGTTTTCTCTATAGTCACTCTACTTAAACTGTCGAAGAGGTAGATGTCTATAAGATCTCACTGCCATTCCGACTCTTGGTGACCTTCTAGGACAGAGTAGAACTGTTCCTCTGGGTTTCCGAGACTATAATTCTATACGTGGAGCTCCTGGTGGTTTCGAACTGCTGACCATGTGATCACAGCCCCACTCGTACCACTAGGCCTCAAGGACTCCAGATGCAACCGCTAGTACGCGATTTCATGGGCGAGCAAACAAATGGTAACAAATGGTCTTTGAACCACAGAGTTCAGAAGCCCATGTTCTTCCCACAATTGTCTGCTGTTCACCAGGTGTCTGCTATCTGCCTGTGTTGTTCAAGCTCTGAATTTTGGAGAAAGGGGAGAGACTTACACACACACACACACACACACACACACACACCACACACACACGAGTGTATTCTCAACAATGAGTGTTCCCACCACATCCACCTCCAGCATGTATCCCACAGAACCTGCTGGGCCCTGACGTGCGTTCGCTCCTGGCCACAAACCATTGCTGTGCTTCTTCGGGCCCCTCTGAGAGAACCTGGCCTGGGGCGGCCCCCCACGACATTCGCTGCAGTTCCAGGACCAGGAGCCACCACCTGGAGCCCACTTCAAATCCCTGCGCTGCCTCCTGTGGTCTGCTGCAGAATGTACTCAGGTGGGAGATTCTCCAGGTGTGGAGAATAACTGCCGTATTAACCTGTACATGTTGGTGTGGACGCCGCAAGATACCTCTTAGCCCAATGTCCAAAAAGAGGACATCTCTACCACACTCTTAAGACACATGTAATATTCTCAGCATTGCCAGGCAGCCACGCTGAGACATGAGAGAAAGGACGGGTCAGCAGGGGCCAGACATTTGTGTAGGCTGTTCCCCAGCTTTTTGTTAATTAGTGGAAGGAGTCAGCAGCATTTACTCCATAATCTAGCCCCTTTGCACTCCCCGTTCCAAGCCAAATGGGACAATAAAGTATTTCCTAAAATGGGGAATCCACAAAAGGGGCAAACTCATGGTAGATCCATTTTCTCCCAAGAAAATGAGACTAGCCAACTACATCTGATGCGTGTCTTCCACCCCTCCCCCCGCTCCCCTCCTCGTTCTGCGCGGGCAAATGTATCGCGTAAAGGCAGATGCCACCTGTGCGGAGTTGTTCTTCAGAAGCAGGAAATAAACGCGGGCGAAGGGGAACTTGAGGGTTTAATAGGACAGCAGGGAGTGTGCGGGCTCAGAGCCCGCTGTGCCAGGTGGGTGCTCCCCCAACAAAGCCGGCACGTTGCAGACGTAGCCACCATGCCTCATTGCGGAGCTCAAAAGCATCTTCTGTAGAGGAAGAAAGGCCCATGCTCATAGTACTCGGAGCGATGGACCCACAGTGGCTGGAAGCCCTGGAGCGAAGCGAGGATGGAGCCGCCAGTCCACACTGCCGTGTCTCTTTCCGGCAGCACGTTTACTTGGGGCGAGTCGTTGGGACACATGCTGCTGAGCTCCTTCTGCAGGCGGTTGGGGAACCCCCGGAGCATGGTGCTGCCTCCGCAGAGCAGGATGTTCCCCATGAGGTCCCGCTTGAGGGCGACATCACACTTGTTGAGGCAGGATACAGTCTGGGTGTGCAGGCCCAGCTGCATGGACTTGATCAGAGACGGCTTGAAGAACATCTCTGAGCAGAGGAACCGCTCCTGGCCCAGGGCGATCTCGTGCCCATCTGGCAGGGTGTACTGGACCATGTGCTCGGGAGGTGGCACTTTCTTCTCTGTCAGAGGGTCCAGGGCCACAAAGCAGCATTTCTTCTTGATGTCCTCCATGATGTACATCTGGTCCTCGGTGAAGTATTTCCCTGACTGGTTCATCAGGCTCATCAGGTAAGTGGTCAGGTCTGAGCCTGCGTAGTCCAGCCTCCCGGTGATACTGGGCAGGGGATAACCCTCGTAGATGGGGACCACGTAGGACACGCCGTGGCCCACCTCCACCACCAGACCGGAGGTCCTCCCATATGAATACATGGACAGGCGGGACTGGTAAGCTATATGCATGGCGGGCGTGTTGAAGGTCTCAAAGAGCATCTCGGCATACTTCTCTCGGTTGGTGTGAGGACTCAGCGGAGGGTCTGAGACCAAGGCGGCGTGCTCATCGGGGGCAATCTTCATCTCATGCCGGAAGAGATAGTCCCAGATGTCCTGCACGGAATCCCAGTCCACGATGATGCCGTGTCGCAGAGGATTGGTGAGCTTGAGGCGGACCTCAGGACAGAGGAGCTCGTGGCCCACGAAGGTCTCTTTCCGATTATCCCCGGTTTTGGCCGTCTCCATGTAAGGCTTGCCGACGGTTGATGAGATGACATGGGTAGGCTTCGGCAGGCCAGCAAAGCCACATTTACAGTAGCCGGTGCCCAGGTCCACGACCACTGCCTTGGTCACCTGTGGCTTGGGCTTCTCCATGGCCATGGCTGATTGCATCGAGTTTTCCGGCATCAATCGATTCCGACGGACCCACAGTGCTCGCTTGGCAGGGCCGTCCGTTAAGGAGGCGCTCTGGAGGGCGTGGCTCTGGAGGGACACCTGCTCATTCACCTTGCTGGCAGGCCCGTCCCCTATGACTGTCCCCTGGGACTGGGACATCCACATCCTCTCGAGAGACGGCCTGCTCTCAGAAAGCTTCCTGATCCTGCCGGCTCCAAGGCCCGAAAGGCCTGAAACAGAAGGTAACGTCCGAGTCTTCCCAAAGGCGACATCACTGATTATGACATCATCCAGTGACCTAGGCCTTTCTAGGGGCTCCCACACGCTGTCCCCTGTTGGGCAGCAGTTGCCAACCGGGTTTCTTTTTTCCTAAAGGTATCAATGAACTAGATTCCTTCCATCGATTCGTATTTATTAACTGTTTGCTCTGTGAAAGGCAGTTGGGAATATACAACAGGAACACAGGCAAAAAGTCTCTGTAGTCGGGGGTGGGGGACTGGGTTGAGGGGGAGGCAGACAATACCCCAAATACGTACCTGTTGGACAGTGGGAAGAGGGAATGTAGGGAGGCTGGCAGAGTTGGGTGGCTGGAATGGCAGTCCCGAAGGGGGAAGGAAGAGAGCCGCGGGTGGCGAGGAGTTATTGCAGCAACTTGGAACCCCCGGGGCGCGGCATTTAGCTGCTGGCCTGTTTGTGCAAATGACACTGTACTGGAACACTGCCACCGCGGTGACCTATTGCTGGCGGCTGCTCTGACACTGAAGCGTTGGGTCTGAGTTGTTGCCTGGGAAACTGTGGCCTACAGAGTCAAAACCTACTGATGATGTGACTTTCCAGGCCAAGGGTGCCCCTGTCCGAGCTGGACGTCCGCACCGGCGTGGCAGGACGGAGAGGCAGGCGGGCCGGGAGGGTGTACAGCTCATGGGCCGTCGAAGATTGATGCAGCCTGATTTGATTTTCATGAGCCCGCTTGCTCCTCTGAGGAGAAAGCTACTACGGGGCGGTGGTGACCGTGCTAGGCAGTTTCTCTCTCATTGGCTCCTTGGGAACTCCCTTTCCTTGCCCTTTCATTCGACAATGCTCATGGGGGGAGATAGACCACAGCAGCTAAACGGCACTGTTGGCCATTTCTCGAGGGCACCGTTCAGTGGCATCCATCACACAGTGCTGTCAGCCGCCACTTCTATCAGTTTCCCAAGCCTTTCATCACCCCGACAGAAACTCGAGACCCGTGAAGCAGTAGCGCCCCATTCCCACATCCGCCTAGCCCACTGGCGTGACCAAGATGCCTTCCACGCCTGGCTTCTCTAGGCATTTCACGTAAGGGAACTCTGACCCTATTTGCCCTTTGTGTTCAGCTCATTTCACTCAGCAGCAGGTTTTCCTCCATGTCCTAGCACGTTGCAGAACGTCATGCCTGTGTGTGACAGGACAGTATTTCATGGTCTGCACATGCCGCGTGCTGTTTGTCCGTTTGTCTGTTGATGACCCGGGGCTGCTTTCACCTTGTGAATCCAGCTGCAGCACACCTTGGTGAGAGCATCGGTCTGCGTCCCCGCGTTGGGCTGCCTACCGAGGGGTGGGATGGCTGGGTCGTATGTCAATTCTTTCCTGCCTACCAGCCTTCTGAGCTTTGGTTTGGGGTAAAGTCTGCCATTTTGGTCTCGGGTGGTGGATGTGGTTGACGGTGGTCTCTCAAGGGTGTTGTAGTTTATAGGCCTATCTCTGGCTTTCCTTTGGCTGAAAGAGGACCCTCAGGGGCGGGTTCGGGTACAGGCTTGAAGGGTGCCTAAGGGTCTCAGTCTCAGGGCTTCTGCTAGTCGCTCACAGACCAGTATTTGATCATTTTTAAGTGATTTTGAATTGCGTTCTACTCTGTTTTCTCTTACTCACTGCCTGGCACGGTCTGTGGTGCTGTTGATCAGAACCGTTGGTGGTGGCAGCCAGTTGCCAGGTCTCAAGGTAGTGGAGGCTGGGGTTCAGGTGACCCCTTATTCCTTTGGGCTTGTTTAGACTATCATTCTGACCAGCAAAGGAAAGGTGTGGGAAGGAAGAAGGAAAATCGAGTGACAAAAAGGCCAATGCCCAACCTTCTTCCCACGAATCACCTGGAGTTTTTCTTAAAAATCCATATCGCTCAACCCCAGCCTTATTGAACCTGATTCTCTAGAGCCCAGGAATCTGACTCTTTGATATATCAACGTTTGTGCCTCAAGGACTTCTGGTGGAGAGGATCCCTTACCAAACAGGCACTTTAAACTTCTTTGTTCCTTCCCAGAGCTAATGAATTCGTTCCTTCAGGGTGACAACCCATCTTTCTGTGCTTGGATGGGGGGAAAGACGTGTCCTTCCTTCTTCCTGATGCCCCACACCTGAGCTCCGAGGCTTGAGCGGTCAAAGACACCCACAGGAGGGTCCCAAACGCCGGGTGCATGGTCTCAGATTAAACTGAGGGCAGTTGGAGAACTGACTGGTTCGAAGGGAGTCAGCCTTCTACCTGCTCTAGAATCAGTCCCTGTCTCTTTCTCACACTGTCACAACCCACCTCAGGCCACCCTCAAGTCTTAGAAGGACTTCTTCAGTGGCTCTCAGCTTCGGGTGTTACTCTCAATGACAGCCAAGCAGTCTCGGTGCGTTCACCAACCGACCTTCATGTAATTCAAGCTCTTTTAGCATTTGAGGCCTGAACTCCTAGAAGTCTCACCACCCCCACCTCCACCATTCCCCAGTGCCCTCGGCCATCTTTGAGTCCTGGCCCAGACTGCTCTGATCTTGGGGTGCACTGAATTACCCACATATCTTTCTGTAGCATCTCATTTAGAGAGTTTTCTGACTCCTTCCTTTGAATAATGCACTCCCTTCCGAACGCATCAAATAGACTGCCCCTCCAAACGGGTCCCCACTCATTCTCCCCTCCGCCCACCGTGCTTACGCCTGGGGCCTCCGTCCATTCTCACTACCTGGCAGCGCTGGGCTGTGCTCACTCCCAGCTTAGTGACCGTTGCAGGAAGGGCCAAGGCCCCTGCGAAGGCACTCGGCGCTTTAAGGAGGCCTGGTGCATTGAGGTTGGACAGATCTGGTTGAAAATATCAATACAAACATTCCTCAGCGCTTGCTTTTGGGCAGGTCATTCCCATTCCGAGCCTCCCATTTATTTACCCGTCAAAAAGGCCGAAAGTCACTGAGGTGAGGGGCCTCTGACACAGGGTGCCTGCTTAACTATAGACGCTGGGGAAGGATTGATCCTCGCCCTGGGCCGGCGGGTGGAAAGGTGTAAAGCTGGAGTCAGGAGTGGAGCTGGATGGGGAGGTTGCACACCCTCCCTGCCCCCGCCCCTCAACCCACCCCCCACCCCCGCCACGCCCATGCAGGGTTCCTAGGTTTCTTAAACTGCCTTGGGCCTCCTATCAGGTTGGTTGTAACTCCAATTCGTGTGTGTGTATGTGTGTGTGTGTATGTGATAGACCAAAGGCCGTTAAGGCTGAGCCCTTCCCCCAGCGGCGTGACTGGACCCCAGCCCAGTGACATCACAATCCCCGGGGAGCGGGTGGGGGTTGGCAAGGCGCCGTGGAAACGGGCCTCACCTCGTCACTTCTCCCCAGGGCGCTCCGGGCTGTGGATGGTGAGAAGGTGAGACAGGAAGGCAAATGGCGACCAGGGCCAGTCTCAGCCCCAAGCCTATGGGAGCCGCTCAGGGGGACCCTGGAGAGAGCGAGGCGCTGGCGGGCTCCGAGGCCGGCGCGCAGCTGAAGGCCAAGGCCCGCAAGGTGCGCAAGGTCAAGGCGCTCATCGTGGACCTGGGCTCCCAGTACTGCAAGTGCGGCTATGGCGGCGAGCCGCGGCCCACCTACTTCATCTCCACCACGGTGGGCCGCCGCTGCCCGGAGGCGGCGCACGCGGGCGACACAGGCCCGCAGACCTACGTGGGGCACGAGCTGCTGCACACCGAGGTGCCCGTGAAGCTGGTGAACCCGCTGAAGCAGGGCATCGTGGTGGACTGGGACTGCGTGCAGAGCATCTGGGAGTACATCTTCCACACGGCCATGAAGATCGTCCCCGAGGAGCACGCCGTGCTGGTCTCCGACCCGCCCTTCAGCCCCGCAAGCCACCGGGAGAAGTACGCCGAGCTCCTGTTCGAGACCTTCGGCATCCCGGCCATGCACGTCACGTCGCAGGCGCTGCTGTCCATCTACTCGTACGGCAAGACCTCGGGGCTGGTGGTGGAGAGCGGCCACGGCGTCTCGCACGTGGTGCCCATCTCCGAGGGCGACCTGCTGCCTGGCCTGAGCCAGCGTGCCGACTACGCGGGGGGCGAGCTCACCAACCACCTGATGCGGCTGCTCAACGAGGCGGGCCACGCCTTCGGCGACGACCACCTGCACATCATGGAGCACATCAAGAAGAAGTGCTGCTACGCTGCGCTCGTCCCCGAGCACGAGCTCCGCCTGCCGCTGGAGCAGCTGCGGGTGGACTACCAGCTCCCCGACGGCAAGCGCATCACCATCGGCCAGGAGCGCTTCCGCTGCGCGGAGATGCTCTTCCAGCCCTCCCTGGTGGGCTGCAGCCAGCCGGGCCTCCCGGCGCTCACGGCCGCCTGCCTGGGCCACTGCCAGGAGGCAGGGTTCAAGGAGGAGATGGCGGCCAACGTGCTGCTCTGCGGCGGCTGTACCATGCTGGACGGCTTCCCGGAGCGCTTCCAGAGGGAGCTGAGCCTCCTCTGCCCCGGGGACAGCCTTGCCGTGGCCGCCGCGCACGAGAGGAAGACCTCCGTGTGGACTGGTGGCTCCATCCTGGCCTCACTGCAGGCCTTCCAGCAGCTCTGGGTCAGCAAGGAAGAGTTCCAGGAGCGAGGCAGCACCGCCATCTACAGCAAGTGCTGAGCAGCAGGGCCCTGCTCGGCAAGCCTCCGAGGCACCAGATACACATTTACACAATATCCCATAAAGGCGTTAACTTGCCTGGCCTGTCTTCTAGTCTTTTGTTCGGGCCTGATAGCATAGGGCAGGGGGGAGCTGGGCTTAGAAGTAACCCCAAGCTGCTGGTGTGGTGATGGTGGTTTGAGTGTATGTGTGGGGTGTGTGTAGCAAAGCAGGTGGGGGCATGCTGACTCCTCCCTGCTGGCAGGCCCTCTGTCTCAGAGCCCAAAGGATGACTGACTTACTGTTAGCTCTGGCTTGGGGCCCAAAACCAGATCCTACAGCCATCCCACATTGCTTGCCAGCTCATCGGGACAAAGGAGGACATGAAGGCGTCTAGCCTAGGGCCCTAGAGTCTAGGGCCCTAGACTCCTGTGGTGAAGTGGTTTAGAGACATACCACCAGGTGTCTGGCTTTAGTCCCCAGAAGGATCTGCTTCTACTACACAATCTTTTCTGTGCTTGATGGCCCCCAGCTTCTGGTTTTGTGTACGCAAGGGAACTGAAGACTGGCGAGGGAGGTGGGCAGCCAGGCATTGGCGATTGAGCCCAGAGCTTCTGGTCCAGGTCAGGATCATTCCCCTGATGGGTAAGCGTGGTTTTAGCACTGAGGCAGCATCCCTAGGCACCTACCAATCGCCTATTATGGGCCACATCTGGGGCTGAAGACCTGGGCATGACCAGAACAGTACCTTCTGTTGAGTTCTCACACCGCTTGTGGGGGCTTTGGTGGAGAGTCACATTCGTAGAGACATAGGGTCTTCACTCCTGAGAGTGGGGAAAGGGAGGTGATGTATTGGAAAGATGGGAGGCAGTTGTACTAGGGATGGAAGGAGAAGCAAAGTTTCACCTGGTGGTTGTCTGTCTGTCTAGTGGTTGCTGCCCTCCCCCTGCCCCCACTTCCCACTTTCTGATCTCATATGTGCGTGACCAGGTGCACATCTAGCTCTGGGATCAAACGTTGGTGTCGTCATGGATAGATTATCAAGCGAACCTGCACCCCCTCCTACTCTAGAGAGTCCAGATTTGGGCCACTCCAGGCTACCTCTGCTCTGGGCCTTGGGCTGGGGCTGCAGAGCTGGGGAAGAACCAGGCTCTGACCCGTAATGTCTTGCTGCCTTGCAGTTTTCCATGACCTAACTGGCGTTTCCATGACTTAAATGGGGTTCTCATGCAGAGCTCGGGAACCTCAGGATGGCAGGAGTTTGGTGCCTGCAGAGGAACTTGAGCTCTTGCTTATGGAGCGGGGTTGCCAACTGGGGGTACACAGACTGAAGGTGACAAGATTTGTGGCCATCAGTGTGTAATTTTTCTTTCTTGAGTGTAAATCCTTTTAATGGATTCTACCTCTTTCCAGGTTGCCAACATTCTTACCACTGATGTCTTCTTACATTCCTATGGCTTTAATCTAACTTCCGATCGATTGGCGAGAATTAGTTACTATTGTTCGTAACCCCGGAGCAGTGAGTGATACTGATCTGAATTCTGAGGATAACAGAGGGACGTGAAGTGTCCATCATCCCATGGGAAATAAGTGCTGGCATGTGTACCCTTTCTGCATGTCATTCTTGAAGCTCTCTGAACTCCCAAGCCTGTGCCTATCCCCTCCCTCACCCAACCTTCTCTTTCTCAGCTCCACGAGTCCCTTCATTGCCCGGGCACTCTCTTCTGGAAGCATCCCTGCGTGGTAGGGGCAGTAGTAACAATGAATTACTTCATCCTTGACAGGAACTCATTGAAGTCAACCATGGGCACAACAGAAGATGACACATCGGCAGAAAAATGTGACTGACTGTGTTCATCTCTTTTCCCTCCTTACCCAAATCAAAACCCAATCCAAAAGCCAAATGATTGCCCTCAAATAGAATCTGACTGCTGTTGAGTTGTTTCTGACTCATAACGACTCTACGAGACAGAGTAGAGCCTGTGGGTTTCTGGGCTGTAAATCTTTATGTGAACAGAAAGCCTCACCTTTCTCTTACACAGCACCTGGTGGTTTTGAACTCCTTATCCTACTTATAATCACCTTATGTAGGATTCTGAGGCTGTGCCAATCCCTAAGGGAGTAGACAGCCTCATCTTTCTCCTGAGGAGTGACTGGTGGATTCGAACCTTGCAGTTAGCAGCCCACCGTTGCCTCATGATTGGTAGCAGAAGAAGAGAAATGCCAGCAAGGAAGTCAGCTCCAGGCGAAGGCAAGAAAGAATGTAAAACTCAGAGGATCTCAGAGAAACAGAGGTGACTCTCTGAATCAAACCAGGCCTAGAGCTCCCTTTACCACCAGTGGTTCTCAGTCTACCAGCCCATCAATGATCCAACCTCATTATCGAGCCCCATTAGGGTTTTGTGTCTATTACGGGGGAGACCATGTTGCTTCGGTTTTAGTTCTCAACAATGGTATTCTTTGGGGATTATTTGCACAAAGGGTGGGGGCGGAATCAGAATAACTTCTTATGATTGAAATATTAAGACCACTACATTTTTTCCTCTGCCTAACAAAAAAATTAATGATGTGAGACATTTGATTTAGGTTCTAGGGCAGTGGTTCTCAACCTTCCTCATGCCGTGACCATTTCATACAGTTCCTCGTGTTGTGGTGACCCCCCAACCATAACATTATGTTCGTTGCTACTTCATAACTCATTTTGTTACTGTTGTGAATTGGGCAACCCCTGTGAAAGGGTCGTTCGACTTCCAAAGGGGTCATGACCCACAGGTTGAGAACCGCTTGCTGTTCTAGGGGCTGTTAGAGGACCCACTAAAACTGGAGACATAGGACGTGTCCACCGCCTGCTCGTCTCTGCCCTCTGGTTTAGAAGTCTGCCCACCAAGTCTAGACTCTGACTCCTTCGCATCTCCTTCAACTTTTGTCCCAAAGCCTTCTACCGAGTCCAGTGCAGAGTGAGTGATTCGGCACCTGCCAGTGGAACTGGCTTGTCTCTGGGCTCTGTTCTAGATGACAAGTGTTTTGCCCTCTTTGAAGACACAGAGACTTAGAGAGGTTAGGAATTTGTCCTGGTAAATAAAAGTCTCGGGCTAAATCAGTTTTGTAATTCCAAATTTAAGGCTGCTTTGGCCTATTTTCTACCTCTCATATTTGTCAATTTTGTTTTCAAGAAAAAACTATACTTGAGCTTTCGAGTAAAAACAGCCAATGTCATGTCATTTAATTACCGCAATGAATGACAATAGTGTCTACAAGGGAGCTGATTAGCTTGCCTGAGGTTTCCAGAGACAGAAGTATTAGATTAGAGTGACAGCAAGTGGGGAATTCCGATTATTTGAACGAGTGACCTCTTATCCTTGCTGCTTCCCTCCAAGTCCGTCCAGGTAGTCTGACCTCTCCCCTCTCACTGCGGTTGAGTTGATTCGACTCTTAGTGACCAACAGGACAGGGTTGAACTGCTCCTGCGGGTTTCTGAGATTTATCTCTGTAGCACCTCCAAATGAGGTCATCAAGCTGTGACCTGATTGACAGGCTAAACTCCACCTCTTCACTCTTAATAGTCTCAAGTTGACACCAGGTTGTGTAACTACCATATTTTGCTACGTATATATTTGCTGTGTATATATTTTCAACAACAACAAAAGAGAATTGAGAAAAAAGAGCTGAGAGAAAAATACACACAAATACTGTGTGTTTATAAAAATATGTATAGAATCTCTTCCCCATTGTAGAAGCTTCTATATTCGCAATCTTAATTGACAAAGTAATGTAGGAATTGTGATCCTGAGGCTCTTAGAAGGTGAATAGTAAAATTCCTGGTCTTAGGGATCTAGATTCTCTTCAAACTAGATCCCACTGCTCACGGACTTGCCCAGCAGAGATAGTTGTCGAGATCATTTAGAATAAAAGATCTCATTTGAAATCATTAGCAAGGCAAAGCAATGCAAAACAAAACAAACCCTTCTTATTGGGAATGAGATGACGGCTTCCAGAGAGATGACTCCATCAGTGTCATATTCAGCAGTTCACACACATTTTGTTTTGGCTCATGTATTGCAGTTCCTTCAACATCACAGCATGCGCCCCACTTCCTTCCCGGGTTTACTTTCTCCATCTCTCGGATTCTTTCCCAGCCCTCTGGACCTTTATCTTTGGATAATTGCTGCCCTTTTGATCTTAAGAAATTTGATCTTTAAATAGTTTGATCTTAAATAGTTAGGGGTCTGGCGGGGGAGGTTGGGGGGAAATTAGGAGTTAATAATAGTGCATACAAGAAGTAAGAAAATGTTCCAAAATTGATTGTGGCGAGGAATGCACAACTCTTCTCCATAGGATTGAATGATTGAATTGTATGAGATATGAATTATATGCCAATAAAACTTTAAAAATAGCGGATTCTTTTAACACACAGGTGAGTTCCATTCCACAGTCTTAAGTGTTCCACCAGTCTCTAACCAACCAGTAAACCTGGTCTCTTTTATGATTTGGGGGTTTGTTCTACATTTCCTCCCACTTTATCCAGGATCTTCTAATCAATCCATTTTAGCTCCATGCTTGCTTTTAAGAGGCACAAACAAACAATTAACCAAACTCCGCCAAGGGCAAGTGTGGTCAAATCGCCCGGGTGATGATCTTTGCCAACACAGATGAAACGAAATGTAAGAGAGAAAGCCAGAAGTTGAGACAAGAAAGCACCTGGTCCCCAGATGATTTACGCACAGCATGGAGTCAGAAGGGAGAAGCCAGAAGGGAAAACATGATGGGACTTGTGGCTTCCCATTAGCTACTGTCAAATCCCTCTTAATGCCCGCGTTTGCTTACACAGGGAGTTAAAAGCCCATTACATAGGGAAAAAGATGGTTCTGGCAGCACACTTCCATGAAATGAAAAGCATGCCGAAATAAAAAAGAAAAATGTTAGCATCTTTTAATGTGCTTCTGTGGTAAATGAAATTAATTAAGTTATGGGGATATTTGTTTTAAAAAAAACTTTAAAAAACAGTTCAAATACATCAGAATATTGAACCAAATATATGTGGAAAAGCCCACAGATGCAACCTGAAATACCAAGATCACTGGTATGCTTTTTTGAATTATTAAGCTAATTACTTGATGGATTGGCTCTGTGTTACAAATAGAGATGAAATGAGTCAAGGTCATTGGCCACGCAGGATGGATTCAGAACAAAGGATCAGCCTCAATGTAGGCTATTTGGCAATGTCTTTCTAATGCTCTTCCAAGAAGTTGGAGTTTTGCATGAACAAGTCCCTAACTCTGAAGCGCATTTTTCTGTCAACTCCCGTCTCTGGTTGTGTGCGCTGTTTCCCACGTGGCTTCAATCCTTGTAGTTCTGACTCAGTGAGTTGAAGGCAACTCCACTAGGCGAATCTTGTGAGGTTGGAGGAACAGTAGTTAAAGAGATCGTTAGGACAGCCTTGGTACTTCTTCCTTGTGAAAATTCGAAGGAATCTTCTTCCGGCCAAAGCCTTGGAGCGAATGGCTAGGTTCAGTCTGAACTGCAGGATTTCTAAGCCTTGAAGAAGTTGTAGCTAGCCTTTCATGGTTCTTGGTCTTATTTTTTACGTGGGTGACATTGTAATGAGGAAAGTGATTTGGAAAAATCATTTGACATTTTTAGGTAGCCTCATGGCCTTGGTCTGAGACCCTGGGAACTGGGGTTTCTGGGGAGGCCCCTCTCAGGTCATTCTCTTGACTGTATCTGCATCTGTCTGGCTTCTGTTCTTCTTGTTACTCAGTTCCTCACTATCATGGGACACCTGGCTGTTCTCACCTTAATTTTGTCTCCATCCTTATCAAATATTTCACCCATTTTTGGTTCTCAGATTGTCAAATGCCACGCAGTTCCTTAGCAAACACAAGTAGTCAAGGATATATTATAGGTGTTTAAAAATGAGTTACACATCAGTCATATAAACCCTGATTTCACAGTGGGTACACACTGGGCTGTTAATCTCAAGGTCATCCTTTCTAACCCCCCAACCGCTTCTGAGGGTTTTTATTCCTGTGCCAATTACAGTCTTGGAAACCCACAAGGGGCAGCTCTACTCCATTGCACTGCATTGCTTTGAGTCAGAATTGACTCGATGGCAGACAGTGAGGGAGACCACTGTGAGCTATCTCATCATCTGGTCCCGTGTTCTGTCCATGCAACTGGAGTGTCCAGTTTAGCTACGTGTGGCTTGACACAACTAAAGCCTCCGCATTGTGTGCTCTTTAATCCTTAAGGAATCCCGTAAAGAGGAACAGTCTTAGCTGCAGGTGTCAATGACCTGGCAGAAGCGCACCGCTTTCATGAACAACATTATGGAGCTTCCTCTACAAAGAGGAGGAATGAGTCAACCTCCGTCACAGCCAAGCTAGTGCATGTCAAAGGACCGGAGCAAAGACCTGCAACTATCCCAACTATCGCCACAGAGAGAAGCCGGGGCGCGGGGGTACATCAAAGCTGTCTCTCTAGATAACAGCGAAGGGGGTGCTCTGGGAAGAGTCCTGGCCTAACCTTCCATGGCTGACTCTTGGGGTGCCATCTTTCTAAATGCATCTCATCTGATCGCATTGAAGAGGCTTCCCAAATTGTTAAGACACAGTGAGTCTCAAAGCCCCACAGCTAGATTAAGAATGAGTGTAGATCCTTGTGATCGGCTCTCCCTTTCTACCCATCCCCCCTTTCCCTCCAGGTATCGCCACTCTCACCACTGCTCCTGAGGGGTTCATCTGTCCTGGATTCCCTGTGTTTGAGAATGATGAGGGCAACGAATGTATAAGTGTGCTTTACACAATTGATGTATGTGTGGATTATGGTAAGAGTTATATGAGCCCCTAATAAAATGATTAAAAAAAAAAAGAACCAGGGAAGGAGGAGAGGTGTGAAACAGGCTGGGTCATGGCCCCGACTGACAGTTGCCATTAAACATTTCCCTTCTTTGGGAGCAATGTATCCTTTTGAAAATAGTTTTATTGGCATACACTCCACAGACCACACACTTTACCGTTCAATCATGATGGTAGTTACATAATTTTGTGTCAACTTGAAGATGTAACAGTGTAAGGGTGGAGTCTAGCCTGTCAATCAGCTTATCTCGCCTGATGGTGCCTCCGTGTGGGTGTGGCCTTCTCCTAAGGAGGGTCCTGGGAACCAAACCCCTCTCTCTGCTATTGAGCCATGCTGAGACCTGTGCAAACCCTGTGAGGTAGCCACTGGCCTTGGATCCACAAAACTTTACACCCACCAGCCTGTGATCGTCTGCATTTTGTATCATTGCATGTGGCTGCATGAGTGTGAAGAGGGAATTATGGACTAGTATTGGACTTGTGGACTTGTGATTGGGATGTTTGCTTGATATACAATTACTCCTTAATAGAAAGCTCTTTCGTACACCTATTTGAGTGTCCCTGGATTTGTCTCTCTAGTTAGCTCAGTTGTATTAAGAAGATTTGGGCAATCATCATCGCAATCAACTTCAGAGCATTTTCTTCTGGTACTCATTGTTTATTTATTTATTAATCATTTTATTGGGGACTCATACAACTCTTATCGCAATCCATCCATCCATCCATTGTGTCAAGCACATTTGCACATTTGTTGCCATCATCATTCTCAAAACATTTTCTTTCTACTTGAGTCCTTGGTATCAGCTTCTCATTCCCCCCTCCCTCTCCCTCCTCTTCCCCCTCTCCCCACTTGATAGTTTATAAATTATTATTTTTTTCATGTCTTACACTGACCACTGTCTCCCTTCACCTACTTTTCTGCTGTTTTCCCCATGGGAGAGGGGGCCATACGTCAATTAGTCAATTATTGTGATCAGTTCCCCCTTACTCCCAATCCCATCCCTTCCCCTCTTAGTATCGCTGCTCCCCTTATTGGTCCTGAGGGTTTTATCTGTCCTGGATTCCCTGTGTTGCAAACTCATCTGTACCAGTATACATGTTCTGGTCTAGCCAGATTTGTAAGATAGAATTGGGGGGGGGGTCATGATAGTGGGGTGGAGAGAGGAAGCATTAAATAACTAGAGGAATGTTGTGTGTTTTGTCGGTGATATACTGTACCCTGAGTGGCTGATCTCTTTCTCGTGGGGTTCTGGCCAGGGGGTGTCCAATTGACTACTGATGGACTTTGGGTCTCCACTCTGCCCTCCCCCTCATTCCTATTGATATGATTACAATTTTTGTTTTGTTTTGTGTCTTTGATTCCCGATCCCATTGATACCTCATGATCACACCGACTGGTGTGCTTCTTCCATGTGGGCTTTGTTGCTTCTGAGCTAGATGGCCGCTTGTTTATCTTCAAGCTTTTAAGACCTCAGGTACTATATCTTTTGATAGCCAGGCACCATCAGCTTTCTTCACCACATGTGCTTATGCACCCATTTTTTCTTCAGCGATCATGTCAGGAAAGGTAAGCATTATAGAGTGCGTGTTAGTAGAACAAACTCTTCTTGCACTGAGGGAGTACTTGAGTGGAGGTCCACTGTCCATCTGCTGCTGTAATATTTCATAAATAAGTATGCGTACATAGATCTACTCCCCTATCATTATACATAAATGTATTTACATATATACATGCCCATATTTAGACCTCTATTAATGTCCCTTGCCTCCCAGTTCTACAGCTCTTCCTTATACACAACTGAGTCTCCCTGGATTTGTTTCTCTAGTCTACCCAGACCAACGCACTCACTGATTTTGCATGCCACATTTTAAAAGATGCTAAAATTTTATACATGTATTTCTAAGACAAAATCTGAGCTTCTATTTTCCACAATTTCTCTATAATTTTTTAGACTGTCAGTTTTAATACTGACAATTTATACAATTGTAATACAACTTTAAATCCTGTCAGTACCACAGTATTTAACTTACTGTAATTTTATATAAAACTATCTTAACACCTTCCCAGCTACTTTCCCTCCACAATTATTATTTTGTATATGTCTCAAAATTTATTTTCACCTGTCTTAAATTTTTATATTAAATTTAAAATATTTAATCTGAATCACCGTGAATCATTTTGGCATGTTTTTAACAATTGTAATAATTTATAGATTTAGGGAAAATTGACATCTTTATAATATTGTATCTTTGTATATTAAAACCCCATCTCTAGTCTTTTTATGCTGCTAAGTAGAATTTTAGAAACTTGTGACCTTCTGTATATATTTGTTATTTGGTTATTTCATCATGTAATTGTTCAGCAGTAATTATCTTAGGATTTCCAATCTTTCCAAATCTTGGTTTTAGGCATGCAGTTTACAGGCATCGTAGACATTGATTTCTTTTTTAAAAAGACTCAATCTGAGTGTTTAATTTACAAAGAATTTTATCCCACTTTCATTTCCTCTGTAAGAGATGTTTGTTTATCATCTAGATGGACATTTTCAGTAATAGTTATATAAGTCCATTAACATGGAACATATTATTAAATTTGTTCTAAAGAATCTTTAATAGAATTGAAAATATAATTACATTTTCATGAAAATTTTCTACAAACCTTTGGCAGCCCTGTCCCTCACACATACACACATGGTTAGGATATGCAGAGGTGATTCTGTTTTGTCATACATTTTTTATTAATCATTTTATTGGGGGCTCTTACAGATCTTATAACAATAATTCAATTGTATCAAACACACTTGTACATATGTTGTCATCATCATTTTCAAAGCATCTTTCTACTTGAGCCCTGGGTATCAGCTCCTCTATTTTCCCCTCCCTCCTTTACCCTTCCACCCTCATAAACCCTTGACAATTTATAGATTATTTTTATTCTCATATTTTATACTGTCTGCTGTCTCCCTTCACCCACATTTCTGTTGTATGTCCCCTTGGGTGGTGTTGTACATTGATCCCTGTAATCGGTTCCCCCCTTTCTTCCCCTTTTCCCTACCCTCATGGTATCACTACTCTCATTATTAGTCCTGAGGGGTTTATCTGTCCTGGATTCTGTGTGTCGGGAGCCCTTATCTATACCAGTGTATATGCTCTGGTCTGGCCATATTTGTAAGGTGGAACTGGGGTCATGATAGTGGGGGGCAGGAAGCATTAAAGAATCGGAGGAATGTTGTGTGTTTCATCGGTGATGTGCTGCGTGCTGGCTGATCTGCCCCACTTTTGTAAACAGCTGCACAGTGTTCCATTGCCTGGCCTTCCCATGGATTTTGGAGTTTATGGAGACCTGTTGTCTGTTATTCATTACTATCAACAAGGCCAAGGTGACATGTTTCTGTTGTCCTGACCATGCACGCTTGCCGCACCTGCTTCCTTGGAGTATTACCTCGGGGAGGAATGATGACCTTCCCTCTAGGACCCTCCACCAAAAAGGGAAAGGAGAGGCAGAAAGCAGACCTAGAAGGCTCTCGGTTTGCAATTAAATTGCAGCTAGGGGTGGTGCTCATGGAGGTGATGTGGAAGGGCTAGACGAATGGATCCAGAGCCTTGGGAAGTCTTCTGAACGGATGCCATCATCTTTGAAACTCAAGCAGCTCTGGGGAAGACATGTTGGTTATCGTCACGCTTCGAGTACCAAGAAGCAAAGGTTTCCCCCTTCATTGGAAGGGATGGTCTATCTGCGGCATAAAGAACTTGCCCAGAGTCATGTGGCCAGTAAGTGGATGTTTTCTGGTCACTCCACAGCTGATGGAGTGACAGCTGTGGGTTCATGAAAGTAATGGAATTCAGAGATCATCTCATGGGTTCATGAAGTAATGGAATTCAGAGACCATCTGGCCAAATGGCTTCACTTTGCAGATGGGACGGGAGGCCTTGAGATGTGCCTAGAGCGCATCAAGGCACCCTGGTGGTGTCGTGGTTACAAGTTGGGCTGCGATCTGCACTGTCGGCAGTTCAAACCACCAGAAGCTCCTTGAAAGAAAGACTGGCTTCCTTCCTCCCATAAACAGTTGCCCTCTCAGAAACCCACAAGGGGGTCACCATGAATCAGCATTGACTCCATGGAGCGATTTTGGTTTTTTGGTTCACCGGAGGCCAAAAGGAGCCCTGTGGTGCTATGGGATAAGCATTTGGCTACTAACCACAATGTCACGCGTTCTAACCCATTAGCTGCTCCCCAGAACAAAGATGAGGCGCCCGTAAAGATTTATAACCTTGAAATCCTATGTAGAGTAATTATGAGTCAAAATCAACTCAAGGGCAGTGGGTAGGAGGCAGAAAAGTAGAAACCGGAAGGAGTGACATTGGTCTGGCCAAGGGAGGTGGCAGAGGAGCCTCTGGCCCCTGCAGACATTGCTGCCTGCTCAGCTCCCAACTTGGGTTGTGTACCCTCCCTCTGCCTTTCTCCAGATTCCTGTGGACTGCTTTCTTCCTCAGCATCAAAGAAGTCCAAAAAGGAAAACAAAACAGTCCAAATTACAGGATAGAGAAAACGTCCCATTTCCATGTCAATGTTACCATTCTGCACAAAACAAACAGAGTGGAAATAAGAAGGCTTTGGTTTGGATCTGCTATGTGGACCGATGGGCAAGGCTTATAAATAGTCTCTAAACCAGCGAGTGGGCCCACAGTAATTCTCGCTGGGAGGGCAGGAGGTGGAGGCTGTGCATCGTACCCAAACATGGCTATTCAAAAGCATCCTGCATCCCCTTCGAGTCCGTGATTAATTTTTGGCAACAAAACAAAATGAAAATCCAAGACAATCGCAATGGGGGTTTTGAAACCCACTAGGCAGGGTGTCCAAAGGGCTGATCTGCTAGAAAGTTGTAGAGGGGGGATTCTTGGGCTTTTACCCCCCTCACCACACAGGCCCTCAAACTAGCCTGTCCAGGGGCAGACTGAGGCTGCCGTTTGAGCAGAGTAGCACCGAGGGTGCTGTTTTGAAAGCTCTGCACATGTGACAGGGGAGGGCCACGGTCGCCCTGCTTTGGGGTTCCCTCCATGAAAACCCACTACCCTGAATTCTGACTCCGGGGGACCTGACAGGACAGAGAGGCACCATCTGCTCCTAGGGGTTTTGAGACAGTGTGTCTGTACAGGAGCAGACAGACCTGTGTGCTGACCTAGAATGTCTTCCACAGACAGTTCCTGAGGGTCCCCCACCTTGGCCTTTACATTTGCCCAAGTGGTTGCTCTTTCCCCCAAGATCTTGTATCATGCTTTGGGCGCAAGTGAACGCCGCAGGGCAGTGTTCCCTTCAACAGTTCGTGCACATCTTGCTTCAGCCTGCAGCCCGCACAATGTCACAGCCCCTATCCTGCTGACTACCGTAGCTTAGCCCAGAGTTGACATGGCCAACTGTTTTGTTATGATAAGCGATTTTATCGATAGCCTGCATAAATTAGATGGCACTCGGTCCATTGGTTGTCTTCACTTTTATTTGTAGGCAACTATTTAGTTACATCTTGGCAATTTCCCATGGCTCAGCCTCCAACATAAATCCACTGCCAAGTGGATTCCAACTCGTAGCAACTCTGTTGGGTTTCCGTGATGTAAAGCCTCAGTGTTTCCCCGTGGAGTGACTGGTGGGTTTTGAAGTGCCAGCCTTCTGGTTCTTAGCCCAACCCTTATTCCACAGCACTACCAGGGCGTCAGACACCAGACCAAACTCACTGTCACTGCGTCCTTTCCGACTCATAGTGACTCTCTATAGGGTCCCCGACTTACCTCACATTGCCACCAGGGCTCCGTATGGTTCAACCCAGTGTCTGAACTCTAGACAAGCAGTATTTCAGAGTTTTGATTGGGCCCTCTCAGAATGATAAGATTTTTTCCAGGAGTGAACATTTAGGGACAAGTGACATGGACATGTCCATATGGGTACATTTAGAAACCAATTCAGTACCTTTTGACTTTTTATTGTTATTTAAAGCATGAAATTCAAATGTATGTTTTTAAAATAATTTTATTGGAGGTTCTTACAGCTCTTATAACAATCCATACATCCATTGTGTCAAGCATATTTGTTGCCATCATCTTTTTCAAAGCATTTTCTTTCTACTTGAGCCCTTGGTATCAGTTCCTCATCTTTCCCTCTCTCCCCTCCTCTGTCCCTCACTCGTGAACCCTTGCTAAATTATAAATTACTATTATTATTTTCATATCTTATACCATCTGCTGTCTTCCTTCAGCTATGTTTTTATTGTTCATCACCCTGTGGGGAGAGGTTACATATCGATCATTGTGATTGATTCCCCCTTTCTCTTCCCACTTCCCTCTACCTTCATGGTACCACCCCTTCCACGATTGCTTTTGAAGGGTTTATCTGTCCTGGATTGTGTGTCGAGAGCTCTTATCTGTACCAGTGTCCATGCTCTTGCCCTAGCTGGATTTGTAAGGGAGAACTGGGATCATGGTAGTCGAGGGGAGGAAGCATTGAAGACCTAGAACAGCGGTGCTTAACCTGTGGGTCTCCACCTTTGGAGGTTGAATGACCCTTTCACAGGGTCACCTGATTTATAGTAGTAGCAAAACTACAGTGATGATGTAGCAACGAAAATAATTTTATGGTTGGGGGAGGGGGCGTCACCACAACATGAGGCACTGTAGTAAAGGGTCGTGGCAGTAGGAGGGTTGAGAACCACTGAAGTAGAGGAATGTTACATGTTTCGTTAGTGCTCTACTACACCTGGCTGGCTCGAACCTTCCTTGTGATCCTACTGTGAGGTGATGTCCAGCTTTGGGTCTCTACTCTGCCCTGCTCCCCGCTCCCCATTTTGAGGTGCAGGACGTCCTCAAATTTCACAGCTGGTTAATTGTTACATATGCTTCAGACCACCACACTTTCCAGTATCTTTACCGGTGGGTTAAACATTGGCCTGCTAACCATCAGGTCAGCAGTTTGAAACCCCTAGCTGCTCCCTGGGAGAAAGCAGAACTTTCTGCTCCAGTAAAAGACGTGCAGCTTCGGAAACCCATGGGACCCATTGCACTCCATCCTCTAGGCTCACCGCCTTGACTTGATGGCAGTGCGTTTTGTTTGGGGGTTTCCAAACACGGTGAGAGGGGTTTCCCCTTGTTTGCATCAGTCAGTCCTGCACACCTCCCGATGGAGAACTCACCTGGGAATCCCCCAGCAGACAGCTAGCTCGTTTGCAAGTAACCCAGTGTGAAAAGGAGCCCTGATCAGTTTGACCTGTGGCCTTCGTCAGGGCCGCCATGTCACGGTTTTGTGATCCTGGGCAAACCAGGTCTCTTCCTCCAGTTTAGGAGAGGGACAGTGTGGAGAACGGTGGCGGCACAGCATTGTGGGTGCTCATTGGTGGTGCTCAGTGGTTATTCTGTGTGAGTTCACACAGCAGTCTCTCAGGGAAGAGAAAGAAGTCAGCGTCATGTGGACACTCCAGGGTCCCCTATCCCACTGAACTAACTAACTTTCTCTCTCTCTCTCTCACACACACACACACACTCACACACACACACACACTCACACACACACACACTCACTCACACACACACACACACACACACTCACACACACACACGCGCTTCACACATTCTTACCCCTCTGAGGGATAACTCACAAGTAAGGCTGGCACATCTACCGCGGGCACCAGCAGGTGCCAGCACAAGCTAAACTTTCAGAAGGGCTACCTCATTTGGTTCCATCAGTTTTTCTGTCCCTCCGTGTGACTCATGGAAGTCCACATTTCCTTTGCCGCAATCCAGAGTGCTTTCTGCCTCTTCTTGCTGACTGCTTGCTCTGAGCCCGAGAGAAACTGCCCAGGGCTGTACTAGCACATGCCCGTGAAGCAGGATGACCTCTTGCTTTGGAAATCCTTGTAGCGAAACCAGTGGGCGTCGGTGCGCGCACAGGGCAGCACGTTACAGTTTACAGTGCGTGAAGCACTTTCATGTCCATTAGCTCACCCTGGGCTTTGGGTCCTGGAGTCTGCAGCTTGTCTGCAAGATTCCCACCTTCACTGCCTCACAGGTGAATCATCTTGGGCAAGTTGCTTACCGTCTCTGGACCTCATATATTTAAGTAGAAAGAACTTGGCATGCCCAGTGGTTGTTGACTATTATTTCTCTCTTGCCCATTTCATCAAGTGGCTTCATTCAAGTTTTCCCATGAGAAGTGACCTTCACCTAATGGGTTGAGCCTCACTTGCATGATTTTTACACCCCCTTCCTCTCCTCACACTCTTCCTACCTCCACAGATTCCTCAGACTCATAATCCCACTAAACACATAATCCCACTCTGCTAACTTTTTAGGGCGTCTGTAACAAGGTAAAGGAGCCCTCATGGAGTAGCAGTTACGTATCTGTCCATGCGCTGGAAGGTCGGCAGTTCTAAACCACCAGCTCCTTCTCAGGAGAAAGATGGCGATTTCTAATCTCGTAAAGACCGACAGTCTCTCAAATGGACAAGGGTAGTTCCGCTCTGTTCTATAAGGTCTCTAAGAGTTGGCATCGACTCAATGGCAGTGAGTTTGGTTTTCGTCAGGAACAACATACTACCAATCGGGTGGTTTGTAAGAATAGAAATGCATTGCCTCTCCACTGTAGAGCCTAGGAGTATGATTTCAGGGGGCTGCAGGGCCACACTGTCCCTGAAGGCTCTGGAAGTAGACCCTGTCATATCTCTCCTGGCTTCTTAATATCCCAGGTGCTCCTTGCCTTATAGCTGCCAAATAACCCTGCTATCTTGCATATCATCCCCTTTTGTATAGGATGCTGTGCACATTGGATTAGGACTGGCCTTGAAAGGTAGCACCTCCCTGTGTTCACGGGTGCTGCTGTGGAGCTGCTTCTACTCATAGCGACTCTGCAGACCGCAGAGCAGGACCCGCCCAGTCCTGTGCCGCCCTCCCATTTTCCGTTGTTCCAGCTCATTGTTGCAGCCACTATGTCAGTACATCTCATCCTTCTCCAGGGATGGTCTCTCCTGACCAGTGAATGAGACGCAGTCTCCCCATCCTTGCCTCTAAGGAGCATTCTGGCCGTCCATCTCCCAAGGAAGATGAGTTTGTTCCGCTGGCTCTGCACAGTGATTTCAGTATTCTTCTCCAGC
This sequence comes from Tenrec ecaudatus, assembly GCF_050624435.1. NCBI lineage: Eukaryota > Metazoa > Chordata > Mammalia > Afrosoricida > Tenrecidae > Tenrec > Tenrec ecaudatus. The sequence goes on along the minus strand of NC_134539.1, from coordinate 46,205,062 downwards.
TCAGATGCATCGGTTCTTCTTCTCCTTAGTCCATGTCCAACCTCGCATGTGTAGGGGGCCTGGAACGTTACCTGGTTTGGGGAAGGCGCACCAGCCTCAAAGAAACAACCTTGCTTTCCAACATGTCTCAGAGGTCTTGTTACCTGACAGCATCGCCAAAGATGAGTGACCCAAATAAAGTCACCTTCACAGAATTAAGGCTTCAGCTGACATTTTGGGAGGACCCACTTCAGTCCACACCACCTATGCCAAATTTACCTTCGTTTGAGCCCTCGCCTACCGTGTCAGGCTTTGTGTATGCTGTCCTCTCTAGAATGGCCTGACCTGGCCTCCTGCTTCCTGATCCCTGGCACATCCCTACCAGCCCATAGTGAGATCAATGTTTTCTTAGCCCCGTGCTCCCAGTTTGCTTTGGTTCTGGTTTTGTGGCCTGAAATGGTCTGTTTTCCCGTCTGTCTTCTATTCAGGCTCCTTGGAGAAAGGACCGTGTTCCGCACTTGTGTCATCTGCTGTTGATGTCCAGGAGGTACCTGAGAACTGTTGGCTTGAAGGACCAAGTGTTGTGGAATTCATTAATTCAGCCAAACTGGTCTCAGATAAGCATTCTGGTCATTGAGGCTGGGCCTGTGGGTCAGGTCTGGGACCTAGTTCCTGGCTCCCAGGGCCCATGTTCGCTCAGGCCCCCTGACTCCAGGCTGCCTCTGCGAGTGGGCTCCTGTTGGGTAATTTTTCTGATTGAGCTGGGTATAGCGAGGCAAAGCATAATGATATAAGAGAGAGCACCAGACCTCATATTTCCAGACCCAGTGGATGTTCCCAGATGACAGCAAGCAGCCAGCATGCAAAGGCCTGCTCTTAATGTATCAGAAAAGACAAAATTACAGCATACCCGCCTTTGATGTGCCGTCTGTTTCGTCTCCCTGAATAAAAGGGAAACCCTGGCTCCAGGCTGATTTTCAAATGCAAAAATAGACTGAATTCCAACCCTAAAATTATCAAAAGGGCCACATACGTGACAAGCAGCTTTTCAGAGAGCAGAGACTACCAAGTCCGTAATTAAGCAGCGCTTAAGTCAGATTTACAGAGACAAACATTCTTGTCTGGCGGTCAGAACAGTGGCCTGCAGAGGCCTGGATCTGGCCCTGCTGTCTGCGTGTGTCCGACTTGAGGCCTATGTGCAGCCCCAGTGGCAGAGGAAGGGCCCCCTGGGGCCTCTCCAGCCCCCTTCCTGGAAAATCTCCCAGAGTGGGAGGGGCTCCTATTGATGACCAATGGGCTGGGGAGGGCCAGGAGGCAGGAGGAAGGTGAGGGGCCCCAGGATCTCATCATTTCAGAATTTGTCTTCCATACTATAAGGGCCCCCGGATGATTTTTTTAAATATATAAAATTGTTGGAGTTTAGGAACTTTTCTAAGCATTTTAGTATCAATTCTTCATTTATTCAAATATGATGCGTACCTGCAATAATGGACCAAGTGACGGGCAGCAGGCATGTTGATATAGGGAGGCAGACAGCGAGCCAATTAACACAGTGCACCTGGGACTGTAGGTGGTGTGGGTGTGGACAAGACTGCCTGAGAGGAAGGGAAGGGAGGGAGTTCTGGAGCAGGGAGGGAGCTGCTACTTATGCGGAGTGGTTAGGCGAGGCTGCTCTGATAGGTGGTCTTTCGGCCAAAACTCACAATTGCAGGCAGATAAACAGCCATGGCCATAAAGGCCCGGCATTACAAGAGAACTAGAAAGAAAGCAAGCAAGGGGCCTAGTGTTGTCAGCTCCGGGCCACCAAGGGCAAAGTGGTAGGAGATTACGGTTGGAAAAAGCTTAGGGGCTAGTCTGTGGAAGACACTGACTTTGATTCTAAGTTGAACGTGAAGGCGTGGAAGGGCTCTCAGCAGCACTGGCTGTTCACAAGGGCCTGCGTTTGAGTCGCTGTAGCGAGGCCGGGGAAAAGCAGAAAGACGGTCAGAGGCCATTGTACTAATCAGGGAGCGCCGATGTGACTGAGGTCGGACGGTGGTCAGAAGTCATGGGATTCAGGATGAACTGTGAAAGCAGAACCTGTCATCTATGCAGATTGAATCTAACCGATGAAATGCATAAAGTATTCAAGAATGACTTTAAGGGTTTGGATCGGACCAAATGGAATGATAGAGATGGGGGAGACTGGGTAGGTGTTGGGGACGGATATGAAGATTTGTCTTTGAATATGAAGTTCTGAGATAAGTATTGCACAATGATAGCCGGTTTTATGAATGTGGATGAGCACAACTATGGGAATGCAGTAAGAATGCAACTTTATTTTTGCCCCTCAATGTGCCTTAGGGAGAAAGACAGGGCTTTCTTCTCCTATTAAGTTGTCTCAAAAGCTCACAGGGACAGTTCTAGCTTGTCGTTTAGGGTTAGCGTTAATGGCAATGAGTCAGTGAATATGTCTTAAAGGAGCCTTGGTGGCATAGTGATTACGTGTTGGGCTGCTAATCCCCAGGTCAGCAGTTCAAAACAACCAGACACTCCCCTGGAGAGAGATGGGACTTTGCGCTTCTGTAGAGACTTACAGATTCAGAAACCCACACGGGGAGTGCTACCTTGTCTCTAGCATCACTATGGGACAGAATTGACTCACTGGCAATTTTGAGTTTTAAGGCTGTGCCTTAGGAAGCCCTGATGGCATAGTGTTTATAAGTTAGGCTGCTAACAGCAAAGTCAGCTGTTTGAAACCAGCTGCTTCTTGGTGAGAAAATGGGGCTTTCTATTCCAGGAAAGAGTCACAATCTTGGAAACTCACAGGGCAGTAGTTCCATCCTGTCCTAGAGTTGGCATGGACTCTAGGGCAGTGAGCTTGGTTTGGCTTAATGTGCCTGAATCGATCATTGGGTAGAGGAGCCATGTTCACTGTACTGCCACTGGGTTAAGCCTCTGGTTGTCATCATGGTTTTTCTGGTCATTCTTAGGTATCAGAAAGTTCTTTCGTGGTTAGCGGCCCAACTCGTAACCCACTACAGCTTCAGGGCTCATAGAGTTCTATGGTTCCTTTGAACTAAGAAACCATAGTCTTGATTCAGAAATAAAAATGTATGTCCAGGACAATTTATGGCTTCTGAGCATTTGAAATGTGATTCGTATTGCTGAAAAACTGAATTGGAAATTTTATTGAATTTAAGAGTTAAAGCCGATACTATCCAGTGATTGGATTTTGTGTTGTTTGGAACAATTTGCATATGTGAATGTATTTTTTTCAAGCTGTAAATTTATCACCTATACACAGATCAAGAATTTCCAGTAAAAATTAGCCTCTATATTAAGATATAATTATAATACTATACAGTGGGTAATGAAGACAGTTTGAGAATAAGAATGTAAACAATCTCATTCATGGTTTTAAAATACTGAGGCCATGTTGAAATCAAAGCTTTGGCTTATTGGCTTAAGGAAAAAATGCTGAGTTGGGCCCCGCCCTTGCCTTTTGTATCTGACACTGCCAGGCTTGGTTCCCCAGCTCTCTGTCTAGGTCTGTGCTGGCCTGGCTTTTCCCGGGGGGGGGGGGGGGGGTGTCCCACTGTGCAGAACACAATTAGACTCAAGCGCGGAAAAGGCTGAATTCCAAGTTAACAAACAAACAAACACCAAGCCAGTGGCTGCTGCCTGGTCTTTGATTTATGATGCTTGAGACCCATGTGAGACAGGATGACGGTGCTTCATAAAGTTTCCAATGGCTGTTTTTTAAAAAACAGTGGTGAGTTAGAGAGTTTATTGTGCCAACCTGGCTGATAAACACATGTGGGGTTAATTGAAGGGCAGAGGGATAAATGGCTCGGTGAGCCTCGTCTTTCGAGTTCTGAGGTCTCTTGCTTTCTGATAGTTGGACCAGGGTGCAGCTGCCTTAGCCAGTTCCCTGTTCCAGCTGGCAAGGCTCACTTCCTGAAAGACACCCCTGAGGAGAAGCCACATGGACCTACCCTGATGCAGTCCTGGGTGCTGGAGAAGCCGTGTGGAGACCCCTGCCAGCGCTGAGATGTTTACATGGTCACTCACTAGGCTTTTCTCCTGCAGTCAGCAGCACTGTGCGTGTCTTGTGAGATGGAGCAGGACTTTGTGGATTGGTGTTGGACATGTGGGTTAATTTTGGACTTGTGGGCTTGGGCAGCACTGGGTTGGGATGTTTTCTTGATGCACACTTAACCTTTATATAAAACTCTCTCTTATACATGAGTTGCTGTGGATTTGTTTCTCTAAAGTACCCAAACTAATACACCCACCCACCCTCATGACCTCTTGATAAATTATAAATTATTATCATTTCATATCCAGTGATCTTTTAAGGAGGATGTGTAACAACTGGGACAAATTTTAGGAATATCTGTCAGGGAGGTCCTCTAATCAGGGTGAAGAACCAAACCATTCTCTAAGGAATAGTTATTCTTTCAAATTCCATAATGTTTTGCATAGCAAGCAGCATTGCATCATGGGTACAAACATTTCAGAAAGCATCTAATCAATCGTCTGACAATGTCCCATCACTTGTCTATCAGTTTGTCATACTGTGGTGGCTTGTGTTGTGATGCTGAAAGCTATGTCACTGGTATTTTATAAACCTGTTGACCCAAAGTGAACAGGTTTCAGCAGAGTTCCCAGGCTAAGAACAGACTATGCAGAAAGTAGTAGGCTGTCTAGGTCAGAGGGATTAGCCACTGAAACTTTCTGGATAGCATTGGATACTGAAAACCTAATGAATAGAAGGAGGACACTGTCAGCAATAGCAGTAAAAAATGAGCCTCTCAAGTCAGAAGACACTTAAAAACTATGATTAAGGAAAAGCTGCCTTCTCAAAGTCAAGTCAACTATAATGTGGTTCAAATAAAGCCTATGAGAGCAAAGACCGTGGAACCTTCCTTTGCTGATAGGACATGACTGAAAATGACATAGCCAAAAGCATCTATTAATAATTGGAACTCGGAGTGTACATAGCATGAATCTAGGAAAACGGGAAGTTGTCAAAAATGAAATGGAACCCATAAAGATCGATGATGTAGGCATTACTGAGCTGAAGTAGAGTGGTGTTGGTAATTTTGAATCAGAAAATCAGATGGTTTCCTATGTCAGGAATGTCAGATTCAAGAGGAATGACACTGCATTCATCTTCAAAATGGACATTTCAAGATTTATCTTTAAGTTCAATGTTGCCTGTGATAGAATAATAACTATCTGCATATAAGAAACCCCAGTCAATACAACTGTGACTCACATTTATGCACCAACTAGTCGTGGTGTAGAATTTAAGAATATTACCAATGTCTTAAGTTTGACATTTGTCAAGCCTGCAATCAAGATACGTAGTTATTCATTGGCAATTGGACTCCTGAAGTTGGAAACAAATAGGAAGGAACAGTAGCTGGAAAATGTGGTCTGAATAGAAATGAACCTGGAGATCACATGATAAGAATTTTGTAAGCCCAATAACTTCATCACAAATACCTTTTCTCAACAACATGAAAGTACACACGGGATTCTCCAGATGGAATAAATAGAAAATACATTGGTTCCATGGTAGGAGAGATGGTGGAGAAACTCAATGTCAGCAGCTAAAAGCTGGCCAGGGGCCCAACGTAGAACAGATCATTAACTGTTCATATATAAGTTCAATTGAAGCTGAAGAAAACTGAAACAAGCCCACAGGAGTCAAAATATAGCCTTGAGATTATCCCATCTGAATTTTGAGTAGATCCCATATGAGTTTCGAGAACATCTGAAGAAGAGATTTGATGCATCAAACACTGATGACAGAGACCTGATGGACACCAAGACCATGATACGTGAAGAAAGCAAAAGGTCATTGAAAGGAAAGCCAAAGTGGATGCCAGAAACTTCCTATTCATCAGACTCAAACTCATGCCCCTCAGGTCACGTTTGACTTTCCTTTTTAATTTTTTGAGATGAGTTGAATATTTAATAGTTTGAGCTACAATAGAAAGATGTCTCCCCTCCACACCAGCTATAACCTTGCCACCAAAAATGGACTCCTTGAACTGTTTGCTTAGCGACCCTGCCACCTTGAATTGGCATATCAGACATTCACTCCAGTGACTCCTGATTGCGCTTCCCCGGCTGTATGGCTGTAGCAGTATATTCATATATGGAGTCTTAGAGACCTGAGAAATATTCTTTTCTTTTTTACATTTTTATTTGCACCTAATCCACACATCATACAGTTCAATAGTTCAATCATATCAAGAAGAACTGTACAATCATTATCACAGTCAATTTTTGGATGCCCCCCCCAGTTAAATCGCCTTTAAAACAAGTTGTGTAATCACGATCAAATCTAGTGCTCCCACCCCTTCCCACCTTCATTGTTTACTCCTGAAATCCCCTCACCCCTCCTATCTCCCAACCTTACCCCTACATCCCCTATAAACCCTTGCATCTGTTATTATCTCTATACATCCACTCCTTCTGAGCGTCACAAACTAGGAAACCCAATAGAAACAATAAAAAACAAAATTGAAATAAAGTGGTAAGAATAAAATAATATAAAGATAAAAATGAGTAAGAAAGAAAAGACCACCATCAATATTTAAAAGGTCAAAGAAGTTTTTTTTGTCATGGAACATGCAAGAGACACTTATACCTAGAACAAATTCAGGTTGGGTCAATAGGGAGGTCAACTGACCAAGTATCAAGTTCGATCCAGTATCATCAAGATTACAATGATGTCTGTCTGACGGTAAGGCTGTTCGAGACTCTTGCCTGTGGCTACTGATGTTCTGTCAGCAGCTTCATCTAACTAGTTACTCTGAAGATGGGTTTTGGGCTCCCACTGTCCTCCATGGCCTACTAACAATTGGGTGTTCATAATTTTAGGCTTTGATATTTACCCCTTGGTCATATTTGAAATTTGTTATTGTTATCTTTGGGTACACAAGCTGGTATGCTTCTTCCATGTGGACTTAGTTGATTCCTCATGTAGGTGGTTGCTTGTTGGAATACAAGCCTTTAAGACCCCAGACACTATGTTGATTGACAGCCGGGCACCAACTGCTCTCTTCAGCACACTTTTCTGTGGCACCCTTATCTTCAGTGATCATTTCATGAAGGTGAGTATCAAGCAGGGCCATGTAATCAGAACTAACGCTTCTGGATTGGGGCTCGAGTTCAGTCGGAGCCCAGAATCCATCTGCCTGTCCAGGGGAAACGCACCACTCAGGTTTCCTTTGGAGGTTGTATGTTACAAAATCCAAACACCATAAAATCTGGCCCATTGTCCCCCTAGGTTCCCTACAATCACTGTTTAGCATCCCTTTCCTTTTTTTTAAAGTCATTTTATTGGGGGCTCATACAACTCTTATCACAATCCATACATACATCAATTGTATAAAGCACATTTGTACATTTGTTGCCCTCATCATTCTGAAAACGTTTGCTCTCCACTTAAGCCCTTGGCCTCCTTTTCCTCCTCCTTCCCCACTGCCCCCTCCCTCACGAACACTTGATAATATATAAATTATTATTTTGTCATATCTTATATTCTCCAACTTCTCCCTTCACCCACTTTTCTGTTGTCCATCCCCCAGGGAGGAGGTTATATGTAGATCCTTCTTCCCCCTTTCCACCCCACCCTCACTTCTCCTTCCCAATATCGCCACTCTCACCACTTGTCCTGAAGGATCATCTGTCTTGGATTTTCTGTATTTCAAGTTCCTATCTGTACCAGTGTACATCCTCTGGTCTATCCAGATTTGTAAGGTAGTATTGGGATCATGATAGTGGGGGTAGGGAGGAAGCATTTAGGAACTAGAGGAAAGTGTATGTTTCATCGTTGCTGCATCGCACCCTATCTGGCTCGTCTCCTCCCTGCGGCCTTTCTCTAAGGGGATGCCCAGTTGCCTACATATGTGTCTTGGGTCCTCAATCTACAATCCCCCTCATTCACAATGAATTGATATTTTGTTCTTTGATGCCTGATATCTGATCCCTTTGACACCTTGTGCTTTCTTCCATGTGGACTTTGTTGCTTTTGAGTTAGATGGCTGCTTGTTTACTTTCAAACCTTTGAGACTCAAGATGCTATATCTTTTGATAGCCAGGCACCATCAGCTTTCTTCACTACATTTGCTTATATACCCATTGGTCTTCAGCGATCATATCGGGGAGGTGAGCACACAATGATATGATTTTTTTTGTTCTTTGATAACATCACTTTCCTGTGTGAAGTTACTTCTCCCCTATCACCCACCATACTTGCCAATAAAATTATCAGCATCTCTTCCAAAATGTAGATGGCCCCCTCCCCTGGTCTTAGCTTGATTTTTCTTGCAAGATTCTCCTTTCATTCTTGCAGGGTGCCTATATTTGCCCCAGCCTTGTGAAACAAATTCTTTACAGGAGTAGAAAACTTCCTCTCCTCATTTTTCTCCCAAGAATGACTGGTGGTTTCAGGCGGCTGACCTTGGGATTAGCAGCCCAGTGTGTAACCCTTAAGGCAAATGAAAGAAATTATGAAGGAAAAGAGCTGAACAGAAAAATTCAAAGGGAAGCTCAAGGAGACAAAGTCAAACATTATAATGAAACGTGCAAAGATGTGTAGTTAGAAAATCAAAGAGAAAGAACACTGTCAGCATACCTTAAATGGAAAGAACTCAAGAAAAGCTTCAAGCCTTGAGTTGCAAGACTGAAAGATTCTATGGGCCAAATATTGAGTGATGCTGGAAGCATCAAAAGAAGATGGAAAGAATACACAGAGTCACTGCACCAACAAGAACTAGTCAACATTCAACCATTTCAACAGATCACACATGAACAAGAACCAATGGTACTGATGTCCAAGTTGCACTGAAAACATTAACCAAAAACAGGGCTCCAGGAATTGATGGAATATCGATTGAAATGTTTCAGCAAGGAAATGAGGCACTGGGAGCACTCATCTGTCTCTGTCAGGAAATTTGGAAGACCGCTTTTGACTGGGAGAGATCCAGATTTGTACCCATTCCAAAGAAAAGTGACCCAAAGATGCACAAATTGTGCGACAATAGCGCTGATATTACACGCAAGGAAACTTTTGCTGAAAATCCCCCTGTAACGGTTGCAGCTGTACACGAACAAGGAGCTGTTGGAGGTTAGGCCAGATTCAGAAAAGGACATGGAGCAAGTGAGATGATGGCTAATGTCACATGGATCTTGGCTGAAAGCAGAAAACACCAGGAAGATATTTATTTGTGTTTTATTGATTATGCAAAGGCTCATGAAAAACTATGGATAGCCTTGAGAAGAATGGGAATTCCAGAACACTTTATTGTGCTCATGCAGAGCCTGCACAAAGATTAAGAGGCAGCTGTGTGAACAGAGCATGGGAATGCTGCATACATTAAACCAGGAAAGCGTGGGACGGTTGTAGTCTCTCACCATACTTATTTAATCTGTATACGGAGCAAATGATCAGAAAATCTGGCTGATCTGAAGAAGGATGCACTGCCAGGATTAGAAGAAGACTTCTTAACCGCCTGTGACATGCAGGTAACACATCCTGCTTCTGAAAGTGAGGAGGACTTGAAGTACTTGCTTACGAAGATCGAGAATTTCAGTCTTCCATATGGATTAAACTCAATGTAAAGAAGACCAAACTCCTCACAACTCAATCAGTACGTAAACCAAACCAGACCAGACCAAACCAAACCAAACACAAGCAAAACAAAATGAAACAAAACAAAACACAAACGTGCTGTTCTCAAGTCAATGCTGACTCATCGAGACCCTCTGTGGGTTTCTGAGACTGTAACTCTTTACAGGAATTGAAAACCTCTCTTTCTTTGGTGGAGCTGTTGGTGGTTTCAAACTGCTGACCAAGAAGATTGTGTCCCAACTAGTGACCACTGGATCCACCATGGCTGCTAACCAGTAGGTAACATCATGATAAACGGAGAAGAGATTGATGTTGGCAAATAGTTCTTCTCGCTTGGATCTACCATGAATGCTCAAGAAAGCAGCAGTCTAGAGATCAAAAGGTGCTCTTCATTGGGTTAAAATGCTGCCCAAGACCTTTTTGAAGTGTTGAAAAGTCAGGATATTACTCTAAGGACTAAGGTATGCCTGATCCAAGCCATGGTCTCACCTCATATGCATATGAAAGTGGGGCATTAATAAGGAAGACTGGAGAACAATCGAGGCTTCTGAGTGATGGTTCTGGAAAACAATACTGAAAGTCCCACGGACTGCCAAGAGAACAAAGACACCCGTCTTGGGAGATGTACGGCCAGGATGCTTCTTAGAGGGAAGAATGGTGAGACTTCATCTCATGTGCTTTGGACACGTGGTCCCGAGAGACAAGTCCCTGGAGAAGAGCATTGTGCGTGGTAAAGTAGAGGGGCAGACACGAGGAAGAAGTCTCACTACAAGATAGGTTGACATGGTGGCTGCAACAACAGAGAGAAGAACAATCGTGAGACTGGAGCACAATGGGGGGGTGGGGAGGGCGCCGTATTTCGTTCTGTTGTATAGGGTCACTATGAGTCAGACCCTAACAACAGCTACAACATGACAACTGTTATCAAGATGGAGATGGCCCGCTTCGTGGAATAGCACGGATCTAGTAGGCAAGCACTATTAGCTAGCCAGAGCGAAATGTCGAGACGAGGAGGGCTACACAGGAGGCAGCTGCAGTCAGGCAGCTTTGCTGACAGTCTCGTTTCACTGCGTTGGAAGTATTTACCCCAGTATAACAAGAACTATTAGCAACTGTCCCACCTCCTCCTGACAGAGCTGGAACAAAAGAAGGGCAACTGTGTCATCAAATGTCATTTTAACAATAGGCTTAAAGATTCTGGCTGGGCTTCTCTGCTGTCTAAGTTCACTATTTAGTCAGCCCATGGCGCCTAGGTTGTGAGTAACTTTGCTGAGTGCCAGGAATACTAAAATCTGGTAGGACGCCTCCCAGGGAAAATTCATCTGAATCTGGGCATTCTGCTGTAGGCCTCTGTCACATGGTATTCTCTCTTGCTTGCTAAGGCACTATGAAGTACTGGCCCACCGGACCGGGGGCCTTAATGAGCCTCCAAGAATTCCCACGGTGCCGTAGCCCGTCATGCTCCACCTGTCTAAGAGAGATAAAGCCCCAGCGTGGAGTTGGATGTTTTCCTTGTGCCCAGGCTGACCTTCCACATAAACATACAAATCCAGGTTACGCACAAAGGATTCCTGCTTCCGTCGGATTATTAGAAAATGAGACCGTCTGGTTTGTCGTCTCAAGCCATTTTCCAGTCTAAGAGTCAATGCAAACAGTTTCCCTAATTCTGATGTTTTATTTGAGACAGGGCCAAATAGGAGCTTTTTGGGAGGGTAACCTGTTGTATTTGAGGTCCAATTGATTTAACCACAAGCAATTATTTATTTTTTAAGGTGAAATTCTTTTTCCCCCCAATAGTTTTGCTGAGATATAATTCACTTATCATACACTTCCATAGTTCAGTCATACACAAAATAATTGTATATATATCACCACCATCAGTTCTATAATGTTCTCCCTGCTCCTGTATTCATTGTTTGCTTCCCATTACCCTCCCACCTCTCCCACCCCGTGTCCCTGATAAGTAATCCATTACACCAATTATTGTCTCTATGCATCTGACCCTGCTGTGCGACCCAGACTGGGAAACATACAAAAAAGAAGGAAGGAAGAAAGAAAGACAAAAGGAAAAGACCACCAGCAGTATTAAAATGAACTGGAGAGAAAAACTTTGTCCAGAAAAAAGCAAGAAATACTTAAAACTAGAACAGATTCAAAATGGGTCAAGAGGGAGATCAAATGACCAAGCATCACACTGTAACCTCGTTCCAACCGCCATGATTAAGTTTACAGTAGCCTCTGAGAGCAATGTTACTTGGGGCCCTTGACTAGGATCAGAGAGGGCCCACCAGAGGCTTCATCTGCAGATGGGGTTTGGGCTTCTACTGTCATTCAGAACCTTCTGAAAATTGGGTGTTACAAATTTGAGGTCTGATACCTTTCCCTCCTTCGTATTTGGCTTTGTTCTTTAACATTCTTGAATCACACAGGCTGCAAATTAGAGCTTAGTGATTGTACTGCAGAAGCCTATTAATGCTTTTGTCTTAGGCTGAGTTCTATCTTTAAGAAAACTTATTTCTCTCTCTCTAGACAGACAAGTAGATGGATAGATAGGCAGATAAAGAGATAAAGACAGAGAACTTTCTAACAAGGAAATACTTAATGTGCTTGCGGATCTTGGCAAGTCCCAAATCCATAGGTCAGACCTCAGGCTGGAGGCTTCTCCTGATTCATGTAGTTGCAGGAGTGATGAAATACAGATGGGGAGGGCAGATGGCAGGCTGCTGTTCCATGAGCCACAAAGGGGGACGGATCCAAGATTGGCAGGTAAGACAAGAGGCTGCCGTCCCAATTTCTGAGAACCAGAGGTCGGATCAACAGTCAGGTGCAGGATCGGAAGTGAGCCAGAGGCGAGAGAGCTTAACCAGGACGTGCGTATAATGAAGGTAGACTACACTCTTGAGGAAATGCCCTTTGAATCAATTGGCTTCTCATAGCAGATCTCATTATGAAGAGGATGATATCATATCTGAAAATGGGGGTGACCATATCATCTCATAATGGCCAAACCACGGAAAATCATGGCCTTGCCAAGCTGAAAGATATCTTTAACCACAGCTGTATAATATCAATTATCAGCCACATGGGATGCAGGGTGTCCATCAGCATAGATAGCACCAGAATGTGGGTAAGCACAAGAGAGAAAAGAGAAAGTAATTTCAGGGTGACCAGTAGAGTTAGTTAGATGGCATCGTTGGACACATGGTTCACTTGTCAATCACGCTGATATCAATAGTAGCACTAAGTATGCAGCTGCAGTCAGGAATGGGTACTGCTCATGGGTCAGAGGAGTGACGTCCAGATTTTTGAACTTGATGGCAAACCTAGCCGTCAGTCAGATTCCTAGCACTGGCTACTTCCTGCGCCAATGTAACAAAGGCATTATTTTTCAAAGTCTCAGAAAAAACAATAGCAATAGGAAGAGGTTTAGAACAGGCAAATTTTCATGTTGAATAGTTTACCAGTTGATGTATTCAAATGGATATAATAAAGCTACTTCAAAATTAATAAATATTAAGCCTAGTAGCTTCAGTTGTTGTAATTATTTAAATAATTAAAAAGCACATTTCCATAATTAGTTTCAGAGAAAAGAAAATGCTTAAACAAGGGATTATATCATAAATGTGCAATGAGACAATCAATATAAGAAGCGTTACAACTATGAAGTAAAGAAGAAAAATTTCAACTAGTTGCAAATCTTAATGTGTGATCTTGGGACCAGCTATCTTCTGATTTGAGCTGCTTCAGGCCACAAAGACATTTGAACCTCTGCTTAAGGTATTTGATAGAGTGAATGGTATAGGAAGGGGCTTTAGCTTTCTTTTACTGAGACAGGTGGATCCAATGGTAACTTGTTGTGAGTCAGCAGCTCACCACTTGAGAAGAGAATTCCAGAACACTTCACTGCGCTCAGGCGGCACTTGTACAGGGATCCAGAGGCAGTTGTGCAAACAGAACAGGGAAATACTGCTGCATGGTTTCAAATCAGGAGAGGGTGTGCCAGGGTGATAGCCTCTCGCCATACTGGCTCAGTCTGTATGCTCAGCAACTAATCAGGGAAGCTGGATTAAATGACGAAGCTGTGGCTTAACAACCTACGATATGCCAACGACACCACCTTGCTGACGCATTTGCTGATGAAGATCCAGAATGAAGTCATCAGCATGGGTTACGGTTCAAGGTAAAGAACACCAACATCCTCACAGCGGGACCAGTGCTAACAGCTGATCAACGGAGAAAAGGTGGAAGGGGTCAGGATTTTATCTTGCTGGCATCCACAATCAATGCTCATGGAAACAGAAGTCAAGAGATCAAAAGATGTATTAGGTAAAGCTGCTGTGTGCGACCTCTTCAGAACATTGAGGACTCAGGTGCACCGGACCCAGGCTGGGAGATTTTCAATTGCATGTGAAAGTTGGGCATTGAATAAGGAAGACCAAGGAAGGTGTGATGCAAATGAATCAAGAACCTTGCTGGACAAGACTGTTGGAAGTACCACGGATGTTTAACACGACCGCTCCGCCTGCCTTCGTAGAGGATGGCCAGAATGCTCCTTCGAGGAAAGGATGGCAAGACTTCGTCTTGCCTATTTTGAATGTGTTGTCAGGAGAGACCAGTGCCGAGGGAAGGACAGCATGTAAAGCCCAGTAAAGTGAAGGGGGAGCACAAAAAAAGGCCCTTAGGAGCTGGACTGCCACAGTAGCTGCAACAAGGGGCTCAGGTACGAGGACAGTGAGGTTGGTGCAGGACCGGGCAGCGTGGCATGCTGCTGCACAGAGGGTTGCTATGGGTTCGACTGACTTGCTGGCACCAATCAACAACAACAATGAACAATTTAGCAGTACCAGGCTTTAGGGGAAGACTAAGCAGGCTTCCTTCCGGTCAGCTTAGAAAGAATCTTTTAACTGATGTCTCTTCTGATCCACATATTCTCTTGGGGAGATGTTGAGTGGATTTTTGGTTTTGACACTGTTTATTACGGTTTCTTTGACCTAGCTTTCAGAGCATTAGGTTAGGGGTTTTCAGTATAAGTAGCAGTTAAAAAGAGGGACATTCAGTTTTGCAGAATCTCGCTGTTATCATAGTCATTTGAACATTGATTTCTTGGAGTCCGCAGGCGGGATCATTTCAAGTACTCGGAATATATTGAGTTAGAATTTGGACATGTGCAAGAATATCTATTTCCCTATTTAAATTATTTTAAGAAAATCATTTATTATTGTTACATATTTTTAAAACCAGCAATTTCTTTGATTCCTGGCAAGATTTCGAAGGAGTTGGTGAAACTTGGGTGATTTCCAAAGACTTCTCCAGTGGTTTTCCAAATGAAATGTAAATATGTATATTTAATTTTAGTTTAATTGAGAGTATTTCAAGAAAAAAGGGTTAATATAGAAATCCGGAAGAATGTATAAATAAGTAAACAAAATACCAGGAAATGAGTAATCTTATGTATTTTCCTGAAACCTGATTAATACCAAATGAGACTTACCATTATTTGTAGTTCAGCCGTCTTTTGAGGACAGGAGACCTTGTTAGGCCTGTTGTGTAGGTCAGGGCTTCGTGATGTTGGATCTCTCTCAGTACTTGTAGGGAGCAGCCCAGCAACAAGGGGACCAGCACAGAGGTGATCAGGGGCCCAGGAGAACCGCGTCCATTTAATGGCTGCACCGGTGTCGAACTCACATCATAGCAGAAAGCATTTTTGATGATGGGTCTAACTTTCTATCCGAAATCTGAGAGGCGAACATGACAGGCTCCTGCTCGTTCTGCTCCGGTCTCGGGAACCCTCCGAGCGGTTCTCTCCTGCCCCATCAGATCGCCATCAGTTGGAACTGACTGGATGGCAGTGAGTAATAGCCCACTCTGTGGTGGGGAACAGTTTGTAAGTTAATGAATTAATCTCATCTGGGTTACTGTGTTCACTTATAATTGTTTATGAGCCTTAAACAGACGGCTCTGGATGAGTGAATCAATACTCATAAACGAACGACAATGTCTGACTTTTCTTAACTCTGTGCTTCCCTGTACTGTGTATGATAGCAGGATCCAAGGCTAGTAAATGACGGTGACACAGAGGATTACGATCAGGAACTTTTCAGACCTGGCAGCAGTACTGGATAAGCACTGGACTGTTCATCAAGTGAGTCTCTTCAAACCAGGGAGAAAGGGGAGGCTGTCTGCTCCCATGAGGACTCGCAGCCTCAGAAACCCGGCTGGGGTCACTGTGGCTCAGCATGACTCTCGGACTGTGGGCTTCATTCGGTTGGGAGTAAGGCTAAGCACGATTCTCCACAGTGGTCGTATCAAGAGAATTTTAAGTTTATCAGCTGGTAAAATGAGCTATTTCCATCAGTTCAATCCTGTAGCCCAGGGGACACTTCTTGACCACCACATTTTAAAAGATCAACTATTACGGGCACTTTATAGAAGCCCTTTTGGTGTATTTTATATTAATGACCTACGGAGCTATAGCTAGATCTGTCACATATATATTGGAAAAAACCTTTTCTTAGGCATAGTGGATAGATAGGAAAACATAAAAATGATAAGTGACAGCTCAGATTTTCACACATGGAACCTCCCATTCAAGAAGCACTTAGATTAAGAAACCGAAGATTGTATCCTGCAGACTCCTCTTGTAGCTGCCACTGTTTATTCATTTATTAATACCGATAGGCAGACACATGCATCTTCCTCTTAGGCGCAGGAGGAAGGAACCTTTGTGTACGCGAAGGAAAGTTATTCTCGTGTGACTTTTAAAATAATGATCTGTTTAAAAGCAGTTTTATATTTACATTACTTTAAAAATCCTCTTTTTATTTTCCTTCACGTACTTTTAAAAACCGCCACTGAGTCAGACAGCGGTTCTCTTCACCCCTGTGCATGAGGAGAGGACGCTCGGGGAGGTCAGAGACGACTGAACGGAGGCCCACGGCCAAGAAAGGGTCCCAGGCCTGAGGGACGCCGGGGTAGGGTCTTTTCTGCCCTAGCAGAACCATAAACTGTACTGCGGCCTTAGAGAGCCGGAGACTCTCTGGCCTGTCTGCAAAAAGAGAAGTGTCCATCGTTCTTTCAGAGACAGGCTGAGGAAGCAGGTGATGTGAAACAGCAGCGGGGAAGTCCCTCAGTCGTTCATTCATCTCTGTCTCGGAGCCTTTCTCTGCTGGGCCTGGCTGGATACACTAGGATACAGCATGGAACAAGGGGGCCTCGCCCTGTGTTCTCTGTAGGAGCGCACATTCTAGAGAAGGGGACAGACATGAACAAGGAAACAGACACATACCCCAAACCAAACTCACGCCCATCCACTCGATGCCGACGCCTGGTTTCCCCCGAGGACAGGGCAGAACTGCCCCCGTGAGTGTCCCAGGCTGTCACGTTTTACAGGAGTAGAAACACTGCCTTCCTTCTGAGGAGTGGCTGGTGGCTTCAAACGACAGACGCTGCAGTTAGCAGCCCGATTTGTAACCACCAGGACGCACTCACCCACGCGCATGCACGCAAGAGAATTTGAGACCATTCCAGTCCTCGAGGTATAGGAAGCTGGAAGCACTGAGCTGGTAGCCCAAATGCCAGGGGTTTGTGTCCATCAGCTACGAGAGATAGATAGATAGATAGATAGAAAGAGAGAGAGAGAGAGAGAGAGAGAGAGAGAGAGAGAGAGAGAGCGCTTTGGAAAGTCTATGGGGCAGCGAAGTCTACTCTGACCTACAGGTGGCTTTGATTTGGAATCAACTCAGCGACAATCGATGTAAAGCGCTTCAAAGACAAGAAGTCAATCAAGTTCACATGAAGGTGGGTGGTGGGAAGCCTGGAGTGGTCAGGAAGATTTTCTGAGAAGGGAACTTATTTTGTAAATTAAACTTTTAAAATGGAAGAAAAGGTGCACAAATTGTAAGGGTGCAACTTAAGACTATTTTGGTTGGGGGGGGGGCAAAGGGAATGCACCCTTTCGTTACACTATTACCCACATCAAGAAGTGGGAGGCTGACACCCCCTGGAAGCTTGTGACATTGGAGGTGATACCTGCCCACGGCGCAGTGGCCTGTGCGGACATACGGGGTCAGTGTTCCTGTGGAGATGACACACTTAGAAAGGCGATGGGAAGAGCGGGGCATGGCTGAAGAGGAGAGTGAAGGGTGACCGATAGCAGCAACCTGTTGATTCAGTACAGCAAACTTTGATTTGGTGTTTGGGACGTAGTTTCAGTCCCAGGCTGGAACAGAAACATCGCTCTGAACAGAACTGCCTCTTAAGCCAGTAAAGCGGACCCTCGGAATCCCAAAGTATGTTGGAGGCCAGCCGTCGTTGATAACATGATATCCAGTACACCTGAAGGTGAGGCCGTCCCCGTCCAGGCCTATCTCAGCTATGGGGACATGGCTAACTCATGAAATCTGTCAAAAAGGTTTCGTCACTCCTGCATTGCAGGATTTCCTACATATCCTGCTCAATTCCCTCTCGTTTTCACCCGCTTGGCGACACAGTAACCAAAAGGGAGGATGGGTCCCTCCTGCTGGCTTCTCCAGGCATCTGGCTCTTGATAGTTTGATAGTTGATATTTGGGCATGACAACCATTGGTTATTTTGGGATGACATTTGATATTTTGGGATGAGAGTAGAACCAGGTCCTTGGAATTCTCAAATTACCAAAATGGGTGCTTAAAGGTGGGGCTGGCGTGTAGGAAAGGATTTGGGGACATTACCAAGGGGCCGGAAGCCTTTACATCAACCTGCATGGATGGGAGCACTTCAGGGAAGTTTATCAGGCAGCCTGGGGCCTGCTCTGCTGTGCTCAGCATGACCCAAGCCTGTAACTTCCTGCCAGCTCTCTGTTGGTGCCACCTTAAGCTCCCTAAATGTTGCAGCCTCAAACTGGGAATACCACCTCCCACCCCCACCAACCTCCCTAATCCCTTTGGAAATGTACTTATTTTTAAAGGTAGCACTTTATCATGTATTCTCTTTGACCCACTGTTTTAAGGTCAGCATTTTAAAAAATTAACAAATCATTTTATTGGGGGTTCTTATAGCTCTCATAGCAATCCATACATCAAGCATATTTGTACCTATGTTGCCATGACTTTCTAAACATTTACTTTCTTTTGAGCCCTTGCTATCAGCTCCTCTTTTTCCCCTCTGCCCCCGGCCTGTGACCCCTTGATAAATTGTAAATTATTATTATTTTGGTATCTTACACTGACCGCTGTCTCCCCTCATGATTTCTGTTGTTTGTCCCCCTGGAGAGTATGTGTGTGTGGTCATGTGTCAATCCCAATCCCTTTAAAAATTATACTTCTAAGATGTTGTTTTCTTCTCTCTCGATGTCTGTCAGTCATAGCCTGTTCCTTGTTTTGACAAATCATGTCCAAACAGGAGACAGCTGATGCTTGGAGTGAAATCACCTGAACATGAAACTCTCCCGGGAAGTTGGCGAATTTATTTGGATTCTCTTGTTAGTGGGGATGAGAGAAGGCAATGATGGGCTGCTAACCAACCTCTCTGACCCGAGTCTCAGGCCTGTAATTCATCCTAACCCCACAGCACCGAGTCCCACCCCTGCTTTGGAAACTGCCACTACCTGCCCCTGCCTATTGGTCAAGTTCTTTATCATGACTGTTAAGACCTTTCTTACTGGGCAACGCCCTTCCTGCCTCAGTTACCCCTCCTGTCCCAGGTCCTGCACCTCCCTCCACGTGTCACTCTCCTCGGCCACACCAGTCCCCTCACGTTCCCTTGAAGTATTTCCCCTTCTTTCCTCATGCTGCTCCATTTGTCTGGACCACTACCCCCCCCTCCCCCTTTCTCTCTGGCCAATGGCTACGCCTCCTTTCAGGTTCAGCTCAAAGGTGCCCTCCTCTGAGAAGAGCTTCCCCCCTTATAGGTGGTCTCCTTGCGGCAGAGAGGTGTTGGTTTCAGCAGGGAGTACAGGACTGAGCTCCCAGACAGAGCACCGGAGGTTGCTCCAGAGGCCTGGCTCATCCCTCTCCAGGGCGTGGACTTTCTTCCTGATCTACATTTGGGTAGTGCATCTCCTTCCTTTCTCTCTCGGTTTGTCTGACCCAGTATGCCATCCGTTCTTAGCGCATCTGGGAGTGCCTGTTCGTGTGAGGTGCTCAGTCCCCTTAATCCCCCATTGTAACTGGATTATGTCAGACTTGGCCATGCGCCCCAGGATTCCAGTGGGCTTTGTTTCAAACTCACAGAGAAACTAACTCACCTCTCCCAGCAGTCATTGTTCTCTAAAGAGCGGAATAGACTTGCATCCAGGAAAGAAATGAGAGAGAGAGAGAGAGAGAGAGAGAGAGAGAGAGAACATAAGAACACCATGTCTAAGTCACAACACAGATCATGTAGGAATGGTGGCAAAGGGCTCTCAGCTTCTCAGGGGGGTCTGCAGAAGAAAGAGGAGGGGTCTTGGAGCTCCTTTCTCACTGGATGACATGCTGGCTGCCAGTGGGGAGGGCATACAATCCACAGGATCTTTTCAGGGAGGCCTGAATGAACTAGGTGTTCAGCTGCCCAGGGAGGTGGTGGGGTGGCATGTGAGTGTGGGTCAGCCGTGGGAGGAGTAAGGTCTTGGGATGTTAGAGACGAGGGCTTAGAAGGAGCTGGACATTCTGTGGATCCATGTCCTTCTGCTCAGAAGCCTTGGGTACCATCTCATTTTAGCCACAGCCACCTCCCTCCACCCCCTTCCCTAATTCCTGGCAACCACTCCTCTGTTTTCCATCTCTGTAATTTAGTCGTTCGAGGCTTGTTATGCAAATGGAATCACAGAGGATGCAACCTTCTGAGGCTGGCGTATTTTCTTCACTCCGCATAATTCCCTTGTGATCCATCCAGGCAGTGTGCTGCCTCCATCATTTCTTCCTTTTTATTGCTACAGCTACCACAGTATAAGGCACCACAGTTTGTTTGTTTTTTAACCATTCTATAAAAGAAAGGTAGCACGAGGAATCCTTCGATGGAACTACTGTGCGTATTGACTGTGGTGGTAAATCACACATGCCTCTACCTGTGATAAAACTGCATAGAATGAGCATCTAAGACTAGTGAGATTAGAGCAGGCACATGAATCATAGGGGTGTCAAGTTCCTTGTGATTTACTATAGTTCTCTGGCAAATGTCCACAAGGAGGACACGGAATGGTTTATATCACATATTGCTATGCCTTCCTATGACAGGTGAAGCTACAGTGATATCACAGAAATACTCCAGAAGGAGAAGCCCTTACAACACGCCCTTCCTCCTGGAACCAAAATGAGCGCCCTTGGTCTGGAAGTCCAAGTCTTCCTTCCTGCTGCTTCCCCCCTCACCTGCCAGTCCTCCAGTTGGCCTGACAAGCCAGTATTTCCAATCCTATTCTGCATGTTTCTTAGAAGCAAATGCCCTCATTTTAGCTGACGTGTGCCACACAAGTAGAAAAGGGCTCAGACCGTAGAGGTACAGCTTGACGCATTTTCAAAATGCAGATCCACTCATAACCAGGACGAAAGAAATGACTAAAACCTCACCAGGCCTCGGAGGCCTCTCTCCTGTCTCCGCCCGGTCACTTCGTCTGTGAAAGAAAGCCACCCAATGACTGCCTTCACCATATGTTAGTTTTGCCTGTCTTTGAAAGTTTACATAAGGGATTCACACTTCATGCTTACTTTTTTAATATGCGACTTGAATGAAGGGTTAGGAAGCAAATTAGATTTCCATGCAACAATTCATACACATTTCTGGAGTCTGTGATAATTTGGAATTCTCTTCTACACCCACCACCATTTGATCAGGATTCATTAACAGTCTCTTTGCTTAAAATGACTGGTCATGGTAGCCGGGCACCATCTAGTTCTCTGGTCTCATTGTTCACAGAGTCAATGAGAGTCCAGCTCCTCCCAAGCAACTGTCTCGCTTCCTTTTACTGCTCCAGGCAAATAGAGAACAATCTTTATGCATTGGATGGCTGCTTGCAAACTCTTAAGGCCTTAGATGCACCTTGGCGATGGCATGGAAAACGAAATAGAACAGAAGCACTAGCGCCCTTGTGCTCCATTGCCTTGGTATGTGCCGTGCCCCTCCCTCCCTCTGCCCCACACCATCTAGACTGTCTTTCATTTCCCCTTTCTGCTCGTGCCTTCAGGATGGATTCAAGACTCCCTTTGCTGATGCTCGCCCACCCACTGACATTGAGTCAATTCTGACTCATAGCAGCCCCAGAAGACAGAGAACGCCTGGACGGGGTTTCCCAGACGGTAAAGCATGAGCGCAGACTTCCTCATCTTTCCCCCGAGAAACTGCTGGTGCTTCCATCAGCTGACCTTGCAGTAACCTGGATCTGAATATCTACTTCTGTCCCCATCCTCCACCCGGACCAAGACTCGTGCGGCCCCTGGCATTTTGTATTTTAGGACTAGGTATTAGTCCTAATTTCCATCCATTAGGGCCGTCACAGTCCTCCAGGGGCTGAGTCAGTGCTCAGGGTAGATTCTCACTGCGGCCGGGAAGGAGGCGTAGGACACAGATAGGATTTCTCCACACAGAAAGTGTTAAGGCTGCACCTCATTTGGCCAGAGGCAGAGCGATGTGGCTAATATTGACAGTCTGAGGACCGGAGGAGGGTCACCTCACAGAGGCCGCGAAGGCCCAGACAGGATTTGGGTTGTGTCTTTGTTCCTCGCCAGGCACTTTTCCTGCCTAATTGAGGCCAAATTGCTGAAAACAAACGTTCTCTGGGTCATGCTCATCCCGCTTGGGTATCAGCTTTCCCTAAAACCAAAATTGCTGCTTCGTCTAGACCTGCACGCTGATGGTTCTATTTTAAGTGGATCCCCAACCCACGCTGGAGCGGCAGAGGAGGCTGCTCTACTGAAACGGTCTTTTCCTTTGGCATCTGCTGGTCCTCCTCGCTGCCCGACCTTCCTCACAGCGTCTGTCCCTGGTGGCTTGGGAACCGATCTCAGCGACATTGTGACTGGCCAGGGCAGCAGGAAGGACAAAAAAATAATTTTCAAAATGAGCGAAAAGAAAACGAGGCTATGTTCCAGTCAGGCTGAATCCTGAAGGTGGCCACGTGTCACCTGAGCCAGGTGTGCGGTTCTGGGCATCTCTTAATCTTTCTTGGCCCCCGACCCAAGGGATGTCATATCCCCTCCACTCTCGGGCCGGTGGTGAAGCTTTTTATGATCTGAGGTTCTCGCCCACAGTGACTTCAGGACAGCAGTGTGCTGGGAAAGGCTTACCAACCAGCTCTTCCGGGAAAGAAGTCCTCATTTGCAGCCTTTGCCAATCTTCGTAGAAGAAACACTCCCACTGCAGTGGATTTTAAGCTACCTCAGTGATGTTATTCAATTGAGTTAGGAAGAGATGCATAATAACACAACATTACCTCGTTTTGCTACGAGACAAGTAAAAACAACCTGTAAATACATCAAGAGCTTAGATCAGTGATTGGCAAATGCTGACCTGAAGGTCAGATTTGACCCACAATCTGTTTCTGGAGAGCCCATGAGCTAAGAATGGTTTTACACATTCAAAGGGTTCTGAAAGCACCAAGACAATCCCAGAGAATACGGGACAGAGATGTTCACTCTGCTCCTTTACAGAAAAAAATCTCGCTGATGCACGGCATAGGAAATAGTAAAAGCTAGCCAAATAAGTAAGAAGGCAGTGAACTTTGAGCATTTTTCCGTTCAGTTTAGAGGGCGTTTTAGAGACCGCCTTGTTGGAATGTGACTTTATTGTGAGTTTCGTGATGGCTCACAGAGCAGATCATCAGTTGTGCTGTCTGTGTCTACTTCCCTTTCAGGCCTCTGAAGTTTGTCTTTTGGAAAATGCTGGTGCCCTTCCCCGAGTTGATCCCAAATGATCACCTGAAGGGTGACGGAGGGCCACCGTCTTGGGGTCCCAACTCTCCCTGCCCAGTCAGTCACCTGGTCTCTGGTATGCTTTCAAGTTCTGTTCCATATTCCCTACTCGGTACAGGACAGCCCAAGATGCTTTTTAGAGCACTTGGTGGTGGTTGCCGGGCAACACCTGGCTCTTCTGATCTCAGGGCTATGGAGACGGATGCTTGCGCGGGCACCCAGTCCATTGGACGTACTCTTTCCATACATCTTTTGATGTTTATTCCTTCCTCTGAATTCGGAGAGGCCAATGGTTGCACCTTACTTAGATGGCTGCTCCGTGCTATTAAGACTTCATTTAGTTTCGTTTTTATAACTACAATTTATTTAATTGAAAATATGTTTAAGTTGATTTTTTTAGAACATTTTATTAGGGGCTCATACAACTCTTATCACAATCCATACATATACATACATCAATTGTATAAAGCACATCTGTACATTCTTTGCCCTAATCATTTTCAAAGCATTTACTCTTGACTTAAGCCCTTTGCATCAGGTCCTCTTTTTTCCCCTCCCTCCCCGTTTCCCCCTCCCCCCTCCCTGATGAGCCCTTGATAATTTATAAATTATTATTTTGTCATATCTTTCCCTATCCGGCGTCTCCCTTCACCCCCTTCTCTGTTGTCCGTCCCCCAGGGAGGAGGTCACATGTAGATCCTTGTAATCGGTTCCCCCTTTCCAAACCACTCACCCTCCACCCTCCCAGTATCGCCCCTCACAGCCCTGGTCCTGAAGGTATCGTCCACCCTGGATTCCCTGTGCCTCCAGCTCCCATATGCACCAGTGTACATCCTCTGCGCTATCCAGACTTGCAAGGCAGAATCCGGATCATGTTAGTTGGCGGGGTGGTGGGGTGTTAATTTGATTTTAACTTACCTTATTTCATATAATTATTTTTTAATTGTGGCAAAAATATATACAACAAAGCATCCTCCAATTCAACAACTGCTACATGTACAGTTCAGGGCCATTGATTACACTCTTCGTATTTTACAGTCATTATTGATACCCTTTTCCAAACTAGCCCTCCACCATTAACAATGCGTCCTAAGCAAAACTTTCCCTCCTTCACCCATGGTAACCATGGGTCAAAAATTATTGTCATCATTTAAACTTTTAAAAACATTTCATTGGGAGCTCTTACAGATATCATAACTTCCCATGGTTCATGCTCCCACACAGTGTTTAGCGCCAAGCTGGCAAACTTCCCCGAATATAGCCATCAATCCTCGCAAGGCCGTGAGAGCGAACCCCAGCACACCACTGCTTCAGGAACCTCAAAAGTCCCCTTGTCCTATTTCTTCACATTATAACTAGAGAAAATGAGGCTGAAGGAGGAGAATGATTACTGCAGGTGACCTGGCAAAGCAATGATGGAGTGGGGCTCCTGATCCCAGGTTCTGTTCCTTTTGTTCTTTGGGCTGCCCATAGAATAGGCACGGTTTCCTTGTCACCTGCTGACGGGGCCAGTGAGGCCGTGGGAGCTCTGTCCACAGCCCCACTCGACTGTGGTGTAGTTCAGCTGCCTGACTTTGCCATTTTTTCTGTTTGTTTGGGGGATAAAGATTCTTTTTCTTATCCCAACATAATTGCCCTGGGACTTGATTAACTCCAAGCTTTTTACCCACTCGGACTGTCCATGGTTTCTTGTGGCAGGATGGGGATTCTAGTGACTGACCTCCTTCACCCACTCCACTCCTCCTTTGCTTTGGCTCTGGGCACTTTTTATGCTAACTCTTTGATTTTGTTTACCCCCCCCCCCCCGCAACTTGTCGCTGCTGTTGTTAGATGCCACGAAACAGGCTCTGGCGCAGGGTGGCTCCCAGGTATAACAGAGCAAAACGGTCTCTGGTCCTACCACGTGGTCTTTGATATGCTGGTCCCATTATTGTGGCGAAGGCGTCGCCCATCCCATCGGGAGTTTCTCTTCTGCAGACTCTCTGGTTTAGCCACACATGATGTTCTTTTCGAAGGGTTGGTCCTTCCTGACGATGTGTCTGTCCACAGTAAACAAGCCAGCGTTTCTGTGCCCTTACTTCTGGGGGTACGGTGTGATCCCATTTCTTGGTGATGCTGACTGAGGGAGGATGCTGGCAGAGGGCAGGGAGCAAAGGGAGCCCGTTCTGAGAAGGTGAGGCAAATGCCAGTCTCAGGTTCTTGGTGAGGGGTGGCTGACTGGGTGGTGCCCAGTGTGAAAGGATCCCGGAAGATCTAAGCTGCAGCACAGGACAGCAGGAGGGAACAAGCAGAGATGGGGCCCTGGGCCTTCTGGCTTCTTGGTCTCATGAGGGTCATACTTTGGGAGTGTCATGGATACTTCCAATAATCTTACCATGGATTCCCTATAACTTTGGGCATTGTACGTAGATTCCTGCTGTTAGCACCCAAATAGTCTGAGAAATAAACTCCAAAAGCTCAGAATCCTTACAGACGGGAGGAGCTGGTGCCCTAAGAGAAGGTGGATGCCTTTTTCTGGAGTGTCCCCTGGCCGCTGTGACACTACAGCAAGACCCTGCTTTTGACACTCCAGTTATTTACTGCTGATTTCTCTTGCGCTGGCACAGAGGTTACGTGTTGGGCTGTTAACCTCATGTTGGCAGTTCGAAACTACCAGCTGCCCCTTGGGAGAAGATGAGGCTTTCTGCTCTTGCAAAGAGTTACAGTCTCGTAAACTGCCCCACAGGGGCAGTTCTACTCCGTTCTGCAGGGTTCCTCTGTCTTGGCATTGACTTGATGGCAGTGAGTGAGGTCCCCCTCGCCCCTATTTTCACAGAGTGCTGGAGGCAAAGCGGCAGTGTCAGCACACCGCGTACAGTAAAAGCAAGGGGAGATGGCAACTATTTCCCGGTTCGAACATAGTCTAAGGGGGCTCTAGTGGGTTAGACGTTAGGCCGCGAGCTGCCTACCAGTTGAAGCCCACCAGCAGCTCTGCAGAAGAAAGCTGTGACTGTTTGTTCCCCGTAGAGGTGGAATTCTTACCTGGGGTCACTCTGAGTTGGAATTAACTAGGTGGCCGTGTGTTTAATGTATTCCAAGATCCTGAAAAAAAGACAGTGATAAGTTATAAAAGGTCTTGAATAAATGATGACATTTAAAAAAAATCCCAAGAATTCCCTTTAATTAAAAAAATCATTTTATTAGGGGCTCGTAAAATTCTTATCACAATCCATACATACATCCATTGAGTCAAGCACATATATACATTTGTTGCCATCATCATTCTCAAAACATTTGCCTTCTACTTGAGCCCTTACTATCGGCTGCTCATTTTCTCCCTCCCTCCCCCCTCCCCCTTTAGTTTTTTAAATTGCAATAAAGCAGAAGAAACCAAAATACATTTGAACAGTACTGAATGGCAGTGAGGTTTTTATTTGGGGAGAGGGGGGTTAGGCATAACTTCATTCACAATAGCCAACAGGTCAGAAACATGCCAGGTGTCCACGGACTTTCTGCTCCCGTGAACACAGAGAGAGCAGATCATTTGGAAAAGTACGTATACCTGACATAGAAAAATCAGCAGACATGTTTGACCCCAATTCGACTTCCTTCTCAATACAAGGGGGCTTCAGTAGGCTTTTGGGAAAGTCCTATTATATTTTCATTCTATTTCCACTAAGTTTCCAAAGTCCCTTTCATGTTGTCCAATGCTCTACCTGCTGTTGGTGACTAGTGACACAATTGTGCTTATAATATATTTACCTATTCCTTAGTTTACAAAGCTTCATGTTGTTACTTTGTTGGATAATACTGTTTCTAGCGGATTTGCCACAACTTGCCTTTGTACCCTCTGTGACTGAATATTCAGATGCTTCTAGTTTGGTGGCCAAAGGGTTCGGTGCTTAGCTGCTAACCAAATAGTTGGTGACTGGAACCCACAAAATGTCTCCCTGGGAAAAACGACCCGGTGATGTGCTCCCATGGATTAGAGCCAAGACAACCCGATGGGATAGTGCCCCCAGCTTGCCTCTATTTCACTGTGAGTTGGCACTCAACACCAATCAACAACTACGAAGAAAATCCAAACTCACTGCCACTGAGTAGCTTCTAACACCTAGTGACCCTGTGGGGCAGATGAGAACCGCCCCTCTCACTGCCATCGAGTTGATTCTGACCCACTGCAACCCTGTGGGACAGGGGAGAACTGCCCCGTGGGGTTCTGAGACTAACTCCTTATGGGAGTAGAAAGCCTTGTCTTTCTCCCAAAGAGCGGCTGGTAGCTTTGAACTGCTGGCCTTGAGGTTAGCAGCCCAATGGATAACCACTACACCAGGGATCCTGCAAGAGGAAATGACTGGTGATTTGCTTCTGAAAATGAGCCAGAGAAACCCTATGGATGACACGGCACATTGTTTGACTCTGGATTGGACACATCAGCAGCAGGGATCAGTCGTTGGAGGACGACATCACATTTGGTGACATAGTGCACCAACCGAGGTACGGGGCATCCTCTGTGAGATGTATTGGCAAAACAGCCCCAGCACGGACGTACACATGCTGGCAATGTGGAGGTGGATGCAAAGCCGGGCAGCGTTTGCTAGGAGGAAAGGCTTGGTCCGCGTCCACTTGACAGCAGCCAGTCAGGACAACAAGCAGCCATTCAGTGGGCGTGTTTTATTTTGAAATTGAAATTCTTCATTGCAGATTCCCAGGAGCTGGGAAGGCTGGCATGGGGGTAGACAGTCTGGGTTTAGAATCTCATGTCTGTGACCTAAGGCTTGAACTACGGTTAGCGCACCTGTGAACTTGACTGCTCCTCTTTTAGGATTTTAAAGGATTACAATCAGATGAGTAAGGACTAACACATAGGGCACTCCATAGAGTTTGGTTCACTGAAATGGGCTGGTAATGGCTTTTATTCTTCTTGATCCACATGATCGGATTCCTTTTCAGAAGGTAGCTTTACCCGGTGGCATGTGGCTACCCGTTAGGTTGCTAACTGCAAGGTCAGCAGTTTGAAACCACCAGCTGCTCCTCAGGAGAAAGATGGGGCTTTCTGCTCCTGTGAACACTTCATTGTCTTGGAAACCCACAGGCAGTTCTACCCTGTCCTATAGGGCCACTGTGAGTTGGCATCCACTCGATGGCAGTGGGTTGGTTTTATCCCCAGCAACATAATAAGCTTATGAAATTTTAAATGCAAACTCACCAGCAATAGATTTTTATTATATTAAAGGTCAATGTAGCAGACATAATATGCTTTAGAAGGTCTTTAGGTATAGAGGCTTTCTATTCCCATAAAGATGTACAGCATTGGAAACTCACAGGGGCCGTTTTACTTTCTCCTATAGGGTCGTTATGAGTGGACACCAGTACTGAACGGCAGTGAGGTTTTTATTTGGGGGGGGTGGGGGGTTAGGCATAACTTCATTCACAATAGCCAACAGGTCAGAAACATGCCAGGTGTCCATCAACAGATGAATGGATAAACACAAGGTAGTCTATACATACAGGGGAATGTTATTCAGCCATAAGAGAATTGAAGTTCTGGTACATGCTTCGACATGGATGCACCATGAAAACATTCTGCCAAGTGGAATAAGTACCAATTATAGGAAGTATCTCAAGTAGGCAAATACAGAGGAACAAACATTTTTATTAGGAGTTACTTAGGACGAGAGGAGAGTCCGATGGGAGTTCTGGCTGAAGGGGCCCTGGGGTCCTAGCTGAGGTGACGGAGACACTTTTACAAATGGGTGATGGTGGCATAACAGGATGAGTGATGTCACCGAATTGTATGTTTAAAAACTGGCTAATGTGGCAAAGTTACGAAAGAAAACAAAACACAGTAAACATGAACGAAAGGTGCACAGGGAAGTTTTGAAGTGTGCCAACTGAAAGTGAAGATGTGTTCTAAAAGCAGGAAGGCCCAGCGTGTGTGAGAGGGCTGACAGGAGAGATGGGATCAAAGGGGCTTGGGTGGCAGAGAGGGCTGGCCCAGGATGGGAGTCCTGGCTTTTGTGTGGCGCCTCTAACCTTTGTCGGCTTGGCCGATGGGTGGGCCGATGGGTGGGTCAGCGTGTCCCTGTCCTCGGCCTTGGCAGATGCTCCCTGACTTAGTTTTTCTTCCCTACCCTCCACCCTTAGGGGAACAGAGACAATGCAGGGAGGGAACAATGCCCACATTGTAAGCCCAGCTGTCACCCAGAACACGCTGTTCCTCCCCTTCCCCGATGTCGCACCCCCTAGACATACACAGCAGCTGTCCTCCATGCTACCAGAGCCTCCGGTCTGCCCCCCTCTTCACAGGCCTGGCTGTGCCCTGCCACCCCCCGCCCCCAGCAGGGGCAAACCATGCCTGGTTTCTCATGAATGTTGAGTCTTTCCCCTCACAAGATAGCCCGCCTCCCTTGGAGAGCCGCTTTGGCCTGTCTGAGCCTCAGGGAGGTGAGGTTCCCTCTGCCCAGCTGGGTCCTTGGCAGCCAGATAAATTCCAGAGAATGTGGTTGGTGCCACCCTGGGGCCGGTCCCTTCTTCTTGTGAGGCCTCAATGATCTTGACCCATAGCCAGAAGGGGAAGCCTTATGACAAGCTCCCCCAATGTCTCCCGGGGAAGCGTCCGCAGCCATGGTCACTGCTCAGTGCCACACAGTTGCACCCAGAAAAGGGCCATCTTCGCACTAGGCAATTGATTTAAAATCCAGTACAAGAACTTGCTGAGGTGGAAGAAGATTCCTTGCACTTTAGTTTATATTCTAGGAAGCCCGTCCACCCATTACTGTCTGAGGAAAATAGGCAGAGGGCATGTCTTCTTGGCGAGACTGAGGCCCAGGGCTGGGGAGCTGCCTTTTAGAATTTAGGCTGTTGGTTGTCTGAGCAAAACTGTGCTATTCTGTCCATATCCTACTGAGCTTGTCAAGTGGGTGGAGGAGGGGTGGCCGTGGAGGGAGGGTCTGGAAGTTGAGCCTGGAGGGGCCCCAGCCATCAGGAGAGCTGCCTTGGGAAGGGCATGGCCAGGGGCAAGACAGCGCTGATGTCGCCCCACTTTCTCCTGAGTGTGACGTACAGTAGAGCACCATTTGGGTTTCTTGGAATCCTGCTCCTTCTTGGATTTCTTTGACTTTTAGGTGTTAAGGGTGAGAGACTGCTTTGAGCTGAGCACACCCAGTCAGCTCTAGTGTGAACATTTGGGCAAAGCCATGGATGAAGGGGCGCAGTTCAAAGCTGGTGTCACGGCTAAGGGACATCTGGGTTCCTATCCATTTTGTCCTAGTATTTAGTGTTCTTTTAAAAACATACACGCGAACCAATGACAAGAATCTATGTATAACCTCCTCCCTGGGGGATGGACAACAGAGAAATGGGCGAGGGGGGATGCCAGACAGTGTAAGATATGACAAAATAATAATTTATTCATTATGAAGGGTTCGTGATGGAGGGGGAGTGGGGAGGGAGGGGGAAATGAGCTGATACTAAGGGCTCAAGTAGAAGGCAAATGTTTTGAGAATGATGAGGCAACAAATGTGCAAATGTGCTTGAAACAATGGATGTATGTATGGATTGTGATAAGAATTGGATGAATCCCCAATAAGATGATTTAAAAAAAAAACAAACAAAAAAAAAACAAAACAACAACAACAATAAAATCATCCATGCTGACTGCCATCGAGTCGATGGGACAGTAGAACCACCCTGTGGGTCTGAGACGGTCACTCTTTATGGGAATAGAAAGTCCAGTCGTTCTCCCGCAGAGAGGCTGCTAATTTCAAACTGCCGACCATGCGGTTAGCAGCCTGACCCATCACCACAATGCCAGCAGGGATCCTTAAAAACACAAGCGATGTCATAGTGCTTATGTGCTTAGAAATCTGCAGAGGCTCCTGCGGCGTCCTGGGTAAAATCTTCATCACGGTGGCCTGCAGGAATCTGCATGTATTGGCCCCAGACTTCCTCTGACCTCTGCACTCGGCACTGGCACCTGGCAGCTTCCCCACGGTTTCTGGAATGTTCTTTCCAGCTTGAAGGCCTTTGCAATCCTGTTTCTCGAGAAAGGCAGCCTGCTCTTCCTCAGTTTACCTCACCTATGCGCGTGTGACCTGAGTGTTCTGGTGCATGAAGCCGTCGCCAGGTGGTTGCTTATTGCTAAGGCGTAAACCTGTGGACCCGTCACTCGCAACGAGAGGAGAAAGAGTTCCGTGGCCCTGAGAGGGAGGAAGACGGATGATCAGCAGGTTGACGTGATTCACGGGGACCCCAGGTGTGTCAGAGTAGAACTGTGCTCCATTTTTTGTGTGTGAAGGCCATGGCCACATCTTTCTGCCGAGGCGTCGTCGGATGGACTTAAACCTCCACCATGATTAGCAGTTGGGTATGCTGGCCATTGGTACCACCTAAGGCCTCCTGGGTCTCACCAGGCTCCTGGATTTCTACGTGGTTGTTCCAATAGAACAGTCCAGAGGAAAGAGGGGTGATGCCAACTGAAGGACATGTGGGAACGATGAGGTCCACGGGTTAATGGAGCATGCAGATAACAATAAAAAATAGTATCCAAGGATGAAATAAAGTTGATTAGAAGAACATGCTGGACAGAATTTTAAATTCTTGGGCGGGTTGGAAAGAGGGAACCGATTACAAGGATCTACATGCGACCTCTTCCTTGGGGGACGGACAACAGAAAAGTGGGTGGAGGGAGACATCAGACAGGGAAAGATATGACAAAATAATAATTTATAAATTATCTAGGGCTCATGAGGGAGAGGGGAGAAGGGAGGGAGGGGAAAAAAGAGACCTGATGCCAAGGGCTTAAGTGGAGAGCAAATGTTTTGAAAATGATGAGGGCAATGAATGTACAGATGTGCTTTATACAATTGATGTATGTATGGATGGATTGTGATAAGAGCTGTATGAGTCCCTAATAAAACATTAAAAAAAAGAATTTTAAATTCTCCTGGAATGCAGATTTTAAAAAAATTTCATTTTATTGGGGGCTCGTACAACTCTTATCACAATCCTTCCATCCATCCATGGTGTCAAGCATATTTGTACATTTGTTGCCATCATCATTCTCAAGACATTTGCTTTCTACTTGAGCCCTTGGTATCAGCTCCTCATTTTTCCCTTCCCTCCCCATGGAATGCAGATTTTATAGATGTGTAGACGCTGGACGAGGTCCTGAAACAATTACCCAAAGTTGAGCTTTAAACCGTCCATCAAAAATATCCCCTGGACATGGAGCTTCTGAAAGCCAGCTGAAGTGGCCCAGAGGGTCTGCCTTAAACGCTGTGTTCTTCTGAGATGACCCTGAAGGGTGAAGTCTCCACAGCAACGTGAAGATCAGACAGGAAACCGAGGGGCAGTGGGTTCATTTTAATGGGGGAGGAACAACTTGAAAAAGGAGGGCAAGAACCATTGTACAATTCAGAGAATGTACAATGTCACTGAATTTAAATGTAGACATTTTCTAATTGCTGTTTCTGCTCATCTCAACAATGACGACAACATGACAACAAAACACACTAAGAAAGAAAGGAAGAAAGATTTGATCTTAATAAAGAGATCTGGGAATTATTTACTTTCTCCATCCTGTTTCCACAGCTGTACAGTGGAGCTAATTACAGTCCTGATCTCATCGTGTTAGCCCTGGGGTTTGGGTTAATGCATGCAGTAGAGCGTAGCACAACACTGCCACAAGCTAAAAATTAATTTCATTTATGTTTCATTGATTGTTAAAACAAACAAACTTGCTGCCATCCTGTCCACCCTATAGGACAGGGTAGAACTGCCCCTGTGGGTTTCCAAAACAGGATTAGTTCATGGGAGTAGAAAGTCCATCTTTCTCCAGAGGAGCGGCTGGGGGTTTCGAACTGCTGACCTTGCAGATCACAGATGAATGAGTAACCACTATGCCACCAGGGATCCTAGATACACATTCACCATTTTTGTATGCATATTATACAACAGTGTATGCAAAAAGTAGAAAGGGCATTTATTAAAGATCATTTCAGAATCGTTTCTTTGTCCTTGGTGCCCTTCCTGTCTCCCACTCTTTTATCTTTTTGTCTCCCTTGTTTTTCTTCTTTCTCATGCACTTAATCGAATGTACTGGGTGCCTACTGTGTGCCAGGCAACATCCCAGGGTCTGGGAAAAGATATTTTGGAAAGAAGAATGAGGGTTTTGTTGTCCTTTCTGGTGCCTGACCCTGAGTGAACTTCGAGTTTGTCTGCATGGCTGAGCCTCAAATGACAGCCCAGAAAACCCGGAGGTGGGGGTGGGGTGGGGAGGCAGGGTTGATGGTGGACTACAAGGACTCACGCCTCCACCCATAACCCAGCAGGAAGTCTCCACTTGTGATAGGACCATGCCCTTTCAACACACCAGTGTGGAAGCTCAGATGTTTTAGCAGTTGCTTAATTTTAGGAACAGGAATATGTTTTTCTGCCAAGTTGTTGTCCCACCGGACCCCCAAGCAGTCTGAACTTGTAAATGAAATCCAAACCATTAAGTTTAAATTCTTGAAATTGGAAGGGAAAAAAAGTAATTTCCAGGATCAAAGGGAAAAAAAAAAGCTTCAGCAGTCTCCTTGGATGGAAAGTGTTCATCCAAAAATAATATTCTAAAGGTTTTGTTTAGAAAAATCAGAGGCCTACGGGCGGACTTTGGCTTGTAACTTGGAAACAGTATGGGGGACCTTCCAGAACATTCAGCAGAGAGAGCTGCTTTGTGAAGTCAGGTGTGCAGGGAGAAAGGAACATCTTTCTTTTTGAGGAGGAAAGATCTTCCACAGCTAATCCATGTGTGAGGTCAGATCCCAGGTTATTCTGCTTATGTTTTAAATGAGATCTCACAATTTTCCTCTCTGGACTCGAGCTCTTGAGAGGAGGGAGGCCAAAGACTATTTCTATTGAGTATGGTCCAAAGCAGATCCGGTGGATCTCCCCCTGGGCCATGGACTCTGGTTAGGCTGCTATGTGGGGGGATACAGGGTGGGGACATCATGTGGATACCTGAGCTGGCAGCATCTAGTTGGCAGCACACGGCGACAGCAAGTACCCACTCTAGGAGCTGTGTTCAACCCCAAGTTCAGCTCCCCTGACATCTCCTTTCCATTAGGGTGGCGCTGTACCCCCACATCTTAGACCTTCCTTTCCCTCCCCTACTTTCTTCAAGGGCTTCTTCGAGGGTCAACCTCTCCCCCAATCTGTGGTCTTCAGAACCCACCTCTAGTGTCCTGCACCCCCTTACCTTCAGCCCCTCACAATACCTGACATCTCTGGGGAAAGAGTGCTGGGTTCAGAGTTCAACTCGTCCAAGGTTACGCAGGTCTACCCCTTGGACACCACTTTCTGCCAGAGGGCTTTCTGAGTCCTTCTGTGTGCTTGTGGGGAAGAATGAGGAGACGTTAGAGCTATGGCTTCTGCAGAGGTCCCTGGGAGGGATCCCCCACCCGGCTAAGAGTTCTTAGGCTCTAGAAGGAAGAATGTACCAGCAGACTCTGTCCTGAAGGATCCTAACTTAGCCAAATATCTTGTTTTTCACACTTCTCTGACAAATAGCTTTGTTGTCTTTTGTTCTCCCGCAAACTCGTTCGGTGCACTCCAGATGAGGAACATGATGTTGTTGTTAAAGATGTCACCTTGGGAAAATTTTTTTTTCTTCATGTAACTCTTTTATTCAAAAGAGGATTTCTTCTCAGAATCCCCCAACAGATTAGATTTGAATTGCACGCCCATCACTTAGGCCAAGCATAGGCAAATGGGCTGGATTACCAGGGTTAAATTGGTTCTGTCACGGTTTTGAAGCCAAGAGTTGCCATTCCTGACCAGTTTTCTACCTAAAGATGCAAATGACACTGCGGTTCTTTTTGCAGAAAGATCTTTAACCAGCAACAGTTCCCGCTGCAGCAAGCCCACAGTAATTCAAAGCATGAATGAGGAGACGGAAAGTCTTGCAGTACCAAAGAGATCGTCTGGGAAGAAGGAAGACCCTGGCCACCAAAGCTGGGGTGGGATGGTGAGAGGGAGCTAAAACAAAACCGCCGTGGCTGGAGACCAGCATGGGACGGTGCTGGGAAATGGGCACGTGCCAGGCCCTGCACCAGCCACCTTCCAGTCTGGGCTTGAGTCAAAGAGCAAAACTGCAACCGAACTGACTGCCATCAAGTCCATTCTGACTTATAGTGACCCTAGGTTTCCCAAGCTGTAGATCTTTACCAGAGCAGACAGCCTCATCTTTCTCCCAAGGAGGAGATGGTGTATTCGAACTGCTGATCTTGAGGTTAGCAAACTCAATACATGGTCCACTAAGCCACCAGGGCTCCTCCATCTAAGGACTAGCAGCTACTAAATCTCTAAGAACACCCTCTCTGAGAGCACTCACTGACTCCTGGTAGTCAGAAGAACAACCCTTTGAAGCCAGATCTAAAGGTTTGGGTCAGTACTGGACTTAAAACCAAGTTGCCTGTATGATTCAGGAACAACTAAAGGAGAAAAACCAACTATCAAACGAAATTAGAAGTCAGCCTAAGAACCAACTGGAGGCAAGTAAGAGGCAAAAAGCGGGAAAATTTCTAATGACAAGTCATGCTCTTTTGAGAATATTAGTTAAAATGTCAAACAAAATGACACATATCACAGAATCTCAATTTTAGTCTACAAAACGTGTGCACAGGAAAGACCCGGAGGAGAAAACACCACAGACCAAGTGGTGGGTTTAGATGTGTTTCTTTATTTTCTATACTTTCTTTTTTCCATTCCAATTTCTACAATAAGCCCATGCTATTTCTTCAATCACAAAATATTGTTACACTTTAAAGAGATTCTCTTTTCTTCTTCTTCTTTTTTTTTTTTTACACCAAACGTGACATCTTTTTTCTCCACCTTAATTTCTAATTTCCAACTCTGCTCTTAGTGCAGGTTTCTAGAAAAGAGGTCCTAAGAGTTAATAGTACTCGAAAGGTTGACTTTATTCACATTATTGAATAAGTGAACATCCAGACAGACTTACAGCGTCCGTCCCTCTGGTCCTCTTTCTCTCTGCCCTGTCTTCTCTCTGTATGTAACCTTGACTCTGAATGATGTTTTATTCCATTGAGCATCAAAGCCTTCTTTAAAAAAAAATGGTGGTGGTGGTGGTGGTGGGGGAAACTCTTACAATCTTATCAAAATCCATCCATCTATCCATTGTGCCAAGTACATTTGCACATATGTTGCCATAATTATTTTAAGAACATTTTCTTTCTATTTGAGCCCATAGTACAGCTCATTTCCTCCCTTCTTCATGAACCCTTGATAATTTTTTAAAATTTAATAAATCATTTTATTGGGGTTCATATAACTCTTATCACAATCCATACATACATCAGTTGAGTAAAGCACCCTTATGCATTAGTTGCCCTCGTCATTCGAACCCTTGATAATTTATAAGAAGTTTTTGTTCATGTGTTACACTAACCGCTATCTCCCTTCACCCGCCTTTCTGTTGTCCGTGCTCCCAGGAGGGCCTTATATGTGGATCATTGTGATTGGTTCCCCCTTCCTGCCTCCACCTTCCCCTTCCTCTCCTGGTATCGCTATTCTCATGATTGGTCCTGAGGGGTTTAATAGGTTCTGAGAGGTTTAATCTGTGTGGCGACCTCTTATCTGTACCAGTGCATGAGCATCAAAACCTTCTTGAAACTGCAGGCCTTCTGGAAAAGTCTCCCAGACCTGCCTCCTTGTCCTGCTCTGATTCTCATTCACACAAAGGGCTCGTGCTCAGTTGGGAGCAAGAAATAGTTTCTGGAAATCTAACTCATTGCCATTGGGTCCGGGCCACTCACAGTGACCCCTCTGTACAAAGTAGAACTGTCCTGTAGGGGCTTCAAGGTTGTCAGTCTTTACGAAAGCCGATTGCCACATTTTTCCCTGCGGAGTGGCTGGCAGGTTCAAACCACGGACTTTCTGGTTAGCAGTCGAGCTTTGAACCAGGGCCCCACCCCACACAGTATAAATCCCAAGGGAAACTCCCACTGTCTAGGGTTATGGTTCTTAGGTTCTCATCTTTTCAAATAATTGCTTTCCTTCTTCAGTGTCTTCGGACATTAGTGAATTACTTCAGGGAACCCCTGCTTCTTTAACAAAAATTATCCCACGTTAAAAAAGAACTCCCCATGTCCTGGAGGTCTTGCATAATGAGGGCAGGGTCGCGGTTCCCTGGTAGGTGAGAAAACGAGAGCACCTCGTTCTTGATGGTGGTAGGCACGAAAATGAAATAACATTTTTCATCCCTCAGAATGCGAAGAATAACAAAGATTCATGATTTCCTTTATGGATCAGGAGAGTGCCCCTCATACCTGTTTTCATAGTTTTGGTTGAAGTGGTTATTGGCATGGACCCTTTGGAAACCCCTTTGGCTGTACCTGTTAACGTGCGTCCTGGATTTATCCTTCATTTTTATATATGTACAAAGAGGTGGGCCTAAGAATGTTCACGAAGAACATTTAGGTTTACACTATAAACATCAGAACAACTTAATTCGAAGTTAGGGAAATGACTGGATAAACCGCAGTCCATCCTCTGAAGCAGTAAAGAATGCATTGGTCCATGTCTGCCATCCTGGGCACGCTGATGCTCAGTAGGTGGAATAATCACTACCACCGTGCTATCACCATGCCGAGCTCTCCAAGCAAAGCAAACGAACGAATAGACGGACAGACACTAGTGCCAGGGCCTCAGTTTTGTCTTTGGGAGCACAGCAAGGCTTTCGAGTGGAGTGGCCTTTCAGAAGTGGATCATCAGGCTGCTCTTCCCAGGACAGCTGAGTGGGTTTCAAACTGCCAAACTTTCAGCTAAGAGTTTAGCACTTACCCATTGTGCCAACCCAGAAATCCATGTTGTCCCCTCATTCTATCCTATGTTGTATAACACAGCACCAAAGGAAACACATTTTGTCAGCTAGTTAAAGAGCAGATGCCACAGACGAAACATGCAACTGTCCTCTAGTTCTTTAATGGTCCTCCACCCCCCCCACTGACCCCAATTCTACCTTACAAATCTGGCTAAACCAGAGCATGTACACGGGTACAGATAAGAGCTGGAAACACAGGGAATCCAGGACAGACAAACCCCTCAGGACCAATAATGAAGGTAGCGATACTAGAGAGATTAGGGGAGGTGGAGGGGACAAAGGGGAAACCGATCACAAGGATCTACATATAATCCCCTTCTTGGGGGATGGACAACAGAAAAGTAGGTGAAGGAAGACAGCGGTCAGTGTAAGACACACACAAAAAAGATAAATTATCAAGTGTTCATGAAGGAGGTTCATGGGGAAGGGGGGAAATGAGCTGATCCCAAGGGCTCAGGTAGAAAGAAAATATTTTTAAAACAATGATGGATACGTACAAATGTGCTTGATGCAATGGATGTGATAAGAGCTGTAAGAGCCCAATAACATGATTTGAAAAAAAATAAAAAGGGCAGATGTGCTCTGGGATCTCCCGAAAGCTCACCCACCCAGGCTGCACGCGCTCAGTCGTGGGCAAGAGAAGAGCCCCCGCGGGGCAAGAGTCTGATTTTTCCACCCTTGCCATTTCCTCGTGGTCAACCTAAGAGCTGGCTACAGGAAGAAAGAAGCCCCCACACCTTTAGTGGAATCAGTAGGGTCCCAGGGGTCCTTAAACTTTTTAAACAGGGGGCCAGTTCACTGTCGCTCAGACCCATTTGAGAGCGGCTATAGTTTAAAGAAACAACTATGAACACATTCCTATGCACACTGCACATATCTTATTTTGAAGTAAAAAAACAAATGGGGCAAAAACACCCGCGAGCGGGATAAATGTCCTCGGTGGGCCGCATGTGGCCCGCGGGCCCTGGTTTGAGGACACCTGGTTCCTGAGAATGATTTTTGCTGGTCTTCCTTGAAAGGGCCCATCGACAAATTCCTTCCAGAAATCAGTGCCAGGAAAGCACTGGTCTCCCCTGAAGTTTCCATGGGATCCCTTCCTGGAGAAGCCACTTTGTCCTGTCGCCTAGCTGTGTGGTCTGTTTCCCTTTCTCCCTGATGACATCTTTCTGTTTTCAGGACTTGATTCTTGGTTTTGGAAGTGTTGGGGGAGGGGTGGGGGGTGTTAAAATTGCAAATATATCAACAAACAAACAAAGAAAGCAATCTCAGCTCCTTGGGCAAACAGGCTGTGTAAACACAGAAGAGAATCGTTTTCTCCTCCACAAAAGATACCGAGATAAGGCAGGACTAGGTGGTCTATACCAGGAGATGAGTGGGGGTGGGGAGGGGGAGGGGCAGGGAGCGCAGCGCTTGGCTGCTCACCAGAACGTGGGTGGTCTGAGCCCAGCAGCAGAGCTCCCTGCAGACACAAAGAGCAGGCCTGCTCTGTCCTGGACGGTCCAATGGCAGAGGGCTTGATGTTGGTGTTTGAAGTAACCTTGAAAGCCCCTCCCCCTGCTCCCCTAACCCCCTGCCCATGTCTCTCTGGTGGCTCTTCTGCTATAGTATTATTATTCAAACTTATTCCCAATCTTACATATCATGAGTGCTTTAATAGAAGAAGCGGCGGATTCAAACTGGTTTCAGTGTGGTTAAAGGGTTTTGTTTTTAAGAAAAAAAAAATTAAAAGGCAAGGCCCACTACCTACTGCCATCAGGTCAACTCCTATGTACAATGACCTTTACATAGACTTTCTGACGCTGTAAATCTTTATGTGAGGAGGCCGCCCTGCTTTCTCCTGGTGAGTTTGAACAGTCAGTCTTTCGGCTAGAAGTCCAGTGCTTCCCTGACAATGCCACCGACCTTAGCCATCCTCTGCCCCTGTTCCTAAAACACAGGTGCATAGCATGTGCAGCGAAATGTACTGGTGTCTGGCACTGGCTCATAGGACAGCTGCCCCCGAAGATTGCTTACCAAGGCGCATTTGATACCCAAGAAACCTTTTTGGCATGACATAAAAAAATGAAAAGACGATTTAAGTAGGATTTGTTTTCTAAAATAACAGACGCTAAAAGTCACCAAAGGGCAATCTCAAGTGTTTTTAAATTCAGCCAAAGACTCTCCTAACGGTCATCAGAGGGCAGCTGAGCTTTTAGACACTATTCTGGGATTTCAGTATTTAGTTTGGCTGATTTGTTACAAGGAAAAAAAAAGACTTTGGATTGGTGTTTTGTATGAAAGCTTGATATAAAATACAGAGTCACTGTGGAGTTGTTCCTAGTCTCCCCCCCGCCCCCCCCCCCCATCTTTACGCCTGTGAAGGTACAGGAAGCCCTGGCGGTACAACAGGTGAAGCATGGGTTGCTCACTGCAAGATCAGTGGTTCAAACCCACTGGATGCTCTGCAGGAGAACGACGAGACTGGTGGCTTGCTTCCTAAGGATATATAGACTCGGAAATCCCCAAAGGCAATATTACACAGTCTGACAATAATGGGGCTGCAATAATGGAAAAACATCTACCAACTTTCAACATCCTTTTTCCATGGACTTCATGAAGTCCCCTCCTACAGGTCGGCTATGAGTCAGAGAGACTGGATGGCCATGGCAGTGGCCTGCCTCCCACCATCTCTGGCTGTCTCTGGCAAGGTACTCCTTGAAAACCCGATTCCTCAAGGGTTATGGCGGCGAGTCCTCTTCCTATACGGTGGGAGAGGAAGCAGCCTGGGCAGGGATGCAGGTTGGCGCTGCATCTTGTGCTCGGTGCACACATGTTAGCTATCACTCAGGCAGTTGTTACCCTTAATGTAACATTATGGGGGATTAGTAACATTTTCCCCCCTTTGATCCCCGCTTTAGGTGTACACTTTTGTGAAGAGTGAAATGAGCCGGGTGAATTTAGGATTGTGGACAGCTTAATTGGTGCTCACAAGACAGCAATGAAAAGTTAAATTATCACATGTGTAGAAAGAGCCAGAAGCCTTGGGCTTGTATCCTGATTCCTGTTTTGCCTTGGGCAAATTACTTCACTTTTCTGATTCTCATTTTTTTTTTTAAGCAGAGGCTATAAAACCAACGTAGAATGCACGGGGTAACCCCGTTCATCTGCAACACATTAAAAAAAAATCTTGGCGAAAATGGTTCTTAAATTCTATGGGAGAATGGATGGGAGCAAAGCTAAGACGCATGCGCAAAGAAGAGTCAAAGGAGAGCCCCACCCCAGCCTGACTGAAACCAACGATGAAGCGAATGTAGCCAGGAGAGTGGTCTTCGGGTGCAAGAGAGATCAGGTAGAGCTCAGAGCAGAAGCGAAGCCCCAGGAAAGATCTCTCAAAACCAATCTCACCGCTACGGAGTCTATGCTGACTCATCTCGGCCCTGGGGCACAGAGCAGAAACTGCCTCTAGGGGTTTCTAAGATGGCAACTCTCTCTCTCTTTTTTTTTTAATAAATAATTTTATTGGGGGCTTGTACAACTCTCATCACAATCCATATATATATATATATATATCCATTGTGTCAAGCTTTCTACTTGAGAGCCCTTGGTATCAGCTCCTCATTTCCACCCTCCCTCCCCACCTCTTCCTCTCCCATGAACCTTTGATAATTTATAAATTATTATTTTTCCATGTCGTACACTATCTGATGTCTTCATTCACCCACTTTCATGGAGAGGGCAACTCTTTATGGGAGCAGAAAGCCTCATCTTTCTCTCCTGCGAGGTCTGGTAGTTACACACTGCTAACCTTGCTGTGAGGAGCCTGACAGGAAACCCAGTAGCCACCAGGGCTCCGAGGAAAAGACCCAGAGCAGGATGAAAGAGGAAGATACAAATAGCTCACCTTTACTGAGCACAACTCACTTGCCTGGCTTGCATGAAGGGCTTTATAGCCCTTGTTTTATTTGCTTCCTGCCATAACCCTAGGTGGTCCAATGCCATCATGACAAGGGAATGAGTGTTTGGGTGCATCATCACTGAGCCCAAAGTCACCCCATTAGTAAGGTGCCAAGCTCAGATATGAACCCAGACATAACATTCAAAATTCATCTCCTTATCAGAGTTAACCTTACAGAATTAACAGATGTCAAGATGCTGGCTAAGTATTTGGAAAATATGCCACTCAGTGTGTAAAAATATGCAAATATAGCAAAGACTTAGCTACAAGCATGTTTGTGACATTATAATAAAAATGGAAGCTATGCAAACATTCATGTTTTCTATTTTAAAAATAATTATATATTAAAAAAATAAATTGTATCCAATGTAATACAGTGAATGATTCCTATGGCTCATCTAGCCATAGTCTTTCTTACTTCCACCAAACATCCTCTGTTTTCCTGGGTAAGAAGGTGGGTAAAGATACTGATTAGGTTAGATGATTGAACTGTGAGTGCTTGTTATCAGGGTTAATTGTGTTTGATGTCCATACTGCTGGGTATAAAACAAGCCATCTCAGAAGCAGGAAGTAAGGGCATGCACCACCAGTAAGAGAGAGGAGCCAGGAAGGAGGTGTGTCCTCTGGACATGGAGATCCCTGAGCGTTGAACTGCCTTGATCCAAATGACTGCTTTGATACAGAGAAGTGGCAGTGGAGTCGAACAGAAAGCCACAGCATGAGAGTGTGGTGGGGTCTCCAGCCCACAGAGCAACTTAGTAAGCTGAGTGCTTTGGAGCATGTGGAGTAGGGTGTCTCCAGGCCCTTAATTCTGGGAGCTTGATTTGCTGACCCATGGAGCTTGCGCTGAGTACGTTCAGGCTGAGGCTTAGTGGAGTGGCATGCCCTTTGGGTATTTATTGGCAGTCAGTCCTAAAAGAGCTCCGTAATATTGATTCAGCAAGGTAGTGGCCAGGCCAAGA
This sequence comes from Tenrec ecaudatus, assembly GCF_050624435.1. Taxonomy (NCBI): domain Eukaryota; kingdom Metazoa; phylum Chordata; class Mammalia; order Afrosoricida; family Tenrecidae; genus Tenrec; species Tenrec ecaudatus. The sequence goes on along the minus strand of NC_134539.1, from coordinate 46,161,834 downwards.
GTCAGGGCCAGAGAGATGCTTGTCTATGTGTACAGCAGAGAAGAAACTGACCTGACTGAACAGCGGTAGCCTAAGCATTTCTCACCCAAATTGTAACCTGATAACTTCTCTAATACCCTCCACAATTGTGCCATCTGTGAGTTCTGTGTGGCCATTGCCATGAGTTATTGAACTCAGCCTAGAAATAGAATGCGGTGGGAGGAAGTGCTGGTGGTAGCCTCAACATTGTCAGAAGACTTCTCAATAGGGCTGTCTCTGGGCCTGGTGTGACATTATGTCTGGGTTAGATATCAAGAGTGAAACAGGATATAAAGAGAGGAAAACAGAGATGGTTCTGGAACACTGCAGGACATACGATTATCTGCTTTTTGAGTTCACATCAACTTTTCTTTTTAAAAAGTGCATATGTGCTCCATATGATATGTTCTCAGACAACCTGTTTACCGCCATTTGGCAAGGCAAACCCTGGCAAGCAATGGGATGCTCACGATTAATGGGTAAGTAAATGTGAAGCATTGTGTTAGATTGTTAGCATCTGCTGAGTTGGCCCCAACTCCCTGGCACCCTCTATCATCCGCTGGGGTGAGGGCCACTGTGGTCCACAGGATCTTCATATGGCTGAGTTTTGGAATAAATGGCCAGGCCTTTCTTCCTCATCTGCCCTTATCGGGAGCTTGTGCTGCAGCCTGTGCAGCACCATGGCAGCATGCACGCCTGTGGGAAGGTAGGGGGGCTTTCGGAAAAGAGGTCGAGGGCAATTTAAGATGAACGATGATTTCCAATGTCGTGGGACAACCAGCAGTTTGCAAAGCATGCTGCTAGCTGTATGAAATCCGTTCGTATGCCTGAACAAGCAAAGAAGAAAAATCTCTCGCATCAACTAGAGGCGTGTGACATGTGGCTAGGCCCTGCAGACACGTGTCACCTTGGCTTTCCGTCTAGTGGGCAGGTTGCCTACCGGTTTCAGACAGAAACCGGCGTTCTGCTGTCTTTGCAAAAACAGACAGATGCCCAGGAGTTCTCGGCCAGTCATCTCTCAGGCGGTCACTGCGATTGACAGCCCAAAGAACAGCCCGCTGGTCCCCACGGGAGCATTCCTGCAGGAGGCACGACCGCTGCCCTCTGCCCTGTCAAAGACCCTGTAAAAGACCAGTCAGAAGCCTCAGGAACTCTGTCTTGACTGGGGGCTTTTGAGGGTTCAGGCTGCTTCATGATGTCTGCTTTTCACAGCGCCTCAACCCAGGGGCCTCATTTCTCACCCCGGTGCAGGGGCAGGGCAAGGGCAGCCCCTTCTTCACCCCATCCCGTCCGGTCCGGTCCCCACAGAACAGAGCTTCCCTCGTCTGCTCCAGCTCTGCGCTCAGGTCCCAGCCGCTCCTGCTTCCCGGCAGGGGGAGAGGTGCGCGGGGTGGAGGGGACCCCAGCACGGGCCACGCCTCTGGGAAAACAGCGCTTAGGACTGCGTGTGCTGGTTCATGTGAGCCCGCCTCCCTAGTTAAAATGTGCACTCGGTGAGATCAAATGGTCCAGCGGAGACGGCTCTTATTCATCTCGGTATCCTCCACGCTTTGTACTCCGTGGGATGGGCGGGAGGGATCCCTGATGGAGAATTTCCCCACAGCCCCAGCCCAACCCCATCTTGGTTGGCCTTTGACTCGCTTCTTTGGGAAAGGTATTAAGCTTTTTGAACGCCCGTTCTCCACCTCTACAATGGGTTTCACGATGGTCACCTGCTGCGAGCATTAAAAAGGACGCATGCCTCCAGCACCCAGGACGTCAACGCTGGTCCAAGCCAGTGAAGCCGATTGCTCCTTGGCAGTAACACAACTCTGTCGCTAGAAGGCGCGCGAGCTCCATGATTCTTCCCCCATCTCTATATTCAAAGGCCGTCCAAGGGAAATTAAACACCCACAACTTCACATTTAATGCATTATTTAAGAGTGGGTGAGTGCCCTGCTCTTGCATTCCTTTTCTAACCGATTTCCCCCCATTGAAATGCTGCAGTCTGTAGGAAGAATCTGACACCTTTCTGATAGGCGGTTTGTTCTCCATTTCAGTTATTGGCCCAGTTAGTTGGGTACCTAAAGCTTAATTAAGCTCTCCTGTGTACCGGGTACAGTTAACACCCGAACTTGGCCGACAGTGTATATCTAGGTGAGAAGGTCTGGACTATTTGTGGGAAGGGAAGTGAAACCCCTCTTGGTCCATGACCTTTTATGCGGCCATCTGTGATCTTAGATGGGCTGTGATGTTTTCTACTCACCGCCTTAGAGGAAGCAGCCTCCCCGCCCCTGCCGCCCCCTTGCCCGTCTTCTTTTATTTCTGGGCTATGGTCCCCGAGCTCTCGCTCTGCGTGTCCAGTCTAAAGAGCAGGCCTTGAGCACTCAGCCTCTTTGGAGACTGTTCGACTCTCCGAAGAGGCTGCAGAAAGGACGGGGGCCAGCCTGCTCAGAGACGGAGAGCCTGAAGTACAGAGAAGGGACTTGGACTTGGTTTCCTCTGTGGGTGAAATCGCAAGATCGGGCTAGGTATTTTCCAGTTCTGACATTTTCCAACCTCCAAATCCAGGTGCCATGCTCAGAAGCCCCGGCCATTCAACTCACCTGAGGTGTCCGTTCCAGGCGTGAGGAGGGAGACAGAACCGTGGGAAACTTGAGTGTCTTGGTGATTGAGGGACGTTGTGGCAACCTGGCCTGTGGAGCTGTGCTGGGCTACTTTCTGGATGTAGATATTATGCCTGGGAGCAAGCTGCTCTGATGAGCAGCCCAGGCAGGGGTGCATCGAAGGCTCCTGCACCCTTGCTTGCTTCGGGGCCTGTGACTCTTCTCTTTCATAACCCAGTGACACCGGGGCAGCGTTAGCATTTACTTCCATTGGCCAAGCAGGACATGTGGGGAGGAGGCACTGTGGTTAGAAGGATCCTCATGAAAGCGGCCAAGTTGGGAGGGGAACTCCCGTCTTCGAACATTTGTCAGGCATCTGGTATGCAGCTGGAGCTCAGGGCCGGTGCGGTGGAGCGGAGCCTGCCTGTTTCTCAGGCTTGTCCTTCGCTGCTCTGTGACTTCAGGAAGGACATCGAGCCTCTCTGAGGCTCACCTCCATCCCTGTGCCATGACATAGTACCACCTTCGGGGGCTGAGAAGAGAGGGCTAGTTTTCGTGTTACAATGCTAAAAAAACCAAAAGAGACCATCTTCATCTTTTTCATTTTGAAGCATTCCTATGCTGAAAGGCAAGTTTCTAATTGGTAGGGCTGGGGCCAGTGAGGGTGGGGGGAAGAATAAAATAAAGGGAGACCTAGCAGGACGTCCATGAGCAGCAGCAGAGGCTTGGTCTGGGGGATGTGAAAATAGAAAAAGGAAATGAACACTTGGGATTAAATGGGAACAACATGCAAGACCTGCTAATGGCCCTGAGTCTCTGAAGAAGAAACCTGAATCTTGAATTCCTGGCGTTTCGCAAAAGGCCAGATAGCCAAGGCTCCCTTTAAACGAGTGACTTCATCTCTTCTACCGTCCAGCGGCCAGAACATTTGTCTTCTTTCTGCCCCGTCTGCCCCATTGAACACCTCTTCTGAGCTGATCTCACTGTTGGGGACACAAAGAACCTACGCACAGACCCTGGCCTCCATTGCCTGACACGAAAAGCAATTCACTAAGCCAGGGGCCTCAGTGCATGTCCGCACCCAGCAGAAAGCGAGGTGTGTGAGGGCAGATCTGACCAAGGACACGTGTCTAGGTTGGATGGATGAGGGGATGGGGATGGTTGCGAAGGAGCCAATTGTGAAATACATGCAATGACACCGAATGCAGGATGATCACAAGCCAGTGGGGGCAAAGTCTTGTGGATCCAGTGGCAGTAAAAGCATCTCAGCGCTGGCAGGGGTCTCCACGTGGCTCCTCCAGTTCCCAGGGCACAGGGTCTGTCAGCATAGTGCCATGTGTCTTGTCAGTAGAGCGTCTCTCAGGGAGTGAGCAGAGAGACAAAGTGTCTCCCACCTCTAAGGAGGAAATAGAGCCATTCCCAGAATCCTCAGATGCCTCATTGGCTATGACCTAATTGATGGACTAGACTCTACCCCTTCACTCAAAATTCTCTCAAATTAAAAAACAATTATAGAAGTACCCCAGGGGCTGGGGGCCCGAGAGGAAAGATGTAGTTGCTTCGAGAGGGATTAGATTAAAGCTGCCCAGAGAAGAAGCAGCCGCCCCCCCCTCCTGCTCAACACAGGGCTGGGCATTTCCACAGAGAGTATGTCAACCTCGTTGGGGAAGCCGCCACCTTCCCTCTGTCCTAGAATGACCATTCCCCAAGAGCTTGCCCCACGCCCCTCCCTTTAACTCTGATACGTATTCTTGAAGGGTGTCATTTTAGGGACTGAAGGAAGAACCAGATTGCCATGGAATATGCAGATTTAAAGCTCTCCTCTCCAAGGACTCTTGTGAACAAACCCCACTGGCAAGTGTTTGAAAACTGTCCAACACCCAGCGCTGCACAGCTCTGGCGCAAACAGCGTGTCTGCTGTTTCCCGTGACCGTGCACATTGGTGCATGTAGAACAGTGCAGGAAGAAGGAGCCACGTTCGTGACAAAGGCCTTTAGTTGTGTCCGTCTGTCCATGGCAGAAAGAGACTCTTCCCTCATGAGGTCACTCCCAAGTGTGAAGTCACAGTTGTGCTCCGTGTGTGTGTGTGTGTGCACGCATGCCCCCCTGAGAGGCGGTTCATGTACATGAAGGTGGTGAGTGGTACGTGACTTCAGTGCTGAGAACAGGGACACTGACGTGTCCACCACTAGGTTCCTGCGGAGACTAGAGTCGTATCAGGCACACAGTTACTGCTGTTCCATGCCATTGAGTCAGCTCTGACTCAGGGACCTGATGTACAGCACCGTCCCATCCTGTGACATCCTCACAACTATTTGGAAGTTTGAGCCCGTGACGCTGCCATGGTGTCGATCTATCTCATCCAGGGTCTTCCTCCTTTGTGCCGCCTCCTCTGCGTGACCGAGCTGTCCTTCTCCAGGGACTGCTCTCTCCTGGCAATACGTCCGAAGTACTTGAGTCCAAGTCTTGACACCTTGCCTCCAAGGTGCACTCTGGCTGTACTTCCTGCAGGACAGATTCGTTTGTCCTCCTGGCAGCCCGTGGTCCTCTCAAGATGCTTCGCCAGCACCAGCACTCAAAGGCACGCAATCGGAGCTCAATATTGCCCGAGTGACAGGAGGATGTTTGAGTGGAACGCCAACGCATGCGTCCATTGCCCGGAAAGGTTCATGGCCATGGTGGAGGTGAAATGCAAACCTGCTTTTGATGAGGCCTTCACTAAGGTGCTGATGGGGGGAGGGGGGTGTGGAGGGGTGTCAGAAAGCAAGACTTACGTATTGCTTCTTCCGTATAATTACAGCCATGCAAAATTGGGGACAACTATGAGAACAAGACCGACAGAATGGGCAAAAAGCCAAACCAATTTGGTTAGTGTACCGGGGTTAGGGACCGGCGCTTTGTAATGTTCTAACGCTTCCCAAAGAAGGTCAAGTCAGGTAAGTTTTTTGTTGTTGTTATCACATATTTAGTTGATTTACGAACACAACAAGCAAACACATTATGAATAGTAGAGTTGGGTTTGAATGGCTCCTTCCTTTCACACCTGGTCATTTACTGTCTTCAAGCCTCCCTCGTCCATACTGGGTGGCAGCAGTCCCAAGGCAATCAACAAACTCACAAGTAGAAGGACTGCCTGCTGGGCAGAGAGCAGGACGGTGCGTGCAGAGTCTACTCTGAGCATGCACGCATGGCGACCAGTGACAGCCACCCATGACCTTGCTGCAAGGTCATGTAGAGGAGGCAGACTAAGACTTCCCATGAAGAGGAGCTAGCACGTCCCTCAACAGCTGTGGGTGCAGTGAGGGTGAGGGAACCAGGACCCACAGCTCCGGGTGGCAGGGACTGCCTTTGCCACAGAACATTCCAGTTCACAGCTGGTAGCTCCAACCTCTCTTCCTGTTCTTTGCAAAGGGCAGGGGAATTCCTCACTCTGGGAAGGGATCCGAAGAGGAGCTTTCTGGGTTCAGTTCCCCAGTCCACCAGGGGCTCTCTTTGGGGAAAGTCCCCCAACGGGGGTGGCTCCTCGTGCGAGTTATTACCGACTGCCCAGCGCTGCCATGTCCAGCAGAGAGTGCCAAAGTGTAGGGGCTGTCAGAGCCACTTGGGGAGCTGGCCAGCGCTGATTCCTGGGCCCTGACTCTGACCCTCTGATCCAATCAACTCTCGGAGAGCCTCAGAGGCTGATGGTCCAGGTGGTGGTTGGGCAGGGCGGAGTAGGGACACAATTTGAGTGTGTGGCTTTCTGTGGGGTTCACTAGATGGGGTTTGGGAGGGGCACTTCTATAAAGTTCTACCTCTCTGGTGCCCAGCTTACAGTTAGTCCTTGACTATGAAACAAATGTTATTAAATTCTCGAGAATCAACTTGCCAGAGTATGAAGGTGTCGGGGCAGTGAATTATTTAATGTGGTTCTGCTAGCCAAGTGCCTAACTCCCACCAAACAACCTTGTCCTGCAGGGGTATCCTAAGAAGGTGGGGGAAGATACTGACAGGATTAATCTGTGAGTCTTTGTGATCCAGATTCCCTGAAGTCGCCTCTGCTATGTGTAAAATGAATCCTCTGAGCAGCAGGAGGAGGGAATCTCATTATTAGGAAGAGCCAGGAATGGAAACCATCCTCTGGTCTAGAGATCCCTGCACTGAATTTTCGGGATCCAGAAGGCAACTGCACTATCAGAGAAGTAGCCACAGAACCAAGAGAGTATGGAACAGCGTGTTGGAATTCCCAATCCACGGAGCAAGTAAAGCTGAGAGCTTTTGTACAGGAGACTGACTTGCAGAGTGGGATGCCTCTGGGCACTTAATTGGAGACGCTGGGCTTGCTGACTCTCACAAGTGGAGCTGAGTGCCTTTCAGTTGAGGCTGACTGGAATGAGGTTCATCTGGGCACTTGATTCAGGGAGCTGGGTTGACTGACCCCGGGAGCTTAGGCTGAATGCCTTCTAGTTGAGGCTTTCAGGGGAATGGTACGCCCCCTTTGGGCATTTATCAGCAGGCCAGAAAGAACATTGTAGCATGTCCTGATACACAACTTTCCTGAGCACTTTTTCACGGATAGGACAATTTGGTAACTTCCTTAACAATCCCTTTAATCATGAGTTTTGTCTGCTAGTTTTGTGTAGCCACTGAAACGGATATTAGAACCCAGAGAGGTAAAAGAGAGAACACTCATTAAGACGACATTAAAAGGAAACGAACTTTAGAATCAGCTCCAAGGCCCAGTCTCGGGCCTGGCCTTAGTGACTCCAGGCACCTAGCTCCTCTGCAGCCTGTTTCCCTATTTACCGCGGGGCTCATGCCGCTCACCTGGTGGAGTTGCGGTGCCGGTTAAATGAGGCAGCACGGGGGAAAATACTTTGAACAACACTTCCTTCATGGTTCTATTCAATGAATAGCGGCTGCTCATGGAGTTTCGTTCGGGAGCCGAGGCAGACTAAGCTAACCAACTCACACCAACCCTCCTAGGGTTTCCGAGGCTGTGCATCCTTATGGGAGCAGACAGCCTCATTGCTCTCCCTGTGTCATTCTGTTAATTCGCTCAGCAGCCAGCCCTAAGCGACTCCTCACCTTCAAGCCAACCCTGACTCGTTGACACGGGGCAGGTGTGTGAAACGGAGGCTAGAAAGAGAAGGCGGCATGGAGAAATCGCTGATGCGATTCGCCAGGCTGCAACTTTCAGGTGCGCCTGCTTTTTGTGCTGTCCCGGGAAAGGATTTTATTCAGTCTTATCTGAAACACTGAGCGTGACCTTGCTCAGATGTCACCCACTGACAGGTGTTTCCTGCCCATCAGGAGAAGCAGCCTGATGAAATACCAAACATTGTGGCTTAGGAATCGGGCAGACCTGGGTTTGAGTCCCGATTCTACCAACTCCTGTTTGTGTGAGTCTCAAGCCCAGGATTTCACTTCCCGGAGCCGTAAGGGGCCGGATGACTACCGGGCTTGCTGTGAGCAAGGCCTTGGGCTCCTCTATTGGGGATCCGGAGCTCCTTCAAGACTAGTGCTTGGCGGGAGGCCTTCCCTCAGGGGCAGACCTGGGCCTGATAGTCTCTGATAGTCCACGGGGGTGACAGTGAGAGGCCCCATGAAGCACCGTCTCTGACCTGCGTTCTAATCCTGGACCGGCTGTTTAACATCCATGTACCTTTGGGCAAGGAAATTATCTATCTTCCCTCTTTGAAACGAAAGGGGCCCTGCTGGCATAAGGGCTTACGCGTTGGGCTGCTCACAAGGTCAGCAGTTTGAAGCTACCAGTCATTCAAAGGGAGCAAGATGAGGCTCCCGTGCCCGTGAAAACTCAGAAACCCAAGTGGGCTGTTCTGCCCTCCCTGCACTGTAGACTTGCTCAAAGTCAGAACTGACTCACGGACAGTGAGTTTGGAAATGTGACGCTGAGGACAAAGAGACTTACTGGAATATGGGCATAGAGCGAGAGTTTAAAACCACGTTCATTTCCCTTCCTGTTATCTTTCCAGTAGAACACTTTCTGGCTCCCAGCCTCTATATTTAGTGTTATAGATTATGCCTCTGTGTATTTTTATAGAACAGAGTAGAACTGCCCTATAGGGTTTCCAAGACTGTAAATCTTTAGGAACCAGACTATTATAGCTTTCTCCCAGGAAGTGACAGGTGAGTTTGAACCTTTGACCTCCAGTTAGCATGAAGCACTTAACCATCACCCTACCAGAGGTCCTGTGATAGGTAGATTTATTGTGCTAACCTGGTCAGTAGGAACATGTGGGATTAATCAGGCTGCAGTTTGATTGGAGGGCAAAGAGATAAATGGCTCTTCAAGCCCCGCCCCTCTCTCTCTTGCTCTCTGGTGATCAGACCAGCATGCGGCTGCTTTAGCTGGTTCTCTGCATCAACTTGCAAGCTACATTACCTGTGGGACAAGCTAACCCATGGATCTTGTCCCTAGAGCTTGAGGTTCCTTTGAGACCTGCTTCACCACATTGCTGGTGTGTACATAGCTTAAACTTGAGGCTGATGGATCCTGTTGTCTTGCATTGCCTGAGATTGATATTCCATCCAGGCCTGCTTCATTAAGCTCTCGAACTGACTGTTGGTGCCCCCCGCCCGCCCCCTGCTGTTTGCAGCCTGTAGGCAGACTTTGCCTGCATTGCTGAAGGGAGGAGGACTCAGCTGTGTGCTTTCTTGACCTTAGACCCTGAAGCGCTCATGAGTTGAAGGACTTCCAGTATATTATCTGCTCCACAGAAGTGAGTTGAAATGAGCCCTCTGTACTGCTGTGTGGACCAATTAGCTGTTATATTCCTTCATGCTGTGTAAATCTATCTATCTATCTATCTATCTATCTATCTATCTATCTATCTATCTATCTATCTATCTATCTAATCATAGTGTCCTGGTTTTGTTTCTCTATTGAACCCTGCCTAACACAGCTCATTCCATATGAAGTAGGTACCATTATTATGATTCTGATTTTCAGATGAACTAACTGGTTAGGTAACTTGCTCCTAGTCTTAAATCTAATAAGTTGAGGGGCCTGAACCCTGGAGTCTGGCTCCCTCCTGGGAAGGTGGGAGCACTTTCATTCTGAAGGTGATAGACTTGGGGCTCAGAGTGATGATGTGGTCTTCTTGGGAGCCAGGTCTTTGACTTGCCCCAAGTCCCAGGTTCCCTCTTTTTAGTTCAGGCTCAGCCACAAACCAGTGTTCAAGCCCGTTTATTCCACTTTGACCACATGCTGAGAATTTGCCTTTCCACCCCGGATATAGTGCACCAGAATCCACAGTTTTACAGGAGCCTTACGTGCTGGTTACACATGCTATGATCCAGGGTGAAGATGGGCTCTCTCATCAGAGAGTGGAGCCAGAATGACACGGTTCAAAGACATTCTCCTGCAAACTCTCCTCTCAGAGAGGCCCCTCCTGATTCTTGCACCCCAGGGAGCTCTTCACCTCCAAACCTTATCGCTCATGGTGGTTTCCTTCCTAGGTCTGGTCACCATTCATGAGGATCCAGTTGGTTGTTTATCTGTTCCTGCTCTCACGCCCCTACTAGACTGACTGTAAGTTCCATGCGGTCACGGGAAAGTTGCTTATTTGAATGGTCTCTCTTCTACCCTACCCATTTCCTGGCAAATGTTTATAGTCTCAAGCAGTGTTTCCCGAAATGGGTGATGCTGCCCCTTAGGGGGCAACTTTGGGTCCATGGCAATGGGACTTGGGATTTTTGGTTAATGACTTGCCACTAAAATAATTTTATAGGAATTGTGCTTGAAATGTTAAGAAATTCTTCCCAGTATCCAAGACGGCTATTCGATGCTTTGTTATGCAGCCACAGGCACCTCGATCAATTAAACAGTCTGTGGTGAGAAATGCCCTTTGAACTTCAACTCAGAGACTGGGGTTTCAATCCTGGCTCTCCCATGACAGACCTGCGAGGAGACCCTTACCTTTAAGACAAAGACAGCGTTAGGTGGAAGTGGGAAAACCTCTAGTCTAGGGAAAGGCAAACCATAGTTTGTGGGACAGATCTGGCTAGCCACTTGTCTTGGGAAATGAAACTTTTTGGGACAGGGCCATGCTCCTTGGCTTATGTATAGTTTGGGGGCTTTTCCATGCTAGGATAACTTAGTCGAACAATTGCGACAAGACTTATTTGGCCTTCAAAGCCAACAATATTGCTATCTACCCCTTTACAGAAAATGTTGCTCGAATCCAGTCCTCCTATACAAATGAGAGAAATTCATGGCAGAGAGGCAAGGACTTTACACCAGATCACACTGATCGTTATTGAAAGCAGAAAAGACGAGCATTTAGGAAATACAAAAAATTCAGGTAGTACATATTCTGCCCGAGTCCAGCGGCTGGGTGCCCCAATTATTTCAAGATCATTCAGAGCTAGTTTAGCCTCCCCCCCCATTTGAAATGTAGGGGACAATGTTAACATGTTTAAATGGTCTAAAGTAAATGAATACTGTGCCGAGCTGTGCATTGAAGATTGGGCAATGTGAATTCAAGACATCCATCACAATGAACAGAGAGCCAAACATTCACTGGCGGTTTGTTTTTGTAATCATCATAATTCACCTGGGCTCCACTAATTTGGAAATTGCGTTCATCTGACAACATAGCCGCTGGTTAAATTTACCTCTGTATACTGTCCGACTAAGCAAATTGGTCATATAAATAAGATTCTAGAGGCATGGGTTATAAATTACTATCCTTTAGGCCCTGCCAAACCATTTAGAAGTGTTTATTTGAAAATAAACGATGACTACACTAATCACAAATCATTCTTATCTGTTTGCTAATATGCGTTCAAGATCCTTCTAATTGGAAAGCATTCTAATAGCTCCTGAGAATGTTGTTTGGATGCTGAAAGTCATTACTCTCAGAATAGCCTGTAACTCAGACTTGCACTGGTTATGACCATCCTTCTGTTACTGGACTACGGAGAACATCGACGTAGGAGGAGGACTGTGTTCTTCTGGGCGGACTAGAGACACAAATGCATAGACACTCGTGTGCATAAGAAAGAGCTTTATAAAAATAGTAATTGCATATTAAGAAAAGATCCCAGCCCAGTATAGATCAAGTCCATAAGTCCGAGATTAGCCTGTAAGTCCGACACCAGACTATAATTTCCTCTTTAGACTCATGCAACACATGCAATGACACCAAATGCAAGAAGATCACACACCAGTGGGTGCGAAGTCTTGTGAATCCAGTGGCGGTGGAAGCATCCTAGTGTTGGTGTGGGTCTCCACGTGGCTCCTACAGCTCCAGGGCTCTAGTTCCATCAGCATAGCTCCATGTGGCAGGGAGAGTGTGTGTCCCACCCACAGGGAGGAAGATAGGAGTTCCCAGAATCCTCAGAAGGCCATGCCCACACAGGCTTCATTGGCTATGACCTGGCTGACAGGCTAGACTCCACCCCATTGCTTAAGTTGACAGGAGATGATGTAACTGTCACAAGGACGGAGAAATTATTATTTCCTAAACCACAGGAGTACTGAGAGATTTAAGGTGACAAAGGTAGGCCCTGAACATTAAATCTTGACATGGTGAGCTTGAATGGCTGCCCATATGCTCAGCGGTCCAGCCCTTACTCAAGAGTGCCCACGTCGGGGGCTCCATGATGAGCATGGCACTGTTTCCTGCATCGCACTGGTGGGTTTGGATGGCTGGCCTGTGGGCGAGCAGCTCCCCACATAGCTCTCCTGCTTTGTCATACACTAAATTCACCGCCCTTCTGATTCCTAGTAGCCCTTCTCAGGAAGGGGCAAAACTCCGCCTGCGGGCTTCTGAGACGGTAACCACGGGGGCAGGAGGCCTCATCTTAATCTCGTGGAGCAGCTGGTTGTTTCCAAGTGCCGACCTCGTTGTTAGCAACCCGACTCGTAACCTGCTACATCACCAGCCCAGCTTGACTTTCCCAGTCTAAGCAGCCTCATTGCCATCGCGTCCGCTCTGATTCTCAGCGCCCCTGTGTGACAGGGTAGAACTCCCCTATGCGTTTCCGAGACAGTAACGTTACAGGAGTAGAAAGCCTCATCTTGACAGTAACTTTACAGGAGTAGAAAGCCTCATCTTTCTCCTGAGGAGCAGCTAGTAACCTCGTAGTTAGCAGTACAACACGCGACCTCCTACCCTGTCTGAGAGTGTCCACGCTTTTGCCTTCCCTTTTCTCTGCCCAACCCTGCATCTGAGACAACAGGAGAGACCATGGCGTGTGTCAGGCACACCTTAGTCCTGGAAGTGGCACGTTTGCTTTCTCAACAAGCTGAAAGCTCTTTTGAGGGAGTTGTTCCAGTGCAATGTGCTGTTTCATGTCTTGATCGCGGCTTCCATGGACAGTGATCGTTGATCCAAATAGACGGAAAATCATTGCTAACTGCAATTTCGTTGTCATTTCTTCATGCTACTGTGTATTGGTCAGGTTGTAAGTCTTCGCTCATCCATACTGAAGGCCGTAGTCTTGGGACTCCAGAATCAATGCCTTCAACTAATTTCATTTTCTGCCAGCAAGGCTGTGCCCTCTGCGTCGCCCGGGGTGCCCGTGGTCTTCCCCCACCCTGGCGCCATGCCCCTCTTCACATCGTCCAGCCGCACAGGTGATCTGCTCCGTCCCCAGATTGTATGAGCCAGGTAAGAAGAGGCAACGCTCCTGCACATCTTTCCCAGTTTTGATCTCGTTGGCATTTAGGAAGAATGCGTACGAGATGGAAGGGTAGCCCCAGGCCTCCACTTCTCAATAGGCAGCACTTTCTAGTGAGCATTCCAATCACCGTTCTGTTTCCATTTTATTGACTTTAATCGCGGTGTTCTGTTCTGGCCAGTGATTCTGGGTTCCCGTTCATGGCAATTATATAGCATTTTCTTCGATAAGAATTTCAAGAAGAAAAATATGATGCACTTTTAACCTAAAATTGTAAATAGCGCAGACACGATGAGGGAGTGACAAAAGTAACCGTGGGATGATACGGGGAAGGAGCGAAGATGAAATTCCCATGCCTGAAGTCAGGAGAAAAACAATCTGGTCTAATTCCCTTGTTTGTGGTGAGGGAAACTGAGTCTCGGGGAGGGTCGCACACAGGCTGAGCTCTCCCAGTCCTGCGGTGAGAGAAAGGGCCCCCAGCTCACACTTCCCGTGTGTGACACTGACTACTCGCCGTCATCTCAAAGTGCCGGCTGAGGGACAAGCAAACATTTAGGAATGTGAGCTTCTTGTCACAATGTGAAACAAACAAAAGTATATATATTTTAAACTCACACTGCGTTACAGTGTTTGCCCTGTTGTAGAAGAACATTTGTTGCAACGACAATGACCATGCGGGGAACACGGGGCTGTCATGAAAAACATCAGCTCCTCCTCAGAACGAGGGCCTCCTCTGAGAAAGGATTGTACTCTCCCCTCAGTGGGGGGGGGGGTCATTACTTTATAATAAGACAGGCTCCATAATGACGCTGAATGAGATCCTGAAGTGTCTCATCCACACGTAGCCCTCCTGCACCGAAGAGTGAGTTGTGATGCAAAGTCTTGCTCTCATTCACTGGGGCTCGTGCCCTGTGAATGGCAGGAGCTGGTACTTCCAGTTCATCTTGAGTGGGGATGCCAGGTAAATGACACAGCACTGCCCAACGTGTCTTGTCCCACTGTCTCTGGGTAGAAATTGCCTCCTTCCACTAAGCCAGTGATAGAGTCTAGACTAGAATCAGATTGCATGGTTTAGAACAGTGCCTGCTGCCATTTTGGTTTTTAATTTTATTTCGTAAACTTTAATTGGCAGTATAGGTCTAATTTTCTTCACAGCCATATGGTGATCTTGCGTCTCCCCTGGCACTCAAGTTTAACCCCCTCTTGCCTAAAGCATCAACGAGCTGGGCAAGGGGAATGTCTTAATCCTGTTTATGTTGTGCCAGCTGCTGCTTTCAAAAATGGCGTTTCTCCCCAGGAACACACAGAACTTTGAAGGAAGCCACGGAAAACTTTTGTTCAGTGAGTCTTAACATGTGTGTGGTAAAGTAGATAAAATAGCCCGACCTTTACGGAATAACTGGGTAGATTTCTACTCATATATGCAGTGGTGTATGCGATTGGAGCCTTCAGTGTGGATTACGACTCAATGTGAGGGAGGCCAGAATCCTCACCACTGGGCAGCGTGATACATGAAGAAAAGGTCGAAGTGGTCAGGGATTTTGTCTTGCTTCTATCCACAATCAATGCGCATGGGAGCAGCGGTCAAGAGATCAAAAGACATATCGCATTAAGTAATTCTGCATAAGACCTCTTGAGAGTACTGAAAAGCAAAGATGTTATTTTGAGGAGTAAGGCGTGTGCCTCGCCCAAACAATGGTTTTCTCCGTTGCATCATGTGCCCGTTAAGGTTGGACGCTGACTGAGGGAGACTGTAGAAGTAACAACGCATTTGAATTGTGGTGCTGGAGAATAATATTGAAAGGACCATGGAGAGCTAAAAGGACAAACCGATCTATATTGGAAGAATTCAGGCCAGAGTGCTCCTTAGGGGCAGGGATGGCAACAGTTCGTCTTACAGACTTTGGACCTGTTGTCAGGAGAGACCAGTCCCTGGAGTAGGACATCATGCTTGGTCAAGTGGAGGAGCAGTGGAAACGAGGAAGGCCCCCAATGGGATGGATGGAGACAGTGGCTGCATCAATGGGCTCAGGCATCAGAACGACCGCGTGGACGGCGCAGGGCTAGCCAGTGTTTTGTTCTCTTGCACATAGGCTCACGATGGGTCGCAGCCAACTTGATGGCTCATAACAACATCACAATGACAACACTGGTGTAACCATTGCCCAGAGTCCTCCAGGTGGCCCAAAGGGTTAAATGCTCCTCCACTAGCCAACAAGGTGGCAGTTCTAACCTGTCCGGTGGCCCCTCAGAAGACAGGGCAGGTGATTTTCCTGGGAAAAGTTGCTCTCTTGAAAACACTAGGTGCATCTTTACCCTAACAGTTGGCGCATCTCTACCCTAACAGTTGGTGTCACCAGGAGCCAGAGTTGGCTCGATGGCAGCGAGCAGCCAGAATGATCCCAAATAGTCCTTTCAGGTCTCCCATCCAGGGAGCTCTGGGGACAGTGGAGAAGTGGGCCGGAGGTGGTCAGTGTCAGAGTCATCAGAAGGCTGCTGCTCCGGTGGCCCAGGTAAGCTAGGAAGAAGCAAGGTGAGACAGTAGAAGCTCCCATCTAGACTTTGAGTAGTGAATGGACAAGGGGCCCAGGTGAATGACCCACAGTCCTGAGATTTCAGAACTTATCTCTTAGAACTGCCCTGGCAGAGAAGGCGAGCTTTAGCCTTCTAGCTCCTGATATGGCAGGGAGGTGCAGGAATGGCCTTTTAGCTTCTGCCTCTCCCTCCAACAGGGTTGTGGGGACCAAGAGGAGAGTGGTTGAGTCGGCGGTTGCTCCCAGTTCTTTCCAGGTCCCTGTCCTGACTATCGTGGACAGAGCTGCTCTTCAGTGTGGGGCCTCGCCCACTGGCGGTGCCTTTCTGGCATCCCAGGCATGTGGAACGTGGACAGATGTCACCTCCTTGCTTTGGAAGTGAAGTAGAGGGAACAAAGACTCGCTTCTCAGGCTATTGCACCAGGATACATACTTCCTGTGCATTTTTGGGATGCCACCTGACACACCCTTGCCAATAATTGGGCCGAAACCACACACTAGCTCCCATGGCACAGGACCGCATCTGTTTTGCACATTTGCCCTTGCGATGACACAAAACTGAGACACTCACAGCCATCAAGTCAATTCTGGCTCACAATGTCCCCCCTCCCCAGGACAGAGAAGAACTACTACCCCTGTGGGTTTCCATAAAACTTCCATAAGTCTTTATGGGCAGAGGTGGCCACTGTACTCTGGTTATGCACTCAGTTGCTCACCACAAGGTCAGCAGTTCAAAATCACCAGCCACTCTTCAGGAGAAAGATGAGGCTTTCTCCTGGATAGAACTACAGTCTCAAAACCCCACAAGCACAGTCCTACCCCCTACTATAGGGTCGTCGGGCATCGGAAGCCACTTGTTGGCAGTAAGATGACCCAGGTGACTGGACATCAAGAGATGAAACTCAGACGAGGGGGAGACTCTGGGAACCAGCATCTCTCCTGGGTCCACAGATAGGGTATTGCAGCTGATTTCAACAATGGTCACATAATCGCTACTATTTATGGAGCATCTGCCGTGAGCCAGCGAGGCACTTTATCTGTGTCATTTAATTCTGTCTAGCACGTCATAGGTAGATATTGTATCTCTCTGTCGATGTGGGAATGAACCTCAAAGAGGTTACGTTAGTCAGAGGCACAGTTTTTTCTGATGTCAGAGCCCATGGTCTCTTATATAAACGCTAGATTAATCAGGACACTTCGGTCTTGCTCAAATCCCACCATTCATCATGGAGTGTACGGGATCCCTGAAACTACAACATCATTACAATTGCGGGTTGCAGGTGGTAGTGGTGGTGGTGGGGAGGTCGGTCTGTAAAGAAAAAGGTGACAGCTGACTTATCTTTGCATCCTTAGGGCAATGGTGCCCTGGCTTCAGGACCCCCTGACCAGGGGGTGGGGGTGGGGAGGGGACTACCAGGGCAGGACGTGCTGTCCGGTTTGGCACTCAGAGCTCCCAGGAGAACTGGAGGCAGACTTCTCATACTCTGGGACTTGGAGCCAACATTTCCTGGGAAAGCAGGAAAGTCACGGTGAGCGGAGTATGTGCTCCTGTTTAAGAATGGCATGCATCGATGCTTCATCGCTTGGGATATCTAGTTTTGCTCTCGGGTTAAGTCCCGTTCCCTCCCCCCATGCTTTCTGACCCTCACAGAATAGTTTGATAATAGAGTTACCCTCCCCCCAGGGTTTCCCATCTCTAAGGTTCTCCCGCTCCTCCCCTCCTGCTGGGAAAAGGGTCCTCTTCCTCAGGTGCACTTCCAGCCACGCCTGCGCTTGTTAGAACCACCTCTTTGTTGTCTGCAAGACTGCTTAGCACAGGGATGGGGGAACGTCGGGTCCTCGTGCCATATAAACACACCAAACCAACCGCACTGGCATCTAGTGGATGCTGACGCACGGTGGCCCTACAGGGCCGGGCAAAACTGCCCCTGGGTGTTTCCCAAACGGTCACGGTTTCTGGGAGTCAAAACCCAGGACTGTCTCCCACCAGCCTCTCCCTGGGAGAGAGATGAGACAGGACTGGCCATCTGCTTCCAACCATGAGCCCGTAGCAGCCCAATGGATCCCAAGAGTCCCGTGCCATTGTGCCGGGTGCCGCCACAGACAAAGTGCTTCCCGAGTCACTTTCCTCCCACGGACTGTCTGAGTTTTGTTAATCCCAAACCACTCCTGTGCATGCTCACGTTCACGGCTGTTTTCAGCCTTTAGGAACTCCGAGGGGTCATTTGATTGGAATCAGATTGTCGTTTTCTGATTGAGAAGGCAGGTAGGGGGTTGAACCAATATTTATCAGGCTCCTACTGTGTGTGCACACCTAGCGATGATTTTGAGGGCAGGGCAATGTTTCGTTCAATTGTTGAAGGGCAGCTGGATGCGGGCGGCACCCTCTCAAGCACTGGAGGGAAAGGCAGCCGTGGCAGGTCCTTGCAGTCTGCCTCCACGGCGGTTTCTGAGTTACTCTGCATCGTGCGCTGCCTCCTCCCTTGCGGTGTCTCCAGCTCTGTCTGGTGTGGCTACAGAAAGTATTTTTATTGCTGTGGACACAGGGCTAAGCTGGACACCGAGACACACATTCGCAGCACACACCTCCCGGGACCACAGTGCCTGCCTTGCTCCAAGGAAGCCTTGTGTGGGCCCACGTGTGGGCACTTGTCCAGGCAGCCCGGCCCCCAGGTGTGAGGTCCCTGGGATCAAACAGCCGGCTGGAGTTCCTCTCAGGAACAAGGCTGGCAGGATTGTGCCCAGTTGCTGGTCTACCCACCAAGGGTTCCATGTCCTAGTCCCAGCCTGGCTGCACCAAAGAGGGAGCCTTCATAACCTCAGCTAGTCCCCCTCCTCAGTCACCCACCCACCCACCCATACATGCCACCCACCTTGGCACTGGAACTGTTCTGTCTCCCTCTGCCTTGCCCCGCAGAGCTCAGGACCCAGTGGGAAGCGCCACGGAAGGTAAAAGGCACTGCCGATATTGGTTGTCAAAGGAAGAAAGTCTTGCTTATGAAAACCCAAATTTAGACTAGCTGCGGCTGCCTCCTAAGGTGGGTGGGAAAATCTATATCTGGGAAATCCTCCAGGCCCAAGCCTTTCTTCTTTGGGGACTTTATCCCCCGTGGGTGCAGGCAGGGTTAAGCCGCTTGCTCTTGACTGTACAGCCTTCGTGGTCACACCCTTGGGGGGTGGGGTCAGTGACCTCCGGGGAAACTCCTGATGAGAGGGGCTGACATTGTGGTAGCAAGGCGTGCAAAGACAGCAGAGGTCCTGAGGATGGCCCATCTGTTGTACAGAAGGGGGTCATGGCTTGAAGCTGCCTCCCCTGCAGCTAACAGCAACAAGAGCCATACCTGTGGTCACCTCTGTGATAGTTGTCCACTCACCTGTCAGGACCTGCCCCCAGACCAGCAACTGGTTGAGGTGTGGGGGTGGGTGGGAATCTACCTAGTCGATTTCTTTAGGGTGCAGAGAAACCAGCTTTGATTCCCAGTCCTGTCGGTTACCCATTCCAGGCTGAGATGGGGAGAGGGTGATGGGGTCCTCACCCGGGCTGTGAAATCAAAAGAGGGCCTCAGCAGACTTAGTAATCAAGAGATACAATATTTTATGAAATGTTCTGTTAATGTAGCCCTGATGATTGTCACTGAGTTTTGAGTGCTGTATGTCTTTCCACTCTTTCTTCCTTTCCTTCTTAATTAATAAATCATTACATTGGGGTCGCTTACAGCTCCTATGACAATCCACACATCAATTGTATCAAACACATTTGCTGCTATTCCACTGTTTCTAAGTAACATTCTTGTGTGTTCCATCACATACGCCATTTATTCCATACCCCTTTCACTTATCTTCTAGGGACTCACATACTTACATCTATACTTAACACAACAGATTCTGCCTCCATCTCGAAACTGACTTCTCTATTTCTCAGCTTAACAGTGTCATTACAAACCCACTGCTGTTGAATAGATTCTGACTCCTTTTGTGTCTAAAGGACTGAGTGGAATAGCCCCTCTGGCTTCCCGAGATTACATGGTTATGGGGACAGTCTCATCTTCCCCCCTCAGAATGGCTGGTGGCTTGGAACTGCCAGTTTTAAGGTCAGCAGCCCGAGGTTTAACCCACTAGGACTGCTTTCACCATCTTTTGGTTTCTTTCTTAAATTTAACTTTTTATTATGAATTTGGTGATGATTTACAGAGCAGATCAGTTTTTCATTCAATAATGCATGCACATTTTGTTTCATCTCATTAATTGCAATCCTCACAATGTAACTTCATGTATCCCACTTCCTCCCTGTGGTAGTTAGATAATTTCATGTCAATTTGAAGATTTATAAAAGTATGATGCCCCTCAGTGACTAAGGGCGATACAGGGGATAGCACCGGAGACACAGTGTGGGAATTGCACCTGACCTGATCCCACCACACCGAGGCAAATCACTGGGGGAGTGCAGCGGAACAGCAAGGGAATGGAGTGGCAAGGTCCCCAGGGAATGCTGAAAGTGGACTTTGGGGCCAGGGCGTGGTGCCCCAACAGACTGGACTGGAAAACGCTCCTAAGGGCCAGCAAACGATCCCTGAACTAAGTACAAGCTTTTCTCTTTTGAACTGTTTTGCTCTGTTCTTTGTCAGTGGTTTGTTTTTGTTGTTTTGTTGTCTGGTTGTATACTGTTGCTTTGTTTTCCTCTGTCTAGTTTTCGTGCATGTTAGTGACTCCACAGGTCTGTCTGAATATGACAGGCTGGATGAACTATCTGGAGGAAAAACAACGGGACCGACAGTTCCGGGGGGACTTGGGGTGGGGGGATAGGGGGATAAGGAAGTGGTGTTAACAAACCCAGGGACAAGGGAAAAACATGGGACCCCAAATGGTAGAGAAGGGGGAGTGGCAGGCCTGGTGGGAAATGATCAAGGGTAAGGTTGCTTAGAGAAGAGGTATACTCTAGCCCAGGTGGCGATGAAGCATGGTAGTAAGGCAGGAGGAAAGTCAAGGGAGATGGAGGAAAGAGCTAGGAGTCAAAGGGCATTCATGGAGGTCTAGACAAAGACATGTACATGCAAATATATATAGGAGGATGGGGAAATAGCTCTATGTGTCTATATTTATAGGTCAAGTATTAAGGTGGCGGAAGGACCTTGGGCCTCTACTCAAACACTCCCTCAATGCATGAATACTTTCTTTTATTAAATTGGAACTCTATGATGCTCACTCTCCCAACACAACGGCTGGAGTCAAAGTGGGTGAACAAGTAAATGTGGTGAAGAAAGCTGATGGTGCCCGGCTATCAAAAGAGATAGTGACTGGGGTCTTAAAGGCTTGAAGATAAACAAGCGGCCATCTAGCTCAGAAGCAACAAAGTCCACATGGAAGAACACACCAGCCTGTGTGATCGAGTGGTCCCAAAGGGATCAGTTACCAGGCATCAAAGAACAAAAAATCATATCATTGACTGCACACCTCCATGATAGGATCGCTGAAGACAAATGGGTGCATAAGCAAATGTGGTGAAGAAAGCTGATGGTGCCCGGCTATCAAAAGAGATAGTGTCTGGGGTCTTAAAGGCTTGAAGGTGAACAAGCGGCCATCTAGCTCAGAAGCAAAAAAGCCCACATGGAAGAAGCACACCGGCCAGTGCGATCATGAGGTGCCCAAGGGACCAGGTATAAGGCATCATGCAAAAAAAAAAAGATATAAGTGTGTGTATGTATGTGTATATATGTGTATATGTATATATATCATATTAAATGAAGGGGGAAGTGTAGAGTGGAGACCCAAGGCCCAAGTGTCGACCAATGGAGATCCCCTCATAGAGGGGTTTAGGAGAGGAGATGGGTTAATTAGGGTGCGAGGTAGTACCGATGAAGAACACAGCTTTCCCCCAGATCCTGGATGCTTCCTCCCCCCAACTACCAAGATCCGAATTCTACCTTGCAGGGCTGGATAGGACAGAGGCTGTACACTGGTGCATATGAGGGTTGGAGGTACAGGGAATCAGGGTGGATGATACCTTCAGGACCAAGGGTATGAGGGATGATGCTGGGAGAGTGGAGGGTGAGTGGGTTGGAAAGGGGGAACTGATTACAAGGATCCACATGTGACCTCTTCCCTGGGAGAGGGACAGCAGAGAAGGGGGGAAGGGAGACTCCGGATAGGGCAAGATATGACAAAATAACGATGTATAAATTACCAAGGGCATATGAGGGAGGGGGAAATGCGGAGGGAGGGGGGGAAAAAAAAGAGGACCTGATGCAAGGGGCTTAAGTGGAGAGCAAATGCCTTGAGAAAGATTGGGGCAGGGAATGTATGGATGTGCTTTATACAATTGATGTATGTATATGTATGGATTGTGGTAAGAGTTGTATGAGTCCCTAATAAAATGTAAAAGAAGAAAAGAGAAAAAAATGATTAGGGCAAAGACTGTACAGATGTGCTTTATACAATTGATGTATGTATATGTATGAACTGTGAAAAGAATTGTATGAGCCCCAATAAATTGTTAAAAAAAAGTGTAAGTGTAAAAAAAAAGAGAGTTGTATGAGCCCCCAATAAAACGATTTTTTAAAAAAGAAAAAAAATAAATAAATACGTTGAAAAAAAAAGTATAGGGGTGATATTCAACCTGATAATCATGCCATGCCTCCTTTGGGCATGGCCTTCTCATAAGGAGGGTCCTGAGAACCTCCCTCATACCCCACACACACCTCTGCCTTCACCTTCCTGTTGGCTGACCTAGCTTTCGGTCAAAGCCACTGCCATTGGATCTACATGACTTTTCACCCACTGCCTGTGAGTTTCCTGCCTTCAGCATCCCTGCGTGTGGCTGCATGAGGCTGAGGAGGGACTCATGGACTAGCATCAGAGTTAAGGACGTGAGCTGGACTGATCATAATTAGTTCTTGGTATAAAGCTCTCTCATCTATGACTGTCGCTGGATTTGTTTCGCTAGTCAACCTGGCTGAACACCCTCCCTGTGTCCAGGTTCTTCCCTAACCCTTCTGTATAACCCTCCTCTACATGCTGTTCTTTTGATTTCAAACGTTATCATTCTCCGATTGGTCTGTCCATTGATTGACGGAAACTTGTGGCAGTGGGGAGGGGGTCAGTCATAATCTCTGTTTGACCAGTAAGCTGGGTCTTTATGATTTTATGTTTTCTTCCACATTTGAAACCATTAAAATGAGTGCCCCCCAAATCCATGATGAACAAAATATCAAAATTTTGCTTGACTTAACGTTTCCTCCTTACTTGATCCTGTCCGACCGGGAGGGATTCATTACTTCTCTTGTCAGTTTGTACTTTTACTTTGTTTTTACTAATCTTATTAGCATTTCATCAATTTCATTTTTTCTCCAATAGGTAAGCTGACTCTTGACTTGTAAACATTTTCTCTATTCTTTTATTATTTCTGCTCTACTTTTGAAAAATAATTTTTAATGATTTCTCTTATTACTTTTCTCTTATTCCCCCTGCCCTCACATTGAGGACCTTTTCCTGAGATATGATTCATTATTGTACCCAATACCCAGGGGCTCACAGTTCATTGAAAGTTCAGCTGGTTCCTCGCTTCCTTCTCGTGGAGGATCTCTTCCTTCTGCCATTGGCAGGTTCTGTCCCTTTTGAAGTTTAGTCCACTTGGGTCACTTTATATGATTCCCCGCCTAATGGATTACTGTGTATGTGATTTTGTAGTTTACGCTGCTAAGCCTGATTCCAGCGGGAGTGCTAGTCTCTTTTTACTTACTACATCGTAACTGGACCTGCAGCAGCATTTTTAGAAACGGTCTGAAACCACTAGTCGTACTCTTACTGTTTGGTTGAATTCTCAGTGCCAAGCCCTGCTGAACGTCTCAGCACCCGTGAGTCCTCACTTACCATCCTCCACCCCATCTCCGCCTCATCAGTCTCTTGACTGCTGGGTCTTAGCAGCTCACAGAATGTGCGAGACTCGGCTTTTGGGTTGGATTTAAAGCGTTATCTCCTCAGGAAAAGAAGAGTGATTTGGTTCCTGAAAGAGAAAAAGGAAACTGTCCAGGGAAGCAGAGGCTGACACGATGAGGGACACTGGTGCCCTCTCCTGTGTGGGTCCCTTCAAGAGCACGTAGCCTGTGCTCCACGGCCACAATACTTATCATGTTCTTCTGTGTCCGGTTGCCTGACTCTTGTCCCCCTCTAAGTGGATGCATCATAGCAGAAGTGTGTAGTACAGGATAATAAAATGTATCCTATAGGGCTGGTCAGGACAAAATGAGCTCATGTTTATTATGTCGTTGCCATAGTGAGGCACATGAGACAGGCCCTTAATAAATACAACCTCTTACTACCTTTAGTTAGAACAAAGGGGTTTCAGAATTAGGCCAGGTTTCTCCTTCTCCTTCAGAGGCTCCATTAGACCTGTTGAGAACTCCTGTTAGCGAGGAGCCCAGGGTAAACCTCACAGCCATCGAGTTGACTCTGACTCACCATGAACCCTATAGGGTGGAGTAGTACTGGCCCGATGGGTTTCTGACACTTTCTAGCTAACAGATCTAGAGAGCTGGGGTGCAGTGGGCTATGTGTTGGGCTGTTAACCGGAAGGTTGGTGGTTTGAACCCAGCAGCCACGCTACAGACAAAAGATGAAGCTGTCTGCGTCTGTAAGGACGGACACTCTCAGCAACCCAGGGGGCAGTCTTCCTTTGTCCCACAGGGTGAGCTGCAATTGTGAGACTCCATTGCAGCGAGCCTGCTTCTTTGTTGACTTCATTTGGGGTTTTGAGAGCTGATAGAATTCTCATCTGGAGGATCTGGGTTTGGTTTCTGGCCAATGCACCCGGTTGCCAGTGGAGTTTGCATATTGCTCTGCTGCTGGACAGACTTCAGCAGCTGATGCAGAGTAGGATGGATGAGGAAGATGGGTCTGGCAACCCACAGTGAAGATCCTGTGGGTCATACAGTCGATCGCAGTCAGTCATGGAGGTGACACGGGGCTGTGCAGTGTTCTGTTCCCTTGGGCATGGAGTTGCCTGGAGCTGGGAGCAACAGGATGACAACCAGCAACCACCAGCGAGCTGGGTTTGGCCCCAAAGCGACCTCTTTTCATCTTGTCCCGGGGAACCTCTGGAGGAAAGAAGGAGTTGGGTGCACAGCTTGGTCCTTGAAGGGAGGACTTTAACGCTGCCCTTCACTTAGATTTCTCCTCTGTTCCCCCGTCCCCTTTGGGAGCCCATGCCTTCAATCTGAGAAGAGAGGGCCCTTGGGCATGACCACGGGATGCTTTTACACTGGCCTGATGCCAGTCTGTGATGCCAAGTACAAGCTACCTAAGTTTTAAGATCAATGTAATGGAGTCAGAGTCAGGAGTAGGGAAGAGGGATGCTCCCACTTGATAAGGGCAGCACAGGACTCTGGGCATCTCAGCCTGGACCTTGGCCTAGTGGCTGAGGCAGTGAATGGTGGTTGAGTCTGTGGATGGAGGACACGCCTGCAGTGGGAGGACTGTCTAGGCACTTTTCTGTCAAATATCGGGATGCTCTTTTCCTCTGGGCACAGTAATTCTTTTTCCTTAATGTCTCTGGGATGGAAATTTTGAGCCATTGGAGACCAGGAGCGGTAAAGAACTTCACCCAGGCTTGATTTATTATTAGCAACAATGCTCAACAGTATCTAGAGGGAACCTCCTGGTGGTAGGGGTGTTCAATGATCTCTGAAGGGTCTTGAAACCCAGGGCTCATGAAAGCTCACCAAGAGAGAGGGACTGTCCTCACAGCTTAAGCTTCCTTGGCTGGCACTTAATCTCTAAGGAAGAGAAGTCTCTTCTGAGTCTTTCCATGATCTGTTTGTGTGTAGAAAAGATGACTACAAGGTGAAAAGCCCAACTACACTTAGAAAGAAAAATTAAATCTTGGACGTAGAAACACGTTTCTCTTTCATCTTTGGAGACAAACAGCCTAGAGGAGCCAACCGCTGGCATTTGACCAGTGCAAGTCTAGGTGTGGGTCCAGTGACTGGCATCCCCTACCCCCTAGCTCAGAGATGGGAATATCTGGGAGCAAAAGGGGCTTACCTTGGAGCAATTAGTCCCCTGTGCCTATAAAGAGGAAAGCCTCTTGAACCAGTTGGTGCCTCCTGCTTCAGGGCCCCTTGGGAGACCTTCCTGAGGCTGCCCCCAGGCAGATGGCACCGACAGCTTCATTAGGTGCAAGCATCAGGGCTGTAATGGGCGCTGGCAGTTGTAGAAGTGTTAGCAACAGTGCTGGCAGCTTGGGGAGTATCGGGACAGAGAAAGACTCCCTCTGCTCTTGCTGGGGGTTCAGGGTGAGGGTGGGGGCGTGGGGCTGGAGGGGCAGGAGGTATGGAAAAGGACTTGTCCCCTGGCGGAGGCCCAGAGGAGACTATAATAAGGGAAAAGGTAAAGGGTGGGGCTGCGTGGGCTCCCCTGCCTCCCCCAGAGCAGAGAGGAAACTTTGAAAGAGCCCAGGGGCTGCTTTAGTAAATGGGTTGGAGCCAGAGAGAGCCGGTCCGACTTTCACCCCGTGCCTGGTGCACATCGCCTCACACATTATCCCTCTCTTCAGCCTGAGAAACTCCCTTGATGCTTCAGGCCAGAACCCATTCTTGGCCCTGCCCCATCACGGTGTGTTGTCATATTCCACTCTTTTAAGTCTTCCTTGAAGTTTTTTCTCCCTGGGGTCCATTCGCTGATTTCCCAAGGGCTCAAGGCCTATCCCCACTGGATCATGGACATGTGATGTCTATGTGTGTCTGGTGGGTAAGTGTTCAGCTGTTAATGGAAAGGTTACTGGTTCAAACCTACCCCTACGCTCTCCGGGCCAGAGAGAGATCTGGCCACCTGCTTCCATGGGGATGATAGGAAGAAAACCCTCTGGGGCCGATCTATTCTGTCACGTGGCGTCACTCTGAGTCACAGCTGCAACAGTACATGCACGTGTGTGTGTGTTGCTCTTCTCCGAGCACATGACTTGGGGGACCAGTGGGATCTCCACATCTATGGGCTCTTTTGGCATCCTTTTCCCTGCTCCTGGGCATCAGCTGGCGGCATGTGCATTTCCAGACCTTGGCCGGCGGCATGGTGACAGGAAATGAGGAACGCTTTTGGGTGGAAGGTTGCTGGACCACTTCGCTCCACTGTCTTCTCTGCGTGCGTCACTGAGTCTCCATCCCTGCTTCTGAAGACCGGGGAGACTCCTTCCTATTTATAAGATCGTTAGGGAAACACTGCATTGGGTGGTGCTTGGCACCAGGAGGTGCGGACTCAGTGGGTTCCTCTTCTCCTTCCTTCCTCTCCATTTGGCGATCTGGAGAAATTACCTGCCTGCCGCCCTGCAGACAGGCCTCGCTTCCAGCCCGCCCGCTCCTAAGACAAACACACAAATTGCTCGGCAGTGACCACTTGTGCACCATGGTAACCCGCTGGTTTTAATTATCGGCCTCTACTCTGCAACAGCTGTGGAACACTTGCCCTGGCCAAATGTAATTTCAGCCCTGTGACGTGCTCCAGATGTGGAGGTATTCTGCCAGGTGTTTATTTTGAGCATATAATGTGGCATTTTAACTTACCCAGCCTTTCTCCTCGGCCCCCCCCAACCCGCTTTCCACCTCCCACCCTCCCCCAAATGCTCTTTTGGGGATACTCGAAGCCCTGCTCCTTAGCTCTGCTCCCAGTGCCGCAGTTAATGCTGTGCATTGGGAGTCTTTTTCCCTGGGCTTCCTACCCCTTCTGGGGTTCCCTAGCTCCCCAAGGCTTGTTCTGTTTGCTCTATTAATTAGGAAAAGAGCTGCTACTGCCTTGAGAAAAAGCCATGCAGTGTCGTGGGCCTTGAGACCTTCGGAGGTGACCTAAGTCGAGTTTTCTGGACTTGTGTTGGACCCACGAAGACCTTGCTTGGGAGGGCCACTGTCTGAGCAGAGACTGGTCTTCCTGGGACACATGGAGGCAACACTCCCTTTTGGAATGTGGCTTGAACAATTAAAAATGATATTAGAAATGTGAAGCATATGTCAATAAAATTGTTAAAATTAAAAAAATATATTAATTGGCATCTAGGAGGCCAGCGTTGAACCCAAGACAGCAAGTGGCTTCCCACAGTGGCGCAGGATGGACGGCCTGCGGCCTGTGTTCTTTCCACTGGGCAGCTCCCCGGGAGCCCTTCCTGCACTTGGGATCCAGGCATTGCTGAGAAAAAATGGGGCAGTTCTTGGGAAGGTGCTGCTTTTGACTGTGGAAACGTATTTCCAGAATAATTCTTCTCTCCCATAATCTTTGTCAACTTGGGAGCAGTCCTTTGGACCTTGGTCTCCCTGCCCAGCATGTGCCCCTTCTCTTGGCTCATTTGCATGGCCAACTGGGTGGGGGGTGGAATTTGTTGCCAGCAGGAAATGAAGGTGTGGTGGTCAGTGATCCCATGGAACCAGGCATAGGCTATCCTTTAGTCTCCTTTCATTTTAAACTCAACCCAGCCTACTTCATCGGAACATCCCACACGTTTATTTTTTGTAAGGATTTTCTTGAAATCCTAACTTTGAAGCATTGTCAGCTACGACATCCAGGATAGGCAAATCTAGAGGGACAATACGCGGTGAATAGTTTCTTAGGGTTATGGCAGGGGAGGTTGAGGGCAGGTGAGGGGCAAATACTGAGTATAGGAAGGAAGAAAACGTTCTGAAACTGATTGTGGTGATGATTATACACCATTTTAAATATATTTAAATGATCAAATTGTGTGGTATATGAATTATATTATCAATAAGATGGTTAAGATAATAATAGTAAAGGTCTTTTTGGAGCACCTGTTATATACTAAGTCCCTCTGCAGACTGGGGAACAGGTGGGGGCCACACCAAGGCGCTCTCCTCAGGAAGCTGATATCCTACTATGTGAGGGAAGCCATGGGAAAGAAAAAAGTGCATGCATGCCATGGTTAGTACGTTAAACGCCAAGCAAAAATTAAAGCAGGGTGAGAGAAGAATTATATATACACCAGGGGTTACCCCCTAAAAGCAGAATTCCTCCCAAAAGCTATGTCTTTATTTTAAAAAAATAAAACAACCTTCTCACCTTCAGAACATTCTCCATTACACTTAATACATTTGTCAAATTTACAATTCCATTTTTGGAAACATTTTTCAAACTCATCTGTTTGAATGGCTGACAGCATCTCCCTCATGGGTTTTTAAATATATATGCTTTCTTTACCTCTTCTGTGTCTTCAAATCGCTGTCCTTTCATTTCCTTTGCAAAAACAAAAAGAAGTCGCATGGAGTGATGAGGTCAGGTGAGTCAGGTGTGTGGGGCAAGAGAGGCATGCTGTTTTTTACCAAATGGCTGCGTGAGTAGTTCGTTGTCCTGGTGGCAAAACCAGTCCCATCTTTCACAAATCAGGCTTTTGTTGTTGTTGTGCACTGTTATACAATCTTTCCAGAATCTCTAAATAGAAAGCTTGGTTAACAGTCTGACCTGGTGGAACAAACCCCACATGCACTATAAGCTGACATTTTCATCTGTTCAGGAAGTTGATGACTGTCTAGAATGATGCTTGTTATCAATAGACATTTTACCTTTTTTGAAACAAGAAAACCACTCAAAAAAAAAAAGAAAAGAAAAGAAAACCACTCATACACTTGAGTTTTTCCCATAGCACGGTTCTTGTAAGCTGTGTTCAACATCACAACAGTTTCTGCAGCATTTTTCCTGAGCAGGAAACAAAATTTAGCCACATGCTGTTCTCTTAAATTGGCCACCACAAAATCGAGGTTTGAGCAAAACTGTTTTTAAGAAAAAATTCACTGTGACCAAAGGGAACATTCCCAGGCAGTGCCACAGAGTGCACTAACTCAGAATGAGTTGGTTGATGTTCACCTAGTAGGAAAAAATGCATACTATGGAAGGTCTGCCCAGCAGAGCTTTTTTTGGGGGGGCACCTTGTATATACGTGTGTGTATATTAATTTAAAGTATTTTCTCTTATGCAAAATCAAGCAATCCACTGCTGCTCAGGCACTCCCAGACCATCAGGGACCCCACTCCTCTACCCTGTCATACCATCCTTAGTGTGTGACCAAGCCCTATATGGCTGCTGCAGGTCCAGCCATCACATCCACCTTCCAGTCAGCAGTAAGGAGAGAAGGGCAAAGCCAACAACAAATGGGGTACAGCTTTCCCTCAGAGGGTAGTATCTGAACGTTGCACACATCACTTCCATTTCCATCCTTTGGGTCAGGACTTAATCCAATGGGCAACCTTACTGTCAGAATCTGGAAAGAGTTCTCTCTCTCCTGGGCAGCCATACGTGTAGCTAGGAATCGGGGTCTTTTTCTACAGAATAAAAGCGGAAGAGTGGCGTTGATGGAGAGGGAAGCCCTGTCTAAGAGGGGACATGTGTATGACATGATTATCACCCGGTCTGTTTACATCAAACTGCTCTGAATGCCTCTTCTGTACGAGGTATGGGAGATGGGAAGATGAATCATGCCTGGTCTTTGCTTTCCATCTTTACAATCCAGAGCACAGGTGGGTAATTGGCCAGATGAGGTCACCACCCAGCCAACAGGTGTAGTTTGTTTGGCAGACAGATGTTTGAACAGGAAACTTCATGCAAAACGTCGGATTTCCAACTTCTCCCAAGCCCCAGATGATCTAGAAACGAAGGAGCTGGGTCCCCACGTGGCTGGAGGTGTGTAATGACTGCTCTCTTCTAGAGAGTTGGGCGCCAGTTCTCTAGCTTGCCCCTGTCTCCGCCACTCCCAGTCGTACCCACAGTGGCTGCCTGCTCTCTTTCTCTTTGCCTGCCCGGCTGCTGCAAACCTTTATAGTTAGTTGTCCTTGGTTTCAGGGAGTGAAAACCAATCACTGAAATAAAACAATTGAAATAGGCTCCCATGAATTGACTTGTCTTTTTCCCAAGTAGCAGGAGGAGCACCATCCTTTGGTGTCTTCCTAAAATCAGAGAACCCCGGAGTGCCAGTCAAACTCATCCGGAATTTCCCTTTTACTTGATCACATGATGTGGTAGGGTAAGCATCGCTCACGGGTCAAAAGACCTGAGTTCAGGTTCTGCATCTTGGAAAAGTTGCGGCCCTTGCTGGACCTTGGGACATACAGTTTGTGGAAAGACGACAACCCAGAAAACCCACGGGGTTACCTTGTTCCCCTCCCACCCCTTCATTTTCCTATCTGTAAAAGAGGGTTGAGGGTCAATACTGTGTCTCTACCAGTCTACAAGCAGGATTCAGGGACAATCAAATGACAGTCACTGTGTTTCTCTTAGTTCAAATTCTTAAGAGAAAGGAGACATTGACCAGTGTAGTCCAGTGGCCTGAGGCCATGGGAACGGAATCCTGGAGCTCCAGTATGGGAACTTGGGCTCAACCTTCAGCTTGGGCCAAGTGTGGGCCATGCTTGTGGGCAGTGAGGGCAATGACTGGGCAAAGACACCGAAGCATGTCTTCTGCACCCCGAGAAGCTTATTAACATCCCAAGTATGTGATTCCGTGTTGAGTGCCGCTGCTGACAATTCTCCTGGCAAGTGGGCTCGAAGCCTCTCTCTGAAAACACAAGCCATCTGAGGCCACTTTGGAATGGAAACACAATCGTTTCCAGGTTATAGACATGCGCACCAAGGGCTTTGGAAAAGCCACACCCCCATTGTCCCTATGGCTGCGGTGGACTCCGGGGCTTAAAACAGAGCAATGATGTGCAAAGAGACGGGCAGAGGAAATGACATGAGTGTTTCCATGACGACGGGCCCGAGTGAGCAGAAGACACAAGTTTTTGAACTGCAAAGCATCAAGTCATCCAAAATATTTCTCCCTCTTGTATTTCCCTTGTTTACTTGGTAAGCAAAGAAGCAGAGCAGGGAATGTTCTGGTACAAATACATAGCCTGAGGGAGGTAAGAACTTTTCCAGCTGCCAGCAACATCCCAAACAGAGCCTTAAGTGTTCCGGAGCGTTGTGGGCACTCAGATCTGGCGTGGTAACGTAGAGCCCAGAGTTTGGCTCTCCTCCCTGCCAGTCTCCGAGGGACACTGGACAAGTCTAGATGGCGAGGTGTCCCACACGTCGAAGAAGCGATTCCTTGCTGAATCGGAACCCTTACGTGTGTGTGCTTCAAGCTCCTTTCCGAGAAGATGAGACTCGCCTTCAAGTGAAGAAAAATCAAGCATTGATTCCACGCCGAGGGTTTTAGTCTGTTCAGTGAAAGGCCATGCCGAAGCACTGGGGAATCACTGGGGACTCGGGATCCTCCTGTGGGCTCGCCATCCCTGGGGTGCGCCCTCCATCCTCAAAGCACCAGATGAATGCTAGAACTCCAGCTGGTTCTTGGCGGCGGGAGGGTGGAGGTTGGCCCCTCTCTTTGATCCTGTCCTTTTGAGAGGGTTAGGCTTAGTGATCACTTGGGGTGAACAGGACACAGGGAAGGGGAAGGGGGTCTCCTCCTGGGCATAGGTTACAAAGAAACGAGCCTCTCTTTCCTCCCTGCCCCAGCATGGCTCCAGATCCAGGGTGCCGATGGCAGCCGGCCGCCATGTGGTGAGGCAGCCCTAGGGACCCAGGCTTGGGAGTGGGTTTGGCAGCCTCCATTCAATCTTGGGATAACTGCAGTCTGGCCGACCGCTTGCCAGCCACAGCATGAGCAACCTTGAGCGAGGGGCACCCTGAGAAGCTGCACCCAGGGGTGGAACCCATGCCCTGGGTGAACCCACAGAAATGTTAAGTTCTGAAATGTGTCTTGTTCTCAGCTGTCTAATTCTAGACTTAGTGACTTGCTAATGCAGCCATAGTATGTGTATGTATATATATGTGTGTATATATATATATATATATATATATATATACCATATTAAATGAAGGGGGAAGTGCAGAGTGGAGACCCAAGGCCCAAGTGTCGGCCAATGGAGATACCCTCATAGAGGGGTTTAGGAGAGGAGATGGGTCAGTCAGGGTGCGATGTAGTACTGATGAAGAACACAGCTTTCCCCCAGATCCTGGATGCTTCCTCCCCCCAACTACCATGATCCGAATT
This sequence comes from Tenrec ecaudatus, assembly GCF_050624435.1. Lineage (NCBI taxonomy): Eukaryota > Metazoa > Chordata > Mammalia > Afrosoricida > Tenrecidae > Tenrec > Tenrec ecaudatus. The sequence continues at coordinate 46,129,057 of NC_134539.1, read as the reverse complement.
CTACCTTGCAGGGCTGGATAGGGCAGAAGTTGTACACTGGTACATATGAGGGCTGGAGGCACAGGGAATCCAGGGTGGATGATACCTTCAGGACCAAGGGTGTGAGGGGCGATGCTGGGAGAGTGGAGAGTGAGTGGGTTGGAAAGGAGGAACTGATTACAAGGATCCACATGTGACCTCTTCCCTGGGAGAGGGACAGCAGAGAACGTGCGGGGGGGGGGGGGGGAGGGAGACTCCGGATAGGGCAAGATATGACAAAATAACGATGTGTAAATTACCAAGGGCACATGAGGGAGGGAGGAGAGGGGAGGGAGGGGAAATAAAAAAGAGGACCTGATGCAAAGGACTTAAGTGCAGAGCAAATGCTTTGAGAAAGATTGGGGCAGGGAATGTATGGATGCGCTTTATACAATTGATGTATGTATATGTATGGATTGTGATAAGAGTTGTATGAGTCCCTAATAAAATGTAAAAAATAGAAAAGAGGAGAAAAAAATGATTAGGGCAAAGAATGTACAGATGTGCTTTATACAATTGATGTATGTATATGTATGGACTGTGATAAGAGTTGTATGAGCCCCAATAAATTGTTAAAAAAAAAAAAGAAAACCAGTTCACCCCCCTCCTCCCCCGAAACTGCTTTGGGTCACTCAGAGCTAGCTGGGGCAAACGTGGAGAGCCAGACAGATAGCTGAAGGGGAATGCACTTGGATAGTCTGGCTCTTCCTGGTAGCCCATGAGCAGCGTCCACTCAATTTTTTATCACTTGGCTAGCACCCTCCAATTTACTAAGAGGAGAAGAATGTCGGCAGCACAAAGGCTCCACACAGACACAACAGATTTGACTCAGCACCCATCCTCAGAGCTTGTTCTGGGCAGGCTGTGGCATTTGGCCCTGTGCTTTGGGGCACAGGGCACAGATCTGGGCAAAGAAGTGGCAGATGGAAGGCGTCAATCCTTGGCTTTCGTGTTCCTCCAGCTTCAGAGGCTCCATGGCCAAGGTCAGTTCTGCTCAGAGGACAGGATGCATGGCGCCTGCCTTCGTGCAAACCGCACAAAGGCCCCCTTCCCTGGGTTCTGTAGCTGTGCCAGCAGGGCCCCGCCCGGAGATTGGAGCAGGCTGGCTGTCAGCTCGCATGTGTGCCCCTGGCCTGTGTGCAGGGCACAGGCTGTACCACTGTAGGTGATGACTGCTGTAAGCACTGTTTTCATAAGCCATAAAGAGAATGACAAGTCAACCCTGCTGGCTCTTCCACAGGCTGAGCTAAGCTCAGAAGAATGGCCTCCTTCAAATGACGTTTTCTTGATTTTTTAAATCTATAACGGGCAAAAAAAATCATAAAATGGCATGACTCGTAGGGTCCCACATACGTATGCATACACACCCCATTTACTTACACACACACACACACACACACACACACACCAACATTACACCCCCCCCCACACATGCACACATACATACATAGGGCCATTTTCTAAAGAGTTAGCATCCCAAGATTCTAAAAATCTCTGCATAGTGGAACTTTGAGTAATGTTTAACTAAAATGTGTGTGTGTGTGCGTGCAGGCAGTGTTTTTACTTTTTAAAACAATAGCACTTATTTTGATTAAAAAGAAAAAAACCCAAATTATCTTTTTATTTGGACAAAGAGTCCTCTACCCCACCCCTTTTTCTTTGAAGTTTTCCAAGTAATTTTACATGCACTGGTTCTTTAAAAAGTCGCCTGCCTGCACTAGGATGTAAGTGAACGATCACCTAGTCACGGGTCTAGCAACCAAGACCAGAGAAGAGAACTGTCAGGCCACGAATGGAGAGACTCATTCACCAGCCCTCTCTCTTTCTCCCACACCTCCTGCAGTTATGCAGGTAGATATGAGTAAGTCTACAATAACTTGAACCAATCAGTTCCCGTCCCAGCTTGCTCCCTGTGAAATAAGGCCAGTCATAGGAAGGGCCTCATATGATTCCTGTGAGAATTAAACACCATCATGTATGTGAAGCGTGGCCCTAGCCCATAGCAATCTGTAACTATTCACATTTTTTATTCTTGTGGGACTTTGGAGAAGTTATTTCCCCTCTCTAGGTCTGTTTGTCCAATTTCAAAATGAATGGGCTGGACTTCAAGACTATTGGCAAGACTGCCTTTCAATTCTGTTTCTAATTTTTGTTTTGTTTGGGTTATATGAAATAAAGGTTGATTGCGAGAAGATGGATAGCAAGAATTGCTTGTTAACCATTCATTCTTTTTTTGTTCAGTAAATTCAACAACATTTTGAAATTTGAACAACTAAAGCGGCTTGGAGAAGCGTGCGAATTGCCTCTGCAAAATTCCTGCCTCCGGCAAAGCCTGGGCAACTTGGAGGAGGGTTCTGAATGAAGTGGGCACCAGTGACCTGGCCTGACAGTGCTTTCCAGAAACAGGTCTCTAGGCTCTGCGGTGGGAACAGGGTCCTACTCCTCAATGGCTCCTCCATCCCGGGCTGTGGGCAGCTGAGGAATGTCCTATAAAGACATTTTCAAAGGCATACCATCGTCTCACAGTTCCAGTTTTAAGTATGTTTTTAGCCGTCAGTGTTAAAGTCAAGATGATGAGAAAAGTGTCAAGGCCATACCGTATCATAAGCCCGGGCTGTGGCTTTTCCATCTTTAGCAGGTTCCCTGAAACATCTGCAAGAATTTCGTGCCCCTGCTGAGCTGGGGGTGGGGGGTAGGTGTGGTGAGTAGAGAGCTATTGGGTTAACATTCTGAAAGATCTTTCAAAAGCCAGTCATAGATGCAAAATTTGGGAATGATTGGGTCATCGAGAGGCTAGGATCAATCTAGGATGGCTAGCCAATCACTAGTGTGCTCCGGCTGGGAGCAGGGCCCCGGTTTTTATTCATTGGTCGGAGATGGCAGGCTGTATGCAATGATGTCACTGCCTACCAGATGGTGGGAGGGGCCCATCACACACATTGACTGTGAGTGAAGAGAGTCGTTTTCACTTTGCTCTATGCTTGTTGAGCATACACATTGACGTAGAAGACAAGCAAAGCAAAGCAAAGCGAGGCAAAGTACAATAGGATCAGGGTTCTCTGATTAATGAAAGATCCCTCCCTCCAACCCATTTTCTGTTCTTTGCTTTCCTCTCTGATAAAGTACCTCCTATCCAGGGAATAGTGGCTACATGCGGGCCTACTAACCACAAGGTCTGTAGTTCAAAACAACCAACTGCTCCTTGGGATGAAGATGAGGCTTTCTGCTCCCAGAAAGAGTTACAGTCTTGGAAACCCAGGGGGGCAGGTCTGCTCTGTCCTTTAGAGTCACTGTAGTTTGGAATTGGCTGGATGGCAGAGAGAGAGAGAGAGAGAGAGAGAGAGAGAGAGAGAGAGAGAGAGAGAGAGAGAGACAGACAGACAGACAGACAGACAGACAGACAGACAGACATAGCAGACAGACTGACACCGACTGGGGAAAGCTTGAGCAACTTGGTTTTCAGTCCTCCACCCAGTGCCTCCTCCACTCACTCAGTCCTCGGGGGGCTTCTAACACAGTGACCTCATCATACCATGGTCTCTTCTGTGGTTCTTCACTGAATCAAACCCAGTTGTGGTCACTTGGCGGGCGAGGGCCTCCGTGACTGCATCCGAGTCCTTCCAGCCTCTTCCTGAAGTGTTCCCACTCCCTTCAAGCTCAAACCGTGGTCCATTAGAGCCGATGTGGGCTGGAGATCATCTAGTCCCCTTACTTGCTGCACAGTACTTTCTGGAACAGCAAACTCTAAAGCAGTGGTTCCCAACCCTTTCATGTAGCTCCTCATGTCGTGGGGACCCGCTCCCACCCATAACATTATTTTCACTGCCACTTCATAACTAATTTTGCTACTGTGATGAATTGTCATGTAAATATCTGATAGGCAGGATGTATGTTCATTGTTACAAATTGAACATAGCTAAAGCATAGTGATTCATCACAAAACAATACGTCAATGTATATTGTGAAATATTGATTAAAAATCATTTTATTGGGGCGCGTACAATTCTTATCACAATCCGTCCATCCATCCACTGTGTCAAGCACATTTGTACATTTGTTGCCATCATCATTCTCAGAACATTTGCTTTCTACTTGAGCCCTTAATATCAGCTCCTCGTTTCCCCCCTCCCTTCCTGCTTCCCCTTCCCTCATGAACCCTTTATAATTAATAAATTATTAGTTTGTCATATCTTACACTGTCCTACGTCTCCCTTCACCCACTTTTCTGTTGTTCATCCTCCAGGGAGGAGGTTATATGTAGATCCTTGTAATCGGTTCCCCCTTTCTACCCCACCTTCCCTCCACCCTCCAGGTATTGCCACTCTCACCATAAATAAATGAAATGTTGTCTGGAAGCATGGTGTAGCATGGGTAACAATCTTCATGTCGGGTACTCGTCTGTGGACATCTCTGCATGTGAGCGGACCCGCCTGGAGACGGATAGAAGAGCAGTGTCCCATTTCCCAAGACCACTGGAAATATGTGCTCGACCCTCAAAGGGGTCTCGACCCACAGCTTAGGAACCGCTGCTCTAAAGCGAAAGGACAGAAATGGTCTAGCTGAAGGAATCATGGTGATGATGGTGGGGGCGGGACAGGGCTGTAAGTACCAGATCCTCATTACCCACTTGAATGCCTTAAAATCTTTCCCCGCAAAGCTGCAGTAGGCTCCCGGCAGAGGGACCCCAGGGCTGGGAGTTAGCCCTCGTTTTCTAGTGCTAGGTTTCCTTCGGTCAGTCCTCCCATTGCACACAGGTTGAGTTGCTGGCCGGGGTATCTCAGCTGGAGATACATTGCAGAGCCACGCTAAAAAGAAAACCAAATCAATTTCAGGACAGTGACCTTATATTCTTTTCTTTTCTCAACCCCAACACTATGGCCCCAAGTAAGAGCTTAAGCGCTTTAAAAGTGTTACTTGACTCCATCTCCAGGAAAAGGTCTTTCTTCAGGGAGTCAGTTGGCCATAAATTCTTTCCCCTCCTTGGTTAGGCTTCCCAGAACAAGGGAACAATGTGTGAGCTTCAATGTCAGGTCTGTTTCCTTTCACCATACGCATTCAATCAGTCCACTGAGCAAATCACCCAAGAAGTTGGGCGGTGGTAAGAACAATTCGGCATCAGGATTCGAAGAAGACTCCTTAACAACCTGCAATGTGCAAGCGATACAACTTGGCTTATTGAAAGCAGAAGTGCGGAAGCACTTCCTGATGACGCTCAGAGTCGATGGCCTGGTCTGGATTCCACCTCAATACAAAGGAAACAGAAAACCTTAGACCCGGGCCAGTAAGAAGCAGTGGGCAAACAGACAGAACCACGAAACTGGCAAGGGACCCCCTTTTACGTGGGTCCACCAACCACGCTCATGGAAGCAGCAGTCAAGAAAACGTGCTGGTGTACTGGATTGGATAACACTGCTGCCAAAGCCCCCTTTAAAGTGTTAAAAATCAAAGCTGTCACTTTGAGGATTGGAAACCGACACAGAAACCAACACAGTGTCTTGTTCCAGGAACTCAGACTGTGTGCCAAAGAGGACAGCTGGTCAAGGGCTAGGATGGCACATGCGCATGTGCACCCACACAAGCCAATTGCAGTGAACGTGCTAAAACTGTTTTGCTGAAGAGGGACAGCTGGCCGACCTCCATGGTCGGGATGAGCAAAGACCAGAATGAGACTAAATGCCTGTCTTGGGAAAACGAAGGCTGCTTCCCTTCTTGGTATTGGTCAATCCTGTTTCCATGGCTGGGGGTGGGGAGGCAGCTTCTGAGGTCAGTTGGGAGCGGGGTGTTGTGCTCTGGTAAAGAGCATTGAGCCATGAACTAACAAAAAAAGGAACAAGCCTCTCTTGGAAGAAAAATAGCCAGGATGTTCCTTAGATGTGAGGATGCTGGGACTTTGTTTCATGTACTTTAGGCCTGGGACCAGTCCTCGGAGGAGGACACTGTGTTAGTCTGGGGGGACTAGAGAAACAAATCCAGAGACACTCATGTGTATAAGAAAGAGTTTAATATCAAAGAGTAATTGTATATTAAGAAAAACTCCCAGCCTACTCTAGATCCACTCAATAAAATCTGATATCAGCCCATATGACCGACACCAGTCTATAAAGGCCAGTGGGTGGAAAGTCTTGTGAATCCAGTGGTGGCGGTGGAAGCATCTCAGTGCTGGCGTGGGTCTCCATGTGGCTCCTCCAGCTCCAGGGCTCTAGCTCAAGCTCCATGTGCCTTTTCAACAGGAACGTCTCACAGAGAGAGTGCATGTGGCCTCCAGTGAGCTATTTATCTCCATTGTGCCTCCAAGTAAGGTCACCAAGCTGTGACCTGATTGACAGGCTACACTCCACCCCTCCGCTCTTAATAGTATCAAGTTGACACCCGATTATGTAACTACCACAGACCACAAGCTTGGTAAAATAGAGGCTCATCGACAAAGAAGAAGCTCCGCAGGGAGATGGATCGGCACAGTGGCTTCAACAAAAGTCACAATAGTGACTTCAAGGACAGTGCAGGGCAGACCTTATGTTCTGTTGTCACAGGGTTGCTATGAGCTGGACCCTACGAAATGACATCTAACAACAACAGCTACAACAGCAGCAGTGTCAACAACAACATGAGCAACCCAATAGCATCTTTGCAATGCTATCAGAACCCACGGCTCCAAAGGACCTCTTCTTTTGTTAGGGGGTGGTGACTTATTGATGAACTCTCCAAGGCATCTGCTTACCTCAGGGGGCATGTTCCTCCCAGCACACTTTGGGACACAGGGTCAGAGTTGCCTTTACAACTCTATTATGCCATTGTCTGCCTTTCTTTCTTTTTTTCTTTTCCCCCTTTCACATCCCTCTGATGAGCCCTCCTGCAGTATCCAGGAACTCAGAAAGTTGGGGAATGGGCCTCTCACCCCACCCAGCTCATACCACAGTCTTCAGTCTTTCAGACTCATGAGCTTTCAGGTAGTTCTTAGAACTGACGAACATGCTCACTTGCCAGGTCCTGGATAGGAATGGCAATTATTTCCATCCATGACAAGCTGATTATTACTTGATTGAATAAATGAAGACAGGCAGCTTGATGCTGTGATGGGGAGGCAGAGCTTGGCTGGAAGCACTGACATTGGACTTCCGGGGTAAATGGTTAGAATGATGCTAATAAAAACAACTAATACTTTTATAAAGATGGATCATGTACCTGGCTCCATCATGTACTTTATATACACGATTTAAAAACATTCTCATGATAATCTGTGTTAGACTGGGCTGACTAGAGAAACAAATCCAGGGACATTCATGTATGTGCAAGAAAAGGCTGTATATCAAAGAGCAATTGTGTATTTAGAAAACATCCCAACCCAGTTCAGATCAAGTTCATAGTCCTATCTTAGCCCATATGTCTGATACTAGTCAATAAATTCCTCTTCAGACTCATGTAGGACATGCAATGGTACCGAATGCAGGAAGATCACAGGACGGTGGGTGGAAAGTCTTGTGGATCAAGTGGCAGTCGAAGCATCTCAGTGCTGGCTCCTTCAGATATCTGTGTGTCCTCTACAGGAAGGTGAAGCAGAGGGTGTGGCTCCCCTCCAGGGAGAAAGGAAATTCCCAGAATCCTCATGAGAAGGCCACACCTACAAGGAAGCATTATCAGGCTGTGTCCTGATTGCCAGTCTAGACTCTACCCCTTCACCCTTAATATCTTCAAGTTGACTTGAGATTATGTAACTACCACACAATCCTATGCAATAGATTCATTCTGTGGGTGGAAAAAAAAACAGGGAAGCGCAGAGAGGCTTGGTCATAGCTCATGATTTCACAGGCAGAAAATGGGGCAGCCTCCTAAGAGCTGGGCACTTGATGGCACTATACATGACCTCTATGTTGAAGTCCAGGAGACAGGCATAAAGGGAACACAATGACAACCTAGCGTTAAGTCATATCAGAGCCCGAGGAAGGACTTGGTTTCCTGAGAATCCCACTGAAGCCACAGCCACTGGGAATGACTACAGGGCAGGGTCTGGGAACCCACATCAGTAGCTCCTCTAGCCAGTAGACACCTTACCCATGCGCGGTCAGTTTATTGCCTGGTCAGCCAGTTATCAGATTCTCTCCATGCAAATTCGAAGCAAACCGTGGGAACTGGAGGAAGTTGGTTTTGTGCCCTTGACCCAAAGATGAGTCAGAGTAAAAAAGAAAACTGAGCTCTGTTTTTCTGTGTGGCAAAGTCCCTCTTATCCAGACTGCGCTTTGTCCTGAGACCGGGTGGGGGAAGGAAGGGAAAGAGGCACTGAAACAGAGAATAAAGACTTGTGAATTTGGGTGCTATTGCTAGTTTCACCATGAGCTTGCCTGGTGTACTTGGAGGGCTGAGGAACCTGAAGGCCTCGGAGAATGCGACTTGGCTTCTCAACCAGTGGGTGGCAGCAGTGGGCCCGGAACCTAAGGCAAGTTGCCCTGGAAGGGGAAAGGAGGGGGGAACATTATGTTTCAAGTTTGATTCGGGCAGTTTGAAGGAACAATCTGTTTCAAAGAAATAATAACGCAAGCAAAGAAAAAGAATCCCAAACCAAACCAAACCAAACCCATTCCATGAAATTGAAGCAGCTCGTAGTGAGTGACCCTGAGTAGACCTGCCTCAGTGGGTTTCCAACCAAGGCTGTGAATCTTTATGAAAGCAGACTGCCTCGTCTTTCTCCCTGGAAGCCACTGGTGAGTTTGAACTATGGCCCTTTCACTTATCGGGCTCCTCTGTAAGCGAGTAAGAATAGGTTTTGTGCTGTCATGGTTGCAACAAAGAAAGTTATATGTAGTAGCTATTCTCTGTCTAATTCACCATTAGAGCTAGGAGTTTTCATGTCTTAGTTTATAAGCAAGTTGTCATGTGCCTTAAAATTCCATGAAGAAATTCCCCCCTGAAACCTGGTGTGGAGGGGGTGGCGGGGAAGGACACTCGGATGAAACAGTGACTTCAAGCTGAGCTGAAAGGTTCTCTGTGTGTGTTGTTGGCGAGCCCTGTACATCCGCCCTGCGAAATGTCCTTGACCAGCCACCACTGATGTTTCTCCATCACCACTGCTGTCGGATTCCAGCCGCTCTGTTGGTAATGCTCTGTGGGATCAGCCACGGTGCTGTGTAACACAATCATCCTTAAACACTGGCTTCAGGAAACAGACTCATTGTTTTGATTGCTGTTACCATGGTGATGAGTGGCCCGGTGGTCCGGTGAGTCTCTTGTGTGACACTCACTCACTGTGTTTTCTCTTCATTCTGTTCCATCACTTCATGCAAGCAGCAGGTTACGTATCCCCATAGCTCACGTCACGGTTCTGACATGCCCAGACCTAATCTGGGAACGGTTCCGAGAAGAGAACTTCCTCATTTGGAGGGAGCGGGGTGAGGCGGGGTGGCTGATGCTGTCAGGCGAGGAAAGCCCAGCATGGCCCAACAAATCCTGTGACTGCCGTGTCTCTGCTCTGCCACCTTCTCCCGGGTGAGACTCAGTGACCTTGCTTCTTTCCCCCAGCTGTGTTCAGGTCCTGCGCCTGCCTGTGTTTGTGTAAGCAGCCACAGCCCACAGGAGGCTTGCTTTTCTTCCACACATATGTTCTAGTCAAATACCCTGTCCCTTAGGTCTCTTGCAAGGCTTAGAGTTTAAATCACACCTGGAGCCGGTTAATCCCAGGAAACAAGAACCTGATGACCTCCTGCTGCCACTCTGTACATGGCGTCAACTGCTCCCTGCTCCCTCTCGGCTTTTGAGTGTCCCTTAGCCCTTGTCACCTTCTGCTGTGTGTGAAAGGCTACCTGAACACATCCCTCTGGGAGCCCACCATCCACTGAGCCTGACTCCCTTGGAAACGATACTTTGCTTATCCCTTGCTTACCTGGTGCAGTGGTCACTGACACCAGGGCCTTTCTGCCTCTGGAAGTTTCTCTGGTCTTTCAAGGCTTGGCTGCTGGAACTCAGCCCTGGTGTGTCTCTGCCACCTGGTCTTTTACTCAGCCTCAAACACAGAGTTTATCATTTCCAAAATAGGGTAACAGGTTAGGCGGGGGCAGGTGTCAGGTTACTTTGTGGAAGAGTAGGACCTGAGGGTAGCAGTGAAATTTTATGTTGTCTCATCGGAGCTTTCTGCTTGCTTACAAGAAGAATACACAACCAATGTAGACACAGCTATAGGTGGGCACCGCAGAGAGGAAAATATGGACTCTGTCTCTGTCTTAGGATCTTACAACTCCTTTTCTGACTTTGAAGAATTTAGCAAATGTCTCCACTTAAAAAATTACTGTTTATTGCCCCCCTTGAAATAAAATTTAAGGTCTCCCCAAATCTCCCCATAAGTTGCTGTTCTAGCCAGCAGAACTAGTTGATAGCCTGCTGAATGTGATTGACTGCAGCCAGGAAATGGTTTCCCTTTCCTTGTAGCGATTCTTACTTCCGAGTGCTCTTGTCCCACCCCCGTGCCAGCATCTCGGGACAGATCCTACCGCGTTCTGGTCACTTTCTGACATGAGTCATGCCTTCTTTTCAAGCATTAAAAGCATACTTCAGACTAACATCTTTCTCCTGCATCCAATTCAAAACTCCTCTTTCCCATACGTAGTCCTCAAGTCAGGGCTGCCCTGACTTGGGGGCCTCACTTTGTGGCCTTCTGGCCACCCCGGTGTCCTGATAGACCTCAGAAAACTCTTCCCATGAGCTCTCTCAGAGTCTGGTCTTGGCTCTTTTCTCCCAGAAAACCACATGACTGGTCCCTTCTCAGCCTTTGAGTTTGTTTCAACATCTGCCCTCTGTCGATGGACCATGGCCTCCAGGAAACCTCAGCTTGCCTCTCATAGTCTGTAGCTGACTTTGAGCTGACAACGTTCACATTGAGCATAGTCTCCTTTGGAGCCAGTCGATTGTGTATGTCAATCACAGCAACATCTGGACTAGAGTTTGGCCAGACAACAGGGCACCACAGTACATGAGCCCCATACACTCGGATGAAACAGTGACTTCAAGCTGAGCTGAAAGGTTCTCTGTGTGTGTTGTTGGCGAACCCTGCACATCCACCCTGCGAAATATACTTGACCAGCCACCACTGATGTTTCTCCATCACCACTGCTGTCGGATTCCAACCTTTAAAATGTTTCTGTACCATTCACATTTGTTTTAGTTCTTTCATGACATTTCTCGTTCTTTCTGTGTTTTCCAGGGCCTACAGAGACATTTGTAGATCAGTTCTCCATTGTGCGCATGCAGCAAACGAGTGAAGGTACATGGCAGTAGTCTATACTTGCCATTTTTTATTGGAATCAACTAAGGCTTTCCAGGGTTCTGGGATTGGCGAGTAGTCACATAGCTGGAAAACAGAGGGACAGGACTGGTCTTTGGAATTCCACTTCAGTGCTGCGCATCAACTTTACCCTCTCTCGGAGAACGGCACTCAGGTAGTCTGTACAATTGTTTTCCAGGACAGTTTGGGTTTTGTCAAGCAGCCAGCGAACCCCTAGATCAGCAGTTCTTCACTGTGGTCCCTGGACCAGCAGTACCAGCACACATCCTGGGAACAGTTGGGCAATGCCGGTTCTCAGGCCCCACCCCAGACCTACTGAATCAGACCCTCGGGGGTGAGTGCAGTCTGTGTTCTGACAGGCCCTCCAGGTGACTCGGCTAGAGGCTCACACTCGGAAACCACTGGCTTCAGCAACAATGAGACCTGCTCCTTGCTGTTCTTCACTCCCTCTGACACATGTCGGGAAAGCAGGGGCACACATGACCACCTACGGCGAGGCTCTCTCGTGCAGCTAAATGGTAGCAAGCAAGGTCAGTTCGCCCAGGTGTTGCAACTTCACGTGCTGTACCTTGAATTAAGGTAATGAAACCTGTCTTTCAACATAGCATCAAAGACAGGAATGCCTTCTTATGTTCACCTTGAATTTCCCCCAATTAAATAGCCTTTACCTTCCCACAGGAAAATAGAGATTAGCTAGGATTTCATAATAGGCTTTTCTCACAGAGGACATGAATGAATGAATGAATCCATTTACACACCATCTATGCAGTGTTTAAAGAATTCCGGTGATGCTGTGGATTTGGCATTGGGCCGCTCATCACAAGGTTGGCGGTTCAGACCCCCCAATCTGATTCTCAGGAGAAAGATGAGGCTGTCTGCCCGGTAAAGATTTATAGTCTTGAAAAGCCTATGTAGAGTCCCAGCTGACTCGATGGCAGTGGGTTTGGATGTAGTGTCGACCACTGGCCCGGCACTGAAGTTGGGTTATAATAATGTAATACAGACAGGTAGAAATATTTTTATAAATAATGTGATGGTGACAATGAGAGAATTAAGCACATGATATGAGTGATATGGAGAAGGTAGAATTGTGTGTGTTGTTTAGGGAGAGCTGACAGCAATGCTGGAGAAGGGCCGGGATTGTCTTCCTAAGACGTTTGCGCTCAATTCCAGTGGCTAGTGTTTCCCCAAATGTACAAACCACAGAACTCTGGTAAAAGGGACATGGATAGATTTTTCCCTTTAAACAAGCAAACAAACAAAAGATTTCTCTAATCAAATAAATGTGGAAAAGCACTGAATGCATTTAACTGGGTTCCTTTTCTATGCGGAGCACTCTGGGCTGATGCATGTTGAGACTTTCCAAGGTAGAATTCATGGGGAACATTCTGATGAGCGCCTTCAGCATCTACACTCTCTCAGGAATGGACTTTGGACGGTGGCATTGTACACAAAGAGGCAAGGTTATGTCGTTCTCTTCCTCTGAAGTCAAACCCCATGTCCTAAAGCCTCTCAACCTTCCTCATGTCACAACCTTTTCATACAGTTCCTCAGGTGGTGGTGACCCCCAACCACAAAATTATTTCCATTGCTACTTCATCACTGTCATTTTGTGACTGTCATGAACCAGGAGACCCCTGTGAAAGGGTCATTTGACCCCCAAAGGGGTGGCAACCCCAGGTTGAGAACTGCTGCTCCAAGGCTTTCCACATCCACTGTGCCTGCCTTTCTGACCTTGCCTCCAATCACCTCTTTTTGGGTCCCAGGTGAGATAGTTTATTGTGCCAAACTGGCCAATACACACATGTGCGGTTAATTTAAGGGCGGAGGGATAAATGGCTCAGTGAGCCTCGCCTTTCTAGTTCTTGGGTCTCCTGCTTTTTGATGGTCAGACCAGAGTGCAGCTGCTTTAGCCAATTCCATGCTTCAGCTGGCAAGGTTCACTTCCTGCAAGACATCCCTGAGGAGAAGCTGCATGGACGTACCCCGATGCAGCTCTGGGTGCTGGAGCAGCTGTGTGGAGATCCCTGCCAGTGCTGAGATGCTTACACATTCATTGATTTGGCTTTCCTCCTGCAGTCGGCATCATTGCATGTGTTTTGTGAGATGGAGGAGAACTTTGTGGATTGGTGTCAGACAACATTAGCTAGGCTAATGTTGGACTTGTCACCTTGGGCAGCACTGGGTTGGGATGTTTTCTTGATGTGCACTTACCCTTTATATAAAACTCTCTCTTATACATGAGTTTCTGCGGAGTTGTTTCTCTAAAGTACCTAGACTAACACACCAGGCACACTCCTTCATTTACATGCTCTCAATGGCTGCCCTCAGACTACACTGGCAGAGTGGATTGGTTGCCAAAGAGAAGAGTATGTTCTGTAAAAGTAGATTTACTATATGATCCTTTCATAAAAAAGTCTCTCCAACCCTGCTTTGTGAGATTGCCAGTGTTTGCTAGTCTGTCTGCCCTTAGATGTAATGGTCCTAGATACAGGGCTTGTGCCTGGTCAATTTGACCCATTGATCTTCACATCTCCAGTATCCAGCACAGGAGACAGCCAACGGATGTTTAATGAACGATTGGATGGAATCATCCTTGTATAGGTAATAACAGGCATCTATATAGGGCTTTACAGAGTCTTGGGGGTTGTGGACATTGTGCCTTGGGCTGTTACCTGAAAGGTCAGCACCAGTTCTAAATCCCCAACTGTTCCAAGAGAGAAAGACAGGGCTTTCTACTCCTGTACGGAGTGAAAGTCTCAGAAACCCACAGGGGCAGTTCTACCCTGCCCTATCGCGTTACTATGAATTGGAATCGACTCAGTGGCAGTGAGTATATTTGTTTGTTTTTGCTTACACAGGACTTTGTTTCACATATACAATCTTATTTAGTCATCATTCTGACCCTCTGGGATAGAATGCCATGTCCTTGTTTTATGTAGGAGGAAGCAGAAACTCAGAGAAGCTAAGCAATTCTTCCAAATCAACACAGCCCAGAGCGAGGGTTAGGAATGGGTCTTCTGCAGCCAAATCCCATCTCTGTCCCACTGCCTGCAACTGTCTTCCACCACCGCTCTTGCTACCAGATGCCTGCGTCAGCGTGACTCATTTGTCCTTTGAGGGAGTCTCCCTGCCGAGGGTCTTTCTTATGTCACCTCCTCTTCCTGTTCCAGCTGCCTTCCTCACTCCCATTCTAGTCTCTTGTGTTTTCCTCCTCGCTCACTGCTGTCCCCAGGACAATTTGTGGTTCCATCACCGAGGGTACCTGTTTTCCAGGGAGCCAGGGCCCCGTGACTACACTAATGCTTAGTCATCCGTATTTGGGCGAGTTATTTTGCACAAACAGAAGAGGCTGAAGGTGCAGGAGAAGAGAGCTACCCTTTAGGCCACTTGCGAGCCACCAGGATGCACAGGCTCCTCCGTCAACAGACAGGGCTGAATGCCAGGAGACTGGGGCTCCTCAGACCCCCTCATAGCGCAGCGTAGCACGTGAGGCCCGCAGAGCAAGGCATGCTGGTCTCTCACCTGGGACTCTCGAGAGCTGGCTTAAGGCTACTATTTACAGGAAGAGTTATGCTGAGCATCCCGGAGAGAAAATGAAGTCATTGCTTGCTTGCAAGTGATTTATTCTTTCATTAATAACATATTTGCTATCTTTTCCAATGATAAATTAGGTCCTCATGGCAAATGCTTTTGTTAACCTGCTCAGAGGGGAGGCCCATGCTCCATGAGTGAGCTGTCAGTTTTCCTAGCACTCATGTTTGGTCAACTGACACATTCTCGCAAACTCATCACTAACTGAACTATCTTTGAACCTGATTTCTGGGCTGTCTAATTGTCATATGAAATGAGGCAAGCCTCCAGAAGGGGTTGTTTATAACTAGAAATTTGGCTTTTGAACGTGGTACAATATGCAAAAGAAATTTCGCGTGAGAAAAAAAATCCAACACCTTCTTTATTGAAGTTACTATACAAGGTCCAGATATGAGTCTTGTAGAATAAAATCTGAGGTCAGAAACAGACTTGCACATGTGGAGTTTTGCCTGTGGCTGATACTCTAAAATGTAGCACACTATATTGAAGCAAGGAAAAGGACCTTTATTAACTATCTACTGTTTGTTGTTGTTCCCCACTTTATCTTATTAACAAGAACCTTGTGACACAAGGTCATGGTCATCATCCGTTTACATGGTAATTAACTTGACTAAAGTTAGGGCTCCAATCCCCATTTTCTGCCGCAGCATCCAATCAGTTTCTGACTGCACATTACTTCCATTCTGAGACTAGAATAAATATATATTAAGAAAAATGATCAAGAACATCAAATTTACCAAAAATATAAAACCACTTAGAAAGAATACTTGGGACCTAGGCAAGATTCTGGGTCCTCAAAGGTCACCAGAACACAATGCCTTGCCCAGTGGAGTGAGCCGGGAAGGGGATCGGAAGCTGGAAGTGAGGAGGATGCTCTGCATCTAGCTGCCTCCTCTCAGTGAGGTCTTGACTCCTGCTTTGTTCACAGCTTTACAATAGCCATTCTTATTTCTGTGTTGAAAAGTGAAGAATCAGGATTTTTTTTGTCTTGCCATTTAGCTTAGAGAGGCAAGTTTTAAAAACCAGTTATTATTTGAAACCAAGAAACCATTTTCTTCTTCTTTTTAGATAAGCTCTTTATATTTCTGCCCATACCCAACTGTCAACTGCCTCGTTGGGGTACCCTGCTTCTTGAGCTCAGTGAGCTGTGACCCTTCCTGTTTCCAGTCAACAGATTGTCAGTGATGCTGGTGGTCTGGCCCTTTGCACGGTGTCTTTGTGACTCTCTAGCTTCCTACCCCCGTGTTTGGGCGGAGCTTTTGATTGGTCTGGCCAATGGGCAAGGGGTAGAAGTGATTATGTGTTGCTTCTGTTCTGGGGCATTCAGAAAAAATCATTTTATTGGTGGCTTGTACAACTCTTATCACAAACCATACATCCATCCATTGTGTCAAGCACATTTGTACATTTATTGCCATCGTCATTCTCAAAACATTTGCTTTCTACTTGAGTCCTTGATATCAGCTCTTCATTTCCCCCCTCCCTTCCTCCCTACAAACCCTTGATAATTTATAAATTATTATTATTTTTCCATGTCTTGCACTGTCCGATGTCTCCCTTTACCCCCTTATCTGTTGTCCATCCCCCTGGGTGGGGGGTTATGGGTAGGTGATTGTGATCAGTTCCCCCTCTCTCCCCCACCTTCCCCTTCCCCTCCTGGTACGGCTCATTATTGGTCCCCAATCCTACCTGACACATCTGGCTAGACCAGTGCATGTACATGGGTACGGATCAGAGCTGGAAACACAGGGAATCCAGGACAGAGAAACTCCCCGGGACCTCTATTGAGAGTATTGCAGGGCATTTAATGGTGAGTGTGAGACTTTAGAGCAACAGCTGCCAGTGTCCCAAGGGAAGCAGATTGCTTACCCTGCCTCTTTGAGCAGCGGTGGCAAACAGAGAGCATCCTGGGTAGCCTAGGACCCACTTGCATTGTAAGCCAGAAGGAAACACTTGTTGTTCGAAGACACCAAGATCATGGGAATTTTTTTCTGTTTTGTTATTACAATATAATTTAGACTATCCCGACAGACACTGTAAGATTTTATCCAATGGGTAAATCTGAGTTAGCTTCTAGTCTCATACTGGCTTCTAAGATCTAAATCCCAATAAAAGCTGCTTAGTTCCTATGCCTTTGTACCCTGCCTTTGACTCACTTACTCTTAAGTCCCGAATATACATTTCTCCCCCATCTTTTTAAGAAGCAAATTAATTTGCTTATGTGCTTTTAACTGTATTTCATATTTATAGTAGTAAACATTATGTAGGTGAAAGAATATTGGACTGTTAGTCAGGCTTGGGTTCCAGTCCTGACTGTACTGCGTTATAACAATTTGAGTAGCTTGCTGAAAATAATCTTCCTGGTCAGTGGGAATTTACCATTTGCCTATCTGTTTGTCATTCTGTAGTAGCTTGTGTGTTTCTGTGATGTTGGAAGCTATACTATTGGTATTTCAGATACCAGCAGGGTTAGCTATGGTGGCCAGGTTTCAGTAGAACTTCTAGAGTATGACGTACTAGGAAAAAGGATATGATATTCTATTCTTAATAAAGCAGCCAGTGAAAATCTTAGGAATAGCAGTGGGATATTGTTTAATAAGCATAGGAAGGTTGGAAGACACTCAGAAATATAACGGTTGAAGAGCTACATCCTCAAAATGCAGTCAACTTTAATGACAGGATGGAGCAAAGGTTGGGGGCCTTCATTTGCTGATGTGGCAAGTAAAGAAAAAGCAGCTATAAGTGTCCATTAAAAATAGTAATGTCCAATATATGAGGTAAGAATCTAGGAAAATTAGAAAGGAGTCAAAAAGCAAATGAAATACTTGAAGATAGACAGGCTAGACATTAGGGAAGTGAAATGGGTTGGTTTTGACTATTTTGAGTGAGAAAATCATCTAAATATGGTCCTAATATAAGGAACCCTGATGGTGGAGTGGGTTGCACATTGGGCTGTTCACGGTAAGGTCAGCAGTTCAAACCCACCAAGTGCTTTGAGGGAGAAAGATGAGGCTTTTTGCTCTCATAAAGATTTACAGACTCGGAAACCCAAAGGAGCAGTCCTCCTTTGTCCTATATGGTTGCTATGAATTGGGATTGACTTGATGGCCGTGAATTAAAAAAAAAAAAGTCTATGTTGAGAATGACAGACTGAAGAGGAATGACACCGCATTAATAATTATTAAGAACTTTTAAATATCTAGCCTGCAGTTCAATGCTAGAAAGACCAAGACCAGATCCCTGTACCCCACTCCCCCCAAATAAGAAAGACTAGTTAAGTTTATTTATAAACCACTAATATTAATGGTGAAGAAATTGAGTATTTTTACTAATTTCTGCAGTCTGAAACTGATAAGCCTGCAATAGAGATGCATTGACAATTACCGGCGATTAGAATTGAAAAGTTGTAAATAAAAAAGAAGGATCAGTAATTTGAAAATATGGCGTTGGTGGGAGCAATGACACTGGAAATCGCATGATAGAATTTTCTAAGGCTAAAAACCTAAGCCTTAGAAATACCTTTTGGGAATACCTTTTCTTCTCCCCCCCGCGAGCCCCCCCCCCTATAAATGGCTACTGTACATGAGTACCTCACCAGATAGAATCCACAGGCATCAAGTTGACTACATCTATGTAAAAAGACATGGGCCCATTGCCATTGATTCAATTCTGACACAAAGCAACTCTACAGGACAGAGTAGAACTGCCCTCTTGGTTTTGAGGCTGTGTATCTTTAGGGGGGCAGAAAGTCTCCTCTTCCTCAGGGAGTGACTGGTAGATTCCAACTTGTGACCTCATGGTAGAAGTCCAATGGGGAACCATACTACACCACCAGGGGTCCACAGAGAGGCTGAAGTTCAATATTATCAATCAGAACAAGAACAGGACTGACTGGAGAACAGACTGTGGATTGTTCATATGAAAGTTCAAGTTGAAGCAGAAGAAAATCAAAAGTAGTTCACGAGAGTCAGTTTGTTCTTGAGTACATTCCACTAGAATTTAGAGTGTAGACTTAACGTTGAATATTAATATCCAGATGAATTAGCAGACCACATCAAGGATATTGTACATGAAGAAACCAAGATCATTAATAAGACAGACAAGGGAGTAGGGGAAAGACCAAAGAGGATATTAGAGTAGACGCTGAGACTTGCTCTTGAATGTAGAGTAGCTAAAAGAAAAGGAAGAAAAGATGGAGTGAGAGACAGAAGGTGCCAAAGATTGGATCAAGAAGACCTGGAGAACCGGCATGAAGCAGGGAACCAGTAGAGGGGTCTGAGGGACTGGCCCCAATCCCAACTACATGGACAACCCCTCCTCCCCGCAGAAGAATTCACTTCAGAGGACAACACTGAAGCTACAGCTCAGAAGGACATGTCTGAGCAGAGTACACAGGAGCAAATATAGGGGGAGGAAGAGAGAGTGAAACACATACTAGCCCACCAAGCCTTGAGGATGATATCCCTGCTCAGAGCAGCCAATGTACAGAGAGGACCATAGTGCCAAACCCACTATGAGACACGGCGTCCCTCACTGACCCATAGAGCTACGTGGGACAACACTGGAGATGCCTGATCTGACCCCACCACACCAAGGCAAAACACTAAGGGCATGCAACAGAACAGCAAGGGGAGCAGAGCAACGAAGTCCCCAGGGAGTACCAAAAATAGACTTTGGGGGCCAGGGCATGGCACCCCATCAGACTCGACCAGAAAACACTCTTAAAGGTCAACAAACAGACCTTGAACTATTTACAGGCTTTTCTTTGTTGTTGCTTTTTTTTTTTGTTTCTTTTGTTGCTTTGCCATGTTTTGTGTGTGCATATTATTATCTCTGCAGGTCTATCTAGATAAGATAGGCAGGATAAACAATCTGGAGGAGAAAACACCAGGACTGAAGGTTCCAGGGGGACTCTCAATGCAAGACACATGGAATCCAGGACAGACAAACCCCTCAGGAACAGTTATGGGAGTAGCAATACCATGAGGGGGAAGATGTGGGGAGAAGGGGGAGAAAAGAGGAACCATCGCAATGATCTTGATATATTAATCCACTCCCCCTCCCCAGGGGGATGAATAACAGAAATGTGGGTGAAGAGAGATTGCGAATGGTGTAAGATATGAAAATAATAATAATTTATAATTAATCAAGAATTCACGAGGGTGGGAGGGTTGGGCAAGGAGGGTCAAAAGAGCTGATGCCAAGTGCTCAACTAGAAAGAGAATGTTTTGTAAATGACGTTGCTTGATACAATTGATGCATGGTTGTTATAAGAGCTGTCAAAGCCCCCAGTAAAATGATTAAAAAATTAAAGCAGACCCCTCTAACTAAGGCAGTTAGGTCAAGACCATGCAGACCCTAGTACCCCAAGTCCTATTTAGGGCACACTTAGGCAAGTCCCTAAGGACTAGGTGATCCCTTCCTGGGCTGGCTTGGAGGGTGGTAACAATCCACTCCCCCACGCACTCTGCCTGCCTGAAGACAAAGCGTTGGCTTTCCAAAGCTATTGTACTGCAAGTTGATGGCCGAAAAGAGTTTACCGAAGGCTGACTCTGTGTGGAGACGCAAAAGGCGATTTAGAGTTTTCACCACAGCCTACCGCAAACCTAGTACTCAGAATGTCAGTTCTAATAGAGAAGAGCAGAGGTCTGCCGGTGGACGCATCTCAGCCTGCCACATAGACCTACGGAAAATTTGCCCAAGGCCATTGGGGGAAATCCTCAGGTCAAAGTGATCCACAGTGGGAGAGAAGTCCTCGTCCAGGAGCTCTCCCAGGCTCAGTTTTCAGCTGCGAGCAGCCCATGGGACGCGTGGCTCTGTCACGCAAGGATCTGAGAGCAGCCCATGGGACGCATGTTCACCCTCTACAGTCAGAGCAGCACAGCCTCCTGGCCACCACAGTGGTTGTGTGGAGAGTGGTGTAAAACCTTTCCAACTAGAACTTTTCTAAAATATCTCAGCTGACTGGTCCGCAGCTTCTTGTCTAAACATAAATAACTTAACATCCAGCCTGTCACAAAAGACAAGGACTCAGCATGGAACCGGTCAGGCCTCCTACATGTGACAAAATTCTACTCTTACTAGAATACGGACTTCAGATAATAGCAGAGACCTGTAGGGAGTGGGGCTGTCCATTCTTGTCCTAACAAGCCAAATGAACCAGTTATGATTCCGGGGCACCTGAACAATCAGTTCATTGGATAAACTGCAAAAGGTCATTTACAGTGGACATACCCCATCACCTGGTGTTCACACCTGGGTGTGAGCAGAACCTGTCCCAGATTTCTACCAACAGAACATGGCAAAGGGGTGGTATGCCATTCTGCAAGTGTCTTATGTGACATGACTCTACGTCACGCTCCTGCAGACCACGAGGAAGTCAGCTGGTGTGCGTGTAACCTGCCCACAGCGAACCCCACCCTGAGACCAAGGTCCTCTGATCCCATGCGCCACAAGCAGATAATTTCTGTCAATATCCTGATGAGCATGGAAGCAAATTCTTTCCCAGCCAACCCTCCAGCTGAGGCTGCAACCCAGCAGGCAGCTGGCTGGGCTGTTAGTTTGGGAGACCCTGATCCGAGTCCTTAAGTCGGACCCTAACAACTGCCCACAGCAAGTGTGATGGGTTGTATGTGTATATTTTAAGCTCCAGGTTTTTCTAAGGTGCTGCATAATAGAATACAGCCAGTACAGTCATGCATATGCTTTCTGCTGGGCACTGTCCTGGGCACGGCTGTCATATTCGCTTGGTGAGGCCATGGGTCCATGCCCTGGACTTACAACTCCATGGCCAGGTCCATACAGCGGAAGAAGCAGTTATTTGTACCCCAGGGAGTTGAGGAACGTGTCACAGCCCCCACCAGGTGAACCCGGAATGTTTGAGCTCAAACGGCATGAGCTCACTTCACATTCCCAGCAATATCTACACGGTGCATTCAAATGAGAGCACCCTGCATATGAATAGCATTCACGTTTGAAATGTTCATTTAAAAATCTCATCAAGGAAAAAAATAGTTGCACCATCGCGGAAGAACGCCATATTAGGAATATTTTGACAAGGGATTTTCGGCTCAGCTTCCTCATCTTAGTGAAAGACACACCTGCGCTTCCCTCCCACGCAGGGTGGGAAAGAACTGCTTGCGTGCAAGAGCCCAGAGGAATTAAACAGCTGTTGGCAACGTCACCGAGGAGGGGTTCCCTCACCTAACTGCCAGTCTCCATGGTGACTGCCAGCCTCGGCCTACAAACAGTTACCTCGACTGCATTACACAGCCCTGCGGAACTCCCACGGAGGGAATCCTTGTTGATGCCTGGTTGCCATGGTTTCTCCTCCGTCACGATCCACTCGGTCATTGGCTCAGTGTGGGGTATGCAGGCATGCCCGTCTATGAACGTGTGCGCTGGTGCTGAGGACATGCTACCCTTTGTTCATGGGGGTAGCAAACCCCCCCCAAAACCAAAACAAAACAAGGGGAAACTGGTGGAGCCATTGTGATGAGAATAATATAGTAACCCCTTCCCCAGGGAAGGGTTTGTGGGTGCTCGCTGGTTCCTGATGGATGGGTGGGAAACGCACAGTGTGACGAGTCTCCGCAGAGAAGAGCACATCAGCAGACACGACGATGTAGAATTTTAAACGGGCTTGATAGAAAAGAGCTCAATGGTTGGGTCCGTTTTGCTCACTTTCCAAAGCCAGGCACCTTTGGACGGGAAAGTAGTGCATTTTCATAACAATTGCTCCAAAATGAATCGCTTCCACAGCCCCGAGGGTGTAGCCGTCTCATCCAGAATGTCAGGGGCATGGAACTTTGCGTTGGCGTCCATGTTGCTTCTCAAAGTTCTAGCTGTGTTTTTATTACAAACTGGCAGTGGTGTGATTTGGAAGCCTTAAGCTCCTCACACTCCAAAGTGAATGCACATCGTCCTGCAGACCTTGTGAAAACACAGATTCTGATTCTGAGGATGAGGTTGGAGTTCCATACGTGTAAAATCCCACCCCAACCCCAACCCCAACCCCAACCCCAACCCCAACCCCAACCCCAACCCCAACCCCAACCCCATCCCCATCCCCATCCCCATCTCCCTCCCAGCCAGGTGATGCAGATGCTGACGGTACTAAGCAGTATGTGAGCTCTAAGGGGTCCTCCCTAGACTATTGAAGCATGTGGAGAAGACGGAAGGTTTTCAGTAGTGACTGCATGGATGCACAATAAGACGCTCCTTGCATGGACCAGGGACTCGATAAATCGTGACTTCCTCCTCGGCAGTGTTTCCATCTTCATTCGTTCATGAAATGGTCACAATAAGCTCACAAGGTAGTTAGGGTAGAAACAGGACGTGATTCCTGTTTCAAAGCTAAGACGGCTAAAGTTTAAAAGGGTGAATACTTGCCCGACTCCTAGAGCTAATGGACACAAAGGCAGGAATGGGAACGTTCTTTCTACCACACCACGCTGCGAGCCTTTATGTCCACGTTCGGAACGTCACTTAATTGCTTCAAGATGAAAACCATCCCGTCTTACTTTAGAAAGGGGTGGGGTGGGGGGGGGGGGGAGGAGAGGATTGAAATAACCTGGCACAGATATTCCTCTTAAAAAAAACCCAAAAAAAGCTCTATAGGCCAATCTCCCAAAGGTAGATGCAAAAACCCTAAATAAAATATACGATATTATTAAATCAAATCCAGGCATGTATTTGAAGAATAATACAGAATGACTAAGTAGAGTTTATTCCAGGAATGTAGGATAGTTTAAAGAAATCTATTAGCATAATTCATCACATCAATAGGTCAAAGGAGAAAAACCATATGATCATTGCAGAAATGACAAAAAGACATTTGATAAAATTCAAGAGTCATTCAAGGTTTAAAAAAAAATGTTGGGAAGTGAAAGCCATATCTTCTAATGGGAGGAAGGATAACAAGAGTCTGTCCGCTACTTCATGAGGGAACATGAGGGATAAGACACAACTGCCAACCCACATTCCTGTTATTAACCTGGTTATAGAAATGTTAATGGATGCAATAAGATAGGAAAAATAAATCAGATAGAAATGGCCGAAAGGGGGAAATCATACTATAATTACTTTCAGCTGCTAAAATTTTCTTTAAAAAAATCCAAAGGACTTATTTTAGAATTAATACACAGATTCAATTGTAGCAATGACCAATCCTACAATCTGATTTTAAAAACTCATTCAGATTGTGTGACCAAAATGATGTAAATATCTACTGGTCAATTTAATAAAAAGCATTCACTCAACTCCACACTTTTACAGGACCAAAAAGTCACTGCTGGTTGACCCTAAGCAGCGCAGAACTGCCTACTGTGAGTTTCTGAGACTGTCGATCATGACGAGAACAGAAAGCCCCATCTTTCACCTTCAGAGAAGACTGGCGGAGTCACACTGCTGACCTGTGGTTCGCAGCTCTTCACATCACCCACTTGGAATAGGTGGAGAGAGATGCCATGCTCTTGTGTCTCAGTCAGACTCTATTAAGATGGAAGCCTCCCCCTATTTTACAGACTGAATACCTTTTCAAAACTTCACTGGTAATCTTGGAACTAGAGAAAATCATTCCTAAGTCCAGCTAGAAAAATAAATGCATGAGAAGATCAGGAAAAGATTGACAAAGAAGAATAATGTGGATCAACAGGCTCCACCAGACTTTTAAATGTGCTGTAAACTTACAAGAAGTAAAATACTGCTGTTCCGGTCCTAGGAGAGGGAGGTAGGGCAAAGAGGCAGAATAGAGAGCTCAGAAATGGCCCTAAGTGTATCTAAGTGTGTATATTTAAGAATTCACTAAGTGGCAAAGGCCATTTATTTTCTAAGAGAAATAGTGGTAAACTAACAGGTTAATTATGCAAAACCAATTAAGCTGAATTTCTGCTTTATGTTATAGACAACGGTTGTGTTCAAGAGTTAATGCTTCTAAAAAATTTTAATCGGAAATATATATGAGAAATCAGAAAATGCTAATACCTTAAACTAACTGAAAATAAACCATTCTTGTACTGAAAGAAGAGCGAACAAACTGGAAAATACATTAAAAACATATGATAGGCCAGGAATCAATATTTTAATACAGCAAAGAGATTTTATAATGCAATTAGAAAAAGATTAACTCAACATTATTTTTAAAAAGGAGGCCCAGTGACGAAGTTGGTTATGATTTGTCCCGCTATATTCAAGATCAGTAGTTCAAACTCACCATCTGCTATTTGCGAGAAAGAAGAGGCTTCCTGCTCTTGTAAAGATTTACAGCCTCGGAAACTCAGGGCTGGTTCTACCCTGATCTGTCGAGTTGCTGTGGGTTGAAGGTGACTTGGTGGCAGTGAGTTTGTGTGAGACATTATAAAAGTGGAAAACCAATGTGAAGTTTCTAAAACCAAATAGTAGATCAATGAACTCAAAGGTATATAAACATGTTCAGCTTTACGATTAATCAGAAGTTCTCAAATATGGGATATATATAGAGCGCATGAAGTTGGCAAATGCTCTAACTCCATTAGGCTGTTTGGGAAGTGACACTCTTGTATGCTAGTAGAAACACAGACTGGTCAAAGTTTTTGAAAAGTAACTGCCGATATATACCAGAAGTCTTAAAATATGATTTTTCTTCAGCCAAGAAGGAGCCATCTGTGTGCTGTGGGTTAGGTATTGTCTGCCAATCACAGGTCAGCTGTTTCAACCCACCAGCTGCTCCTCAGAAGACAGGTGAAGCTTTCTTCCGTAACAAATTACAGTCTCAGCAAGACCTGTTTAGGGTTGCTAGCCCTCACAACCCACTGATGGGTTTGAATCGGCTGTTTTGATGTTATTTGTTTGTTTGTTTGTTTTTGGTCTTTAACAGAGTAATTTCACCTCTACAGATGATTCCAGAATAAGTAAATAAATCACATAAAAATGTTCACAAGAAATATGCCATATATACATATGAATGTGTTTCATAGTGTTATTTATAATAGAAAATAATCAATATTCTTTCATAGGAAATTAAATAAATCAATTATGGTAAATCTATTTAATCATCTACCATGAGGCCACCTTGACACTTTTGCTATTTTGGTCCATAAAGCATGGAGAGCTTTTCATAACAACCCCAAACTGAGGTGCGTTGTCTTTTAAAGAGGCAGGTGAGAGTCAGCGTTTCATTCTTAGGAGTGGAGTGATACAGATGAAGTGAGGCTTCGGGGAAAGTTTTTCACCGCTGAGAGTGGGCTGGCCCAAACGAGCGCGGATTTGAAGAGAGGGAGGATCACATCGGAATCTGTGTAAGATTTCTAGGGCATGTTCTGGAGATGGTTTGGCAAAAGCACGTGAGGGCTGGCAAACCGGTCCAAGATGAATCATCAGGAAGAAGGGGTGGAGAAATCAAGAGAATGCCAGCCTTTCCGTATAGGGTGAGCCTTAGAGACAAAGGACTGATGATGCAAACCAGTCACAAAAAAGTGGATGAGCGCAGTTGTCAAGGTGAATCATCTTAATGAGCACATAACCACACAAGGTGAATCTTGAATGTTAGGGATATCAGTAGAGAAGCGAGGCTGGGATGGAGGCTTGAGTTTCCATTAACCATCTCCTAACCAGGTACCAGTCATTGTATCTGCTTCTCACGGTGATCAGTTGAAATAGACATGGTAGGCATCATTCCAACCCTGTTGGTTGATGCCAGTGAGTCAATTCCAACTCACACGGACACTAGGAAATGTTGCCCAGTCTTAGGGCATCTTTACATTCCTTGTCATATTTCAGCCCATTTTGGCAGTCACTGTTTCAACCCATCCCTCTGAGGGTCTTCCTTTTTCATTAAGGATGGTGTCATTCTCTAGGGACTGGTCCCTCTTGATAGGATGTCCATCTTCGCTTCCAAGGATTTGAGTCATATTCTGGCTGTACTTCTCTCCAAGACAGATTTTTTTTTTCATTTTTCTGGTAGTCCATGACATAGTATTCTTGACCAGCACCACAATTAAAATGCATCATTTCTTCTACAATCTTCCTTACCCACTGTCCAGCTCCCACATGTATGTAAGGAGACTGAAGATGCTCTTGCTTGCCTCAGGCACATCTTAGTCCTAAAAGTAACACGATTGCTTTCTAACACTTGGAACACGTCTTCTGCAGCATTTTTGCCCTATGCAGTACTTCATTTAATATCCTGACCTACTTCCATGGGCACTATGGATCCAAGGAAACTGAAATCTTTTATAACTTCACTATTTTTTGCTTTTATCATGATACTCCTTATTGGTCAATTTGTGAAGATTTTCATTTTCTTTTTGTGGGGCGTAATTCTTGCAGAAGGGTGTATTAGTAAAGTGAAAGGATTCAACCCTGACACATGTATTCCCTGATTGTAAACCATGCAGTATCTCTTTGTTCAGTACCAACAACTGTCTCTTGGTCTATGTACAGGTTCTGCATGTGCACAAATGAGGGTCGGAAATTCTCTTCCTTTGTATTCGCCACAATTTCTTGTTATCCACACAATATCTTTTTGTAGTCAATAAAACATTGGTAGACAGCTTTCAGGTAGTCTCTGTTTTCTGCCTCAATCCACCTGACATCAGCAGTAATATCTTTTATTCCACACCCCTTTTGAATCTGACTTGATTTCCTGGCAGTTTTATTGATGTAGTGTTTTAACCGTTTTAAAAATTATCTTCATAAATGTTTGACTTGTGTATGATTATTAATGATCTTCAGTAGGTTATGCATTCGGTTGTTTCACCTTTCTTTGGGATAGCCATGGATATGGATCTCTTCCAGTCACTTGGCCAGGTAGCTGTCTTCCCAATGTGTTAACACACACAAACAACTGCCTCCAACGTAACATCCCTTTGTTGAAACATCGCAGTGGGTGTTCCATCCAGTTTAGGAGCCTTTTGCTTTTTTCCCACCAAAACCAGTTTCAAACTAAGTGGTGGAAATTCTCACTGCAGTTTGGACTTCTGCCTTTAGGAGCATAGAGTCTTGATTATATGCTACCTCCTAAAAGTCTGCGCACAGACCAATTCTTTTCGGCACGGTGACTATGTATTCCTTGATCTTCTTTCGATTCTTCTTTGTTGTAAAATATATCGACGTTGTTGTGGTAAAGTGCCCTCCAGTCAGTTCCTACTCATAGCAACCCTATCTTTCAACAGTGTAACTTGAGGTTTCTTTCGTTCTTTCAGCTTGAGGAAAGTCGAGTATGTTCTTCCCTTTGATTGACTAACTCTAAGTCGTCTTCTTCTTCTTTAAATCATCTTATTGGGGGCTGGTACAACTCATCACAATCCATCCATCCATCCGTCCATCCATCCATCCATCCATCATGTCAAGCACATTTGTACATTTGTTGCCACCATCATTCTCAAAACATTTTCCTTCTACTTGAGTCCTTGATATCAGCTCCTCATTTTTCCCTTCCTCCCTCCTTCACGAGCTCTTGATAATTTATAAATTATTATTTTTTTTCATGTCTTACACTGTTCGATGTCTCCCTTTACCCACTCTTCTGTTGTCTTTCCCCCAGGGAGGGGGTTATATGTAGATCATTCTGATCGGTTCCCCCTCTTCCCCACCACCTGTCCCTTATCCTCCTGGTATTGCTACTCCTATTATTGGTCCTAAGGGGTTTGTCTGTCCTGAATTCCCTGTATTTCCAGTTCTTATCTGTACCAATGTACATGCTCTGGGCTAGCCAGATTTGTAAGGTAAAACTGGGGTCATGATAGTGGGGGGGGGAGGGGAATCATTAAAGAACTCAAGGAATGTTGTGTGCTTTGTTGGTGCTCTATGGCACATTGACTGACTTGTCCCTTCCTTGTGACCCTTCTGTGAGGGGATGTCCAATTTTCTACAGATGGATGTTGGGTCTTCACTCCAACCCCCGTTGATCACATCGATATAATTGTTTGTTTTGGGTATTCTGATGCCTGATACCAAATCCTGTTGATACCTCATGATCACACAGGCTGGTGTGCTTCTCCCATGTGGACATTGTTTCCCTGCTAGATGGCCACTTGTTTAAATTCAAGTCTTTAAGATCCCAGATGCTGTATCTTTTATTGTCTGACCACCATCAGCTTTCTTTACCACATTTGCTTATGCACGCGTTTTTTCTTTAGCGATTATGTCAGGGAGGTGAGCATCACTGAATACCAGGTTATTAGAGTAAAGTGTTCTTGCATTGAAGGAGGACTTGAGTAGAGGTCCAATGTCTTTCTACTACCTTAATACATAACATTTAAATATATGTACATAGACCTATATCCCTATGGTTATATATTAATATATTTACATGTGTACATGCCTGTATTTATACTTCTGTAATTGTCTTTTGCCTCCTAGTTCTTTCCTCTATTTTCTTTTACTTTCTCCCTGTCCCATTATCATATTTGACCATAATCCACTAAGGGCCCTGCTTTTATATCTGTAATAATGTATGTATCTGAATCATGGTCCCTTCCCTGCTTCTGTAATCCCACCTACAACTGTGGTGTATTGATCTGTGACTGACTGAATTCGTGACAGTTTTCTCTGCGCTCAGTAACTTATTTAAGTGGCCAAGTTTCTGTGAATCTTCAGACACTGTTATGACCCTGTGCTGATGGTCTCTCTTATGTGGATGCTGTGTTATTGTCCTGTTTGAGACTTAACAAACTTGTCTCCATAAGTTATATATGAATTTAGGGTTTCTTCTCTCATCTAGAATACATCCTCCCAGTGGTGGGATTCAAATAATTTAACAACTGGCTCGCTACCCTAATGACTGCTTTATATATAAAAAATGATATATGGGAAGGTAATTTCTCATTTCATAAGGTAACACTGAAGAACAATAAAAGAGATATAGACTACTAGACTATATTATAAGGAAACATTTTAAAATAGTAAAACAAATAATACTTGACAAAAACAATAAAACTTATTTAAGAAAATTCCATATTGCTTCTTGATTCACTTTCATCTGAGGGTCATCAACTGTCTGATTCATCCTTAACCATCTTTTCACGGCAGGAGTAGGATCCCATGCTTTTAGAGGTAGACCAATAGGACAATAGTCACTGTGTGCGACATATTAGCAACTGGTGAATTCTCTTTCCCGAATGTTCTTCTTTGAAAAACCCCTTTCTGCTTCTGCTGGATGTACGGGAATTGTTTTGACAATATTTTAACTCTTTGAACACTTTCAGGAATTACATAATTCACTCATAATATCTCATGGGAATTTGGGGTGTAACACAAAGCTGAAACACATGACAGCGGGCCGCCCCCTTGTTGTTAGGAACTTTTTCTCTTTATGTGATATGTTTGTTTACTGAAGTCATGAATGCAAGGGAATATCATTTCATCAGAAGTATAACAAGGTTTAAGAAATAAATAAATATCACAAGCATAATTCCGTTGATACCTTTTTATGCCTATGAATGGAATGAACATTAGTCTGAGTGTTCACACTACACTGTTGGGTAGATGAATGTTCAAGAAGAATAAGGATTATAAATTTGTGGTTTTCACATTTGGTGGCTGCATAGCTGCCCATTTTAGAGAGAACCCTGGTTATAAGGTCCATTTTAACAATGGGCTCGCTGAACTCAACAAAAAATTTGGTATTGATTTAGCTGAATCCCCATGAACGGGCTGAGTCCCACCACTGTTTCCCTCTCGCCTCAAGATCAGACCACTGACTCCCTTTCTATTCTTAAATCCCAGCTGTTTCCCTGATATGTTTATTGTTCATTTAATCCTCTCTTGAGATCTTGTTTTCAGATGACCAGAGTAACATACTCATGAATTCTCATGTACAAGTGTGTAACATTATTTACTGCTATGGATATGAATAAGCATCCTTCCTCTCAGATGACTGCAGGGATGACCCGGGTGGGAGACCAGGGAAGAACAAGAATGTCTTACTTGGATGGCTTGCAGTATATTACCTGGCTAACCTGGATGGCCTCCTGTAGGCAAGTCAGCTAATCTCTCTGAGGTTCATATGCGGCATCGGTGTTGTTGGTCCTTCATAATGAGTCCGTGCACAAAAGAACGAGACGTTTTCCAATCTGGCCCCATTCTCACAATCATTTCTCTGTTGAAGTGCTTGCCTGCGGCCACTGTGTGAATCCATTTTGTGGAGGGTTTTCTTCTTTCTTGTTGACTCTCCACTCTACCAAGCATGATGTCCTTCTCCAGGGACTGGTCCGCTAGATAACACGTGCAAGATATGAGTCAGAATAAAATTATACATTAAGCATAATTCCTGAAACAGAGTAGGTATTAAAGCACTATATTGTTTTTTATGTGAAGCATAGTAAAACAACGATCCTTTTATGATTTAAAAGGGTGCATGCCTATGAGAGGAACCGTGGTGGTGTACTGGTTACGAGTTAGGCTGCTAATTGCAAGGTCAGCGGTTTGAAACCACAAGCCACTCCATGGGAGACAGACGAGGCTCTCTACTCCTATAAAGAGTTATGGTATTGAAAACCCACAGGGGCAGTTCTACTCTGTCCTAGAGGGTCACCGTGAATCACAATCGACTTGACAACTGTGAATATTCTCATGAGATGTGACTTTCCATGAACTGATCATCGGAAGGGCAGGGTAGATAGCTCGCACAGGATGCTTTCCAGAGAGATCTCTCTGGAAGAGCATATTACGGAAAACCAACTAAGCTAACATCCACTCCTGACACATGCCCACAGGAAGACTGAGCAGGGAGGCAGTGGGCTTCGATATCGGATCTGTGCTCAGGCTGGGGCGGGCGAGCGGGGTCTTGCGAAGGCGAGAGGGGTAGGACCTGCTGGCCTCCCACTGTTTGCTCCCTCTGTTTGGAAACCACCATGAGCTGGGGTGGGGACTGGGTGGGCGGTGCTATCTCTGGGACCTTCACCTCCGTCCCTTTCTCACCTGGTTTAGCTTCTATTTCAGCTTCTAGTGGCATTAATGAGTCTAGTGAGAGCTTTGTTGTTTTCTTCATTAAATCTCCACTCTCCCTATGCATCAAGACCACCGCTGCCAGGGCACAATGGCCTTTGCGGCTAAAAGTTAGGATGCCCTTGGGGGGAAGCATGCACCTCTCTGGGTGTGTAACTAGTGGGCATACCCACATTGCAACGGAAAGCTTAGGTTTTCCACTCAAACAGATCTGGTTTCCAATTCTTTGATTCACTTTCTAAGTTCGTGACCCCGGACAAGTCCCTTCACTTTTTTGAGCCTGGGTTTCATCATATGCATCAGGGTCTCTCTGAGTCAGAATTGACTGGAGGGCAGCGAGTAAAACGGGATCATGTTCTTTATGCTTTGAAGACCATTGATCCTTCATAAGGGATGGGCTATCCCCCTTTCGTTCCTGGTATACAGCATATCACGCACAGCAATTTTGGTTCCTGATCATGAGGATTTAAAAATGCACATGGCTTTTATGCCGGGGCTACTGAGTTTTGGCAAGTGAGAGGTGTGGATGATCCTCTATCTGACAGTAAGTGTAAATGGCTCTGGGCCCATTTACAGTGTCAGGAGAAGCACACTACTCAAAAAAAACCAAGTGGGAAGCCAAAAAGCTTTCATATGTCTGTTCCGGCCCTCCTGGGATCGCAGGTGGGGAAGCTCTTTTCAGTGATGCCAGGAGGGAAAGATGGAAGGGGAGGAACACACAGAAACCTTTGGGCTGGAGCCGTGCCAGTTCGTTCTGTTTCTTACTTTTCCAGGCAAGGGGACAAAGTGTGAGCTTGTGCGGGATCCCTGACCTCAAAAAAGGATGACACCGGAAGCACAACGAGGGCAGATGTCTTTACACTCTGACCCTCTGGAGTATACCAGAGGCACAGTAGGGAAATGGCAGCTCTGGAATCTAAAAGCCTATGCTCCCACCTGTAATCCTTTACTTCTTGTCAAGCCTTGTGACTTGGGGTGGGTCACTTCACCTCTCTGATCTCCAGTCTCATTGTCTGTAAAATGGGAGCGACAAAAATAAATCATGTCACTGGGCTGCTAAGAGGCTCAAATGATATCACAAATGGTGGTGGGATGGTGCTGGTGTTTGTCACCTTGTGTTTAACCACAGTTCCACCACGGCTCTTTAATGCATGTACAAGGAAAGGTTAAGTTTGTGCAGCTGTTAAGAGCTCTGGTGATTTCGTGGGTCATGCACTGAGTTGCTAACTGCCAGGTCAATTGTTTGAATCCACCAGTTGCTTTTCAGGAGCAAGATGTGCTCCAGGAAAGATGATTGACTTGTGAAGGGAGAGGTTCTGCTTTGTTCAACAGGGTCTCCAAGTGGTGGAATTGACCCCATGACAATGGGCTGGTTTGTTTGTGTCTGGAGATGTTAGGTAGTTAGCATAATGCTATCCCTCCCTTCCCCTGGTTATCATTAAGGAGCCCTGTGGTACAGTGTGGTCTGCACTGTGCTGCTGACTGAGCAGTTCGAACCCACCGGACACTCTGATAGAGAAGGATGAGACTGTCTGTTCCTGTAAAGATTTATCATCTCGGAAATCCTTGGGATCGGGTCCACTCTGCCCTCTAGGGCCTCTCTGAGTTAGAAATGACTGTACCAATGGCTATGGTTAATATCGAAAGATGACACACAGGCATTCCGAGTAACTGGGTCCTCACACAGAGTGCATGGCAGTGAAAATGTCAATGTTTGCATGGTCCAAAGTGCTGACAGTTTTATTGGAGAGACTGCGGAGACTAATTTGGCTGGAGGCGATGTGAAGAGATTTATCTGGAAACTGAATTTATGCCTCCCATGTGCTGTTATTAACGAATGTTTGCTTAGGGCATCTGGGGAAATGCTGGTGAAGATAAAGCAGTGAGATCTGGGCTTGAAGACTCATACCAGGTTTTAAAAAGGAATTTGAGGCCCTTGTCTCCCTCCAGGCTGCCCTCACTCCCGTTCCAATCCCCAAGGAAATAGAAGTTTGGAGGTGCTCACAGCAGACCCAGCTTGATTGCCGTGAAACAGTAGTTGTGGTCGGGTTCTCAGGAACCCTGGTTGCTCAGCGGTTAAGCCATCAGTGGCCAACTGAAAAGTTGGTGGTTCGAACCCAATAGCTTCTCTTGGAGAGATCTATACGGCAATATGAACTTCCTATAGGGAAATTCTGTCCAACAGGGTCACTATGAGCCAGAATCAACTCCTCAGCCACAGGTTTGGTTTTGTGTTTGACCAAAACCAAAAAAGCAAACTCACTATCATTGAGTCAATTCCAACTGTCTGACAGAACAAGGTAGAACTGCCCCTGTGGGTTTCCAAGGCTGCAAATCTTTACGGGAGTAGACAGCCTCATCTTTCTCTTGTGGGGTGGCTGGTAGGCTCAAACTGCTGACCATGTGGTTAGCAGCCCATGAAGACATAAATCATCACTTCTGCTGCGTTTAAACAAAGGAGGCAACTGAAATCCCGAGAAGGTAATGATGTGGTGCAATGTCAAAATGCTTAGAAACAATAAGCTCTAAAACCAAACTCATTGTCATTGACTTGATGCCGACTCATAGCGGCCCTATAGAACAGTGGTTCTCAACCTGCGGGTCGTGACCCCTTTGGGAGTCGAAGGACCCTTTCACAGGGGTCACCCGATTCATAACAGTAGCAAAATGACAGTGATGAAGTAGCAATTGTGGTTGGAGTCACCACAACATGAGGAACGGTATGAAAGGGTCACGGCACCAGGAAGGTTTAGAACCACTGCTCTAGAAGATGGGAGAACTGGCCTGTGAATTTCTGAGTCTGTAATTCTTTATGGGGTAGAAAGCCTTGTCTTTCTCCTGTAGAGTGCCTGCTGCTTTTGAACTTCTGACTTTTCAGCAAGAAGTCCACTCAACCACTACACAACCCAGGCTCCTTAGAAACAATCGGAGGGCCTGGAATTGAGATCTCCCCCTCAGCCCCACCCCCCTTTCCAGAGCAGGGCCTGGTCCACCCTCAGCTGCCGCAGGACAGATCTCTAGCTCTGTCTCCTCCCTTCTTTCTTTAGGAAAGAAAAATATTAAAATAAAAGTCAAGCCATGGCTGACGGGCTCACAAGAGTTGAGGAAGCACACTTGTGCGGCAATCATGAGATTGCTTTCAGAGGACCATATGATGCTCGTAACAAAAGGATTACCGAAATGAATTTCTTTGAATGCTCTTCAACCTACTAGACCCCGATGCTGCTAAACTGTTCCTGACATTGCTGGTACCCTCTCCTTTAAAGCCCCAAGTAAAGCATAATGAAATAAGCTATAGACATTTGGGGCCATTTAACTCTCTGAAGTGCTCTAGGATGCAATTTGTAGGCAAGATGTTGGAAAATTAACACACACACACACACACACACACACACACACACACACACACCCGAGCCCAACCAGGCTGGTGCGCAGCCACACTACCAATTTCTCCACGGCCCTGCTGCCTGTCAGGGATGCATATGGTCCACACATTTTTCAAAAGCATACCCCCAGGTGTCAGGGCCTGTTCTTTAGAGCATATCAACTAAATGTAGAGAGACGGGTGTGCTGAGGAAATGAAAAATAAAACCCCAGCTGCTCCTCAGAACACGGCTGTAATTTGGAGGCATGGCCAAGCGGCAATGTTCTTGTCTAGAGCCCTGGAAATACAGCCCCTACAAGGGGCTCCCCTCCAGGGCAGGGCTGAGTGGATGGACTCTTTGTCCCTCGAGCCTAGCATGGAGCCTGGACAGGCTCTAAAAACTCAAGGTGAATAAACCAATTGTGATGAACCATGCTAGCCACTGAATGGGTACAATGAGAGAGGGAGGGAGGGAGGGAGAGAGAGAGAGAGAGAGAGAGAGAGAGAGAGAGAGAGAGAGAGAGAGAGAGAGAGAGAGAGAAACTGACTCTTGGGTAAAGCTAATGGAAAAAAAACCATTATCTGCCACCCACCCAATCTCTGCGTAATCCTCACCCTCTATTGTAAAGGCTCCCGATGTGAGGAGATTAGGAATAAGCAAGGGGTTTAGGAGGACTTGGGTCTGTGACCAGCAGCACTGCATTTAGGGTCCTTTCCTTTCTCCATGAGACGGGGTAGAGCACGTTGAGCCATGCTTGGCCCACGATACCATGCATTTCACTCAAGAGCTCACCCCCCCACCGTTCAGTACTCTGTCCAGACCTGATGCCAAGGCCAGTGGTGGAGAAGAAACCTTTCTCAGCAGCTCCCAATGGAGAGGGAAGGGAGAACGTCACGGTCACTATTGAATTCTCTACATGTCCCCTTGGAGGCAGAGATGCTTCTTTCTCTGCCCTTGGCAATAAGGAAACCGAGCTTCGTTCACCGGTGTTCAGTGCCCTGCCCTCAGTCCCCAGCTGAAGTGGAACTCAGCCTCCAAAGCTACCAACGGGTGGTTCCTGGCTCAGCTCTGCCTTAACCCATGTTGTGTTCTGTCTGCCTGTTGCTCATGGAGAGAGACACGGTGGGACTGCAAGGCATGGGCCTCCTGCTTGTCAGACTCCCTACACTCCCCGAGGTCTAGCCCTTGCTCTGGTTTGCACTTTTCCTTGAGGGGCCAAGCCTGTGGCCCCTGGGCTTGTAAGCCCAGGTCAGGTTTATGGTTTCTGCATCGAGTACTCATCCCAGTGGGCTCTAGGGAACATCTTCTGGCCTAAAGTGGCATTGCTGATGGCTGCCAGCCTCTCTGCTAAAAGCTGCGCCTCCAGGCTAATGGCCGCCATAGCACATTCCGTTTGTTGAACCCATGGGCTAGCCACCAGCTTTAGAGGGGGGAGATCCAACACCCCTGGCACACACGCACGCGCGCACACACACACACTCACACGCACACACACTCACACTCACACTCACACACACACACAGTCACATTCACACACTCACACTCGAGTAGACTTCCTGAACATTTTCAGGGTGGGGATATTGGCAGCGGTGCCCGTTTGGTTGTTCTGTAGCACCGATTTGACACTTACAAGAGACATTAAAAGAAATGGATTCGTGGTTGTTGGGTGATGGCAAGCTGGTTCTGAGGGGCCCTGGATACAACAGCCTGGCATACTGACCCATGTCTGAAGTTAGCCTTTTCCAAACACGCCAATTAAAATGTTAAAGAAATATGTTTCCCCCTTCCTTTTAATGCCAGAAGCACTCCTCAGGCCATATTCAGTTTCCCTTGCTGAGTTCTGTCACGGAAAGGGCGGGCAGCTGGTATTACATCCCCGAAAATGTTTCCATGCTGAAGTCATCACTGCTACTTAATGTAATGTGTGGAGCTTTGGGGTCTCCATCAATCACTGGGATGTGAGTTGGAGAAAATGCAAATCTTCCAGCACACAATCACACTGGCCCCCAGGTGCTCCTCTGGCCAGGCCTGACGTGGGCTTCCTCGGATGTGGGCAGGCACAGACTCTGGTCCAGGAAAGCCCTCGGAGCATGTAGGACCTCCCCGGGCGAATGTAGGGATGCTCATTGAGCGTAGCAGAGCTTACCAACCCCAAACCAACTCTGGTGATTTAAGAAGAAGCTGAATGACTTGCCGCCCCCTGCCCAGAGCACATTTAATATGCTCCATGGGCCTCTTTTTATCACATTGAAACACAAGTGCCTGGGGCTTAGGATGAAAATTCTGTCTTCACCTTTCCTGTTTGACTTGGGACAGGTTCATGCCCCTGTATCTCGGTTCCTATACTGGTAAAACAGGTATAAAATTATCTACCACATCGAGTAGTTCTGGGGATTGAATTAACTATTATATGGGGATAACTTAGAACAATACCTAGCACCAAATAAAAAAAGATCTAATTCTAACAGTTCTTCAAAATTCCTCCAATCTTACTCCTGGATTATTTGTGCTGCAAAAAGCAACTGATTTTTGCTGACCCAGGTGGGATGTAATTCTTCAGTCTATAGTGGTTGATGCAAGAATGTCGTCGTTGTTAGCTGCTCTTGACTTAGCCCCAGACTTATGATGACTCCAGACAAAATGGTCTGAAGCATTGTGCAGTAGGCACCATCACCATCACTGGTTTGTTGTGATCCATTTGGTTTCCATCGGCTGATTTTCATAAATAGGTCACCAGACCTTTCTTCCTGGTTTATTTTAGTCTGCAAACTCTGCTGAGACCCAATATGCATAGTAATGTGCATGCCTCCAGGCACAGACAAGTGGTGGCCGTGCTTGAAGTTCATTGACCAGGAATGGAACCTGAGCCTCTGGCACGTAAGGGCTAGAACTCGACCACGGAGCCACCAAAATACATTTGTTCCTAAATGGTAGTGAATACGACCTTGTGATTTCTGCAGTGAATTCTCAGAACAATACTGGTCTCTGTTCATGGATATGTTTGCTTTCTGTTGATAAACAAACAAGCAAACAACAAAAATGCTGCTCCTGTGTTTTCTTTTCTGCCTTACCTGCCAAGGAATTCAGAATATTATCTGCTGTTTATCTTGAGTCGTTACAAGCATCTATTTTTTCCCTTTCCCTCAAATGCAACATATATTCTAGGTCAGTGCTTATATACGTATCCCGCCTTCCTCCTCTTCCCACCCACCCCCACTCCTATGCCATGGAGCCACTGCACCTAGCAAAGTAGTGCCCGTATCTCAGGGAGTTTGAAGGGTGTAGTCTTAAGAATTCATAAGACCATGTTCTATATCCTACTTTAGTGGATAGTGACTGGGATCTTTTAAAAAAATTTAATCATTATATTTGGGGTTCTTACAACTCTTATTACAATCCATACATCCATCCATTGTGTCAAGCACATTTGTACATTTGTTGCCACCATCATTCTCAAAACATTTGCTTTCTACTTGAGCCCTTGATATCAGCTCCTCATTTTTTCCTCTCCTTCCCTGCTCCCCCTTCCCTTATGAACACTTCATAATTTATAAATTATTATTATTTGGTCATCTCTTACACTGTCCAAAGTTTCCCCTCACCCACTTTTCTGTTGTCCATCCCCCAGGGAGGAGGTTATATGCAGATACTTGTAATTGGTTCTCGTTTTCCAGTCCCCCCTCCAGGTATCACCACTCTCAGCACTGGTCCTGAAGGGATCATTTGTCCAGGATTCCCTGTGTTTCCAGTTTCTATCTGTACCAGTATATATCCTCTGGTCTAGCCAGATTTGTAAGGTAGAATTGGGATCATGATAGTGGTGGTGGGTGGTGGGAGGGCAGAGGAAGCATTTAGGAACTAGAGGAAAATTGTATGTTTCATTATTGCTACACTGCACCCTGGTTGGCTCGTCTCCTCCCCAAGACCCTTCTGTAAGGGGATTCCAGTTGCCTACAGATGGTTCTTTGGTCCCCAATGTGTATTCCCTCTCAGTCACAATGATTTGAGTTTTTGTTCTTTGGTGCCTGATACCGGATCCCTTTGACACCTTGTGATCACACGGGCTGGTGTGCTTCTTCCATGTGGGCTTTGTTGCTTCTGAGCTAGATGGCCGCTTGTTTATCTTCAAGCCTTTAAGACCCCAGACGCTATCTCTTTTGGTAGTCGGGCTAGTGACTGGGATCTTAAAAGCTCATGAACGGCCATCTAAAGTACAACTGTTGGTCTCTTCTTGTCCAGAGGAAAGAAGATCGATGAACATTGGAGGTGTATGAAGACCATTAGTCTCCATGACCCTGAAACCAGAAGAACTAGAAAGTGCCCAGGTTTCACTACCAACCACCCGGAAAGAGACCACATTAGGAAATCATGGAAAGGGTGGTAAAAATGTGGACCAGAACTCAAAATTATAAAAAAGGGCAGGCTTACTGGCTAGATAGAGACTGATGGAACCTCTGAGACCAAGACCCTTAGTTACTCTTTGAGACTGGAAATGATCTCACCCCCCCCCTCCTGCTTCAGTGTTCAGCCCCATAACACACAGATCCATAAGGGGAACAATACCATTAGCGAGGTGTGCACACCTTAGAATAATCAGCTATTTGAGATCCGTAAGGAATCATTTGCCCAAGGGCAAAGTTCAGAACAGGTAGGAAAGAAGGAGGAGCGCGGGACACACAGAGAGGAAATGGCCTTCGTGATGGGACACTGAGGGGATGAATGAGGGACAACCACATGTGTTCGAATGACTGAGTAGAAAATGAGTCTGTTCTACAAATTTCACCCACTTCACAATAAGAACTTTAGGGAAAAAAATCAGCCTAAAATGCCATCAAAATCTGAAAATGTATACATCATTTGTCATCCCGACCGTCACACCTTGGTGTTGATGGTGATATTATGCTTTGAATGATTTACCTTCACGTATAGGCACTCTGAGGTGCTTTTGGGTCAGCACTGACCTGCTGGCAGCAAGGTTGGTGATTCAAATGTACCTTTCCTTCAATGGAGAAACCCGAGGCTCTCTGCTCTGGTAAAAATTTACAGCTTTGAAACCCTGTACAGCAGAGGTTCTCAACCTGTGGGTCGTGGCCCCCTTGGGGGTCGCTCTGTGGAAACCTGGTCACCATGGCTGACCATGATGATTTGA
Organism: Tenrec ecaudatus; assembly: GCF_050624435.1. NCBI lineage: Eukaryota > Metazoa > Chordata > Mammalia > Afrosoricida > Tenrecidae > Tenrec > Tenrec ecaudatus. The sequence continues at coordinate 46,088,739 of NC_134539.1, read as the reverse complement.
GAAATATTGTTGGCTTAGCTTCTAGCATTATAGCAAGAGGCAAATTACCAAAGTGCCCAAATATGGCCTTCAGCATATCCCACCTCAATTGAGAGACATCTCAAGCATAGCTTTGATTTCCACCATTGCCATCAAGTTGATGATGCCCCAAAGAAACCCTACAAGACAGAGTAGAACTGCTCTGTGGGTTTCTATGTGGTAACTCTTTTGTTTATTTTAAATTTTTATCATTTTGGGGTCTCTTACAAGCTCTTATCACAATCCATACATATATCTGGTATGTCAAACACATCTGTACATATGTTGCCATCACCTTTTTCAAGACATTTTCTTTCTACTTGAGCCCTTGGTATCAGCTTCTCTTTTACCCCTTCCCTTCCCACCCTCCCTCTCCCATGAACCCTTGATAATTTAGAAATTATTCATTTGTGTGTGTGTGTGTGTGTGTGTCTTACACTGACTGCTGTCTCCCTTCACCCATATTTCTTTTGTCCATCCCACTGGATGGGGGGCCATACATTAATTATTGTGATCAGTTCCCCTTTGTTCCACCCCCCACCTTTTACCCTCCTAGTATCACTACTCCCCTTATTGGTCCTGAGGGGTCCGTCTGTCCTGGATTCCTTGTGTCGCGAGCTCTTATCTGTACCAGTATACATGTTCTGGTCTAGCCAGTTAGAATTGGGGGTCATGATATTGGGAGGGGGTAGGGAAGAAGCATTAAAGAACTAGAGCAGCAGTTCCCAACCTGTGAGTCACGATCCCGTTGGGGGTTGAACGACCTTTTCACAGGGATCACCTGATTCATAACAGTAGCAAACTTACAGTTATGAAGTAGCAATTAAAATAATTTTATGGTTTTTGGGGGTCACCACAACTTGAGGAACTGTATTAAAGGGTCGTGGCATTAGGGAGGTTGAGAACCACTGAACTAGAGGAAGGTTGTGTGTTTCATCAGTGCTATATGCACTCTGACTAGCTCGTCTCCTCCTTGTATCTCTTCTGACAGGGGGTGTCCAATTGACCACTGATGGGCTTTGGATCTCCACTCTGCCCTCCCCTTTGTTCGTGTTTTTGTTTTGTGTCTTTGATGCCTGATACCTGATTCCATTGACACCCATGATCACACAGGCTGGTGTGTTTCTTCCATGTGGGCTTTGGTGCTTCTCAGCTAGATGGACGCTTGTTAATCTTCAAGCCTTGAAGACCCTAGAGGCTATAACTTTTGATAGCCGGGCACCATCAGCTTTCTTCACCACATTTGCCTATGTACCCATTTTGTCTTCAGTGATCCTGTCAGGGAAGGTGAGCATCACAGAATGCCGTGTTAGTAGAACAAACGTTGAGAGAGTACTTGAGTGGAAACGCGATGTTCATGTGGTAACTCTTGATGGGAGAGGAAAGCCTCCTGCGTCTCCCATAGAGCAGCTGGTGCTTTTGAGCTGCTGACCTTGCAGCTACCAGCCCCAAACATAACCCATGGCATCACCAGTGTGCCTTGGACATTAATGACTGAAGAAGAGAGGAGTTTTGGGATGACATTAAGAAAAAGACAGGAAAGAAAAGATCAAAATAGTAGTCAAAAGAGATTCTGAAACTTGCTCTTGAATGTAGAGAAATTAAATTGACAGGAAGGAAATATGAAATAAAAGAACTGAATAGAAAATGCAAAAATTCAAAAAGAGAAAATTCAGCTTGAGAAAATAAAAGGAAACATGCTCAGAATTTCTCAAGCTGAAAAACTGAAGAAACATTAAAGCTTTGAGCTGAAGCACTGAAGGATTCCATGGGTAAAATATGGAATGATTCAGGAAGCACCAAAAGAAAATGGGAGGAATACACAAAGCCAATGTACCCCCAAATAATTGCTTATCATGAAAGCATTTAAAGAAGTAGCACTTGATCAAGAACTGACGGTACTTCAGGAAGAAATCCAAACTCCACTGGGGTCATTAGCAAAGAACAGGGCTTCAGGAATTGATGTAATACCAATTTGTAGCTATTTCAGCAAACTAGCATACCCCCTGGAAGCACTCACTCATCTATTTAAGATTTGGCAGACAACTATCTAGACAACTGACTGGAAGAGATTCAAATTTATATTCATCCCCAATAAATGTGATCTAACAAATATGCGAAATTTCAAATTCCATTAATATCATATGCAATTTTCCTGAAGACAATTCAACAAAGGTTGAAGTAGTTCATTGACAGGGATCTGGATTCAGAAGAATATGTGAGATGAATCTTGGCTGAAAACAGAGAATACCAGAAAGATGTGTACTTTTACTTGTGCTTTATTGTCTATAAAAATATTCTTGATTGTTTCGATCCTAGCAACCTATGAATAACATTGTTCCAAATGGTAATTCTAGAATACTTCATTATGCTCACAGGGTAATTGTATATACACCAACAGGGAGTCATTTAAGTAGAACAAGGGGATGCTGAGTTGTTTGAAATCAGGAAAGAGGTGCACAAGAATTGTATCCTTTCCACATTATTATTTAAATTGCATGCTGAGCAAATAATCCGAGAAGCTGGATGATATGAAGAAAACTGTCCCACGGGATTGGAGGGAGACTCATTAGCAACCTGTGATATGCTGATGACACAACTTTTATTGCTGAAAGTGACACAGACATGAAGCTCTTATGGATGAAGGTGAAAATGACAACCTTTACTGTGGATTACAACTCAGTGTAAAGAAAACAAAAGTTCCCTCAGCTAGACCAATAAATAACATCACGATAGAGAAAAGATTGAAGTTTTCAAAGATGTCATTTTATTTGGATCCACAATAAATGCTCAAGAAAGCAGCGGTCACCCGTTTTTAATTTGTTCTAATTTCTATTATCTTCTGTTTTCTCTTGGATTGAAGTTCTTGTGTTTAATTTTGTTGTCATCGCTGGTGTTTTGGGCATGATTTTCTTGATGTGAAATCTAGGATCAGTAACCCATAGAGACAGCAGCTAGATTAATTATTCCTTAGGGTTATGGCACAGAAGGTTGGGAGGTCATAGGGAGTCAATCATAATGGATACAGGAACGAAGAAAATACTTTGACAATTGTGCCTGTGGGGGCATGATGCTTTCTAATATACTCAAGCAATTGAACTGCAAGGTGCATGAATTATATGCTAGCTAACTTGTTTTAAAAAGAAAATAAAGTGGCAGGGCAGCAATGTAGCAAGAAGTCAAATGATGTGTTGCACTGGGCCAATCTGCTGCTAAAGAGCTCTTTAAATAGTGTGAAAGGGCAATGATGTCACCTGGAGGACTAAGGTGGGCCTGACTCAAACCATGGTATTCTCAAGCACCATGCCATTTCATATGCATGCCAACGATGGAAAATAAATGAGGAAGACCGGAGAAGAAATGATATTTCTGAAAATGGTGTTGGAGAAGAAGATTGAATAAATCATGAGTTACAAGAAAATGAAACTCATTTGTTTTGGAAGAAGACAGCCAAATTGCTCCTAGGAAGCCAGGGAGGTGGTAACACTCTGTCTCTCCTACTAGAAGGATGTGCTAGAAGGATGGGCCAATCCCAGGAGACAGACAGCATGCTGGATAAGTGAAGAGTTAACAGAAGAGAGGAAGACCCCGGGGCAGCTACGTTGGGCTCAAGCATCGAGTGTTGTCCTCTGTTGTCCATTTATTGCTATGAGTCTCGCCAAACTCGATGGCATTTAACAGCAACAAGCTTGGACTTCCTTCTGGTTGCTTCTATGAACATACTGCGAAGTTCTTACATGATATCTGACTTCCCCTTGAGCAGGGCTTTTTAACCTTAGAATTTTTGACCTTTGGGCTCAGTTTATTCTTTGGCATGTCTGACAATCCTGTGCATTGTGGGATATTGAGCAGCATCACCAACCTCTAGTTGATAACTGTTACTATCACATCTTTACCAGTTACGTTGTCTGAGAAGCAACATTGCTCCACGCTGAGAACCACCACCCTGATGCCAGTGGATCTTGCCAAGCGGCTTATGCCTGACCTCGCCAGTTCTGCCGGGGCACTGCCGCTGCATTCCGCTCTCCCAACACTGGCCCGGACTCCAGAGGGCATGGATACCAGGAAGTAGGTTTTACTGGAGGAGGGACCATCGTTGGAAACAGTGGTTTCTTTAATAAGGTCCTTTATGATGTTTTTATGCTTTTGATCGCAGCTCTCTGCTGAATGCCCCTTTTATCCTGATTTCTCTGTGTTAGACCGGGTTGACCAGAGAAACAAACAAATCCAGTGACACTCATATATGTGTAAGCAAGAGCTTTCTATCAAGAAGTAATTCTATATCCAGAAAACATCCAGCCCAGTCCATAAGTCTGATACTGGTCCATAAGTCCTTCTGCAGACTCCCGCAGCCATATGCAGCATTGCAGAATGTGGGAAGGTCCTGGCTATCAAAAGATATAGCATCTGGGGTCTTAAAGGCTTAAAGATAAACAAGCGGCCATCTAGCTCAGAAGCAACAAAGCCCACATGGAAGAAGCACACCAGCCCGTGTGATCACAAGGTATCAAAGGGATCAGGTATCAGGCATCAAAGAACAAAAACTCAAATCATTGTGACTGATGGGGAGTGTAGATTGGGGACCCAAGACCCTGATGTAACCAGACCTCTGGAGCTGGAGAAGCCACAAGAGACCCTGCCAGTGCTGAGATGTTTACAATGCCACTGGAGCCAGAAGACTTCCAACCCACTAGCCTGTGGTCATTCTGTATTTGGCATCATTGCATATGGTTTGTGAGTTTATAGATTGGTATCAGACATATGGGCCAATATCGGACTTATGGACTTGATCTGAACTGGGCTGGGATGTTTTCCTCAATATTTACGTGCTGTTGTATACAAAGCTCTTTCCAATACTTATATGCATTTACAAATTGGTTTCTCTAGTCAGCCCAGACTACACACAGGCATGGAGACATACAAAACCTGACAGTCCCAGGTGTGAGGTTGTATGGGGCATTTGATGGCAGAAAAGGGAGAAGGACAGTATGGGGACCCTGAGTTCCAAGTTAAGGAGTAGAGACTTGATTATGTATTTTTTTCTCTAGTTATTATGAAATGACCCACCACTATCTGGTAAAGCAAATAGCAAAACAGAGGAGATTTCCTTTGAAATGCTCTGCAAGGTTACAAGAAAGGGAAACTGAGTACTGCAAATCAAGAAGGACACGATTTTCTCCCAGGACATGTAAGACGCTTGAAGGAGCAGTGAGGTATGCAGTGTGCCTGGTAAGCACCAGGCCCTAGAGCAGAGGCTTTGGGGACCTCCTCCTCTTATAGCCCCTGTGACAGCTACGCAGGTGCATTTCTGTCATTTGCAGATGTGTGCTGTGGACATGGTGGTGTCCACCTGAAATTGCTGGGAGCTGGTCATCAGCAGCAGTATTTCTTCCATCTAAGTACTAACCAGGCCTGATCCTGCTTGGTTTCTGGGATCAGAAGGATCGGGCGCATTCAGGGTGGTATGGCCGTCGACAGCAGCGCATTTCTAATTCACTTGAAGGATATAAAGGAGGACTTTGGCTTTCAGTGCGAAGGAGGCCATGAATTGGAGGGATCAGATCTCTCTACAAACACTTGGCCGAACTTCAGTGGACCGCCTACATTTCACTCCTGGTAGAGGCCACATGCTATCAAGATGAACATTGACTGTTAAAAACAACGACAGTGACTCTGTGACTTTTTGAGGTCTAAGAGAAGAGACAATATTTCAATTTAGACAGTCTATACAGACCTTCCCGTGGGAAACCCTTACTGACAAATCTCCTCTTTATTCTTAGGTTACAGTTCCAACTGGTTAGCACAAAATACTGGGATTTTCCCAGTTTGAACCTAATTACGGTTTCCAATGTCATCTTCAGATGCGTCCAAAGCGGCATCCATTCTGAACTGCGACTCCTTCCTCCACAGCCCCACGCTCTGGAGCTTTTATGGTTCCACTTTCTCTTCTGGGATCTTGATCGCTTCTCATCCTGGCTCCTCCCATGACAAAAATGGCTGTGTCATACAGGGGGCACAGTGATGACTATCAATGAGAATGGAAAGAGTCACTTTATGGAAACATCTCGGATCCCTTTTGTCATTCCTAAAACACGTTCCTCCAAACCTCAAACTCGTTGAATTGATTCCCAATCACAGCAGCCCTGTGGCCAGGGTAGACCTACCCCTGTGGGTTTCTGAGACTAGCTCTTTACAGGTGGCGAAAGCCTCATTTTTCTCCCACAACCAGTGCTCCTGGGCGCTCTGTTTTACCACCTACCACAATGTGTTGAAGAAGCGACTATTCCAGGAGTCACAATAGCTAGCTCAAGTCTGGGTCACGGTCAATACATATTTTCAGATAAACGAATGAGTAAGTGAATTGATAAATGTAGCTGCTTGCTATTTGAGTGTATGGTCGCTTACCACACCAAGGGACCGTGGTTTCCTGATTCTATATGGGAGCACTTTGTGCAGATTTCTATATATGAAGTGCGTCACCACTGACATCTTCTAGTGGAAGAACAGGTTTTGGACACAGCCAGAAGACATGACCGAGTCAAGTTGCTTTCTTTGAGAAGATTAATGAACAAGGACTTAAGAGAAGGGATGGGTGAAGTGGTCGCTAACAAGTAAGAACTGGCCGTCAGCTCAACCCTATTTCGGGAACAAACCAAACCGGGATCTTTCAGGTTGAACTTGGCTTGGTTCAATGACTCCTTCGACTGCTCTTTGTGTCTTTGCTGCTCCCACACCCACCACAGCCTCTCACTCATCTCTGTTGCATCATGAGGCAGGAGCCAGCAGCACCTCCATGCTCTCTGCCCTCTGCTGGGCCTGGCGCTTTCCTCTGCTGTGAGGATGGAGGTGGAGGGAGCGTCTTAGATAAATAAACCATTTTGAGGCTTTCAGAGCGAAGGAAGTTCTGAGTGGGCCTCATGATTCATGGGGAAAGGAAGATGTGGAGGAGGGAGAAGGGCTGGGTTGGATGCAGATCAGAGGGGAAGGCAGGGAGGTTGGGCCATCCTATGGGGATGGGTGGGAAAGGTGAACCACCGATCCAGATAAGAAGAGGAAGGACGAGGCAGGTGGGCGAGGGACCGCGGGCAGACTCGGAACACAGAGGGAGTTTTAGATCTTTTCCACGGGCAAAGTCTTAGTCACCGTTCCAGATCCAGCTTGCGTGTCGCTTCCTTGTGAAACCTTCTCTACTGTTGCCGATGTCCTCTGCATGGCCACCATTGACCAGGGGGCTTCCCACACGCTTCCTCCTGGTCCGTGGTCCTCTTTTCTAGACTGCAAGCCCCTCCAGCGAGGAGCCCTGCTTCCTTCGCTCCCGTTTTTCCAAGCCGGGTCAGGCACACATGAACACCGGCCATGGGGCCTGGCATCGTGTCCACCACGTGGTTTGAGTGAGGCGCAGCGCTTCTGAAACGAGGACCACCTTGGAAAAACTGGGACACATGGCTGAAACGTGCCTGAGACGCCGTCTGCCCTAAAAGTCGGTGGAATGTAATAGGATTCATTTTATTCACTTTCCCTACAAATTCCTGGGTTTCTGGTTTCCCTCATATGAAGATCCATTTTGCTGAAATGATTCATTTTACAAAATTCCTGCAGGCCAAACAAGACAAGGCATGCACCTAGGTAACACATAGAAACTCATGCTCTAGGAACCCGGGGTTTCAGTTCCAATTTCGTAGGCACATTCGGTTAGTGGTTTCTCACATCCTTCACTAATTAGGATCTCAGAAAACTTAGGCGTGTCAACAGACCCATTTGGCAACTCCTGAGCACCGACTATGTGCTCCGCTCTGTTGTGTATGTGATTCCGTTTTGAGCCGTGCTAGGAGATGCATTAAGTAGCCAAGGAAACTTCTTGACCCCTTGAGGAGCGGAAGCAAGCAATCATAATTCTGACACGACCCACCCATCCTAGAGTCAAATCCTGGCTTGTGGAGCATGAGGGATGGCCACTGCTCCAGCGGCTTTTGGAGCTGGGCTGAGTGCCTCCCTTGGGACACTGGGGGGCAGTGTGGTACAGAGGATTGAGAGTCCATTTGCTGGAAAGGGATTTGGGTGTGGTCTTGGAAGCTGTGTGGTTTTGAACAAGTTAATCAACATCTCTGAATCTTAATTTCTTGCCCATAAATGGGAATGAACATTGTAATACTCATCTCACAGGCTGTAGTGGGGATCAGATAAGAAATGGGCACGGGCTCTTGTGAGAAATGGCACAGGAAGCTTTCCCCCAACACCAACCGCTGTGCTCCTTGTGAGCCGAGCTTGCTCCGTGACAAATGTCTTCTCTGGCCTTTCAAACACCGTTGGTGTTCTTGTCTTTCTTACCATTTGTTATCTTTATATTATTCGTTTCTTTGTTTCCTTTAGTTTTTCGCTGTTTCTGTTAGGTTTTCCAGTTTATGAAGCACAGGAAGAATGAATGTATACAGAAAATAACTGAGGCAATGGTTTGTCAGGGATGGGGGAGGGTGAAGGGAATTGGGGAGCAAACAGTGAATCTGGGAGAGGGGAGGGAACGCTAGAACTAATTGTGATGATGTATATACAACGCTTAAAATGTGATTTAACTATGAAAGTGTATGATACATGACTATTATAACAAGAAATCTAAAAAACCACCAAATTTGACCATTAGTTACCATGGGTAAAGGAGGAAGAGTGTTTGCCTGAGGGACATTGAGTTTCCCTTAATAGTGGTAGAAGAATTATAATCAAGGACACAGAATTTTACATGTGAAGTTTGTTGAATTGCATGTGTACATTTTTGCCATGATTAAAAAAATAATTATACAAATAGCAGTGAGTACAAGGAAGAGGAAAATGTTCTAAAATGGACTGTGGTAAGATTGTACAACTCTTCCTGATATGAATGTACTATTGAATTGTATGATGTGTGGATGATGTGCCAATTAAACCGTTAAAAAAAGGAATCAGAAAATAGAGATGGACATGGGACATGTTTGTAAATTGTGAAGAGCTGAAGACAAGATTCTAATATGATTGTGATTAATGATGTAGTATGTTATAGGCTGCATGTTGCAATACATAGTATATTATCTTTCTATCATTTTGGTCAAAATCAACTTGATGACAATGAGTCTGTGTATTTGTGTTTTTTTTTTCTAGTTCAGATCATTCCGGATTCAAACAATATTTCCTTAAAAAAAATCCTGCCTTAATGCCTAACTTCCTTGACCTTGATGTTCATTCCTGGGTTTAAACTATATTGGACAGAAGACTATTGCTTAAGTAAACATGCATTACTTGTAAAGTAGGTGGTGAGGGTCATCCAGGTGTAAATGAGGGTTTTCAGCCCGTGTTCAAATAGATTATTAAGGGTCCCTGATGAATGCATCAGGCTGAAGAGGACAGAGGACAAGATGCCAAGCGTGGCTCTTACCTGGGAAACTGAGTGGCACGGGGGATTCTGAGATATATGGGTTTGGGTCTTGTACTTGCTGGAGAAAGAAAGACAGAATTCAAAAATGATCTCAGGTTGCAGGTGAGAACTGAAGATCAGAGAATTTTGAAATCTTGGAGCAGCAAGGCGTTTTTTGGTGCTTCTAATTCTGTTCTTTCCTGTCTTGAGACATTCACGAGTCTTGCCATGCCCATGCTCTATTCTTAGGATCTTTTGTTGATGAGTTTCTTGATATCCTTTGACTTAGAAATAAATTTATCCTCCTCTGAATCAAGGTTACACGCATCACTCATAATACAATCAAAAGCATTCTTTCACGTGTCATCTAAGGTGGTCTGATGCCCCACCAGTTGTCCATGCAGCAATGTTGCTGGAAACGGTCCCAGATCAACCACTCATCTGCAAGCTGAGTCGGCTCGGAAACATCTTGGACAGGTAGTCAGCCTGCATCTGTTTGCTCACCTTCAGTCACAGGAAACTCATCTCCCCTCTTGAGTCAGCTCTAGCACAAAGTTATTCTGTTTATTGCTGTGCTCAGATTTCTTACCTGCCGTTTCACTCATTGCGCCTACCTCTTGGGTCACTTCACCCATGCACTGCCATTGAGTCAAGTTCAACTTCTAGTGACCCTGTTGCATGCTAGAACTGCCCCTTGGGTTTCTGAGACTCAAGGCTTTACCAGGGCAGGCAACCTCATCTTCTCCTGAAAAATGGCTGGTGGGCTTGAATTTCTGACCTTGAGGTTGGCCGTGCAACATCTAATCTGTGAAGTTACCGGAGTTCCTTTGGGTCACAGAGTATGTTTGTTTTCACTTTCCAAGGCACTTGCAAATGAAGCCAGATCTCACGGACCCCTACCACTGGCCAGGTTGAGCACCCCCGGCTCCACCACTCATTCCTCTGGCGATACGGCTTCAAGTCCCCTTGGCATCTGTTGTCATTGCCTTCTAAAATGATTCCAGGTTAGGGGGGCACCTCTTAGATGACAACTTCCAGAAAGGAATGAAGTCCTCCAGGTGTGGTCTGAACAAGTAAGGAAGAATGAGACCGTCCCTTCCCTCATTCGAGACTCATTATCCCTCACACGGCCACGTAAGCGGTGCCCGTTTCTCACGTATTCACCAATAATCATTAGTTCCTGGGCACAGCTCCTATTTTATAGTGGTGCTTATGCCTTGGGATGACCATTTGCGGTCTCACCTGACTTTGCCAACTGTGGGCAAAGGGACTGTCACCCAGAGTGGCCTTCTTGGAACCCTTTGGGTGAGGTGAGACTCTCAGTAAAAATGCTTCGAGCAGGTATCTCTAAGATGTGTGCATTTGCCTAGAAATGATATGATGGATTCATTTTGTATGTGCTTAAAATGTGAAGTTAAAAGCCTGAGAGAAGCCCATCAGAAGTACAAGTGCTGGGATTCTCTCCCTCACCCTGGACAGTCTTACTTAGCAAAGGGAAGTGGTCCCTTGGGCTTCCGAACACCTAGCGTCCTTTTACTACACGCAGCAAATATTGTCACGAGAGAATTGAGCCTCCTAGTAAACCCGCTTTGTGCAAACCTCTTGGAAAATGACCGTGACATGCCCGCATAGTCCCCGGGCACCGCCAGCGTGAAGGAAGTGACAATGGATTAATTGCCAACCTACTCTCATTAAAAAAAAAAAAATCCCTTACCTGTATTTCTAACACACACGCACACACACACACACACACACACACACACACACACACACACACACATACACACACCTCCTTTGCCCTTTTCTCCCCAACTGCTCCTATTTCTCACGCCACATCGCTTTCACATCTTACTGTCAAAGACCAGTGGTATCTTGGGAGGCAGAGGCACATTTCTGAGGGAATCATGTCTGGGTCTCTAAAGAGAGGAAAGCCTTTGAAGTGAGATGCCTTCCAACACAAAAGTCTCAAGAAGTGACCTCGACATGCTCTTAGCCTTGACAGGAGTGTCAGAGGAGCATACAGTATGTGCAGAGTTGTCAACGTTGAAGCAACTGAGGTGTAATCAGGAAAAGAGGCAGTGCGAGGCCGGAAGGGAGGCCAGCAGCAGGGGGGTGAAAGCTCTTTCTGGTGGCACTCAGGGAGAACAGAGAGGCGTTTTGGGGATCAATACAGAAGGTGTTGTTGATTTTGTGTTATCTAAAGGAACTCCGGTGCCCCAGTGGTTAAAGCACTTGACTGCTAACCAAAAAGTTGTAAGAAAGACCCAGTTTGCATCCCCAAACTTGCAACACTGTTGGAAGCCTTATGGGAAGACCTGCCTTATCCTGTAGATCTGCTCTGTGGAAAAGCCTTGAAAACCTCATGAGGTAGTTCTACTCTGACCTTCAGGCTTTCTGGATGTCACCATTGATTCCACAAGCGACGGGCTTGGTGTGATGTAGTTAGTATCTGTTTCCACAACCCAGCGGTGCGCTCACCAACGGAAGAGCTACAGACAGGCTTCATTTGACCCGATCATCTGCTCATCTCTAAAGACGCCAGATGTGAAGTTTACCATTAAATGTTGGCGAGAATAAAGGGTTTGGGGGGAGTGGGTACATCGGTGGTGGTGGTGGGGATAAAAGGGAGTTGATGCCAAGGAGTCTGTGTAGAGAAAGAATGTTTGAAAATGGATTCTGGTAGCAACTGCACATTCTACTTGACATGATTGAAATATGGGGCGATATCATATATGTATTAAATCCCAACTAATAAAAATAAACAGTTGGCTGGGATTGCCTCCCATTTTGTTCAAGCTCTTGGTGTGCAGGGACAGCGGTGTTTCAGTGGTAGAATTCTGCCTTCTTTGCAGGAGATCAGAGTCTGATCTCCAGCCCAAGCACCTCAAGTGCAGCCCCCTGTCCATGAGGGCTTGCATGTCACCGATGCGGGTTTCAATAGAGCCTCCCAGTCTTAGACTATAGGAAGAAAGGCCTGGCGGTCCATTTCTGAAAATCAGCCCATGAAAACTCTATGACTACAATAGCTTGATCTCCAATCAATCAATTATGGGGATGCACAGAGCCAGTCAGTGTTTCTTACCATTTTCCCTGGGATCCCCAAGGGTCAGAGCTAACTGCAGAATCTACAACACTGGGTGTGCGGGCAGAAAGAATGTCAAGTCTTGGGACTATTGCATTCTCTCTCTGAGCATCCCTTTCCACATCTGGGGAATATGGAAGAACTAGACGAGCAGGATAAACCCCAAGCTATGTCTTCTTATACTTTCTCTTCCACTTTGTAAAGTTCACAGGCAGTTTTCTTTGCATTCATTCGTTTCCCAAGTTTTGACTCAAGGGCCTAGGCTGTGCCAGCCACTTGGGATTGGTGCTCTAAGAGCAAAGCTCTCTTAAATGGTCCATGCCCTCCCTGCTGGATGAAGCTTGATGGGTATCCCTTGCATATCATCTGTAGATTTCAATGGAACCTTGTGTCATTCAATTGGGGATATGCTTTATCAGCCATTTGAACATTGGTTTCACAATCTGAAGAATAGACTTGGGGTTGCCAACTTTAAATCTGAGGCACAATCTGGTTGGGAAATCTGTTTGGAAACACCGTGACTGAGTTGCTTTGCTCAGTCCTCCTCCAATCCCATGTTTCTGGCTCCAGGAGGCCCCGGTACCAATTGTTTGTAAAAGAAGCAGTAGCACACACCTCCCAAGGACCTGTTTTGTTTGTTCAGAACGTGCTTCATTCTAAATGCCTTTACAGAGCCAGGTTTCCATGGGGTGAGGACTGGGCCTGGTACCCTTTCAGGTGGTATGTGTGCCAGTCACCCCCAGCCTCCTGCCCAGTCATCTTGAGGGCCTTCTGTCTTCATTGTGCCCACCAGGACGTGCTCATCCTTTAAAATGCTGCTAGGTTCGATGCTAAGCACTGTAACAGCTTTATCTCATGTCATCTTCACGACAACCTTATGAGGTAGGACTTACTATGCTAATTTTTCAGATAAGATTATTGAGTTGCTGAATTGTTAACCATCTTGCCAATACAACTCGTAAGGGGCCGAGCATGGTCTCAGTTACAAATGTGACTCTGTGTGGTACTTTTAGAGACTGTTCTGCTGCTGCTGCTGCTGTTATTAAATGCCATCAAGTTGTTTCGGACTCATAGTGACCCCAATGCACAACCGACAAAAACACCGCCTGGTCCTGTGCCTTTCTCACAGTGGTTCTGCTGCTTGAGGGACAATCCATCTTGTTGAGGGCCTTCCTCTTTTCCACGGCCCCTTCCTTCTATCAAGCAGGATGTCCTTCGCCTCTCCTGACACAAGGTCCCAAGTATCTAAGACAAAGTCTTGCCATCTTTGCTTCTAAGGAGCACTCTGGCCATTCTTCCACGACACACTTGCTTGTCCTTTTGTCAGGCATGAGACGTTCGATATCCTTCACCAGTACCCCACTTTGCTCTCTTTCTATCTCTTAATATATCATCAACTCATGCCATTCTTTGGCTGAAAACAAACGATCGCTCCCTGCTAACCAAGATCTGAGAACACCCTGACAGCAAATGTAAAATTTTGTATATATGTGTTCCTGATTTTTCTGGGGAGTGGGTTCAGCGCGTGGCCAAATTCTCAACGAATCCCTGACTTCAGGGTTTCCCATCGGTGTCATTTCTGACAATTCTTACCTGAGTAATTCTGTTGCTCTAAAATCTTAAAACTTTCTGGAAGGTTCCTGGCCCTTTTGTACCTCAAGACCTATGCTCATGTGGTTTCCCCTGCTTGGACTGCCTGCTACTACGTCTACTTCCTACCCAGAGACTCTAGCTCATCCAGTTCACATGGCACCATGAGAAGCCTTCTTCAGCCACCACCCTCATCCTCTGCTCCGGACATCATGGCTGGTTTCCCTGCTGTGTGCTCTTGTGGGCATTTCTCTAACCATGTACATGGGGCTTCCTGCATCAGTTCCGACCACGAAGGCTGCCGTCTGAGCCATCGGAGAGCCCACCATTCTCTTTATTCTTCTGGCAGGCTGGGTATAGGCCCTGGTGCAGGGCCAACAAGTAGCCACTATCTGTTGGGGGAAATTTGAAAAACACCAAGAATCGTTTAATTTTCTCCAAGTTCCATACTTTAAGGGGAATCATACTCAACTCTGGTTCTGGAGGGCAGGGTAAAATCCTTTTGGTAGGCGCTGTGTTCTTACCCTCTGACTTCCACAGTCCAGGGTTTGTGAAGAATACGTTTTGTTGCATAGTGTTTCGCTAGAGACCGTAGAAAGGAAGCCAGACAAAGCTGGGGGTGCCAGATAGTGAGGGTGAGTTGGGTAATTTTCAGAGTAAAGGTGGTCACAGTGACTGTGAGGCATTAGACCCGCTCCAATCCGTCTCTCCCTGTTAGTATCCATCCATCCACCCACCCACCCATCCACCCACCCACCCATCCATCCATCCATCCTTTGAAATGCCTTCTATATTAACAGGATTCTTGGGACCAAGTCCCTTGGGATCATCATGAGGGGAGATGAAATCATTGTGATAAAAATATTCTTCATTTTCCTTCTCCCTTTTCTTCCTCTCCCCCCACCATTCCCTTCTCGTTCCCCTCTTCTTCCTCCTGTGGAACCACACTTCTAGATTTGAATCTTGTTTCAGGTATTCCCTGGCTCTTGCTCTTAGTTTCCTCATCTGTAAAATGGGGGTTACTATGAGGGCTTCAAAAAAGTTTATGGAAAAATTCTAGTATCTTTTAAGTCCATTTCCCATCAACTTTTGGAGAGTCTTCTTGTAGTCGTCCCTGCATGATAAAATGTCCGGAAGCAAATGCAGAGCGGGATAGCTTTTACTTAAGTTGCCTCTCATTAATTCCATTATTTCTTAATTTACTCTTTCATTTGTTCAGTCAGTAGGACACAATACTTCCTCAATACTGACCTTAGTTTATTCTGCTCATGCTTATGTGGTAGTTTGGCTCCATGCGTGTGTTCAGCAGGGTCAAGAGTATGTTTCTAATTTTCTCATGGGTTCTCATCAAAAGCGACAACCAGTTCCCACTGCTGTCCAGAGAATGGATTTGCCTTTTACCCGAGCAAGCAATCATGTCCACTGTAGTCACTACTCTCTGCCCACTAGGGGGCCCTGGTGGCAGGGAGGTTATGCATTGGTCTGCAAACCACAAAAGTCAGGAGTTCAAAATGACCAGCTGTTCTGCAGGAGAACGCTGAGGTTTTCTCGTCCCATAAAGATGGCTAGTCTTTCAACTTCACAAGGGCCGTTCTAGTGTTTCCTATAGGGTTGCTTTGAGTCAGATTTGACTCAATGGCACTAAGTTTGGTTACTGAGTTTTTGGGACATTTACAGCTGAAACCAAATATCCTTATTAACAATAAGTACTCAGATGTTTTTGAATGAATTAATGAAAGGGAGGGAAGACGCTCTGTGGTAGGTCGTGGCTTTTAAACTGTAACATACCTAAGAATTATGTGAAGCGCTTTTCAAAAAATAACATTTATTAAGTATTAAACGAGACAAGGACAAGATCACTATAGTGATAATATCATACAAAAGAGGGAGACCATTAGCCTGAGGTCATAATGGAGCCTAAGGGATTTCAGAGGTGCACAGTTTTAAAAAGGAGATGGGAGGTCAAATTTCATAAAAAAACATGATTGAAGATAGATGAATACATCATAGTTATCAATGGGATTCCTAAAGTGGGACTCGGGCCATTTTTGGGACATGTACATTATGTTAAACAGAGGAGCTTAAAATATTGGTCCAACCCAGTCAGGGCATGGTTTTGTGACTATGCGATCCCGATATAGTGGTCTCCATCAAGGGCATACCCAGATAATCCCCTAAGGATGATTGCTGCTCCTTGGGCTGGTTAGGTAATCCACTTTACAACGCACTCTGCCTGCGAGTGAGATGATTCACATCTCCGGTCCATAGTCAGAGGGATTCAACAGAAACATCATCCATGTGGGAAGTCTGCAAATAGATTTTGGGCTTTCATTGTCATCCACAGTCTTCTGTAAATTGGGTGCTCAGAATTTAAGTCCTATTATATTTCCCTCCTCTGATCATGGATTTTATTATGAACAATTATTGGATCACACAGGCTGGTGTGCTCCTTCAATATGGATTTAGCTGATACCTCACATAGGTCGCTGCTTGTTTTTTAAGACAAACCTTTAAAACCTCAGTTATTCTTTCTGATAGCCAGGTATGATGTGACTTGTTTGCTGTGCTTTGGTATAGCACCCCATATAGCTTCAGTGATCACTTCATGAAAGCATTGAGCAAGACCACATCATAAGGGCAAGTTTTTCTTAGAGTAGGGCTTAAAATTAAGCACAAACTCAAAATCCATTCTTATATTTAAGGTTCATATATTGTTCTGGTCTACTCTAGAGGCAGTATGATCAGTTTGTCAAGAAATACTATAAGTAAACTCCATGGGACATTTGGCAATTCTAATAATAAAATATCATTAATCTAGACAATGGTATAGAATTAAAACTACTGAGAAAAGGAAATATATACACACACACACATATATGAAAGCTTTTTAGAATAAAATATGTAGAACATTGACTTGCACAGATAAAATCTTAAGTAACTAAACATTGCTAAGGAAAATCATAAAGGTTGGAGAAGACAAAAATTTTCAATAATGTGCATTCAGTAAGGTGAAACTATATCTGAAGAACTAAGATTTCTCACAGAAATCTCAAAGAAAGTATGGAAATAGCAATTATGTGTTGTTTTAAGCTGCCAATTATTAGGCAAGTGGAGTATTTGATGTAACTTAGATTGCCCCCCCTGAAGACTCTAATTCTGTTGGTCTGAGATGGGACCTATTAATTTACACTTCTTTCAGGCATTCTGGTGAGATTGTTGCTAAGCAATTCTGGCCTACAGAGTCTCCCTGACTGCCAGAGATGGATGCGACTCCAGGTAGTGTTGGATGATGTTCTCAAAGGACAACCATAAGATGTGGGCCCCCTCCCTCTTCATAGAGTGACCTACAGTGGTCCCGCAGAACAGGTCCATGATACTGGTGTCTGTACAGGTGCACGATGACACAGCTGTGAGACAGGTGTTTAACCCAACCGGTAGAAATATGAATATGTGCCTTCAGCAGTCAGCTCATTAAGTGAAATATGGGGCTGTTAAAATATCTCTGCTTGTGAAACTCCTTTGTCTCTTGTGTGATCATTGCCCCTTCTTATGCAATTAGTTTCTTCAAGGCAAAGGACCTGCTCCCAGTGGCAATTTGGGTTTTTACTTATTCATCCTGACTGCCTATTCATGCTGAGTCAGTCCCAATTGTCATTCAAGTTAAGCAAAGAGCCCAGTGCTGGTGAGCCAGTGTGCTAACTTCTCCCGCCAAACTGCCTAAGAGCACCCTGACTCCAGGCAGGGCCTGTGGTCACCAGCCATCCTTGAGTTTCTCAATGAACTCAGTCTGACTCAGTCGCAGTGAGGCACTGTGGTTTCTTCCCTTTCCACAAAAACTGGGAGGCTGGTGTCAGAGCCTAGATTTACTGCAGACCTTAGGCAACGGAGGCACATTTACAAAGTCACAGTCTGTTGCTGTCGGTTGTTGATTTGACTAAATATGCAGTGTTGTAATGTACAAAGAGCCTGGGGGTCTTTTAGGACCCTGTTTAGATGGCATCTCCCCTGGCACTGGGAGGGTCCCATGCAAAGGGCTTCTTCCCAGCAGAGCCTGCAGGGGCGCTCTTGAGCCCATCAGACCATGTGCCTGTCTCCATTGCTGGAGTTGGAGTTCTTCGAGTACAGTCATCCTGGCTATTCCCTTATTGGCCACCGAGCCCAGAACCGAGCCTGCACGGGGTAGGAGCTCCCTGAAAGACTACTGACCACAAGAGGAACTATACAACCTTATATCAAGATCCCCCCTGGTCTGCTGGCTAGTTATAGGGTCTCTCCCTTTATTTCCCCGAGCCTCATGTTTCTTATCCAGAAAATGGTACATATTCATAGGTACCGGAGGGCTGGCTCTGTACGTGCTAGCCCCGTCTCTGAGTGCTTCTCATGTGGTATCTTATTTAAACCGCATAACTACCCTGTGAGTGGGTAGCTCTATTTGATAGCTAAGCACACGAAGGAAGGGAGAAGTTCAGGCATTTTCTAAGGTTCCCTAATAAGTGAGGCGTCAGGATTTGAACCCTGGCAGTTGGATTCCAGAGCCTGAGCTCTTAATCATTCCAAATGCTGCTCTGTTGTGGGCAATTCTGTTCCCGCCGCTCCCCCAGGGACACCTGACAGTGTCACCGGACATCTTTCAATTGTCGTAACTGGCATCTACCAGTCAAGACCAGGGCTATGACTAAATATCCGACAGCGTACAGGACACAGAGATGAATGATCTCACGCAAACGGTCAATAGTGCTGTGGTTGAGAATGTTGGCACAAACTATACTCTTGGTCTCAGTGAAATAAAATATGCCAAGAGTTAGGCCCAGAGCCAGACAATAAGGAGGACATTGTTCTTAAAACGCACAGGTTGTAGCAACAGAGAAGACAGATCACCCAATGCCTAGTTTCCTTCCACAGCTCAGATTTTATTCTTAATGGTTCCCGGCTGCTTGGCATCTCCAACTCGGCAGTTCCTGTGTTTGTGAGACTTGCTGACAGTTATCAAGAGTTGGGGCAAAGCTCTCTGGGAGAAATCCAACATCACCATGATCTGGCCAGTCGAGACATTCTACACAGACACACGCCTTCCCTCACAGCCTCTGGCCTCTGACCTCCAGACATGCATGGTCCTGGCCGTGGCTGGGCTTTGTGCAATAGATTCTCTCCTCATAGGAATGGACATTTCTCCCCCTTTGCATGGAAGGTCTCGTAGGCTGCTTTTCACAGTGAGTGAAGTCTTGACATGAACGCTGTCATGGTTTTGGCCCTTGAAAAAGAATGAGCCCAGGAGAAACATGACAGATGACTTGTCAGCTGGTACGGTGGCCGCACCTGGCAGACTGAGCACTCTGGACAGAGAATTGCAGGACCACGACCTGTCCATTGACCCACCAGGTGGCCTTGGACACATGCCTGGAACTAACTTCTTTTACTGTCAGCCTGAGAGCTGTCCTCCGGATTAATAAAACTCTATGGCTTGACCTTCAAGCAAATGGGTATTTAGGATCTATCTATCTATCTATCTATCTATCTATCTATCTATCTATATCTTAAAAAGCTAGGAAAAAAGATGATAATGGCAAGTTGAAAGGGTGCTGCTATGTATATGAGGAGGTGCTGTGGTTAGTAGTTGGGGTTTTGCTTCCTTGTGAATTCCCGTTGCCTCACGCTTCAGCAATGTAAGATGGAGTTCAGTTAGACTAGTATTTCAGCAGTAAAAGACTGTTGGATTTTGATTGGAAGTTGGCCCCGGGCCTTATATCCAACACAATATCTTCCGTGAGCTCGAAGAGTTTTTACTTACAAAGCTGGCCAGCAGTAGGCAGCATGTAGCTGCCCTTGGGAATATGCCCTTGTGGCAGAGAGTGAACTGTCACATCCACTCTGCAATATGAGCAGAGCAATTCGTTTCTTTAAGACCTAAAGAGAAATCTGATTCAGGATGCGTGTGGATTTTTGGTCTTAGGATGGTAGGAATAGCTCAAGAACATGGTGCTGAACAGTCAGGGTGCTCTGCTCATTGAGTTCCCTCTGTGTTTTCAGGGAGGACAAAGGAATGGAAACTTTCAGTGTCACTCTCTACTGCCCGATATCAGGTATGGGAATCTTTATAATTTTCCAGAACCTGGAATCTCTTTTGGGATCCCATTGTAGGTACCCCAGGCACCCAAGGCTTGGGGGCACTAGATGGCATTCCTCCTTTTGTGCTTTTTGGGTACCCTTTTCTGCACCTACTTTACCCAAATGAAAGGTCTTTGGTACCAAGACATCTGAATACGTTTCAAACCCCTTTCGCCTCCCCAGGGCTATCTTTGCTGCTGTTCGTTTGGTGACCTGGTGTCAGTGCTGACCCACACTGACCCTCAGAACCACAGAATGAAACGCTGCCTGGTTCTTCACCATTCTTCCAAGACTTGAGCCCTTTCTTGGGCGTTTCTTAATCCCATTGCTTCTACTCTAGCTTCCATCTCTTTGTCTGCCTCTAACCAAACTTTGGAGCCCTGGTGGTGTGGTGGGTTACACACTGGGTTACGAACGGCAAGGTTAGCAGTTTGAAACCACCAGCCGCTTCCAGGACTAATTTCATAAAGCGTCACTGTCTGGGAAACACCCAAGGGCAGTTGGATCCAGTCTTATAGGAATGGACTTGATACCATTAATGGGAACCAGGTCTCTCATCTTTTCAATCTCCTCCTCTGGCATGCCCTCCTGGATTTATTCATGGTGTCTTGAGCCTTCGTGTTTCTGTCTTTGTAATGCAGTAGTTGAACATTCGAGTTGAGATCAGGGGGTTGTGCAAGTAACTCCCCCTTGTCAAATCTCAGTGACTCAGTCGTGGACCTGACAGAGGGCTCGACTGTGAGGTTCAAATGATGGATTGCTTGTAAATTGCGGAGTGTGGTGTTTGGCACGTGGGAAGCAGTCTGTAAACATTTGGCTGCCCTGCGCCTGAAGCCTGTCCTTCTATTTGGATTCCTTCAGGATGAATCTGCGAAGGAAGCCACACCAGCCTCCCACCATCAGAGCTGGAGAGGCCAGATGCGGGTTTCCCCAGGCCCTTGGCCCTGGCTCCTCAGATGCCCCTGCCTGAGAGGCATCTTCTCTCCCTTTACTGCCGAGAGCTCCTTTGGTTGCACTGGGCAGCTGTAAGCACAGCCTGTCTTCTAGAGCAGATGGAGACGCAAGACCTGACATGGCATCCAGACTGACAGGGCTGGCTTCGGTGTCCTCCTCAGCTCTTCCCTGTGGCGGGGTTTTGACTGTGTGGCCTTCCTTAGTTGCTTTCCCTTTTATGCATCTGCGCCCCCAGAAGCCTCACCAGTGCGGCACACGCCCCTCCTCACCCCATCTGCGCCCTCCCTCAATAAACTCAGATTTTGACTCTGATTGGCCAAGTTCGTATCCATTGCTTCTAACCAGGAACTTGACCAGTAGAGCTAACTTTTGTGATGCTTGCTACGTGGTTGTTATTGTTATTGCCCTCCTCACAGGCCACCACACTTACGCACTGGCTGTCTACCTTCTCTCTGGGACGTGAATCCAGCCCTCGAGCAGTTCGGCACCGTTCTGGTCTCATAACAGACATTCTCGATGGATTGATGGATAGTCAATCATGGGTGGACAATGGAGGAAGGAAGGAGCCTTCAGGGCACACGGGGGTAAGGGGAGCAGTTCCAACTCATCAGCCATGACACGAGAGACAGACAGAGCTCCCTGCTTCAGAGAGGAATTACTTCTTGGGAAACCCTAGACACGGTCGCTGTGAGTTGGAATTGACTAGCAGCGCGGGCTCAGGTTTGAATGGCGATGCACATGGCTGGATGAATGACAAGGTGAATGTACTATTTTCTCAGTGCTGAGGAAGGCTCTCGCAGCCCCGCACGTGGTGTGCAGATGCCCGGAGTGATGTTCGTTCAGACGACATGCTGCCCTTTCTGCGAGTCTTTTAGTCTAAGAAGGCCAAAATGACCCACTTTTCTCTGGATGGAAAAAAACAAACAAAAAAAGACAGTCCCGGAGGCTCTCAGATGGACATGTGTCCTCTCCTGGTTCCAGCAGGGTTGCCGCAGTAATCACATAGCCAGGTGGGTGGGGTTTGGCCCTGGTGATGTGTGGGAATGCCCATTACTTGATTTAATCCACACAAAAATGCTGCTTGATGGGTGTGATTATCTCCATTTTACAGACGAGGAAACCGTCTCAAAGGATAAGTAGCTTTGAGAGGGTGATTCACCTAGAACTTGACAGAGACCTCAACTCCAAACGCTATTCTTTTGCTACTTTACTTCTCCACCCAAGGCAGTAAACTGTCCAGCAGAGTTGTTTACGGAGTGCTTTCTTTAAAAGAGGAAGTTGAGGTAATGAATCATACCTGCTGAAGGCACTCATGCTATGCTGGGCTTTCGGTAGGGAACCTACCAGGAAGATTTATATGTGTCATTGCCTCGATAGATCTCGTGGTGTAGTGGTTAAACATTGGTCTGGGATCTGCATAGTGGGCAGTTCAAAACCACCAGCTGCTCCGAGGGAGAAAAACTTGGTATTCAACTCCTGGAAACAGTGACAGAAACCCACAGTGGGCGCTATGGGTCAGCATTGACTTGAAGGAAGTGAGAAACACCTCCTGGTGGCTTGGAACC
Organism: Tenrec ecaudatus; assembly: GCF_050624435.1. NCBI lineage: Eukaryota > Metazoa > Chordata > Mammalia > Afrosoricida > Tenrecidae > Tenrec > Tenrec ecaudatus. The sequence goes on along the minus strand of NC_134539.1, from coordinate 46,066,043 downwards.
ACCAACCTTTCAGTAAGTAGTCAAATGCTACCCAGAGACTCCTTGGCACCTAGTAGGGACTCAAAATTATTGGTTGAATGAACTAATAAAACAAATGAATGAATGAAACTGTGATCTTGTTGCCCAAGCTCAATATTCTGCTAGAAATAGATGGGGGAAAAAACCACTTGGAAGAGATTCATGAAAAGATGAATATAGGAGCAAAACAAATTCTCACTCCACTGTCCTTTTTACCAGAGCCATCCTCTTTTACCTTTGACATGGGACTGAGGGTGCTGACAGGCAGAGTCTGAGGAGGAGTGAGGTGCACACGCCTGGTAGTCAGTGGTGGTGTGGAATTAACACTGGAGAGGAAGGAAGGTGAGTGGATTATCAATTCATAGATTGAACAGGCCATTTTTTCGGGAATTCTGCTTCGAAGGCTCAAGCCTGATTTTAATCGCCACTTGCATGTTCCTTCCCAGAGTGCACTCGTCTTTCTCCGTGGTTCATTTTATTTAATTCTCACACCTCACAATTCTGTGTTAAGAGTCCCTCTGCCATCGAGTCATGGTGACACAGCAGAATGTCTTCCCAGGGTTTTCCAGGCTGTAAGTCTCAGGAGCAAATAGCCTCATCTCTCTTCTGAGGAACAACCAGTGGGTTTGAACCACTGACCCTGCAGTTAGCAGCCCAACACGTCAATTCTATGTAGTGGATGTCATGAATCCTCCTTCACAGAGGAGAGTCAGGGCTCAGGGGCCCAGATTAAATTGGAGGGTTCTTGGACGTCGAGGGTTCTCTCACCTCCCAAGCAGTCCCTGAGTTTCTGCTTCTCTTCTGCTCATAGACACATCATCCTGCCTACTTGGCCAGGCTTGCCTGCTCAGCCCACTTTTGCATTGTTTGTCTGGAATTCAGACCAGGACTCCCTTGAGGGCAGGGACTGTCTCTATTGTATTTTGCAAATTTCGGTTGCAATCAGGTTGCTCATGTGTTTATTAGCAACAGGTTATGCAAAGGGATTGCGTGCCTGGTTGTTTACTCCCAATTTAAGCAAATGTAGGGGCAGATGCATCGCTCACTTTGTTCCCCTTTGTGTCTATCACCCCACTCTGCGCTCTGTTGCCCCTGGCTTCTGTGTCTGACCTGCCTCTGCTTCTGACAGGGGACTATGGGAAAGAAAGGAAAGCAGGCCCAGTGAGCTTAGGATAGGGATGTCTGCTTCTGCCAGTCTGTCTCCAGTCACTCCTGCGTATCCTGGTTACAAAACACCAGATCTAGACCGTGCCGCTACCTGTAGAATTATCAGAAAGACAATACTACTACATGGCAGACCAAAGGGCAAGTAGCAAGACCTAGAGACTGTTCAGATGGTGAAGAACCCGAGTCCAAAATTATTCGCAGTTTCACCGTATGCGGAACCCTGTCGTGTACTGGACACTTGTCCTGCTTTTTCCTCTCGAATGTGCTGGACTGATGGTGGTTCCTGTAATGTCTGGTGAGTTGCGGCTCACGCATGGAGAGAGTCAGGAGCAGGGATTAAGAGCGTGGGTTCTATGTGGAGTCTGCAAAAGGGATGACACTGCCTTCTCTGTGTTTCTAGCTAAATGACTGTAGATAAATCACATGATTTCTGTCAACCTATAAACCTCTGTTTCCTCATCTATGTCAAACAATGTCTTCTTCTTAGGTTCCACCGGGGATTAAAATAAAGTCTATTCTTGGAGCCCTCAGAGCAGAGTCGACACCTTGTAGTCCTTAAGTAAAGGACATTCTTAAAAAAAAAAATTACCTGACAAGAAGTAATTTCTTAAAAACAAATAAACAACAAAACAATTTTAAATGAGTATATATTTCAATGAATCCCTGCTCTCAAAAGACCAGAAGTGTGAAAGAGGAGATTAATGACATTATGAAAGCGTATATAAAGAAATAATAACTTTATATTAACATTAAGGACTTTGGGGTCAGGGCATGGCACCCCATCAGACTCGACCGGCAAACACTCCTAAAGGTCAACAAACAGACCTTGAACTATTAACAGGCTTTTCTTAAAAAATTTTTTTCTCTCTTCTTTTAGATTTTGTATGTCAGTGGCTTTTTGTTGGTTTGTCGGTGTTGCAGCCGTCATGGCCATGTTCCTGTGTGCAACTTTGTTTGGTGCTATTGAGGTCATCCACAATTTTATGTACATATTAGTATCTCTGCAGGTCTATCTTATCTCTGCAGATAAGATAGGCTGGATAAACAATGTGGAGAAGAAAACAATGGGACCAACGGCCCTGGGGGACATGGGAGAGTGGAAGGTGGGGGAAGGGAGGTGTTGGTCAACCCAGGGACAAGGGAACAAGGAGTGGTTCAAAGCCAGTGGAGGGAGGGGATGGGAGGACTGGTAGGGAGTGACCAAAGGCAAGGTAACAGAGAGGAATTACTGAAACCAGAATGAAGGCTGAACATGGTAGTGAGACAGGAGGAAAGCATAAGGAAATAGAGGAAAGGAGTAGGAGGCAAAGGGCATACATACAGGCCCAAATACAGACATGTACATATGTAAATATATTTATGATTATGGGGGAAATAGACCTATGTGCATATATTTATAGGTTTAATAGTAGAGTAGCAGGTGGACATTGGGCCTCCTCACATGCATTCCCTTAATACAAGAGCACTTTTGCTCAGCTAAATGTCATTCCATGATACCCAGCTTCCTGACACGATCACTGAGGACAAACGTGTGCATAAGCAAACATGGTGAAGAAAGCTGATGGTGCCCAGCTATCAAAAGATATAGCATCTGGGGTCTTAAACTCTTGAAGGTAAACAAGAGGCCATCTAGATCGGAAGCAACAAAGTGCACAGGGAAGAAGCACACAAGCCTGTGTGATCACAAGGTGTTGAAGGGATCAGGTAGCAGACAACAAAGAACAAAAACCATCATTGTGTGCTCACCTTGCCCATATAAACGCTGAAGATGAATGTGTGCATAAGTAAGTGTGGTGAAGAAGGCTGATGGTGCCCAGCTATCGAGAGATATAGCGTCTGGGGTCTTAAAAAATTGAAGGTAAACAAGCGGCCATGTATGCCAGAAGCAACAAAGCCCACATTGTAGAAGCACACCAGCATGTATGATAATGAAGCATTGAGGGGACCAGGTATCAAGCACCAAAGGGGGAAAAACCATATAATCATGAATGAGGGGAGCGTGTGATGGAACCCAATGCTCATCTGTAGACACCTGGACATCCCTTGCAGATGGGTAGTGGGGAGGAGATGAGTCACTCAGGGTGCAGGGTAGCATTGACGAAACTCACAAACTTCCTTTAGTTCTTAAATGCTTCCTTCCCCCCACTATCATGATCCCAATTCTACCTTGCAAACCTGGTAAGACCAGAGGATGCACAACGGTGCAGATGGGAACTGGAAACACGGAATCCAGGACAGATGAACCCCTCAGGACCAGTGGTGAGAGTGGCGATACCAGGAGGAAAGAGGGAAGGAGGAGTAGAAAGGGGGAACCAATTACAAGGATCTACATATAACCTTCTCCCTGGGGGATGGGTAACAGAAAAGTGGGTGAAGGGAGGGAGACATCGGACAGGGTAAGACATGACATAATAATAATTTATAAATTATCAAGGGTTCATGAGGGAGGGTGGAGTGGTGAGGGAGGGGGTGGGAAATAAAAGAAAAATGAGGAGCCCAAGAGGAAAGTGAGAGTTTTAAGAATGATGAGGACAACGAATGCATAAGTGTACTTTACACAATTGATGTATGTGTGGATTGTGATAAGAGTTGTATGCGCCACAATAAAATGATTTAAAAAATTAAGTATCTTTTTCCCCCTTAGAAATCTATCATTACTCACAAAAGAATGTAAAGTTAAAAAGTAAACATTTCCACACTTTGCTTAACATATGCTAATGATACCACCAAACCTTCCCAGTCCAAAGGGTCAAATGTTAATGTGGACACATAAATACCAAAGCAAAGAATTAAAAAAAGTAGACCAAGGCTAATATTTGATGTAATTGGTAATGGTAACATTATTTATTCTTTCAATAATTCCTAAATATAGTAATAATCAGGAGAGAGGGACAATGTTATTCTTTTTGAAAAGTGGACTATGTAATATGTTTCCCAAATTAAATTATTTTACTATATTTTATTGACATACAGAAAATCTCAGAAGCATCAGCTTCCATTGTCCTACTATGTAACAGAAGCAAAGTCAAAAGAATGAAATGTTACTGCAGAACTAAATGCAGAAATGTCTTCATTTCCATGAAAGTTGCTCATAACGAAACATTTATGCACATCATACAGTTTACTGGGAATGAATTCTCTCCTCAGAAGGCAAATCACTGTATTAAAAATGTTCAGTGTTAGACTATCTTTGAATCATAAAAATGTTTATCCTTCTTATCTCATCATTGAGCCCTTGGAACCTTATCTCAGGGAAATATTCCCACAGAACAAGGAAAACTGTAAGCATTAAGACATATGCAACACTCTGAAGAACATTTTGGAAATCACTTAAAAGCCTTGCCCCAGAGAATGAGTTCAGTACATTATTGTCTATTCTGTGGAGCACTGTACAGCCATGATCAGAATGGCAGTCAGTAAAGATTATTGAACGGGAAAGGCAAAAAGCATAGTGCAATGTCAGCTTTAAAATGCTAAATTCAAAATCACGCCTTTCCATGTGGGCAAGGAGTGAGGGAGAAGGAGCACACAGGACAGAATGGTGCGGAGTACCATTCAGCATAGCTTCTTTGCACTTTAATTTCCAGGAATAGCCTTGTCGTTGTTAGGTGCCATCTCACTCCTCCACACCACAGAAGGAAGAGTCGTCAGCTCTGGGGCCCCCTCCCCAACATCGCAGTGTTGGAGCCACTGCGCCAACCCGTCTCAGTGCGGGTCTTCTTATTTTGCGGACCCTCTACTTTACCAAGCACGTTGCTCTTCTCTGGGAAGCTGCTCCTCGATAGCATCGCAAGGATGCTTCTGAGGAACACCCCAGCCATACTTTTGCCAATACAGATTTTTCGTTCTTCTGGAACTTCACGATGCAATAAATAGTCCCGCAAATATTTTTGCTTTTAAAGAAGGGTGTCTTCTCTTCAGTAAGGCGGTGACCGTGAACTGCTCTTTAAGTCTTCGTAAGTGAAGAGCCACATCCTAATATTGTACGCTCGGCAGTGGTTGTTTTCGGGTGCCATCAGTGTGGGTCTGACGGAGCGTGACCCTGTGCCCACCAGAGCAAAGCCCTGCCTGGTCCTGTGTCAGCTCGCAGTGTTGTTATCCCTGAGCCAATCGTGGTCTCTTTGAAGGGGGGTTTTCTAAAGCAGCGGAGCAGCCTAAGCTGCCTTTGGGGGTTTGAAAGTGACTTGGAAGTTAGCAGGTCCGGGAAGACCCAGTGCAGGACTTCCCCGACACCATGTGGTGTCTCCCTTGTCGGGCAAATAAGTAGACGAAGGGAGTTTAAAGGACTTAGTGAAGTCTCACTTTAAGAAGATATGCCTTTCCTTACAAAAGCTTCCCACCTGTATGGACAAACTTTTACAAGGCAGACTTTTACAAGTAGGGTGGGGAGAGGACTGGAGACGACACCACATGAGGAAATATTGAAATAAATGAGTCAGTCAACTGGGAGTTGCTTACTGCTTTAATATTTGAAGGTAGGTCAGGTCCGAGAGACTTGACTGGTTCAGCCTAAGAAGGGCGAATAGAAGATCGCCAGAGATATAACTCAGTTTCCCACAAGGACGACCTTTTAAATAATCACAGCTGTTCACAAATAAGAAGGTCCAACTCAGGAGGTGGTGAGCTTGCTGCTGCGGGAGGTATTGTCAATGGAGAGGAAGGTGCTAGTGGGAGGTAGCTTTGGCGGAGGCTGGGGGTAGAGGATGGAGGAGGAGGTGGTCTTTGAGGCGCCTACCACCCCTCTGAGACGTCATAGCTCTTTGTTGAGCTCTGTTCTTGGTTGGTGACAGCAAGTCTCGTGTATACACCCTCACCTCTTTACTCGTCACCCACCCTGAGGCACTCAAGGGCATTACTCCCTATACATGTCCCAATATTGTCATTTTTAAAATTGGGATGTTAATTGCCTATTAACTATCTCAATTGACTGTAAGGATTAATGAGGATTAGTAAGGAAGCATTGTCAAGAGATAAAATTTCCCAGAGGATAAATATTATAATTTGGCTGTTATTTACGTGCATTGAATGGGAGAAAGATCTAGAAATGACAACATTTTTTCTTCTGACTCAGAATAAATAGCATTTACTTTATATGTTTATTCATTCATGGTTATATTTTTTGAGATCATTTGGGTACTTGTCATTTTCTCTAATACAGTCTATACATATTTATGGAGAAAAAAATTTTTTTAAACCCTTCCTGAATCTGAACTATTCTTTGTCTTATCTTATGAGTATCCTTTCTCTCCCACCTCCAAGTGCTAGTTTAGTTTAGGTAAGGCTTTATTTTAGACTATCTTCTCAGAGGAAGTCTGAGCTACTATTCAGAAATTGGAAATGGACATCAAAACTGAGAATTTTGTTTTTCATGATTGCAGGATAAGAAAGGATTCAATGCAGCGTTTCTAGCCATTGTCTTGGTTACTCCCACCACACGGCATTTTTCTTGATGGGCCTGGGTGAGAAGTCGGGAAAGGTGACTGATTATCGCCAGGGGCCATCCAGTCAGCTCCGACCCATGGCGACAAGACGCACAACAAAACGCCGCCTGGTCCTGCATCACCCTCACAATGGTCCGACGCCTGAGCCACAGTGTCCATCCGTGTCATGGGGGGCTTCTTCTTTTTCACTGTCCTTCCACTTTACCAAGCAGGATGCCCTTTTTCTAGGGTCTGGGCTCTCCTGAGGAATAGGAGGTTCCTGATAGGATTAGAGGACTCAGTGGTGAGTGACTGCTAACAGGGGTCAGGGTGATGGCCATCATGCGACCTAGAAAATGAGCTAGCCCAGAAACAGAACGGGGGAATTTCACTAGCAGCAGAAGAGTCAGGATTTGGGACCCTGCATGCCTCCTTAACCCGGGGGATGGCTCTGACACGAGAAGAGAAAAAGAGGAACAGCAGCAGCAGAACCAAGAGCCAGAGCCAGAGCCAGAGCCAGAGCCAGAGCCAGAGCCAGAGCCAGAGCCGGGCGGGAGACACAACCATGGACTTGCCAGTCCACAGAGCAAGTACAGCCGAGTGCCTTCAGGAGGAAGCTTGATGTGGAAGAGGATGCTTCCAAGTAATTAATTGGGGGAGCTAGCTCACGGAGTACTTTTGGATTGAGGCCTATGGCATAGTGGCACACCCTTTGGACATTTATTGGCAGCACCCCCCTCTGCCCCCCCCAAAAAGCTTTGCAGCATTGCTGAGCAGGGCCAGAGGCCAATAGGCTATGTGACTAAGAGGCCAAAGACCAGAGAGATGCAGCATGTCGGTACAGCTGATAAGGGGCTGTTCTGTTCAAATAATTTTGTATTTTGAGCTTCTGTAACCTGTTAACATCTGTAATAAACCCTCTAACGGTGAAGTTTTATCTGTGAGTTCTGTGTGTGGTCATTGCAATGAGTAATTGGACTCAGCTGAAAAGCAGAGCGTGCGGTGGGAGGGTCCATTGGTTTTAGAATTAGTAAGAAGGCTGGGTCTGAGCGCTGCCTCATAGACACTGGCCTTACTAGATGCTGATGGCCATTCTCCTCTTTCCCCTTGTGAAGCTGGAGGCGGTCAGATGACGTCCTGATGTAACACTTCTTTTTTTACAATTATATAAGTTGTGCATATAATGGCCTTGTCAAATTTCCAGATGATTCTTGTGAAAGCATTGAACTCACGGTTGACAGGAATAAAGCAACGAAGCAGTAAAACACCAAAGAAGACAAGAAGATAGATTTCTTCTCTAGTGCTACAATGAACCTTTTCTATATGGTACATTAGAAGCACCCGTAAAGGGAAGTTTAATGAAGAATGAGTGGGATTTCAAGATAGCTGAGGCTAGGAATGATGTTCTCCTTTTAAACGCATAAGAAGGCTTTATGTTGGTGGAGAACTGGTATTCCTCGCATTTGGGGATTTGCATGCTTTAGAAAGACAAGGACATTTCAATTTAAAATGGGCAATAGGACTTCTGAAAAGAAGGTACACACATGATCTCTTAGCACCTGAAAAGTGGCACATCGTAAGTCATTTGAGAAATGTAAACCGAAGTCACAAGGAGACACTTCAAAACCAATGGACTGGTGATTGTATATTTATACATATTACTCATGTACATATGTGAACATGTACACACCTTGGTGGTGCCATGGACTAGGTGTTGGTCCGATCAAATGATCTGTGAGAGACAGATGAGCTGTCTGCTCCAATAGATTGACCATCTCAGAAACCCTAGCAGACGTCCTCAAACTATGGCCCGCGGGCCACATGTGGCCCACAGAGGACATTTATCTGGCCCACTGGGTGTTTTTGCCCCATTTGTTTTTTTACTTCAAAATAAGATATGTGCAGTACGCATAGGAATTTGTTCATCATTTTTTTTTAAACTGTAGTCCGGCCCTCCAACGGGTCTGAGGGACAGTGAACTGGCCCCCTGTTTAAAAAGTTTGAGGACCTCTGCCCTAGAGTGACAAGGAGTTGGAATTGATGAAATGACAGCGGGTTTTCTCTTTTGTTGGTTTTATATAAGATATCCTGCTTTCAGGTACCATTGAGCCAATTGCAACTTATAGCAGCCCTGTGTACTATTGAACAACACACTACCTGGACCTGCAACATCCTCACACGCACGCCTACGTTTGAGCCCAATGCTGCAATCACTGGGCCAGTTCCTCTCATCGGCAGTCTTCTTTCTTTGCTGACCCTTTATTTTACCAAGCATGGTATCCTTCTCCAGGGACTGGTCCCTCCTGGAAACAAATCCAAAGACAGAGCCTCCCCATCCTCACTTCGCAGGAGCGATCTGGCTGTACTTCTAAGATACTCCCTCTGGCACTCCAGGGTATGGTCAACCTTCTTCGACAACACCATGATAAAATGCATACAATCTTCAATTTTCCCTAGAGATTGTTCAGTTTTCGCATGCGTATGGAGCAATTGAGCATCCCATGGCTTGGGTTGGGTGAACCTTATTCCTGAAAGCGACATCTTTAGTCTTTACCACTTTAAAGAGTTGTTTTTCCTTCCAACAGATTTGACCAGTGCAGTCTCATCATTTGATTTCACGACTGCTGCTTCTATGGGGAATGAGTCGGCATTGACTCTATGGCAGTGAGCTTTTGCGAGCTTCTGAGGGGAGGCGGGCTTTGGTTGTGAACCCAAGTAAAGTCAAAGGCTCGACAACTTCTCTAGACTAGGCAAATTCAATGAGCCCCAAGGGAGCCATGCTTCCCAGTGGCTGGAGTGGAAGCAACGCTGTTCATGATTGAGGGGCATATCTTCAGCAATGGAATTGCGGGGTTATCGAGTAGTTTTAAATTTTAACTTTTGGGGAACTGCCAGACTGGCTGTACTATATCCCTCCCAGCAATGTTCTAATGTCTCTACATCCTCACCAATACGCGTGGCTTTCTTCTTTATTGGGCATCCTAGTAGAGGTGGAGCGGTGTGATTGACTCTTCAGCGTTCACTCCACAGACGGGGTTTGTTTATGGGAGAAAAAGCCATGGCTCATAGGGGCCAATGCTTATGTCGAATCTAAACCTTAATTCCACTAGAGAAGTCTGCAGAGGTAGAAGCAGTGTCCTTCTCTGTGGCCAGTAGTGGACTGGTCTTTTATCCAGAGATAAATTCTGTTTTAAGCTGCTTGGCTTTTGTGAGCTAATGCCAATCCCTGGTGGCACATTTGTACAGTCGCCCTAGCAGTAATAAACCTCCTCCAGTTTTTAGGTGGACATCAGGCTTCTCAGGCTGAGAGCTCATTTCTTAGGCCTCCTTGCGGTTAGGGGCAGCCATGTCCTGAAGTTTTTAGTCTGTGGGATAGAAACCTATTGACACATAGAACTTTTAGACTACATTTTTATAAGAAATCAGTTGGCATTTCATTCTGATCATTTCTGTGGCTTTGGAATGGCAACCCAACTACCAGAGCAGCTTCCGTAGACACATGCCATTGCATGCTGAGGATAAGCAGAGGCACTGCCAGGTTGTCCATCTGTCCTGGGTGACAACAGGGAGGTTCTGTGAAAGAGAGATGAACTTTAGTTGCATCAAGGTTACTATGTTTTGGAGTGTCTTGGCTACATAGTCTAATGTACACTCTAGCTCACACACCTTTCTACTGGTTATCTGACTGATAAATCATATGGAGTACTTTATAGTTCCAAAATATTGACTGTGTCCTGGATGCTTGTCACTTTCAATTCACTATGAATTAGCATTTATTCGAAGTTTTGGTGTGAGAAGTAAAATTCACGGAGCCCAGAATGAAGAGTGCACTGTTAAGCGAGTCTTCCAGACTCTCCAGATGTTCTTTTTGGATAAAGATACACCATCAGAGAACGGCGCACCTGGCCTGTCTTGATTTGGCCCCTTGGAGAATTGCTCCCTGGATCTGAGCTTTGGCCTCATGCCATCAGCCCACATTAAGGAATGCTAGCAAGCAACCCTCTGAGCCCCACTGATGCATGTCCTGGAAGATGCACTTGAGGATGTGGTTTGCTACCCTTTGTGAGGACCCAAGGGAGTCATTTCCTTTAGACCATGTACCAGGGACAGTCAGCTTCTCCTGAGCAACTGGCTTGTTTTGTTTTTGTGGACACTCTACATTGTGTAACTGCCTGTGTCTTTCAAAGCTACCTCGAATCCTCTGGGAACGAGACAGAGGACACAACAAAGCTAGTCCAAGCCCAGACCATCCTTACTGTTTAACTCATTATACTGCTTTTGGACAAGTCACTTCACTTGGCTACTTTTTCTTTGCTTGCACATTAGGGACGCCCAGTTCTTCCCACAAATCCAGTGCGCATTACGGTTTATAATGCAATTTATAGTCCTCAGGGCAGTACACTGGGAATTAACAGTGATCTTTGGTCTTTGTACGTCTCTGCTATGTTGCAATGGTCTCTCATGCAATGTCTTTCCTGAACTTCATTTGTTCATTTGTCTAGCCCGTTCGAGGACATAGGGGTGCACCAAGCCATCTGGGGGAAGAGAGTTCGGTCCATTTGGATCATTGCTCTCCAGCAGCCTGAGGAGTTGAGGATGCTTTTATACCAGACCTGACCCTGGTCTTCTCCAACATCCAGCAGGCCAGTTGCTTGTTGGTCCCCATCTCACTCATTCTTGTATGCCCACCGAAATGATCAGTGAAAGGCCCCCCAACTTGTAGCTACGATGATCAGTTCCAGGTGCTAGGTTGAGGGCCACAGTACTGATCCTGGCTCTGCTCCTTACAAGTTGAATCACTTTGGACGTGTTCCTTAGCTTCTTGAAGCCGTTTCCCACAAATATAAAAAGGGAGCCCCATCTACCTTTCAGAGTCATGGCGAGGACTTAAAAAAACACGAAATATATATAAAACACTTATAGAAAAACCAATGTTATCAAATCAGCGCTGCGTCCTGACAGCCCTACCTGTGTCAGAAGAGAATTGTTCCATAGGCTGTCTTGGCTGTCTTACTGTTGGAGGCAGATTGATGTTGGGACGTTCCTTCATGACATTGCTGGAGGGCTTTAGACGACCAGCCATTGTCGCAGCCAGATGAGGAGAAGGGGCCCTTTGGCCCAGCCCTGCTCCTCCGAGTCTCTGTGCATCTGGTCTCGCTGGCCACCTCCACTTCAGACCGATCGTGAAAGTGCTCTTCTGAGCAATGTAGGACAGAGCGACGGAAAGTGTGGCTTCCCAACCCACAGAGGCAAAGGTCAAGGGACTAGGTGGTTGAGAGACTGAGGGCTGGAGGGAGACTTAGCTACCACCTGGCTGAGAGGCTGAGAAAAAGAGAAAAGACTTGGCTTCTGGCTGCGGAGACCTAAGACTGTGTTCTTATTGCTGTGTCCTGGCTGCTCCTAACTTTGGTAACCCATTGACTTCCCCAACAGACCCTCTTCCTGGGAGTGTTGTCCGTGAGTTCCATGTGACCACAGTGCAGATGCAGAGCAGTGGGAGGAAGGGCTGGTGGCAGAAGAGGTAACGGAGGGTGGAGCATGGAGGCCTGTCTGACGCTTGCTTCACGGCAGTAGGGAAGCCCAAGGACGTCAGATCGCCCCACCGCTATGCCGATTGTTTCGACGATTAGCAGTGTCATGATTTCTCCAACCAGCGCCCATTTAAAGAGCAGGGGATGTACTTACCTGGCAGGGGAGATGCCATGTTCTGGAAGGTGGTTTTCCCAGGGCGAGGCTCATCCATTGCACTGCGGATGCGCTGACCCCTGCGACTTCCCCAAATGTGGGACACTCGGCTGCATAATTTGTGGTAGTGGAGGACTGCATTCACCCTCTCCCGTTTAAAAAAAAGTGGAAGAGGAAAAAAAAGAACAGGGAAAAACCCTCTTAAATTTTTACTTAGACTTGAAAGCACTTCATATGCCATATCCGTATATGCCATTTATATGTTTTCCATGAAATTGTCACCAAAATCCGGGGGGAAAGGACGCCCCATTTTAAAGGTGAAAGAGAGAATCTAAAAGGTTTAACACCTTGTCCAAATCACACGGCTCCTCAGTGGCTGAGGACTTGACCCCAGGCCATCAGTTTTTACCGCTGCTCCCAGTTTGAAGGTCCTCATTTTATAAATAATGCGAAACAACTGGAGACGCTTCTGAGAAAAGTCTCCCCCAGTGTAGGTGGGAGTTGAAGTCCCTCATCTCGAAGGAGAGAAAGCTGAGAAATGACTTTCACGACTTACTTTACATCCATAAGGGGTGTAGAGCTGGACAAATCATTCTCTATCTCCAAGATCATCATCAGCAATGGGGTTTAGTTCAGATTTGGGGGAACTTTTGGAGTTCTCAGGTTATCAACAAATAAATTACCAAGACCACGGGGGAAGGTCTTGGAGAGCTTTACCAATACTAGTGACTAACTGACTGGGTGGTTTCCGGCTTGCTAACAGGGTGGAAAAGGCATCCTGGGGATGCAGTGCTTCAACACTCAGCTGCTGACCAAGAGGTTGAGGGTTTGAACCCCTCCCCACCCACTGCTCCAGAGAAGAAAGATGGGGTGTCGGCTTCTGTAAAGTGCATAGCTTTGGAAACTCCATGGGGTAATTCTACTCTGTTGTCCAGGGTCACAGTGTGAGTTAGCATCTACTCACCTGTGCAGGGCTTGGCTTTTAATGGGTAAGGAAGGGACTGGGAATCTCCTGCCTACTGGCACTGTGCCCACGTGGTCCTTTGAGAACCGCTGTGGTAGCTCCAGCAGAACTTGCCTAAATTCAGGTGGACACTGACGAGGATCAGCCGAAAGCTGATTCCTGTGAGACGAAATCAGCTCAGCGACACCTTCATGCTCCAACATTTCATCCTTCCTGACACCGCCTAGGCTATGTCATTCTCCATTCTGTGTTTGATAATCTATTTCGACGACTACACTTCGAGAGCTAATGTAGCAGGCGACTATTGGGTGAAGCTGCAAAGATAAGTTATCACTTTTCATCCAGTTCCCTAAAAAGGAAAGGGGAATTTCATATTTATGAAGACATAATTATGTCAGGTCCTGGCACGGAACCTGAGGAAGAGTTCCGTGGGGTAGGTATCATGATGGTCTCATGATAAAGCTGTGGAGGCAAGCACCAAAAGACCCCGAACTGAACCCATTGCCATAGACTTGATTCTGACTCTTGGCCACCTGTCTGTCGCAGGGCAGAACTCCCATCGGGATCTCTTGGGAACACAGAGGTTAGCGAATATTCCAATGTGCCCCAAACAAGGAAGTAGCCCCTGAATCCCAGAGCACTTCACCACCACACTGCAGCCCATCAGTAGGACCAGGCGAGGTGGATCAGATAGGGAATTTAATCCACCTGGACTAAAAGGATTATTTTCAGAAGACAGAACATGCATGTGTCTATCAGACTCCATTGATTTCTAACTCAGGGTGTTGGTACCCTTAGTCTTTTGTAATGAAGTACCACTAACTTGATGGCTGAGAGTAGCAGAGATCTATTCTCTCTCAGTTCTGGAAGCCAGCAATCTGAAATCAGGCTGTTGGCGGCGCTGATTGCTTCTGGAGGCCCTACCAGAGAATCCGTTCCTTGCCTCGCTTGTGGCTTCTGCTGGCTGCTGGCAGTCCTTGGTGTTTCTTGGCTTTGTAATGCATAACTTCAATCTTTGCCTCCAGGTGGTTTTCTTCTATTTCTGCCTTCAATCTCCCCCTGTCTTTCTCTACCAGTAAGAACATCTACCGTTGGATTTATAGCCCACTCTAAATCCTGAATAATCTCATTTCGAGACTCTGAATTACATTGGTAAAGACCTCTCTCCCAACTGTGGCCATATTTAATAGTTCTGAGTGTGTCTATCCTTTGGTAGAGGGACCTCGACCTCCTTCCCCCACCCCCTGCACCCAGCATGCTTTCTCTCATCCCTTTCCTTAGAGAATCCTATTGTGATTCATTGTCTGCTTCCTTGTGTCTGAAGCTTGGGGATGGCGTTGAAAATTATTCTGAGTATTGGCTGATCAACACAGGACATTTTATGGTTCTGGACAGTGTGTGTATCCTAAATTGGTCAACCCAGACAGACTGGAAATTTTACAGTCCCTGATTGGGAGACCAACTCTCTTTTTTTCTCTAGTTGGGCGCCAACAGAGCAGCTTGTTTCTCTGGGTGCTTCTAGGCAACCACCTTTCCATGCAAAGGTGCGGCCTGAGCGCAGACCTGGCACACTCAGGAAGCTGTGGGTAGATGGCAGGAACCTGGGTTTTTGAGATGGCTCTGTTACCAGTCAACAAATCCAGAAGGCATGCTTGATCTCTACACGTTGGCATGTGAAATGACCATTGTTTCCCTGTTTTAACAAACGGAAATCACACATTTCTGACAATAGGCTATTCATTGGAAAAGTGAAATAACTTAAAATTGAGAACTAGTTGAAAGAACATGACAGAAACATGAGATTAATCGAAATAAATGAATTATCCTTTATCTTTTACACAAGAAGGACAGAAATTTTAAGAAAAGAATTTCTAAACCATGGAAATTGCAGACCTTCCTTTTTGTATTGTTAAGATAAATTTTTGAGCAAATTCAAAGGAGTATCCACTCACATAAATATTGCTAACATTTGGTTTATATCCTGCTTGTTTTTGACTGTCGATAACATAATTTATGCATCTATAAATGAATTTTATTTATATTAGTGCTTTTAAAAACAAATACATATGTAATATATATGTAACTAGATTCATAACTTGGATAGTTGGAAATCATCATATAAGAATCCCAGAACACTTAATTGAGTTCATGCCAGACTTGCACATGGACCAAGAGAAAATCCTTAGAACAGAATGAGGGAATGCAAATCAGGAAAGTGTACATCTGAGTTTCAAATCAGGAAAGTGTACATCTGAGTTTTATCCTCTTGCCATACTTACTTTATCTGTATGCTTCGCAAATACTTCCCCAAACTAGACTCTAGGAAGAAGGATCTAGCATGAGGATTGGAGGAAAGCTGATTAATAAACTGTGATATGTAGATGACACAGCCTTGCTTGCTGAAACCAAGAAGGACTTGAAGCATTTGCTGATGAAAATCATAGACGGCAGCCTTCAGTATGAATTACACCTTAATGAAAGAAAACAATTGGATTAATAAATAATATCATGATGAATGGAGAAAAGATTGAAGTTGTCAGAGATTTCCATTTGCGTAGATCAACTAGATGCTGATGGAAGCAGCAGTCGAGAAATCAGAGACTGTGTTGCACTGGGCAAAGCTGCTGTACAGGGTCCACTAATGTGTTGAAGAGCAAGGATGCTACTTTGAGCTCTACAAGGTGCCACACCCAAGCCATGGTGTCTTCAGGCATCTCAGAAGTCTGTAAGAGTTGAGCAAGGAATTAGAAGGACAGAAAAAGAATTGAAGCACTAGAATTAGGAGGTTGGTGAAGAATATTGATATTACTATGGGCTGCCAGAAGAACAAACAAATATGCCGTGGGAGAAGTATAGCCGAATGCTCCTTAGAAGTGGGGACGGTGAGACTTCCCCTTACAGTTCTCAGGAGAGAGCAGTCCCTGCTACCAAGCAGGAGCCATCATGCTTGATAAGGCGGAGGGTCAATGAAAAAGAGGAAGATACCCAAGGAGATAGTTGGACGCGGGAGCGGTAACAATGGGCTCAAACACAACCACGGTTGTGAGAATGACAGGATCAGGCATTTATGGACATCTAACCAAAATGGACACATGCCATTTCAGTAGAAAGCAAAATGCTTGTAACTCACTATTGTTTCCTTAAGTGATCGGTGACCATGGTCATTGATGCAGTTCCAAAGTTTCCCTCTTAGAATCATGGTAAAAAAACGAACAGTTCTTGGAAATGGATTAGAAATGAATAAAATAGGAACATTTAAAAATGGGAAATATGCTGAGTTATATATAAAAGTGTTTAAAGACAACTAAATGGTTTGCTACATTTCTCTATTGTCCATTCAAATGATCAATAATTAGAGAAAGTAGTGCTTGAGAATATCTGTTTTTGACTGTGGTTACAATGAATTTTTCCTTGACCATCCTTTTTTTGGTTGTTGTTGCTGGAGATAATTGCTAGGCTGAACTAGATGTGATGTGGCATTTGACCAGGAAATGTTAGGGCGATCATCTTGTCCACATTGCCCTGGGGCTCTGCTCGTTTTAAGACAGAGAATCCTATGTCCTGGAAACTCCCTCAGTTCTGGATTAACCAGGGCAGTTGGGCACCCTGTGAAATCTCCTTCCTGTCAAAGCTGGAGAACAGTTTGAAACCCTCCTACTGGGGACAGTGGAGGCCATTAGAAGAGTTGTCTGGGGGCCAACAGGTGAAGACGGTGACTAACCCTAACTGCTGTTTCTCTTGTACTTGGCAAGGCTAGCGCTTGAGCCCATTTGCCCACTCTGGATTCCCGAGGGATCTTAGGAGCCTAGACACTCAGAAGTCAACCAGAGGGAGCGGCGAGCCAGTCGGTGGGGAGCGAACCAGATGACATCCCATAAGGAAAGGACAGGAAGCGGGTGATGCAGTGACGTAAACATCAGGCTATAAAGCGCAAGGTTGACCACAGACTCACCAGCTGGTCTGTGGGAGAAAGCTGAGACCTCTAAATTCCTTAAAATTGCGAGCATGGAAGTGCTCAGAAGTGGTTTGATTCTGTCCTATAGAGTTACTATGAGTTGGAATCATCTCGAAAGCACGGGGCAAGGAAGGAAAAGGCGGGAAAAAGAGAGTGGAGACAATGGGATTGGTGTCATTGCTAAGTGCTGTTGAATTGGTTCTAACTCAGAGCAGTGCCGGGCAAGGCAGAAGGAAACCCTGCCTGCCCTGCTCCAGCCTCGCACCGGTTATGTTGGAGCTGATTGCTGTACTGTGGCGTCAATCCAGCTCATAGGACAGTGGTTCTCAACCTGTGGGTCATAACCCCCTCGGAGGTCGAACAACCCTTTCACAGGGGTCGCCTGATTCATGACAGTAGCAAAATGACAGTGATGAAGTAGCAACGAAAATAATGTTATGGTTGAGGGTCACCACCACATGAGGAACTGTATTCAAGGGCCACGGCATGAGGAAGGTGGAGAACCAGTGTCATTGAAGACTCCCTTCTTTCTCATTGCCCAGCTACTTTACGAAGCGTGATTTTTTTTCCAGAAACTGGTCTCTCCTGATAACCTGTCCAAAGTATTCGCAACAGAGTCTTGCCATCCTCGATTCTAAGGAACTTCCTGGTTGTCGTTCTTCTAAGACAGATCTGTCTGCTTGTTCCCCTGGCAGTCCACGGTACTTTCAATATTCTTTGCCAGCACCATGATTCAAATCGGATCTCCAGATTACATGGCATTCCCTCACCATGGTGCAAATGAACGATTTTAGAAGATTCTGATGAAGAACATCTCACCTTGCTCACAGAAGCTGGAGCGTGAGCAAAAGGAGGGCAACGAAGAATGTTTTCCCCAAACAGAAACCAAACCAAACCAAAACAAGCCCAAGAAACCCAGGAGGAAAGCAAAACAAAACGGAAACAAAAATCAAAAGTCACAGAACTTACCTTTCCCAACAATCTTAGAGGGTGTTATTTTATTACCAAGGAAGCAGAACATTCGGAAACACACAAAGCAACCCTGAGAATGAGAAGGATGAAGAACAGGTCAGACAATTTTATCTTGGATTTGCTGAGGAGATGCGTGACTTTATTCCTTTGGAAAAGGTGGCTGAGTCTAAGTCGGAAGTGAGAAGAAAACACACATAAGGATGATTTCCTTTCTTCCAAACCACGGATGATTGGTCCTATTTGGAGAGAAAATTGATGCCAAGCAAAGAGGGACCTACCAATTATCTCCTCAAATGAATACTAAAATATTCCCTACCGGTACCTTGTTAAACTCATCAGAACTCCATTCTCTCTCCTCTGTGATCTGTCTCCATCTCTCATATATGGTTTGTTTTATATTATTTTGAGATTTAGTTTTAAAATGACCATGGCACTTATGTTTTCAGCCACAATGGAGTAAAGAGACTATATATATCCGGCTGTCCACAACAACAGCACAGATATAAGGTATGACACACGGTCTTCAGGACATTGGACATTAGGCAACATAGAACCGTTGATTCCCTAAGGAGATGAAAAACAACGGGGTGAGCTTTATGGATGTACTAACTTACTGTCTGTAGAAATTTTCCATCCTGCTGGTGTAGTGGGTTATGTGTCGGGCTGCTAACAGCAAGGCGAGGCTTTCTATTCTTGTAACAAGTGTCATGCTCAGAAGTCCACAGGGACAGTTCTACCCTGTCCTATAGGGTCCCTATGACTCACAATTGACTTGGTAACAGTGCTTATGTTGTGTTCAGAGGAGTTGGAATGGACTTCACGGTAATTAAAACAATTCTGCATCTCCCTAGGTATAGATTTATATATCGATTTCACAGTTCAGTTGTCTACTCGATAGTCTTTAAAAATATGTCTTGGTTTATTGTTTTGCTTTTTTATTATGATCTAGGTGGGGTTTTCTATATTCTTTTTTAAATGGAAGAATCTGATTATTCTAATGAATGGATTAATGAGTAGGAGCTGTGCTCTCTGTGAGGGCACTGGTGGACTGGGAGTGTGGGGTTGGGCTGAGGGGACTGGTGGCAGGGAGAAAGTTGTGGGAGGGAGGCCAGCAGAAGGCCCACATACATACCAGACAGAGTCTGGTAATTGAGTCAGAAATGTTCTTCCGAGGTCCTGTGAATGAGGCACAGTTTTCCGACTTTTAGGAAGCAAGGGAGACCTTATATGGATGATATTCAAGTGAAAAAGCATACCCACAAATGACAGGGGAATTCACAGGTATGTGAAATGCCCTGCCTGCAAAATGCCTTCTTAAATTCAAAACAAATAGCACTTCCATCTGAAACGGAGTAGAGCACTCCGATGTGGGACCGGCATTTTCTGAATTGTCATTTTGACATCTCACCATAAATAGCTGGAAACAGAATGAAATGATTTTGGTGATGTTAGTGATTAGGCTTGAGGAAAAAGTCACGTTCCAGGGGCTGGTATGTCAGGCCAACACCCCAAATTCTCATCAAGTTGGGTCCTGTGGCGGTGGAAGCTTGCTTTGGGGTTGGGGTTGGCTCACTGTCATGATGACTTCTCATCTAAGACTGTGGCATTTTGAGCCCCAGAATTGTATGCAAGTGCGAACTGGTATTTGTGAGATTTTTTTGAAATGGAAATTGTCATGGAGGTGGGTAAATAGAGGTGTGTGGGCGGGGGGGTAGACTGGGGGGTGGACTTGGACCTGAGATGGCACCTAGGTGGAATGACAAACATACACCAAAGCTCTGTTGGAAAGTGGAACAGCAGCCCTTGAATAGGGGTCAGCACAGGGCTAATGGGTAGGATTTGTTAGGGAAAGAGATTTCAGAAGCCATGAAAGTAGAAAGACAGCCTTGCAGAGAGCACCGGCTTTGTGATTAATGCATCAAGCTACTAATCATTCTGAGGAAGAGTGTCTGTCCAGACTTACATGTTAGCGGCTGCACTGTGACTCACTGGTAAATCCAGAAAAAAACAACAAAACCCAGAATGGGTTTATTTAGGAGCAGAATCCTTTAGGGCCAGCAGCGACCCTACTCCTTCAGAAACTGGTCCTGCCAGGGGTGTGAGGGGCGAGGCTGGGAGAGTGGAGGGCGAGTGGGTTGGAAAGGGGGAACTGATTAAAAGGATCCATCCATATGTGACCTCCTCCCAGGGAGATGGACGTCAGAGAAAGGGGGGAAGGGAGACTCCGGATAGGGCAAGATATGACAAAATAACAATCTGTGGATTATCAAGGGCTCATGAGGGAGCGGGGAGCAGGGAGGGAGGGGAAAAAAAAAAAGAGGACCTGATGCAGAGGGCTTAAGTGGAGAGCAAATGCTTTGAGAGTGATTGGGGCAAAGAATGTACGGATGTGCTTTATACAATTGATGTATGTATATGTGTGGATTGTGATAAGAGTTGTATGAGCCCCTAATAAAATGTAAAAAAAGAAAAGAAAAAAAAAGAAAATGATTAGGGCAAAGAATTTACAGATGTGCTTTATACAATTGATGTATGTATATGCATGGATTGTGATAAGATTTGTATGAGCCCCTAATGAAATGTTAAAAAAAAAAAAAAGAAACTGGTCCTGGATGTGCCCCACACTATTTCGATCCCAGTGGTCAACACTAGTCATACCTAGCTTTAAGGAAGCTGTGGAACAGGAGGGTAAAGGGGGTTCCAGATTATAGATGCATGACTTTATTCCAAAGAAAACCATATTTAAACATATCCCTTAGGTCGGCAGATGGCTGTAGACAAGCTGTCTCAGCAACGCGCTTGTCTTCATCCCCGTAGGATGCCTTCACACCGAAGTCCAACGAAAACTGTAGGTTCCAAGGGGATCAGCTGGCTTTGTGAAATTCAAAGCTGAGAGCCCCAGAACCTCTCAACTTCATCTGTAAGAATGAAAAGGCACGACTGGGAAATGCATAGGAAGCTGCTTTACTAAGGTAAGGACGCTCTGATGGAAATGTTGGATTGTCAAGATCCCAACTGTACCAGAGGCAGAATCATCCAGTGTATCTACTTCATCTTGGTTGGGCAGCGCACAGGGCCACATAGTCCTTTGAGGCAAATGGGTATAGTGTCCGGAGTTTGAACTCCTCACTGCAGGCACTGTTTCGATTTTAGAGCCAATTCACAGGGTGGCAGAGCACAGTGCTTAAGAGTAACTCCTGTCGGTGCAACCTTGCACAGTAAGTGACTCAACTTCTTTAAACCTTTGTGTCCTCTTCTTGAAGTGGGGGTTGCAAACGTACCTACTCTCGGCGAGTTGTTATGAAAGAGATCAGAGGGATTACTATCATGGAAGCACTCAGATCTATGACGGTTGCATATAAAATGTCATCTAATTGATTGTCTCAAAAAAAAACTTTATTAGAAGAGTAAATGACCCATGGGTCTGTGCTTTGGGAATTCCCTCCTTTTAGTTCCTTTTTGTCACTAAAAATAACATTTTATAGGGCTTGTATATTTTATAGCTTATCAAATAATTTTATGTGCAGAAGATCATGCAGAGAATCATGGGAGCTGAATCTTGTCATCTCTCTCTTTTTAAAAATCAAGATGCTGCGAGGCAGAGGGGCAGGTGATTTGTTTCCTCTCGCACCTCTATGAAGTGACGCAACTTCACTTACCTTTCTGCTTTGAAGTAAGACTTGCTACCATTTTTATAGCATGCACGGCGCGCCAAGGAGCAGGCTGGAGAATTGAATGATTGGAAGAGTCAAGTGGTATTTTAATAAGTGTTTATGCTATTCCTGTTAGCCATCCCGGAAGAAGATATTCTTTCCATTTTACAGAGGGAAAAACTGAGGTTCAGAGAGGTTAAAGCACTTGACTCTGACCTTATAATTAATCCCTCAAGTTATCAGAATTCAAAGCCATATTGGCTTGAGACCAAAACCCTGGCCCTTTTTTATTCCAAACACTAATTCAAGTCTCATTTTCCAGAAGAAAGGGGAGTACGGATTACAGGGGCGGTCTTTCCATGTTTTCATTCCCTCCATCCCCTTGCTGTCCACCAAGTCCACCACCTGGACCATGAATATGAGCTGATAGGAATGGAACTGCAGACCCCCTGTAGACAATCTCTCCTCAGAAGCCTGTGCTCCACCCTGTCTAGAGCTGGTTCTGGTCCTCTGCGGAAAGCATTGTCTGGAGTTTTATTTCTTCTCCATCACTGGATGTGTCATCAGATAGCGCTTCCTCCACAATTGTGGGGCTCTTCTTTGGGAAACTGCTCAATGTTTTCATTTCGCTCGTCCATAGCAGAACAAGAGCTCAGTAATTCAATGATAATTGAATTGTTAATGAAAACAGGGTTTGAGGAAATGGAAGGCTCTCTGCGTTGCCAGTTGGGAATCTCCAGACCTGGGGTTGTGGGGAGCAGGATAGAGGTATTCAGCTATGGTGTTGGAGATTAAAGCAAATTGCAGAAATAAGGTGGACAATGTTTGGGGAATAGGAGACTAAATTGTTAAAGAGTATCATCCTTGGGGCCAAGACATACTAGAATAGAGCCCGAAAGGCAAGTGACTTGGGTGGATTGTATCCAAGGGGAGGGCTTGACTTTTGACCAGGAAGTAAGTCTCTAATGACACACTATAGGCACCTGGCCCCGACTTTGGTACCTTTATAACCTCAGGTGAGGCTGAGGATAGCTTATGTTCTGCAGAGCAGACAGTAGGTGCTTTTGGGGTTCATTTCAGTCTGACTGTCCTTGGGGTTTCTATTTTACTGATAAGCATTTCAATGACAGCTCTGAGCCGAACAGAGGAAACATTGTGAAAGCATGGATTGATCTCTTATTATATCTACTCTGGAGATAAAATTTTAAATATTGTGCTAGTACAGGGTATGCATAATCCAATGATAGATTCCTCCTTTCTTGGAAAACTTCCAGAACAAGATGGGCTAGAAAGAAAGGACCAGTCTTTTACTTACCAAAATCAGCCAGTGGAAACTCTGATCTGCAAGTGAACATGAAGGCAATATACAATCAGGTCACACTTTGCTTCATGGGGTCCCTGAGGGGTGGAAGCTGATTTGAACTGCCTAAATTGCACCTAACAACAACAACAATAACAGCAGCAGTTTGTTTATTGGACAATGCATAAAGTGCTTGAGTTGTAGAAGGCAAACCGAGCCTGTGCTCTTGGAGTTTTCCTGAAATTTCTCTCTCTCTCTCTCTCTCTCTCTCTCTCTCTCTCTCTCTATATATATATATATATATATATATATATATATATATATATATATATAATGTCACTGCCTTCAACCACCAGTTGAGTCTTTGGAACAATGAGGAATCACCAGAGATATGACCAGGAACACCCTTCAAAGCTCAATCTGTCTCAATTGTATTAACAAGGGCAGTGGGACTTAGGCACAGACATGGCTGTAGTGGTTCTGAAAACATAAAGCAAGTGGAGGGCATGAGCTGGTCTGGGGTCTAGGACCGTCATCCTCTCTCGAAGGCTCTGCACAGACAGGATGTGGTGGCTGATTGCCGGGAGGAGGGGAGGTGAAGGCAATATTGTGGACCCCTCATCCCCTGAAGCTGGGGAGAGAAGGCAAAAACGTGAACTCGGGAACTAGGTATCTGTTTATTCAAAGCAACTATTAAGGTATTGAATTGAATCAGATTGTAAAAGGCCAGATGACCAAATGATTGGTGACTTTAGTAGTGACATTTCAATAGCTGTGCAGTGTTGTTGGAGTCGCCATGCTGTAATGGATGGAGGGAAAGTGGGCATCAAAATAATAGCGGGAGAGGTGTGTGTTACCCTAACATATGTGGGGTGAAGGGAAAGGCTGAGAGGCAAGGTGAGAATGAAGGGGAAAAAGAAGTTTAGTTTTTAGTTTCTAAAGGTTGCTGAGTCTTGAGCTTTTCTGCAAAATGAAGGAAGTAGCTGGAGTAGAAGTCATTGAAGGGAAATAAAACAAGGGATGGTTGATGGGTCGCAATCCTAGAGAAGATGGAAAGAATGAATTGGGTCCACAGGGTGATGCTGTCTCTAGAGGGAAAGGAATCAATTTCACTCTTCTTCCTTATGATAGAGGACAGAAGGGGAGAAAGCATAGATGTTGTTGGGCTTAATTCAGAAGAGCAGGGGTGCATTATACTGGTGTTGAAAACCTTTCATATTCACTGTAGAAATTAATTCATTGGGAAATTGGCTTGGACTTGAGTAAGTTTGCATCCGTCATAAGGGAGCCAAGAGCAACACGCTCACCTAAGAATGATCTGACAAAAGAATCATGCATGAGTTTGACAAATTATCGTTTCTCTTCTGGAGCTGGAGCATGAACAGAAGGGAGAATGCCTGGATTTGATAATTGTTTTGTCTCATTTGGGCACAGACCTGGGAAGTTGATCTTTAGGGATGGATGCTCAGGGATGTGTGCACATAACTGATATTTGTACATGTTTGTGAAACCTACCAGAAGACTGCCTTCTGCCAGATCATTACCATTCCCTGATCAATCTTTGGCTCTTACTCAGTCTAGGCCCCTATGGTGAATTCCAGCTCTCTTCCCACTCTCGGCTGAAATGCATCCACCTCTGAGACAGAACGTGAAACTGATTATGGCAGAGCCAGGAGCTTGTCTCCTCTTGTAAAGGATGAGGCTAGTGTAGCTGGTGTTTCCCAGGTAGGACTGCCGTCTTTCCTGAGACTAAGCAGAAGGTAGACTCCTGGTTGCCTTTCTTTAGCTTTCTCTCTGCCCATGATGCTAGCCTCATGTCACAAGATCAAATGGGAAATCAAGATCCTAAAACCTGGGTAGGACTGTGGGTTAGGCATTGGACTGATAACAGCAAGTTACTCAGTTCAAACCCACCAGCTTCTCCACAGGAGAAAGATGAGGCTGTCTGCTCCCATAAAGATAGTCTTAGAATCCTTTGGTAGGGTTGCTAGAAGTCAGAATTGGCTTTTTGGCAGTCGGTCTGGCTTGGAGGTACTACATTAGGAAGAAAGTTCAATTTGGAGATGATTATGTCTTGGACATGAGGTTATCAGGAGAGATGTCTCATGAGAGTCTCTGGAGAAGGCACCATGCTTGGTAAAGTGGAGGGGCATGGAAAAAGCTCTTAACAAGATGGACGGACACAGTGGTTACAGCAATGGGTTTGAGCATGAGGACAATTGTGAGGATGGCCTAGGAACAGGGAGCGTTTCATTTTCCTGGACTTAGTGTCACTGTGAGTTGGAATTGACTCGATAGTACCCGATCACAGCAGCATGTCGGGGTTTCAATCCTGTATCCACCACATGCGCAAGGACCTACGACTGGAACGGAGCCGCGTCCGTCTTTCCGCATGTTAGTATGTTTCTCAGTAAAAAGGAGGAGGTGATCATGTCCCCTTTGGTCACTTCAAAGGTTTCTGGAGAAAATTGGATAGGCTAATGAATCTCAAGACGGAGGTTTTTAGGAGCAAGGAGGCAAGGAAGCTGCTGCTTATGAAATATCATTTGTGTGTCAGACGTTGGACTAGGGATTTTCACTTTGATGACCCCCTTTCTTCTATGGAGATCCTCTGAGGTGAGCTATTACCTTCACCTTACAGATGACAAAACATCACCAAAATGGGATCTTGTTGTCTTTTCTCCGTGACACCGTTCTGGGTTACAGCTATGGACCTAGGATAATCATGATAATCCCACCCCTTGCCTCTCGGAGGTCTGGCATGCGAATTATACTGTCACTCACAGCACTGGTGAAGCCGCAGGTCTTTTTCTTAAGGGGTTAAGCATGATTGATAAATACATGGTAACAAAGATGGCCAGGTGGGCATAAATTTGATTCTGGCCAAGGAGGAGGTAACAAATAGGGTTACATGAACAGGGGATGGAAATTGACCATTGAAACGGTGGGAGAGAGAAAAAAGAAACTGCTATGAGAATTGCAGGGAAAACATTCAAAATTTATGTATCCACTGTCATAAGATACACACGTTAATACAGAAATTAGTCGCAAGAGATTAGTTGTCTTCCTTCAAACTCCTTTGTTGGGGGAAGGCCCTTTGGGTATAAACTCCCTTTCCCCTCATTTTGATAAAGCAGAACACAAGAGGCAAGGCAGGAACTCGGCGGGACCCTCTGACCCTCGAATGCAGTGCTCTTTCCGGTCCATCCCATGCAGGACTCACTCACACAGGTCCAGTGGACAGGGAAGGCTAGAGACTTCCAAGAGAGTATTGTTTAATTTTTTATTTTTAAGCATTGAAATGAAACAGATGAAGAATTTGTACTTAATTATTACCAGGCTGGTTTAAATCGCAAGTGGTAGGGGTGTGGGCTGGAGGAATTTCCTTGGTACTTTTTTGGCCCTCCATTTCTGCTGTGCAACCAGGCTGGATTTTTCTGCTTGAAAAGCAAGCGAGACTTCTGCTGTCTGCTTTGCTTTCTATAGGCTCTGCTTTCTGCTTTCTATAGGATCTGCTTTCTATAGGCTCTGCTGTCTGCTTTGCTTTAGCTTAGCAAGGCCGGTTTCCCTCTGGATAAAGGATGAGAAAGGAAGCCAGAAAGGACATGTTTTAGAAATGATGATGGCAACATATATACACATGTGCTCGATACAATTGATGTATAGATTGTTATAAGAGCCCCCAATAAAATGATTTATTAAACTTTAAAAAAGTAAGAAATGAAGTCACAGGAGAGGACCGTTCAATTATACTTGTAACAGATTCACTCATTCATCCAACTCATTAACATATTAATTTCATCAATCATTTACTGACCACACACTGCTTGCAAAGCATATTGGCAGGTATAAAAAAGAAT
Source organism: Tenrec ecaudatus (assembly GCF_050624435.1). NCBI lineage: Eukaryota > Metazoa > Chordata > Mammalia > Afrosoricida > Tenrecidae > Tenrec > Tenrec ecaudatus. Next base: position 46,039,049 of record NC_134539.1, on the reverse strand, counting down.
GGGAGAATAAAAGATGAACATCAGACCAATTAATTTTCTTCAAGAATCATATCTAATGCAAGGGGGATGCAGTGAACTGATGCCAAGGCTAAGTGGGCAGATTGGAAGGAAGCAGTCACAACAGCCTGGGGATTGGCAGGAGGATCCTTTGGGAACTTTTCTTTTTTTTTTTTTTTAACAATTTATTGGAGCTCATACAACTCTTATCACAGTTCATACATATACATACATCAATTGTATAAAGCACATCTGTACAGTCTTTGCCCTAATCATTTTTTTCTCTTTTCTTTTTTTACATTTTATTAGGGACTCATACAACTCTTACCACAATCCATACATATACATACATCAATTGTATAAAGCACATCCATACATTCCCTGCCCCAATCATTCTCAAGGCATTTGCTCTCCACTTAAGCCCTTTGCATCAGGTCCTCTTTTTTTTCCCCTCCCTCCACTTTCCCCCCTCCCTCATGTGCCCTTGGTAATTTATACATCATTATTTTGTCATATCTTGCCCTATCCGGAGTCTCCCTTCTGGGGGGGGGGACTTTTCTTATTGGGGTACTTTTGTAGGCTTGGTAGGATGTGACACACCGACACACAGAAGAGGGTTTTCAAAAAAAAAAAAAAAAAGAACAACTATTTTAAAATTCAGCTCTAGGAGCAGTTAAACTTTATTAAGATAAAAGATACTGCCAAAGGAACTGGGAAGAAAATAAAGCATTTCCACCATGGATAGAATAAATACCAGACCGAAAAGGTTCTCTCTTAATCTGTTTGCAGTAGATAGACACCTAAGCTTAATAAGTTGGGTTATGTATCTCTCTGAGCTTTCTAATTTTTATTTATAGCAGGATGATGAAATGATCCAATTTGGTGGTGAGTGGAGATGGACCGTGGCCCAAAGGGCCAAGAGCATGAAGCAACGGAGACTGTGTAGGTTCCCTAAATAAAACATCCATCTCCACCAGCAAAATATCAAATTTAATTCCAGTTTGAATTCATATACTTTGCAGGGTATTATTATGATTTGTGGGCAATGTGTGTGTATACCACACACATTGTTGGTGAATCTATGCAGTATTGAGCAGAGTGTGATTAGGTATCTTGGCTGTTGGGGAGATGATTCATGGTATTACCCAGAAAAGACCATGGAACAGTAAGTAGAGATCCCTTTCCATCCAGAATCTGAGCAAGAAGTCACTATATGAGCCCAAAGGGGTTAAAATCCTGTCCTGTTTCCAGTTTATGTGGATGTTCCGGCAAAGCGTTTTTACTTTTTGTTAAATGTGGATCCTGCACCTGGCTCACTTGAGCTCACCGCTGGCAGTATTGTCTGGCGATCTTGGGAGTCGGAAGCAGCCTGCCATCGGACCTGCTGGTCTCAGACTTGTCTCCCTGGAGCCGTGTGATGCTGGAGAAGCCTCTGACCTGGCTTCTAACCCAGGGACTTGGAGTTTGCTCACCTTTGTAACGGTGCGAGTCAGTTTCTTGAAAAATTGTTTTTTCTCTGTAAATATGCATATTTTGGTTTCATTGGGTTTACTTTTCTATAGAAACTAACCTAAGACAACACCTAATGTAGTAATATTTTATTATTCCTGTACCAATGAATGGTTTTTAGTTATATGTGGAGATGAAAATCTATGGAATAGCTAAATATTGACCAAGTCGAAATGGTTCATTGCTCATTCGAGGCCACTTTGGAATGAAAGATGCTGTCAACATGTTTTAATTGCAAGTGGAGAGAAATGCTACTACCTCTTTAGAAATCAACTGATAGCAATTCAATCATTTGATCAAGAGTATATGCAAACAGCAATGCTTAGAAATGAGAGTCTTAAGTATATAAAATACACATTCCAAATTAGATAAAACGGCATGACAGACACAGGGTTGAATAGATCAAGGAGCTTTGGAGCTTGTTGGGCAGAGAGAAGCTCCCTGCAGTCAGTCTGGGTAGGGGGTCTTTTCCAGTCTTTTAGGGTGAGGGCTGAGAAAGTGAGACCAGAATTTATTATCTATCCTATAGTAGAGTATGGTAAATTGAAGACTAAATGTAGCTAATTTCTGAGCATGGGGCTGACTATGCTCAACAGATATTTTATTATCTTTACATAATCTGAAAAATTACAAAATAATGCTGATTTTTTTTTAGTACAGTAGAATTCTTTCAATCAGATGTTGTTGAGAGCAGGAGTTGGTTGGTGTTTTTGGTTAAAAAAATGTTGACGTGTATGGCAGAGGAAAGATACATACAAGCCATGAACATTTTATCTGAGTGTATAGTTCATGCATGTATGTACCCTTGGCAATCTTTTGATGTTGGGCCAAAGCTTTTCTTTGGATGTTAGCCACTGACCGCAATCATTCTTCCTTCATAAACCACAGCCATGGTGTAGTCTGCTCTTTCTACGTCTGCTTTCTTTAACATAGAATAAGAATGTGCAAACATTTATGAAGCAACTTGGGCATAAAAGCTTCCCAGCCTTGGATTCCCATCCCCCACCCCATTGTTTATAGACACGGCACCCACACATATTTCCAAAGCATATACTTAGTGACTCATTGCTATTGAGTCTTTTTAAAGGATACATGTTATTTTTCATGGAAGCATCTCTTGTTGCACTCACATTCCACCAGGTTCCATTATATTTAAGTTATGCCACTTTACTAGGAAACACATAGACAAACTTCTTTGGGAACAAATCGGGAAGATTTTTGATAAGTCCATAACTGAACCTAGCAGGCGGCAGTCAACTAGCTGTTCTGTGGCCCTTGGGTGGTGTCTGTTCATATCTTTTACAGAGCGGCTCAAGCATGTGGCTAGCTCAGCAACAATTTAGGTGAATGCTGCTCCAAACAGGTACATGTTGGTTTTGTTCCTCTCCTGAAAACCTTAGTGCTCCTAGTGCCTGGGGTGGACAGTCCAGGAGGCCACGCCTCACCGCCATACAGAATACCGAAGATCATGTCTGTCTGCGTGAACAGTATGAAGTAGAGTGTGATGTTTCTCTAGCTGCAAAGTAGATGTTTCCCAAGGTCTTACTATTCCCATTTATATACCCAGCTCCTCCCTGAGGACCCTGCACATCATGCAGGCTTGATATGTGTTGGTTTGATGACTGAGCAACTTCCAAAGACCTCTCACTTGAATAGTTCAAAGCTTTTCCGGCACATGCCAGGGTTTGGACTGAAGGTGTAATTATCCCCTCGTTATCGGTGCAATAACAGACAGAAGCATCATGGGATTTACTCAGGTTCACCAGGTAGGTTCTGGGGTGGAAGGGGGAATGTATTTTGTTTTAAAGGTCACACCATTGTCCTTCAAAAAACACTTCTCCCCGTAACACAAGACTGCTCACTCTGGGCTTGAAGCTGGCACTGGCAGTTACCTGCTGGGGAAGCGCCCCATTTCCTATTGTCTCTGAGCTTCACTTTATCGACCTGTGAGCGAGGGATAACAGGACCTTGCAAACTGAAAGAACAACCAAAAATTCAGGTAAAGTCCTTCGCTGCATTGCCTTGCCCCACAGTCCAAAAAATAGTTATTCTTTTGGGGTCAGGTGACTTTCAAGGAAGGGTGCTTTCTGAGAGACTTCAGGGCTTCAACGGGCCACAGAACCTTGTCCCTCTCCGTCCTTCTCCAAGGATGTTAGAGTTATGTTGTTTCCTGACTGAAACAGGCAGGCATTTCTCTCAAGTGGCACGTTGCCAAGCCCTGGGATTCATCTGTCTTCATTTCTGTGCGGCTGGCACGGAGGTCCTGAGCCAATCTTCCAGCACAGCGGTGCCTACCACAAAAAAAGGTCTCAAGCCTGGCCTGGAAAGATAGAGCTTCAAGTCATTGTTTGGACTGAGCAAAGCAAGACTGCGGTGGAATCAAACTGAACCCGGCTATTTATGTTTCTCTGGGGCAGTGGGAAAATAGAAACTAAGAATGTTGAGCAATGAAAAGCTATAAGCATGAAGCCAAAGCAGGAAGTTAGTTGAAAGGCAGTGAAAACACCAGCTCTTGTTTCTGTCTCTGGGAAAACAAACAAGCAACAAGCACATCACCACCACTTAAAAGCTTAAGAATGTACCCAAGAGAAAGGTTTTGCCAATGGAGAAAAGCCCAACCCCTCAGAGCTATACACCGGGTTCCCTATAATCTGGCTCCCACCTTGCTCCTGCTCCATTACCAGACTGCCCTCCCTACTCTGTCTTCCTGCCAAGAATCCAGAGCTTCCATGAAACCAAGCCACCCCAAACACCTACTGTTGCCTTTCAAGCTGTCACGGCATTGTAAAACCTGTGGCTTCTCCGCCCAAGTCTTTCCTTTCCCATTCTCCATCTGCCTATGCCCGATCTTCAAATACAATCCCCACTCGATATCCTTTCTTAAACATCTTCTCCCTGACCCTACATCAGTTCAATGAAACGTTAGTTACCACAGTTTTGTGAATCGACAGTTCTCTCTTTATATATACGTATCTTCATAATCAGTATGCTCTACTGTCCTCTTTTTAAATGTTAGTATGTGTCCTTTATGCTAGAATTGTCTTGTCCAATATGGTAGCCACTGGCCCCATGTGGCTCTGTAACTTTAAATCTAAATTATTTTAAACGAAATACGATGAAAAATTCTAATCGCCCATAACATTGAAAATATTGGCAGTACTGTCAACTGTCTAAAGAACAAACAAATCTGTCTTGGAAGAAGTATAGCCCGATGCTCCTTAGAGGCCAGTCCCTGGAGAGGGACCTCATGCTTGGCAAAGTAGAGGGGCAGCGAAAAGAGGAAGGCCCTCAACAAGACAGATTTACACAGGAGATGCTGCAACGGAATCCAGCAGGAACAATTGTAAGCATGACACAGGATCAGGTAGTGTTTCCATCTATTGTATGTTGGATCCATATGAGTCAGCATCATCTTGATGGCACCTTAACAACAACAACAACAACAAGAAAAACAACAGTGTAGCAACATTTCAAAATCTTCACACATTTTTAATGTTCAAGTGACCAGTGGCTGCTATGTGGAACAAATATATTTCCACAGGCAGTAAAGTCTATTGGATGTAAGCTCTTTGAGACCAGGCCAAGTTGACTTCACCTGCAGAACAGAGGAAGCTTCTGGAAGCCAGCAAAGGCTTCAGAGAATGAATGAATCCTCGCGGAGGCCGCAGGCTCTGATGAGTAGGTTGGAAATGGCTGGGCCCAGGCTTTTCAAGGAAGATGTGAACCCATGTCCCTTCTATCACCCCAAAGTGTATCAAATCTCCAAATTTCCAGAATGAAAAAAAAAAAAGTGATTTGCTTGAATGCTTCTTCTTGCATTCCTGCTTTAAAAGTGCTTCTTAACTGGGTCTTCCGAGGGTGATAGAATCTTGAACAAAATAAGAGTAAAAGGGGGTGGTGGTGGAATAATACAGGTTTTACCTTAGATGGATACTGTTTATAATCCCACATTCATTCTAAGGGGTTCATTTGTGGGAAGAAACTTTTGAAATCCTGAAATCTTGTTTTGACATTTCGTCATGGAGGTGGCTGGATTTATCCCTGCCAACATTCCCACCATTTCTGCGGGCAGTAAAATATGCCTCCATTGACTGCAAGGAGGCTGACCATGGAACAGATTCACTATAATCCGTAAGACAAGATGTTTAGAATCCTTGCGAACAGGTTTTAGAATCTTTATGGCAGTTGTAAGATTAGGGGAAACGCCGTTTATGCTATCATTAAAAAATAAGCTGTCAGGAGCCCTGTGGCATTTTGGATTAAACATTGGTCTGCTAAACACAAAAATAAGCTTCCATATGATTTCAGTTACTAGTTGCTGTCTAATTGACTTCAACGCAGGGCCACCCTGTGTATGTCGGAGTAGAACCGTGCTTAGTCAGGTTTCTAATGGCTTCCGGGTGAACTCAACCCTTCAGCCTCTGGTTAGCAGCCAAATTCATTAATCATTTGCACACCCTGGAAGTTCAGAGTAACATGAAAAGAAAACACAACCCACCGCCATAGAACCAATTTGGACTTGTAGTGATCGTATTTGGGGTTTTAGAGATTGTAATTCCTGGTGGTATAGTGGTTACTACTGGACCGAGATCCGCAAAGTCCTCCATGTGAAACTAGCAGGCGCTACTTGGGAGAAAGATGGGGCTTTCTTCTCCCATGAGCAGTCACGATCCCAGAAACCCCTGGTGGCAGTTCTACCCCACTCTATAGGCTCTCTATGAGTCAACATAGAGAACTCGGTGGCAGAAAGTAAATCGTTATGAATACAGACAGTCTCATTTTCTCTCATCAGAGTGGCTGGTAGGTTTGAAACGCTGACCTTGCTATTAGCAGCCCAATACTCAATGCACAGCACCCCAAAGCAAGAGCACACATGGTAATTTGAAAGTAATATGGCTTTCCTACAATGATGCCAAAGTCATGGAATTTGTAATGGTTGAGTCACTCAACAGAGCCCTGTAGATAGTTGAGGCTGGGAGAAAGTTGGGAGAAAGATAAAGCTTTCTACACCCATAAAGAGATACAGTCTCAGAAATGCCCCGGAGTCTGAATTTGACTTTATCCCAAGGGTCTCATGAGTTGGACCTGATCAATGGCAATGAGGAGAGCTCAGTTAGGAGCCGTGCTGGCACATCACTTAAGCATCCGACTGTTAATCACAAAGGTGGTCATGCAAACCCCACAGCTACTCCTTAGGAATCTGTCTGCTCCTGGAAAGAATTACAGTGTTAGAAATCCTATCAAGTGGTTCTGCTCTGTCTTACAGGACAACTTTCACTGGGAATTGATTTGACAGTGGTAGGCTTTGTTGTTGTTGTGTGTTTGTTTCTACGGCTCACTCATCAACTGAGGTTAGAACCCGGATCTTCTATCTCCAAGTTCAGAGCTTTAATCAGCTGAGATTTTTTGTTAAAAATAGCCCAGATTACTGGATTGGTATCTCCAAACAGGGATTCTGGGAATTGGCATTTTTACTGAATGCCCAAGGGGATTCATAAGATCCAACAATATTTGGAAAACATATGAGGGGGCTTTCAAAAAAATCATGGAAAAATGGAATTAATAGATCACGGAAATTTTCTATGTATTGTACACACGCTTTTCACCTGATTTAATATATAGTAAATATTACATGCTGATTCCTTTTGGGATTAAGCTTTCATTTCGATATAGATGTATCTTAATATATAAATTTACTATTTAACCAGCTGGTTGGAATTTAGACTGGGTTATTTCACACAAAAACTCATAGGATATTGTGAAGGAAGTGGAGGTCATCTGTTCTAATTCTCATCGGACACAGAAATTACTGCTCTAGCATCCTGGTGGTGGGTTCAGACTTGATTGACTCCACTGCTCTGTGGGGACATCACTTCCATTCTGGGTTGCTCACTTCCTTTACCTGAGATCAAACCTGCCTCTTTGCTGATCTGATCAGGTCTTCTTGGATAGCAGGGAATGATACTTCGTGGCCTTGAAGTGTTGATTGTAACGATTGGAGGGACTTTAGAGACGGCATTGTTGGATCTCCGCATTGCTCAGAATGTTGTACTTTCTTTCAACATCCGTTCAGCAAGTATTGATTGTGCCCTTCCTCGTTGCCAAGTCCTGGCCATGGGCTGGGAACACAGAGAGGAACAGAAGTGGGCTAGGAGACTGCTATCCTGGAGGTGAAGCCTGTGAAGAAGATGGACCGGTATTGGTTAAGGAGGATGCCATTTATTGAGCAGCGTGTCGATGCTGTTGAAAATAAGACTCATGGTCAATGAGCATATCTAAGGGGACCTGTCTGACCTGGGGGTCAGGGAAGACCTCCCCGAGGAGGTGATTCCTAAGATGACTTTAAGACTAAGGAGGAGAGAGCAGACTTTCCATCAGGGGGAAAATATCTCCAAAGGCCACGAGGAAGGAGGGAGTGGGGTAGGTGAGACAATGAAAGGCTCCCGCCCACTCAGGGAGGAGTGGGGATAGAGATGGGGACACAGGTGGAATGGGAGGTGGATAGAAGCCTTTTGTGGGACATTTAGGATGTGGCGACATGCTCCTTTTAAGGCTCAATCTGTCCGCAATGCAAACCTTGGCCTGAAGGGCAGAGGGGATGTGATGACACCTGTACAGAGTCAGGAGCTTCTTGAAGAAGTTCAGGTGGAAGGTGAAGGTGGCTTGAACCAGCGTCCTGGAGGATGGAGAGAAGTGGTCAGATCTGAGATATGTTTCAGAGATAGAATATGTAAGAGAATGTTTTAAGAAAGAAGTGGTTAGGCATTTCAAAGAAAGATGAGAAATGACTTTTCTACGACCACAACACCCCCCCCCCCAAAAAAAAAAAAACCCAAACAGAGCTCCAAACCCAAATCTACTGCCATCAAGTTTATTTTGCCTCATGGTGCCGCTATGGACAGAGTCGAATGCCCCCTGTGGGTCTCTGAGCCTGTTCATCTCTGTGGGAGCAGGACGCTTCATTTTTCTCCTGTGGAGCAGATTGGTGGGGGTTCAAACTGTTGACCTGTCGTTAGCAGCCCAACACATAACCCACTATGCCAACAGTGCTCTGGTTAATTCATTAGATAGCCCTGTAGCTCTGTTGGGAAAAATTAATTACATGGTTTCCCAAAGAAGACAAGACCAGTAATCCTAAAACTATTTTCTTTGTGGGTCAGAATGCGATCCTGTGAAGGAGCTGAAATTTGGAAGTAAGCAGATGGGCTTTGAACATTGGTTTTGAGCATGATTCACTCTGTAATTTTAGGTAACTTTCTGTGCCTCTCTGAGCTGGTGAGGGGATGGTAACCATGGAATTTGCACAGAAGAGTTGTTGGGAATTAAGTGAGAAATGTTTCTAAGGAGCCAGCATGATGCCCAACACATTCCAGACACCCAAATAGTGAGCTAGTTGTGGTGATTGTAAGAATGAGCATCTCTTCATGAGGCATCTTCAGGTCCGCTTTCGCTATTTGTCTTTTCATATGCCATCATTTCCAGGACCATTCCATTTTCCCAATTATTAATGGAGCATGGGCTTTTTATTAGGAATTTGGTTAGGCTTTTGTTACATAATATAAAAACCTGGCGGTATTTATAGCAAGTAGCACAGACACAATGCTGTTTTATAATAGCTACTGTCACCCTGCCATCACCTCTGCCTCCACGGACCAGAAAGGCCTTCTGGATCTTATGTTTTTCCTAGAAGTGAAAGATGAAGAGGTATTTTCCAGCGGAAGAAGAGGCAAGAGAATGTAGTGTTCGTAGTGATGGTTGTAGTGGGGCATTATATTAACGAGGGGCATCAACTAGAAAAGCATGGAAGCCTGAGAGAACTTCTCCTTCCTTTAGGGCCTGAAAGAAGTTTCTTCAGGTTGAACTTGCAATTTTATATGGCTCAACAGCAAGCTCTGTGATTGGAAAGGTAAGCAGGGGTTAGACGATGAAAGAACTTCTAGGCCAAGCTCAAGATCTCGGGAGCCTATCGGGAGTCACTGAAGTTTTGTACGTTTGGTGGCAGAATCAGAATTGTGAGGTGAGGTCTTTCAAGATATTACCTTTATATGATTGGTTTCTCAAGGTGGGTACAACAAGCCATCCTTCCAGGAGGGCCGATGGGAGTACTTTGGAATACTAGGGGGGTAAGGTTTAAGAGGAGTTGTCCTTCCTTATAAGGGTGTCGAAGAAAAGACCATACAATCTGATCCTCTGTGATTTGAGTGTTTCTATGAAAAGACTGACAAGTTCCTTAGGATTGATTTTGGGGGGTAAGGAAAAGGGTGCTGGGAATAGCTCCATATAACAACGGATGCTGGGGCTCGTACTGGTCAAAAGTGCATGGGCTCACTAAGTTGACTGGAAACATAGACATGTGACTACACATGTGTCCCAAGTGGGTGAACACATGTACACAGGTTAAAGTAATTTATCACGATCACGTGGTGCCTAGCTATATTTCTCAGAAATGCAGAGAGAATAAGGAGAGGGATGGGGATTTTCAAACGGTTTACTGCATTGCAAGAAGGCATGGTCGTCTGATCATATTTTTCTCTTTTGAAACAGAACACATTTTACCAATTTAAAAAGAAAGGTCTTCTTAAGAGAGTGTTCTATCATGAGTATTTATTGTTTGGTTTTGTTATTTCTGGGCACAAGACGTTTGTGGTCATTGCCAGGTGTGTCCTGTTCAAGTATCAGTATCTAATGATATTCAGAGGGACTCTTTATGAAGATGACAAAATGATTTGCTAACAATGCCGTAACCCACATTCTGAAATAAGGACAATTCATAAATCTGCAGTACAACCAATATACTTCAAAGAACACCCAGAGATTCCAATATTGATTTCTGACTATTCTGCATTGAATTTTCTTAAAGGATCCTTCTGATTTCCTTTCACACGTTCCACGTTGGTCAATTTTGCCCCTTCTGGGCCATCTACTTTCTTAGTCATTTTCTTGTTAGCCTTGGAATGCCTCCATGATACTTGTGTCTTCCTGTTCTCAAGGTTTATTCTTTTAAAAAATTTTTATTTCCTTCTTTTGAGGCTGGGTTCTCTGTGTGTTCTGATCACATGGAAGATTTAAAATTCCTTTGGTTGAAAATTGCTTCCCATCTGAATTTGGAACCAAGGATGAGTGCTCCCTTCGTGTCACACTTTGTCATACTCTGACTAGATTTTAGACCAGCAGTTCTCAACATCTGGGTCATGACCCCTCTGGGGGTCAAACAACCCTTTCACAGGGTTCGCCCTATTCATAACAGTAGCAAAATGACAGTTATGAAATAACAATGAAAATAATGTTTTTAAAATCATTTTATTGGGGACTTATACAACTCTTATCACAACCCATACATACATCAATTGTATAAAGCACATTTGTACATTCGTTCCCTTCATCATTCTCAAAACATTTGCTCTAATGATACTTCTTTAAAAAAATTTATTCTGCCACTTTGTGGCTTTTTTTTTTAAAGCACATTTGTGCGTTATTGCCCTCATCATTCTCAGAGCATTTGCTCTCCACTTAAGCCCCTGGCATCAACTCCTCATTTTCCCTCTCCTTCCCCGCTCCCCCCTCCCTACAAAAATAAATTTATGGTTGGGGGAGAGGTCACCACAACATGAGGCACTGTATTAAAGGGCTGCAGCATTAGGAAGGTTGAGAACCACTGCTCTAGACAATTTGAGCCTGGTAGCATTATTCTTAAATCACTTCATCCCAAGTATAGGGTGTGATAAACTTCTGCTCATACTTACAATAACAATAAGTATATTTAACCAGATGCCCTATTGGGAATTATTTTCATGAATTGGGTACCTCAGTCCACCACACCATCCAACTTGCAAGTATAGTCTAGCTGAAACGAATTCTGCTTCAGTATTTAGGAAATTTGAGTCTTAGTCTCTTGCCATATTCATCCTGATTATGACACGCAGTGTTCAAAAATATGAAGAAACAGATGATCTTGTTTGTCAGCACCACTTTTTCCACAATGTGAGGTTTGAAGTTTCCAAATAATGAGCTTATTTAAGAAAAATCAAAGAAAACAGAGGAAGTAGGTCCCAATTTGCCTTCTACTACATAAATACATGCATCTGACTTATGGATAGGAAATGTTTCTTTTATGAGTAACTTAACTTTCCTATTTAAACAACGGGAGTCCTGGTGGCATCATGGGCTATGTGTTGGGTTACCAACTTTGAAGCCAGTAGTTCAAAACCCCCAGCTGATTCTGGGGAGAAAGATGGCGCTTTCTACTCTCTTAAAGATTTTCAGTCACAGAATTTACAGGGGCAACTCTATTCTGTCTTACAGAATCACTAGGAGTCAGAAGCAACTTGATGGCAGTAAGTCTGGTTTTGGTATACAAACCACCACAAAGTTGGCATTTCCTAGACAAACACATGTGCCATGTCAAAGGGCATTGCTCAAATTTTGTGTACTTCCCAGTTTTGTTTCCTACAAGTTAAGGTTTCAGTTGGTTAGACATCCATCTGTGTTAGATACAATATTCTGGACTTCTCTTTGCTTACTTCTAATGGCTTCTCTATAAGTGTGCTCTGGCCTTAAGCTCTCATTATTTCTCCATTGATCCTACGCCTACACTTTTAGATTTGGTGCTTATGTCAGGAAAATGGTTATTAGTATTAGTTTCACCTCGTAGATTTGGGGGACACATTCTTTTAAAGATTCTTCCTTCTTTGCTTCCTTTGTAGAGATTACCTACCTCAGCCAGCCTCCCTGGGGCTTAACTTCTGGAAAGCCAATTCCAAGTATGGAGGTAGAAGAATCGGATTTCAGATCGAGCAAATTTTCTGAATGGGGGATGGAGGGTTCACTGAGCATACAGAAGAGACATTTGATGTGAGAGAAAATGAAATGACAAAAATCTAAAAATATCGATTGATGATAGCCCTCAGTTCAATGAAAGATCAATTAACCAGACTCCCCATCCCCCAAAGAGTTCCATTAAGTTAAAAAAAATTCTAAACAAAGCCATTTGAAAAAAAACAACAACCAGATGGATAAGGTCTGGGACTTCAAAAGAGGCAAAGTTTAATACAAGATTTTAATGGGACCCACCTGACAAAACAGACAGGACTTAGGCTTGTGCAGTTGGAAATAAAGAGACAAAGCCATAGAAGCGCACAGGACACTGTCTATCGGGCTGAACGAGCTTAAATTAACTTCTAATGCAATTTATAAAGCACCAAGGCAAGCCTAAGACCTAGAAGACCTGCTCAGAATTAACTTCTGATGTCACTGACTTCAAAGGCAATCAGGATATAGACCCCAGTGAGGCACATCTTCCCACAATAATATTGTAGACATAGTTCATGGCCAAAGACCCAGCAAAAGAGTTCATTGCTACAGATCAGACAAGGAAAATGAGGTATTTCTCTGCATTAGAGAAGACAATTTCCCAAATTACTTTCCGGATCTTCAGTAGAACCAAACCCATATGCTGGACCTGAGGGTCAGAGGTCCCAGGGAGGAGGTGATGTCATTGGCAAAAGGAAACAGTGGAACTACCAGTACTTCCGTTGCCTTCTCTCACAATCACTGGAGCCAAGAGTCAAATCAGTGGTTGTACAGACCTGATGCAACCTCAGCGGGATGGAGATAGAGGCTGTGTGGCCTGCAGTTCAGATCATCACCAGGCTGTGGGCTGACCCCGAGCCCTGCCTTCCAGTGACTTCGCTTTGTAAATAACCCCACCTCTGGCACGGTAGGACTTTATTTCATAGGGTTTTCACCGACGGGGCTTTTGTTTTTGAGTAGAGAGTGAGGCCTTTCTCCTCAGATGCCTTTGCGTGAAAGCCCACCTCCCCCTTTCAGTTAGTAGCCGAGGAGATGAACTCGACACCAACTATGGGGTCCCCCGAAGACTTGCTGGTGTGAACAATAGGATACCCGGGTACAATCGTGAAGAAGGACCGCAATTTGGGAGTCCGGATGAAACTTGGTCACATATGTTTTATAATTGTGATAGACGCCTTGTATGAATCATTGCATACATCATTGTAATTGGGTATAGGCATTGTATAAATAATTTAGCGAGCCGTCTTAACAGACCAGCTGCATCGCTCAGCTCTGGTACCGTGACCAGGCAGTGCAAGGCTCCCCCGTGACCATGACAGAATAAGGCTGGCGGAGGGATGACCAAGGCCTGGGGACTCAGCACAAGCACACGTGGACAAATTGGGCGGCTTTGCATCCACTGTGAGCTCAGACAGGGCTGCTCAGGACTGCTGGACACGCAGCACCCGGTAGAATCCTTCATGGGCTTCGCGGCTCTAAGCTAGCCTAACAAACCCGTACTATTAAACTGCTTAATGCAGGATAAGGCTCACATGTCCCGGAGAGCAGTGCGGGGAGCAGAACAGACACTGCCACGTACAGGATGGTGTAAAACACTCCCCTTAGAATATATTCATAGCAACTAGGGATCGCCAAAAAGAAAATACTGTCAAGTGTGAAAAGCTGGTTATTTCTGGAAGGGTGGAAGGTAAATTTTGTTTCTATTGTTTCCAAACATAATGTCACAAGCACATATGACTTCATAATCAGAAGAAGAAAAAGAAAGAAAGAAAAAAAGAAAGAAAAGCAAACTAAGGAGGGCTCCTTGTGACCAGAAGGGTATGTCACCACGTGGGGCAACCGTCTCATTGGAAGGATTCTCATGGAATAGCTGGTTCACATTCAGTGCTCATGTCTGCACTCTTTCTGGGAAGTTCAATGACCTAGAAAAGTCATGAACATGCCTATGATGGGAAGTTGGCCAGCACCTCATGACTGTGTCGAAGCCGTGCAATCCCCCGTAAAGCATATCTTCATCTCGCTACATTATTGTAAATCCCTTCATCTCTTTCTTTCTTAAGAGGCCCTGCAGGCATCTGAGCATGGGTGATATTGGTGTTTGTATTGGGGGAAGCTTCTTAATTGTGTTTTTTTTGTATGTGTGGGGGGCGTCTTTCTTCTCATCGGGGTTACTACTATCTCACCTTCCAGGAAATTACTGTTTTAAGGACTTCCTGAGGTCCCCATGAAAGCTCTTCTCGGTCCTACATTGGAATTCACACTTCGCTGCTGCTTTCCAAGTGAGGCTCATCTATAACATTTTAATGAGTGGGGCAATTACTCATATGCATGAGAAAATCTCTCATAATTCTTGCTTGAGACCTGTCCAAGTTTGAGGTAAGAGATAATTGTGCCTCTGGTTGGGAACTCCATACTCTGTTTATGGTATTTGGGCTTTGTTTGTCTTTCAGTAACTGAGCGATTTCCCTCCCTCCGCATCGGCTTTTATGGAAATGATCTTCCTGCTGCCTGAAGTGTGTCATTCTGCATCTTGCCAAGAAGTAAAGCTTTCCATCGAGAAAATGACCCATCTCTTTCCCTCTTCAGCCAGCTCACTTAATTATGCACTGTGCTGGGCCCCGGGAGAGCCCAGTGAAGAACACGAGGAAGTTCTGGTTTGATAGCCAAGCCCTAGGGTCTTTGTCAATTATCATCTGGCACCCACGAGTCTGGCCAAATTTACAGGCATGTCTGTCTCTCAAAACATGTCAGGCCTGAAGAGTGAATAAAATTTTTTTTGCCACTATATGAGTAGAACAATCTTTTCCATTTAAACACACTTTGCTCTCTTCCCAACCCCCCCCCCCCCCCGAGCCTTTGAGCACACCTTCTTCTCCACGCACGAGGCCTGAGAGACTGCGGCTGAATCACATGGTTCCTTTCCCAGGGCTTGTAGATGCATGGAAACATTGTGCTCTAACCAGAAGAACATGGGATCTGCAGGCAGCTAGATCTGGGCTTGGCCAGCAGTGAAACCTTGCAGGAACCACATACCTTTCTGAGTCTCCGTTTTCTCTTTGACACTGTGCAGGTAATAAATCCTCCCTCCTGACATTGATCTGAGGCAAATATTGGGTAATCCATGCAAAACCAACTTGAAAGAGGCAATACAATAAACGAGTAGGGAATTGGCGGAAGAAGGAAGGCTGCGACCTTCAACCATCTTCCATGACCCTCACTGCACTACGCTTTCAGGGAGAAAAGAAATCGCTTGGCTTTCATCTTTCCCTTTTATGAGCATTTGACACCATGGAATTCCAGGATCTGATGAAAGGCAGGGTTTCCTAACAAGCTTGGTGACCTGGTTTTGAGATGTTGAACAACAATCATCCCGTCTGAGATGACTCATTTTGATATCCGATCTTTCTGGTGGAGGAGGTGTCCCCACATCATTGTGAGTAGTCCCATCATTTTGAGTTGTGAAATGGCAAAGCCCTCTCCTTGTTGCGCTCCCTCCCGTGGGCCTGTTTGTTTGTGTCGCCTCCTAGACTCTAGGAGGAGATGAGGCCTGGGTCCATTTTCCTTGGTCTCCCCAAGTTCCATCCAGCCTAGGGACTGGTACCAAAAAGGAAGTCAAAATACAATTGTTGATGGAGGAAAGAAAAGATGAAGGGGAGGCATGGGAAAAGGCAAGAAGAAATCCAAATGTAATATTTTTAGAAATATAATCGAGGGACCCTATTTACTCCCTGTGAAAGCAACCATATTGGAGAAATCTATTATTCCACCCTGGCTTCGAGTCTTATTTTCCTACTGGAGAGGAAATCTATGATTTGTGTTTTGGATTATGTAATCCCAACAATTTAGTCTCTCCATCCTTGCCCCAGATTTCCCCTGGAGAGTGTGGGCAGAATCAGGAGGTCCTGATTTATATCACCAACTAGAAGCTAATGAGCACTCTCCCGCTCAGTGTCAGGGACTTCTAGGAGGAGGGGCGAAAGGCTGACCTCCAAGATGAATTTTTGGAGTCCTGCAGGTAGCTGACTGCATCATGGGATGGCTCTGTTTGAGGAGTCCCAGTGGCATAATGCTTAGACGCTTGGCTGCCATCCACAGTGTCGGGAGTTTGAAACCACCAGCAGCTCCATGGAAGAAAGACTGGGCTTTCTATTCCTGTAAACAGTTACACTCTTGAAAACCCACAGGGGTCGGTATGAGTCAGCATTGACTTGATGGCAGTTAATTCTGCTCTGTTCCGAGACTTGAAGATTACAGCCAAACTTTGCTCAAGTGGGTTGATGTGTGAGAGAAGTACAAGCCTTGCTAGAAAATCATAGAGACTTTTATTAAGCAAAAAATTAAAATGTGGAGCTGTTTCCCCCCAACATATTATCTATCTAGCTCTTTAACGTCTGAAAATGGTGTTCTGCATGAAGTAGAATATGCCATCAGGATCGATGGCAGGCTCATAGCAGTCCATGCTACATAGAAGACACACCTGCTTCTTGAAAGCCAAGAGACATTGAAGCACTTACTGATAAAGTTCAAATCCTGCGGCTTTCAGCATGGATCGCACTTCAGTATAAAGGAAGCAACCCCCTTACAACTAGACCAGTAAGCAACATCATGCTACATGGAGAAAAGATCAAAATGATCAAGAATTTCATTTTGCTTGACTCTGTAATCAACACTCATAGAAGCAGCAGTCAAGAAATCAAAGTGTATATTGCACTGGGCAAATTGCAAAAAAACAAAACAATACTCTTAAAAGTGTCAAACAGCAGAGATTTCGGTTTGAAGCTGTGCTTTCTGGAAGCCATCATATTTTCAGTCACTTAGACTGAATGTCTAAGCTGGACAATGCATAAGGAAGACTACAGAAAATGGATACATTTGAATTAGTTTCTGCGAATAATATTGAATGTACCATATACACTCATGTATAAGCCGAGTTTTTCAGCGCATTTTTTAATGCAGTTTTGTGGTAAATTAGGTGCCTCTGCTGATATTCGGGTCGGCTTATACTTGAGTATATGCAGTACCATGGATTGCCAGAAGAACACATCACTGTCTTGAAATAAGTGCAGCCAGAAAGCTCCGCAGAAGCATGAATGGTGAGACTCTGTCTTGTGTACTTTGGACAAGTTATCAGGAGATACCAGTCCCTAGAGAGCGCCATCATGTTTGGTAGAGAATCAGTGAAAATAGGGAAACCCTTAACAAGCTGAACTGACACAATGGCTGCAACACCTGTGTCCAACATGCAAGGTTGTGAGGATGGCACAGAAGACTTCAGTGATGTGATGTTTTGTATATAGGGTCACTGTGAATTAGAACTGTCTTGACACGGAAGAACAATTGTCACCCCTCCCCCCAAATTCTGTACTCTTTGACTTCTACTACATCAAAATGTCAGTTCTGACATTTTTGAGGGGCACAAATTGTGTCTCATTTAAATGATTTTTGAGTTTTGGAAACTAGATCAGGGACGAGAAAAAGATTGGGGTGATAGGGAGGATAGGGTGAAGTTCCCAAGAAAATTGTCTAGGACATTCTACCCCAAAAGAAGAGCAGGTCCCTTGTAGCAACAGGGGGGCAGGGGCGGCGGGGAATCTCAGTAAAACTTTCCTAGCCTCTTTTCCCCTCATTAATAAGGTTTCCAGTTATTTCAAAGCGTCTTCATAATAAGCCCCTCTGTCTGTCCTATGTCCTTTGGGAAAATCTAGCAAGAGAACCCCTTTGTGATCTGCAAACACAATCGTCAAACCTTGTGAACGGAGCTCTTGGCCTTGAATTTAACTGATGATCAGATTCCCTTGGAAGCTACTATTTTGATTAGACTTTTTTTGGGAAGGCAAACTGAGACCAACAGAATTAGTGACAGAGCTCCTCTGTAGCCGTCCACCGACCACAGAGGCATGCTTAAACACATATTTTCTTAAGAATAAACCTGTGTCGATAGAAACTGGAACACTGGTAGCAATACTTTCTGACCTATCCTTGTATATGTATTTTAAAACATTAAAGCCTTCTGTCAGCTATGATGGCTGGATGGCAAGGATTGGTTTTGCTGTTTTTCTCCATTGAGGTGACGGCATTGCATTGCGGGCCTTGTCTTCTGTAGATCCCACACTGATCACTTCTTTCTTGAATAGTCTTGGTTGAAATTTGACCAAGACACAGGACAGTGACAGGCAAAGAATACTCACCTTAGGAATTGGGTTGAAATGCCAGCTCTGCCACTTATTGGTTGCGTGACCCTAGAAGCTCCATGCTTTTCCATGTAACGCGGGCACTTCCGGCATGCTGGGAAGAGTGGGATGTGCATGAACGCACTTCTCCAGGCCCTCAGCAGACCTTCACTGTGTGTTTGGAGAAATGAGAGGATAGATCTCTTTTTTTGGTAGGGTTGCTTTTTTTAAATTTTTTTTATTTTAACAATTTATTGGGGCTGATACAATTCTTTTCACAGTTCATACATATACATACATCAATTGTATAAAGCACATCCATACATTCCCTGCCCCAATCATTCTCAAGGCATTTGCTCTCCACTTAAGCCCCTTGCATCAGGTCCTCTTTTTTTTCCCCCCCTTTCCCTTTCCCCCCTCTCTCATGTGCCCTTGGTAATTTATACCTCGTTATTTTGTCATATCTTGCCCTATCTGGAGTCTCCCTTCCCCCTTCTCTGCTGTCCCTCTCCCAGGGAAGAGGTCACATGTGGATCCTTGTAATCGTTGCTTTTAAGCAATATTTTCTTGGGTATTAAGGGGAAGTTTGCACAGCAAATTGGTTTCCTATTTACTAAAAAGTCTACGCAAATTGCTCCTTAACATTATTACAATTCTTGCAATGTGCTGACGTCGTCATTATTTTCATGCTGTTAGCTATTTATTTTTAATTGATCATTTTATTGGGAGCTCTTACAGATGTCATAACATTCCATAATTCAGATAGATCAAACATACATGTATAATTGCTACTACAATCAGTTTCAAAACATATTTTTTCTCCTTGAACTCTTTGATATTAGCTCCCCTTTATCCCCTCCCTGCCCCACCCTTCCCCCCAGGAACCCTTGTTATTATTGTTATATATTTATTATTATTCCATAATATACATAGGCCATTTCTTACTCCATCCAATATAGCCATTCACCTACAATTCTCTTATTCGCGCTGCTCGAGTGGGGTGATATGGTCCTCCTTGCTATCAGCTCCCCCTTATTCCCTCCCCCTCCCCCATGGCTTTTGTTTTTGTTTCCATTAATTTAACATCCTTGCCTCTTTACGGTGCTTGTTGAATGCTTGGTTTCATGTAGTTGATTGAGGATGCACGATACTCAGAGCTCATATTGCTTATTACATAAACCAATATATTATTGAGATAAAAGCTGACATCTGGGAGTGGCTTTAGTTTCAACCCAAAGGATGTCTTAAGGTGGTCATCTTGGGGGTTCCTCTGGTCTCTCTGTTGGCCCAATAAGTCTTGACCTTTTTTTTTTTTTTTTTTGGAATTTGAGTGTCATTCTCCATTTCTCTCCCATTCTTTCTGGGACCTTCTGTTGTGTTCCTGGTCGGCATGGTCCATAGTGATAGTCAGATACATCTAGTTCTCATCTCAGGCTGGGTGAAGGCAGGATTTGTGTGGCTTAGTAATCCTGTGGACTGATTTCTTCTTTCGCTGTTTGGTTTGCCTCTTTCTCTTCCTTTGAGAAAAATGCTCACTATTTCTTAGATAGCCGCTGATGAGCTTTCAAGACCCCAGATGCTACTTGCTCAACTAGGATGTAGGAGATTATCTCTGTGAACTGTATTATGACAACCAACTGCGTTGTCTCATCAGACTATGGTTCTCAGACTTTTAACCCAGTAAACCAATCAGGTGAGGAAGTCTGGCTATGTCAGGAAGTCTTTGTAGCTGTGCCCTCTTTCCTGTGTTTTAAGGCCTTCGCCTACCCTCTGGAATTGGCATAGGCTGAAGTTCTGTAATCATTTAGGGAGAATTAATAAGAATCCCAGCGATATGGGAAACACATGGAAGTCCTCTGAACGGCTCCTGATCCCAAGCAGCTTCAGATGGACAACATGGGAGCTGGCTGATGAACAAAATAGCACTGCTTTGTAAACACCTGCACAGAAATAGAAATGCTTTCTCTTCCTCCCTCTGATGGAAACAAAGAGGCACATATGCCTAAAATGCCCTCTATCTTGACCCATCGTCTCCTCCTCTCCAGATCCACATGCAGACATTTATTTTACACATGGTATCACCACCACGCAGAGCCTTTTAAACAGCCTTCTTCTAAAATCTAGCTGTTTGCAGAGGCGGGGTATCTGCCTACCGTGTGGGCTGGCCCCTTCGTTCCATGCTCGTGGAGTAAGAGGGAAATGGCCAATGCCTCTCCGAATTAGTGGTTCTCAGGTGGGAAATATTTTCCTCCAGGAGACATTTCAGATAGTTTTTGATCATAATGCGGGGTGAGAGTGACTGGCATCTAGTGGTTAGAGGCCTGGGATGTTGTAAAAACTGTAGACAGTGCACCAGGCACCTCTGCACAGGAAGGGCTTATCCAATGAATTAAACCCATGGCGCTGAGACTCAGAGAAGTCTGAGTCAAAGATACCCTAGGGGTCCATGGGGTCAAAGAGCCCCCGAGAGCATATGCAATTTTGTGTGTGTACAGGGATTTTGAAGAGAGTCGTGGTGTGGATGAGGATCTCAAGGGGCAGGCATGGGTCAGAAGGACTCCTGGCGTGTGAGCCAATGCCTCCCAGGCCTGTTGAACTTGACTGAGCTGAACTGATGGCATTGTAGGCATATGCCCATCAGAAGGGGCAATGTGTGGGACACAGAAAAGCCAAACCGGGGAGGCAACTTGAACTCTCTCCAGAGGAGGTTGTGCCCTGACAAGCAAACAGTATTTACAGTCTTCCTGCCAGGTCTCTATGGTACAGCCTGACACCTGGATCTGTCAGAGCCTGATGCTATTAAACATTCAAATCAGGTTAACTTGCCTCCCTGTGGCTCGGTGCTCACAAGGGCTATAATTTCTTCTTAATATAGATATGTCTTTCTACAGGATCACTGTAAATACATCATTAGGCCCCATAGGTGGCAGGGGCTGGGTGACCCTAACCCATGTATTCAACCACTTCAAAGCTTAGTGAAGATGCCCCTGTCTTGGGGAATGAATGCTTTCTGATTTCTGGGACCATTCTTATTTTTTTATCGTTTTATTAGAGGGTCATACAACTCTTATCATAATCCATACATATATCAATTGTGCAAAGCACATTTGTACATTCATTGCCCTCATCATTCTCAAAACATTTGCTCTCCACTTAAGCCCCTGGCATCAGGTCCTCATTTTTCCCTCCCTCCCTGCTCCCCTCTCTCTCATGATCCCTTGATAATTTATAAATTATTATTTTGTCATATTTTGCCCTGTCCAACGTCTCCCTCCACCCAATTTTCTGTTGTCTATCCCCCAGGGAGGAGGTCACCTGTAGATCCTTGTAATCTGTTCCCCCCTTCTAACCCACCCTCCCTCTATGTTCTCTGGGACCATTCTTAGCAAAAAAGTTTTTTCCTGTAGTGTGGGTAACTACTGCCGATTGTGGATCCCCTCACTCTGCACTCAGTGCTCTGCCAGGAGTCTGGCACGCCTCTTTCACTCACAGCTTCAGCAGCTCCACCTCATAGTCGGACCTGTCGCACAGGGGGATTTCCCAATAAGCAAGGCAAGCACAGGTTAATCTCTGTCTACTTACTAATCTGCAGTGGACAATTTTTTGATGAAACTGTTCAGAACACATCAGTAAGTACATTTGCTGGGTACTCCATTCCTGTTAGGGGATGTAGATTGGACAACAGGGTTGGATTCTGTAGGAGGGCCTGTGGGGTTGGGAGAGAGACAGGTGCTTCACAGATAGAGACAGGATCTTTGATGTGTTGATAGAGTCTACAGATGATGCAATAAGCACAAATAAATCCATGCTTGCTTTGTTGGGTGAGTGGACATTGTTGGCACAGGGTTAGCATGGACTATTTGCGTGCCATAATGAGTTTCTGCGTGGTGCACTTGGTTAAGATGCTTGGCTGCCAGTCGAAAGGTCAGAGGTTTGAGCCTATTTGAAGGCCTGGTGATGGTCTTTAGGAAAACCAGCCATGGAAACCTCTGGAAAGTACAGTTCTACTTTGATGCATCTGGGGTCTCCATTAGTTGGGGTCCACTTGATGGCAAATGGCTTTGGACAGGGAGCACGAGGATGGAATGGCTCATGTCAGCAGGAACAGGCCTCCATGCCACAGGACAGTTCTTTTAATAATTTAGTAAGTTGGCTGCCAGGCTTAGGCTCCAATGTATTACCAGCTACATCACAGTGGGTTGGCTTTCCCTAAATCTGACTTTTCTTTGGGACAACGACTAGATTGTGCATTGTAGGTAGACTGAAAGGTTGGGAGGCAAATATTGATACGCCCTGTGTTCTCTAGGATGATACTCCCTAGGGGGCCTCTTAAAAAAGAGCGAGCCAATCTGCCTTTGCCTAGAAACACCCTTATATCTCTGGACCTCGTCATTCAGCAACTATCGCCATGTCCCTGAGGGGGATTCAATAAGATGGATATGCTTGTCCTTGGCATATTTGCTTTCAGAGCAATTCCTTGTCTTTCCCTTGCTCTGTTTTTGCATTACTGGGGCTGACCCTACAGGCTGTTTTCCATACACTCCTGCCTCCGATTTCTGGGCTGCTGTAGGCTAATGCGAAGGACTGGCATGAGTTTGCAGAGTGGGCAGGAGGGAAAGGCCAGGAGCTTTCTACTCATCTTTCTCAGCCGTGGGCACCTTCTCTGGCAGTAGTAATGCTTTCCCTGAGCTTCAAAGCAGTTCAGATTTTCAGAGGCCGACAGCTAATGATTTGGTGGACTCTTTTGAGGAAAAAAAATCAGGCTTTGGCAGGAGCTCATAAAGATGAGACTCTCTCATGGCCAATATGCCACCGCCATTGACTCCAGCTCCCTCTAATGAATCTGCCACGTCCAGTGTCCACTGGGCGCCCTGGCCCCCTGGATTCCGGGAGAACCAGCTCTTCCTTTTGCCCCACCATCTCCTGCTGAAGGTTTCACACCTCTATAACCCATGTTACCAGCTCTTTTTATTGAATTCCCTCTGTATCAAGTAGTTAGAAAGATTCCAACATTCTTCTTGGTTTGGAATTTGACTGACAAAGCAAGTTGACATTAAATGTAAGTGTTTAGCTATGGCTGATGACCAGTGAGGAAGACGTTTTCCTTGTGTGGATAAAGAAACAGAAATCATTCCATGATGTGGAACATTAAGGTCGGGGGCTACTTCTGCATCTTGGGGTGCTTTTGTGGATTTGGTGTGACTGCTTTGAAGAAGCCCTTAATTCAAAGAAAATAAGAAAAGTATTTGAAGTTCCTAGACAACGTTGAATAAGCTGGGGAGGAGCAAGTTTCCGTTGTTGTGAACTGGGGAGAGTCATGAAGCCATTGAAGGAGCAACTTTCCAGAAGTGTGTGTGTGTGGGGGGGGGGGGGGTTGGGGGGAGTAGTCAAGGTGAGAAGAGCTGGGTGGGCCAAGTCAAGTGAGAGACACTGTTGGATTTGGAAAGTTCACCAGTGTCTTTCAGAGGACCTTTCAGCCGTGTGGGGAAACCAGAACGGGGTAGTTTATAGAAGCCGAGAGGTGACGACCAAGTGAGGGCACCAGGGGGTGTGGGGTCATCTGATCCAAGGTTGGGGACAGAGAAGGGGAGACCAGCAGTGCCTGGGCAGGGACAGGGCTCAGGGAAAGAGCTTTTCATTTGAAATATGAAATATCGTCGACTTTGTGAAGGGCGTGGGAGGGGGAAGACCGGAGAGGGGAAAGGAGTAGCCGGAGCTGAGAGAATCTCCTAATCTCCTCCTCTGCCAGGGCTGCCCCCTCCCTAGCAGATGTCTCCATCGGAATCTCTGCCTCTGTGGGCTCTAATTCCAGGGTCCACAGTGCCCCTGGGGGTACACTAAGGGCACTGGTGTGCGAGCTGTATTCAGAGGTTTGGGTCAGCCACAAGTGGTTAACCCTTTCGGGGGAGGTGAAGAGATGAAAAAGATGATGTTTAAGTGCTTGAGACATAGTTCAATGCCTATGTTCTGGGCCATAATTGCCCGCTGAGAAAGACACAGAGATTGTCAAGAACTCTCTAGGCCCTGTGGATTCTGATTGGAAGCTGGGCACAGGGCCAGCGCAGCTTGTCAAACCAGGCTACGTGGGAACGTGCCCGGGGCTGCAGCGAACAAAGCTCTGATCGGTGTGTATGGGCTTGTTTGACTGGGGCTCGGTTTTACTTTCCATCAAAGGGACACTGGTGCCTCCGTGAAGGTAATGGCTCTGGGTTCATCTTCATGGCTCTGTTTGCATTGGTGACTGACTGGTGCTTGGCAAGGGAAGCCTGTGTCTTCATGACTCCTTTCTGATTTCTGAGGACATTCTTGGCAAAGAGGGTTTTTCCACTGTCATGACAGCGACTACTGCTTAGTGGGGACCCACTCTGTACCCAGTGCTCTGCCAGGGACCTGAAATGCATCTCACCCGCAGCAAGCTAGCTGGGTTGGCGTTCCGATTGTGATGTATTACACCTCAGGAGACTGCGGCTCGTGGGATGGGGTGGGGGTTTGCCTAGTGTCAGACCAAGTCGGTCCTGTGTTCTGATTCTCCGGTGTACGTCCAGGAACCTGGTATTCAACAGCCCGTCACAACAGCCCACTTAGAAAGTTATTGGGCCACATGACTCAGTCCTCCATTGTTTCTTTCAGAACAGATGTTCCAAACAAAAATAGCAATAAAACGCCTCCAAACATGACTTCTTGCCTCCGGTCTCTCCCCCGCCTGTCTGACTTGATGATGCTCTAGGGAGCGCCCTTCAAGGCACCTCTGACCCATCACTGCCATGGCTCAAAGTGCTTGGTGGCAGCCCCCTTGGCTATTGGATAAAGGCCCAGCGCCTTACCTGGGGACATAGGGCGGGCCTTTATGATCCGACCCCTTCCCACCTCCCTAGGCTCATCCTACATGCTCCCTGCCTGTTTTTCAAGCAGGAAACTGAACACGTGAAACTGAACACGTTACATGTTCCTTTAAATTTCTGAGACTTTGCTTAAGAGGCTCCTTCCTTTTTTTAAATTGTCTTGTTAGGGGCTCATACTACTCTCATCACAGTCCATACACACATCAGCTGTGTCAAGCACATTTGTACATTCATTGCCCTCATCATTCTCAAAACATCCGCTCTCCACCCAAGCCCCTGGCATTAGGTCCTCATTTTTCCCCTCCCTCCCCTCTCCCCACTCCCTCATGAACCCTTGATAATTAACAAATTATTATTGTGTCATATCTTGCACTGTCCGACATCTCTCTTCACCCACTTCTTTGTTATCCATCCCCCAGGGAGGAGGTCACATGTAGATCCTTGTAATCGGTCCCCCCTTTCCAACCTACCCTCCCTCTACCCTCCCAGTATCTCCATTCATACCACTGGTCCTGAAGGGATCATCTGCCCTGGATTCCCTGTGTTTCCAGTTCCTATCTGTACCAGTGTACATCCTCTGGTCTAGCCAGGTTTGTAAAGTAGAATTGGGATCATGATAGGCTGGTGGGGGGGGGAGCGGGGAGGGGTAAGGAAGCATTTAGGAATTAGAGGAAAGTTGTACGTTTCAACGTTGCTACATTGCACCCTGACTGGCTCATCTCCTCCCCGAGACCCTTCTGTAAGGGGATGTCCAGTGGTCTAAAAATGGGCTTTGGGTCTCCACCCTGCACTCCCTTCCTCATTCACAATGATATGATTTCTTTTTGTTCTGATCAAGAGGTACCTTCTTGCCTGACATGTCCTCACTGCCTTTTCAGCTTGGTAAACCCACATGGCACCTCCTCAGTGACACTGTTTTCAATTAGCCAGCTGAGATTGGTTCTAGAACTTTCCATATTGGATGTTTCTTGTTCATTCTGACTTCCTCCTGGTTGGCAAGCTCTCCAAAAGACTATACGAGGTTCTGCAGACTGTGCTATAGTTGAGATCAGTTCTGGGCCTGACAGGCAGCTAAACTCACTGTCATATAGTCATTGCTGACTCACACTGAGCCCCTGTGGGTTTCCAAGAGCGTAACTATCTATAAGAGTAGAAATCTCAATCTTTCTCCTGAGGAGCTGCTGGTGTTTTCAAACTGCTGACCATGCGGGATTGCAGCCCAGTGTGTAACCACTACACCACCAGGGATTCTTGACACGCAGTTGGTCCTCAGTCAATGTAGTTCCATCAGGACTCAGCGGATGTGGAGATGCTATTGAGCTTGATTATCTAGGAGGCCTGCTGGGTGCCAGTGGGAGTACCAGCTTCATCATGATGTTGAGAGCTGGAACTGACTAAAGATGATGAGGATGGGGAGGTAGAGTCTATCTAAACTTTGATACACTAAAGCTACCCTACTTCCAAGGAGGTCCTCCGATCTATGCTTATCTTACTTTCTTTATTTTTAGAGAAAAATTTATTTTGTTATTTTTACTTATTTTTATAGGAGGCTCTTACATCTCTTATCACAACCATACATTCATCCAGTGTGTCAAGCACATTTGCCACCATCATCATTTTCAAAGCATTCTCTTCCCACTTGAGCCCCTAATATCAGTTCCCCATTTCTTCCCCTTCCCTCCCCCACCCACCCTTCCTCATGGACCCTTGATAAGTCATAGAAAATTATTTTCATATCTTACATCATCCTCCATCACCCCTCACCCATTTTTCTGTTATTCATCCCCCTGGGAGGGGATTATAGATTGATCCTTGTGATTTGATTTCCCCCCTTCTACCCTCCTGCCCTCCGTAATCTCCTTGGTATCTCTGCTCTCATTGTTGGCCCTGAGGGATTTATCTATCTTGAATTTCCTGTGTTGTGGGCTCTTATCTGTAGCCGTGTGCATGTTCTGGTCTAATCTGATTTGTAAGGCAGTATGGAGGTCATGATAGTGGAGGGAAGGAAGCACCAAAGAACTAGAGGAAAGTTGTATGTTTCATCGGTGCGATACTGCACCCTGACTGGCTCATCTCTTCTTTGTGACTCTTTTGTGAGGAGATGTCCAATTGTCTACAGATGGGCAGTGGGTCTCCACTCCATGCCACCCTCCCCCCATTCACATTGGGTATGATTTTGTTCTGGGTCTTAGATGCCTGATACCTGATCCCCTCAATACCTCAGGATCACATAGGCTGTGTGCTTCTTCCATGTGGGCTTTCTTGCTTCTCAGCTAGATGACTGCTTGTTTATCTTCAAGCCTTTAAGACCCCAGAAGCTCTCTCTTTTGATAGCCAGGCACCATCAGCTTTCTTCACCACATTTGCTTATGAACCCATTTTGTCTTCAGCGATTATGTTGGGAAGATGAGCATCACAGAATGTCGGATTATTAGAACAAATTGTTCTTGTGTTACGGGAGTACTTGAGTCGAGGCCCAATGTCCATCTGCAACCGTAATTCTTAACACATAGATATGAGTACATAGTTCTATTCCCCTCTCATTTTATATATATACATATATATTTACATATATATATATATATATATATATATATATATATATATATATATATATATATATATATATATACCTGTATTTAGACCTCTATAAATGTCCTTTGCTTCCTGGTTCTTTCCTCTATTTCCTTTTACTTTCCTCTTGTCCCACCAGTATGCTCGGCTTTCATTTGGGTTTATTAATCCCTCGCTTCTACATTGCCTTTGATTAAGCCCCACTAGGCATCCTACGCCCTTCTTTCCATTGCTTTTAGTTCACTTGTTGTTCCCTTCCCACCTCCTCTTTTCCCGTATCCCCTGAAACCATTGGTCCCATTATTTTCATCTCTGAATTATTTATCCAGCCTCTCTTATCTAGATAGACATACAGACTCATTAATAAGTGCAAAACCCAAGCAAAGCCAAATATACCAACAAAGGAAATCAAAACCAACAAAGACATAACAACAACAATTCCCCCCCACCACCACTACCAAAATTACAATAACAAAAAGAAAGCCACTGACAAAATGGAAAAGCCTATAAATGGTTCCAGGTCTGTTTGCTAGCCTTTATGAGTGTTTTCCAGTCGAGACTGATGGGGTGCCGCACTCTGTCTCCAAAGTCTATTCTTGGTATTCCCTGGGGATTTCATCACTTTGCTCCCCTTGCTGCTCTGGTGCATGCCCTTAGTGTTTTGCCCCCGTGTGATGGGGTCAGATTGGGCACTACTCCTGCACTGTCTCCAGGTTTTGTCCCCGCAGTGCTATGGCTTAGTCTCGTGTCTCGTGGTGGGGTTGGCCCTGTGTTCCTCTCTGCGGGTTGTCTGCTCTGAGCAGGAACATTGTCCTCAGGGCTTGGTGGGCCAGCATGTCCTCTCCCCCATTTCCATTCCTTTTTGTTTCTCCCGTGTGCTCTAATCTGATGCACCCCTCTCCCCAAGCTGTAGTCCCAGTACTGTCCCCTGAAGTGCATTCTTCTGAGAGGGTGGGGGGTGCCCACATAGTTAGGATTGAAGCCAGTCCTGTGGACCTCTCTACTGGTTCCCTGGTACATGCTGGTTTGCATTCATGTCTTGGCACATAGGGTTGTTGCATTCATGTCTTGGCACATAGGGTTGAAGTGTGGTTTCTCTCTCCCTCTCCTGTGGAGTGAAAAACAATACCCTTCCCTTGGGTGGGTTACTGCCCTGCTCCCCCCTTACTCATGTCTTTTAAAAAATCTTCCCCCCCCCACCTCTTATTTAGTTGGCTGCCGTATGTATCCCTTGATTGGGTTTGGCCCCTGCCATAGTTGCTGGATGTATTTTAATAGTACTTTTCGCCCTATGCTCCCCACTCCCTTTTTAAGCTTGCCTCAGTGGACTCATGTTGTACTTGTCCTTTTGTGCTTGGCTTATTTCACTTGGCATGCTTTCCTCCAGTTCTTCGCATGCGGCAACGTGCTTCATGCGTTAATTGCTGCTTTTTAGGGATGTGTAGTACTTCGTTGTATGTATGTACCACAGTGTTTTGTATCCATTCATCTGTTGATGGAAACTTGGAGTTTTCCAACTCCTTTAAATTGTGAACTGTGCTGTGACGAACATTGGAGCACAGATGTCTGGCTGTGGTTTGTTTCTTGCCTCTTCTGGGTATATGCTCAGTAGGGGGATTAATGGGGTGTTTGGTAGCTCAATCTCCATCTGTTTTAGATATCACCAAATGAATTTCCATAATGGCTGTACATACCTACAGGTCCACCAGCAGCTGATGAGAGTTCCTATCTCCCCACAGCCCCTCTAACACTTGTTGCTTTCTGATTTTTTGAATTGGGCTATCTTTGAGGTTGTTAGGTGGTATCTCGTTTTTGATTTGCATTTCTCTTATGGCTAACGCCGAACAAAACCTTAATACACTAAAGCTACACTACCTCCAAAGATGTCCAAAAGATCATTGAGAGAATTTTAATCAGCATTATTTGACCCTAATTGTCTGGAGTTTTAAGTTGATCACTATTCACGTGGAATTTGGCCCCTAATACCACACATTTCCCCTTTCCTCGGATCTTCACATGCTGCTACACATGTATTGCACCAAGTATCTGACTCTGTATTTCAAGTTGTGTTTCTAAGTCTCCATTAAACTGAAAAAGTCTATCCCTATAAGGCAGGTAGTTCATAGCAGTCTTCTCAGTTTAGGGACAAGGGAACTGAGGCTCACTGCAATTTTCAAATATCTTTCCCTTTGAAAATAAAGCATCAACTTTCATTTTTCCACTTGTAACACTGCTTTTCGACACATCTGGAAGTCTGTCTTGAGCTCCAGCATAAGTAACCCTCACTACAGCGAAACCTTTGACGTCCCCAGGAGGGACGGGGGACCTCCTCCCCATGCTCTTCTACCCTCTGGTCTTTCCCTCAGGGACTGTGTTCTTTCCAGGTATGAATTTATGGGGGCTGGTGGTGGTTTCTCATGTCTTTTTCCTCTTAATTTTAAAAAATGTTCGTTCATGGTATATACAAGCTGTTCAATGTTGTGTTTCTTTCTAAAACGGCTTCATCTATCGTCTTATTTTTGGGGGGTATGCAATACGTTTTTCTTCAGAAAGTTAGTTGTCAGGATCTTGAGTCTGTTCATGACGAGATTTAGGAAAGTGCCTTTAATTCAGGCATCTTAGTGATTCTCAAAGGAACCAGGGCAGGGGAGTGGGGAGGGAGCACATTCCACAGAGAGCAAAGCATGGCAGACCCTTCAGTGCCTCTGCTGTGCCTTCTGCTCTCCTGCCTCCTTTGTTTGCAAGTTGGGCAGGTGTCCTGGTACTTCTTGGCTCAGGCATCATCCCAAGAATCTCCATGTGGATGGCATCAGCATCCTCTGACAGGCTAGCATCGCCCAGCTCTCCGGAGTCCTGCCACGGACATCTTCACACCACCTTGGGTCTGCAAGGGCCTGTAGCGGCCATCTGAGTCTCAGGCTCCCACACTATCCAGGCACCGCTCTGAGAGGCTCGGTGGAGGAAGAGACTCCCTGCAGGCACCCAGAGAGTTGGGTGCAGAACTGTCATCTGTGGGCACTACTTCCTTCCACTCCTCGAATTCTCAGCCTGGGACCATCCGTCCTACATGTTGCCTGAATTTCAGTGAAATGTATCCATGTGCCCTGGTTAAGGTCAAAAACAACAGTTACAGCCACCATTCAGTTGCGTTTGAGTTGAGCGTGATCGTGGAGACCCCACATGGGTCCCATTTGAGCTGTCTTCCCCAGAGCTTGGAGGAGTAGATCATCAAGCTTCCTTTCCGGACACCACTGCTGCAGCCTTGGTGCCAGCAGTTGAGCTTCTTAACTGCACTCTCAGGGGACTCCTGGCTAATGTCTGTCTCTGGAGAGTCCTTAGAATGAGTGAGTGAGTGAGAGAGCCACCTGGCCAGGGTTTTGTCAGCCTCCCTTCTGGAGCAGAGTGGTGGCAGTCCCATCGGGCTCACTTCCTTCCATCTCTGCCTTATCTTATTCTGCCCAAAGGAAATGGGATTTTCTTTAGATGTGGCGCAGGGGAATGAGTTTGGTCTGGTGTGCTCCACTGGAAGAGGCCTAAAATAGTGACATACAATTTAAGTGAGCATGATTAAAGACTCACAATGGCTGTTTCTCTCACATCGGATTGACCCACCAGTAAGAAAGTGTTGTTTTCGCTCAGCTTTAGGATGACCTATGTGCACATCATATATCTGTCAAAAGAGCATGACCTGAGAATCAGTCACAAGTGGCTCTTAAACGCCCTTCAAGTCTGGAACTGAACCCACCCCTAGGGATCAGCTTTCAGCCAAACAATAGACAGTCCTATGAAGTGAGTGCGAACACCAGGAGGAGAGTCCTCCTGGTACAGTCAATGGAGGGTTCAAAGGGGCCGCCTTGGCACAAAACAAAACTCCGAAGGCAGAAGGGGCAGGGAAGCAGGTCAAAGGGAAACGGGGAAGCCGGGGAGGAAGCGGGAAGAGCGCTGCTGCAATGAGGGGAATGCAGTCCATACCCTGGAAAAGAGTGTGGATAAATCGTTGAATGGAAAATGAATTTGCTCTGTAACATTTCATCCGGGTGACAGTAAACAGTTAAAAAAAAGTCATTCAAGGGTCTTGATAAGACATTACTTGGAAAGGGAGCTCTTAGGTTTCACAACTCTGGCCAGTGTTGGCTAAGTGGTGCCCTACTGAATTACCGAATGGCAAAAAGGTTTGCAGAACTAAAAATTAATCCCAAGCTTTGAGTGAATGTTAAACAGATCTGCCTTTTTATTCCGCTAAAGAAAAAAGACAAAGGGAAAAAAAGAAGAGATTTGATTGACTTTTGTTTTTCATTATTTTTCCATTTCACTCCTTTCTGTACTTCTGGTTTCCAACTGTGACTAGGGACAGAGCCAAGATATCGCAGGAGATTGTCCCCTTGGAATTTAAGCATGACCCAAGGCTGAAAATATGAAAACTCCACCAAACAAAAGAATCCAAAGCCCACATCAGGCCACATTTCCCCCCCAAATTTTTAAGGTTATTACACTTTTATGTTTGGCCTAAGTAAGTGTTGGAACCTGTTCTGTTTTATTGATAACTTTCTTAAGGCAGAGGGACTGGTCATGATGAGGAGAAGGGCATGGGGAGGCACAAGTTCTGACCATCTTTTCAGGCCCTATTTTATTTTACAGAATCATCGTAAAAATTCTATGAGGATTCATTTTGTAAATGAGGAAGTTCAGGTTTATAGATAGTTAATTTCCTATGGTCAAGAGGCTGCGGTCAAGAGGCCGATCTGGGATTAGAAAGTAAACTTAGTTCAATTCCCTCTTCTATTTCCTGAAGACAGGCTCGTCTATCTGCTTTGGAAAGATCACGGTCTTGAAAAGGCTACAGAGAAGCTCCACTCTGCACACATGGGATCATCAGGAGTGTCCTTCACTTGACAGTAGCAGCATTTATTTTATGCTCCTGTGTTTTGGTGATAAATGTGAAAAGAACATAAAATATCGGCATTCTTTCTGTCTTTACTGGTCTTGATAATTTGGGTTTCTTAAGGTGATAGTAATTCACTTATTCTGAAAGTTATATCACTGGGAAAGACAGGAGATTCTCAAGTATGTGTTTGGTGCTAAATTGGGGTTAGGGCCATGGTATTTAGACCTCTGATTATGATTCAGTGATGATTTATGACATGTGACTTTCTTTTTTTAAAATCACTTGATTGGGGCCTCATACAACTCTTATCACAATCCACACATCCATCCATTGTGTCAAGCACATTTGTACATTTGTTGCCATCATCATTCTCAAAACATTTTCTTTCTACTTGAGCCCTTGGTATCAGTTCCTCGTTTTCCCCCTCCCTCTCCGCTCCCCCCTTCTTCATGAACCCTTGATAATTTATAAATTATTATTATTTTGTCATGTCTTAGACTGTTCAATGGCTCCCTTCACCCACTTTTCTGTTGTCTGTCCCCCAGGAAGGAGGTTGTAGGTAAATTGGTTCCCCCTTTCTGCTCCACCTTCCCTCCACCCTCCTGGTATCACCACTCTTACCACTGGTCTTGAAGGGGTCATCTGTACTCGATAACCTGAGTTTCCAGTCCTGTCTGTTCCAGAGTACATGCACTTGTCTAGCTGGATTTTTAAGGTAGAATTGGAATCATGATAGTGGGCTGGGGTGTGTAGTGGGTGGATGGGAGGGTGGAAACATTTAAGAACTAGAGGAAAATTGTATGTTTCATCGTTACTACACTGCACCCTGACTGGCTCACATCTCCTTGCTGCAAACTTTCAGTAAGGGGATGGCCAGTTGTTTACGGATGGGCTTTGGGTCCCCACTCTCTACTGCCCCTCATTCTTAATGATATGATTTTTTGTTCTTCTATGCTTGATATCTGATCTCTTTGACACCTCTTGATCACACAGGCTGGTTTGCTTCTTCCATGTGGGCTTTGTTGCTTCTCAGCTAGATGTATGCTTGTTTACCTTCAAGCTTTTAAGACTTAGACACTGTATCTTTTGATAGCCAGGCACCATTAGCTTTCTTCATCACATTTGCTTATGCACCTGCTTTCCGACTTTCTTTTAAGAACCTCAGTTGGTGCAGTGGGTTCTGTGTTGGGCTGCTGGCCACAAGGTCAGCAGTTCAATCATACCAGCTGACCGTCCAGAGAGAGATGCAGCATTCTGCTCTGGGACAGAAACCCACAGGCGCAGCTCTACTAAATCCTGTGGGATCTCTATGAGTCAGAATTGACTTAATAGCAGTGAGTCTGGAGTTTTTGAGTTGGCTTTCAATTCAGGTCATGATGTCAAGCATTCTGGAACCTCTGCTAACTAGGAGGGTTGGTGTGGATTGAAAGTTCCGAATTCATGACTTGGAGGTGGAGGTTAAATTGGAACTTTGCTACTAACTTCTTGGGAAACTTTGAAGATTTTTCACCCTTCTGGATCCAAATTTCTCCAGCTGAACAATGAGAGGCTTCAGTGACAGGATATGTATGATAATTTTAGATTTTAATATTCCATGAATTTGTCCCACCTGATTTCAATGGAAGCATCATGAAGATAAGAGACCTTGTTTTAATTACTGCTATATACTCAGCACTCAGCACATGTACTAGCACATAGTAGGATTTTATTTTATACTTATTG
Source organism: Tenrec ecaudatus (assembly GCF_050624435.1). NCBI lineage: Eukaryota > Metazoa > Chordata > Mammalia > Afrosoricida > Tenrecidae > Tenrec > Tenrec ecaudatus. The sequence continues at coordinate 46,004,541 of NC_134539.1, read as the reverse complement.
AACCCATGATTGAATCAGTCTCCTTTAATAATACAACACGGATTAATCAACTATTATTTGCTATGTACCAGGGCACCAGTAACCTTTGTATCTTTTGCTAAAATGTTCCACATCATCAGGAAGCATACATTTTTTTAACATATTCTCTTAAATGGTACTTTCCTTTTAGAATATAAAATGGTCTTTTAAAATTGTTAACGTTCAGATTCAGTATTGCTAAAACACCTACTAAAGATGATCCAGGAAGCCTAGTTCATTAATATGCTTCTGATGTTTGCTCCGCAAGAGTTCTCTAGAAATGTCTTGACTTCTAGTTGGACGAGCCATGAGTCATGCAAATGGTTGCCATCTCCAACATTAGCCCTCCTCTAGGGCTCAACCTGGTAGGAGGAGACAGTGAGCAGAAGTCAACTCCATCCTGTGAAGAGAATTCTAATGTTGTCACTTATTTTTCAAGGTCTTTTAGTGGCTTCTTTTGGGGAAATGAAGGAAAGCCAAGGGGCTCCCACCAACACCTCCTTTCACAGTCAACCTATCAAAACCTAAATATAATCCAAATCCTTCCTTGGGTCCAGTCTTCATGATCTCTTCACCAGTTTCTCTTTTACAAACTTGAATGGGTGAACTAGGCCACCTTTGACCCACCAATCCTCTACAGAATATTGTCTATTTGAGGTATATAGGTAAATATATACCTGTAGGTAAATAAGCTTGGGAAACATTGAGCTAACAGTAATTAAATGTTTTAAAATGTGGGTATTTAAAAATATTTTAAAAGAGTCTTGGCCGCAAGACTTCTCAAAGCCTCCAATGTACTAATATCTTTTATGATTCTTCAAGAGAAGGATATGGCATGAAGCTTCAGCTTCCTGTGAATTTATAAGTGTTTCAGGCAGTCAGTCAGGTGTTGCTTCATCTGCACATCCTGTAACATTTTTGTGAGCAGTAGACTTCTTTTTGTCAAATCTGAAACTGTTGGATTTAATAAACTACAGTGAATCTGCTAGATAATAAATCACATAATTGAACCTTAAATTTTATATGGTAGATAATTTGATACCTGGAAACTGGGTGGTGGCAATGGGAGGGTTGATGGAGTAGTACGTGGAGACTAAATGGAAGATTTATTTGTATTGCTTGTTAAAAAGTGCAAACAATTTGTCATATAGAACCATCTTTTTCTAGAGGGCAAATTACTTAATCACACAAACTCCTCGTCTGTAAAGTATGTTAGTGTGGAGCCCTAAATTATTTCCCAGTTCAGACAGTTGGCGATTTTTGTGATTTACTCTCTGGTTACTCATCAAGAGCAGGCCCAACTTGAATGCATATTAGAATTAATCATGTCATGGGGCACTGAACCAGTATTTGCTTTGATTATGCTACTGCTCGTTAAGTAAAGTTCAACATAACCCTGGCTGAGTGGTGTGGAGAGTCTTGTAATGTGAGAAATGGATCCTAATGAGAATATATGGCTTGAGCAGAGAGCAGGAAGCACTTACGTTCAGGCATTTTTGAATTGGGATGTGGTTGGGGCAGTTCCTAAAATGACATCATCCCTGGTGAAGAACTCATCTGCTGAGGAGATGCTTATATATTTTTATGTACATCGTGGCCTCCATTATTTAGTGTTGGTTCATATCACTGCAAAACTAATAAAACTGATTTAATTGCATTCACGTTTGCATGTTAGATAAGGAGGACTGGTGCAATGAGTTAAGGATTGGTCAGCTAATCCCAAGGTCTCTGTTTAAATCCGCCAGCCACGCCATGGGAAAAAGATGAAGCTATCTGCTGCCCTAAAGACTGACAGTCTGGGATTCCCTAAGGAGCAACGTTCTGTCCTATAGGGTCACTACGATTGGAATCCACTGAATAGCAGTGAGCTTTAAGCGCACTTTATAAGCCCTGTCTTATTTAACCTGCATACCACTTCATTAGTGAGCTGTTCTCATGGTTACAGATGTGAGGAACCCAAGGCCCAGAGAAGCTAGAAAACTTGTTTGAGGTCTCAATTTTGCTTTGTGGTCAAATGTCCAATTAGGTTCATGTCAAAGTCGAGAATTAATATTATTGTGGATGTCTTTACATCACTCGAGAACCCTTTAAATGGCACTTTAGCGAAGAGACCTCTTATGAATTATAGGGTGGACAGCAGTGCTGCTGGCATCATTGAAGATGGTCAGTTAGGATCAGCCCAGCACGAGCCCACTGTGAATGGCCAGCCCCCCCTCAGTGTCTTTCCAGGGGGACTCATTTCCCTTGTACAAGCACACTTTGTGTTACTGTGTTTGTTTTATTGCACTTCACGGTTACTATTCTTTATATGTTGAAAGTTTGTAGCAACCCTGCATCAACCAAGCCATGGGCTCAATTTTTCCTAACAGCATGTGCCTCCCTCATGTCATGCTGTCCCATTTTGATGATTCTAACAATATTCAAAACTTTTTCATAGTGGTAGGGCATACTTAATAGAGCATAGTGTATTCGTAACTTGTCTGCACTAGAAACTGCTCCCCAATAGTGTTTTATTGCAACATTCATTTGATCACCGCCTGAAGCCATACCTACAATATCACCGAGATTGTGTCTGTACAAGAAAGACGTCACAGGCTTTGCCCTGAAGAATGGTGAGGGGCTATGTCTAATTTTCACATGATTTACAAAGGGAGAGAGAAATTCAAACCATCGTCCACCCATGGAGGATTCCTACGAGGCAGAAGCCAGACATGCCTCTACCCTCCAACTTTCTTTATCCTGTTCTTACACTGACTGCCTCTTCCGGGGCACGCTACTTCTCTGCTCAGTTCAGTTGCTCATGGCAGTGGCCATACAGAATACACAGATGATTATGGAACTTATTAAGGAAGTTCACAGGTTACAAATCAGGATCAGAAATGTTAAGAATACAGCTCTTTGGTCTCCAGTGCCTTTTCTCAGTCATGCCAGCAGGCATGTCTCTTTCTGTTCCTTGGCCTCAGCCACACAGCCGCTTGGCTTCTGCCCTGCTTGCACACGGGTTGCAAGACTCTTTTCGCACGTTCACCAAGTTGATTCTGACTCCTAGTCACCTGTAGGACAGGATCAAATTGCCCCTGTGAGTTTCTGAGTCTGTAACTCTTTACGGGAGTAGAAAACCTCATCTTCCTCCCACAGCGCACCTGATGACTTGGAACTGTTGACCTTGGAATTAGCAGCCCGATGCATTACACACTTCTCCACAAAATCTTTCAGAAATCAATACATGCCCAAAAGGCACCCTCAACTATAATCTGGCCTCCTGGCTGAAGGCACTGATCTTTACTCGGTGGGCTGGAAATCTTGCCATCTCGTGCTCTCAGTGTTACTGCCTGTGCTGCTCCACTACTTCCCTGTGCAGGGATCTTGTATGTGCTCCATTCGAGACTATGGTTCTTCATTCCTTATGGTCACGAGATTTTCTCCCGCCTGCTCCTGAGATGAATCACTTTATAGCCAGCAGAGCAGCAAAACCGACCAATTCCCATGTAAAGTACCCTACCTCTGATCTGCATATCCCACCTAGTGATCTGGTTAGAGTTACAAAGACTTTGGGTAGAAGAGCCATTCTGCGTAATTTAACTGAGCCGCAAAGGCACTGCTAGTTCCAAGAATGAACAGATGCCAGGCAAGAGGATTTTAAGACTCTGTTAGTGTTCGTGGTGCTTGCTGGGAATGCACACGTTTCTCTCCTCTGGCATTCTGAGGAGCTCTTTCTCTTTGGCTCTTAACAATGCCTTGCAGTATTATTTCAGTATGGATTGGACAAGGAGAGGCTCAGGTTTCCATAAATAAGCAAACCTTGGATTCTGCTTCGAGAAGAAATGGAATGGCAGCTTCCTATGAGCCGAGGTTCAGTGTGCGACCACTTAGTGAAAACAGTGTGACAGTCAAGTGACACGATGCAAAATCTGCTAGTAGCTGCTGAATAATATGCATCACCTATTTCTGTTATGTGACTAAGAAGACGCAGTTCAGGGTTTGTCACCTCTGAGACCTCGCAGATTATGCTCCAGCCTCCCTAACTGGGTTTTGTATAGCCTTCACTGGGAGTTCTTAATGTTTCACGTCTCCCATAACCTTCACATAATATCGCATTGTGAAAACACCAACACACAAAGAACAAAGAACCAATAACCCAAAGACTTCATTACATGCAGACAAGTTGATAGATATTAGAGAGCCAGGGATGCTATATTTCCTATGCTGACTCTCATGGCCTAGTTGGCCTCAGGTGCTGTTGAGTTGGGTCCAACGTATAGAGACCTGTATACAACCGAGTGGACTACTGCCCCATCCTCACAGTTGCTGCTCTGTTTGAGCACATCAGTGAAGCCACTCTCAATCCATTACTGAGGTCCTCCTCTTGTTTGCTGACCCTCCACTATTATGGCCTACTAGGGGATACAACAGACTGTCATACAAAGGTAATGAATGACACAGTAATGTTACAAATAAAGTGCTAAAGGAACATTCATGAAAAAGCAATTCATTCCTCCTACAGCTCAGTAGCAGGGACTCAGACCTTCAAGATAGGTTTTAGAGGTGAGAACATTATTTTTATTTGTGTCCTCGCCTAGCACCTGCCTTATTTGGTGGTGAAGGTTGTGAATATTTCATTCTTGGAGTCCCAGGTCCAGCACAGTGACTAGCACTTGCAGGTGCTCACAAAATATATATTAAAAGAACTAATATGGGCACAGAATGCTTGACAGTTATTTCTGAGCAAGGTTATAGGAGTATCAACTGTGTTACAATGGAAAGAGCTTAGCATAAATTGTGTCAGACAGCTGTGGTTCATCGTTCAAATCCAGTCCACTCTATGTTTCTACATGCAAATTGTATTCCATCATACTCATGTTTATTTATTTATGTGTTGTCTATGGATGACTTCACTTGATGTGACCAAGTTGAATAGATATGTGTGAGACCAATCAGACTATAAAACTTAAACTATTTACTCTTTTCTCCTTCATGGAAAAAGTTTGCTGACCCCTGGTTTAGTAAGTCAAAGTTAAACTTCTTCTGCCATTTGCTGAGAAATCAGAGTGAGTTTCTTAAATTCCTTTAGACCCAGTATTTTAATCTGTGAGATGAGGGTAATCTAGTATCTTTCAGATCAAAGGAGATGTTACCATACAATTGAAAGTAACTTTTAAACTCAAAGTATCCTTATGAACATATCATATATGTTGTAGGGGAACTTAAACAAATAAGGAATGAATAAGGAAGTACTCTCTCAACACAAGAACATTTTGTTCTAATAATCCAGCATTCTGTGATGCTCACCTTCCCAACACTATAGCTGAAGACAAAATGGGTGCATAAGCAAATGTGGTGAAGAATGCTAATGGTGTCCGGCTATCAAAAGATAGAGCATCTGGGGTCTTAAAGGCTTGAAGATAAACAATTGTCCATCGAGCTGAGAAGTAAGAAAGCCCACATGGAAGAAGCACCCCAGCCTGTGTGATCATGAGGTGTCGATTAGATCAGGTATCAGGCATCTAAGACTCAGAACAAAATCATACCCAATGTGAATGGAGGTGAGATGGGGCATGGAGTGGAGACCAAATGCCCATCTGTAGACAATTGGACATCCCCTCACAGAAATGTCACAAGGAAGAGATGAGCCAATCAGGGTGCACTATAGCATCGACGAAACACACAACTTTCCTCTAGTTCTTTAATGCTTCCTTCCCCACCCCACCCAACTATCATGACCTCCATTTTACCTGACAAATCAGATTAGACAGGAACATGCACACTGCTACAGATAAGCGCCCACAATGGGGAATCCAGGATAGATTAACCCTCAGGGTCAATAATGAAAATAGAGATACCAGGAGGATAAGGGGAAGGTTGGGGGAGAAAGAGGGAATTGATAACAAGGATCAACATATAAGCCCTTCCAAGGGGGACAAACAGCAGAAAAGTGGGTGAAGGGTGACAGAAGACAATGTAAAATATGAAAATAACAATCTAAAACTTATCAACGGTTCATGAGGGAGGGAGGTGGGAAAGGTAGGGGGAAAATGAGGAGCTGATATCAAGGCTCAAGTAGAAAGAAACTGCTTTGAAAATGATGATGGCAGCATATGTACAAATGGGCTTGACACAATGGAGGAATGTATGGATTGTGGTGGGAGATGTAAGAGCCCCCAATAAAAATATTTAAAAAATAAATAAAAGGAACGAATAAGGAAGACCACAGATTACTTGATGTATGTAAGGTGTTCACAATGAGTCTTGAAGTACTGCTGGACGAACATGCAAACCTGTCTCCGAGGGAGCGAAGCCAGATCCCTCCTTATCACCCGTATCGCTCTCAGGATAGTGAGACTTTAGCACATGTGATTTAGACGGGTTGTCAGGAGAGACTGGTCCCTGCAAAGGGTTCTCTGGCCCGGTAAAGCAGATGGTCGGTGAAAAAGAAGCCCCTCCATGAGGTGGACCGGCCCGGTGATGCAGCAGGGCTCTCAGATTGGACAACATCGTGAGGATGGTGGACATCCAGGCGGCATTTCCTTTTCTGTTGTTGTGCATTGGGTCACTGTGAGGTTGAACAGACTCAGTGACACCTAGCAACAACAACAACAGCACAAACATGCAGCATCATTACACATGGGCTATAAAGTTTTAGAATTAATTTTTTGACTGTTCGTAGATTTGCCTTCTCTGTCACAGATTAAACATCTATTGAGACAGTGAAATGAAATCATCTGTATATATTTTTCTTACATAGCTGACATTCATTCAAAGAACATTATTGGCACCCGCTATCATTCTATCCTCACAGACTTCAGAACATAGTGAGGGAGATCAACATGGCCTTTTAGCTTGAATTGGGGGAATGTAAGTCTCCATATGTCTTCATTGCAGACTCTATAAGTAAATTGAGTATTTTGTGATAATGTAGCATGGTAAAACACAAAATTCACCCCCCTAGACATAAAAGATATGTATGATTAATTTTGATTCACATGGTTCTCAGAGTACATGGCATTTAGTTGTGAGTTTTTTAAACTGAGATCTACGGAACATGATTCATTGCTGACCTCAGAAGCCCTTTATATACAACTTAAAAGTTCCTGCTTCCAGAACTTCTCAAGTATGTTTCTGTTGACTTAGAGGTCTCCAGGAGGAGAAAATTTATTGTACTCTTCTCTGAATGTGGCAACCTACCCGATTATCTGCAATTGAATACCACATAACACATCCACACCTTTATCTCACTCTCCTACTCTCAGTGGAGATGCTGCAGAGATCCACAACGCTTTTCATCTGAGCCGGGAGCAACCTTAGCATCCTCCCAAGACAGTTTTTTAAAAAAATAATTTCATTGGGGACTTGTACAGCACTCATCACAATCCATCCATCCATCCATCCATCCATCCATCCATCCATCCATCCATCCATCCATTGTGTCAGGCACATTTGTGCATTTGCTGCCATCATCATTTAAAAATTTTTTTCTTTCTACATGAGTCCTTAGTATCAGTTCCTCATTTCCCCCCTCCCTCCCTCATGGACCCTTAATAATTTGTTTTTTATGTCTTACGCCGATCAATGTCTTCCTTCACCCACTTTTCTCAAGACAGTATGACAAGCATCCTTTACCATCAACTGAATGGGAAATGAGTGATGAAATCCATCTGTTCATTGCCATCAAGGGCATAATACATGATCTTCAACTTGGAATAGACTTGAGACAGCCTTATATATACGTTTTCACAGAACAATGATTACTACTGATGATCTACATGACTTAAAAGATTAAACTCTAAGGGATTCAAGATCAGCTGAAGAGTGAATAATTTGAAAGAACTTTCTTTTGAAGAATTATGTCAGATGTGTGTTTCCTATTTTGTGTCAAACTCAAAAACTAAACTCACTGCCATTGAATCAATGGTGACTCATCGCCATCCCTGTGGGTTTCTGGGGCTGTAACTGTTTGGGGGAATAGTAAGCCCAGTCTTTCTTGGAGCTGCTGTTGGTTTTGAACTGCCAACCCTGAGGATCACAGCTCAACATGTAACCACTACACCACTAGGGTAGTGACTGGGTTATTGTGACATATTAAAGTTCAAGGTATTTGAAGATTATTCAAGTGAAGATGCTAGGTAGTTGAGTTCATGGAAGACATTGGACTTGGAGATATAAATTAAGCATTATCCATAAATAACTACCATTTACATTAGAGGCTGGATAGTACTCCAGGATCTGAGTATAAATAAAGAAGAAAGTGGGTCTGAGGACAGAAGTCCTGGCATTGAATCCTTACAGGGTGGGAAGACGACATTCTAGTAAGACAGTAGCCAGAAAAGCGTGGGGCGTGAAGCCAAAAATGGTCAACTATTTCAACAAGAGAGTAATTTGCTGTGTTGAATGCCGCTGAGATTTGACTTTCTTTTTGCAACATGGCCTCAGAAATTATGTGATCTCAGCTCTGCATTTTTCTAGCTATGAAACCCCAAGAAGAGCCCTGGAGATAGAGGTGAAAGCACTGGCCTCCCAAGGTCCAGCATTTCAAACTCGGCCAGATACTTTTCGGGAGAAGGAGGTGGCAGTCTGCTTTGGTCAAGATTTCGTCTTGGAAACTTATGCAACAGCTTTGTTCTGTCCGGCTGGTGCATGCGTAGGACTCAACGGCAGTGGGCTTCCCGGCATCTGTGACCTCAGTCACAGAAATAATAAACGATCTTACCGCAGCACCTTCGTAGCTTTCTCTTCTGTGAACAGTCAGTGATAGACGAGTACCTACGAGGGGCTTTAAAAAGTTCATGAACAATGGGATCAAAAGGGAAAGGGGATTTCCCACAGGCATTTGGAAGCCCCTGGTATATTTCTTGTTCATGTGTAAATTCATCTCAACGTGGTTCCTGACAAGTGATCATACTCAGAAGAGCAATCACCTCTCCCTTTGACGAAATGCTCAAATGCTATTAGATTGAAGCGCAGGAAATTGTCAATTTTGAACCGATTTTGACCGAAGAAATGGTAATTTCACATGGTTCAATTTAGTAATTGAATTAGATTTCTTCTTACTAGGCTGTTCTCTCATTTGAAGATATCTACCATATCTCCTCATGCATAAACCGAGTTTTCCAGCACATTTTAAAAAAATTCAGTTTCTGTAGTAAAATTAGGTGCCTTGGCTGGTATTCGGGTCGGCTTATACTGGAGTCTATACGGTCATTCCACATTTCCTATTTACTGAATTCTCCGGGAGGAAACTCTGCTGGTAATAGTTTCTGAACCAGTCTCCAATTCTGCTTTTGTTGCATCTCCCTTTTTCATGTTGGCACCATGCCCAGTGCAAAGGCCCAGCCTCCTCCCTACGCACCCCGCAGTGCTGTGGGGATTCAGAGCTGCTTGGGGACGCTTCTGACTCCCTGCCTGTGTGGATGTGGAAAGTCTGATTCTGTCGGAGCAGCCCTGCAGAGTTGATTTTGTTGTTTTTTTTTTTCTTTCTACCAGCAACGTGTGAACTTGGGTCATTTGGGTGAACTGTCCCCAAGGGGACAGGAGAGTCAGTTCCAGGGGTGACCAATTTCATCAGCTTCCATTCTGCTAGAGACGTTTTCTCCTCTGCTGCAAGCTTTTCTTTTCTGTTTGCAAAACCCTTTGTGGTGTGTCCTGGTCACGAATGCTCAGGGGTCTGTCAGCTAGCTGCCCAGATCCTGCCTGTGCCTTTGCTCAGAAAAAACACAGGGATAGAGATGTATGTAACACAGCAAAATGATTTCCTACCCTCGAAAACTTGGCAGAAACTAGAGGAGAAAGTGGTTAAGGTCTATCAACAACATGATTTCCCCATGATGAGCTTTGGCCAGAGGCATTTAGCGCTACCTGGCTACCTTTCTTAATTTCAGCTCTTTGCTACGGAAACTTGAACCAACTAATTAGTTTACCCATGGAAGCGAACTCCTTAAAGATGGACTTGGGCACCTGCCTTCCCTCCCGGGCCCCCGGAAATGAGCTGCATTCCTTCCCTGTAAAAGAGCACTGTGGATGCATTTTGAAAACGAGCCCAAGGATTTTTCTTCCTTTTTTCAAAGATAATGATGTTATTTGTCTTTACCACTCCAGCAGTAGGAAAACCGTTTTGAAGACACCAATATGGAAGAGGGAACATTTAACAAAACAAAACAAAACAAAACCAGCTTATTTGGTAAATGGGTCACTTAGAATTCTGGTAAGGGGTACTCTTCGAAAGAGAAGGACTTTGAACAGGCTCTGAGCAGCCTGCTTTAAACGGGTGCAATCCCAGACACAGGAGGTGGACGGACGAAGAGGCACAGCATCACATAATGACGACACATTCTTTTTTCTGGATCAGGCTGTGTATCATCTTATTATGTCTCCGACAATCCTGAAGTTGGGTCCTATCTACTTTCCAGATACAAGTGAGGCTCAAAGGGTTAAAGAGCGTGTGAAAGGTCAAACAGCTGTTAAGTAGAAGAGTCAGGATTCAAACACAGGTCTGTGGGCACTCAACTCTGCTACTTTTGGGAAAGAATTTAAACAAGTGAACATTTCAGACGATGGTACTTTAGACTTTTTAATTTTTTAATCGAAGGTTAGAGTCTGATAGGAGATGGGTTTTCGGTTTTCAGAACCTGGTGGTTTTCTTCCAGGGGACCAAACAGAAGCAGAATTTTGTCACTGATCAACGAAAACAAAAAGGCCCAATGTCCAACATTGTAAAATGGAGCTGAATTCTAGTCCCAAGTCATCTTGGGCAAACCATTTAACTTTTCTGATTCCAAGTTTTCTCACCAGCTACATTGGAATGACAATTAGTTCCTACTTCATAGGATTTGTTGTGAGCATTTCTCTGTGTGGAAGTCATTTGACCTCAGTACTGACAAACAGAGGCAGCCGTTTAGAACTGGGGCACAAGCTGTGATCAAGACAGCACCACCACCCAGCTCTGATTTATGCAGTCTCAGGCGAGAGCCGTGTCTTCCACACAGTTGGGGCGTGAATTTGAACATGGGTGCTTGTCTTCTGGTTCCCTTTTGCTTTAGCTCAGCGATGCTCAACCTGTGGGTCGAGACCCCTTTGGGGTTGAATGACCCTTTCACAGGGATCTCCCGAATCATCACAGTAGCAAAATTACAGTGATGAAGTAGCAACGAAAATAATGTTATGGTCGGGGATTCACCACAACGTGAGGAACTGTATCAAAGGGTCGCGGCATTAGGAAGGTTGAGAACCTCTGCTTTAGATATTCAGAGCAATGCAGAGCTGTAAGAAGTAAACCTTTCAAGCCTGGGTTAGCCTACTCCATTTAGCACAGCTAATATGAGAACACCGCCCCCCTCCCAACACACACACACACACACACACACACACACACGCTCTTATATTAGGAAGCTGAGTTGACCATTCATTTCACTGCCTTATCTTCCTTACCATTGGGCAATTAATGGGAATGTCGGTTTGATTCTCTAGTAGTTACGTCCCATCTTTTCTTTCCAAGGATGCCTGATTGCTAGTTGGGTTTCATGCCTTGTTTTATAGGAGCCCCTTCCTCCCAGGCTCTAGGATAGAAGGGCTGACTCAGATAATACAATCAGCAGGTTCCACTTCTGGGCTCCTAGGATTGGTTTGGAATAGTAGCTGAAGACGTTCTTGTCAGAGGAAATGTTAGAACTTTTCAAGACGGTTGGGGAGAAGACCCAGCCATTCGTCTGTTGTGTGTAAATGAAGAAACATGAGACCCTGGAAAACCTTGACGATTGTCTTGTAACCACGATGGTGGGATGGTCTTAGGGTACAGTTGATCAGGAAGAAGGCATAATGGGGAGATGGGTGAAATGATTTTTGATTTGATCGTGTTTTCTTGAGTCTGGCACCAGGCTTGCAAGTGAAAATTTCCTAACTGATATAACTGAAGTCAGGGCAGCCTGTGTTGTTGAACTAGTTATGCAAGATTGGTAAAAGGTGGCATGCCATGTGTCCTCTCTGAGCCTCAATTTCTAAATCTGTAAATTGGGAATTAAATGAGATTATGTAGGTAAAAGCATTTCTTAAATTCTAAAATAATTATAAGTATGAGGCGTTGGCATGATAACTGTTATTATATGTTGACGCCATAATGGAAGATCGCATGTTTGTTTCATACCGAAACCTGTGTTGGCAGCTTGAGTTGTCCCCCAACCCACAGACAGGCTCCCGTGACTGGCACGTGTTGCAGCCATTGGTAGGCGACAATGACCTCTGGAATTCTGGGAACCTGACTGTTTTCCAAATCACTCTGAAGGTGTTTGATCTTGAAAATAGTTTCTCTGATAATCATCACGCAGGAAAGTTCCTACTCTTTAATTTTTCTTTGCCTGAATTTTGAGGTCTTATCAGAGGGTTAAAGAAATGTATTGATAGCAATGGTGAGGTGTCCAAACATCACAAATGACAGCGGAAAAGGAGATCAAATACCTACCATCCAAACAAGTAATCATTGCGTAGTACTCTTCAACAAGAGGGGTTTGTTGGCATGGGAGCAGGAGAGGAGAAAAGTTACATTTACTGACTAACTGCTCTATGCACACAGCACCATCTACGCGCTTTCTTCTGGCGTCTGAATGGCTCTCGTCCCACAGTCAGGCATTTGCCCCCAAGCCCAGATCACATTGACAAGAGAACAAACTGCCCAGGAAGGCTTTTGACCAGCTTCTTCCTGATCTTCTTTATGACCCGATGAGCCGGAGGGGGAAAACATATGAAGGTTCAGACTGAGAAGCCCAAGTAATCCCTTTTTTGGGTCCCCCATTCCCTAAATTTTTAGGAACTTCAGTTTTTCATTTGTTAAGTGACCATAATACATATGTTACTCCCACTTGATAGGTATCTGTGAGGCTTAAAAGAGCCCCTCTATATTTCCCACTGTGATAACCTGCAACATTACTATCAACTCTCTTAGTGGCAGGTAACAGTGAACTCAGGGAGCCTCTTAAACCAATTTTAATCCCAGTTACCATCTTAGGAGAACAGAAGACTATATGCAGGATTCATTCTTCCCAAATCTCCAATCATCTTTCATAAGGATGACTCACAATGTGAACATGCGGTATAATACAGGTGTAGGGAATTTGTGAAATATTATGACATTGTAACACATATTAGATGAAAACATATGCATACTTATGGACAGGAGAGTTGGATTTAATTCCTAGTCCATATTATACACAAACTTCTGGGAAATTGGGCCGACAAAATAAGATATAAAATAATGATAGACTACAGAAAGGCAAATCTTAGAAGCTCCGATACAATCACTGGTCAAGAACTTCTCGTTCCATCACATACCAGAATACTTCAGTGATAAATCCTTGATTTCCATGTTCTTAGACCAGAAAAATGATTGTCAGAGATTTGACGAAGTATAATAGATCAGTGCTGTCCATAAGAAATAGAATGTAAGACACAAACATGAATCATATTTATAATGTCAAATTTTTGAGGAGTTATGTCAAAGAAAAGTAAAAGGGAACCATTGAAATGAATTGTAATCACGTAAGTTGTTTAACCTCCTGTAACGGAGCCTGGCGACACAGTGGATTACCTTGCGGGCTGCTTCCTCCCAGGTCAGTGGCTCCAAGGTCAGTGGTTCTGAACTCTGAGCTTCTCTGCTTTGGAAACCCCACCTGGGTAGTGCTGCTCTGTCCTCTCTGGTCCTATGAGTCAGAATTGACAGATTCATTTGGTTTCTGGTTACTTACAATATTATCATCCCAATTGTAATCACAACAAAATTTATGAATGAGATACTTTGCATTATTTTATTTTTACCTGAGCTCGGTGTACAACACCTGGTGTATACTTTACCCTTGCGGCACCTCTCAATCAAGACAGCCACCTGTACTAGCCACCTGTAAGAGTGCGACTACATGGTAATGCACAGCTTTGGATTTCTGAGGGCGATGCTTGGATTCATGAAAACCTGGCTCAGACTGCCTGTTCATCACTCATTTTCCTTGTGACCTTGAACAAGGTCTTACCTTGCAGAGCTATCAGGAGACTTAGATGAGATGACTCACATGAAAGCATTTCTCTCCCAGCATCTGGCCCGTGGCAGGTGGTCAGTATGTGTTGGTTCTCTTCCCAGCTTTTCAGAATGAAGGTGCAGGCTGAGGTGGGAGGACAGTGACATTAGCAGCAGGAAAACCTGGATGAATCTCCCAAGTGGAAGCGCAGACACAGGGACCGGGGTTTAGAGACACGCTGGAGGGGCCGACGTGGTTGAGCAGATGGAGGCTTGATAGGTGTCTCCATCTCAGTGTTCCATGGTTGTTTTTTAGCGCTACCAGGTTACTTGAAAAATTTCCACGGATCTTCGCTGTGCAGATCTCGAGCCTATGTTCGATGTATCCCTGTGACCCTATGCAACCCCGATCAAAGAAGAGCTTTCAGGGGCAAGGCAGTGACCCCAAATCCTGCCCCTCAGAAGAAGGTTTGAAATAGGAGATTATATTTCCAGAGCGAGAGTGAGAGTGGGAGAGAGTGTGAGCGCGCGCGAGAGAACAGAAGAGCAGAGAGAGGAGGAAGAGGGAACACAATCTATCTTCACACAAGCCAGCGTTACGTGGCCTCAAGAGGCATAACTAATGTGGAAATTCTAGGACGTTAGAGACCAAGTCAACAACAAAGAAGGTTTTACCAGAGCCTTTCTGCAAATGGAGTGGGCTGCCTGGTGATGGAGTGAACATGTTATGAGAAGGCGATCTAACATTGACCAACTTGGCTAAGGGTACAGTGAGGAAGCGCAACACGAGGCACCGTTTTGTGATACACTGCGTGCCCTTATTATCAGTGTTCTGTATGGGTAAATACAAACATAATGGCACCAGATGAATTATAAGCCTTGTTCAATCTTTAGCGTCTCTAAATCACTACTCTTGGGGGGAGATTATTGACTAATTGGCCAAAATTAGACTCTAAACTCTTCAATGGTGTCTCTTCTTTGGCTCTCACTACACAAAGGTGGAGTTCTAAAGGATAAAGTGAATCCAGTCTTCCTTGTTCCAATGAATTTTCCAGTCCCAGCCACATTGGCATCAACATCTTTTTCGGTTTGGGGCCTGAGGAAAATGGAATGGTGTCCTCTCAGGGGTTCCCCATGCCCCACTTCAATCTCCATGAGGTTCTCTCACACCTTGGTTCCTGATTGCCTCCTGTTTCTAAGCCTAACTTCTCAGGGTCCTATTCTTTAGCTATAAGGTTTTTTGAGTAGTCTATCTAGGTGCTCCTCCTCTTCCTCTTCTTCTTTTTTTAGGAATCATTTTATTAGGGGCTCTTTACAGCTCTTATATCAATCCACATTTGTACATATGTTGCCATCACCATTTTCAAAGCATTTTCTTTCTACTTGAGACCTTGGTATCAACTTCTCTTTTTCCCCAACCTCCCCCATTCTCCCACCCTCGTGATCCCTTGATTAATTATAAATTATTATTATTTTCATATCTTACACTGTTCACTGTCTCCCTTTACCCACATTTCTGTGGTTCATGCACCTCGGTGGGAGGCAAATGTTACACATTGATCATTGTGATCAGTTCCCCCCTTCTCCCTCCATCTTCCCCCTACCTTCATGGTATTGCTACTCTCATTATTGTTCCTGGGGGGTTTATCTGTCCTGGATTCCTTGTGTCTAGAGCTCTTATCTGTACCAGTGTGCATGCTCTTAGTCTAGCGGGATTTGTAAGGCATAACTGGGGTCATGATGGGGGTGGGGGAGGAAGCATTAAAGAATGAGAGGGATGTTGTGTGTTTTGTCAGTGCTGTACTGGTTGCCTCGTCCCTTCCTTGTGACCCTTCTGTAGGGGGTGTGGAATTGTCTACAGATGAGCTTTGGATCTCCACTCCAACCCCCATTGTTGGCATTGATATAATTGCTTGTTTGGGGGTCTTCTGATCTAGGACTTCTTCTTTTCTTCCATTCTTTCACTGGAATCTTACTGATTCTCTAGGGCCTACTCTTGGTTCTCAAATATTTACCCTCCAGCTCAGATTTTTTTTCACCCCAAGTTGCCTTTCTGATGTCCTAATTGGGCATGTCCAAATCTCCTCTAACCCCAAATATCCTACCTGAACTCATTGCTCCCCACATTCGCTCACCTCTTGCAGCTTTTCCACTGGTAAAAGGTACCCTCATTCATCTCGTTGTCTCCATCGGGGAGGGACCTGTTAGCTACTCCTCGATTCTTCTCCTCTCCCCTCCTACAAAGTCCTCTGAGAAGAACTCTTCTTCATCGTCATGCTCCATTATTCTCCTGCATCTCTTCCCTGGGCTCGGCCTACTGTCTTCTTAAAACACCATTTCTCTCAGCGCCCTAACAGTTTAGAGAGGAGTCTCGGGCACTATTGTGGGACTGACTGCGAGTCCAGTATTCATGACCCCAGGTCCCTGTTTCACCCCTAGAAACTTGGAAGAAACTTTCTGATGCATAAAAAAAAGTTAGCTTGAAAAACACTCACTTAATAACTTTCAAACATCCAATCTTTTCTTGTCCAAGCCATATTGTAAACCTTACTGGAGAAATCTTCTTAAGTTAAAATGCCAATCATTTCATATTCAAGCTTAAAATATATCCTTGAATCTCCATAGTTTACATGTTAAAGTGTTCATACCATGAACATACCATGTGCACTCATGAAAACATATTCATGAAAATAGAGGTATTGACCTATGTGCATATATTTACATGGCAATACATTGTGAAAGTGGACAGACTTTGGGCCTCTGTTCAAGCCTTCCCTCAATGAAGAACACTTTGTTCTAACAACCTGGCATTCTGTGATGTTCACCTTCCCCACATGATTGCTGAAGACAAAATGGTTGCATAAGCAAATGTGGTGAAGAAAGCTGATGGTGCCTGACTATAAAAAAAATATAGCATCTGGGGTCCTAAAGGCTTGAAGATAAACAAACGGCCATCTAACTGAGATGCAACAAAGCCCACATGGACAAAGCACACCAGCCTGGGTGATCATGAAGTGTCAATGGGATCAGGTAACAGGTACCAGAAGACCTCAAACAAAAAATATATTGAATGAGGGGGGTCAGAGCATAAACCACAAAACTCATCTGTAGACAATCAGACATCCCCTCACAGAAGGCTCACAAGGCAGGGATGAGTCAACCAGGGCGCAGTATAGCACTGATGAAACACACAACATTCCTCCTGTTCTTCAAGTCTTCCTCAACCCCCACTATCACTACCCCAGCCCTACCTTTCAGTTCTGGCTAGACCGGAGCTAGAGCTCACGGCATACAGAATCCAGGTCACATAAACCCCTCATGAACAGAAATGGAAGGAGTGATATCAGGAGAGTAGGGGGAAGGTGGGGTGGGAGGGGAGAAAGGGGGATCTGAACGCAATGATCGCTGCATAACCACCCTTCCAGGGGATGAACAACAGAAATGTGAAGGGACGGTGATATGAAAACAATCATAATTTATAATTTATCAAGGAGTCATGAGGGCGGGGGAGGAACTGATAACAAAGGCTCAAATAGAAAGTAAATGTTTAGAAAATGATGATGGCAACCTATGTACATATATGCTTGATACAATTTATGTATGGAACGTGATAAGAGCTGTAAGAGCCCCCCCCCCAAATGGTTTAGAACAAACTAAAAAAATAAAGTGTTCAAAATCTGGTTCTCTTCCCTATACCTTGAACAAAATTAACCGAGTGCTCTGAAAAATTAACGTCCCTCTCTTTCCCATGTTCTGGGTGGGTCAGGAGGCATGGCTGTCTCAGTTGTGTTTGCATCTCCATTGATCTGCATTTGGCCTGAAGTAGGTGCCCAATAAATGTTGATTGAAGGAAAGTTTGAACCTAAGGCTTAAATGTCTGAGTGAAATCATGCAGCGAATTGATGTAACATCCTTTTGTGGAAGGCTATAAGACACACCTTTCTATCATATTTCCATGTGGGAAATGGAATATAGAGTGACCATCAGACATTTTGATGGTTCAACATGAGTTTGAAAATTCATCTGTTTGTGTGAAACTGATATTGTCAAATCAGCTTCTGTACGGTTTCTCTGGATTGGTGATGAGATCGCGGCACTTAGTTCCCTAAAGTAACGAGGATAACACAGAACCTTCAAGCCATGTTCACACTTACTGTCCTGTTTGATATATCCAACAGTCTTGTGGTGGCGGCAGGGCAGAGGCCACATGATTTGCTCAAAGTCACACAGCGGGTCATAGCAGAGCCATAGACTTAAATGTCCCAATTTCAAGACAGTTAATTATTTCTATCGGTGCAAAGGCCTCACTGCCGCTGTAAGAGGACCCTCCTACTTTTTGGGACATGGTACAAAAATAGGTCACTAGGGTCAGAAACAAATCCTGTTGCCCTACCTGTCTGATGCTTGGTCATGGGGAGAATGGAATTTTCCACCCCTTTGTTTGGTCCGGCCTTTGCTCTCTCCCCGCCCGCAGGCTCCCCTCTGTCAAGCCTCCAAGCCTCCTCAACCATCTTCCTCGACATTTGTTGACAAGCAACACAGATGCTCCTTGTCTTGCTGTCAGTTTTCCATCCCTGGGATTTGCCGAGTGAGGTGACATGCCAGGAAGGACTTTGTTGTGGTCTGTGACTCACTCTGCTCACTCCTCGGCTGCTCCCCGGGTGTACGTGTACAGCACCCTGCGGGTGACACCACCCCAGAACCACTCTGGATGAATCGGCAGAGCGCGGCAAAAAGGCGACCCACAAAAACAGCCACACGACAGCCACAGCCAACCAGAGCTCGGCTTCAGCCCTTCTGCACGAAGCAAAGGGAGTTTTACCCTCGGAGAGATGCTCTCATCCCATCTGCAATGGGCCTGGTACCGGCTAGCGCAGCGGTTCCCAACCTTCCTCATGCCCTGACCCTTTCATGCAGTTCCTCATGTGGTGACCCCCAACCATATTCTTCTTTTCATTGCTGCTTCATCACTGTCATTTTGCCACAGTGATGAATTGTTATGTAAATATCTGATATGCAGGATGTATTAGGTGACCCCTGTGAAAGGGTCGCTTGACCCCCAAAGGGGTCTTGACCCACGGGTTGAAAACCGCTGATCTAGAGCTTTTGTTTGTTTGTTTGAGGCAATCACTGCTGAAGGGAAACCCTTTCTGGTGGGAGGTTCGGTCGACAAGGTGTCGGGCTGTCCTCTGGAAGAAGGCATGTAAGTCAGAGAAAGGGCCCCTCTCCTTCGCGCTAGTACAAGTCCTGTTGGTAAGCGGTTCTGCTTACCCGGCCTCTTCAGAGACGATTTCATATGCTCCGTTGACGTCTTTCTGTTCAACAGCACCTGGGTAGAGTCGTTTATTTACTTTTTTTTGGAATAGGAGAGGGTAAGGGGGTGTTTTTACAGCAGTATAAGATTATGTGCTAACTGAAATCCCAGTATGAAACGAAGCACCTTCATTTTCCCAAAAGGTAATGTAGCTGCAGTACATGATGAATTGTATATAGAGGTGTGACTAGTGTCTATTGAAGTGGTTTCAATGTTGATCACCACGGTGTCTTCACCAAAGGTCACTGGTGAAACTTAGCCTGGAGAGGGAACAGGAGTGAGTGTGAGGATCTGGTCAGTAAGATCTTCATTCATCACAACCTGCTTCATGGACTCACCCTCAAACGAGGCCGAGGGACTGCGACGTGCCATACGTTGGGCCAGGGGCCGGGCATCCAGTGATGGGTAAAAGACAGCCTCTGCTGTCAAGGAGATTCTGGTATAGGGAAGACAACAGTAACAACAAACAAACAGAGCTAGGAGCAGGTCATTGTAACACAGGGGCTAAGTGCAGTTTCAAACCCAGAGAGAGGGCTGTGGGCGTAGTAGAGGAAGCCCTGGTGCTATCGTGGACTGAGCCTTTGGAACCCACCAGCCGTGGAGAGAGATGAGGCTGTTGCTCCCATCAAGGGTAAAAGTCTTAGAAACCCTAAGGTGTAATTGTACTCTCTCCTGGGGGTCACTAGGAGTCAGAATTACCTGCACGGCAACGGATGTTGAGATCGGAGGAGAGAAAGAAAGTGCTGGTGGCTTAGGGAACCAGAGGAAGCTTCTTAGAGGAAATGAGGATGCTTAAAATCAGTTTGAAGCAGAACTGCCCTTTGATTTGTTCAAGAAGGACCCTATCCTGAACTCTGAACCATATTCAAGAGATGAGCTCTGGCCTTCCCCCATCGCAACTCAGGCCCCAGCTTAAAGAAGCAATCAGTCCAAAAGAAAGTTCCTACTCATACTCAACCCTTGCCTTCAGTATTCTGAATTTTCTCAAAGTCTGCTTCTAGGTCCTATGTGGGCCTCTCTCCCTAGCCCATCTTCCTTCCACTGATGGCATCACTGTTAATGAGTGCATTCTTAGACTTGAAGAATGGTCCCAGCAGGTTGCCCAAGGAGAGTGCAGGCAACATTTGGGAATATAGGCTGGGAGGACCACGTATGCACATGAGCATCCCCTGAGAATGCACAACAGGGATGGCGCTGGGGTGAACAGGAGGCAGACAGGGAGCTGGAGCAAGGATCTGTTTTCCTTGTGTCTTTCAGTTCTAATGTGAATCCTTGAGGAGCAAGGAAAATCCAAAGTCGAACTTGATCTTTCAGATTATTGAAGGTCTATTTTTCAAGGTTGGAAGACAGAATTTTTCATTTATCAGGGGGCTTATTTGAACTGCATGAAGGCTTTTCAATAGTTGGTACGTCTGCTATCAGTTTACATTAGCACTCTTGCCTTCCAATGCCAGTGCATGAGACTGGTGGTGCAAGGCTGGGCACTGAGTTGGGTTCTTGGGGAGGAATAAAATCCTGAGACTCCCATGTCTCAGCTTAGTGGGAACACAGACAAGAGAACAACTGCAGTAATAGTATTACTGATGCTTAAGGAGTGGTTTGCCCCCAGACACAGAGGAGAGAGAACAGAAAGGGAGATGTTACACTGGAATGGTAAGAAGCAGGTTAGAACAGCTTTATGAAGGATGTTGTTTTGACCTGAGGCTTGAAAGAGGAGTAGGTGAATCTGGTTTACAAAACAAAAAAATTAGAACGAAGGAAGGGATTTCAGAAGAAGCAGAGACTTAACAAGGTATGACACCTGGGGCAAAATAAATCATCTGACACAGTACGAGTCTAGAACATGAGCAGGCTACACTGATGGGAAGGCAAGGGATGGATCACCGAAGTCTTACAGAACCAGGCTAAGGAGGGTCTTCTCCTTTAGGCCAGGGAGAGGAAGACCCTTCTATGATTCCAAAGGGGCCAAAGATGATGAGCTTTCCATCGCAGAAAGATTCCTTTGACACCTGTATAGAGAGCAGATCTGTGGGTCCAAGCTTGAGTCTCAGTCTCTGCACTCAACGTTGGTCCAAGGCTACATGCCTTTCAGGTACATGGGTGCCCTGCACTGGAATGCCAGCGCCCCAGCTCAGTGGTTTACATCCCAGTGATTCATTAGAATCACATGGAGATCCTTTAATAAATATCAGTGCCCAGACCAATTAAATGGAAATCTTTGGCATTTGGCTATCTGTAGTTTTTGGAAGCATCTGTAGGTAATTCTGATGCACACAGGAGACTGATAACCACAAAATATTTCTATTTTCCACCACACAGATTGGTATGAACTAATTATATTTAGGAGGTATGCACTACTCCCCACCCCACCCTGCTATGCAAATTCTTCCATCCCTGGTTTGTGTGTGTGTGTGTGTGTGTGTGTGTGTGCATGCTGGTGGTTGGTGGAATATTATACATATCTCTGCTTATTGGAGAAAAGCAAACAAACAAACAAACAAACAAACACACTTCTATTTTGAGGGTTGCCTGAGGAACCATCCCTCTCAGTCCAGATGTTCTTGCCTAGGTGGCGACATCCAACCCCACCAGCAAAGGTCTCTCCGGCCCACAGAAGGTGGGAGTGAAACTGGCTTACTCGGTACCCTTTGGGAATTGTGTAGTTTAACTGTCATGCCCTCCTACAGACAGGCTTCTCCTCAGAGGCAGTGGCCTCATTTCTCAAAGGAGTGTCTTGCCTTTGGGCTTAGTGAAACGTCCTTGCGTGCCAAAGCCCAATGGAAACACAGTGGCGGCAACCTCCCTTCCACCTACCAGTACCGGAGGGGAGTAATGTGGGAGACGGGCTACAGGGGAGCGTTCCAGTCCTACCTGAATTGAGCTGGAGCTGGAAGAAGTGGCTGTCTTCTTCCCTGTTGCCACCACCCCCCCACTCACAAGTAGGACACTTGGGGCCCTGGCTCCTCTGTCGGCACCCTGCCAGGGGCACTGTGGCGTGCTCTCTGAGGGATGCTAGGATCATCATTGCTTTGGAACCCTCATTTGGTAGATTCTCTCTCAGAAACAAACTAACAAAAAATGTTTCTGCTGTTCAACTTTTTAGGATAATTAAGAATTGTGGGGAGGAGGCCAAGGAGCTAGAGTTTGGGAGAACATGAAGGGCTGACTTCACCCTATCTGGCATTATGCATATAAGAAACACAACAACAAAAACAAACCTGTCACCATGCAGTTGATTCTGATTCCTGACAACCCACGTGTGTTAGTCTGGGTACTTTAGAGAAACAAATCCGCAGAAACTCATATGTATAAGAGTGAGTTTTATATAAAGGGCAAGTGCACATCAAGCAAACATCCCAACCCAGTGCTGCCCAAGCCCACAAGTCCAACATTAACCCATATGCCTGACACCAATCCACAAAGTCCTCCTCCATCTCACAAAACACACAGGAAGACGCCAACTGCAGGAGGAAGGCCACAGCAGTGAACGTTGTGTTTCAGCGCTGGCAGGGGTCTCCACATGGCTGCATCAGGGTAGGTCCATGTGGCTTCTCCTTGGGGATGTCTTGCAGGAAGTGAGCCTTGCCAGCTGAAGCAGGGAACTGGCTAAGGCAGTAGGACTCTGGTCTGATCATCACAAAGCAAGAGACCTGAGAACTCGAAAGGCTACACTCACCAAGGCATTTATCTTTCCACCTTTCAATTAACCCCACCTGTGTTTATCGGCCAGGTTGGCACAATAACCTTTAACTCTCTCACCCTGTGTTTCAGAGTGGTGCTGGGCTTCCTAGGGTTTCAGTGGCTTTACCTCTTGGAAGTAGATCACCAGGTCTTTCTTCCAAGATGTACCTGGATGGATTTGAACCAGGAACCTAGCACTTAATTATTGGGACACCCAGGGACTCCTTTGCGTCTATTAGAATGGTGCTAATATGTGAGGTGAGCAAATGATTGGAATACATAGCCAGGTACGGGGCTTCCCCCTACTTCCTGGTCCCCAAGGATGCTCACCAGTGAAGAGGTCGCTCAGCCACCCTCATGTAACAGAGACTAATTTCCTTCAGCAAGATCAGGCATCAAATGAAGGGCTTCATTAGGTAACCTAGAAAGTCTCCTTCCATTTCAATAGCCTAGAACCTTTAAGCTCCTTTCACCCAAGGGGGCTGTGCATTTCCTTTTGTCTAGTAATGGCAACTGTCCTCGTGTCCTCCCCCAACACTATTGGAGTTGCAGCTTCCAAATGTGATGCGTTGTGTCCTTGTTTTATCGCCTGAAAGCAGCATGCATTTTCTTGAGTATAACGCTGTTGGTGGTGGTTGGGGTGTCAATAAGTCAGCTCTGACGCCTAGCAGCGGCTTATGTACAACAGAACGAACACTGCCTGGCGCTGCCCAGCCTCACAACGGTTGCTATGAGACACAATGGCAGCCACGTGGTTAATTCAGCTCACCGATGGTTGTCTTCATTTTCTCTTTGGCCACCCTTCTTCTTTATCAAGCATCTTGAAATGATGTCCATTTCCAGGGACTGTTGGAAACAGAGTAGAAAGAAGACAAAAATTAAGTCCACTGTCACTGACGAATGACTCCTCAGTTAACAGTTTTCCAGACATTGTTCTTTCTTGATAGCTGCGGTTCTCAACCTGTGGGTAGCGACCCCTTTGGGGGTCGAATGCCCTTTCCCAGGGGTCATCCAATTCATAACAGTAGCAAAATGACCTGTATGAAGTAGCAAAAAAAATAATTTTTAAGGTTGGAGGGTCACCACAACATGAAGAACTGTATTAAAGGGCCATGGCACTGGGAAGGTTGAAAACCACTGCTCTATAGAGATATATATTAACATGAAACAAATTTTATGTACATTATCTGAAATGATGTATTTGCCTTTTAAATTTAGCATCTCATACTTTAAGAGCATCAAGGCTATAGTGGACTGCTAACACAAAGGTTAGTGGGTCAAACCCACCCACCGCTGTGTGGAGAAGGAAAGAGCCACCTGCTTCCCTACAGATGTACTGGCTCAGAACATAGGGAGCAGTCCTACTGGGTCCTGTAGGGTCACTATGAGTCGAGATTGACTTGATGGCAGTGGGCTTTTTAGCATTCTTTATCCCGTTTTATCAACTATTTGGGAAGTGATTAAAATGTACTTATTACCTAAAAAATGCATGTCCACTAGTAAAAAATAGAGAAAGAAAGAGAAACAAATGGAAGATAAAAATCACTTGCAATCTTACCAGCAGGTAAAATTCACCATTAATTCTTTGAGGTCTATTTTTATATAGCTAAAATAAAGGTGAGACTTTCTACTCCTGGAAAGAATTAGTCTCAGAAACCGACTAATTCTATCCTGTCCTGTAGGGCCACTCCGAGTCAGCATAGACTTGACAGCAGTGAGTTTGGTTGAATCATTTGTACATAGGAGTCCCTGGTGGACCGAATGGTTAATGCAGTTGTCTGCTAAGGGCATGGTTGGAGGTTTGAGTCTACCCGGAAGTGCATTGGAAGCAAGTCCTGGTGATCTACTTCTGAACCATCAGTCATTGAAACCCCCTGGAGCGCAGTTCTACACTGACACATGGAGTTATCATGACGCAGAGTTGATTCAATGCTAACCTTTTAAAAAATACTTAAATGTTATTTTCTATAAGCCACTGAACTGTATATATGTGTACGGAAGCACATTTTTTTATAAAAATAATACATACATGTGCTATACAACGATGAGTCTTCCTGTCCGCTACTCGGGCCCACGCTTCCATCTCTGTAATTAGCTGCTCTTTGGTTAATTACAGAGATGGTAACATGGACCAGGGGAGATTGCTCTGTGTCAGGCTCAACCCGATGACAGTGAGTTTAGTTTTTCAGTATAGTGTCTTTGGCAATCTTTGAAGATCTATTTTTCCAGGTTATACCTGTCAATTAATGTTTTTCATTTCCGCAAAGGATATAATATTTTCCATGCTATATTCTACCAGCTCCCCCCACCTCCACCACTGAAAAATAATGTATGTGCTGATCTCAGAGTCTGTTCTGTCCCAGCACATAAAGACAAGCCTTCTTCTTTTTAATACCTGAATCCTCTGGCTAAATCTGAATTAGGTCACTCAACCGGTCTACGTGGACTGAAATCTAGGTTGTTTCGGGTTGGGTTAGTTTTTACTGCTCCTACATTGCAAAACATGTGGTTCATGGATTCTTAAACATTTCACAGGTACAACACTAACTTAGGAAATGCTTTGTGAATTATGCCTTCCAGTTTTCCTGTTTAACCCATTCAGTCAGACAGCACACCCATTCTCCCTATAAATGTAGCCCCTGCTTTATTTTAAAAAGGACTGCACCCCATCCCCTTGGGCAGAAGTACGCAGTTACTCAATGGATTCCTCTCACTGAGCATTTCAATGTTCCTCTCCTTCACTCCCTCCCTCCGCTCTCCTCCCCTGGCCTCCCCCCTCTTTCATTCCCATGATTATCGGCAGTGAGAGAATAGTCATGCCGCCAATATGTACGGCACTCTTTAGTTAATTCGACAAACTAGGTTTCTGGAAGTAGAATCACCAGCTCAAAAATGGTTTTAAGCTTTAAAAGTATAAATCGTCAAATTTCACTTCTCAAAGCCATGTCATATTAAACTTCCATCATCAGTTTTTAGTCATACCCATTTCTTTAGACGCTCACACTTTGTACTTTGGAATATCTTCCAGTTTTCCTGTGTATAATCATAGTGTTTTTCTTTGCATTTCTTTAATAAGCGATGATACATTTTTTCATGTTTATTCAGTATTTGAATTTCCTCTTTTAGACTTGTTAGGATAGCCCCTCTGTCCATTCAAGGACACAGAGCATTTATTTTCTAATTGATTTGTGGGATCTGTAGTTTGAGAAGAGCTAATGCTATGTCACCTATATTGCAGATAGTTTATCTCTGGCATCAATTGCTTTTGACTTTTGTGGTGCTGTGACATGTACAAAGCTTTACAATTTAAACATGGGGCCCTTTGTTACTGTGTTTCCAAGGCCACAATAAGGATGCAATCCACCTCCAAGATGAGGTTGAACTTTATCAGTGCTCATATTTTTACTCTTTCTCAACTTATTATTAGGCAAAACCATTGTTTTTACATTTTAGGTTTGAAATGCTGCTTGATCGTGTTCTAAAATAAACTTGAATTTGTTTTTGGATTACTGCTTTCTATTGATCTGCTATTGTTCCTGCATGATTACCACACATTCATGGGAGAGAACATGTTATCAGTTCTTTTCAGTATATGGTATCAAGAATTAAAGTTTTAATCAGTGAGTAGAAGCTACTATTGTACACAATTCACCTTAAAGTTGAGCCTGACTCCTGGTGACCTCACGTGTGTGTCAGAGTTGAACTGTGCTTCACCATAGGATTTTCAATGTCCCTGACCTTTTGGAAGAAGATTGCCAGACCTCTCTTCTGAGTTACCTCGAGTTGGCCTCAAACTACCAACCTTGATTAATAGCCAAGTGCGTAAGCACATAGAACTGAGTTGTTGAAACAGGAAATTGCTCTGTCAATAATAAAGAATGTACAATCCTTATAGATTTCTAGACACTAAACAGTGACTTGCTTTTTGAATATTTAGAATTCAATTGAATTTTTGAAATTTTGAAAAAAGAAAATGGTCATGCATTTTAGATGTTCTGCCAAGAATTGTCTTTCGTACTTCCTGTCCTGATGATACCTCTCCGCTGCCTAGGACAACTCTGTACCTCACAGGGCCATTGTGAACATTAATGAAGATTAATTGCTTATGTAATCTTTTAGCTCATTCATGCTGCTCGCTATATGAGATTTACCAAGGTTGAATAGGTGAATTAATGAGGAGGTGATCTCTCCGGGCCTGGGGGTTTTCAAGCTGAGGATGGAAGGGAGTGTGACAGGAACTTTGACCGCTCCAAGGGGAGCGTTTCTTCTACTTTAATGTGATTATGGATCCCTAGGGAGCTGGTTAAAATGAACTATAATAAGTCTGGGATAGGGCCTGTGAGTCTGCCTTTCTAACAAGCTCTCTGGTGATGCTGAAGCTGCTGCTCTGTGGACCACGGTTTTACCAACATGATTGTAGGGGGCATCCAGGAGTTATATTTGAGGCTGGTCTAGATGATGTAAGACTCTTTTCAGTCTCCAGGTTCTTTGAATCTGTGCCTGGATATATCATTCACAATTCCATGAACTGGAATAGTACCCGGGGGGGGGGGGGGTAGTGGTGCTGCATATTAAAAAACAAACCCAAAAACATTTTGTAATAGTTTTAAAAATAGGTAATATGAATGCCCCCAAATGGAAAAGGTCAGACAAGGTATGCACCAAAAAACAACGTTTCCTCCCAACTTTATTCGAACCCTGGCGGCCTCGCTTCTTTCTTTAGAGACACTCACTGAACCAGGTTCTTATCCATCTTCCCAGAAGTAATCTATGCACGAACAAGCACACATTTTTCTTCTCTCTTTTTCCTATCTTTCTTGTCTCCAAGGGAAAATTGATGTTAGAAATCATTTTATGTTCGTACAAGCAGGGGTGCTACAACTTTTAAAGGGACTGTACGATTTCATCCAATAGTCCATGATGGTGAACCTCTGCATGGATCCCAAATGTTTGCTAATGTGAACAGTGCTTTCATAGCTGAGCGTAGCTCATTTCGCACGAGGTGAGTACACTCTTAGGAGAGGAATTGCTAGATCAAAGGACGCGTGTATTTTGACTTTTGATGGATTGTGCCATCAGCCTTTCGGCAAACTGCAGTTCCCCAACCCAACTCGGAGGGATGCCTCTCTCCCACACTCTGGCACCCACAGTGTTACTGCTGAGCATTTTGATCTGTGCCCAAATGATGGGTAATAAATGCTATTTCAGGCGGTTTTAATTTGTACTCCCCATGTTGATAGCTCATCAATGGTCTAAGCAGCATAATTGCTTTCCTTTCCAAGGACTCTCTGTTCTTTCTTATTGATTTGCAGGGGTTCTCGGTAATGGAAATGAATCATTTATCTGTGAGGTGAGTTGTCAGCATGTTCCATACATTGTTTTCCTTTGGACTTAAAAATGTTAGATTTGAATCTTTTTTTTAAAAATTAGGGGCTGATACAACTCTTATCACAATCCATACATACATCAATTGTGTAAAGCACATTTGTACATTCATTGCCCTCATCATTCTCAAAACATTTGCTCTCCTCTTAACCCCCTGGCACCAGCAACTCATTTTTCCCCTCCCTCCAAGCTCCCCACTCCCTCATGAAACCTTGATAATTTCTAAATTATTATCTTGTCATGTCTTGCCCTGTTGGACGTCTCCCTTCACCCACTTTTCTGTTGTCTGTACCCCAGGGAGGAGGTCACATGTAGATCCTTGTAATTGGTTCCCCCTTTCCAATCCACCCTCCCTCGACGTCCCCAGTATCACCACTCAGATCACTGGTCCTGAAGGGATCATCCACCCCGGATTCCCTGTGTTTCTGGTTCCTATCTGTACCAGCGTCCATCCCCTGGTCTAGCCAGATTTGCAAGGGAGAATGGGGATCATGATAGTCGGTGGGGAGGGGGCATTTAGGAACTAGAGGAAAGTTGTATGTTTCATCGTTGCTACATCGCACCCTGTGTGGCTTATCTCTTCCCTGAGATCCCTCTGCAAGGGGATCTCCAGTGGTCTACAAATGGGCTTTGGGTCTCCACTCCACACTCCCCCCCTTTAATGTAGACTCATGTATCAGGATTTTGTTGTGTTTGTTTGTTTATTTATTTATTTATTTTCGTGGGTTTTTTTTTTTCCCTTTTAAGAATGACACCTTCCCCACCTATTGAGATTGCAGACAATGCTCCTGTGTTCACCACTACAGTTGAATGAACTGCTGCCTGGTCCTACATGATCCTCACATTTGTTAGAATGTTTGAACCCAATGTTGTAGCCAATGTGCCCATCTGTTTGGTTGAAGAGCTACAGTTTTGTCCTGATCCTCTATTTTCCCAAGTGTCTTAGGTAGAGTTATCTAAAGCAAAACTAGTGGAGCTTATACATGTATACAGATGGAGAGAGATCTGGCTCAAGGAAGTTGTTCACACATAGTTGTAGAAGCTGCAAGGTTCCATGTGTATGGCTCAGATGCCAGGCTGGACACTTCTTCTGATTCAGGTAGCTTCAGGGGATGACAAACCTAAGATTGGCAGGTCAGATGGCAGGCTGCTAGCTCCAGAAGCGAATTAATCCAGGGCCAACAGATAAGATGGCAGACTGCTGATGATCCTCAGAATTGGCGGGCAATATGCTGGTATAAGTCCAAAGAACTGGAGGTGAGATGTTGAGCCAGATGTAGTATCTGGGCTGAGGCAAAAAAACCAAAACCAGTTTTCCAGAGCATCCACAGATACTTGAAGCTGCCTACAGCCTTGAGGGAACTCCACTTTGATGTCTGGCTACCCATAGCAGACCTCCTTTTGGATTACATCAGATCTCATCATAGGGGCTAATGAGCTCATAACTGCCAAACGCTGAGAAGTGTGGCTGAGTCAAGTTAACAAACAATTTACCATCACACCACGCATTAGGTCCTTCTCAGTGTTTATAGGGATGAGCATATAATTTTTCTTTTTTGATATATTAATGGTGAATTACACTGTGAGTTGATGATTGTTATGTGAAGAACTACCTCTATAAAATCTCATTTTTATGATATAAAGTAGAAGAAAAAGATAATGGCATTGGTCATAGTATGGATTAAATTATCCTCACAAAACATGTGTTGTAAATTTTAACCTCTGGTTTGTGGCTGTAATCCCATATGGGAATGAGCTTTCTGTTATGTTAATGGGGCAGGATTAGTATAAAGCATATGAGAAAGAGGATGAGAGAGAGAGAGAGAGAGAGAGAGAGAGAGAGAGAGAGAGAGAGAGAGAGAGAGAGACACACACACATCAAGATATATGGAGCTCTCCAAGGACCCAGCAGGAAGGAGACACTGAAGAGACAACATCCAGATCTGTCACAGAGAAAGATTCTTAGAGGGAGAATTCAAGTTGGCACTCAGAATTCAGGATTCTAGTTTTATAAACACGAGAAAATAAATGTCCATGTGTTAAAGTTTTCAACCTGCAGTGTTTCTGTACAGCAGCACTAGAGAGCTGAGGCAGAATCTAGGACCAAAGATTAGGGGCTGTTCTATCTAACATGTGGGGGTGGCTTTGGAGTGGTATGAGAGCAGAGGCCGGACAAGTTTTAGGGACCCAAATAAAAGCCTAAATTGACTTGAAGAGACTGTTGCTAAAATCATGATGCCAAAGGCAGTTCTGAGGCAGGTTCTGATGGAAAGAAGGAGAGTTAAAAAGATATCCTCCTGTGCCTTCGAGACTCTTACAGTGCCAGAAACAGACGGTTGCTGGAAATGTGACTGTAACTGTGCTTCTCGGAGGCTTTGAAAGAACACGAGGGACAGCTGAGTGGAGAGTGGAAGAAGGGACCAGGCCTTTTATGCAGCGTTACATCACTTGTCTGAATTGTGTTCAAATGTTTGCTACAAGGTAGACCTTTTAAATGATAGACATTAATGTCTAACTGAAGATACTGCTAAGTCAGATCTTAAAGGGATAAGCACCTTCTTGCCACGTAGAGTGAAATGGGAGAAGAAAGAGATTCATTAAAACATGAACCGAGCAAAATGAAATCGGAATTTCAAGATTTGGAATATTCTGTATAAACCATGGACACATATCCTGGGATGTCCACCAAGGTTGTGGCTACACACTATTTTGTTAAAGTGATTAGGCCTGTGATGGATGGATCTATCTAGCAACACAGTGGAAAACCCCATGAGTTTCCCTTGAAGAGGACCGAGAATGAAAGGAAAGCATGCTCTCTGCGTCTTGGAATTCTACAGGCAGAAAAAACAGGCCAATGGCATTGGCAGGCATTGGCTTGAGTGAAAGGGAAGATGGTGGTCCATAAGAAGGAGAGGAGGAATCGGGAGATGCAGGTGGCATGGAATATGGAGGGGGACTGAGGAGTGGTTTGAACCTACCGAAAGTAGGGCTGATGATCTGCAATGTACAGCCCCCACCTATTTCACAAGAAAAATACATAAAAAGAATAGCTGAAGTGGATGTAAATGCACACATAAAATAAAAGAAACTAATTAAAAAAAGGAAAAGAAAAGGACCATCGCTAGAGCAGCTTGGGGACCAGCCCAGCGGTTGAGCGCCCTCATTTCTGAAGGGCGGGACCAGACCTCCTGTGTCTCAAAGGGTAGGTGACAGCCGCCAACGTTTCCAAGAGCCGTATATTTGCCTCCGTGGTTTCAGAGTGTGGGGCTTCCATTAAGGTGTGCTAGGGAAATTGAGCCACCGCCCAAAGCTGACAGGGCAAAACTACCATGTCCAAGGGGCAGAAGGAAGAACAGGGCCTGTTGAGGCTGAGGGGATGGGGCTGCCACACAGATGGGATAGAAAAATGAGGCCGCCTGAAGCCACAGGACAGACTTGGCATCCCAGAAGGACAGAATGGTGCAGCTGAAGCCCAGGGCTGAGAGCCTTCACCAGAATCCCGAGCACGTGGTCAATCCTCAGCATCCGGAGGCCTTTGTCCAGATGGTCTCGTTGAGGAGAGGATTATTTTCAAGGCTTTGAGAGAAGGGCAGTCTTTACTGAGCTTTGGGCTCATTTGATGCCTGTTGTTCTTTCTCTCATTCCATGTTCTTCCATGTATAATGGAGTATCCACCTGACGCCTGTTCTACCATTGTACTTTGGAAGCAGGTAACTTATATCCTAGATTCCACAGATTGAGAGATGTAGAGGAATTTTGCTCCAGGGTGGAATGTGCCTAACATTTCACTCATATTTGATGTAGATGCTTTGATTTTTTTTTAAAGTTTGAAATTTTGAGGGCCAAAGGGTGGACTGTTATGAAGTGAACTTGACCGCGTCCCCCCTGCCCCCCATTATATGTTGTCAAGCCTAATCTCTGTGGCTATAATCCTATTTGGGGATGAATTTTCTTTCTGCTACTGATGCAGGATTGGTATAACACCCATATTGAAACCATCTTTTGAAGACACACAGATTGAACAAGTGAGCTCACAGAGAAAATGGGCAGCGATAGAGGCCCCGAGCCATGGAGATTTCTGAGGAGCTAGGGAGCAGAAGCTGAGAGCTGAGGGTTTTCCTCCAGAGCTAGAAGAGAGAGAAAGCCTTCCTTTAGAGCTGCTGCTGAATTTGAACTTCTGGCCTCCTAACCCGTGGGTAAAGAATTTTTTGTTTGTTAAAATCCCCCACTTGTGGTATTTCTGTTACAGCATCACTAGGTAACCAAGACAAGCGGCTTTTCTGATCATGGATTTCTCTTACTAGAGCCATGCATTTTCAGGAGACCCTTCGAACGCCTTGCTCTTAAATACTTCGTGAGGGACACGCGGAGGGTCGATACCTACATCCTGAATTTCCATGTTTGCCAAGCCCGTGTTGCCGAGCTCTCTCCTTGCTTCCCAGGTAGGAAGTAATTGTATCCATTTTTACACACCTGCCTAGTCAGTTGTCTCACAACCAAGCGCTCATCAGCAGTCAGCCTTCCAAAACTGCCCGGGCATGACCAGCACCCACCGATTCACCGAGCCCGGACCTGAGACCTGGACGGAACCTGGCTGGGATAATTTGGATCATCAGCGGTTTCCCGATGCCAAGTCAGCATTGGTGCTGGACTTTCACGGAACCCGTGCCCAGCTAGCGTGGAGACGTGTCTCCTCTAGTCCTCTTATCTCCCCATCTCTGGCAGAGTTCCAGGGCCTTGATGATTTTCAGAGGAAGCAAAGATTCTCCCCTGGGAAATCTGATTTTGCGGAATTGGAGAGTCACTTCAGTACAAGTCAATGAATAGTCATTAACCACCAGTTGCCAGACGCTGTCAGGTCTGACTAATGGCGACCCTTATGTGCCAGATTAGAACCGTGCTCTGTAGGCTTTTCAACCGAGGATTTTTTGGGTGGGATATTGGCAAGCCTTTCTTCTGGGGTGACTCTCGGTGAACTGGAAGCCCCACCCTTTCCTTCAGCCACCACTCACCCTGCCTTTCAACTTCGATCAAGCCGCACCGACCCCTTGGGATCTGCTTCTGAAAGATCTCAGCTGCAAGCCCCTATGGGTCTCCTCGGCACAAACGGAGGTGCCATGATTCAGCATCAGCTCAATGGCGAGTAACAAGAATAGCCCCTAACCCCAATATGTCAACTCAATAGTTGGTGCCGGAGGGGAGAACAGTAAGAGGTATATGGACGCTACTGCCTTCAAGTAGCTCGTGGTGAAATGAGAGACTTCATTTCATACAACTCGAACAAATAGATGTTCAGTAACTGCTTGTGGATCAAGCCCCTCTCTCCTATCTCCAGCTCTCTCTTCTAGAGAGATCGTTTTGTGATATGAACTTAAAAACGTCCCATCCTTGCTGAAATGCCTCCCCTAGGATTTCAGTATAAACCCCGGATTGAATGTGACATGCAAGACTCTTCAGAGAACCTCAGTGGCTGCTTTTTTGGTGCTAGATTATCTGCTAGCTATCAGTTGACTTGCCTTCTCTTTCTCTACCTTCTGTCACCCTCCCCTCTGTCCTGACAGTTTTGTGGAGATATAGTTCACCAGCCAGTCCACTCATGACTTTTGAAGTATACAATGCAAGGATGTTTGTTCACAGATACATTGAACCATCTCCACAATCAAGTTGAAACTGTCTCACTGCCCGTGAGAAACCACATATTCTGTAGCACTTCTCCAGAGCCCTCCCAGGACCTCTGCCCCAGTCCTACGCAACCAGTGTTCTACTTTCTATCTCTCTGGATTCCCCTGCTCCAGACATTTCCAGTGAATGGGCATGTTCTAACTCCAAAACCCAACTCCCTGCCAACCAGTCGATGCCAACTCCAAGCGGCTCTGTGGGACAAGGTAGAACTACCCCTTTGGGTTTCAGAGCCGACAACTCTAGTCGGGAGCAGAAAGTCCCATCTTTCTCATGAGGAGCAGATGGTGGTTTCAAATCACTGACCTTACAGTTTAGCAGCCCAGCACCTAACCACTACACTACCAGGATTACCCGGAGAAACACAGGTTCATATTATTTCTTCAGGAAAAAATTAAAATGGTGAGCTGCTGGATTGTCTAAGATGGGCTGTTCATCTCTGCAGACCAGTAAAGAGCCAAAGAGTTCATCAACATTTTCATCTTTGCAGGCCATCAGCATCTCTCGCAGTGACTCCAAGTTGTCACTGCCAACAGAGACTATGGAAGGGAGCAGGTATGGCTGCGTGCCAATTAAACTTTATTGACAATAACAGGCTACTAGGAAATTGCCTTATGAGTAACACTGTGCTGACCCAAGTTGTGCATGCAAATTGCTGGGTTACATTAGACCTTTGCAATGCTCCTAGCCCAGAGCTGGTTATTAATCAGTGTTTAATCAGTGTCTCAAAACTCCCACAATGATTGATTCAGATTTGAAGTCTTGCAACAAAAGAGATGCTGAGTTGGATCTTCAGCTCCAAGGAGCCCTGACAGGTACTCAAGATGAAAGAGGGACTTTGTCTAGGAAACAGTATTTGTCAGAGGCCAGGGATCTTGGAGACAGCGACAGAATTCCACCTGTGATGGCCTAATAGAAATAACAAGGGACAGACAGATCAATTGGGGACATTTGTCAGCTACCATCTGGTAATAAGACTCAGAGAAGATGCGTTTTGAACACAGTGCTTGGCAGACACACCTTGGTCATGTCCCCTGACATCTTGGGTGGTCTGCTACCAAGACTGTTGGCTACTGTGTTTTGCTGCAATAGACTCTTCCAGCGCATGTGTTTAGGACAATTTGCTCTCCATTTTGAGCATCACCCAGTTCAGTAGACTTCTTGTCCCACCCAAAAAGGCTAATTCTGAGATCTGACTTCAGGAAGCAGTTTCCCCCCAGGGTCTTTCCCACGGAACAGAAATCAGTAGTTCTCTAAGAAGTGCAGTCTGGAAGAAAAGGGATTTCTTCAGATGAGGTCTGTGAACCACCTGGACCAGAATCCCCTGGAAGAGTCTGTTCAGAATGCCAATTCCAGGGCCCACCTAGGCCTCGGCAGTCTGACTCTATGCTGTGGGGCCCATTTGAAAATAGCGTCCCAGGTGATTTGTGGGCACACTCAACACAAAACCCTCTCAAACCCTCCGCCACGGAGGCCAATTCATCGGGACCCGAGAGGACAGCGCAGAATGGCCCACTTTAATTTCTAAGGTTGTAAATCTTCATAGGAGCAGGGAACTCCCACGGAGCAACTAGTGAGTCCCTCTCTCTGCCATCAGGTCTCCTACCAGAGTGGGATAACTGCTACCGTCCCATTGGAAATCTCTTTAGAAATGTCTAAGCCCCTCTTTGGGCTTCCTTCATAGGGCTCCTAGTTCTTCTATGCCAGTGGATTCAGTGACCACTGGAACAGGACAGCCACAAAAAGCTTGTCCGGATTTCCCCCAGTACAATTCACTGGTATCTTCGGAGAAATTGCTCAGCGGAGAATTGATGTCTGTGCAGGTCTCAAAGCAGTAGGAATCTTCTCTGGTGGAGCTTGTGCGAAGCCTCCCCGGTTAGAGTGCTCAGTGAGGGTTTCGCTCCTTGGGGTGTCCTAATTTGCTTTCCCAGGTGGCTTCTCTGGGACAGAGTGTCCCCTGGGATTTGCCTCATCACTACTCACATGCACAGTGTTCCTGATTAGCTCTTCCACGGCGGGGTGGGGCTGTCCTCCAGGCCTTCTTCAATAACCTGTTAACTGATTACTAGGATCAGGCACCTCCAGTGACCATAATCCAGGGGTTCTCTGCTTTCGCGACCTTGTAAGCAATTTAGGGTCCCCAGAACTCTCTCAGTGGGCTATGAATATCATCTACTCCTTAATTCATAAAAAGACATCACCTACTTGAAATGTAATTTTTAATCATCTCTATGATCACACGATTTAAGACAAACTTTAGCTATACGATTGCTAACGAGTAGGTTCTTGGTGGACCGTGTATGGTATGTCAGAAGGCGAATTACAGTTCATACGTGCATTGTGGTGTGTGTGCACACCTGTGTGTGTCCTCATTTATTTTGAGGATGGCAGACGTTGGCAGTGAATCTACACATTCTTTACCTTGACCGGTAGACTGATTTCCTGGTGATGTGGAGGGCAGGGTCATTCTCCCAATCTTTCCAGTACGGACTGAAGCCCATGGAGTAAGTTGCATCCCAGGTCATTGGGAAACCTGTTTGTCTCTCACTTAGGGCCTGGGTCCCATTCCACCCAATGTCCCAACCAAATAAAATCAAGGTTGCATAACACCTGGAAAAGAAGTCATGCGGCGTTTTGCTAATAAGAAGCGTCCGGGTCATAAGACAGATTGGGGCCCTGGCACCCTGTGAAATCCCTGAGAGAGTGGAGGCACTGCGCATCCTTCGAGGACCAGCTCCTGGCCAAGCCGAGGCGGCCGCTAGATGGCAGCAGATGAACATTAACGGGGAACATGGCTGGCTCTTGGTTTTACAGCATGACCTAGGACAGCTGTGGGGAGAACCTTGGTAAGGACACCCCAGGAGACCTCAACTGTCCAGTCCCCCCCCCCCCCCCCCCGCCAAGGACAAAGCACTCGGAGATCTGAGTTGGCTTCGGGCTCCAGCGTGAGGCAGGACGTCTGTGCTGGGGCTCTGGGTTCTCAGCCCTGCCACTACCTCAGAACCACTAGTCATCCAGGTCTATCTGGCCCTGGTGGAACTCACTCAGGCTTTAGTATGTTCCCCACCCCCATGCCCCACCCCCACATATCCCTAGTGAGCTTCTAGGGTTGATCATCTTTGCTGTATGGAAGCCACTCGCCCTGAGATCGCAGAGAATCTAGTGCAACTCGCAGTACAATCTGAGATCCTAATTATGTTCTGGGCACGGAGCAGGATGGTGAAGTTACAGAAATCAGTAAGGCATCAAGTATGCCACTGTTTCTGCCATTAAGAGGCCATGGCGATAAGGGGGTTGGCATTGAAAACCCGCTAGATCCATGTGTGTGGTGATGATCTCTCCGGTTCAGACCCTGTTCTGCCTCTGCATGTTCACTTTTGTCACTGAGTTTGGATGGGATTGCTCAATGGGAAAAGGGACACGGAAACAGGTGCCTCTTCGGAATGGGAGACCTGCCCCTAAGGGCAGTGCTTATTCTCAGAGGATATCAGACTCCCCCCCCATTCTCCCCATGCCCCAAACAATCGACTGGGGAGAGATGAGCTCCTTTGGCCCAGCATCAGCTCAGCCTTCCCAGCAGGACGAAGGAGACCTGATCCTTCTTTGAGTCTGACTTCTTTTAGTGTGAAGCAATTAGCGAAGGAACCCAATTATGTATTGGTTACAAAGCCTTAAAAAAATCTACAACTTCCTGTGTTGTGTTCTGGGTATGCATTCCAGAGCAGCCAACCATGTGCTAGGGTTGGGGAGGGAAACTACAGAGAACCCCTTATTCCTGTTCCCATCGCCCCATGTCTATATCCCCAGCTTCAACCTGCTGTTGGAAGCTTCCTTAAACTCAGAGGCCTGCCCTCACTGCCCTCTCCTAGCTGCCCTCTAGAGCAGGGTAGAGCTGCCCCTGTGGGTTTCTGGGATGAAAACTCTTTTCGGAAGTAGAAAATCCCACATTTCTCCCAAGGAACGACTGGTAGTTTTGAACTGCTGACTTAGAAGTTAGCAGCCCAACTCTTCTTCCAGGGCTCCTAGAAGCTGCTTTAGCCATTCTCCCTTTTGTGTGGATTTGATGAAACCTATTCAGAAATTGGGAGGAATAAACACAGAGAGCGAGCGCGCGTCCTGATCTGAAGGTTATGCCCAAGAAAGACTTGAAAAACGACAGACTTCCTCTTACACATCACACTCATTTTCACTCTTGTCCCCAGGCCTGGGACAGGACAGGTATGAGTGAATGTTTGCCGGATTAAAGTTTCTGTAGTTTAAAGTCTTTAATTAGGTTAAACTTACAGTAACTACCTAGCTCTTACCATCAGAAATAGCTTTGATGCTATTTGTGTGGTATAGAGACACGAAAATTATGAGATAGTTTGTATCTCCCTTTTAGCATTGTCTGCTAGGAGGCTCAGAAAGAAATTAGTGATCACCCCCTGCAAATAACTAAGGGAGGTCTTATGATACACATGTTTGCTTATAAGATGCTTTCATTCCACTTTTCTATATATTGGTATCTATTGAACAAAATTAGTCTTTAAATCATTTTATTGGGGTCTCATACAGCTCTATCACAATCTATCCACACATCCATTGTTTTAAGCACATTTGTACATATGTTGCCGTCATCATTTTCAAAACATTTTCTTTCTATTTGAGCCCTTGGTATTAGCTCCTCCTCCTCCCCCTCCTTCCTCCCCTACTCTCCCTCATGAACCCTTGATAATTTAGAAATTATTATTATTTTTTCACGTCTTACACCGACTGATGTGTCCCTTCACCCACTTTTCTGTTGTCCACCCCCCTGGGAGGGTGTTATATGTAGATCATTGAGATTGGTTCTCCCTTCTTCCCCCACCCTCCCCTCCCCCTCCTGGTATCACTACTCTCATTATTAGTCCTGAGGGGTTTAGCTGTCCTGGATTCCTTGTTTCCAGCTCTGATCTGTACCAGTGTACATGCTCTGGTCTAGCCAGATTTGGAAGTTAGAATTGGGGTCATGATAGTAGGGGGAAGGGGAGGAAGCATTAAAGAACTGGAGGAAAGTTGTATATTTCAAGAGTGCTATACTGCATGCTGACTGGCTCCTCTTTTCCTTGTGACCCTTCTGTGAAGGGATGTCCAATTATCTACAGATTGGCTTTGGGTCTCTACTCTGCACTCCCCCTCATTCACATTGATATGATTTTGTTGTGGGTCTTTGATGCCTTATACCTGATCCCATTGATCCTCATTATCCCACAGGCGGGTGTGCTTCTTCCATATGGACTTTGTTTTGCTTCTTCCATATGGATTTTGTTGCTTCTTATCCAGATGGCCGCTTGTTTATCTTCAAGCCTTTAAGACTCCAGACACTATATCTTTTGATAGCTGGGCACCATCAGCTTTCTTTACCATATTTGCTTATGCACCCATTTTTTCTTCACCAATTGTGTCGGGAAGGTGAGCATCACGGAATGCTAGGTTATTAGAACAAAGGGAGGGCTTGAGTAGAGGCCCCATGTGAACTAAATTATTATTACAAGCTACTTTGAATTCTTTTTTTGAGCAGAAATGGGAACATTGAGGAAATCTGAGG
This sequence comes from Tenrec ecaudatus, assembly GCF_050624435.1. Classification (NCBI taxonomy): domain Eukaryota; kingdom Metazoa; phylum Chordata; class Mammalia; order Afrosoricida; family Tenrecidae; genus Tenrec; species Tenrec ecaudatus. The sequence continues at coordinate 45,964,911 of NC_134539.1, read as the reverse complement.
CAATGTATCTTGGAGAGCACCTGGCATATAGTATCAACTCAAAGAATTTATTGAGTGAATAAATAAATAGATGCTATTTTTATTTAAGCCTTAAGATTGGATATCATGTTTAAACACATGTAGGGATCGGCCTGAAAGTCTAATCCTTCCGAAGGAATCGCAAAAAGGTAAGATAATTGTAAAGTAGACCTTGAGGGGGCAGAGGATATATTTACTACCCCACAAATATGTAATGGCTCTAACTTACGTGCAATCTTTTCACTCCACATATACTGCTTATTCCATTATTCTAAAAACACTTCTTTATTCGCTGAGAGTGATAACCTCAAGCATCCTTCATAAAGAAATGCAAGAAAAGGTATTTCATCCATCAACCTTTGGATGATGGTAGCTGGTAAAGATGGAGGTAAAATGAAAGAGCAATGTCATGGCACTCGATGGAAATGATCATTCTGGGGATGATTTCTAGTCCATTTGGTGACCCAGGATGTGATTTCTCTTCTATGATTTATGAGAAGAAAAGGTTGGGTACTATGGGTCACCAGCCCCATTGAGCAGGCATTCCCAGGCTCCCAGAAGCTGGGAAGGGATAGTTTGACTGAGTGCTCCCACTGGACAGAAGCCAGTGAGCCTGTCTGCTTGAAGCATCAACTACCGATACTTCATCTTGTCAAACATCTTCATCCAAAACATGGTTCAGGGAGAACCGAGGCAGCTTTGTTTTGATGGAAATTCATGGCTCGAGTAGCTATTCCATGTTTCATGAGCGAACCAAAGAACCCATGGTCCCATTTGATGGCCTGACCTGTCTACATTTCTAGTATTTCCCTCACTACTCCGCTCCCACCTACCATTCCCAATTAGTCTGTGTCCATGGTGGAACCAGCTCTGTGTTCAGTAAACACTTCAGTATACAAATTCACAGCCAATAGAAACCTTAGTTTTCCTTCCTTCCTTTCCACCCCTGGTGCATGTATGCAGGTTTGGCTGCTGTAAGCAGACATTGCATTGACTCTGTGGTGCTGTCGCTGGGTACCATCAAGTTGATTCCAATGACAGGGGTCCCACCGAGCACTGCCCAGGCTGCCATCGTCCTGAGGATTGTTTCCAGGTGTGAAATCACCATTGCCCCCTCTGTGCCAATCTCGCTCCTCGGGGAGGCTCCTCCTCTTTGGGGCTGACCCTCCACCCCACCTGCTGTACAACTTTGTCTAAAGCCCAGCTAACATGTTCAACTGAGCCATTGTCCTTTCCTACGGTTATCTTGGGTGAAGGCTTTAGGTCTGTCTTCCAAAGCCTGTTTAATATTGGCTTCTTTTTTTATTTAATTCTGTAAATGAACCTCAAACCAAGTCACTGAAGAAAATGCCTTGCTTCTTTCCCTGCAGTTCATTTTCTTTCTACCTGCCACCATCATTGTTTTTCCGGACCCACCGGCTCAAGATTACATGACATTCATCGGCCTGCCTCATGATCACTTTCTTCTCCCCATACTCGTCCACTTCCCAATGGCCCGGGCCATCTCTCCTGAGCCAACTCAGAGCTCAGCCTGTTGCTGATTCACCGGGGCTGCTGCTTGTTCAGAGTCCTTGTCTTCTGAGCAAGGAGTGGACTCTGCAGAAATCTCGGCCAGAAAGAGAGCTGATGTGCTTGTCAGCGCAGCTCACCTGCTGGCACGCTGGGCTAAAGGTGACACGATGATCACACAGCCCAAAGGCCTGCGCTCTGTTCACAGGCGAAGCAACGTCCTCTGAGTCACTCTTGGCGAGAGCCTGAGTCTTAGGCCAGTGGGGAGGAGTCAGCTGCCGACGGCAGTTTATTTTTGGAATTTCGGCTTCCGGTTTTGACTCAAAGCTTTAGTTTTCTCTGGGGATGCTCTGGCTCTGGCTTAGTGTCCAGGTGAGATGTCCTTTGGAGAGAACACAGGCCATCCCTTAGCAGTATAGATATAACCCAGGGGCAACACGTGAACTCATAGCAGCGGCTCGGATTTACCAAGCAAGCTTCTGGTCCTTCTCAGACCAGAGATGCAGAGGGAAATGGAAACAGATCTCGTAGCTGAGGAGGAGACAAAACCGTGTCTAGGGTGAAGAAGTCCTAAGACAGGGGAGTTGGAAAGGATGCTATTAGATGGTAGTGCTCATTTATCCGTTGTTTTAGCCACCTCCCCCCATTTTTCTTTTTTTGGGTTTAAAACAACAAGAATATATTCCCTCACAGTTATGTAGTCCAACATCTAGCTTTCATCAGGATTGGCTTTGCCTGGATGCTCCGAGGGAGAAATTATCCCATGCCTCTGGTGGTTTCTAGTGGCTGCTGGCAACCCTTGGCTTGTAGCCACATCGTTACAGTCGTGTATGGCTTTCTCTCTTTGTAGCATGCCCTACCTATGGTCCCCAGTAAAAAGGAATGTCCTTTAATTACCTATCTGGAAAAATGTCCTCTGTATGGAAAGTTTTGTTTTGGGCTTTTATTGACTCTAAGCCTTTGGGAATTTGTACATTTGTTCTCTCTCTTTCCACCCTCGTTCTTGAAGGTGTCTGCTTCTATCCGGAAGATTGCTAAACCTAGCCATCTCTCCAGGTGCCTTGCTTGTATGATCCTAATGAAGAGGTTCTCTAAATGAAGTTTGGACACTGACAGAAATCCATTATTTTCTAGTATTGGACAGATTGTGTCTATGCCATCGAGTCTACAATGCCTTGTTTCAATTCCACCTTTTAAGGCCACATGAAAGACCTGTCTCCTTCCCAAGTTGTTTTTGCTGGAGCTCTATGACCTCATGCCTTTGACTGCACGTCACACCACTCGAGTACTCTCCTCACTGGTGGCACTCTACTTTGGCTACTCTTTGCTTGGTCCCTCTTGGAGTGTGTGTGATCCGGACAAAGCAGGAAGATACACAGCACCCCAGGGAAGCCCTTGCCAACAGCCCAGAGTGTGTAAGACAACATTTAGCTCTTGAACGAAGCTAGTAAAAGGCCTCCGAGGACTCACATTCGAACTCACAGGAAAACATCATGAAGCTCCAGTTTGCTCTCCCTCTCACTTCCTTCCGGCGCTCTCAGTTTCTCACCGTCTTTCTTAAAACTCGACTTGGGCTTCTTAATCATTTCTCTCTTTTTTTAGGCTTAAGCTCAGGTCTTCGTGAGGGAGGGAGGCTAAAAGAGGGGAGATGAGTGGGAGGACATGTAAAGAAAATCTTTGTTGTGCGCGATTCTGAACTGGTCAGCGTGAATGACCACAAGGGAAGCTGATTCATACAAAGGGGAGCAAACTCATTAACCTCCCTTCTTCCTACCACTCTACATCCAGCTATTGAGTCTCAACTATTGACTTTGTTGACAGACCATTCCATGGGTGTCTCATACGAAACTTCTTGTGGGGAAGCCTTAGAGAACCTGGGGTTCAGGTGACCCTTGGCACAGATTCTACAGGTTTTATTGTTGTTGAATCTTTCTGGCACAGGTGTAAGGGGAGAAAGAAACATTTAGCTTTGGGTGATTTCATTTTGTTAAGTTAGAGGCTCATTTGCTCGCAAGGAGTGGTGAAGAAGCTATTGACACAGGTGGTCCCACAGCCACAGTGCTTCTGGCTACCGCTCTTTCATTTGTGATGTGACTGGAGGTAGGGATGGTTGGTGTCGTGCTGTTCTCCCTCGTCCCGCAGTGTGATTGCCACAACGCTCGTCCTTTACAGAGGTCACTTGTGGGCTTGCGGCTGGTTCCCTTCCTTCATTTCTTCATCCCAATCATGTTGGGACTCCTGCCCCTGCCTCCCAGGGTGTGGGGAGTGACCTGGCGGTGCTCTGACAGAGCCCGTGACATCCTCTCTGACTTGTTCTGGGTGGTGGCCTGGCAGGCTGTTTCCGCCTTTATGTTTTGATCAATAATGATATCAGTTTCCTGGAACAGACATCTTCTTAGTCTTAAAGTGTCTTCTTTTATTTTTAACAGGATTTGAGAGTGAGCAGGATTACGTTCAGGGACAACTTGAACCAGAATCACTAGCTCAAACCCAAACTGAGCTCCCTGCCATTGATTCTGCTCTGAGTTAGAGGGACCCGATGGGAAATGGGGGTCCTAAGACTGTACTTCTTCATGCACCTCACCTTTCGCCTGCAGTGGCTGGTGCATTTGAACTGGTGGCTCTTTGGTCAGTAGCCAATGCTTAAACCACTGTGCCCGCGGCATCACTAAAATTGCATTGTCATCCCATCGCTTGTGGCAGGAGGGGAAAGGAGGGTAAGTTTGAGGCTAACTGTCTGAAGACACATACTTTTTTTACCATACATTTTCCAAAGTATTTTTTCATACAATATTTCATTCTGCATATAGTATTTCATTTGATATGTACAATAAATTTGGTATAGGAGAAATGAGAGTTATTACCTGTGTTTGATCAATTCCAAAAAATACTCACAGAAGCTCAGAAGAGCAAAGGACTGGATCCCTCTAATCATTCACTCACCTTCTAGAATGTTTCATCCAGTCTCAGTATTTGAAACATTTTTCAACTCACATGTGTTTTGCAATATCCACAATTCCCCATTATAATATTTCCTTATTTTTTCTTTATTTGGAACCATTGCTAACTCAAATAAATACATTTAACAGATAACTTCATTTCATGACTGTAAATTTAAAAAATCATTACAGTTTTATTTAATAATTGGAAAATAATCAGGAACATAAAGCCCGTAAGAACAAAGTGTTCTTTATCTAAATATTGGTTCCTATCAAAACGTCTGGGCCTTAGGTTTATCCTCTCTTTGTTAAGAAAAGGAAAATTTAATTGTAACATAATTTTTGAGAGCCAGTCAGGTCATATGGCATCAAACTGAGCCTTCTTTTTCCATGGTGTCAGCAGAAGGACAGAAGTAGGATTGGGAAGCAGGATTGGGAAAAGAGAAGCCTTCCTACCAGGAGAACCACTGTGATCTAAATGCTGCATGTTGCAGCTGGAATTCTCTCACATGTAACTTTTCTTGAATTTCCCCCAGAACACCATGGTTATGTGATGAAGGAGTACACGTTGGCTGTCAATTGGATAGCTCTGGAGGATTACACTGATATTTGTAACAGATGTGGTAGCTCATTTCCATAAATCAATAGTTGTGCATTAATTCACTCAATGACATTTACTCACCATGTGCTAACCCGAAGGAGGCTCGTACAGATTCTCCTTAGCATTAGCAATGGTTATGGGCATCTAAGTCATCTACTATGTGAGATAGAGCAGGGTAAGTAAGCAAGCATTGCTGCTGCCTTACAAACCTTTATTAAATAAAAATGTGAAGCCCTTGTTTCTCATTGTTCTCTCCATCCAGGTCTCTACAGCCCTTTGGGGGGTGGGGGGTGGCATTTCAGTCTCTTTCATCCTTCTTACACAATCTCTGGGCTCCAACGCTACATCTTTGCATCCTCTAGGGAACCAAATCGTGTTCCTTTCAGCGTTCTTGGCACCTGGGGGATTAAAAGAAGTGTTATAGGACACGATAAAGGCTGAAGGGTCAATGGAGTCAGGTTTCCTGATGAATTTCTTTCTCTTTCTTTTTTTAATTTTATTAATCATTTTATTGGGGGGGGCTCTAACAAATCTTATAACAATCCATCATTCAGTAGTATTAAGCACACTTGCACATATGTTTCCAAAACAATTTATTTCTACTCGAGCCCTTGGTATTGGCTCCAACCCCCTCCCTCCATCCCTCCACCACCCACCCTTGTGAATGCTGGGTCAATGATATATTATCATTGTTATTTCATGTCTTACACTGTCTGTCGTCTCCCTTCACCTACCTTTCTCTAATGAATTCTCCTAGGACAGTCTTGGCTATCCTCAAAGAACGAGTATGCGCGTTGTCCCGATATCCCACCCCCCACCACCAAAAAAAAATACTCAGTGCAGCTTTCTTGGTCTTGTTCTCACCAGTGCTGCTTTTGATTCTTTTTTCGTTTTATACCTTCCTCATAATAAGCCCCTCTGCTCACCCTGAGCTAACCTCCTGTCTGGAACTCCCCTGGACCCACAGATCTTCCAGAACCCATTGTTTTCATTGGATTTTTCTTTTGAGGGTGCCCCAAACGCCTACAGTCCACAGAGGCACATTCAGACCCATTTGGTTTGAAATAAACCCATGTGTGTATGAGCCAGAATGCCGTATGGCCTGACCAGCTCTAGAAAACTGTGAAAATTAAATTTTCAATTTTTTTTAATGAAAAGAGGCTGAGCCTAAGACCCAGACATTTTGATAGGAACCAATATTTAGCTAAAATGTCAGAGAAACACATTTTGTTCTTACTGGCTTTCTGTTCATGATTGTTTTCCAATTGGTAGCGATGCTTTTTGACTTATCTTGGCGCCATCAACCTTGATTGCAGGCATGAGAGAAAAAACCCCAAACATGTGGTGATAGTTGCCATGGGCAATGCAGCATAGGATTTGTCATGTGCACATTTCCCACAAGGAGTGGAGGGGTCTTCCAAGAAACAATTCCAAGAAACAATACATGGAGAAGCCAGGTGGTCTTTGGAGAGAGGTGGAAGAGGGAAGTGTCAGAAGGGGAGAGCGCAGTCATTCCGAGTTGAGCTTTGTGTGACTTTGCCCGGAGGGCGGATGAGTTCTGAAAAGCCTGGGGGTCAGGGAGACTGTGTCAGCAGAGGAGTGGCCTGCGTTTTCCAGAGTCGCTCTGACAAGAGTAAGAAGAAATATCAAGTGGAGAGTAAGATGTCTGGTCTTGGATGTTAATACTAAGCCTCAACGATTCCAGTGCAAATGGAAGACATTCATTCTCCTGGTGAACAGAACGTTTCTGGCCGCATCATCCTGTCCTGATGTGCCCTTGGCAGAATTTCCATCCTCTTGGTCTTGGTGGCGCTTCCCTGACGTTTCTCCTACCACAGAACTCCTTCTTAGACGTGGCCCATGTGGGCTGTTTCATGGGCAACTCAGAAAAGCTGCACTTTCATGGCCAAGCAACGAATGAGGGTTTTACTATCATCATATCACCATGGCATTGGTGGCGTAGGGATTATGAATTGGGTTGTCATTTGCAAGATTAGCGGTTTGAAAAACGCAGCCCCTCAGAAGAAAGAAGGGGCTTTCTGCTCCCTTTAGCAGTTACAGTCTTGGGAACCCACAGGGGGCAGTTGTACGCTGTCCTACAAGGTCGCTCTGAGTCGGCATCGGCTTGATGGCAGTGAGTTTTCATTTTTGGAATAACTGATCACAGTAAGTGCACAGTAAAAGTCCATGTTTATTTTCATGCGTATGGGGCTCTTCTGTGCACTCCAGCCACTCTGCGAATTGACCCTTTAGTTTTCCTTCCATGTATGTCATCCCTCACTTCTTTTTGTCTATCTTATGAAGAATCTTACAGAATCAAATAAACTGGACCCTTGGCTTCATTCTGATAGTAACATATGCAAAAGGGGTTCGCCTTTTACGTGAATGGCAGAATTTAACATATTGTGTGACCAATCCCTGCATGTATTGTCTGGGACCATTCGCGTTGTCTTTTGAGCCTCATCTTCCCATGGAAAGTTTAGACCCCTTAGAATGGCAGTTAGATTTTCTTTAACTAACAAGCTAACTAACTAAGTAACTAACTAAGTAACTAACTAAGTAACTAAGTAACTAAGTAACTAACTAACTAACTAACTAACTAACTAACTAACTAACTAACTAACTTATTTTAACCTGGATTTACTCCTGAGCCATAAGTTTTTGCTTCTGCAGGTTCTTCTGGGAGATCTTTATCTTCGGTGCAATCTCCTCTTCTGCTTTAGGAACACTCTGTTCCTTCTCAGTCAGGATCAGGTCAATGTGGCAGGGGGAGCCCATGGATGGGCTGATCCTACCACCAACTCTGTATGTCTGGTGGCACATCTAACTGCAGGGGGTTGATAAGGATATGACCCAGAGCACTGGTTCCAACCCCCTGAGAAGTCCTTTTAGGCCACCCCCTAATAAACCCTCCCTTCAATATAATTTCAATGCCTCAAATATACCGTACGTTTCTTTATAGATTTGCCATATGAAAAGGACAAACTATTGCCATAGTCGAGATTCATTTTTTCAACCATTGTGGAAATCTACCTGGGGAGCTACTTGTGGCTTTGCTGATGAGCACTGACAGGCTGTTGGCCAGGCTCCTTGAGAACTGACAGAGACCTGGGACAAGGGGGCAGCCGGATCCATCCTTTCACCAGAATAACTGAGGTTTGTCTGTTTTGCTACTTCAACATTCTGCAGTTCTGGGTTTCATATGGATACCAATGGTATCTACTAGAACAGAATTGTTTAGCTATGCTTTTTGGGTTAATGTACTTAGTGGTGAGTAGAAATTGATGTAATGCTAAGATCTGAAGGAGAATAAATTTCTCAAACAATCAATAGAGTAGACACAAACCGGCCATGTGTGTGAAATACTTGATCTACAAACATAACTCTTCCTGAGTAAGTAAGATGTTCTAAGATACATCTGAATGCCTTTGCAATGAATCAGAACTTACTCACTTTTGTGTTTGCAGATTTCTTAAGATAAGATTTGGAGATAGAAGGATCCTATTCTCAATAGACTAGCCACCAGTTGCTTAATCGAAGGAACTTTCAATAAGGATTTGCAATGCAAACATCAAAGCCAACTCGAGTTTGATCCATTAGTGACTCTGTGAAACATAGTCTTTGGATGTGTCATTGCCCAGCTTACCTTTCCCCAAAGAGGCCACTTTCCCCTTTCTCTGTTGCAAGACTGTCGACATACAGCTTGTCTTCGTCACTGTAGTCCAGACCTAAATTCATGAGAGACCAGATTAAGAATAGAGATAGCCTCCTTCGCACCCCCCCCACCTCTATCTGCCCATAGGTTGTCAAGCCCCATAGATTGTCTCGGGGTTGACTTCTACTGAAGATAATGTTCAGTGGAAATGTCCATGTCTTAGGGGAAATTCTACTACCAGGGTTCTGGTATGCAAAAGACCATCACATCAAAATGTGATGTTTTGACATCATTTCACAAAGTTTTGATTGTTTTACATCTTGAATAACATCATCGCCGAGTTCAAGATGACTGGCATACAAAAGATACAATTTCAGCTTTATTGGGAAGGCAAGAATTTCTCTATATTTCTTGCAGCCTTTTAGGTCTCTACTTACAATCTCCTGATGGGAAAATAATTCACACACACACACACACACACGCACACACACATCCCTCATGAATAAGTGGTCAAGTCAATTCTGTCTCATAGCAACTCTTTGGGAAAGAGAAGAACTTCCCCTTAGGGCAGTGGTTCTCAACCTATGGGGCGCGACCCCTTTAGGGAATCAAACGACCCTCTCACAGGGGTCGCCTAAGACCATCTGAAACACATAAATATTTCACTATGTAATTACATATTGTCTTATGGTTAACTACTATGCTTTAATTATGTTCAATTTGTAACAACGAAAATACATCCTGCATATCAGATATTTACACGAAGATTCATAACAGTAGCAGAATGACAGTGATGAAGTAGCAACAAAAATAACATTATGGTCGGGGATCAGCACAACATGAGGACCTTTATGAAAGGGTCGCGTATTAGGAAGGTTGTGTACTGCTGCCTTCGGTTTTCCAACACAGATGCTGTCATACAGGAACAACCAGCCTCGTCTTATGTTCCCCGAGGGCGCGGCTGAGAGAATTGAGGGGAAGGAGGTGGCTGAGTTGGAACTGTGAACCTTGAATCCAGCAGCCCCACATTTAATCAACTCCATGGCCAGAGTTTCTTATATATAATCAGAGGAAGATTAAAACCATATCTAGAAATGGTTTTAATTTGGCCCTGTATGCTTTCTCTAAAGAAGGCACAGAATCTATAGAAACATAGCGCTGTTAAAACAAATATTTAATCTATTTACCAAAGAGACTTCTTTACTTCTTAGTTCAAACATCACCATTCCAATGAATGATGACTTCATTCCTTCTCAAAGGTAGTGGCTAGACATATTGATCTACCTTTGGGTAACTAGGGGGCTAATTGGGTTCATTTTTTCGAGAACAAAAGGCAACAGGTTGTGTGACCCAAAGGTAAATTCAATAGTTTTACTCCTAGAAGATAAAACTACTGGCAAGTTTTAGATGATTTTGAGTTTTCAACATCTACACCTACCCAAAAGCACACCAAACCAAACCCAAAAATTTAATGCCTAAGTTCAATAAGAGCATTCTACCAAATTAGAACAGATGGTGACATATTTTATTTGTAAGGACCAGAAGATCAAATAATAAGGAGTTTTATATTTTGCAGGTCTCTCTCAAGAACCCCTGAATGTGTAGTGGGTTGCACATTAAGCTGCCAACCACAGGGTCAGGGGTTCGAACCCACTAGGAACTCCCAGGGAGAATGATGGCCCTGAATGCTCCGGTAAAGACTTCGAAGTCTTAAAACACAAACAGGGCAGTTCTATCTCTCCTATATGGTCAGTATGAATTGGAATTGACTCGATGGCACTCAATTTATTGTTTTTTTTTAATGATCTTTGTTACAACTGTTCAACTTTTCTAGTGGTGCATGGATGCGTTCCATTTAAGTTTCATGTATTAATGCCCTAAATTCAATTGAATGTGATTTTCACACATTAGAAAGTATTATTATTTAAAAATGTTCCCCCACTATTTAAAAATCCCACAGCTGTCTTTGCATGTGAGCTGGATAAAAACAGGTGGCAGACTGCATTTGACCGGCATGCTCTAGTATGCCAACTTCTTCATTAGAACCCTGCATTACATCGTCATTCACATCCATATTAAAATTTATGCTTAGTGTTAAGGTAAAGGACAGCACACGGTATCCCGGGGCAGTGAAGAAATCAATAAACTTCACTGTGGAGAGCCTCTACCTTCTTAGATTTTGTATGTGAATCCAGACACATCTAATTCTTTCCAAGCACAGCTTGCAGTGCTTGTGATTTCAATGTACTCTCCCTCAGAAAAAGACAGCTTCCTACCTGTCAAAAGGGGAGAATAGAAAATCTTGGAAGGCTTTTGGCTATCCAGACTCAAACGTGAAAGACAATTTTGATGATCTAGGCAAAAGCATATGGTTCAAATTGTACTTAACAAAGACATGCGTTTTGATCTTGCCATTCTGGCAACTGTGACCAGTTGTCCTAAAGGTGAGCGAACATGCCTGGGTCTGGGCCCACAGGAACCTAATCGAATGAGTGCAGGTGTGTGCAGAGGGACATGCCAAACATGGATACCCCATGTGTGTGTACACATGTGCACGTTACGGGGAGACAACCTTCCCTAATCATTTGTCTTTGGTAAAATATTCTTCTTTCACTTCCACCTGTCAAAAGCCCCTCCTTCGTCAAACTTTAAATCGAATGTCATTTCCTGTGAGAAACCAGCTCCGATTTCCAGCCCTCTTCCTCCGTTTCCGCTCACTGTCGGAATTAGCCCTTTATTTGTTCGGATCACTACAATACGTCCTTCCGCACATCCAATTTGAATTACAGGTGTGTCTCACCAGGCTGTGGGTGCTCGAGGTGAGAATAAAACAGAGCTTCTTCTTGGTCTTCTCTTTGCCGCGCCTCATCCTTAGTGTGTACGCACAATTTGCTGGTGGTGGCAAATGACTGAGATGCATTAGTGCCTGTGACTGAGCGATAACTGCTTTAGTTGTAAAGACTTCTGTCGCATGCAGGAGGGCTCTTTTGACATTTGCATGCCTCCCTAACTGAGGGAAGAGCTCACTTGTGATCACAAAGGTTCAGCCTCCTATTTCAAAGGGTAAAGAGAGCCATGCCTCACCTTTGGGCTGACTGTTCGTCACTTTGGGAGGCAATCCCCAGCCTTATGTTTTTAGCAGTAGCTTAAGCACACCTACGTACCTGTTCGGCCTAACATAGGACTCAAAGAAGCTTAGGCCAAGGTGCTGTCCACCAACGGCCCACTTCTGTGAATGCGGTGGAGGGGTGTGCTAGGAGATGGGCAGGCAGGGAGGCTTTGGGCATTGGCTAGCTAGCAGAACTTGGAACATGATGAACTGAATCAGATGTCATTAGAGGTGATCTCCTATGATCTACTACAGTTGTCCCAAAGTGGGCAGTACTACTCTCCCCACCTTGCCGCATCCCTGCCCCCCCCCCCACTTCTCTGAAGTGATGCTGGAATGATCTGGCAGGCTGTAAAAGCAGATACTTACATGTTAACCTAGATTATGGGCTATTATATAAACATTTAATTGTCAGGGGGGCACGGAATTTTTTTTTCAAAAAGGGGCAGCAGGCCAAATAATTTTGGCAACTTAAGATCTAGTCCAATGCCCTCATTGTTGAAAACGGAAGACCATCTCCCAAGAGGGCTGTTTCTGGGTCCAGTCTGTGTGGCTAATTATTACTGATAGTGAACCTCCAACTAGCCCCTTTGTTTCCCCTCTACAATTCTTTACAACCATCCAATTAATTAGCCACATGTCCCCGGGGTCTACCATACATCAAGACCTCTATTCAGCTCTGGGGAACCAGGGTGAGTTGACCACAATACACTCCTCCATTCCTGCAACCTGGTGGAGGCAGACTGGTGCAGAAAGGGTGCTACCCGAAACTACTTGTAGATTTGGGCAGGAGCCCGGCTTTTGCTTTCTCCTTGGCCTTGGAAGTAGAAAAATAGAAATGCCTATGTTCTTTCAGAACGTTGTTGTAAAAATTAAAGACAATAATCCCATGTACAATCCTTAACATAGTTCCTAGGTCTTAGGAAATGCTCTCATTGGAACCTGTGCATGGATCAAGGAGTTGTGCGAACAGAACATGGTTTAAAATCAGGAAAGGTGCGCATCAGGGTTGTACCCTTCCACAAGGCTTCTTCCATCTGTATGCCGAGTGGATAGCCTGAGAAGCTTGCTGATAGGAGGCAGAATGAGGCATCAAGATTGGAGGAAGGCTTATTGACAATCTGCTTATTAACACTTGCTTTTGATGAGCAAATGTTGTAGCCTTTAGGATGGATTGCAACTCAGTGTAAAGAAGGCCAAAGGCTTCACAAGTACAGCAATAGATAACACATCACAAGTAGAGAAAAGATGGAAACTGTCAAGGACTTCATGTTGCTTGTATCCATAATCATGGAAATGTCAGTCAAGAGCTTAGACAATGCACCGTATTGGGTAAAACTGTTGCACAAGACCTCTTTAAGGTGTTGGAAAGCAAAGATGTTACTTTAAGGACTAAGGTGAGCCTGACCCACGCCATGAAATTCTAAATAACTAAATAATAAAACAAGCAAAACCACGAGTGAAGCCTTATAGCTTTAAAACAAACCAAAAACTTCAGGCATCCTTATACCTACGATCTAAATATTGGTCTTCTACCACAGCGCCAATGCTGACTCCTAGAGGCCCCTCTGTGGGTTTCTGAGACTGTAACTATTTAAGGGAATAGAAACCCCACTCCTTCTCCCAAGGAGTTGCCAGTAGTTTTGAACTGCCAACCATGAAAATAGTAGCCCAAATGCGTAACCACTAAGAAAAAGTAAAATTGAAGTAGATAGGAGTCCTTAGTGACATGCAAGTTCAGTTCAAACATATGGGGGGAAAAATACCTGGAACTGCCAAAAGAACCAATATATCTGTCGTGGAAGAAGTACAGCCAGAATGCTCCTTAGAGGCAAGGATTTTGAGACTTCTCACATATTTGTTTTCATATATATATATATATATATATATATATACATATATATACATATCTATCTCCCAACCATTTTGCCGGGACTTGAGGCAGACATCAATAATTCAGTCATATCAAGCAGAGTTGTACAATTGCTTCCGCAATAATTTTGAAAACATTTTCTTACTTCTTGTGCTCCTTGACCTGGGCATGTTGTCAGGAGGAACCGGTCCCTGGAGACAGACATCACACTTGGTAAAGTAGAGGGGCAGTGAAGAGGAGCAAGGCCCTTGATGACATTCAGTGACACAGTAGCTGCAACAATGGGCTGAAACATAACAATGGTCAGGATGGTGTCCGCTGGGCAAGGGTCTCCTTTTGTTGTTCAGAGGCCACTGTGAATCAGAACTGACTCAATGGAACTCACAGCAACAATAAGGGAGTGCTCAACACAAGCGTGCTTTCTGAAAGTAAAGGGAACTTGAGGTACTTATGGATGAAGGTCAAGTCTATAGCCATTAGTATGGATTATCTTAACATAAAGTACTTTTGGATGAGGGTCAACATCTACAGCCTTCAGTATGGATTATATCTTAACATAGAGGAAAAAACGCCTTCACAATCGGACCAATAAGCAACATCATGAGAGAAGATGGAGGATGCTAAGACTTTCAATTTCCTTGGCTCCGCAACCCATGCCTACATCAGCAGCAGTTGGGAAATCAGACAGCGCACTGCATTAGGCATATTATTGTCAGGGACCTCTTCGAAGTATTAAAAAGCAAAGGGAATAGGGGCAGCCTGACCCAAGCCTAAGTGTCTTTGATTGCTTTGTATGCTTTAGAGAGTTGGTCAATGGATAAGGAAGACACGAGAAAGATCGATCCATTTGAATATGGCTTTAGGGAAAAATATTGACTCTGCTATGGACTGAACGGAAGAATGAACAAATCTGTCACAGCCAGAATGCTCCTTAGACACGAAGCTGGGGGGACCTGGTTTCATGCACTTTGCACAATTATCAGGAGGAATCAGTCCCCGGAGAAGGACATCACAGTTGGTAGAGAATAATTGACAAGAAGACCCCTAGGCATGCTTTTTGCCTCCCAAATCTTTCCTCTATTTCCTCTTACCTTCCTCCTGTCCCACTATCATTTTCAGTCTTCATTTGGGTTTCAGTAATTCCTCCTGGTTATGTTGCCCTTGATAAAGCCCTACCAGGTCTCCTGGCATAGAGGAGGCTTATATTTATAGGCCTGTACCAATGTGCTTGACACAATGGGTATATGAATGGATTGTGATGAGTTGTACAGGCCCCCAATAAAAGGATTAAAAAATATAAATAAATAAGGAAAAGAGGACACCCCCCCGCCCAATGAGGTGGATTGATACAGTGGCTGCAACAGTGGGCTTCCACATGGCATGATTGTGAGGCTGGTGTAGAATCGGTCTGTTTTGTTCTGTTGTTCCCTCTGAGTTGGAACTAACTCAACATCACCTAAAAACGACACATTATTTATGTTGTAATGGAGATTCTAAGCGTTTGGATCAATCGGCTTTCTCAATTACCTTATTTGAAAAGGCCAGCAAAGTATTTGGTAAACATTATATATATATATATATATATATATATATATATAAAATCTCGCAAAATACATTCCCTTGCCTCACGTAAGGTTCATTGTAGTTCACCTATGGAAAAGTGCAAGGCCGTTTGCTGCCCTTTCCTGGCAGTGCGGGGGAAGAAAGCAGAGGGCGTATGATGATCAGAGGAGGCATCGTTTCATCCGTGTGCGCCTAGCTGCTTCCACTGCTTCTCTGGCAACTTTGAACTACGTGCAAGGCATGCCTCGTTTGGTTCTCACTTTTCACAGCAAGACATCATAAAGAAAGGCAGGCTTCACAAGGCCCAGCTGACCTGGCCACGCTGGGGCTCCCCCAGAGTTGGGCGGGAGCCAGCCTGGCTCCCTGCTGACGAGTCTGGCACAAGCGGGCCACTGCCTTTTAGAGGTGCTTTTCCGTTCTCGCTTGTGGACGGAGTTCCACGGGGTGCACCTCACCCTGGTTTCATGTGGTGTTGCAATCGAAACTATTGAATCTCAAAATGGAATATAATTAAGGCCGGGTTAATAAAGCATGCTCCACTTATAGCCAGCAAAGGGTGTTATGTTCCTCCTTACAGCTTTAGGCAAGGAAACTTAATCTGCAGCTTTGTCAGGGCCCACTGAATCAGAGGTGTGTCACCGAGCAGAAAGCCTCTTGTTTGACTTGCAGTCCCTCGGCGGCCAGCCTCCGCTCAGCGGGTTTGTCCTGAGCACGCAGAAGCCAGCCCGTGGAGAGGCCCCTTCTGCAGTCTGCTGGGAGACGAATCTGCTTTTGTGTCGGAGGAATTAGGGGCTCTTACTCCACGGTGTGTCCTGAAAGCACTGGGGGAGGAGGTGCCCCTCCCGATCAGAAGCCTTAGGGGAGTGGGGAGGGAAAGCGAGGAGCAAGAATGGAGCTTGAACGGGGTGGTGTGTGTAGCATGAAGCCCCTGAAGCTCCTCTTGTTCTCCCTGCTCCCAGCTCTTCTCTTCCCTCCTTCTGGAACACCCTGTCATTTCTTCTCCCAGGCCAGCCCCACAGACCGCCCCGGCAGCCCCCAGCCCAGATCCTTAAGGCTCCTGAGTAGTAACTAGTTACTAATAATTGCCATTCATTCTGCTTATTACGGTCTAGTCTCTGTGCTAAGCACTTGCATATGCTCTCCAATCCTCTCGACAGCCCCTGTGTTACAGATGAGCAAACTGAAGCTGAAAGAGGTGGAGCAAATTTCCCAAGGGCATACCACAAATTCATTTATTCCTCAGCTGTTTAGTCAACACCTAGTACGTGCGAGGTATACTGTTTAGGCTCTGGAGATATGTTCAAGAACAAACGGATAAACATCTTGGTCCTCAGAGAATTTATCTTCCAGAGCTTTGTCTTACTTGTGCATGCGTGCAGTCAGGTAATAAGCAGTAAACAAATACACAAATTATATGGCGCATGAGAAGGTGAAAAGTGATATGGGAAAGAAATAAAAAGCAAATGTCAGGTTGGGCTGACATTTGAACTCAGATCTCCTTTGACCTAATGTGCTCTTAGCGGGTCACTTATGTCGCCTGGCTCTGGTTCTTGGGTCTTCCTCCATGCATTTCCTTCTCGGCCGAGGTGAAGTGTCTCTGGGGCAGGGCCCTGTCCTTCATCAGCTTCCTATCCTGTTGGGAGTGCAGTGGCTGGCACGGAGTCAGTGTTCAAGAAAGGTTTGCCCGGCATGCGAATAACTGAGTGATCGTTTGACGACACAAGAACCTGCCGGAAAGCAGTAATTTCCTAGGGGCTGGGCTAGCCCTGGGGGCTGGGCTCGGCTCTGAACGTGTCTTGTTACCCTGTGCCGGTGCTGGAACCCATAAAGTCTGCAGAATGGGAGGCAAAATAATGACTGTTTTTGACTTCCTGATAGATATGCCATGAGAATTAATGAGACAGTGCGTGCTCAAAGGGTTCAGCTGCTTTGAAGACAGGGTCTCCTGTTATTCCCGATGGTGCGCTCACTCTTCAAAATTCCACCCAGGATCTGGCGCAGTGCTTTTGGGAGGGGCTGGCCCCAGAGAAATAAAGTTTGTTTCCCTGACAAGGTTTCTAAGCAGGTTTTACGAGCTGCCTCTTTCAGGCTGTGGCCTGGGCGAGGGCTCCCAGTACCATTTGGAGCAACTGTGAAAACATATTCCTCTCCCTTTCCCAAAGTGGAGGCTCTACATCAGTCCAAGCATGCGTGTTCGTGGCTGTTTCTTTCCCGTTATGGAAACGAAATGCGGTTTGTTGTTGTGAAACTCCATTCGTTGGCTCTGCCTGGGCAGCTTTTCCACGGCTTGCCAAATGTCGATGACGCCTCACCAAGAAACGTGGCCTTGGATTTGAACTCTCAAGAGAAAGGCCGGCCATTTGACAGTGGGAACAGAGCATGGGAAAGTCCAAGAATGTACACAAACTCAACAGGATGGCTTGGCTTCGGCCTCCCCGGCTGCTGACGACTCAGCACCCCAAACCTGTTCCGTCGCTCCTGTGCTCAGACTGCAGGAGGGAGGCCCTCTAGGTGGTTCCCTGTTCGCCTGACGCCGTGTCCTGAAGCAGAATGAACTCACTTAACCAAAAGCATTGCCAAGAGTCTACCTGACATCTGCAAATAGGTCAGCAGTGGAGCCTTCGCTTGCTACGGACAACATGCAAGCCCAAGTCCAAGAGCAGAGGGCTGTTTCCTGCTGGGGAAATCCCCTTGCATTACTCAGCAATGACAGGTAACACTCGGTTGGGATTTCTGGAGAGGCTCTTCTCTAAGAGTTCAAAGGGCTCGCCTTTATTTGGTCGCAGTCATCTCTAAAGCTCTGCTGGAAGCCGGAAGAAAGAGGGCCCTCGTGTCTTCTGCGGAGAAAGGAGAGCTTAGTGAGACATGTTTGGCTGAGTGTCCCCCCTTCATATGGGTATTCCTGGACTGAAATGCAATCTCTTGTTTGCTGGGAGGACAAACCCATTTAGACGTAGGCCTGAAAGACTTATTGTCCACCAAGTAGGCTCCCATCCCATGTGGCTCCGGGATGAGTCCAAAAGAATTGACGCGAGGGTTCCAGGTTATATATGCATCGATGACTCCCAACAGAACACGATTGAGCACAGTCTGTGATCAGTGGATGGGCATGCACCAACATTGCCCAGGAGTACACTTGTCCCAGTCTCCGTGGGAGGCCTTTTTAAAAAGCCCTGTGGAATCCATGACTTGAGAGGGCATCTGCTACCTAGAGGAGGAAGGGTCAGCTCATGAGACTATGGAAAATGTTCCTGTTGCCTTTACCCTTTGGGACACCAATGGGGGACCACAGGAAGAGGACACTCATGGGGTTGATTATGAGGAAATTGTAAGAACATTGAAGGGTGACTTGGTGAGACGAAGCTCTCTTTGGCTGTCATCACAGCCACACACCTGCTCATTCTCTGAGGGCAGCGAAGACTATCCTCCGAAAATGCCACCGGGTAGCCTAACCTGACCCGAGCCCATCCAAACGCCAGCCTTAATCTGGCCCATTTGGAATCCCCGCCCCCCACCCACAAACTCCAAGGATATTTAACAGGAGCATGATTGGAGTTCCCCGAGGATGACACAACTATGGTTTTGCGGTGGAATAATGAGAAGAGGACAGGCCATTTATGGCCAGCGCTGGCTACCTGGGCGGAGGTATAGGATAAGATACTCTTTTCGGGTCTTTTTTTCTAGACTAGACTCCATAAGGATACCCTCCCATCTCTTCAAAATTGTTACCACGAAAGGCTACTACCATGAATCACCTTCGATCTTCCCCAAAACTTAGCAGCTTTCCCATTCTCCCCTGGCTTTGGATTGGAAGGTGAAGGTTTGGGGAGATGATGATCTCGTCATGCTGTGGGACTTCCCAGGTCACTGGGGGCAGCAGACTCTGAACAACACACAGATCCCAGATCTAAAGCAGAGACAAGGAGAGTCTGAGAAGGGAGTCAGTAGAGTTCCATGCCTATATTCCCTCTGGATGATGTAAGGAATTCTGCACCTGAGAATAAGCCATGTGGCTGGCTTGGAAAGATGAGCAGAACTTTCCTAGGAAGACATTGTTCCGGGAAGGGCTGGCACAAAGCAAGGTAGCCTGAGAGAGAGCGCCGTGTGTGTTCAGGACGATGGTGAGCTGATTCATGTGGCTGGAAGTCAGGGTGCCCAGGGGTCCCAGAAGCTGCTAGAGGCCAAGGGCTGTGTCCCCTCCCTGGTTTCCAGCAAGAGCTGGGGCAGAGCAGATGTTTGATCAGATTGGTTGTGCATTTGGTTGAGCTCATGAAGAAAAGAGGTTCTCATTTTAAACTGACCCTGTTAGATCCTGGTGGGGCAGGCCCCACGATGCCAGCATTTTTCCTTCCTCGACTCAGGCCCATCTTGAGTGGAATATGAACTTTCTCTTCACTTCTTTTTGCAGCGCTTCCTGTTCCCAGTTTGGATACAACCCATTGGCTGAGGGCTACATTGTTCTTTTCTAAATTTTTAAAAATCTATCCATTGAATTGGTTTTAATAAGAAAATCTGTAGATTTAGAGTTGGAAGAGTTGGATTATAGAATTGGTTTCTAGCTGGGTTAGCTTTTACACCTCACTCAATAACTTGATTCTTTAGTTGCATCAACCATTCCATGGAAACAATGATGTCTGTCTCAAACTGTTATGAGACTCAGGTGCATGATGCTGTGCTTCCCCAAGGGTGCTGCACACATTTTTAATAGGCATCATAAAAAGGTGACGGAAGCATCCATCCTACATCCATATGAATGTGGGAATGTTTGGGCTGGACAAAATAGATACAATTCCTCAAATTCTTAATTTGCTAAAATATCTCCGGATCACCCAGAAGGGAGGATATGAAGCATATGGTATTTCAGCGGCAGGCACCGCTCATGGCCTACTGATAGAGTTTTTCGTTTTCTTCTTCGCCAGAGGACCTCCTGCTGTGTTACGGCATCAGCGAGGCTCATGGCCGCTCAGGGCTTGGCACTGCAACTCATCACTTTGTATGTGTGCGGAGGGGAGGGGAGCTTTGATGGGATGAGCAGGCGCTTCCACTAGGCACAAAAGTGGCACTAGGGAATTCAAAGAAAGTGGCCCCGGGCCAGACACATCTCATCATGTCATAGCTTGGATGCAAGGGAGGCCCGAGCTTACGCAGACCTTCGTCCCAGGACTGAGTTCTGGGGCTTTGTGAAAGTATGGGGTGAGAGGGAAATGACATAAATCATTAGCTTCCTATTCTCCAATGACAGTATGATTTGCTCACAAGATCAGGCCCTGTGACCTCCCTCAGTTATATGTGCGTGCTGTGTTTGGGGAAGCAGGGCATTCCCCATGCAGACTTCAAGGCACACCCTAATCCTCCATGTCCAAATGACACAGGAGCAGCTGGGAGGGGCGGCTCGCTGACAATGGTCCAGGCGTTCTTTAGGCCTGACTCTTCCTCTCAGACGCTCCCAGGCACCGCCCCTGGAAAGCGCGTGTAAGTCTCTCTGAGTGGAATCGGGCCCCGAGAGCTTTATGTTACTCACCAGCCACAGCCGGGGCTGTTTCCACTGCCATCTGTCCTTAGGCCCAGTGGCTGACAGTCTTGCACATATATTTATATATGCACATGTATGCTCTTTAGACACACACACGCACACACACACGGACACGTACATACACGCAGCAGGCAGGTGGGTATGACAAGAGAACTCTAGAGACAAGAGCAAAACCAAGGTCATGTCAAATGGATCCCTTAGGCTGCTAACACCTAGGAAATGAACAAAAGGCCCACCTTGGCCCTCTGGGACGAACTAGAGGGGCTTCTCTCTGCTTGCAGAGCGTGAGAATCCAATCTCAAATCTGTTTCCGAGGAATATATTTAATTCTGGATCAGGTGCTTCCTCTTGGATGCTCAAAACTTTTCAGCACACTTCATTGTAAACATGCATGCTGCTTTTCTGCCTGCTTCACTAGCCCGCGAGTTCCTGCAGGGCCAGACTGCACCCCGATCTTCCCAATGAATAAAGGTGTGCACTCAGCATTCTGGCCTGAGTTTCTACGCTCAGTAGGTTTAGTATCATCGTCCCTGGTCTTCACACTGTATTACTTAAAACGACTGCCTATTCTGTCCACCCACCACGCTCCGTAGAAGCAAGGATGGTGAAACTTTGTCTCCTGTGCTTTGGACATGTTCTCAGAAAGACCTGACTCTCTACTCCCATGGGAATTACAGCCCCATCAAGTCCCTAGGAGCCGGCATTCACTTGAGGACATGAAAGTGAGTTGGGCTTTTTCCTTTTGGAAAAGAGCATGGTGCTTGGGAAAGGTGAGGCTCACTGAGAAGGAGGGAGACCCGCACCTGGTCAGGCGGATGTCGTGCCTCAGACAGAGCCCCCTGGTGAAGAGGGTGCAGGACTAGGCAGTGTTTTGTTCTGGGGTGCAAAGTGTTGTTATGAATTGGAACAGACCCAGCAGAAGGTCTTCTTTTAGTCTGAGATGTCTCCAGGTGGGTTCAAACGCCACCACCACCAGCACCAAGATCAACATCTACTTTTATAATCCGAGACTCGCAGCTATGTTAGAAAGAGCGCTTTCTTCACTATGGCGAACTGATGGTTGCCTGGTTGCCCATGTCTCTCATGCTCCTCGGGGGAAAGGTGTCAGCCAGTGGCTCACTGGACAGAGGCACGTCACATACTAGTTCCCCAAATAGGAAGACCATGCCTTGTCTATGTTTACGGACAAGGCGCGGGTGGCCTGGGAGGCTGGGTGCCTTTGCCATGCCCCCCTCGGGGTGTAGGAAAGCCGGGCCCTGACTCCTTGTTCTTCTCAGGCCTGACCTCGTCAGTAAGTTCCGTGCTCTGCTTTGTGGGCTCCCTCAAGTTCAAGGTGGCTACTGGACATTGATCTGTTTAGTAATGAAGGTGGCTCGTTCCTCAGTTTGTTTGTTTGTTTTCTGGAGAGCTAAGACTCTTTAACAGCCCTGTAAGCTGCTTTACAGAAAAATGCCTGCTGTCCTGGAAACGCAAAAGGAAGTGGTTATTAGAGCAATGGTGACAATGTAGACAAGTTCGTTTCCATTTCTGCAGCAGAGTTTGATGCCTCACTGTTCAGACGCCTTCGGATGCTCTTCCCAAGTCTCCCCCCCAGGTAATGCTGCTGACAGCTTGTGAGTCTCAGCAGGGGGATGCAGTATGAAAACAAAATTTACAAGTATTTCCTTCTTGAAATTCAGAAGGCAATTGGGAGGAGGGAAAGATCAAATGCTTGAGTAAACATGGCGAGACCAAACAGTTACAGCACAGTCAGATTCCAGGTTTTAGCCGCCCCCCTCCCCCTGTCCCCCTGCATGGCATGCTCATGCTTGCCTCTGACTGTCCTGAGCATGTGCTGAAGCAACCTGGCCACCCAGCATGACGTTTTCCCCCAAGACTCCAGAGACAAGACAGACCCTTTCATTGCTCCTTGTCTAGGTGTGCCCTGGCTTGGGGGTGACAGGAAGACGCAGTGGAAGGAGCAACTCAAGGGCTCACCCTTGTCTTCAGCTCTAGGGATTGCTGGTCATCAAATTCTCACTCACGCTGGCCCCGTGGGGTTCCGAGGGGGGCTGTGCTCTGTCAGGGGTTCCTGACTGGTTTTTCTCAAGGAGATGGACAGGCTTTTGTTCCGGGGTCTTCCTGGGAAGACTCAAAGGGTCAGCCTTCGTGCAAAGTCACCCAGAACTTTCCCATTTGTGCCACCGGGCCACTCCACCCTCCTCCGGGTCCCTGATGAGAAACTTCAGAGCTCACCTGTGAGGTTCTTTTCTGCATGCTGTTTCCTGGGTGAAACCGGGAATGAATGAATACATGAAGGACAACAAAGTGGTACGCGACTCATGTGGCCATTGACGAAGGTCAAGGTTAGAGCCTTTTGAAGGTTTCCTTGGCTCAGGCTTCTGTACCAAACCACTTAGCACTCAGCTCTCCACAGGACCACGTGCCCGGGAGAGCTCTCTGTGTCTGGTTTGCAGCGTGCTTTGAGGACAAGACCATCTGCCTTGCCGTCTTCAATATGTGGAGGCCAGAGAGCTGGGATAATCATGATGTAAGCAGCACATTGACCTTGGCTGCTTACCTTCGACTTTCCTGGGTGCCCAGTGTGATTTCCAGTCTCCCTGGTGACTCCATCAACTCCAATAGGAATCAGGTTGCTAGAGCTAAGGCCTGTGTTCTTGGTCTATAGTATGGAAGGAAGGCAGATTCCCTTCTAAATGTCCCCGAGGAGATCTCTCTTCCTTAATGGGCTGGCCTGGGGACACTGCTCACCATTCTCATTCCTCAACCCAGAGAGATTGGAAAGTTTGAAGAAAGAGTTCAAGAAACTTGGTATTCAGATATTGGTCCAATTTATCTCTATGGGCTCAGGTGTGTGTGTGCGCGCGCGCTCACATGCGCGTGCTTGCTGAGGCAGTGTTGACCTTTTCTGGTGAATTTCACTCTGGAACCCTTAACAGCAAGGGCAGCCTCGTCCAGAATTGAAGCACTGACACTTACTAGTTGCCTCTATGTATTTTCCTGGAAAATGAGAGTAACAATTCTGATCCTAGAGTGCTGGAGCCTAGGGAATACACTTGATGGGGATTATTTTTGCTGCTGCTGTCACCCCAAGACCTTTAGCCATCTGCCTAAGATCAAAGCTTTTGAGCAACTTATCTCTGTGTTGTGTTGTTTGCCCTTCATAAAATCTTCTGGACATAAAATTCATTAGAATTCCCTAACAATCCTAAAAGAGAGATATTACTATTATTCATGTGCAAATGGGGAGACTGTGGTCTCCAAGAGGTTTAGGAAGTTGCTCACCATCTTCCTTGCAAGGTGGAGGAGCATCACAGTAAATAATTGTATAGCTGTGGTGTCGCTTCTACTTACCTTGGACAAGTCACTGTCTCCATGCCTCAGTTTACTCATCTGTGAAATAGGAGGATTTGTCTCAGGGGGTTGCTATGAGCATGGACCCAGTTGGGATGAAGCATCTGGAATGGGTCCACAGTGAGCAGGTAATTGAGCCTCATGTGGAAGAATGCATGGTTGGGGAGCAGAGGCCTCCAAACCAGATCTCATTCCATACCCCATTCACTTTCAGCAGCCCCAGTCCCCCGCCCACCACATGCTACTTTCGTCATCAATGACTTTGGCAACCCCCCACAATAGGGGGCCTCCTATCATCGATGCTTCCCACCCCACATTGAGCTCCATTTATTTTTTTAACCAATCAGGAAATCCAGAAAGGTTAACCGACTAAATCTTAACCTGGTTTGTGGCAAACCAGTCGAATCATCCAGTGCTCCTGACTTCCAGTCTGTTACTCGTTGCATGAGCTCAATAGCGAAAAATTAAGAATGGAATGAGATACACCCACACAAAGAGCACCACACTGTATCTTGAATTTCATGCCTAGCTCCAACTAACACACATAACTCTCACACTCAGTAATTTGTTCCAACAGCCCTTACTTTTCCAAGTGCAGTTCGACATATCTTAATAGTGGCGTGGGAGACAGGATCTTCAGTCTCCAAGGGAGAAGTGCTTCTTTAGAAGTTCTGCACGACTGAGCTGCGGCACAGGCTTCTCCTGGCTGGTGCCCGGAATTCCGGATTACATTTGTTCAACGCCACATCCCCTCCACCACCTCCCAAGGGGTAGAACAAGTGCAGGCTGGGGCGGTGAGATCCACGTGTCAGATAGAGGGAAGGCGGTCCCAGCGGTTCCCTCGGGCTGTACTGCAGAGAGCTGGCTCATGTGCGAGAATTCCCAAGTAAAAACAAACAGAAGGATCTCTCATCACGTTGGTGTAGAAGTTCTTGCTTCTCAAGAGCTGGATTTCCTGGCGCCCCGTCTCCTCCCCACCATAGCACACAACACCCGCAAGAGTGGGAACTCCAAGAGCCAAGAGAAGATGTATGGATAAGCTTGGGAAAAAATGCTGGCATCCAAGGTGGCCCTCGGTACTTGACCTCAGCCTACCTTTGCAATCTTACCTTGGACGACTCCCTTTCTTGCACTTGCTGCACCAGCCACAGTGAACCGCTCTGCTCCTGTGGCGTCCCTACAGCCCTTCAGCTCCAGCCCTGGGACGCTTCATCTCCATTTGGCCCAGGCCTACTTGGCCTTCAAAATGCAGCCCGTCCGCTGCCTTCTTCAGGATGCCCTCCTGGGTCTTTGGAAGTAATAAGGCCCCTTCTTCTGTCCCAGCAAAGGTCTGCCCTTTAATTTGTTGAGAAAATGTCTACTAACTTCCTTCCCAGCGCTGGGCACTGCTCCGGGTATTTGGAGTGTGATGAGCAACTAGCACCAGCTGCGCTGACTTTACCGTCTGGCATCTCCCGCACTTTGTGGCTGTTCTTGGATGTAGCCAATCAGTCACGGAGTTTGCTGTCATGGCTGATGTCGGCATGGATTCCTTCAGTGGCTGCTCATTGATCCTGCTATAGAAATATCAGTGCTCGATGGCAACAAACGTACACATGTGCTTGACATGACGTATGTATGGATTGTGACGAGTTGTATGAGCCCCCAATAAAATGATTTAAAAAAGGAAAAGAAAAGAAACTCTCAAAAACGAATCAAGACCACTGGGGTGAGCCACTGTATCACTCTTTGTTAAAGAGACAGCATCTCAATAACGCAAATAAGAATTAGAAAAAGAAAGAATGAAATGTCAGCGCTGAGAAGTGCCGACTAGATCTTCTATGGATTCGACCTTAGTGTGTATCATTCCCTCCTTGCATTCTCTGTTCTAGGTTTCTTTTGCCCTCTTCTTTTTACGCTGCCACAGTGCCTTTGCATATTTTTTTTCCTTCTGTGTGGAGAGCTCTCTCCCCCTTTTCTTCACTGGGTTACATTTGTATCTCAATTTACCCACAAAACAGAGGAGGTGGCAGAGTGGTTACAAGTGCGGGACTTGAACCTCCAGGTAGTCATTCTCTGCTAGAGAAAGGCAAGACTTTCTAGTCATGTAAAGCATTAGTCTTGGAAATTCACTGGGGGCAGTTCTACCCTGTCCTATAAGGACCCTTTGAGTTGAAATCAGCTCATCGTCAGTGAATTTGGTTTGGTCTTCCAAAAGTAGACCTTTCATAGCACCACAGCTGGTATACGACTGGTCGAGCTGCAAGTTTACTTACGACTTTACTTACCAGTTTACTTACATACCTGTGATCCATTCGCTACTATCTGCTCTCCCCTTCTGAAGCCAAGCAACCTGAGGCCGGATTTTTGTTTGCCATTTGATGCCCCAGCACAGAGCAGGACCTCCCCAAGCCTTTGTTGAATAAACAAATATCCCATTGTCATCATGGATGCTAGATTATTCATGATAGGATCAATTTGGAATATTCTATCCCCTTCCTTGTATAATTTTGGTGGTCAAAACTTGCCCCAATTTGAGTTTCAGAGATGAAAGGACAGTTTGCTGTATATCAATGCACCGTGTACGGAGCTGGTGCTTGGTTACCCTTTGTGAGTGCTAATTGAACACATTCAAGTTTTTCAGAAGAACCCTTTGGGGGTGGGGCAGAATCACCTGCTAAAGGAAAGTTGTTCTAATCAAAGCTGACAGCATCTTTTTCCCTCAGGCTCTCTCTCTCTCTCTCTCTCTCTCTCTCTCTCTCTCTCTCTCTCACACACCTCAGAGAGAGTCCTAAAGGAAGCCCAAGCCCTTACATTATGTCACAAGGGATCAGGCAGAATCCTGACTCGGGGCTCGCTAGGCCTTACCTGAAGACTTGTTAGTGCAGAAGACTGCCAAGTAGAGTATATACAGATTTTTTAAAACCATTTTTTCCAAAAACTTTTGATCATATTTATTTATAACTTTCAGTTTTTGAATATAAAACATCTCACATTATGAAATAATATTTTGTAATGTATGTGGAACATTATTACTTTTATGAAGTATAATTTTGATGAAATTATAAACTTCTTGTAAAAATAATCAACATAATCCATATTACTTTGAAAAACAGTAAAAATAAATACAGTATTTCAAACAAAAATGCATTCTTTGTTCCCCAGGGTTCATTTGTTGATATGTTCCTTTGTTATAAAATAGACTATTGTTACTATACTCTACAACTACACTGTACAACTACAATGAGAAACAAAGACAGTGTGCAAATCTTATCCCTGAAACACGGTGCAAAAATGATCTCCCAGTCCTGTGGTTTGATGAGTTGTGGAGACCTTATCCTAAGCAGTAGCAATTACTTCATGTATTGTAGTTAGCATAGGACCTATATATAAACAAAGGTTCCTAGTACTTTTTCAATGTATGGTACTTTGTATAACATTTTTCTCTGTGAAGCGGTACCTTAAAAATATGCAAACATACCTGGTTTCACTTCTTTTTCCATGGGCAACACAAACTCTCCGGGCTCTGGTAGGAAACTTCTTTTTTCCATTGCTTGAAATGAACACAGGCTCATGCTGCTTCCTGTCACCTGACAGCCTTCCTGGTGGATCTTTGTGTGGTGTTCTCCCTGGTCTAGTAGGGCTTGGGCTGGACATCTCTCTCTCTGGCTCTGGAGAGCCTTCATTTTCGTCGTCCGTAATCCAGGATTTTGGCAATGAAAGGAGAAACTGCTTGAACTGCATTTTTTTCCCACTGGATTCAGGACACTGTAAATTCTATAAAAATGGAAAAGTCCACAGTTTATGAGATAAAGGACAACTCTTTTTGTCCATTTCACTGTTTTCCTTAGAATAGGATAATCCGAGAGGTACTGATCTGCACGATCAACTCCCTTCGTATGGGCATTATATTGATTTATACACACAGGTTTCAATATATTCTCTCCAGTTTTTCTATTGTTCTTTCTTGTAGTTGAGACAGAAGCGTCATGAATTGTTGATATCATTCTGACACCTCGCTTGTCTTTCCATATGAGGAGGAGAATGTCATCTTTTCTACAGAAAACTGTGTCGCCTTTCTTCATCCTTGTTGCTTCGTCTTTTAGAGTTAGCGGTAAACCTCTGTTCACAATCATAGTACCACAGACTCTAGTTTTGTTTTTCAGCAGGAATTCGGCAGTAGAGGTACTGTTATACTAATTATCCTGGTAGATATGGTGCCACATACCAAGATAAGGGCCAAGAACTGAGAGAGCAGTTTCTTCCAATTTCTTCCCTTCACAGTATAAACTTCCATATTGCAGATATAGCCTGTGTCACTCTCGTATACCATCCTAACACGTAAACCACACTTTGTCATCTTTGCTGGGTTGCATGTTCGAAACCTCAGGCGTCCTCTTCAGGGAATCATCCCTTCGTCCAAAGACAACGGTTGCTTTGGTCTGTAAGTGCCTGAATTTATTGAGGAAATAATTCAGCACAGGTTGACTTTTAGAGTCCTCCAGGGCTATCGTCCATTTTTGTGTTATCGTTAAAATGCCAGAATGTCCATATTTGTTCAACTCTATTGCGACTCATAGTCTGTGAAAATATTGGGGTAGCTATTAGAGGATCAGTTGACCAACCATCTTTCCAGCTATCCTTTCTTGTTTGTCCCATTAGAAGAATTAGGGCTAAGAATTTCTTCATGTCTTTTTGTGTAATGGGAGACCACTTGTCCGATGTAGGTGATGTTTTACATTTCACTGAGGTTTGACCGTGATAATTGCAAAACAATTCAAACAAGCCATCACCAAACAGCCGGCTAGTCACAGAGGCTACAGAGTCACATTGAGTTGGAAATGGAATAACCCCAGCATGACCTTCAAACACTTCCAAACGTGGTGGAATGTCAATTTCACACCAATCGTTAGTAACATCATTACAAAACGAATCATTCAGACAAACAGGATCACCTTCGTCGTTGGTGTCAGAATCACTGGGAAGCACTGCTCCTTTACAGGCCTAACAATGTCACGGTCACTGTCAGCGCCCTCGGAACCACCAAAACTTTATTCACACAGTCATCCGCATCTTCATGTTCACCAGGAACATCTGCGTAATCATCGTTAGAAACTCCCGAAAGTATTTCAGATTCGTTCATTCCCTTCCGTTTTCTGAATGAGGCCATCTCTTTGAGCTGATGAGGTACAAGGAGTCTCAGGGAGAAGGCACCGCTGGGAGTGCTGGCTTCATGGGGCTCAGGTTGTGGGCGCTCCTCCGGCCTTTTTAACCTTTTTATTGCACCTTGGGTGAAGGTTTACAGAGCAGATCAGGGTTTTTTTTGTAGTTTTTTGTTCAACAATTCTTAGTTTGTTTCATCTCATGTTTTCACTCCCCACATGGAAACAACTCTTCCCCTACTTGCTCCAGTGTTTCCTGTATCCACTCCTCCTTCTGTCTCATCTCTTCCTCACTCTCCTGCAGGGAAAGTTACTCTCTTGATCGCAAATGATTAGTTATCCTGAAGTGTTCACACTGCCCCAGTGTTACCGTTCAGACCTTTCGATTGTTTGGCTGAAAATGGAGGCACCAGGATGAGTTCGGTTCCAGACACCGCGAGTAACCAAGGGCCATCACCATGGGTTCGCACCAGGCTCGAATCGTACCAATCAGCCTGCTCTTTTTTTAATGATTTTGAGTTTTGTTCCACATTTTCCAAGAAATCTATCCAAAACCTTCTATTGTGACCCCTTTCAGAGCAGTGGGTAGTGATAGCCAGGGACTTTCTGATTCTTCTGGTTCCAGGGTCATGGAGACTGATGTTCACAGGGCGCACGATCATTGTTGTCAGGTGCCATTGAGTCAGTTCTGACCCATAGCGACCCCATGTGTTTGCACTGAAAACCTTCCATATCTATTTGTCTATCATCTATCTATCTATCTATCTATCTATCTATCTATCTATCTATCTATCTATCTATCTATCTATCTCTAGCTAGCTAGCTATTATCAATCTCCATCTCCTTTCTCAGTAGTGCTGGAAAGTATATACCATTGGATAGAGATTAACGACAACATTATTAGAATTACAGAATGTCTCATTGGCGTTAGGGCAAAAATCCAAACGCATTACCAAGGAGTCAGTGAAACTTATGAGACCCTATAGGGCAGGGTAGCACTGTCCTGTGCGTTTCTGAGACTGTAATCCTTTACAGGAGTAGAACCCCCTGACTGTCTCCATTGGAGTAGCTAGTGACTTCAAACCGCTGACCTTGTGGTTAGAAGCCCAATGTGCAACCGTGACACCACCAGCGTCCTGACAACTGAATGCTATTACAGAAAGTAATGAGGGTCAGACACACAGCACACACATTTCATTAATGTTCATTCACCAAGGCAAAACTATGTTTGCAGAATTAAGACTTATCACGTGAAGCTAAAAAAATGAAAATAACAAATATATGGTAGCCTTAAATTTTCAATTAGTGGGAAACCTCAAAAGCAAAACCAAAATTTACCGACTTCCAAATCCATGATCTTGGTATAGCAGGCCTCTTTGTCTTCTAACATTCGGGTGTTTCAGCCTCATGTCCCAAGGACCATCTCAGTCCCCTTATTCTGCAACGAGTGTGTTTAAGGTAAAGTCCAGGTCCTGTAGTGGAGTTTACAAACCACGTAATTCTGATCTGGTCTATGAATGCTCCACACCCCAGAAAGAGAACATCTAAAATCTAGGTAGCCTATAGCACAGATCAAGGGTCACTGCGGGTTTAAAAGAAACGGTGTCACGAATCCAGGGATACATATGACATCCAACTAAAGGGGAGGGGAAACCCCACAAAAGACATGGGTATCAGAGAAACAGGGCACTAACCCACCCAAGGAGAGGGTATTGTTATATCTCCACAGGAGAGGGAGAGAGGGACCAGACTTCAACCCGGTGCCCCAAGGTGTGAGTGCAACATATGAGCATGAAACAGCAAACCAATAGAGAGGTCTGCACCCCTCACATCCTCCGCCCCAGAAGAATGCACTACAGAGGGCAGCAGCGAAGCCACAGCTCGGGGAGAGGGGTGCATCTGATCAGAGGGAAGGAGAGGGAAAGAGAGAGTGGAACATTCCCTGGACCACCAAGCCCCAAGGACGACATTCCTGCTCAGAGCACCCAATGCACAGCGAGGACCATAGGGCCGGCCCCACAACCAGATATGATGTCCCTCACAGACTCAGTGCTACAGGGGATAACCTTGGCAACAGTACAGGAATTATGCTCGATTTGACGCCACCACACTGGGCGAAACACTAAGGACACGCATCAGAGCAGCAAGGACAGCAGAGCAATGAGGTCACCAAGGAATATCAAACATCGATTTTGGGGTCAGGGCATGGCACCCCAGCAGACTCAACTGGAAAACACAAAGCCAACAAACAGACCCGGAACTATTTATAAGCTTTTCTTTGTCGTTGTTTTGTTTTACTTTGTCTTCTTTTTGTGCTTATTATTGTCTCTGCATGCCTATCTAGATAAGATAGGTGGGAAAAACAATCAGGAGGATAGAACAATGGGACTGATGATTTTGGGGGACATAGGAGAGGGGAGGTGGGGGAATGAAAGGGGGATATCAACAAACCCAGGGACAAGGGAACAACAAGTGATCTAAAATTGATGGTGAGGAGGGCATAGGATGCTGGGTGGGGTTTGATTAAGTGCAATGTAATAGGAATTATTGAAAACAAATGGAGGTAAAACATAATAGTAGAACAAGAGGAAAGTAAAAGGAAATAGAGGAAAAACTAGTGGGTAAAAGACATGTATAGAGGTCTAAATACAGGCATGTACATACATATATATGCATATAAAATGATAGGAAAATAGATCTATGTACATATATTTGTATGTTAATTATTAAGGTAGCAGACCTCTACTCAAGTACTCCGTCAACACCAGAACACTTTGTTCTAATAACCCGGCATTGTGTGATGCTCACCTTTCTGACGTGATCGCTGAAGACAAAATTTAGCAATTTTTCAATTAGCTAATTTGCGATTAGAAAATGTGGTGAAGAAAGTTTATGATGCCCAGTTATCAAAAGATAAAGCATCTGGGGACTTAAAGGCTTGAAGATAAACAATCAGCCATCTAGCTGAGAAGCAACAAAACCCACAGGGAAGAAGCATACCAGCCTGTGTGATCATGAGGTGTTGATGGGCTCAGGTATCAGACATCAAAGACCCAGAACAACAAATCATATCTATGTGCATGAGGGGGAGTGGGGAATGAAGACCCAAAGCCCATCTGTAGACAATGGGATATCCCCTCACAGAAAGGTCACAAGGAAGGGATGAGCCAGCCAGGGTGCAGTATAGCACAGACAAAACATACAACCTTTCTCTCATTTTTAATGCTTCCTCCCCCCACTATCATGACCCCAGTTCTACCTTACAGATCTGGCTGGACCAGAGCATGTACATGGGTACAGATAAGAGCTTCTAACCCAGGGCATCCAGGACAGATAAACTCCTCAGGACCAATAATGAAAGTAGACATACCAGGAGGGTAAGAGGAAGGTTGGGGGAGAAGAGGGAAACTGGTCATGACGATCTACATATAACCCCCTCCAGGGGGATGAGCAACAGAAAAGTGGGTGAAGGTAGACAGTGGTCAGTGTAAGACATGAAAAAAAGTATGAATTATCAAGGGTTCATGGGGGGCAGGGGTTGGAATGACTGATCCCAAGCCTCAGGTAGAAAGAAAATGTTTTGAAAATGATGATGGCAACATATGTATAAATGTGCTTGACACATGGATGTATATATGGATTGTGACAAGAGCTATAAGAGCCCCAATAAGATGATTTAAAATAACGAGTACACAATTAGCAAGGTAACACTTGGTGGATTCTCCCATTGGGTGTCTAAGTTATATTGACCATTTTCCCCGAGGGAAGGCTGCCTCTCCTTGTTTACCTACCAACAGAAGAGGCGCAGTTTTTCAAATTCTGAACCATTTTCACAGTGAGCAGTGTGGAAGAATAATTTCAACATGCTAGAGATATTATAGAATGGCTTGCCCAAGAGATTCTCACAGGTTGTAAAGTTTGAGTTAAA
This sequence comes from Tenrec ecaudatus, assembly GCF_050624435.1. NCBI lineage: Eukaryota > Metazoa > Chordata > Mammalia > Afrosoricida > Tenrecidae > Tenrec > Tenrec ecaudatus. The sequence goes on along the minus strand of NC_134539.1, from coordinate 45,931,688 downwards.
TGCAATGGGGTAGGTTTGAAGCCATGATAGATCCACTACTTTGAGAAAACTATAATTCATGATGCCCACCCTGCTATTTACCCATGGCTATGGGAAGCCACCGGACTGGATGAAGAAGAAGGCAATGTCAGGATTGGAGGAAGACCCAGTAACAGTCTGTACTATGCAGATGACACAGCCTTCCTTCCTGAAAGAGATCTTGAAACACTTATTGGTGAAGATCAAAGACTACAGCCTTCAGTTTGAATTATACCATAACATAAAGAAACAGAATCCTCACAATGGGACTAATAAACCACATTATGATCAATGGAGAAAAGATGAAAGTTGTCAAGGATTTCATTTTACTTGAATCCACAATCACTACTCATGGAAGCAGTGGTGGAGAAGTCAAATGACGCATTGCCTTGGGCAAAGATGTCATTGTGAAGACTAAGGGGCACCTGCCTCAAACCTCACCTCACTGCTCTTGAGTCCCTATAGACTCACAGCAACCTTATAGGACAGAGTCCAACTGCCCATGAGTTTTCTGAGTCTGTGACTCTACAGAAGTAGAACATCCCGTCTTTTTCCTGCCTCTGATGCAAGCTCTGGTATTTTCAAGCGCATCGTGGTGAATCGGGAAGACCAAAGGATAAGTGATGCTTTAGAATTATGGTCTTGATGAAGAATATGGAACATATCATGGACTGCTAGAAGGCCAAAAAATATGTCTTGAAGAAAGTACCACTACAATACTCCTTAGGAGCAAGGATGGTGCGACTTTATCTCATATCCTTTGGAAATGTTACCAGGAGGGACCAGTCCCTGGAGAAGGACATCATACTTAGTAAAGCAAAGGGGCAGGTAAAAAGAGGAAGACTCTCAATATGGCGGATTGGCATAGTGGTTTCAACAGTCTTCAAATTTAACCACACTCATGAGGATGACTGGGCACCAGGCAGCGTTCGTTTCTGTTATCTGTTGGGTGACTGTTAATTGAAAGGACTCAATGACTCGTGGCAAGAACACCAACTAGATTCACTCTATTTGATGGCCTAGAGTGATTTCCTGATTCCGACAGGAACCTGATTGAACAGATTTTAAAGTTTATTTGCTAGGTTATTCTCTATGGACACAGTTGAAGGCATGCTTCCTCTGAGCACTCTGCCACTGGTATTTTAACTACGGCTGACTCATCTTGCTGTAGGAAGCATGTAAAAATTTGCCCAGGCATCTTCCCATTGCTCGTTCAAAACGATGTTATCGTTTACATCCTCTTGGCTCTCAGATCCCAAACGTTCATACTTTGCCTCCTGATCCCTTTCTGAGATCCTCTTATATTTGATGAGCAGTCTGTATCTTTCAGTTTTCCCATTGAAATTCCAGTTCTCATCCTCCTTTGATTTCAATTCACTTATAAAATCTAAGACACGTTTTCCTCACTGCTTTGGCTACTTAGGACGCATCCAGCCTTCCATTAGGAAGGCGACATGTAGAAATACATTGCTCTCTTCGGACTCCGTGACTTTCCATTCACTCTCTCAGTCTACCCGTTGTGCTCCGGTTTTGTCCCTAGCTGACCTGATCAACTTCCACTTATTTGTTGAGACTTAGCTCAAGCTTCACATTTTCTTGAAAATCTTCCCTGAATTTGCCTGAAGAATGTCTGAGAGTCACACGTTCTCCAAACTAGCCTGTAGTTGTTTATTTACTTGTCTGTATTTGTTAGTAGGTTTTGTGCTTTATCGGGGAAGTTCTGTCCCATGGCCTTGTCTTCATTCTCAGTGCCATTCACGAAGCCTGAGTCCAAATATGTTAAATGGTAGGAATGATTTAAGCATGTCTGAAAGTTCAGCATGGGAAAATGTTGAGATCAATAAGGGCCAGTTTTCCACCCCACTCATTAAAATATTAGAGTGCACTTCCACTGTGGTGTTTCATTTTAGGAAACTACATCCCGTGAGGAATGCCATGTTAATCTCTCTGTAAATTGTGTTCCAAGGCTGTTTATCCACATTACACTATTGATCAAGGTGTTTAAGAGTGACCATTTAGACCCTGGTGGGAAATCTACCGATTACAAATCTTCTGCAGACTAATTCATATAAAACTTTTTTCCTCCTGGCAATAGTAGATCAACAAAACTAACCACATCTCAAGACCATTTGGTCTAAATAAATTTGAGTTAAATTTGGCCTGTCAGTTTTCCTAAGAGTTAGTTGTATCTTTTTTGTTTCTTTTGGATAGCTGGATCAAGTGTTATGTTTCTTTTTGGTCAGAGCTCTGCCCTTTGGCAAGTTATTGTTTATAATCTGGCAGGCCCCATTGGTGTCGTACCTGTCAAATGCCGAATCACCAAAGTTTAAAATACAAGCTTTTAGTATATGGATGTGTGTGTGTGTGTGTGTGTGTGTGTGTGTGTGTGTGTGTGAGAGAGAGAGAGAGAGAGAGAGAGAGAGAGAGAGAGAGAGAGAGAGAGAGAGAGAGAGAGAGAAAGCGCATACCTTGTTTCGTAGGTTTTCTCATTATACCGCATTAACATCATATCCAGAATGGAGCAGCTCTTAGGAAAGCAAATGGATGTACAGTTAAGATTCTCTCCATAAGTGACCGGAGGAAATAATCGTTTCAACTCCAGAGGCACTACAGATATGGGGAGCAAGATATTTCCTGTACTCACACATTCAGAAGGTGAATGTATTTAGAGAAATGGAGCTTTGTTTTTGAACTTTATACTGAGCAAGGCAGCATCTGTATTGTTTAAAAATCCTCTGGTCCATTCCTAGGTTACTGAAGTTGAGTGAAGAATCTGGTCTTGGATTTAGAACCCCAGAGTCCACATCCTTGTTATGATTTGTGCTGATTCAAAGATTGATCATAGAAGAGGCAATTTTTGCTTTTGTCTTGGCTTTCCTGTTTGACTCCATGCTGAATTGACTGGAGATAGCTTTCAATGGAAGTCAATGTCAAGTTGGTAATATTCCTGGTGTGTGGTCCTCTGTGATCCTGGGCAAGTGGTGGAGAGTTGGTGCGTTCATTTGTTACAAGGGAGAGGATAACACTGACCCCACTTCACCGGTTGTGGCAGGATTTAAGATGTGTTTGTGAAGTGTGTAGCCATCATGGTACTCACTTACTCAGGTGAACTGGTAAGAAGACAGTCTCATCCTTTGCCCACAGAGAGGCTGGTGGATTTTACCTGCTGATCTTGAGGTTGGTCACCCAATATCTAAGCCATGGCCCCACCACGGCTCCTTTAATCTAAAGATAGTTTCCAGAACCCTAAGCCTGTTGCCGTCGTCAGGCTGATCAAACTCAAGGCAATCCTCTTTGTTACAGAATCGAACTGCTTCCTTGGGCTTTCTTCTTTGTCATATTTAGGAAAATAGACAATCAGGTCTTTCTCTCACGGGTCAGTGTGAACCTTCAACTTGCAGGTTAGTGAAAACAAACCCCAAGCCCACAGCCATTGACTCGTGGTGATCTTAATGTAGAGTGTCTGAGGCTGTGGATCTTTGTGGGAAGATAAAGCCCCATCTTTCTCTCTCAGAGCCGCTGGTGGATTAGGAATGGGTTATACACCAGAAGATACAGCAAGGCATATCACGCTGGAATTTGGACTTTATCCTGTAAGTAGAGAGAATCACTTTGAAGGATTTTATGCAGGATAATTAAGGGATCCTGTTGGCAGCTGCAGTAGGCTGCTCACCATTTTCTTCTTTCAGTATAAATTGAAAATTTAAAGTGCTAGGGCTGTGTGTGTGATCAAAGTTCCAGACCATCTAGAAATCTGAATATTTCCTACTTCAAGTAGCTGGGAAAATATAGGATTATTTCTTTTTCAGCTCAGTTTCAATATAAAGATAATAATTTTTGAGCCAGGATAATTTTTCCTATTGCTCTCAGTTTCTTACTTCTTGAATACTCTTTGTGATATGAAGCACTGAATCTTTGTAATACCTATGAACACTTTCCCCTTCACCCCCCCAAAATGCCATTACCCCTCTCTCCTACACACAAAGGAATCAAAAGCTCCAATCCTAATGTACTGTAAGAATCAAAATGAAGGAATCTAAACAGCTATCTTAACGATGAGCGTGTCACTTCTCAGACTTTAATCACAGAATACATGCTGCCAATGGACATCAAAACTGGCAGATGCACAGGTCACAGGTCCCTTTAGTTTTCTGCCCGGTCTTTCAAGCCCAATGCTGTAATTATTCAGATATCATTAGCATTGATGCCAATTGCCTTGACTTTTACAGAACTATAAACACTGTTGGATTAAATTTCTAAGCAAATAACACAGTTTGAGTGAATCCAAATTCTAGGCATGAGAGCTGAGTGATAAAAATGTTCAAATTCTGTTTTTTTTCTTTTGACTTTTTGTTGTTTATCGTAGGAAGCTGTGTCACATTTCTACAAAAAGACGTCTTTCCCACTCACTGACTGACGCCAATGGTTCTGACACTGTGATATTGTCATTCCCTTCAGATGATCATGAAAATTACACTGGCAAAATCTGGAAATAAGCAAATGAGATAACCGTGCATCATTTCCATCAAGGGTTGGGCTTGACTTATTGGCTGGATTCTCCTACAGCTCCGGCAGGGCAGCAGAAACCATGTTTCTTTATGCAGGGGGATGAGACGTACCTTAAGTCAGGGGCCTTAAGCTTTCTTGCTCGGTTCTGACCTCTGGGTGCTCTCCTTCTTTCTTTGCCTCCTCTTTCCCCCAAATGATCTAAGTCAATGATGCCTTAATTGTTAAAAGCTTGCATGCAACAATTACACACAAGGACCCCTTGACTCATTGGCTGCGGGGAGTTATTGATAACCCTAGAGAAGATCTGCAAGCCCTCTACTTTCTACGAGCCATCTTACCCACGTGAAGAATGCGTGCGTATGCCCCCTACCCAATACTGCAGCTCGAGTTTGGAGTTTCACAGATAAATTTGATGGAGAGGGACAAGGGAGTTGAAGGGGCAATGGCGTGCTTAGGAGGCAGATTATGGACTCTCATCTGGGCAAGAGGCAATCAGGATGCAAGAGTAGTAAAACAAGTTGTGGACTCAATGAGCTGGGCTCTCATGTGGCCCAAGGAGATGCTGGTGCCAAGCAGAGTAGATGACATTGACTGGCAAGATAGAGATGGATACCAGAGGAGGAAGAGATTAGGGCTTAATACCAGACCAAAAACCCAAATCAAACTCCGCCATTGAGTCAATTATGACTCATCGTGATTCTGTAGGGCCAGATAGAAATGCCCTTATGAGTTTCTGAGCCTTTAAAACATTACGAGAGCCAACAGCCCCCCCCCCTTCTCCCATGGAGTGGCTGGGGAGTGTGCACTGCAGATCTTGTAGGGAGTAGCTTAGCGTGTAGCTCACAGCATCATGAAAGCTTCAGTTGGGCTGAATCAGTTGATAAACTTGCTTAAGATTTTTATAAGTTATCGAGTATCCTGGGTTAGTGCTCAAGACTGCTAGCCCAAAAGGGGACTATTTGAACCCACCTTAGAAGAAAAGCCTGGTGATAACATAAGCTAATGACAGTCTGATGGAGCACAGTCGACCCTGCTCCACCGGGTCATCGGGAGACAGAGGATGCAAGTTGGGATGGGGGCTGCTGCTCAAACCCAACAGCCTCTTCCCCTCAAAGGGAACACCCACTCCTCTGGAGAGCCCAGACTGTTCACTCCCATGGCATTGGACAGCCTTGGAGATCCTCGTGAGGACATCTCTTCTGTCTTGCAGGCTTTCTATGAGTTGAAGTTGACTCAGTGTCAGTGAATTTGGGATATTCGTTATGAATTAGCGCCAACTCCATGGCAATTGGTTTTTATTAAACTGAGAGCCGTGGGATTATAGAACTTGGTTTTTTTCCACTGCCCAGTTTACTTCTCATATGTTTTCTACCTGTTGAAATTCGAGAGGCACTTTAAAACATTCTAATAAAGGGCCTTGTCACGGGGTTCCATTTGCTTATTCTCGTTTTCCCCTCCCAGTCCAATGGAGCTCTCAGAATGACAGCATCAAACCCATCCCCGTGTGTCTTCCGGTTAATAGAATGTGATTTAAGGGACATTAGCTATGGATTTTTCCTGGGTCAGGGTACAATGTTTTTTCCATCATAAACAATGATCCAAATGCTGAGTGTTTGGGAGGAAACACCTTTCCTGCATGACTTGAGCATGTGATGGTGTGCAGTTAGAGCAACGGTGACTGCACTGTGATCAGCAGGAGGTCACAGGCTGGGCAGAGGGTGAGCTGCCTACACAAGCCATTTCCCATCCGCTGTTCCTCTGTGGAAACTCGATGTTGTCAGTAGTACGGCTGCAGACGCAGGGCTGCCCCGAGCAGGGAAGGAGAAGCCGCTTACCTAGAGTAGGAAGAGCAGGAGACTTGGAAGCAAAGGGCATTGCTTAGAATCTCAGCCTGGAAGATCCTGCCTGGGAAGACTTGACAGGTCATCCCTTGGTCTGGCATCCCCTTTGTAGAGCCAAAGAGAAAAACATATGTATGTGCCCCTAGGGAATGTCCACAAAGAATTTCTTGTACCCAAGTTTCTGACGGCTAAGTTCTTAAGTGTTTGTTTCAGAAGTACTTAGTACAGATCAAGATGTCCCTTTGATACTGTAATTGTCATCTGAGCTGAACAGAGGTGCCTGTCTTTATAGTTCAGGTGTTTCTTGGGGGGTGGGGTGTAAGCATTCATGATTCGGCTTTTACACACACACACACACACACACACACACACACACACACACACACACACACACACACCCCAGCGATGCTTCCTTCCATGGGTTTTAAATACCTGAGTCCAGCAGGCACGAACAGGCCTCTGATGAAAGGTAGTTTTCATAAGAAACCAGAGTGCAGCTAAACACCGTGTCCTCACTGTTACGCATACCACCACCACCAACCCAAAGCAAGGGTACAAAGGCCCTCCAGCGCCGTTATCTTCTTAGAACGAAATCGTCAACACTGTGGGAGATGAAGGCCAGCGTTTGGTACCGACCGTAAGCTGGGCCTGATATTTGAGAGTTCCTAATTAAGATGTGTTTATCACAATAGCTGCACCAATGGGCTCAAAGAGAAGAACCATTGGGAGGGTGGCACAGGGCCCGGCAGAGGCTTTTTGTTCTGTGACCCGGGCATCTAACAGCAGCGACAGCCTTTCCCCAGCTCATCTGTCAGTACCGTTCTGGGCCGAGACTAGATGAAATGGGTCACGAGTCTTGCGATGTTGCTTATCCTTCTCATCTCCTCCTTGTCTTTTCCACACTCGTCCTCTCTCCGTCCTTATCCACACATCTGCTCGGTCAGCTGAGAACAGCCGTGCCTAAGCTACCTGGAGTGGGCCGTGTGTTTGGAACTCACAGGTGCTCTTTCATCCTCGGCAGAGCCACCAAGCAACCCTCAAAATAACAGGATCACTGGGCCCGCGCGACCCAACGGCAAGTGCTTGTTTTGTGGAAAGGGAAATACAATAAAAAGAAAACAAGCAGCGGGTTCACCTGAGCCAGGCAGGGCCCCATCCTGTTTATGATGTGGGGAGCGCTGGTGTTATTTCAGCCCGGCCGGTGTTGTGACCGTGCTGCTCAGTGTTGCTGTGCCCGTCACAATTCCTGCCGTGATTGGGAGACTTCCCATTGCAGCCCAGGTGTGTGTGTATGTGCGTGTACATGCTTGTGGGAGACAGGGAGGTTAGTAGAGAGGAAGCCAGAGTGTTTGATTGGGGCAGGCTCAATATTGCCAGAAGGTTTCAATGCCATCAGGACCAGTCAACCCTATTTATATAGTCTAGCTTCAACATCTTATGCACCTGGTATTAGATGATGGGGCTTCAAAACATCCATGGGAAATGGAATTAAAAGATCATGGAATGTTTCACAAACTTTCTGATGTTCCCTCGTGTTCATTTTCTTTGAATTAGAAGAAGTAAGAGGAAAAAGATAGCAAAATCCTGTCACCAGGGACATGTACAGTCATACTTTGGGGTGAATGGAGTGTGGAGAGGGAACCAGGGGAGAGACAGACCGGGCCGGGACTGCCGTGCTTTTCTGGGTCTTACAAGGTCTCCATCTCTGGCAGCAGCCTCACCACCTTCCTTGGCTGGCTTAGTTGAAAATATCTGAATTTTCCATCTCTGCTAGGTTTCCACCTTACACAGTTGCTGACTTTCACAGGTCCTACTGTCATGATGTGTCTAACCATACAGTCTTCACTATGATTTTGAGATTATATTATAACTGACTTGTTGGCATAGTGCTTTGTGACCATTTCCTTTTTCCATATCAATAAATTCACAGGTTCATTATAAGTTTCATTGTATTCAATGATATGAGGTTATTGTGCATTTTGCAACTCATTCTCTATCATTGGATTGTATTGTTCTCCACTATTATAAATGCTTTGAAAGAGAATCTTTGTATAGATATTTTCTATACTCAGCTGAGATTTGAAAACTCTTCAATATTGAGAAACAACCCGTCATTGTTGTCCAAGCCCGAATGATTCTCAATAGAGTATAAACCAAAGCACACTCCCTGCCATCGAGTCAATGCTGACTCATAGCAAGCCCATGTGGTGGTGAGTGTTTCCCCACTGGGCTGTGATCCTCATGGTCGGCAGTTGGAAACCACCAGCAGCTCACTGGAGAAAGAGGAGGCTTTCTACCTCTGTAAAAAAGTACAGTCTCAGAAACCCCTGGGTGCCACTCTGACTCAGCATTGACTGGATGGCTCTGAGGGGGTTTCCGAGGCTGTAACTGTTTACAGGAGTAGAAAACCCCCCCCACCCTCTTTCTTTGGCGGAGCTGCTGGTGGTTTCAGAAACTGGACCCCCAAACTGAATCTGCACGATACAGTGTCTCGGTCACCTGGGCCTTGTAAATATGTACCCCCCACTGCTCTTCTGGTCTCTTTACATGCTCTAGCATCACCACCTGCCTCAGCAGGTTTCTTCCAAGAGATGACTATTGTTCTGTACTCTCGGGATACAGGGTTGCTCATGAGGCCACATGAAGTCATGCCACTGAAAGGTCTTCCATCAATCTCGTTTTACCCCCTAGTATCTATATCTAAAACAATAGACAATTTTTATAAAAACGGAGTTACAAGCACAAACCTGACTAGGAGAGGAGAGTCCACTGTGGCCTTGGTAGGTAGAGGCTCCCAGGTGATGAGAGTTTGAAGAGACCTCTGTGAAATAGTTGCCCTCAGCTTCTCTTCGGGGCGCCCATACGATGCCCAGCGTTGGGGAGATGAGAGGAAACATACTTGCGTGAGCTGGCAAATGCATGGAGTCCCTGTGGTGAGGCATTGGGCAGGGTTGTCCTGTAGACCAGATGCTGAATGTCTGGCAAGAATATGGTCAAGGTGGTAGTCCATTTATATTTTGCATCTAAGCCCACTATGACAATTTGCAGTTGGCATGGGGAGACTCCATCAAATTCCTTTTGTGAGACAGAATGAATGATCTTTGCTGGCCAAGGAAGTAAGGTATGGAAGGGAGAGCAGGGACTTTATCAACTACCATATGGTCTGGGGAAGCCAAGTACAGGAGCCACTTGGCTGAGGTCCTCCTGATGACCTGATGACCTTCAATCTCTGTTTCCTCATTCATTTTTCTTTTTTTCATTCATTTTTCTTGAAGGAGTCCTAAGCAGCAGGAAAATGTGCATATTGAATTGTGATTTAATATCCAATTGATCAATGTATTTCTGAAAAATTGAGAATTGTTCTTATTCTTTGCATTTTGCTATGAGTCAAAACTACTGTCAGAACACACACACACACACACACACACACACACATCAAATAGCATACAACGAAGACACTATAGATAGAGCACAAGTACCACCGAGCATGCTCAATTCAAAATTTGTATAGCTTGCTTGGAGCCCTGGTGGTAAAGCGGTTAAGTGTTTGTCTGCTAATCAAAAGGTCAATGGTTTGAACCACTCTGTGTGGGGAGGATGTGACAGTCTGCTTCTGTGAAAATTACAGTCTTGGAAGCCCTATGGTCCTATGGAGTTGTTATGAGGCAGAATTGACTCAGTGGTAGTGTTATTACTTGTCTTATTCTCTAGCTTGCGTGAGAGCTCTTGTTGGCTGAAAGCACATAGCAGCATCTAGAGCATATGGAAACCCATATACACAGGGGGTTCTGTTGGAGAATTATGTGCATATCCTAAGAAACTATTTCAGAGGCAAAAACTTTTATGAAATTGGCATTGCATGGGAGCAGCACTGTTATGTAATTATGCTGAAACTCTCTTCCTATAACCAACTGTTTTTTTCCATGACAGATCTTTAGAGATTAGATACAGTTTCTGGGTCTTCTCCTGTGCAGTGGTCATCGCTGAAATTTACTTTTAGTCTGTATTGCATATCATCATCCGATGGGAAAGATTTAGTTGTATACATTCTGGTTTAGGGAGGAATACTAGGTGATAATCCTCAAGAGCACTGGCATTCCAGAGTCTGGAGTGCATGGGTCGTTTGGGTAGGAGATGATACAGAAATGGCAGTTAAGAAGGGAGGCAAATGGTACAAAGAGAGTAGGAGCCACCCAAGGTATCTTCCAGTTGGTGCTATAACTGAGTGGCCAAGTTGCCTCATCACATGACGTTTTCACACACAGGCATGTTAGGAATCAAACAGGCCTAGCTCAATAACTGGAATGAGAGGTCCAGCATTAAAAATGACCTGCTCCTGAGATAGTATCTCTGGTTCAAAATTTCATTTTTGTAGATGTGAGAACTGAGACAGAGGCAGGAGATGTTTGCTTCTTAGTTTCCTCAGTGATGTAAGAGCAGGACTGAGAGTTGAATCAATTCTTCTGATTTCCAATTTTCAAGGGAGGAAGCATCTTTGGGAGTAACATTAAATGAAGCAGTTCAGATTAGCAGCCTCAGAACTGTGTCCTCCAGAAATCTGTGGCCTGGTTGTGTCATAGTTGTATCCTTTTACCATATTTATTCAATCTGTTTGCTGAGAAAATGATCCAAGAAGTCGGAGTATATGAAGAAGAAAGTTTACTAAAAGTAAAATGAACTTAACGTGTTTGCTGATGAAATCAAAGAATATAGCCTTCCATTTGAATTACACCTCAACATAAAGAAAATTAAAATCCTCAAAACTGGATAAATAAGTATCATCATGATAAAGGCATTGAAAGCAGCAGTTGAGAAATCAAATGACTGATTACATTTGGAAAATCTGCTGTACAAGACCCCTTTAAAGTATTAAAAAGCCCATATATCACTTTGAAATCTGAGGTGCGCATGACCCAAGGATTTCCACTTGTCTCAGATGCGGAGGAGAGCTGGACAAGGAGTCGGGCAGACTGACAGAGAATGCGTGTGTTTGCATGATAGTGTTGGTGACGAATATTGAGTGCATCGTGGACTGTTGGAAGAATGAAAAATAAAAGACATCTGTCTTGGCAAGAGACACAGTCAATCTCCTTAGAAGTGAGAATGGTGAGTGTTGTCTCGTGTCCTTAGGACATGTCATCAGAAGGGACCAGTCCTTGGAGGACACCATGCTCCGTAAAACAGAGAGTCAGTGGCAAAGAGGACGACCCACCAAGAGATAGTTTGACACAATAGCTGCAGCCGAGAGGCAAACATATTGACAGTCATGAGGCTGGCAGGGGACCGGGCAGCATCTTCGTCTGTTGTACATCCCATGAGTCAGAACAACTGGCTGGCAATTAACAACAACCCTTACTTTTAATATCATGGTATTTAAAAGATAAAAACCATGTTCAAATCAGTTTTTCAGATAGGCTATTTGAGGTTGGAAAAGATGATGTTGTTTCCACTTTTTTGTTTCACTAGATCTGGGATCTTAGCTAAGACTAGTTAATGCCTGTCTTGGACATTAAGTTCCTAACTTGTAATATTAGGGTGTTGCACTAGATGGTCTCTGAAATGTTCCTCTTGTGTTTTTTTCTATTTTTAATTAACATTGATTTTAAAGTTGGGTGGCCTTTGGTTTTAAGGATCTTTATTACAATTTGATGATCTTGCTTTAGATGTAAGGATATAGGAACAAGACTGTCAGGATAGGCTCAGTTTGGGATGATCTCTGTTTTCTGTCTAGGTTGCTCAGAAGTTGTCCAGGCAAAGCCCTCAGCTCCAGGCTCCGATAGACGTTGCCTGTGTGCTTAATGTCATTATTTGACATGTGAGGATTATGGATGTTTTCAAAGAATCACAACACTTATTGCAAACTGTCAATGGAGAAATTGCAGGTTTCCTATCACCTGGCTATTTCGAAAACCATGCCTTCTAGCCTCATCGATACTGAACTCGGTGCAGATAAAGTTATATCCCTGTTTAACCTAGGAAGAGAAGTGGTTCGGGGTGGTGCAAAGGCCCTGCGCTCAGCTACTAATGGAAAGGTTGGTGCTTTGAACCACTGGTGCTGCAGAAGAAAGGCCTGGTGATCTACTTTGGGAAGATGACAGCCATTGAAACCCCCATTGGTGCAGTTCTGCTCTGAGCACACTGGTCACCGTGAGTTGAACTAAACTCCTTGGCACTAGGTTGGCTTGTGAAGGGGAGAGAGAGGCTCACTGTGCCGGATTCCATCTTGCTTTTAACGTCTGAAACCTGCCCGTTGGAGTTAAGTTTATTGAGTTAATGCAACATCGGCCCAAGGGTTTCTGAACCAGTTGGGTGCCTTCTTCTGTGTGCGAGCCCCAGACCGAATTCAGATCCACAGCTTCCAAGTTCCTCTTGATTTGCTGGAGGACATTACTCTTCGGAAACAGTGTGGCTTCCTGGGGGAAATCAGGGAAGATCCACGTCCCACGGGGTCAATTTGCCATTGCCCCACAGAATGTTGTCCAAACATCGAAGCACGGCGTTTGACGTCAATCAAAATCTACCAGTTGCTGTGCAGTTGAATGAGTCAGAGGAGAGCTGTGTCTATGGTTCCGGAGATGGCTAGGAGGGCTTCTAAGCTGAGGTGCCGCATCCCTACAGAATCCACAGGGGAGGAAGAAATTCCTGACAAAACCTGGAATTTGCTCTCTGAGACCAGGGTCCGAGTTCTTCAGAAAGGAGAAGTCAGTGGCTTGTTAGACACTCTGCAGCAGAGCAATGTGAGAGAGATCGGAGTCCCTTGGGTGGAAATCTTTGACATTTTGGATCCAGAGGCCCTGTGGCCAGCCAGTCTGATTGAGAGTCTAATTTGGTCTTCAGCGAAGGGAAATTCCCATTGGCAGCTGCAAATGGAAATGCTAAATGTGGAAGGCCTTCAGAACAGACTCTCATTTTATCTGGCTGAAATGAGGGGGAAATGGCTCTTAATATGACCTTTCTTCCGTGTGGGGTTAGGCTTGGAAAATTTGGCTCAAAACCAAAATGCCAACTGAACGATCAATCTCGAAGCATTAGAGCATAATAGTTTTCCCAAAGTCAGTCTTCTTCTTGTGTGTTATATGAGAGAACCATGTTCACAGATCCGGCCCACGCTGATGACATACATGATGTGTTGGTCAGGCTGGCAGGGACTACTGGGTACCTACCAGCTGGTGGCAGAGGTGTGACGGGATCAACTGGCAGGCCTGGCACTGACCAGAGAGGAGAGGGATGGGGCTGGTATGCTGAGCCTGTTCCACTCCAGATATGAAGAGCATCCAATTGCCTGCCTCTCTGAGAGGAACGTTTCGCTGGATACATTTTTCCATTGTGATGATGGAGTCGGAGCTGGTGTCCCTGTGGGAAGTGGGGTGGTGAGAAGATGGAAAAGAACAAGGTTTTCCAACAGGATCATTGCATGATGGAAACTCTGACACGGATTGTCAAGGATTTCTTTTCTCCTGGGAGGAGTTAGGGAGGTTCTTAACGCTTAACCACCTGAGACTCTTACTCATGTCTGATGCCATGGAGATTAGAGTTTATAATTGATAAAGTAAATCTACCTTCGATTAAGATGCATGTGAGTTAAACTGAGGATCATAATGTGGAGTGAAAATGAATTAAAAAATCATAGAAGAATGCATACAATATAATCCAGTTTATGTTGTTGCTAGGTCCGATTGGGAAGGGTTCAGAATCATAATGTCCCTGTACATCAGAGAGAAAAGCACTGCCCGATCCTTTGCCATCCTCAGATTTTTTGTCATGTTTGAGCCCCCTGTTCTAGCCACTGTGTCAATCCATCTCCTTGACAGTCTTCCTCTTTATCATGAACCCCTCTACTTTACCAAGCATGGTGTTCTTTTCCAAGGACTGATCTCTCCTGATACCATGTCCAAAGACTATGAGATGAAGTCTCACCATCCTGTCCCCTGTGCCTCATACAAGGATACCTGGTGGCCCTGAAGGTGAGGTGTCAGGCTGCTAACTGCCGAATGGACAGTTCAAGTCCACCAGCTATTATGAGGGATAAAGATGAGGCTATTGGCTCCCATAAGGAATACAGTCTCAGAAATCCTATCAGTTGAAATTGACCTGGTGGCAGTGTATTTGGTGTCAGGGGATGGAGTTTATTGCAGAAAGTAAAGAAAGCCCAAGAGATTGGCTAAGTGGGGTAGGACAGAATGATGTCAGCGGCCCCTGGGCCATCCATTGGTCTTTTTGCTTCCAGATCCATTTTTTTTGCCCTTTCTTTACTTTGTTCTGAATTACTGGGGTCTTGTCCCTTCAAAGTACATTTCTTTGCCTTCTTTATCAACTCACTTCTGTCTAGATCCAGTTAGTAGGTATGGCTGGAAGGAGATTGGTGGATAGGAGAAGCAGAAGCCCAGGACCAAGTGGTATGGTGTTTACATGTTGGGCTGCTATTCAAGATCAGCAGTTCAAAACTAGCTACTCTGCAGATGAAGCTTCCTATACCCATAAAGATTTACAGGCTCAGAAACCCATGTAGGTAGTTCCCCCTCTGTCTTATAGGGGTTACTGGGAGTCAGAATTAAATTCATGGCAATGAGTTTAGTCTTCTGCACAGTTCCACTTGCTATTAGATAATCCTTCAATCTGTGGAACCTACCTTCTCCAGGTAGCCTCTGTCATGTGTCCAGCTTCTATCTGGTGACCTTGCTGCTGGGTTTTGGTAATACCACCTTCTCCTTTGTGCCCCCAGCGCTTGACCTGGTAATAGTTTCTAGCTGTTGATATTTTGGTGTTAGGCTTTCCTGAATGCTTTGTAACTAATTTCTTGTATAGCTAATTTGGCATCTTTTTATTTTGACTAGTCAGATTCTGATAGGTATAGTTCTTTACTTTCTTTGTACCTAGCTTTCTACAGTTTAAAAATGAGATGATTGTACATAAGAGCATCAGGTTGCTCCTTGCTAGAATTTAAAATAAGGAGGGGGTATGCTTTAGTAAGTCATCCATACTGACCCCTTTTGAATGAGAGAGAGAGAGAGGCAGAAGAAGGAGAGAGAGGAGGAAGGGAGAGAGGAAGGAGAAAAAGAAGTGAGGAGGAGGAGGAAGAGGAATCACAGGAGAAGGAAGAGGAGGACGAGAGAGAAAAGGAAGCCCACACACTTCTCCATATTACCTTTGTCCTTCTTAATGCCATAACTTACACTAAGGAAAGGAGTGAGAACCCACCCGCAGTCCTGGCAGGCATGGTTATTACAATGCTATCTACAAATTGCTAATGTCAAAGGCACCAGCATTGATCAAATGGTGACCAGTGAGCAGAGGGAAAGAGAAGAAGCTGGTATGGCAGTGAGACAGGAGAGATCTGGGATCAGTGCTCATCCCCACTAGTTCTGACACCTCCCTTCAGATGCCCTGCAGCCTTGACTTAGTGTGAGGAAGGAAATAAGAGGATTAACTGTGTCTCTGCTGAGATACCTTCTCTAGTGGTCATCAATAACCAGCCAAGATTTGTCCTACCCACCTTCTCACTCCCAAGCGTAGCATTCTTTTCACCTATTAAGCTCTATGTTGATTGATTAATAAAGTATTCATATATGTGTGAAGATAAATACAAGCATAAATAATATCCAATTCCTTTTCCCCAGATAGTCTAAATCAAACTTACTGTCATCCACTTGATTCTGATTCATAGAGATGCCATATAACTCCCATTCATAGCAATAGCTCCAGAATACCACAGTTTGTGGCATGTTCTATAACAATGGCAAATGACATGCTTGGGAAATATCATGCCGAGGAAAGGATTCTAAAAGGTGTGTTTTCAAAAAAACTGAAGGAGGGGAAATATTTTGAATTAGGCTTGAAAAATTATGGTCAGACGTAGACATATTGGGAAGAGCCTTGTAGGCCGCAGTAAAGGCCTGAGCAGAGATACAGAGGAAGAAAGTAATGCCTATTGGGGAATCATTGAAATGATACTATGGGTAAAATAGATGGGAATGGAGGTAGGATCAGGTTATAATCCATGTAGGATAAGCATTTTAGAGTATATTCATATATAACTTGGAGTTCATGAAGGCTTTGAGGTAGGAGTGTGGTGAAATTAGCTCTGCACTGCAGAAAGATTACTCTTGAATGGGCCCTCTAATGCGATGCAGAGGGAGGTGACATAAAGATAGGGCAGGAGGAAAGATGGAAAGTAGCTTGATAGGACTCTGTTATCATCACTTGCATTCTACTCTGTGGCTATGAACTCCCGTGGGCTCCAGGGGCACTCAAGACAAGACAGAGATGAGCTAAGCTTGCATAATCTTAAGAATTTTTACAGACTTCAAGATATTTGGAAAAGTGACTGATAGTTGAGCTTACATTCACCAAAGCTTATGGAATGGGATGTAGAGAGTTAAGGGATTGGGGTGCTTGTGCAAGTCCTGCTAAAATTGTTGACCTTGAAGTTGAGGAAAACAAGATAGGATGCTAGCTAGTGGGTCAACTGAAAGTGTGGCAGACAGTACTCAGCTGTAGTCTAAGTGAGGATTAAGGACAGAGATGGGTTCAGAGTGTGAGATTAAGGGTATCTAACAGGATCCCATGGGGCCCTACGGGTCACTTATGATTTATCCCAGCTTCAGTGCTGGGAATTTGTCTTGCCATTTTGCTCTAAGCCTATGTGGAAGAAGAAGGCACTCGGGTAATATGAGGCATAGCGTAGGGAACACAGCTGTCATGTCCGCTCTGTGCTTGCTGCTGTTCAGCGCTATCTAGCTCCTTCTGACTCGGTGGCCCTGTGGACAACAGAAGGAGGCACTCCCTGGTCCTGCGCCATCCTCAAAATTGGTCTTCCGTTTGCGCCCATTTTTACAGTCAAGGTGTCAATCCACCTCATCGAGGGTCTTCCTCTTTTCCCCGAAGCCTCTACTTTCCCATGTGCGATGTCCTTTGCAGGGGCTGGACCCGCCTGATAGCATGTCCAAAGGATGAGAGGCGAAGTCTCCCCAAGAAGCATTCTGTCTGTACTGCTTTGAAGATAGACTGGTTTGTTCTCCTGGCATTCCACCATACAGCCAGCATTCTTTGCTAGCAAGGGGATTCAAATGCAGCAATTCTTTGGTGAACTTCCTACGTTGCTGTCGAGCCGTGGCTTGAGTCACGTGCACCCTCGTCCTCAAAGTTACGGCCTTGCTCTTCAACACTTTAAAGAGGTCGGGTCCAGTGCAATACATTATTTGATTTCTCAACTGCTGCTTCCATGAGCATTTGTTGTGGATCCAATCTAAATGCAATCTTTGGCAACTTCCATCTTTTCTCTGTTTCTCAGGATGTTGGTCTATTGGTCCAGTTGGGAGGATTTCATTCTCTATGTCGAGCTGCAATCTCTATGGAAGCCTGTAGTCTTTGATTTTCATCGGCAAGTACTTCAAGTACTCCTCAATTTGTGCTTACTCACATTGAAGTCAAATAACCCAGGTCAGTGGCTAGCAGAGTCACATTCATTTGCTCTCGATCCTGTATCATCACCTTGTGAAACCTTGTGTATGACCTGTGCAATTGACTACTTAGTGCTTCAGTCTATACCTGTGTAGAACAGGAAAACTGGCATTGCCAGTGCTAGCACGGTATTAAATGAGATGATGTGAGCTAAGACAGAGTTAACCAAGTGATAAAAAAGATTGCTATATATTATATTTTGATAAATAAAAATTATTAAGTACCATGAAGTGGGGATAAGAAGCTGTACCTCTGAGATTTGCTATGAGATCAAATCATGAATTTATGCATTCATTTAAAATTTTAAAATGTCAGCTATTAACGGTGATGGTGACAGCAGCCCATTCAAAGAGAGAAGATCTGCAGGCACACACAGACCCAGTGTCATGTGACTTCTGAGGGAGCAGCTCAATCCTTGCTGGGTGGTTGGTCTGATCCATCTGCTCTGGTTTCTCTCACTTCGTGGAACTCAGTGACAACTGCTCATCCTCCTGTGAGGGGGCATCGACATAAAAGCCAGTTGTTCTCGGTGCTGCAGAGAACAAGGATGCTACAGCGCTAAGTGGGTGGTGGAGGAAGTCAATCCTACTCTGAGGGCATCCTTGAATTGTCTCAAAGGGCATCTGTGCCTGAGCCTCTGAGGGTGGGAAACAACAAGTCCAGGTGCTGTTTGAGTCTCAGGGCCTACAGACTCATTAGAACTTGCCCAGAGTCACAGAGCTCAGGAGTAGAGTTAGTTCTGTCTGAGTCATGAAGGCCATGTTTCTTTTTGCTGTCCCTGTCTGCCTCCTTTGGGGATGAGGAGAAGGGTCCAGTTAGTGTTTAGAGTAAGGAAGTTATAGAAAGGTACTGATGAGCTTGAAGGTCTTCTTGGGCATTGGTATTAGAGCTAGCCCATTGAAGAAGTGAGTCATAGATCTCTCTTGAGAGAACAGCTTAGTATCTGGAGAAAGATAGCCTTTATCATTCCCGGAAATAGTGGCAAGAGCTGATCTTTGCTGCTGGTAAGTGTGTCCGTAAGAACAGAACCAGGCCAGGATGGCCCAGAACAAGGTTATCTGCCCCCTCCCAAATATTTTTTTTTTCAAACTCTTCCAAATCTCAGATCTACCCTAACTCTATTTCCTTTGGGCCTAATGAGTCCTTAACCTAATTGGGCTCCTCGTTCTGCAGTCTGTTTGGCAGTCTTTCCTAGCCTAGCCTGGTCAGGCTCCATATATCTTGTCTGCCTTATGGTAGCAGGTCTCTAACACACTTCCTGGTTCCATTTCCCAGATTTCCTCTCACTGCTCACAGGCCCCGTGAGCTGTGAGCAAGCTCTTTCCCCAGCAGATTCTTGTTCCAAGCGCTTCACGGAGTGTTCATAGCTTAGATGAAAAAGTGAAACTTCCTGGACATGGGGTTCACGAACCTTAAAGATTTAGAAGGTTACGTCCTCTGCCAGCAATAGCCTTGTCACCTTCTCATTAAGGTTGAGCTTAGAAATCACTTTTTTTTGAATGACCAATTTAGGTTTGATTCAGTTTAGCCCCCATGGTTTCAGCGCCTACCTAGTATCATCTACCTAGTATCATCCAGCCACTGTGACCCACTTTGTTTTCCTTTTACAGAGTGATTCTAGGCTTATATTTCCCTTTAGGTAAATTGAAGCATGGTATACATCTTTGATATATTGTGATTTTCTTGGGGCTATCTTATGTACATCTTATATCTTGGGACGGTTTTAATATTAATCCATATAGATTTAGTCTGTCCCCCCCCCCCCAGTTGCCTGCCATTGTATAAATAGTCCGAATTTTATTTAACCATTTACTCATTGAGATGGTTTCTAGTATCTTCTCCCCCTCCCGTTTCTTATGATTACAAAAACAAAACCCAAAGCTGTACAAAACATTGCTTGCAACATGGACCAGGATAACATCCAAATTTCCAGAGTTCAAATCTTTGACAGAAAGGCTTTTTGTGTGATCGTGATCAGAGTGGGTGGTCACCAGCTTCCCTGTGCAGAGCTGTGGGCTGGAGCCTATGTGGTCGTGAGATGCCTTTGAGCACCAAACAGCCCTACGGACAACAGACCGAACTACTGACTGATCGTGTGCCTGCCTCCCAACTGCTGTGTATTTGAGCCCATATTTTAATTAGACAAG
Source organism: Tenrec ecaudatus (assembly GCF_050624435.1). Taxonomy (NCBI): domain Eukaryota; kingdom Metazoa; phylum Chordata; class Mammalia; order Afrosoricida; family Tenrecidae; genus Tenrec; species Tenrec ecaudatus. The sequence goes on along the minus strand of NC_134539.1, from coordinate 45,911,713 downwards.
AAGAAGGGCCTCACACTCCCCAAACAGAGACGGAGAAGGAACAAAGCCTTGGCTGACGGAGGCTGCAGAACCTCACCTTACACTGCGGTCTTCCTTTAGCTTCCCCGCTTTAATCTGCAGCCTGCTTTGCGCGACTGCAGAAGAAATCCAGTCCCCTTTCCATCTGGCGATAGTACTTCAGAGATTTGAAGAGGATTGCGTTACGTGCCAGGAATCTTCTCTTCTCTAGGGGCGCATCCTCTCTATCTTCAGCCCTTTTGTGGGGGGGGCTGGGCTTGAGCACCCTTCAAGATCCCCTCTGGATAGGCTGTTTTTCATCATGGATTCTCTGGGAGGGAGGAGAACCGACTAGGATGCTGTGCTGGCTGGTGGGGCAATGCGGGAGAGCAGCATGAATCGGGCCTTTCACAGAGCTTCTGGTACTTAGGGCGATGCAGCCTACACTGCCAATAGCTTTTCTTGCTGACTTTGACCTCATGGTGATTGGCACCATTCATGACAATTCTGCCGCTTTTGTTGAGACTCCCCCTTTGTGCTGATAGGTTGATTTTGGGGGTCATGGATTTCTGTCTTTATTAAATTCTATATTCTCCCATTGGACAGCTGATGGGTTTGAACCTCATAGTTAGTACCCCAACGTTTAACCCACTACGCCACCAGGGTTCCGTATCCTAATTCATAAACCAAAATCAAACCCATTGCCGGCTGGCTGATTGTGACCCTATTTCGTATTTCCAAGACTACATATTTATGGAGCAGACAGCCTCATCTTCCTACCGTGGAGTGGCGTGTGGGTCTGAAGGATCGACCTTTTGCCTAGCAGCCGGTGCTTAGCCTTCAATGCTACAAGGGCTCCTTTACATCGACTCGTCAGAATATTAGAAATCCACCACTATTCCAAAGTGCTCTCTACTTTCCGCTGTTTATTTTTTTTTACAGCATTTACCTTCTAAAACATGCATTATAGGTTACTCATTTTTATTTATTATTTGTTTCCCCCGATTAAAATCTAAGCTTCACCAGACAGGAATTGTTACTTCTTTTATTCACTGTTATATCCTTAGTCCATAAAGAGTGCTGAGCACATGACAGGAACACAGAGTCAGTGAGGGAGAGGATTCCTTCTCACCATCTACCTATGTGATGCTCACTGGATTGCCTCTACCTAGGTGAGCTTTTTACTCCTGGAAAGAGTTACAGTTTTGAAAACCCACAGGGGCAGCCTTACCCTGTCCCATCGGGTGACTATGAATCAGAATCGACTTGATGGCAGCAGGTTTGGTTTGGATTTGGGATGTATTATGATAGCAACTTCTTCTGGTTCCATTTGTCAGCTAACGGAGGATGTTCTCTCACTCTTGTCATTCATTCCAAATTCAGGACAAACTTGAAGTGGAATGCCGGCATAACCGTACATTAGAAGAGTGTGCACTTTCCCAGTATCTTAGAGAATGTCCCTTACTTTTTATATTTTCCTGAGTTATTATATGTATGGATTACTCTTAAAACCTAATGACTAGGACATTCTGGATAGGATCACAGATAAATATGTATTTCTTTATGCAGAACTTCACAATGACATACGGACCCACAAGGAAAGCTGTACTTAGCAGACAATCCACCACTTTCTGCAGGAGGTCTCTTTTTGAGAGTGATATGGATTTGGATTCTGGATCCCCCACTCACTGTACAGTTCATGGCAAGTCACTTCATATCCGTGAGCCTCATTTTCCTCGTCCATGAAATAGGGGCAGTAACCCCATATCTGCCTATATGAAAAGATTGAATGAGATACTGTAGGCAAACAGCCCTTTATGCTAAGTGTTGGTTTTATTCCCATTTCTTGAACAAAGAAAGAAGTTTCAAATAAATCAGAAAGCTTATCCAAGCCTTGCTTAAAATTTTCTCATTTAAAATAGAAACAAATTATCTTTTCAAAAGGGAGGTAAACAAATCACAGATAGGATCAGACATGATGTCATTACAATAACTTTGGTAAAGCCAATTAAGTACTCATCCAAAGTCTTTTAACACTCTTAATAAGAGCATCTCAGAAAGTTTTCCCACTATCATTAGGTGGTTGAGCCAAAAAAACAAAAACAAAAACAAAAAAACCCCACAGTAGATCTCCCGATCTCGTTGCTTCTACAAATTATAAGAAAAGGGGGGGATGTTCGGGCTTAAAATAAACAGGCAGCATATCTAAGATTGAAAAGCAGATCCAGAATATTCTCTGCCCTATTTCCCAGCAATTCACTGTCAGCACCTTTCAGGGGGTTGTGGGGAGGGTTGCTCCACATATTTGTTTCTGTTGTGTATTTTTCCATTCACTTTTCCTCCTCATATGTTACATGCAATGTTAATTGTCCTTAAGTTGGGATTAAATAGAGCAAGATGGTGGCTTGAGCATAGACTATAATTATTCATATATTACCACATCCAGGAAAAATAGAGAAAACATATGTTTTAAAAACATCTACCTGCACTGGAAAATAAGCAGAGAAAATGTGAATCAGAAACTATCAAGAATCTTTAAAAAGGCAAAAGCAGATGGGCTTGGACTGAGATGAAAACCCAGCCTGAGGATTGCAGGGCATAATTGTATCATGACAAGTGAGAGCAGCAGAAACGATTCTGGGTTCTGGGGACTTGCCCTTGGGCGAACCCCAACAAGGCAGGGAGAGCAGGCAGGCGTTTTCACCCTCATTCATTTGTGAAGAAGGGACATGTGCTTCTAGGCAAAGGTAGTATGTGGTATCTAGTGTCACAAAGAGGACTTGAGGTCCAGATGGTTTGAGCTGTTAGCAGGAACATTTTAGATACAGTGTCCTTAACAATTATTAAGAAAGCTATGTACATGAAATGGCAGTGACTGTTATAGAAATTGTGTTTTAAGTTCTTTGAGCTAGAGTGAAATAGGGTCATAAAAATGCTTTTTCAGTCATCGAGTTAATTCTGGATCATAGTGATGCTATAGGATAGAGCAGAACTGCCTTTATGATTTTCCAAGACCGAAACTCTTTATCGGATTAGACAATTTCATCTTTCTCCTGATATACGGTCATAGGGTTGATATTTCAATAGAACATTTCTACTAGTGAAATCCTTAGAGCAAAAATTCTTGCCAATAGGATGCAACTCCATATCAAACAAACAAAATATTGACCAAGTAGGATTCATACCAGGTATGTAAGGATGATTTAACATTAGAAAACTAATCAGCATAATCTACCATATAAATAAAACAAAGAAAAAGAACCACATGGTAATATCAGTTGATGCTGAAAAGGCATTGGACAAAAAAAAAATCCAACACATATTCCTGATAAAATGCTCAACAATATAGAAATAGCGTGGAAATTCTTCAGCAAAATTTAGGGCATATCTACAAAACCAGTAGCCAACATTAGTCACAATGGAGAGAGATTGTAAGGGGAACCCGACAAGAATTCTTTTTATCACCTATTCAATATTGTGCTGGAAATCCCAGCTGGAGCAATAAAACCAGAAAGGTAAATATAAAACACCCAAATCGGCCAAGAAGAGGTAAAGGTAAAACCGTGCACTTTCAGAAGATATCCTATATCAAAAAGCTCAAGAACTCAGCAAGAAAATTACTGGAACTCATTGAAAGATTCAGTGAAATGGCAAGGTGCAAGATCAACATCCAAAATTCAAATGAATTTCTTTATATTAGCAAAGATGACTCTGAAAAGAAAGAGCAACTACAATTTAAAATAGGTACACCCGCGGATTGTGAAAAGAGTTGTCTGAGCCCCTAATAAAATGATTTAAAAAATAGGTACACCTAAAAGATGATATACTTAGGAATGAATCTAAGCAGAGAGAAAAAAGATTGATTTAAAGCAAGCTACAAAACACTGCAAGAAATTAAAAGAGACCTACATAAATGGATGAATAGAGTATGATCCTGAATAGGAAGATTTAACATTGTGAAAATGTCAATACACTCTAAAGCAATCTGCTTGTGTAACGCAATCCATGTCCAGATTGCATTTCCATTCTTTAAAGAAATGGGAAAATAAGGAAGAGAGAATGGGAAAGATCATGGACTTCATATGGAAAGAAAGGGGCTAAGAAAATTCATATGGATTAGCAAACTGCTCCTAAGGAAGACAAATTAGGAGGCCTTGTATTTCATGATCTCAACTCTTACTACACAGTCACAGTTATAAGACAGCCTGGTACTGGTAGAATGATAGAAACATAGACCAGTGAAACTGAGGCTCAAGAGCTCAGAAGTTAGATCCACCTGCCTAGGACAGTTGACTTTTGACAAAGAACCAAAATACATTAAATGGGGTAGAGAGCATGTTTTCATCAAATGGTGCTGATAAAACTATTTAAAGAAAAATGAAGCCGGACCCATATCTCACACCTATACAAAAATGACTTCAAGAAGAATCAAAGGCCAAATTGCAAACTCTAAAACTATAAAAACAACAAACACATGAAGACATGCTCATTCTCATTAGTCTTTAGAGAGATCTAAATCCAAATAATGAAATGTCGTCTAACTCTAGAAGTAATAACAACATTAAAACAAACAAACAAAAATCCAGAAAACACCAAATGCTGGCAAGGGTATCAATTTCTTATACACTGTTAGTGGGATTGAGAAATGGTAAAACTGTGGAAAATGGTATAGAAACTCCTTAAAAAGTTGGAAATAGAGATATCATATGAGGCTGCAGTCTCACTATTAAGTATATATCTTAGCGAAATAATAACTTACAAAATAGGTAATTGTATTCATGTTCATAGCAGTACTATTCACAACAGCAAAAAGTTGGAGACAGTCTAAAGGCCCATTAATGGAAGAATATATAAATATTATATATATATACACACACAATGAAATACTGTGCAACATTAAAGAATGAGGATGCATCTGTGAAACTTCTCATAATATGGATGAATATGGAGGATATTATGTTGAGTGAAAAAGTCAATTACAAAAGTAGAAGCAGTGTATAAGACCATTATTATACAAATTCAAGAAAAAGTTTTCACATAAAAGGAAGATTTTTGATGATTATAATGAGTGAGAGGGAAGGAGGGTAAATTGCTAATTTAGGTAAGGAGAGGACAATATGTAATAACAGCGAGCTCAGCAAAAAATGATGAAGGCCAAGGAAGGCACTGGGAGGAGCATAAAAGTTAAAAAAGATAGATGTAAATACTATTGTATATGCAGTCTTGCAATAACAATAGTCTGTGAGTGGATTCATAAATAAATATTCAACATGAACAGGTGGCGGAAGGAAAATTGAAATAGACTCATGAATATATAAAGATCTGACAGAGATGTTTATATATACGTATTTGTATGTGCTGCAAATATATCCATGAGCATACTAGAACACACATGGGAAAAGTTATAAAACTTCTTAGCCATGACCCAAAACATTGAGAGAATAAGCAATTGGAGTAAGGGGCCCAGGACCATTGTTTCAGGGGTCACCAAGGTCAATGGCACACGTAGTCCACAAAAATCATGTTCTGTCTTCTATTTTGATGAGTAGTGACTGAGCGCTTAAGCACTTGTGAGTGACCAGCTAGGTGTAACTACTGGTCTCCCTGTATCTGGCACAAAGAAGAGAGAAGCAAATCGAAGATGCATGGAAACTCTTAGTCCCGAGGATTAATGGATTCTAATCTACCCTGAGACTAGAATTGAATGGTGTCAGCTACCATGACTGACCACATTGAAAGGGATCACATTAGAAGGTCCTGAATAGATGGGAGAAAAAAGTGGAACAAACCCCCCAAAAAAGACCAGGCTTCCAGGTCAAATAGGGACTGGTGGAATCCCCGAGACTATAAATCTCTAATCACTCTCACGCCTGGGACAGAATTTATCCCTATGGCTCAATTTTCAGCCAAACAATAGACAGGTCTATAAGATGAGCAATAACACTGAGGAGACACGTATTTGAGATCAAAAGGGCAATATTTTCCCAAGAACAATGTTCAGAAGGCCGAGAGGCCTAGGGAAAAAAGCAAGAATGGAAGTAAAGGAAGAAGTGGGAGACCCAATGTTATATATTGTGGGGATTGCAATCACATGAAACAAAATGTGTATGGATTGTTGAATGGAAAGCTGATCTGGAGTGATCTGTAAAACCATTACCAATTCAAAATAAAAAGTCTTAAAAAGATTTCCCCTCTCATTACTGGAAGCTCAAGGAAATTATTCTCATACCTTCACAGATATCCAACGAGAAACCATAAATCCAGGGACTATTGTTTGACCTATCTCAAATGAGAGACAGGCTCATGGTGCAGAGGACATATTATTTCAAATTGTTTTTTTTTAAATACCAATTTGACCAACTTGGATCAGCTAAGTTCTGGTTTCCATCCTTCATGTTATGTTCTCCAGCATCTATAAACCATGCCTGTCTCAATCCTCCTCAACTAGAAAGTTCCAATCAAGTTCAACATCCCATTGTCAAAGGCAAAGGTTCTGAGTCTGATTCGTTAGCAGTTGTAGATCTCTTGTTCCTACTTGCTCCGGCACGTTCCAGTCTTGAGAAGATTTCTGTGGGCTTTACTCAGCTAGTCACCCTGCCATCTGAGGGTTTCGGCAGCCACATCTTGTTACCATTCTCAGGTTAGGGTTTTTAATCATGAATAAGTTTCATGTATTCATTTGGTCACTAAGGAAATATTTATTGAGAAACAACTAGGTTCCAGAGAATTTGGGATTTGATAGTGAGGATATTCAGGAAGTTATTAATTTCATCTCCAATATTCTCATGGGGGTGGGACAGAAATCCTCTGGTGATGGACTGGTTGTGCACTGGGCTGTTAACAGAACGGTCCTCAGTTCAAAACCACCAGCCACTATGCTGGAGAAAGATGGGATTTTTTTACTCCCATAAAAAGTTACAGTTTCGAAAACCCACAGGTGCAGTTTGAGCCTATCCTCTCGGGTGTCTATGAGTCATTATGACTTCATGGCAGTGAGACTGGCTTTATTTTTAAAGGGGCAATGAACTTGAAGCTTCCAAGAAACCGCACACACCTCAGCTTGGGGAAGGAGAGTAGCAAATTAGAGACATGGAGAGGGGTCAGTTCATAAGATTTCGGGAGGCTGGGGTGAGGGATTTGCATTTTAGTCTTGGTTAGTGATAAATACTATTTGAAAACAGCAAGGGATGGAGAAATGAGGCCAATGAGGAGGCGAGCAGAGAGGTGGGGCGGGAGAGAGAGAGAGAAAGAGAGAGAGAGAGAGAGAGAGAGAGAGAGAGAGAGAGAGAGAGAGAGAGAGAGAGAGCGAGAGAGATTGGAGTCACTAGCTTGAATGTGATTCTGAAGGTGGAGGGGAGGAGAAAAAGAGTATACAGGGGCTTCAAAAAGTTCATGGAAAAATTCCATTGTACTTCCATTTCATATTTCTCATGAACTTTTTGAAGCCTCTTTGTATATGGTGGAAGTACAATCAGTGGGTCTTGGGATCACTTTGATGTGGGAAGAAGATCGTTTGTAGTTATATAATCGTTTGTCCATTTGAGAAGTTTAAGAGTGTAGGGGTACACTCTAGCCTGTCAATCATAGTATAGCCAATGAGGCCTCTGTGTGGGCAGGGCCTTCCCCTGAGAATTCTGGGAACTCCTGGATTTCCTCCCTGGTGGGGAGAAACACTCGCTCTCTGCTCCCTCCCTGAGAGAAGCTCTATTGACAAGACACATGGAACTCTGCTGATAGAGCCCATGCCTTGGAGCTGGAGAAGCCACGTGGAGACCCCTGCCAGCGCTAAGATGCTTACCCTGCCACTGGATCCAGACTTTCTCCCCACTGGCTTGTGATCGTCCTGCATTTGGTGTCACTGCATGTGTTTTGTGAGTCTGAAGAGGACTTTATAGATTGGTATCAGACATATGAGCTAATATCAGACTTATGGACTTGGACTGACCGGACTGGGTTGGGATGCTTTCTTAATGTACAATTACCATTTATATAAAACTCTCTGTTGTACACATGTGAGTAGCTGTGGATTTGTTTCTCTAGTCTACCCAGACTAACACAAGAGGAAGGGGGAAATAAAAAATAACTCCTCAGATTTTCAGACTTAGCCACTTGATGGATGGTTCTGCCATTACTGAGATGGAGAAGACTGGAGGAAGAACATGATTATCAACATTCCACGCTCTTTACATGTCAAGGCAGAAAAGTCATGGTAGGAGAGGACAAGGTCAAGGAAGAGCTGTGAGTTGAGGTAAGTCCATGATGGAGGTGGCAAGCTAGAAGGGATTTCCACAAGAGGAATGCGGGTCCAATTAGCAGGCCCAGGGCAAGGGAAAGGGGGTACGCAGAGATGGTTTCTAGTCTGGAGAGAAAGTTCCAGGCAGGAATGAACACAGCTCAAGTGAACAACTGACACTGGTATCTCATCCTAGTCCCCTTTCCTTTGGTACATGAATTGGGATCATTTGTATAGCTTCTTTGAATTTCATTCGAAATCCTTTGAACTTCATATCATAAACAGAGATAACATATATAGCACTATTATTTCTGATCAAGGAAATATCCTCTATCTTACCGTCTTGCCAGATATTTCTCTAACGAGCAACATTTTCATTTAAAGATTTAACTTCTCAGTATCAGGAGAATGAGTTGCATAGCCCTATCATGGCTACATTGAAGAAGTAAGGAGAAGTATGTTTCTATACCTGGAAATATGTGGGGACCCAAAGTGTTCAAGTTAGCTGTGGTTGGAACATGTGACCAAGTACCAAATGCCTTAAAAGTAATTTCAAAATAATTTTAAAAGGTTTCTTAATTTTTCATGAAGATTTTACTTCTCTTTCTCGGGATAGGTTAAGAAGGAATTACTTTACTCTAATGTTGAATTTGTAACCATGTCAAGGTGTCCTATTGCTAAAGAATCGTCAGATTACAGAATTGAAAAACGCCTTTTCAAATTATTAATGCACCTTCCTCTTCCTCTCCGTACAAGAGCAAGGGCCCCACAATAAGCTAAAAGGATTGCTCAACTTTCCTGTCCTTTGCTTATATATTTTCAGTCGTCAACCAACAGTCCTCCACTATATTGGTTAGCAGCTGAGCACTTTAACCACCGAGCAACCAGGACTCACTCCTCTTTAATCATGCCAGAGAGTGGATTTTGACTCATAGCGACTCTATCATGTTGTTCTTAAATGCCATTGAATCAGTTTCAACCCATCGCGACCCTCTGCAAAACAGAATGAAACTGCCCTGTCCTTAGCCATCCTCACAATTGTTTCTATACTTGAGCCCCTTATGGCAGCCACTGCGTAATCCATCGCCTTGAGGGTCTCCCCGCTTTTCTCTGCCCCTCCACTTTACCACATGTGAGGGACAGAGCAGATCTCCATTGAGTTTCTGAGACTAAATCTTTACAGGAGTAGAAAGCCTCATCGTTCTCCTGAGGGCTGGTAGGTTTGAACTGCTGACTAAGTGGTCCGTAGCCCAACTCGTAGCCCACCACCAGGGATTCTCCCTCTTAAAATCTCTCAAATTCACTGATTCATGGTGACCCAATAGGGGCAAGGTAGAACTACCCCTTTGGGTTTCTGAGACTAATCATCTACTGGAGTAGAAGACCTCGTCCTTCTTCCACAGGACAGAAGGTGGCTTTGAACTGTGGACTTTGCAGCTTACAGCCCAAGGCATAACCACTCTGCCACCTAGGCTCTGGCTGGGCTCCCCATAGGCTTTTCCAAGCTTCTACCCAGGAAGATGTTAATGGTTGCTTCCCCAGCTGCCTTTGCTCAAACTGCTTCCTTTGTCAGAAAATCCCCCTCCACCTTCCCCATTGTCTCACGGATCTCAGCCTCCCTGAAGTTTTCATGTGCTGCTCAAAAGCCCCCTTTGATGATTCCCTATCTCTTCCTTTGACAGTCTTCAGGATGAGGTGAAGAAGCTGGCAGAACTCTAGGCATCCAGACTCACCTCCAGCCTCAGTCCAGCCAGATGGGATCTCACCCTCCTCTGACCTCCTCTCCTGGCATGCTCTCTGCCTCTCTCACCTCGCTGACTGATCTCTCTGCACATGGCAAGGGCTCTTCATTTCTTATTTAAGGTGGTGATATGAGATTTCCTTTTACAAACCATTTGTATAAGTAAAAATGCGAGTTGATTAAAAGAAAACTAATAAGACCCAGACCCGTGTTCACAGTCTGATCTATCAGGTGCTGCAGTTTTCCTTCTCGCTTCCTTTGAAGCGTCGTCTTCTGTAGTCCGTTCCACCTCTGCACTTAGCTCAGCCAAGCCTCGCACATGGTTTACACATTCCAGACACTCGGAAGGATGTGCGCGTGTGTTGATGGATAGGTGCCTGTACTCGGGCAGGCATGCTGAGCATTTACTGTGTATGGATTATGAAATGACTCCTTGCTCAGGGATTTACCTCCACAGTGTACAGCAGGGCCATATAAATGAAATATTCTGGCCCAGCGGCCTTTTTCTTCAACTTGGGTTCTTGAGTGCTGCTGCTTTTTCCTTTCTGCTCAGCTCTCCCTGGGCCAAGGTTGCTGCTCAGTCAGCCCTCAGCACTTCACCTCAACTCAGAGCGTGCCACCTGACCAGGACTTTCACATCACAGCTTCTCTGCATCGACAGGTGACTTGTGGCTTTCCATGGCTAACACGCTTCTGCACCGAAAGCCCATCTCTGGAATTCTCTTCCTACATTCTACATTAGACCTGTCTTGATTTTACTGATATCATATTTTTTCCACCTATTGAGAGTAACTCAAAGATAAACATTAAACTTGCAGGATATTTTATTCTTCCTAGAGAGGGAAAGACAAATACAACTCTATAGCTATCTCAGCTTACTTACCTACAAGGTTTCAGGGATCCTTGTTTGAAGGATACAGAAAAGACACTTTGGCTTCGTGAGCTCATTACCTACAAAGTTGTAGTTTTGAAAGCCTCAATCCCCCTCCCCCCTGTAATTTCTTGTTATATCATAAGGGAGTTCAATTTCATGAAGACACGATCAAGGCAAAGAACAATGGAAATTATAAAACTATTTGTACCAAGTTAAGCGGGCAAATAAGGCTCATTACTTCCCTGATCCACCCTATTTAGTTATGATAGCATAATTTCAAAGATCTTCTCCAAAGTATCTAAAAGGTCTTTAGTGCTCCAGTGTTTTTCAAGGTGTGAATGATCTTCGAGTGATCTTAATGAAGCATTGTCAGATAATCTTAAGTACCATTGGCGTTTGCACCAAGGGCCATTTCCTTTTCAATTCTCCTTCCCCTCACACTTCAGCTCGCCCTTGACTGTGCTTGCTGTTCCGTCCCCATCAGGATCTTAGCTGAACCCACAGCTGTTGACTAGCCAGGAAAGGCTGTAATTTGCTGTCAAATGTCTTTGTCACCTCTATTTATTTGAGTTCGTTAATAAATAAAGAGAAAGCAAGCCTCGGGCTCAGAGCCTTCTTCTATAGGAAACAATCTAATTCCATGAACACTTTGGCCCTCCTTGTATTTATCTTGTATGGTTTACATCGACGTATGGCAAGACAAACATTTTCCATTTAAGATGAGGATGTAACACTTATTTTTAGAAAATATTAATATGAGTACATTGTGAGTTAGTGAGAGAAAACCAGTAAGATCTATTGAGAACCACAGAGGGATGCACTCAGGAATTCCTGGGTCAAAATGCAATTGAGGGTCCTCGCTCCCTGGAAAAGACAGAGGCAGGGAAAACCATGACGATGCAGATGCTTTGTTATTTCTGTGTCCATAGTCTTTCCACATCTATTTCACATTGTGAACAGCTTTTAAGTCTTTGGGGACTGCACAACGTGCCCTTTCTCATAAGTTCATTTCTTTAAAACTAGGTCAATTTTGTTGAAGCTCACAGGCTTTGTGTCTCACCTTTGTCCCTCTATTTTGAAGCTTCCAGGGATTATTTCCACCTAGTCTGTGACTTAACTCTTCCTTGTGGCAATTCACCCCTCACGGATAAATGACACAATGAACAGCTGGCCGAGGCTGCGATGTGTCCAGGCATTCTGGATTGGGGCTATCCCTGCAAGCAGTAGGCCTCACACAAACGTCTCCATCTTATTAGGCAACTTAACTTGTGCCCGGTCCAGAAAAGAGTGCACCAAACGCTTCCTTGACTTCCATCAGGATGACTGGATGCTGCTCTTGAAGGTTCTCAAGACATCCTGTAATCTCCTCCCAGGAGCAGAAGATGGACTGCTGCCATGCATGAGGAGGAATTGGCAACGTTGTCTTCAGAACCACTTCCCTCGAATTGTCATCTGAGCTTTCACTTATTCAAATCAAATGCGAGAGAAAAGGGAACAAGAAAGAGGCTAACTGGAGCCTGGAGAACATCTGGCAGGCATATTGGTCAAAGCGATCTGTTTCTCTTTTCCTCTTACAGCAAGGAAATCATCCTCAGTTCCTGGGAAAATGATTAATGATCGTACACGGAAGCCAAGGCATATGAGCTTTGACTTTACTCTTTTTTCTTCTTCTCTTACCTGTGGACAGAGCCACTCTTCCTGTGCATTTGGCTTAGGACACTCAAAATTCCAGCAGTCTCCTGGAGCCTTGTTTCTTGAAGGGCCTGTGGATTTTGCCGATTGCCCTCCTTCCTGGTTCACTGAGTAATTATTTGGCGTAGAGGATGCAACACTTTCTGATGCATGGAAACTTTGCCTTTGTCTTCTTCTTTAGTTTCTCTTTCTTTTCATTAAGGGAAGGCAAAGCAGAGCCTAGACCGGGTGAAAGGCACATTAACAAGAGGGTGGTGACCTGATTGAGCTGACTGACTCACGATTGAGGTCAGGGTCACCTTCTGCGGTTGACTTCTGACACCACCACAGTAGAGACCTGGCCTAACCCTCTCCTGCAGTGCCCAGAGCCCTTGCCACCTGCTCTCCGGTATTGGTTGTGAACCCAAGTAAAATGAAATTCTTGACCACTTCATTTTTAAAATCTGTTTATCATGCGGTTCTTTATAAGTCAAATTGTGAGAACTTTTGTTTTCTTTACATTGAAGTATAATCCATATTGAAGGCTGTAATCTTTGATCGTCAGCAGTAAGTGTATCAAGTCCTCCTCAATATCAGCAAAGTGTGTCGTCTGCATATTATTGTTTGTAAAAGAGTTTTCTTCCGGTTATGATGCTCTGTTCTCCATATAGTCTAACTTCTTCTATTATTGGCTCAGCATACAAATTGAATAAGTACGGTGAAAAGATGAAACACTGACACACATTTTTTATTTTAAAACATGCAGTATTCCCTTGTCCTGTTGGAATGACTGCTTCTTACTTTATGCACAGGTTCTGAATGGACATGGTTCTGGAATTCCCATTCTTCACAATGTTATCATAGCTTGTTATCATGTTAGTCTGGGTACACTAGAGAAACAAATTCATAGACACTTATATGTATATAATAAAGATCTTTATGTATGAGGGCAATTGAATATTGAGAAAATATCCAAGTCCAGTCCAGATCAAGTCCATAAGTCTAATACTAGCCCATATGTCTGATACCAATCTATAAAGTCCTCTTCAGACTCATGAAACACATGCAATGACACCAAATGCAAGAAGATCACTGGCCAGTGGGTGGGAAGTCTTGTGGATCTAGTGGCATTGTAAGCATCTCAGTGCTGGCAGGGGTCTCCACGTGACTTCTCCAGCTCCAGAGGTCGCAGGCTATATCAGTGTAGCACCATGTGTCTTGTCAATAGAGTATCTCTCAGGGACTAAATCTAGAGAGAGTGTGTCTCCTGCCTCCAAGGAGGAAATACAGGAATTCCCAGAATCCTTAGTGAAAGGCCATGCCCACAAGAGGCGTCATTGGCTTTGACCGGATAGACAGACTAGACTCTACCCCTTCACTCTTAATCTTCTCAAGTCCCGAATTGACACCAGATTATGAAACTCTCACAGTTATGATCCACATAATAAATTAACTTTGCATGTTCAATCAAACAGAAGTGAACATTTTTGTGGCTTGCTCTGCTTCTAGATACACGAATTTCTAGCACTTCCTTGTCAATGTATCACTACAACTCTTTTTGGGCTATCTTCAGAAAAATTTTGCTTGCATGTGATATTAATAATATGGATTGATGATTTCTTCATACTGCTGGTTACAAATATGATCTTTGAAATGGGTACAAATATGGATCTCTTCCAAGTAGGTGAAGGCCTGCTAAGGGAGGTTTGACTTGAGTCACGCTTTTACAATGGAAGTGCGTCCCCATTGGATCTCCAGGCCATTGATCACATTCATGAATCATTTGTCCTTGTCACAGACCTGAAAACTGAGGTTAGGTAAAGGAGAATGAGAACCTAGCAGCTTCTGAAAACCCATCCTATATATGCTTTCTAATTCTCGGGTTCCATTTCCCACCTTCCCCGTTCTTTTTATTCATTCTAGGTCCAATCCTCACCCCCCCCCCCACTCCCATATGGAATGCTCTCTCTCTCTTTGGCTCCATTACTATTCCCCTCAGACATTGGGTCTGTGTTTAATTTCCTTCTCCTTTTTCATAAGTATCTGTGATGTTCTTGAAGATAGAGAAAATACCTGATTATAATTATTCTCTAAAACCAAACACTAAGCCCATGGCCACCAAGTCAGTTTTGATTCATAGCAACTCTTTAGGACAACTAAAACTCTGTTTTCTCCCTCATCTGAAGCAAAATGACAGAAATCACTCCATTTGCTGACATGACTGAAAGGAATATTGGGCTCCCCTCCACAGTGCATCATTGAGGATGTAAAAAATTCCTGTATGATCCTTATGTCTCTTCCCAACCATTTGTCAAACCAATTTCCACAGAATCAATTTTGACTCCGTGGCAGTTACCTACTCTCCTGTCAACTTGAGCGAAGGGGTGGAGTCTAGCCTGTCCATCAGGTCATAGCCAATGACGCCTCTGTGTGGGTAAGGCCTTCTCCTGAGGATTCTTGGCACTCCTGCCTTCCTCCCTGGGAGAAGGACACAGTCTCTCTGCTTCACATTCCTTTGACAAGACACATGAAACTATGCTGATGGAGCCTTGGAGCTGGAGGAGGCACATGGAGAGCCGCACCGGCGCTGAGATGCTTCCACAAGACTTCACACACTGGCCTGCGATCTTCCTGATTTCAGTATCATTGCATGTGCTGTGTGAGTCTGTAGAAGGATTTATGGACTAGTAACGGACATATGGGCTAATATCAGGCTTATGGGCTAATATCGAACTTATGGATTTGATCTGGACTGGGATGGGATGTTTTCTTAATACACAGCTACTCGTGGATAAAAAACTCTCTTTGGAATGTATACCAATATGGATTTCTTCCAGTCTTTCAAATTTCTTACACAGATTAATGAATACCTCTAATGTTACATTAGTTTGTCAAAACATCTCACTTGATATTTTGTCAATTCCTGGAACTTTGTTTTTGTTATTACTATTGGTTATTGATCATGTGCTACCTTTTGAAATGGTTGAATATTGACCAATTCTTGTTCTTTCATTTTTCTTTTGATATTTCCTGTGTCATTCAATATTTTACTTATAGAATCCTTCAATAGTGCAACTCAAAGCTTGACTTTTTCTTCGGTTCTTTCAACTTGAGATAAGTTCAGCCCGTTATTCCCTTTTGGTTTTTGCACATTGTATCATACTGCTTTGTCTTCTTGGTCTCCCTTTTGCAATGTTATGTTCAGCTCCTTCATTTCATCCTTCTTTTCCAATTGCTTAGCTGTTCTACATTTAAGAGCACACAGCAGAGGCTCTTCTGGCAACCACTGTGTTCTTTCTTCCTCCGTCTCTTTTTAATGACCTCGTGTCATGCAGGATATTTGCGATGTCATCCTACAACTTCGCTGGTCGTCAGTCATGAATGTCCAACGTGTCAACTCTGTTCTTGAGACGGTCTCTAAAGTCAGGTGGAATACACTCAAGGTTGTATTTTGTCTCTCATGGACTTGATTTGATGTTCCTCAGCTTCACTTTGCTTATGAGAAATTTCTGTTCTATAGTCAAGCCCTTCTTTGTTGTGCCTTCTGATATTGAGCTTCCCTCTCATCTCTTCCACAGATGTAGCCTATTTGATTCCTGTGTAATCAATTAACGGAGTTCCCCAATTACAGTTGCCCTTTATGTTGTTCAAACACGGTACTTGCATCTAGTAAGTCATTGGTCATTTAAAATTCTATCATGCAATCTTAAGCATTGTTCCTATCACCAAGGACATATTTTCCAATGATTCCCTTTTGTTTTCAACTTTTACATTCCACTCAATGGGAATCATCAGTGCACATTGTTTGTATATTTGATCAATTTCCCATAAAAGAAGTTGGTAGAATTCTTCAATCTCTTCATCATTTGCTTAGTGGTAGTTGTATAAATTTTAATAAGTCATATATGGTCTTCATTGTAGGCCTATAAATAAATAGTAGCCTATCACAGATAGCATTATACTTCAGGATGCATCTTGAACTGTTCTTTTTGGTGATGGACACGGCACTATTTCTGTTTGATTTATCATCCCTGCCATGGTAAACCATATTATTTTCCTATTCAAAGTAGCGAATACCAGTTTATTTCCACACACTAGTGTATAGGATCTTTATATTTCCATTCTGATTATTACTGGACTTTTGAAGCTGCTAGATCTCATTGTGAGTCAGACCCCATCAGCAAATGAAGGGCCTGAAAGTTTTGCTCCGCCCATATCATCAAGGCAGAGTCTAACTGGAGAGTCAGCTGTTCTCAAGCTGTATTTGTGGACTTTCCAATTGGAGAAGCCGATCATCTTGCACTGTATCTGATGCTAGTCATAAAATGTTCAGTGACTAATCCTCAGAGTCGATTGTCCCTCCCTTCTCCCTACTCTGCCTCTCCAAAAAAACTTACTGCCGTTGAGTGAAGGTTAACTTTTAGAGAACAAGGTGGAATGGTCTCTGTGGGTTTTCAAAGAGGAAAATCTTTACAGGAATAGAAGCACTCATCTTTTTCCCACAGAGTGGCTGATGGGCTAGAATGGCTGCCTTGGGGTTACCAGCTCAATGAGTAACTCACTACGGCACCGGAGCTCAATATTAAGCCCCCAAATGAACAAATGTCTTTTTGATGTTGGGGGCTGATTGTGAAGCAGAGAATGGCAAGATCCTTAGGAGATTTGGTATTTAGTGTGTGTGTGTGTGTGTGTGTGTGTGTGGTGGGGTTAATGTGTACCTGCATATTCATATACAAAATCAACTTACTCAAAACTTAGTTCCATTCATGGCTACTAATGCATTAGCGTGGGAATATAAAGAAATGTAAGTGTGATAGAAATGATAAAGTCTACAACATTTTAGCAAGGCAATTACACCATGCACATTAAACAAACAATTCCATTACATTGAAAAAATTGAACAGATTATGTGGTAAGTCCTAGGCCACAGTCCCTCCAAGACCTTGCCATCCAGGAGAGATCTGGTGGTGACTGCTACATGCGGTCCTTGTTGCATCCTTGCTATCTGGCTCTGCATGTGTATCTACCTTGCACATCTCTTAGAGGTCCTGGTGGTACAGTGGTTAATCCTAGGTCTGCTAACAGCATGGTCAGAAGTTTAAAACCACTAGCCACCTTATGAGAGAAAGAGGGGGCTTTCTACTCCCGTAAAGAGTTGCAGTCTTGGCGATGCACGGGGTGGTGGTGGTGCAAATTTACCTGTCCTACCGAGCGATAGAAGTGGGAGTGGACCCCAGGGCAGTGAGGGAGGGGCATTGTTTATATGGTTACATGAGCCATATTACTTAAATAAAAAACACAATTCTAATGATGATAAAAGGAAACATATACTTAATAGAATAACATTTGTAAGGGAGAATAAGGTGTGAGTAGGTTAATATGGTTATATTCATCCAGTTATCCATTTCATAGTATTTGACAGTTGTTTGTTGTAAAACATTTACTGTGGAACATGGTTTAAATTCAGGAAAGGTGTGTGTCAAAGTCGTATCCTCTTTCCATACTTATTCCAGCTGTAGGCTGAGCAAATCTGTGAGGCTGGACTCTACGAGGGAGAATGTGGCACCAGGATTGCAGGAAGGCTTACGAATGACCTGCAATGTGCAGATGACACAGCCTTGCTTGCTGAAAGTGAGGAGGGCTTGAAGCACTAGCTGAAGACCAAGGATTGCAGGCTTCATCATGGATTACAACTCAGTGAAGAAAGTAAAAATCTTCACAGTCGGACCAATAGGAAACAATATAATATTCGGAGAAAAGGTTGAACTTGTCAAGCCATTTTGTCTTGCTGGGATCCAGAGTCAACAATCTTGGAGGCAGCCTTCAAGAGACTAATGATGCATTGCACTGGGAAAATCTGTTGCACAAGATCTCGTTAAAGTGTTGAAAAGCAAGGAGGATGCTCTGAAGATTAATGTGCACCTGGTCCAAGCCATAGTCTATCACCTCACATGCTTGTGAAAGTTGGACATTGAATAAGAAAGAATGAGAAGAATCAATGCATTCAAATAGTGTTTCTAGAGAACAATATTGAAATTACCATAGACTGCCAAAAGAAAATAAAAATGTGTCTTGGAAGAAGTACAGCCAGAGTGCTCCTTAAAGAAAAGGCTGGTGAGACTTTGTCTGACATTCTTTAGACATTGTCAGGAAAGAGCAGTCTCTGGAGAAGGCCATCATGCTCCGTAAAGTAGAGGAGCCATGAACGAGAAAAAGGCCCTTGGCAAGATGGAGTAACCCAATGGCTGCAAGGATGGGCTCAAAGGTAGGAGCAGTTGTGAGGATGGTGCACAGCGGTGCGGTGCTTTGTTTAATTGTGCATCGGCAGGGTGCAGGGTAGCAATGATGAAACATAACTTTCCTCTAGTTCTTAAATACTTCCTCCCCGCCCCCCACTATCATGATCCCAATTCTACCTTACAAATCTGGCTAGACCAGAGGATGTACACTGGTACAGATAGCAACTGTCAAAACACAGGGAATCCAGGACAGATGACTCCTCCAGAATCAGTGATGAGACTGGTGATACCTGGAGGGTGGAGAGAATGTGGGGTAGAAAGGAGGAACTGATTACAGGAATCTACATATAGCCTCCTCCCTGGGGGAGCGAACAGCAGAGAAGAGGGCAGGGGGAGACGTCAGACAGTGTAATATATGACAAAATAATAATATATGAATGATGAAGGGTTCATAGGGTGGGAGGGAATGGGGAGGGAGGGGAAAATGAGTAGCAGATATTAAGGGCTCAAGCAGAAGGCAACTGTTTTGAGAATGATGATGGCAACAAATGTACATATATTCTTGGCACAATGGATGTATGTATGGATTGTGATAAGAATTGTCAGAGTCCCCAATAAAATGATTAAAAATAGACAAAAAAATTGTGCATCGGGTTGCTATGAGCTGGAACTGACTCGATGGCACTTAACAACAATGTCAGCTCAAAATCCACTCATGAAAGCATTACCCTATCTCCAACAATCATTTTTGTATAATTAGTGCCCAGTCACTGTAGTTTTTTTTTCTGTACAGGCCAATAATCCATGTAAGTTTGTCTAAAAAGATGTCCTATATATGCATACTTTCCTTTTTAAAACAGGATTTGAAATTCACTATAGGTAAATTAATGATACTATCAATAAAGTTACCATATTCTCTATGAGAATGGTTTATACTGTACCCCAATAAAAGGCTAATGTTGCCTTTAAAGTAGAACAGAGCCATACATTCTTCTACTTTGAAGGATTTATTTTATGCAAGGGATAAGTGTGTAAATTAAAATTCAGCTACACTAAATGCCATGTGATACCCTAGATTGGATCTAGAAACAAACAATAAGCAAAAACTTGCTGGAAAAGCTAATATAAATGATGTCTGTAGTTCAGTTGGGCTGCTAACAGCAGTGTTAGCAGCTCAAAACCACCATCCAGTTGGCAGAAGAAAGGTGAGACTTTACTCCTATACAGAGTTACAGTGTTGGAAACCCACAAGGGGCATTCTATCCCACTTTATAATGTCACTCTGAGATGGACTCAACTTGATAGCAATGAGTCTGGAATGCTGACTTCTAAGGTATTATAATGGTATTGTAAACACTAACATTAGGGGAAAATGGATGAGGTATCTACACAAACGCTGTATTATTATTGCAGCCCTTCCGTCCAGCTACAATCATTACAAACTCAAGTGTTTATCGAGACCATTCAGCTATGAATGTTTTCATTGCATCACTAAACGAAAAAAACAAAAGGTTGGGAACAACCTCAAAATTCAACTGTTAAGAATTGCTTAAATGATTTCGAAGTCTCACAGAAGTAAACACTAGGTTATCATTTAACGTTGTATTTGTTATCAAGCAAAGATGTTCCCATAAATGTAAAAAAGTATAAAATATTTTATTATGATGTAGTTTCATCAAAATGTCAAGAGAGGTTAGCACTAAGTCAATAAGATTAAAGGAGATTTCAATTCTATCTATCTATCTATCTATCTATCTATCTATCTATCTATCTATCTATCTATCTAATCTTAGTGTGGATGGGTTTTCCAGTTTCTCAGCATGGTGCCTATAATTGTTTTTGAAATAAGAAATGTAAAAGTTACTTTTTTTATTCACAAAAGTAAAATGGGTAAATACCTGGCATGACAGTGACTGGTGAGTGCACTCCTACCACAGACTTGAAGCCGAGGGACATCAGGCTGCCCTCCAAGATTAGACTCTCTTCTCAGTATAGAACGGAGTCCCATGGAGCCTGGCACAGGCTCTTTAAAGAACCAGAATGACTCAGAGGCCAGACTTAGTCCTATCTACAACCACACTTGACATCTAAAAAGCCAACTGAGGATGTACAGGTTAGAAAAGAAAAGGATGTGGTTAAAATAAAATGCTTTGAGAATGATTGGGGCGGGGAATGTATGGATGTGCTTTATACAATTGATGTATGTATAGGTATGGATTGTGATAAGAGGTGTATGAGTCCCTAATAAAATGTAAAAAAAGAAAAGGGGAAAAAAAAAAGAAAGAAAGAAAAGAAAATGATTAGGGCAAAGAATGTACAGATGTGCTTTATACAATTGATGTATGTATATGTATGGACTGTGATAAGAGTTGTATGAGCCCCTAATAAAATGTTTAAAACAAACAAAAAATAAACTAAAAAAAAAATGTCAAGATGGTGTCCGTGTCTGGCACCACGGGCTCAGGAAGCATGCCACCTGATGGCCTGGCCTCAGTATCGCTTGCTCTCTGACAGGTCTCTTCCCCGTTGCAAAGAAGCGTCATCATATTAACCTGGTCTAATCCAATTTAGCATTTAGATCACCTGGCTAGTTTCTGTGAGTTTAATCCAAGTATGCAGAAGAACCTCCTGATGACTTGGCTCTGCTGTAGCCTGTCTACAGCTGGTCAGGCTGACATGAGCCTCAATTCACTTTACAATGAGTTTCCTCATTGTGAATTAGCAGATTTGGCAGTTAATTTGATGAACATCTCTGGGAACATTGTTAAGGTGAGTCAGACCACTCTAGGTACAGTTAAATCTGCAGCTCTGACAGGAGGAACTTATGAACCTGTGAGGGGAAGAGCCAAAATGTGGATCTTGTGAAGTGTTTCAGATAATGGTTTCCTCTGGGCCTTGTTAGGCATCCCATTGATGCGATTAAGTAGCATTACCCTTGATATGCCGTGGTTATCATGTATCTTTTGCTGTACCACTTGTACAGATCTGGCACTGAGAATATCAGACTAGTCCTTGTGGGTGGGGCAAGTGGTTTGAGTGCTATAGGAATTGGCCAAAGAATTGAGAGAGACATGGGAACCTGTCAAAGTTCTATTGTGGGCTGAGTAGGTCCCAAGTATTGGCAGGAGCTTGTTGGAGACTACTTATATCCACTGTTCATCAAGGCTCTGTTATGGTGAGAGAATCATTACACGTGGAGTCAGCAGGTTATCGCTCCATGGCTTTGGCCTAATTATCTGGATCAATTACCTTGGCCCTACCAACTATTTAGGATCTCAACCACAAAATTAAGGATGGCAGTACCTCCCATACAATATTGTTATATGTTTAGTTAATATAGGAAAATATGCTGTAAACTTGAAACTTTACAAGTTCTTTATTGTATTCATGAACTATCATTCATAGATATATTGCATGTATGATTTTTTGAAATGGAAACAAATGGAAATCTTTTATATCCTAGAAAATGGAGGTCATCCTTTTCTTCAGACATCATCTACTGCCTTCCAACTCCTACTGCATTTATATTATCCTTTTTTTTGCATTGTATTTAACCTAATTTCATTGCTTTAATTTCCACTCATCCTATAGAACAGAGTACTACTATCCTTGTGGGTTTCTGAGGCTGCAAACTTATAGAGACTTATCTTTCTTCCACTGAGAACCTATTGAATTAGAACTGCTGACTTTGGAGTTAGCAGTGGAACCCTTTACACACTCTGCCACGAAGGATCTTTTAGAAAATATTATCAGTGATTTTGTTAGACAGGGTTCTCTAGAGGAACAAAACCAGAACACTAATAATTATATATACATATATATGTATACAGGTAGATAGATATATAACATAATAAATAAATAGTTAATTAAATTATAAAGCAGTACTAATCGCTCAGTGCAACTCATTCCTGTGAGACAGCTGGGAGACACTGACAGTCTTTCAAGTCTTGAGGGCCGCTGGGTCATCCTCTGTAGAGCAATTCAGGCAATCCAGGCACAGGCAGCAAACAGCAAGGCAGGTCACCAACTGTCAGCCAAATGACAGGGTTTGATAGTCCCCAGCTCAAGAGATGTAAATTCCAATGGTGTGGTGAAGCAGGTCCTGAAGGAACTTCAAATTACAGCGACACAGGCCACAGGTTAGGTGTCCCACAGGTAGTGTAGCTTGCAAATGGAGGCACAGAACAAGCAAGGCAGCCGCACACTGGTCTGATGATCAAAGAGCAAGAGACAAGAAAGGCGAGGCTCACCGAGCCATTCATCTCTCCGCCCTTCAGTTAATCGCACATGTGTTTATTGGCCAGGTTAGCACAATAAACTACTTACCTCAGTGATGAATTATTGTAGTTAGTTGCTATTGGGTTGAGTTGATTCTGACTCATGGCAACCCGATGTGTGTAAAGTAGAATTGATTGCTCCATTGTGTTTTCAGCTGTGGCCCTTTGGAAACTAATCACCAGGCTTGACTTCTGAAGTGTCTCTGGAGGGATTTGAACCTTCAACTTTAGAGCACTTAATTGTTTGAACCACTCAGGGACTCCTATCTTAATGTGTATAAGGCGTAAACAAAAGTTTGTATGGTTGACTGAATTGGATTGGATTTTGCAATCAATAATTATATAAGTTAAACAAAAATACTTTAAACAAACAAGATTTCAGAATTCATCATATAGCCTGACTTGTTAAGAAAAGAATTTCTATTCTTTTCTGCTGAACTAAATGATGTTTTTAAAACAAGATAATCATAAGAAATGAAATAACGGAAATGAAAATCCATTTCAATAAGATTCTGAATAACTAAACATATTACAGAAAAAGCAAAGCAAGAGTTTTCCTAGAAAAGCTCTCTCAAGAATGAAGTGTGAAGCTATTTTCCTTCTTGCTTCTCTTTTTTAAAAACAAGCCTTCAAATGCAAAGCACTTGGCACATGTATAGGATTGTTGAGAGTCGTTTTGTTTTCTGAAGGTGTCAGGGTCAGTGAATAGCATAGACTTTGAGCTTGACTTGAGTGAATGCTGGCTTCATCTAAGATTTCTTATTTGTTAAGATGAGTGT
Source organism: Tenrec ecaudatus (assembly GCF_050624435.1). Lineage (NCBI taxonomy): Eukaryota > Metazoa > Chordata > Mammalia > Afrosoricida > Tenrecidae > Tenrec > Tenrec ecaudatus. Next base: position 45,887,902 of record NC_134539.1, on the reverse strand, counting down.
GTCACAGTTAAGTTTTCTGTGCCAACGTGGCTCCTGTAGGAGCATGTAGGTGTAGTTTAGCCTGTCAATCAGGTCGCAGCTTGATTGCAGGATGACCAAGCCGTCTTCTCCCTGGTGTTCCAACCAGCTGCCCGAGCGAGTCCTTTGCCTCAACTGTGTGCTGTGTGCTGTGCCACCTGTGGTCCTGGGCACGCATTGCTAGAGCCTGTGGCTCCATCAAGACCTGCTTTGCTATGCTCCCGCCCTGCTGGCTTCCTGCTTTTGCCCCTCGACCCTGCCTTGTCTGCTGAGGGCAGATTACATTGTCTTCTTCCTTGACTTTGGCCCGGCATCTTGCTGTGAGTTGAAGGACCTTTGGTTATATTAACTATACCACAAAAATCAGTTGAACTGAGCCCTCTGTCCTTCTTGCTATTTAAACCTATCCATGTGTAATATGATTGGATATATAATCATACGTGTCCTGGTTTTTTTCTGTCTAACACAGTGTATAAGGAAATTTGACCTGCAGATTTCTTTTTCCTTTTGATGTGTATGTGTTGAGCTGTTATTGTGAATGGGTAAAGGTTTATAGAGCAGGTCATTGGGTTTGTGTTCAAGAATTCATACACACTTTGCTTCACCCATTACAGTGCCCTCCATGTAACCTCATTTAACTCACTTCCTATCCCTGGTATCCTTTGTAGCCCTTCTTCTTCCCTAAGCTTTGTGAATTTTACCCTTAGGTCAGTGACGCTCTTGTGATCTCAAATTAGTGATTAGTCTCGGGTGTACCTCATCAGTGTTTATTGTTGTTTGGCTTTAAATTAAATCCATCCGTCTCTATCCAACCAGAAACCCATTTATTTTTACAACTGTGAATTTTGCTCCACATTTTTTCTACCAGTCATTCAGGACCTTTTATTGACTGTTATCCCTGACAGAGTAGTGTGTAGTGCTAGTCGGGAACCATCTAGTTCTCCTGGTCTCCGAGTTGTGGAGACTGATGTTCCTGTGGTCCATTATTTCATTGGATTAATTATTTCTGTGCGTTTTGTTTTTGATACCCTCTCTCTATATATCTATATCTATATACACAGATCCTAAGAGGAGAATATTATTATAGCCATAGTAGACGGAAGACATTTTGGCTCTCAGAGTTTAACTAATTATTTCAAGAGTATGCATTGAAGAAGAGTCAAGATTGGAAACCCGATCTCTTATTTCAGAAGTCCTTATTAAACAATCATTCAGTATTTTCTCCATGATGTTGTTAGTTGCTCTTAAGTTTTCTCCATGTGAGTAGAGCAAAGCTGCTGCACAGGGTCATTGAGCTATATTTCTAGGCTCATATTCCGAGGCAACTCTGGGTGGTTTCAAGTATGTGTGCTCCCCAGGAGTTCCTCCAGTGGAAGCTACTTGTAGATGACCATTTACACGCAAATATTAATAATCAAGTTTATCATCTATCATGTGAAATGTGTATATGATGGGGATTTTTGCTCCATCATATTTTCATTATTTTTATGAATTTCCATATTAGAAACATCTTCGTAGATGTTATGATAGCTAGTAAATCTCTCTGTAGAGGTTTGGTTGTCTAGAAGAGTAGGGAGAGTGGAGAAACTCTCCCTTTCTTTCCTCACGATGCCCCCGCACCATGCGCACATACCCCGACTTTAAAATTCCGAGTGAGCATCAGGTAAGCACCTAGCTGAGTAGGCCACGTTCCAGAAGCTCCTAGCTCAACGTAGAGACTGTGCTGGATGCTTCCTTCCTAGAAAACAGCCATTGTATTCAATGTCAGTTTTTGTATCAGTAGCTGGCAGCTTTTTAACAGGCTAAAATGATGATTGATGCTGTGATTAGCTGGCGTCCGGTAAGGCTCTCCCCCATTCTCGCCGAGGCTGGCAAGGACAAGCATCTAGCATTTGTCTTACAAATTCCCTGGGGCAGAGCCAGAGTAAACGTGGACTGGATGCTCCATGTAAGGCCAACTCATTAGAATTTTAACCAATTTGCTAGCATAATCTCAATTAGCACAGCTCATTAGACTCTAATTGGACTTTAAGCCTGTTCTTTAACCTGCTAGCCTCGGCGGGGTTCCCTGTTACAGGTTGTCAGGGGCGGATGTCTACTTGGATGCATCTGTGTGGATGTGCCAAAGAGTTAATTTTCCCACGGTAGGGTAGAGTAATCCAAATAAAACAAATGAGGAATCAGACACTCTTGAAAAAAGCACTATATGTTTATAAAAGGCAGCAAGATCCTGGCTTTGCAAAAAAAATTGAATTCTTTTTATTTCTCACTGGTCACAGCCAAAAGATGCTGCCGATGTAATCTGTGCTACAGACTGGACAATGGAAGTGCTTTGGAGCAGAGCCACGGCTCCCTTGTTCCAGCCGAGCCTGAGGTCACCGTGGGATGACTTACTGGGTGCTAAGCCAAAACTGCGTTCTGGCTTTAGGCCTAGCCAGTACCTATCTTGTGCCTGCAGCAGTATCCCGGGCACTTCTCTCAGAAAGGACCTCTGCTCTTCCAGTTAACTCTTTGTTGTGGCCCGGTGCCTCCCTCTCATTATCCTTGAAGTTAGGAAATCTTTGACATATGTTGCTGTTGGTTGTGAAATCCATCACTTCAAGACACCCACTGTACTTTTATGTGCTTGATTCCCAGAAGTTTGTTCAACTTGGAAGAGACCTCAGGACTCCCACCGAGCAGCACTCCTGTGCGGCAACGTGGACAAGTGCCCATTTCCTCCATTAGTAATCAGGGATCTTCCTGTATTCCTAAATAGTCCCTTTACTCATCCACGCCTTCTGATGTCTAGAACTACGCAAGACACGAATCCCACGGCACCGGGTTCCAGATGGGCCCCTGACTTCCTTGCGTTTGCTCCTCGGCAGGTGAAGCGCTCCCCCCTCCAGGTGAAGCCACTTTGAGACGTTTCTCACACTCTCCTCCCACCTTCTTTTCCTTTGTTACTCTCTGTCTCTCACGCTTAAGGCATGGGGCTTCATGCAAAGAGCGTTCCACATTCGGCTCCATATTAGTTTCCCAGAGTTGATATAAGAAAGTGGCTTTGAACAACTGAAATACCTCGTCTCACAATTTTGGAGGCCCGTCGTCTGAACTCAGAGCATTGGCAGGGCGGAGTTCTGAATGTTCTATGGGGAAAAAGTTTCAGGTCTCTGTTTCTGCGAGTGCCATGGTCTCTTCTCTCCTCTAGGAAGGAGACCCTTCCACAGACAACTCTATTCTGACTCTTGCGTTTCCTGAGAACTAGTAGAAGAAGGATTTGCTTGGAAAACACTGAGTCTTCCATCTAAAATGAAGGAACTGAACTAATGACGTCAAAGATCTTATCATGGGCTTCCCTTCTGGCCACAATTCTTTTTTTTTTTTAACATTTTATTAAGGGCTCTTACAACTCTTATCACAATCCATACATATACATACATCAATTGTATAAAGCACATCTGTACATTCTTTGTTCTAATCATTTTCAAAGCATTTGTTCTCCACTTAAGCCCTTTGCATTAAGTCCTATTTTCCCCCTCCCTCCCCGCTTCCCCCTCCCTCGTGAGCCCTTGATAATTTATAAATTATTATTTTGTCATATCTTGCCCTATCCAGCGTCTCCCTTCACCCCCTTTTCTGTTGTCTGTCCCCCAGGGAGGAGGTCACATGTAGATCCTTGTAATCAGTTCCCCCTTTCCAACCCACTCACCCTCTACCCTCCCAATATCACCCCTCACACCTCTGGTCCTGAAGGTATCATCCACCCTGGATTCCCTGTGCCTCCAGCTCCTATCTGCACCAGTGTACAACCTCTGCTCTATCCAGATTTGCAAGGTAGAATTCATATCATGGTAGTGGGGGGGCGGGGGCGGAGGAAGCTGTATTCTTCATCAGTGCTGCGCCGCACCCTGACTGACTCATCTCCTCCCCTGGACCTCTCTGGGAGGGGTTCTCTATTGGCTGACAAATGGGCTTTTGGTCTACACTCTGCACTTCCCCCTTCATTCACTGGTCACCATTCTCAACAGGGTTTGTTGACGGCTATATCTACCTTTCCTGCGCATTCAGATATAGAAAACTCTCCAGTATATTTACAATAGAAATGAAGTGCATCGCTATGCCAACAGGATTGGGGGAGGGATTAAACAGTTAGGATCCGCTAGACTGTTGGCAGGATTCTGTGTGGAGTGTCCATGGCAGTGAGTTTGCAGTTGGGTCTGGGAGTCCTGATAGTGGAATGGGCTCCCAAAATGCGCTGCTCACTACAAGGCCAGCAACTTGAACCCACGAGGTGTTGCCCGTGGGGAAGACGAGGTCATCAGCATCTGTAAAGACATAGAGGCTGAGACACGTAAAGGATAGTTCTACTGAGTCTCATAGATGCTCGGAAAACCAGCATTCACTCTCACAGTGGATCTTTTTTTTTTGGTGCAAGATGAAAATGTAAGGTCCTGTGTTCAAAAAAGCTAACATATCAGAATGGTGACCACAAACCTCAAGGCAAAAGCAGGGCCTCTGAGAAGGACCCATGGGAATTGCACAGGCCACGCCTCCAAGAGGCTGGTTCTGCTCTGAAGACAATGACGTCTCTTCGGTTACATGCTGACCTGTTTCTCCCGGCCCACCTTGCTTCCTGCTGGATCCTTAAGTTAAAACAGAGGAGTAAATGATATCCTTGAAAAATTAGGATGGGAATCCCCAGGGAAGCCTGTTCAGTCTCTGATAAGAACTATGGGAAAAGAGTTGGAGAATGAGCTTCTTTTTGCTTTCTTTCCACCCGCCCCCAATACCTTCTCCAAAGCCCTCTTTACTCCCCCAAATCTCTCATAGCAACAGAAAACAGGTCAAATTGAGAATTCCCCTAGTTGGAGATTTTAGTGTGAAAAGAATGCTAAACACCCAGCAAAGATTAGCCTGTTGAAAACCCTCCTTGGATCTCTGCACTCTTGTCATCATTCTCCTGCACGTGTCACTTTCTCTCCTGCTTGCTCACGGCCCCTGCCCTTTCCCTCCAGCCCCAGCCACTCTCCTCTGTGACATCACCAGAATGGCCCATGAGCTCCCCGCCTCAGTCCCCCTTGGATCAGGCTCCAACCTGTGCTGGACATGCTCCCATTTCAGTGCTCTTCCCGTTTCTGGAATGTGTTCTGCCTCTTTCACCACAGGGCTTCGGCCTTGAATATTTCTCCCCAACATTCTTCCCACGTACAGTCTTTGCTGACAACCACACCAGGGCTCCCGCGTGGTATGACATCACTCACCACTCTCAGTCCTGCGGATGCTTCAGTGTTATGTGCTTCATGTTTATACCCCTTGCTTAGTGAAAAGCAAATGGCTAGAATTTACTGAACATTTACTATCTGCCGGGGGTTTTACATATGCTATTCATTCTTTATAATAACCATAGGAGGCAGATGTTATTATTATTCTTGTTTCACAGATGTGGACACTGAAGCATAGAGAGGGTAAGCCATTCAAAGTCTCCTGTCTCATAGGTGATAGAGTTGGCAATATAGCTAGCTCCTTGGTTCCCGAGTTTTGTATCCCTGTCTGGTCTGCCGTGTTGGGATTTGATCAGGACGATGTCCTTGGCACTTCACTCCTGGCACATAACAGGGCCTCAAGAAATGAACTTTGAATCATGGAAATTCAATTACTTTTCTTAATGCTAGAGATTTTTTTCTGCTCCTGGTGGCAGAGGTAAAGTATAGGGATCAATGTGCAAATGATACCATTGGTGGTTAGAACCTGCCTTCGGGACATCTGGCCCTGTTCCGGTGGTCACAGGAGAGAGTAGGAGAATTGGGCTGACAATTGGACTGTGATTTCTGGATCTTTTGCTGTGGCATCATTGCTCGGTTTTTAGTGATTGTGCCCTCATCCCTGCTCTACCTTGGTGCCAGTGGCAAAGCACACTGCAACACCTCTGGTAAAATCTGGCCCCAATACCATGGACAGGAGTGCCCAGCATAGAATCCAGGGAGCATGCTCTTTCTGAGATTCAGTTAAGGGGAGACTTCCTTCTAAGCTTGTCCTGAGTCTTGACTTCATTGACTATGGAAGCTGATGCAGAAGTAATTGTCCTATTCAATTAGCATTTCATTATAGGGGAAGGAAAACCTCCGTGTTGTTTAATTTGTTAATATCCAAAGCAGAGACTAGGAAGAATGGAGCAGATAAAGGAAGCTCTTCGGGAAACATATCGTAGGATTTGTGGTTTCCTGCAGAGGGTGGCACAGTGATCACACATTGGGCTGGCATCAAAAGGACAGTGGTTCAAAACCACCAACTGCTTTGCAGGAGAAATACCAGGCTTTCTTTTCACGGAAGGCCTTACAGTCTCTGAAGCTCCCCGGGGACAGTTCTACTGTGTCCCATAGCATTGTTGTGAGTCAGAATTGATTTGATCACAGTGAATTATTTTAGTTTGCAGAGGTTAATAACAAGGGGTTCTGATAACATCCCATTTGGTTCCATTTAATTATGCAAACAAAAAAGATTCTGGGTGAGGTTTGTCGTAGTTACCCTGAATACAGAAAGGTTTAAGATAAAGTTACTGCCTGGAAGGGACTGTGATGCCAGGATGGCTCTGCTGAGTTCATCCAAGTAGCTGTTCAAGTGGAAGACGATCCCCCAAAGAGATCCCATTAGAGTGTGCCCAGGATCTGAAAAATGACAAGAAAAGAGTCCAGAGAGGGCGATGCCAGGGCCTAAATTGTGGGCCAGGAAGGGACTGTAGGCAGACCTAGTCGTATGCCAGGTGACTAAAGCACATGGGGGTGCTAGAGGGGCCTCTCCATATTCTCTTCTTTCTTGTCTTCAACAACCTGCAGTTAAATTGAGCCATCCCGTAAGTAGGCGGAAGGTAGAGAAGCAGAGAGCCGCTGGTCCTATGACTCCTCCTTCCAGAGACCTGTCCTGCTTTCTGAGATTAAATCCACAAATGCTTATTTCACACAAATCCTGCCCAGACTATTCTACCTATTCATCAACCAATCTATATCTCTATACTAACTATAACATTTACTAAATTCCTATGATTTTAAGCCCTTTATTAGATATTAAGAAGTGATATTAACCTAAATGAGGCAAATCATGTTTGGATATGCCAAGTCTAAGCTTATTATAGATGATCGGACTAAGGCTTTCACAAGTGATTTTCCCAAAGTCATGCAGACAGTGAGTGGTTGATCCTGGAATCAAATTCTGGAAGAAGTCTGAGCCCCAGTTTCCTTGTTTATTCTGTGAGGAGACTACATCATAGCACAGATGAGAATTACACAAAGACAGATAAGTGACTCCCCAGCACAGGACATTGCACCAAGCTACTCTCATTTTCATTGCTTTTCCCAGTGGCTGGCAGCACCGAGAAGGGAACGGAGAATGGAACCAAAGGCCATTTAAGCTCCTTGCCCTGTTCCCTGGTCTTTCCTCAAGCCCACACCACTTCCTTGCAAAATGATGCAGCATATTTTGGTTTGACCTCAGTAGAAACACTGGAGGCAGATGAGTGACATTAAAGTGATACTGGAAAGAGTGATTAATGAAGTAGATGCCTAGACTGAAGTCCGTGCCAACCCTGCATTCCTCAGGATTCACTGAGGATCCAGCCCAATCCCGGTAAACCACCATGTAAGGCTGCCTGACGTGAGCTCTGGATGGCCCGACTTTGCGTGACAACAGTTTTAATTTGGTGTGTTGTGTTCCTTTAGAGCAATGGTCCCAGCCAACAAGGTTTGGAGATGGCCAGACTTTGGTTGGAGCCTCAATTTTTAAAAATCATTTTATTGGGGGATCCTACGACTCTTACCACAATCCATACATACATCCATTGCGTCAAGCACATTTGCACATTTGTTGCCATCATCATTCTCAAAACATCTGCTTTCCACTTGAGCCCTTGGCATCAGCTTCTCATATTTTTCTCCTCCCTCTCTGTTCCCCCCTCCCTCCTGAAACCTTGATAATTTATAAGTCATTATTATTTTGTCACATCTTACACTGTCCAATGTCTCTCTCACCTCAATTTTCATGTTTATGTTCTGTGATCACCCTCTTGTTACTTGACACCCTGACTTTCAATTCCCTCACTGTAAAATGGGAAGAATAATTTCCAGTCATAGGTTGTTACAAAATACATGAAAATAAAAAATTAAATGGAAATAATAGAAAGCATACAAAGAAAGATAGCATTTAAGAAAGGTTCAAATCTTTTGTAAGAAGGTTATTGGTGAGCCTTGGATAACAGCCCAGGTGCTAAATATAATTGTTGTTAGTACTTCTGCAGAGGAATCTGCTAGCTCTCTCTCTGTGATATTACGTTAGAGGGGTGTGTAAGAAGGCAGAGGGAAGCCCACATTACATTCTAACCATCCTTTCTACAAAACAAACCTACTGTGTGCAGCCCTGTACTTACACTGAGATGAATCAGAACGCAGTTACTTCTTTCAGAAAGGCCTTGGAAAGAGTCTATGCATTCTTCCCTAAACTAGTTTGGGAATGTCTAATTTAAAACAGCAACAATAAAACCATTATTAGAGTGCCGCTGGCCATTTAAGAGTTATCTTCTATGTTATCAGTCTGTTTTGTTCCTGAACAATCAGAAAAACATATTTAAATAAAAAACTGAAAAGTAATTAACTATTCAAAGTGGTGGGGTTTGTTTTGTTTTTTTTTTGCTTTAATTTTCCAGGAGTGTTTAGATTGGTTTTATGGGCTGGTTAAGACCCAGTCATTTCCAATTGAGAGCAGCTCTGTATACCACAGCACAAAACCCTGAAACACGGCCTGTCCTGGGCCATCACTGTCGCTGGTGGGTTTGAACTGGCTGTGTTGGCTCATCTTGCTGAGGATCTCTCGGCGTTCCCAAGCACGATGTCCGTGTCTTTCAATAGGGATTGGTGTATATCCTCTAACACGTCCAAACAGTGTGAGGTGCAGGCTCAAGAGCTCGCCAGTGCTCTCCCAAGACACGTTTGGTCTTCCTTCCGGCAGTCCGCTGTGTATTCAGGCATCTTCACCAATGCCATAACACACGTAGAGCACAGACTTAGGTTATGTGTTCCCTGTCCTCTCCTGATTCTTTTTTACATTCCATTTTTCATGTCCATGGTGATACTTTTTATCTTAACTCCACTATTGTTTGTTCTATTTTTCTCATCTGTTTTTTACTTTAAGATTATGCATTTTTGAAGCCAAAGTAGCCAATTTATTTGGTCAATGACCCAAATCACTGTTCATTTAATTATAGGAAAAAAATCCCAAACCACAAAACAAAAGAGGATAAAAAACCCACTACCACCACCAACCACAACCATCAAATCCCATATCCAGACCTTGTCTTCGGCACCACGGAGAAAACTTCAAAGGCTGCCTGTGTTGTTAAGTTTTTATTGGCAGTGTGGGTAGAACTACTTTTTGCATTCATAATATCAGCTAAATGAATCCCTCCACCTATTTATGCCTCTCTACTGTGCACAACTGTGTCCTTTTGTGCTATTTTTCTATTTTGGGGTTGCTGGCTCTTTCAGATAACGAAGCACCAATTTCTACTCAGCTTCATTTCTTGTACTCCAGTCATGGAATAAGTCTTTGGCTCCATTTTGTCTTGTGTAAATTGGGGAACTAGTTACTACGGGGACACAATTAAATTAGAGCTAACTAATAGGGGCAGCACAATATACATGTACAAATGACCATTATGCCTATAGAAATTTTAGTGCCAAACCTTTTTTTCCCCAAAGATGTGATATTTTATTTAAGGAGTGCATGGTATCATTTGGGACTGAAAAAATCTCCTCAGTATCAACGTTTCATTAGTTTGACAGGTCCTAATTTTTCTTGGATGATAAATTATATCTGAGAAATATATAAACAGTTAATGCTTTCTTAACAGAATGTAAAACTATGGATTCTATTGTTTGGCATTCAACATCCTTATTTATGAATCAATTTGAAATTACCTCCTTTATCCATGTGAGTTTAGAATCGAATCTTTCAAAATAGAAGATGTGGGCCATCAGCTGCTAGCTCTGTTGATCTGGAGAAAGAGTTTAGAATAATATCACTTTACCTTGATTCAATGCATCGCAATTCACCACATCTATTTGGATGAAGGATAGCTAGAATGCTCCTTAGGATCAAGACTGGTGATACTCTGTCTCACATACTTTGGACAAGTTATCTGCGGGACCAGACCCTGTTGTTTACCATAGTTGGTAAAGTAGAGGGTCAGTAAAAAAAAAAAAAAAAGATGCTGAACAAGGTGAATGAACCCAGGGATTGCAACAATGCGCTCGCTCAACTCTAGCACCGGTAGTGTCGATGGCACAGAGCTGGGCAGCGTGTGGAGCTGTGTTAGAGTTGCTGCGAGTCGGAACAGAGTGGACGGCCACTAACCACAGACACGCAGCAAACACCGAGGAGAGTTGAGGGAACGGCACCAGCAGGGCCTCGAGAGTCACAAGCGGAGCTTGGAGTCTGTGTTTATAAACATTGGCTTGCTCAGAACTTTTGGTACTAGAATCATGAGGAAATCATACGTTAGTCTTTGGGTTCTACGACTTTATGGTTTCTAATATGCCTTACACAACTCCTGTTTTACCTTAACCATCATCTGAGATAGGCCGTCACTATTTTCTCTCTTTCATCGGTGAAAATGTTGAGGTTAAATAAGGTTGAGGACTGCTTTAGGGGGAGACCCCAACTAGTTTGTGGCAGTTGCCAAAACTTGCCCAAGTCTAAAGTCTCTGCTGTGGTGGCTGCTGCTGTTTTTAAGCCCTTTCTTATACGAACCACCCTGTGTCCATCTCGAGAAAGACAAAATAATCCTCAGAGAAATTATGGTCTTATTTTTGTGTTTTAATCTGGCACAAATAGCACGTTTCTCTTTGCCAAGTACACGGCTACCTTTCTGTCTGTTCTCATGACATACTAGAGCTTTGAACTTCAGGGAATAAAGGAATGGTCTCAATTCAAGGTATTATTTTACTGCTACTACTATTAGCCAAGACAAATGAAAAGTGGAGAATAGAGCATCCCTTGTCTCCATAGAACCCTTTAATTAAGGAACTTGGTTATTTTCATTCCCTGTAGCGATGGAATGATTAATGCCACACAGCACAACACGCTCAGAATATAAGACATCTTGACTGAGAGCAAGTGACAAATTCATGGCTTAAAAGAAGAATGAACAGTGGTCACAATAGGGAAAGTATTATTCTAGATTTTACAAATCATAGAGACGCTTTTTTAAAAATTTACAGTCCAGGGATTATTATCTAGTGGATCTAATTTTGAGTGCATTCATTTTGTAGGTAGAAAACGAAAACAATTCTAGTCTCAAAGCAAAGAGAAGATCCAGAAAGCCTGATCAATAGCTGACAAATACTTTAGCATACAGTATATCTGATAGTTTCACAAAGTGGAACGGCACGATTCTCCATGCAATGCAGATTAGGCAGAATTGAAATGTCGGGGTTTTCGGTGCTGTCGAGCCAGGTTCAGCTCGGCATGGCCCGATGTGCAGCTGAAGGAAGCACCGCCAGCTCCTGCCCCATTCTTGCCAGCTTTGGTATGTTTGACCCTGTTATTATAGTTGCCGTGTCCATCCATCGCCAGTGTTTCCATTGTCCAACTCTTACGTGCAGATCAGGTGACTGGAAAGACCATGGCTTGGGTGAGGTGTACCTTCCTCCTCAGTGTGGTCTCCAGGCTCTTGTGCACGTTAGAGAGGTCTCTTTGAATAAGCTTGTCTCATGCTTTCAGCATTGTTCAGAGTTACAGTTGCTGTTGGGGATGAAGGTGTGCATGCTCAATGAATTGTTTTAACCCCTTAGAGAGCAACGGCTGCCTCTTAATAGCTGCGTGATCCTGAGCAATTTACCGTAAGTCTCAGCACCTTGGTCTCTGCAGCTATAAAATGAGGAAACAATGTCTGCTTTGTGGGGTCTCTATGCATGGATTATGCATGTGAATCTAGGGTGTAATTCTAGTCAATACATAATAAATCACAGTGAGGATACTGAAGCTGTTGATCATGACACTTTGGCAATACGTTTTCACTGCCTTTCTGACCTGTCCAGGTCCACAAAGGGCTACTCATTCACCTTCCCACTGTCACCCACTTCCTGGCCTCCCTGAATTCTTCAGTGTCCCAATTCAATGTCCCTTTGGGGTTCTCGGTCCTTTCCTTTGACAACTCATACTGAGGTGAAGAAGCTTGCGGAGCTCTGGGTCCTGCAGCTCCAGTCTCGCCAGATTCGATCCCACCCTCTGACCTCCTCTCCAGGCACTTCCCTCTGCATCACTCACCCCAATGCACTTGTGTGTCCACCCATGGCAAGCATTCTTCATTTCTGATGTAAGGTGGCGACATCAGTTTTCCTTTTACAAATCATGTATGTAAGTGAAAATCTGAGTTGATTAAAAGCAAACTAAGAGGACCCAGACCCGTGGTCCCTGTCTGGCCTGTCAGGTGCTTTCAAGAGCACCACCCGATCATGCTGATGGAAGCATTGCTCAACCACCGTCCCTCGGGTTCCTTTGGCAGGCATCGCATCTCAGCCGCAGGGCTGGCTCGCGTCCTAGGCATTTGGCGCTGGTACCTAATACCACATCCAATCGGTTCCTTTCATTGTAAGGTTCAGGCCTGACCCATGCCAGACAAGAGGCAATGGAGGCCCTGAAGAAGGAACACTACAGGACTGTTTGTGCTTTGTGGTTCTTTACCACCCCGTCCCCAGACTCCCAGCAGCTTGTGTCTCATGCTTTCCTGTGACGCTGATGCATATCTGTGGAAACATCTCTCTGTATGGAATTCCAGGGTCACAAGTATGGGTAGGGTAGAGCGCCCCATTAGGATGAGAGTCAGAGTCTTGAACAGGATCACCTCTATGCAGCTGACTTTCTGATCCACTGCTCTGGGCTCACGACCTTTCCCGAGCTCCAGACAGCAGGATGGGAAAAATCACTGATGTTTATCAGAATCCTTGCACCAGAGTTAATGATGTTCTCAACTTGATCTCACTGTCCCTCGTTATTTAGCCATAGAACTCTTCAGAACAGTGACAGCATTTCACTTTACCCTTGTCATAATAATGTCTCACTGGCAGCCTGTTGAAGTTCCGCTTCTCAATGAAACTGTGAATTGAACTTGCTAACTTAGGACTCTGGCATTCACTATGCACTATGCTGATGATACGAAAGATGATAGCAATGGAGAAAAGATAGAGTATCCAAATTAGAAATGGAGACAAAGGCTGCCAACAACTATAAGATAAAAGCTAAACCCCAGTTACTGGAAGTTTACAAGTTTAGAAAGTTCAGAAAGATTTTACAGCAAGTATCAATTAAAAATTCACTCATTGCCATCAAGTAAATTTCAAATCATGGTGACCTTATGGTGCAGGGTAGAGCTGTCCCTGTGGGTTTCTGATACTATAACTCTTTACAGATGTGGAAAGTCACATATTTCTCTTCTGGATCTGTTGATGCTTTTCAAATGGTGACCCTGTGGTTAGTAGCCCAATGTATCACCCCACTACACCCCCTAACAGGGCTCTTCAGAGGTCTCATGGTGTCCCATGAGATTTGACCTTGGATCATTGGATTCAAAATCCAGGGGAGGGGGTGTGGAAACTGACTGTGAATTCCCTGATAACACATATCAGTAAAGGAGTTCATTCCCTGTATCCCGCAGCAGGATAATAATTAGAACAGGCAGCATTTATTAACTCTTTAGTGTAATGCATTTTGCTTGAGCTACTAACCTCAAGGTCAGTAGTTTGAAACCACCAACTGCTCTGATGAGAAAGATGGGGATTTCTGCTCCAGTACAGAGTTAGTCTTGGAAACCCACAAGGGCAGTTCTATTCTGCCCTCAAACTTAAGAACTCACTGCCATCAAGTTGATTCCGACTCATAGTGACCACACAGGACAGGTAGAACTGTGCCTACATGTTTCCAAGACTGTCACTCTTTACTTATGGGTGTAGAAAGCCTTGTCGTTCTCCCATGGTGTAGCTGCTTGTCTTAAACTGCTGAGCCAACAGCCCAAGGTGTGCCCACTATGCCAACAGGGTTCCACCTGTTCTGCCTGACAGGGTCACCATGATTCAGAATCAACTACATGGCAAAGAATCCACTCACTCAGGGGTTCTCAACCTTCCTATTGCTGTGGTCCTTTCATACAGTGCCTCATGTGGTGGGGACCCCCCAACCATCACATTATTTTCGTTGCTACCCCGTAACTGTAAGTTTGCTACTGTTGTGAATTGAGCGACCCCTGTGAAAGGGTTGTTTGACCCCCAGAGGGGCCGCGACCCACAGATTGAGAACCGCTGCACTAACTGTTCTGTGCACTTTATGTTTATTATTTAATTTAAGTCTTCCAACAACTCTATGATGTAAATACTATCATTACCGACCTGCTGTACAGACAGGAAACAAAAATAAAGTGATGGTAAAATATTTTCTCAAAACCACACAGCTCAGAGGTGGCAGAACTAAAATTTGAACCCAGGACTATGCCTCATGTCACAATTGTTCTTGGGACAAAGTCAGTAAAGTAATAGGGTCCTAGGAACAAAAGGAGATGTAATTATCTTGGAAAACATGGCACTACAAACTTGGCTTGGGCTATGTTTTTCATTTTTTCACTAATTAATTAAAACCAATAAAAATAAATGTTAACTGAAAGTCAAAAATCAATGGAGCAGAAAACTAAGAGAAGAAAGGTTGAACATATTCATGGCTAAAGTCTATTGGTAGATGCACCGAATCAAGATGTTGTCTCAAGGAGAAAGATATAAGCAAGCATTATCTAGGTGTATTAGAAGACTCAGCTTCTGTGGCCGGTGGCAGTTCATTCCCAGATTCAGTTATTGTCTCTTAAAATTGCACAGGACAGAGGTTGGATCCAATATGGCTATATAGTCGGAGCCTCTGGGAAACCCTTAGCAAAGGAACTTGAAAAAAGTAGATAAGCTTCAACAGTCTGAGCTGTGAACTTTCCTTCAGGAACAGAAACTTCTGCTAATTACATCTTGTGCCTGAGATGGAGGAATTGGTACAAAGAATCCTCAAAAACGCCATGGATTCGATGCTGCTGGGCAGGATACAGACTGACCTGCCCCTCTCCGAAGCTCTCCAGATCAATGGTGAGCTGACTGTTCTTCTCCCCTGCCTCTAGCCCCATGGAGGACCCTCATACTTCTCCCCGCAACATAGTTGGGGGGAGGAGGTTTGCTGATCCCAAACTTGGTAAGGAGGATTCATAGTCTCTTGCACCCCGGTTGAGAGGGTGTTGCACTACTTGCTGCATTCCAGTTAAATGGAAGTTTTCAATTGGATCTAGGCTGGTTCACCGTGCCTGACTGGATGCGCTGGCTCTGGGGAGTAGCAGAATTGAATGGTCCTGTGTCAGGGGAGAGAATCAGCACAGCTGTGCTTGCCTATTTCTTTGACCCGGGATTCAAATGATATCACCCACCTGCCTGGCAGCTGGCACCTAAATAGACTCTGAGCCTTGGTCTGACATGCAGGGTCCCCTGATCACCACTCTTCCCCATCGCTCGGCCTGTGTTGGTAGTTGCCTCGCTCTCCCTGTAGACTTGGGAACCAGCCTTGAAACCAGGATTTTGGCTGAGGCAAACTGACCATGACCATCTGGGATCCACAATAAACACATGGAGATTGCCTTTTCTCCAAAAAAAGAGTGAAATTGTAACAACACTATGCCTTGAAAACAGCAATCAATATCTGGCCCCATCCAAAAGAAGAGAAACCAGCCCAATGAACAGAATATATGGGGATGCTTAACTGGAGGAATCTTGGAGGAAGAGAAAGCTTTGATCCTCCCATAGGGAGTTTAGGACAATGGTCTCCAGCTTTTAAAAGTGGCTTGAGGGTCAATTTGATAGAAATACAGGAAAAGCAGCAGAGACAAAACAAAAGCCCCGGAAAGCACCACAAGACTAATTCGGTAAAATAAAAAAAAAACACTAGAAACAATTCAACAACTCCAAATGGAAATTCAAAAATCAAACACAAAAATATTAGAATTATATAATATGTTGAAAGAACAAATCAGATAGATTAAAGCAACGGAATCAAGAATCAGTGATCTTTAAGATATATCTTAAGACCGAAAAACAATAAGGTCAAGTTATGAAAAAGACTAAAAAAGCTGAAGAAAACTTAAGAATTCTATGGGATACTGCCAAAAGAAATCACATATTTGATAAACACTTAGGATCGAAAGGAGAAATATTAACTATCAAGAAAACGGTTGAAGAATATTAAAGGATCATGTCCCTAATATGACAGAAAACAAAATAACCACTCAAGAAACTCAGAAAACTCCAAACAGAATCAATCACATAAGAAAATCACCAGGACACATTACAGTCAAACTTTCTAACATTAAAGAAAAGGAAATAATCCTGAAAGCAACATGGGTAAAAAGAAAAATCACATATAAAGGATAAAAAATTAGGATAAGTTCAACTTTTGCTATTGGAACCATGCAAGCAAGAAAGAAATGGAGTGATATATTAAAAAATTTGGAAGTAAAAACAGTCAACCAAGAATTCTATATCTAGCATAATTATTACTCAAATATGAGGGAGAAATAAAATCATTGTCAGATAAGGAAAAACTAAATGAATTTCTAAAATCAACGTAACCCTCACAAAAATACTGAAAGGAGTTCTTTAGAGAGCAGCCTAAAATTACCATACAAGATATTATTACAGAGAAAACATCCTACTTAAGTAATACATAAAATGAACAGAACTAGATGAATGAAAATAAGGAATCACAGATAATATTTCCACAATGCAGCAACAACAAATAGAGGGAACAGAACATATGATTAATAGTTGAACAGAGAAGTTATCAAGTTGTTGGCAAAAGACAAAAACTTCTGAATTTGGAAAAAAAACACACACCAAAAACCCAATAACGAAAGTTAAAATCCCCACAGATCAAAAATGAGGAAAATCATACAGCCATGTTAAACAGTAAGATGAAATAAAAAGTTAAAACCCAAAGAAAATTTATAAACAAAAAGAATGCAGCAAGAAATATACATATGAAGATTGAAACCAATATCACCATAAAATACAATGATGACAACATATGTACAAAAGTGCTTGACACAATGGATGGATGGATGGATGGGTTGTGATTACTGGGGAGCTGTTAGAGCCCCCAATAAAATGACTTTAAGAAAAAAACATATAACAAAATTCTGGCAATAAAACCATGCTAATCAATTACAATATTAAATATAAATGGGTTGAACTCACCAGTGAAGAGGCAAGCACTAGTAAAAGGAATAAGAAAACACAAGTGATTTAATAAACTGCTTACAAGGAACATGCCTCACATATAAAGAAAAACAGACTAAAAAGAAAAGACTGGAAAAAATACAAAGCTAACAATGGTTCAAAGAAAGCTAGAGTAGCAACATTAAACTGACAAAAATCTTTACATCTAAGTAAAAGCTATAATGAAAGTCAAAGGGCATTATATAACCACGAAAAATGTGATTGAAAAAAACGAACCATAATTAATATCTATGTGATGAATGAAAGGCCTTCAAAATATATTTTCCTGATTCTTATAGAAATGAAGAGACAAATGGACCATGATACGATAATACGAGGAGATTTTAATACATTAAGAGCAAAGATCAAGCAAAGATCTCTCAAATAGAAAGAAAATCAGCAAAGATACAAAAGAACTAAACAACACAATTAATTCACTTGATCTCTCAGACATACATTTCATGCAACCAAAACACAGTGTATAATCTTTTATTGCACACGTGGATACACTACAGAACAGATCATTTTTCAAGCCACCAAACAAGCATCAAAAATTTAAAAAATCGAGATACTACAAACCATTTTTTTTTTAGATTACAATGCTGTAAAACTAGAAATCAATCACAAGGCTATCAAGCCCCTAAAAGTCACTTACATGGAAATTGAACCACAAGTTTTAAAGCTCTTGGGTAATTGAAGAAAAAAGAACACACACACACACACACACACACAATTCTTCGAAACAAAGAAGAACAGAAAGACACCACATCAAAATCTCTGGGACTCAGCAAAAGTAATACTCTAAAGGGGTACACATCGAAAAGTGGGAAAGAATTAAAATAAGCACCTTTGTGGGGTCCAGCCTCCACAGCCAAATGGGTCCAGTGGGCGGTTGTGTAATTGAAGGGTAGATGAAAGGGACCACAGACAAGGCATGCGAGGGCTCCCCTCCTCCATGACGACCGGAACCAGAGTGAGGGAGGAGTGGATTCACTCACAAGCTTATATCGTCTTGGCATGCAAGCCACTGTAAGCACATGTGTAATCGGAAGGGTTTGAGTTATTAGAGGCATCTGTGTAACAGGAGGGGATAACAGGCTCGTGATAAGCATGCAAGAGATGAGAAGGGAAGGCACAGGAGGCACACATGTGGCAGGAAGGCGCCTACGTTCACAAGATGGACAGGTTCTGGAGTTAAGATGGAGGCCCACCCTTTGTTTTTGCTGAGCTGACTCGACCTTTAGTGCCCCTGAGCTCTTCTCCAGGGGAACAATCAATGATCCCTATGATCCAGAAGAGAGGGGGCGGGCGGACATGGTTACATGGTCTGACGCTCTCACGGCAGACAACGTCCAGGCAGACAGCCTTCAAGCAGTGAAGCTTCAAGAGGATAGTGGGCAACCATGTGCTTGTGAGCAGCACTTTAAATTTGGCATTATTTTGGAGGGACGTGGTGGGGAATAACTACGTGGGAGAATATGACTAGGACGCTTAACATATGAGTGTAGAGAATTTGTCCTCATAGGCTCTCTTCCTGGATCTCAGTTTCCCACACACCTTAATACTTCAACTACAATTGGAACAAAACTAGCAAAGCAAACCTTCAGACACTAGAAGAAAATAAATGATCAAGATTAGAGAAAAAAATTAATGAATCAGCATGATACCTAAACTAGACATAGACATCAACAGAATTGAAAACTATCGACCAATATTCTTGATGTGTTGGACTCCTCGTGGTATAGTGGTTACAAGTGGTATAGTGGTTACTAACTCAAGGTCAGCAGTTCAAAACTACCAGGTACTCCTTGGGAGAAAGTTAGAGCTTTCCACTTTCATTAAGAGTCTTGGACCCAAACGGAATAATTATATCTGTCCTATGCGGTTGCTTTGAGTCAGCCTCAACATGAAGGCATTGGTTTGGTTTGGAGCTCCCTGATGCATACAGACACCGAGATTTTAAGCAAAATTTTAGCCAACAGATTTCAAGAAAGCATCAAACAAATAATAATAATAATACATTACTATCAAATGGGATTCAAACTAGGTATGCAAGGATGGTTTAATATTAGAAAAAACAAAGCAATTCACCACATAAACAAAATAAAGGGTAAAACCCATGATTTTGTCAATTGATGCAGAAGAGGCTGTTGATAAAAGTAAACAATAGAATAGGAATAGAGGGACATTCTTCAACTTGACAAAGGCCATAAATGTGAAACCGACAGCTAGCATCTCCCTTGATGCAGAGAAATGGAAACCATTCCTTTTCCAATGGAAACCAGGTCGACTTGCCTTTTATCACCACTCGTATTTAATGTAGTCCTGGGAGTCTTAGCCAGAACTTTCGGACACCAAAAAGAACTTTAAGATAGCAAAGGCGTCCACACTGGCACAAAAGAAAAAACGATCTTTATTTGCAGGTGATATAATCCTATAGATAGAAAGCCCCAAAGATTTCATTTAAAAAATGCTAGAACTAATTGAAAAGTTTAGTAACAGCAGGATATAACATCAACACACAGGATTTATGTGTATTTTAGAGGATGACATCGAAAAGAATATTAAAAGAACAATACCATTTACAATACCCAAGAGATGAAATATCTAGGAATAAATTTTACCAGAGAAAACAGATACTTATACAAAGAAAACTATAAAACACCCTGAAAGAAGCCAAAAGAGATTTTCACAAATGGAACAATCTACCATATTACTAGGTACATAGAGTAAATGCAGTGAAAATGTCGATATTACTAAAAATTCTTTATAGATTCAATGCAATTCGGATCTAAATGCCAGCACAATTCTTCAAGGAAATAGAAAAAACTTGTCACCAACTTTATATGGAAAGGAAAGAGACCCAGAATAAACAAAACATGATTTAAAAACAAAAGCAAAGTAGGGGGACTTTCATTCACAAATGTTAAACCCAGATTTTAAAACCTAATAGATAGCCATGGTAATCAACCCAGCTTGGTATTGGTATAACGATAGACGGGAAGATGAATGGATTAGAATTGAGAACCTAGAAATACAACCAAGTATCTACAGACACATGATCTTTCATAAAGGACTAACACACGTTAAGTGGGGGAGAGTTTGCATTTTCAATAAAGGGGCTGTAAAAATTGGATCTGCACTTGAAAAAGATCCTTGCCTGTAAGGAGTAGTCTGGCTGCACTTCCAAGACAGATTTGTTTGTTCTTTTGGCAGTCCGTGGTACTTTCAGTGTTCTCACCGGCACCATCTTCCCGAGTCCACGGCTGACTCTCACATGCACATGAGGCAATGGAAAATACCACCTTCGCTCTCAAAGCAAAAGCCTCGCTTTTCAACATTTTACCTTTAAAATTTCCCTAGTTAATTTATTTATTTTCAACAGTTTAAAGAAGTGTTGGGCCGCAGATTTACCCGGCGCAATGCCTCATTTGATCTCTTGACTGCTGTTTCCATGAACATTGGTTGTAGGTCCAGGAAAGAGGTATCTTTGACAACTTCAATCTTGGCTTTGTTCATCATTACATGACCTACTGATCCAGTTGTGAGGATTTGGGCTTTCTTTATATTGAGTCCACGATGAAGGCTGCAATCCCTGATCTTCGTCAGCAAGTGCGGCAAGTCCTCCTCACTTTCAGCAAGCAAGGTTGTGTCCCCTGCAGATCGGAGGTTGTTCACGAACCTTCCTCCAGTCCTGACACCCCTGTCTTTGCTATTACAGATTCGTGTGAAATGCACCTAAACGTTTGTGTTTCTTAAAAACATATTCCAGGTGAACATAATCTTTTCAAAGTACTACTGATTAATACTGAGTATATGCATTTGGCCTAATGAGCTGCTGAACTAAGTACAGTTTTAATTTTTACAATTTGCAAAGCAACTTTCCTGCAGTCACTTTGATAAGAATGAGTCAATTCTAGGCTCTCTTAACCAGAGTCTCCTACATATGGTAGGTTTTCTCTCACGCTCCTGGGTTCTCGGTGTGCATACTGTGCAATGCTACAGCACGGTGAGGCCGTCAAGACCGGAATGTGTGCCTTGTTGGGGCCCGGGCTCCTTAGTTCTTGGAGTTCCTGTGTGACTTTTATGGACAGGCTTCATCATGTTCATCCCTGAAGTTATCACATGTCATTTTTCATTCCAGCTGATCTCTATCAGTTTCTTTCTTGCATGGTGTGGATAGGCTGACACAGTCTTCAGAACTGTGTGTGAAGTGAGCTCTGTGAGGCACGGCTTTGGTAACACATGCAGGTATCAATTAAATTCTTGATAAGTGCATTCAGGGGACACTCATCTTATTCTCCTTACATTTTTGCTGATTCCCCGGTTCTGAATAATTTTTTGTTGTCCATGCGCAGTATTTCTATTTCTCAACACCATCTCCTTCTCCATGACCAGATCTGTGGCTTGCCTGACAATTCCCACTAGCCTCCCACCAAAGCACGTTCTCTCGCTTAGAAGCAGTGGATCATTGCGACTACAATTAAGCTAAATACACGTGAAAGGATGATTAGGTGTGTGATGGCAAACACACTTTATGAAGTCAATGGAGGTCATAAGACACGGCCATCTCAGCCACACCAACAGGGAGGTGTGGAAAATGATACTGAAAATGTCAAAATGGAAGCCTGGCATTTCCACCTGAGGCCACTGGTTCGTTGATGCTTCCACACATGCCTGATCACGTGATTCATGCACTCCGTCACATTTCAACCAAGAGAAGTCATATGAAAATCTCTGAGATAATGTTTCTTTTTCCAGAAACCTTTTTTCCGTTGAGTTGTTCCCACTGATGTTCGTGATTCATACATAGAATAAAGTAGGATTCTTTACTCGTAAGGCTCTCTGTGTGGAACTAGCACAGAAAGGACCTGGTCTACTGGACTACAAATAGCAACAAAGCAAAGATTCGGGTAACCCCAGGTATTTCGTGGCTTCCTGCTAGCGCGCTCTTCCCATGGCCCTCCTCCTTCTGGAGCGCTCCTTCTCTTGCTTCGGGTGCCATTCATCTTGGATAAGGCCCCTCCTGCTCCAGAAGGAGTTCATGCGAACTTGACTGATGACACCTTGAAGAACTTCGCATCCAAACAAAGTCACCTTCCTGGGTCCCGTTCTCCTCTCTAGAGGTCCAGGCAGATGGGAGAGGTGCTCAGGGTCTATTCCAGCTCTCTAACTGGCTGCCTCACCTCAACCCTGTTTGAAATCATGAAATCACCAACACAAATGAAAAGCAAATTAAAGCACTAGACCCCGAAAAAGGACACCTGTTTATATGAGAGCTGAGACATGAAGACAGAGGGTTACCTCCTTTGATTTCAGCTGGGAACGTGTGCGCCAGGCTTCTTGATGGTTTTGCCGGTACAAGCGTGTCAACAACTAACTGCAAACATACCTTGAAGATTAAATTAGTGATTACAAATATGTTTTCGCAAATAGAGGAATTTACAAAACCAGAACCTGTAAATAATTAGGAGTGACTGTAATTGAGGAAAGCCATATTTTCTTCGTGATGCATAACTTATGATCATAGCTTTGGTTGGCTAGGCCTGATGCATTATGGCATAAACGTGGCAACAATGAGCGATGGGGAGGGTGAAGGAGCCAAATTAGTTGGAAGACCCACTCTCTAGGGATGAAGGTAGACCAAGGTCTATGCCCAGCATTAGAGAGGAACATCGCAGGTCTGCGTTGTGGGGGTCTTTCTGAAGTGATTAGTGCTGGAGCAGCAGGGTCATCCCGATCGAGGGAGTCCAAGTTGTGACCCCCAGTGATGAGTAAGGCTGGAGGAAATGAACTGGGGTACGGTTCTGTGGAAATGGCCTGGACAATGTCTCAGTGTCCCACCAGATCAATTGAGCTGATCTAAAATGAAGGCAAGAAACAAAAGGATGAGCCAAAGGGAAGCCCAATCTAGAGTTGATGCAGACTGAGAGGTAGAAGATGGGGCTAGGCACGTGCTATGGGACGGAAGAGTTGGGACTTGGTTATAATATCGTGAAAATCATAAAATGAAAGTATGATGTCATTCGAAGTCCCAGCTGACTGTCATAAAGTGGTGAAGGATGATAGGAAAAGCTAGCTGATAAACTGACGTAGTTCTTGCTTCTTAGGCACTGGGGTGGAATTATGGTTCAGGAAGAGCATATTCCTGGGAAGTCCTGGGGAACACAGTGGGAGGAGGTGGTACCCTCTATTTTCTGTCATTCACAATGAGATTGATATGTACTACTCAGCGGTTGGTCTGCTCACTTTCAGTGGGTCTATTAGTTCTTGTTTATTCCTAACTACTTCCCCGTCACATAATGTAATTTTGAGAAAAAAATTCCATGAACTATTTGCAAAAAATATAATCAAAGGAAAAAAATGTTGTACATTGAAAACTATAAGTGGTTATTTTTACGTGCGCTGGAGTCAGAGCTGACTCAGAATGTACAATATGTGCACCAGAGCACAACATTGCCTGCACCTGCAGCATCCTCACGATGCTTCCTCTCTTTGAGCCTGTCAGCCACATGTCCGTTCAATGACAGAGAGACTTCCACTTTTTCATCGATCCTTGACATCCTTCTCCAGGGTCTGATTCTCCTGATACATGCTCAGAATAGATAAGATGAAGTCTCACCTCCCTTGGTTCTAAGAATTCTGACTGTAGTTTCTCCTAGACAGATGTGTTTGTACGCTCAATATTCTCCACCAAAAGCATAATTCAAAGGCAGCAAATTCTAAACTCTTTATTTATTGTTCAGCTTCTACATGTATGTCAAGTGATTGAAGATACTATAGTTTTGGTTAGACTCCCCTAGTTCTCAAAGTGGCATCTTTACTTTCTGACATTTTTCATGAGATCTTTTGTTGCAGATTTCTCCAGTACCATAAGTCATTTGATGTCCTGACTTTTGCCCGTATGGGTGTTGACTGTGGATACAAATAAAATGAAATCCTTGACAACTTCCATATAGAAGCATTATGAAGACAATGTCAATGTGCATTAAAATGGGAATGACAGATAAAATTGTTATATGATCTAATTTTAAAAATCACTACTATCGAGTCAATGGCAACTCATATTGACCCTCTTAGACAGGGTAGACTTGTCCTTGTGGGTTTCTGAGACTCTATCTCTGTATGGAGGTAGAAAACCTCGTCTTTCTCTCATAGAGTGTTTGGTGGGTTTGACCTGCTGACCTTGCAGTGAGTAGCCCAACATGCAGCTCGTTACACCCTCAGGGATTTACATATAACCTAAATATCACCTAAACATCTTAGCCTTTCTTCTCAGTCTTTTGA
The DNA here is from genome assembly GCF_050624435.1 of Tenrec ecaudatus. Taxonomy (NCBI): domain Eukaryota; kingdom Metazoa; phylum Chordata; class Mammalia; order Afrosoricida; family Tenrecidae; genus Tenrec; species Tenrec ecaudatus. The sequence goes on along the minus strand of NC_134539.1, from coordinate 45,863,285 downwards.
AGTAAGGAGGATAATTTTTCCTTACATTTGTGTTCCTGAACAACGTTATAGACAATTTATCATTAACAACAAAATAGGGTAATCAGAAAGGTGAGTGGATAGGATGAGTAGAAATAGCGCTTAACTTGATAATATTTCTGAAACCTCATTTAGATTCTATTTTTGTTTTCCATTGCCTTTCCCCCATTTTTAGGCAATCAGTTGTGTTCTTTTGACTTTTTCCCTCCTGTGGAACGAGGTAGGTCTTGGGCAAAGGCCATGAAACATAGTTCCGTATGGATCCACGGCACTGCTGCTGACGGCTTCAAATGAATTCGCCCACAGTGTGGGCATCGACATGGGAACTAGCAGCAAAGCAGAGACGTCCATTTTAAGGATGCGCTGGGGAGCTGCAAAGAGCTCCCCTCATTGAGGAAGGCATATCCTGCTCACAGCTTCAGCCTCTGGAAATGCTCTGATTGAATGTCAAGTTCAGGCTTTCAAATACCCAGCGGGCCTTTGTTGGCAACTTCTAGGCCTCTGTACACAGAGAGCTCATTCTTCCATGAAGGGCCAGACGGCCTGCTGATGGGCCTAACCAGTTTACACTGATGTTGCTCATGGGAGGGGGAAGAAAACAAGCAAGCATGGATCAGGCTGGCCTATAAAGACACCCTTTATCCATCTCCAGCTCTGTCTCCTCTTCCCCAAGCGCAGGCCACCTTCACGATGTCTCTTGTTTAGTGGCCTTTGAGCTACAATTCTTCCTGTCCTAAACTCTGACACACCTCGAAAATAAATTCCTGAATACACAACAGAGACTGTTACCAGGTACCGTCTCCAGTGTCCCTTAGGGGAAATGCTCTGTGGAGAAAATAATGTCATCACATGCCCCCTCCACACACCCACATTTCTCTTTGATCTTATGGTGTTTACCTGTGGCTTATTGAACGTTGCGCTTTGAAAGTGAGTTGGTTCTCCATTCGGCATTCTTTGAAGTGGCTTCATTATGCATTGTTCACTGCCCCCTTCAAACCAGCCCCCACGGATGTCTAAGGCCCCAGCTCTCCTGTGCTCATTCCAAAGGAGCTCTGGAGTTCTGGCAGTCTTGGCCACCATTTGATATTTTTAAAATGAGAAAAACGAGTACCTCTGGAGTCCATTTTGTCCACTTACAAATTATTTTAACAATATATGTTCAGAGCAATTTTACATTCTCTCTATCCCATTACTATCTTCCAAAACACAATTATATGTCAATTGAATGACTCAGAACTTCTTCTGCCCAAGTAATAAATCATAAGTGTAATGGGTAAAAAGAATTTGTCATTGTTCAGTGTGTATACAGAGTTATGTGGCATATAACCTCAAATTTCTTTCAGATCATATATAAATACATAATAAAATAATAATACTCATTAGTCAACACCAAATATAAGTTCCAGATGTTTGAACATCAAAGTATTTAGAGGCCTATAGGAACCGCCTTGAGACAGGAACCACCTTGAGAAAGCAGGCTACAAAAGCCTCCCAAATTCTCTGAAACAAAAGCTATTCTTGTTTATACATAAATTATGAATGACTTTGTAAGGGCTGACTCACTGGCCAGTGCATGTGCCTACAAATCCGGTTTCACAAGAGAATGGAAGCTGACTGGACTAACAAGAATTCTTCAACAAATCATTTCCCCCAGCTTGCCTCTAAAGCAAGTCGGGTTGTCTGGGTTTTCAGCCGCTGCTCTTGTCAAGGCACAACGGGGTTGGTTGTTCCCCTGGGGAGCCCAACCCACGCTCAGAGGCCACTCAGAGCACCTCGAAGGACTGCCTGCTCCAGGAGGACCAACTCTTGTCTCCAAGGAGACTGTGAGCCACCCCCCCCCCCCTTGTTCTCAGGCTAATCCTCTGGAACAGGGACTTCACAGCCCCCTCTGGTGGTGGGATTGGAGTGGCAACAGGCCCTGTCTGAATTCCCCACCCCTACCCCCAACTGTGATTCCATTGTTTCCATAGGGAGGTAGAGGAGAAACTCCTGGAAGGATAAAGACTTTGGCTTCTAATCTTGACAGTGCCATGGATTTGCTGCTTGACTCTAGATAAGGGAGCTGTCTGCCTACTTATATTCTCTTATCTATACAGCCAGGTGTCATCCAGAATTACCTTCCAGGTTGTATCCAGCTTGGATGCCACATGGCATGCGTTTCCTCTCTGCCACAGGAAGGAAGTGTATGCAGTCCTTAGCTCATCAGGGTGGTGTATTAGGTCTTAGGGACCGAGGTTGTTAATGAGTGGCTTATTAGTCATGACTCAATGTCTTCTAAGACTTCAAACGTCTTTCTCTTGCATCGAGTTTGGGGGAGGGTCTTAGGAGTGGGGAGAGTGGTAGTGGGAGAGGATGGCTATTTTTCTAAGGGTTGTTTCCATATGAATAAGTAAACCTCAAACAATTTGTTGGCAAAATGATAAAAAAAATAAATCTTGCTGTTCTTTTCTGCCTCAGTCCTTCCTCTTACAGTAATTTCACACAGGACAGAGGGGGAAAAAGGAAAGTGCTTATTCAATCCAGTGATTCAAATCTTCCCATGACTGATAGTGTATGACTCTCAAGAACTTTGAGCATGAGATAGCTGTTCTAATTTTTCTACTCATGATGTTTTTTGTTGATTTCCCCAATCATGGAGAAATGCCCCAGGAGGAAGTGTTTGCTGTCTGAAATACTGAACCAAGGAGATGAGTGTGTGAGTCTGAGTTCTCTGAGATCCATAATAAAGGAGATTTTCCTAATGAAAGTCCTCTTATGAGGGGCTAGCCACGCTTCTGCCTTTTCTCTGAGAAAACTTGTTTTCCTTGGCGCACGTGGGCTTCCACTTGAAGGGTTCCGAGTTTCCTCAGGTAGCAATGTTTGATAAATACTAGGTGGCAACAGTGTTCGCTTATCCTTTTTTATTAGTAAACAAGTGATCGCAAACTTGTGCAGTCAGCAGGGAATGGAGTCAACATGGCACGGAGATAACAAGTCTCGATGCTTCCAGTGTTGCACAATTAACAATAAATCCATTATTTCTTGATGTATTTTCTCAAACAAAAACCACATGTGACTGGGGATTTAAAAGCTGAAGAGGCATTGGCAAGTATTTTCCAAACATAATACACTATCCTGACAGCTAAGGCATCAGACATGTTTACTTCAGCAAATGTTTCCAATTTAGAGGGAGAAAAAAAAGGTCTAATAACAATCATGTGCGTTTGAACAGGGGTCTGGTGCTTTACTGTTTACAAAGTGCCTTCGATATAGGCAGGCACTCACGGCACCCTTGCAACAGCCCTGAGGGACAGAAGGGACACATGTCCTAGTGCGGGCCAGTCAATCCCAAACTTCCCACACTATTTCTTACAGGCTCTTCTTCTTGAGGTCTGGGATGTCCTCTCTCCCCCTCCTCTGTCCCATTTTTCATCTTGCTAATTCCCAATCAACTTTAAAAATCAACACAACTCTGCCTCCTTGTAAATTCTCGGAGAGCTTCCAGTTCAGTTGAGGGGCCGCCCTTCTGTGCTTCTTCCATATCCTACTTAGCCTAACAGTGATTCCGCCTGACTGCTCGCATCTGTTTTTCTATGGCTTCCATTAGATTGGTCACACAGCTTGGGAGGGGCAAAAATAGAACTTTAATCCAAGATGCTAATCTCATACAGCTTCAATCTAAGATGCTAACCTCCAAGTCTATCGGTGTTTCCTGAATATCATGCTTTGGCTCTCTGGTAATTTTAATGAAACATATTAAATTACCATAGATTTAATCGAACCTTGAGGATGATTCTTTACCACATGTAAGAAGTAATCTGAGAAGAAATGGTCATTTATTTTCTTACTTTTAAATTAATTATGTACTTAATTCACTATAGGAGTTAGACTGCACCATGATGACGCAGTGGAGTAGACTTTGGGCTGCTACTGGCAAGGTGGGTGGTTCAAATCTACCGGATGATCCACAGGACAAAGACAAGTCTTTCTGCTCCTCTGAAAATATATAATCTCAGAAAACCTAAGCAGAAGATCAACTCTGTCCTACTGTGACTTAGAATTGACTCAGTCGCAGTGGATTTAGGTTTGATAGTAGCAAAAAATATTGATTACACTTTGACCTGCCAAGAAAAAGAGCAAATCAGTCTTAAAAATAACACCAGCGTGTTCCCTAGAATTGAGGAGGATGATACTGCTACCTGCTTACTTTGGATACATCCTCAGAAGGACCAATCTCAATTGTGGGTATAGAGGATCAATAAAAATGAGGAACCCTCCATGTGATGGATTGACCTAAAAGCCACAACAACGAACTCAAGCAGACCAACCAACATCAGTGAAGAGAGGGCAATGTTTTGTTCTGCACATAGAAGGTTTCCATGATTCAGAGAATGCCAACTCCAAATATCTTCTTTCTGTCTTCTTCAAGCAAGGATTCATCACAGCTTCAAAAGAAAAGTTCCTGTGAACCAAGAGTAAATGGCACGGAGCAGAATCAAAGAGAAGCAAGCAGGGAAAGTGTTGTAACAGGAATTCTAGGCGAATAAGAGGTTTATACTTGAGCTTAAACTGGCCTTTGAGCTTTCTGTGGCCCAAGTAGAAATGAGGAGCACAATGGACTATATTGCTCTTGCTATTTGACAAAGAGAAAACATCATGGGATACAGATTTTTCTTTAGTATGAACCCCTAGGAGGAGTTTGTTTCATGGATATTTATATGAATCTATGAAAAAATATAATGGGAAATATATAAGTGCAGCTCACAACAGAGGATTTTCTTCTTTAAACATTTATTGAATACCTTCTCTAGGGCAAGCACTACATTAAGGGTTTGGTTTTATATTGAGACGAGGGCTTGAAGATGGATAAATCAGACCCAATATTCACAAGACTTCACAGTCTACTAGCAGAGAAATGTCATACGTAACTAACTAGATATAAACTGACAGAAATCTTCTTTGAAGATATTTCTTACATAAATTCTAGTGATAAGAGGAGGCATAAAATTATAGTTCTATGAAGACTCTGTGAGGAAGCTAAATAAATGAAGAATGTGTATATAGGTTACATTGGGGGCTTAATACTTTCAAGTTAGGTCTTATTTTGAATAAATCATAGACTGATAACTATCTGGACATATTATTAATGTTCAATGAGTGAAAGAACTAATGCCTTATTTTTTGTTTGTATTTCATTAAAAAAGTTAAAGTTGATATGCCAAGTATGAATATTAGTCCATTAAAAATATTGGTCAATAAAAATATTAATAAAAATGATATGTGTTTTAGAAGGATATAAACATTATCCATACATGGAGACATCCTTTTCATCATAGACTGCTAGGAAGTAAGCCTAATAATAAATTGTCTAGCCTCAGAAAACATGGTTAGAGAGAAAAGTCCACATTTTGTTCCTGTAATTTGTAACGCACTCAGAAAACTCCGCAGCTGGCTCAGAACCAGCTGACGACCCCCTCAAGCACTGAACTCATAACAGGGAGCCTATTTTTTCCTTTATTCCTGGTAACTGGAAAAGCCTAGCTACTGTTTTCCATTGACATTGCCTTCAAGATGGAGAGCTTGTTTTTCCTAGATTTTCATGTATTTTTAGGCGGTCATCTTGGGCAGTCTGGCTTCATATCAAAAGTGTTTTTAATTGAACAGATTTCCCCTGGGGCTATTGGGTAGACAAATGCGTTCTCTGTATCTTCATGTCTATTTTGGGGGTCATGACTGGGTTCCAGTTCCCCATCGTTTTGCAAAGCAGCTGGCCTTTCATCTTATCATCCCTGAAATATCCCCGCAAAAGGGAATTAGGAAGGAGGGAACAGAGTACGGGGAGCTGTGATCAGTTTTTAACTGCCTGGTTTGGAATGAGCCAAAGTTGCAAGCTCGGGTCACCTGCTCTATTTTCTCAAATGTGGGCAATAATTTAAAAATAGCAATGGGAAATCAAGAGTATTGGTTCCTGGTCATTGATTCCCGGTCAAAGAAATGATGTCCAGTGTCCATTTTTTTGTGATTGCCTTTGTTTGAGACCTATATGAGTTTGCTCACACTGGATTGTGCTTAAAGTTTTTCATTTGCATAGTTCTTTCCTCCCCGCTACCCTCCCCCCCCCCCACCCTAGCGACCAAATACGTGGTACTTAGTTCTTACTCGTGAAGAAGGTCCTGCAGCATCTGTGTAGTAATTCTTGTTTGGGACGATGAAACAAGGAGAGTGGAGCTTGATACTTTATCATTGTAGAACATCCCTTACCCATCTTGAAAGTGCTGATCAAGAAACCGGACTTCTCACTTGTGTCGTACAAGGAGAAATTTGGTAATTAACCCACAGGAAGAGATAGGGTGTTGTTAACGGCCATTGGGTTGACCCATGACAGCCTCATGTACAACAAAGTGTTATGCCACAGGATTTTCAGAAATAGATTGCCAGAACTTTCTTCTAGTCGGCCTTAGTCTGCTTTGCTGAACTCTGTCCAAGACCACACAGTATACAAGCCTTCATTGCAGGACATGGGGAAATTCAATCACTAAGCCAGTGCCGTCCTCAGATAGGGTGTTAGGTTGCTGGCAGTGTGATCATTCATGAACTCATTTAGTGTTTGAGCCAGCAGGCAAGGTAAGCATACTTATTCCTCTTTTCTAGGGGCAGATTCAGAGTTCAGCTTGTGGAAGGCCTACAGCTGGTCGTAGTGGAGCAAGAAATAGCCTGACGTGGACAGGACTTGGAAGCCTGGTGCTCCTTCCAATGGGCCAGGTGACTGCCACCGAGGACCTGCGTGCCCAGCACTCTGTGGCCATCACTAACGTGTCGTTGGGATTTTAAGGGGTATGCACACAGTCCCTAGCAGAGTCTTCTCAAGAGTGGAATTATCTGGACTGCAAGTTTTAGGTTAGAACCAGGCATGCATAATCAGTGAAAACACTGATTCATCTGCTGATATTATTCAGAGGGGACCAAGACTATGAGGCATCAACAGACAGTGGAATTCCTTTTCAGTGAAGCCAGAGATGTCAGAGAAAAAGCACTTAATGACATTTCACAATACTCCATACACACTGTACTTATCTGATTCTCAAGTTCTCTCGTTCTAGCTAAGAGGACAGAAAAAGGGGTGTGACGCCCACATAGTTTCGCTTGAAAAAGGGACCCAGGCTAGAGTAAAGCAACGTTGAGGTGTTTACTGATGCAGTTTGTCAGGCGTGGCTTCTGTCAGCTGAGGTCTGCAGCAGGGAACGTTGGGACCTGGGACTCAGTGGGAGGCTCACTGGGTCACACTGTAGGAAGTCCTTGTCCTGAGAGGATTGGCACTAAAGGCCACCTTATATTCAGTGAAAATTGCATTAATAAAACAATGTCTGAATCTTTAGTCACAAGTAAAAATTCTTTAGGACGATTTGACACTGTCTCAATTATTCAGCATACACAAATGCTGGGGCAATGTTCCAAGCAGTCATAGACTGCCCTTAGGGGACATTGACCATCAAAATGGTCCTGGGGCTGGGTTGAGGAGTAATCCTGTCCTGGCCGCCTTTAACCCTTTAGGTGCTGGAGCCCTGGGAGCTTTGGGGGTTTCAAGGTCAAACCTAGGTTTGCAGGGAAGAAGGGAAGATCTTGAGGTTAGTTAGGAAACTAATTTTAGTCCCGCTGCTGCCACCCCAGTGCATGTGAGCAGAATATCAGCTCTGTGTCTGTCACACACTAGTATAAACTAGTGATTAATGCATTGCCATCCAGATTACTATGGGCCTGCCCCAGGAAACCCTGAACCCGAGACGACACTCCGTGTGTGGAGAATTGTCTAGGAATGCTGACATCTAATGCCGGAAAGCTGATATAATCAAGTGTTTAAGAATACCAGGCTCTGGGGTCAGACTGCCTGGATGTATTGGTTTGCACTTGCTGCTGTCAACAAATCAACGCACCTTTGATGGCTTGAAACAATTCAGATTGATTTTTCTTGTTTTCCTGGAGTTCAGAAACCAAAATGCAAACATTAAACAGGCAGGGCTGTGTTTCTTCTTGATGATGTTTCCAAAAGGAAAAACACAGCACAATACAACAAACCCATGACCATTGACACTGTAGTGTAGGGAGTGGGTTTGTGTGTTGTTGTTGGATATTCGTTCTGGAGAATTCATCAAGATAATCCATTTCCTTGTCTCTCTCCCTGCCCTCAGCTTCTAGAGGTTACCTTGCCCTCAGCTTCTAGAGGTTACCTTGCCCTCTGCTTCTAGAGGTTACCTTGGCACAGGGGTTATGAGTTGAGCCCCTAATTGCAAGGTCATCAGTTTGAAACCACCAACAGTTTTTGTGTTTTGTTTTTCTGTCATTGATCATTGAAATGGTATTTTATTTTTACTTAAAAAAATAATTATATTGGGGGCTCTTACAGCAATTATCACAGTCCATTCATCCATCCATTGTGTCAAGCACATTTGTACATATGTTGCCATCATCATTTAAAAAACATTTTCTTTCTACTTGAGCCCTTGGCATCAGCTCATTCCCCTGCTCCCGCATGCTCCCTCCCTCAGGAGCCCTTGATAATTTATGAATTATTATTTTTTCATGTCTTACACTGACCACCCACTTTTCTGTTATTCATTCCCCTGGGAGGGTGTTATATCAATCATTGTGAGTGGTTCCCCCTTTCTTCTCCCTGGTATCTCTACTCTCATTATTAGCATAGGGAATCCAGGACAGAGGTTTATCTGTCCTAGATTCCCTATGTTATGAGCTCTTATCCATACTTGTTTACATGCTCTGGTCTAGCCGGATTTGTAAAGGAGAAATGGAGGCATGAATGATAGTTGGGTGTGTGTGTGGGGGGGATGGGGGAGCAGGGGAGAAGAAGCATTAAAGAACTAGAGGAAAAGTTGTATGTTTCATCGTTGTTTAACTGCACCCTGACTGGCTCATCTCTTCCTTGTGCCCTTTGGGTTTTGGATCTCCCACTCATTCACATTGATAAAATTTTTTGTTTGGGTCTTTGATGACTGATACCTGATCCTATCCACACTTTGTGTTCTCACAGGCTGGTGTGTTCATCCCTGTGGGCTTTGTTGTTTCTCAGCTAGATGGTTGCTTGTTTATCTTCAAGCCTTTAAGACCCCAGATGCTATATCTTTTGATAGCCAGGCACCATCAGTTTTCTTCACCACATTTGCTTATGCACCCATTTGTCTTCAGCGATCATGCCCACAAACAGTTATGTGGAAGAAAAAAGAGAGTTTTTACTCTTTTAAAGAGTCGAAGTCTCAGACACTTACTGGCATTTCTACCTTGTCCTATAGACTCCTCTGGAATCAGCACCAAGTCCATGGCAGTGCGTTTAGAGTTTGGTTTTAGAGGCTGCCCACCTTCTTTGGCTCATTCTCTCCCCTTGCACAACTCTAACTCATGCCTCACATTCACCTTCTTGCCCCCTGCAAAAGGGACCTTGGGGATTACCTTGGGCCTACGTGGATAGTCCAGAACAGTCTGCACAAGCATGATATTTAATTTATGCACAGCTGTATGTCTCTTTTGCTATGTAAAGTGACATATACACGGATTCTGGAGAGTATCACATGGACTTTTTTAGAGGGAAACCATTATTTTGTCATCACATGGGGATCCCACCCTAGTTCTGTATCCCACTGTCTGCCCCCCAACCCCCCATGAAAGGAATTTCAAAGCCCTGTCCTCAAATGGAGTGTGGGAAATAAAATGTTGTCTTTTATAAAACAAATCGGATTTGGACTTGCAGGCGTCTGCTGTCTGAGGTTGTCATGTAAAAAGAAAGTAGCCTGTGTGTATGAGGGTGGACCAGATGGCTCCTTCCAGCTCAGGGGATCTATGAATCCAGTGGAAACACTGTAAGGGAAATTGTAAGATGCTCTCTTGGCATGACTGAATCCAGAGAGACAGAGTTTCCAGAGTATTATAACAATTTATTCCATTTCTGTAGTGTTCGTGTTTGCATTTTAACATCCTAATTTGTGGAAAGTTTGAATGTGGGAAGCCATGTGCAGATAGAATATATTCTCCCAAACTAAGAATCAATCTGTTTAAACCACTGGACACCCCGTTCCACATTTTCCCCTCAGAATTCCAGTTTGTGGTTTCACGTTGGTATCTTCTGATGCTTCTAAACCAGGTTGTACTATTTTGAAAAAAAAAATTTTTTTTTTTTACCCAGAGCTATTTTTCCTGTCAACGGCCTTTACCACAAAAGACTAAATTTATCTCTGTCATTATAAATAGAACACAGTTACAGGGAAAATTTACTGGCTACCTTAAGAGAAGTACAGTTGTTAGAATGATCGAAAAACCTGAAAGCCTTGTTTGCTTCAGTCTCCAGCCCTCTTTTCAAATGAAAAAGTATTCATTAAAAGGAATGCAAAACATTTCTATAAAATCAGCGTGTCACAAGCTCATCCCTATTCAAGAAGGAAGACGCATACAGGCAGTCAGACCCAAAACCAGGCTTGTAGTGTGATGGAGTGGAAAGAACACTTGATTAGAAGTCAGGAAACCTTGGTACTTGTTCTTAGTAATTATTAAGATTTAAATTCTTTTTGCCTGAGTTCTTCCTCTGTAACTGTGTGTAACAATTCTTCCACCTCATAAACATGTAGCAGGACTCAAGAGAAATGATCTTTTAGACATTGCATTGCAGAGTACAAAGGATCATTTAAAGAAATATATATATAAAATGCCAGCACAGCAGACAAGAACAAGCATGGGCTTCACCCTCAGTCCGTGGGATGAATGCTGGTTCACTGTGGGACTTGCCCAAGTTAGTCAACCTCTCTGAGCTCTGAATTCCTTATCCATCGACTACAAAATCCTCAAGAGCCATCGTAAGGATGGAGAGCGTCCCAAATAGATGCTCAATTAATGGTCATTTTTATTACTTTCTCCACTGAGCAAAGCATTCCTGACAGTAATATCCAAGCTATAAATATACTAGAGGTTTCCCCAGACCAGGCCTTCTTGAACATTTGACTCAATAGCCTTTCTTTGCCTCTTTTGAATAAAAAATAAAAAGATACTGTAGGCAGCTTGTGGCTGTCTATGTCATTAAGTTCAGAAATAAATGTGCTCAACCACAGCCTCCCCTGTGTCTCCAAAGACAGCTCAGGTTTTCAGTGCTTGCTGGTTAGTCGTGTGTGTTCTTGTCTGCCAAGAGCATCTCCACCCGTGAGGGCAGCCAGGGCCCAGGCCCCAGGTGGGGGCCAGGCCTCAGCAGTGTTTTCTAAGTACTGTCTTCAGAAGGGTCCATGACCCTTTGGAGCTCCGCCTAGCCAGAGAGTGAAAACTCAAAAGAGGTCTTGATGTAACCAGATAAGCGGGGATGGAACTCAATAAGGAGGTGGTGATGGGGCTGAACTGCAGAGCCAACATCTGGCCCGAGGGACATGAGTTCTCAGATCAGCTGATAGCTGCCAGCCAGGGGTTGCCTGACCCACAGATGCTGGACCCTACTTGTTTGCTCCATACAGTTGACTTTGGTGCAGCATTTTTCAAGTCTTGAAAGGTGAGCAATGGAGGCAAAATATGGTCTGACTGCTCTATGGAGACACGAATTGGCCTGTGGGTTGCCACGAATGGTTTGACCAACTACATGAAGAGATCTGCTGGGAGAAGCAAAGCCATTGTGAGAGGATGGGAAAAGAGAGAAGCTCCTTACTGGGGTCACAGACCTGCGTGCAAGGAAAGGATGTTTTCTCCGAGGTGAGCGAGGCCCACGCCTATTTCAGCAGACTCTGGAGGAAGGCTTGTGTTTTCTTCCTGGTCTGACTATTACATCTGCCTCAGTAGCCTCTGGCTCTTTAGACTTGAGTGAAGAATGCACCATGTCACCTGCCCAAACTAGGAGCTGTCAGTGGCCATCCATCTTGCTTGCTAAGCTTGGATTTACCCACCTCTGCCTGCCCTGCCCTGGGGTCTTCCTTCTTCTTGGTTTGTCAGCCTCAGTAGCTAGGTGAGTCATGAAAAGCCTTCTGCTTCATATCTGAGCCATGCACTTGAACTGGACTGGACTTACCTGCTTCTATAACAGTGTGAGCCACTTTGTTCATATACGTATATAGATGCTTCTTTGGTTTTTCTCTCTAGAAAATTCAGCCTAACATAGACTCCACAGTCTAGGGATGCTTAAAATTCTTTTTAAATTTTAATCATTTTATTGGGGGCTCTTTTAGCTCTTATCACAATCCATACATCTGTCCATTGTGTCAAGCACATTTGTACATATGTTGCCATCATCATTTTCAAAACATTTACTTTCTACTCAAGCCCTTGATATTAACTCTTCATTTCACCCTCATCCTCCCTCTCTCTCTCATGAACCCTTGATATTTTATAATGTTATTTTTTCATGTCTTACACCAACCACTGTCTCCCTTCACCCACTTTTCTGTTGTCTGTCTCCCTGGGAAGGGGTTATATGTAGAACACTGTGATCAGCTCCCCCTTCACCACCCCCAACTTCCCTTTCCCCTCCTGGTATTGCTACTCTCATGATTGGTCCTGAAGGGTTTATTTGTCCTGGATTCCCTGTATTGTGAGCTCTTATCTGTACCAGATATGCTATGTACATGCTCTGGCATAGCCGCATTTGTAAGGTAGAATTGGGGTCATGATAGTGGGCAGGGGTTGGGGGAGGAAGCATTAAAGAACTGGAGGAAAACTGTATGCTTCTTCAGTGCTATACTGCACCCTGACTGGCTTATTTTTTCCTCGTGACCCTTCTATAAGAGAATGTCCAGTTGTCTACACTTGGGCTTTGGGTCTCCACTCTGCACTCCCCCTCATTCACATGGATATGATTTTTTGTTCTGGGTCTTTGATGCCTGATACCTGATCCCATGGACACCTCATGATCACACAGGCTGGTGTGCTTCTTTCATGTGGGCTTTGTTGCTTCTCAGCTAGATGGCCATTTATTTATCTTCAAGCCTTTAAGACCTGAGATTCTATATCTTTGATAGCCAGGCACCATCAACTTTCTTCACCCTATATATTTATGCACCCATTTTGTCTTCAGCAATCGTGTCAGGAAGGTTAGCATCACGGAATGCCAGGTTATTAGAACAAAGTGTTCTTGCATTGAGGAAGTACTCGAGTAGAGACCCAATGTCCATCTGCTACCTTAATACTTAACATATAAATATATGTACATAGATTTATTTCCCTATCATTATATATAAATATAGTTACATATGTACATGCCTGTATTTAGACTTCTATAAATGCCCTTTGCCTCCTAGTTCTTTCCTCTATTTCCTTTTGCTTTCCTCTTGTCCCACTGTCATGTTCAACCTTCATTTGCATTTCAGTAGTTCCTCTCGGCTACATTGCCCTTGATTAAGCCCCACCAGACCTCCTACACCCTCCTCACCATTGATTTTAGATCACTTGTTATTATCTTGTCCCTGGGTTTCTTAGCACCCACTTCCTTTCCCCTACCTCCTCCTTTCCTGTGTCTCCCCCCAGAACTGTGGATGCCATTGTAAAATGCCAGCTAAGGTGTAACTACTGATGTTTCCTTGACTAGAAACAAAATGAGTGAAAAAAATTGAAGGCACCTGGGGAAAATGAGTCCAATGAACTAATGGACCATGTAAACACGAGTCTCCATAACTCGGAGATCAGAAAAATAATGGTGCCTGGCTATCCCTACTAACTGTATTGAAAGGGACGCACTAGAAGGTTCTGGATAGAGGGGGAGAAAAATGTGGAACAAAACTAAATATCATAAAAATGATCAGGCTTGCTATGCATAGAAACTGGTAGAATCCCAGAGACTATGGGCTTCACTCACCCTTCATCTCTGGAGATTGGTTCACCTGCAGTGATTGGCATGGAGGTTGACATCGGACTTCCTGTGCCTTTTCAGATATGCCTGAAAGCTCCGTCCATCATCACCTAACTTAAATCTGACATCAACTCTTCCTCCCATACCACTCTATATGCTAGTTGATAATTTGTTGCACTATCTATGCAGAACTCACCATACTCAAAATTAAGGGGAGTTAATTTTGAGTAGTGAGCCCAACCACAAGTCAGGATCAACAAACAGTAAGGATATAGATGTTGGTCTCATCAGCCTGCAACCAAGTCTCTCTCTCTGCTTCTCAGCATCTCAGTCACAGGGTATCCAAGTCCCTTTTTAGTCTTTTATCTTCCAGTCATATGACCCCTTGCCCCTTTGCCTCCATGGTCCAGAAAGCCAGCTTGCTCTTTGCTCTATCCCATGGTTCCACACTCTTGGGCCAGATGATGAGCAAAGACCCCAATAGTCTTGTGCTGCTGCTTAGAGTCTCCATGCCGCCGTCTCTGGTGCACCTGGTCTCTGTGGATTCTGCCACTGAGACAGAGATCTTGAATTTGCTCTTCCAAGGTCCTCAGAGTTTCTCTCTCTGCTGCTGCTTCAAATGTAACTTATACTTATGGCCGGGGTTGGGGGAGTAACAAAAACTGACCAATCCCCCTTCTTCGCGTCACACATGCCCTATTTGCAGAGTTTCACACCCTACCACCATGCTTGGTACCATGGAAGGGCATCAGAAAAAGAGGAAGGTCCTCTATGAAATAGATGGACACAGTGGACTCAAACATAAGACTAATTATGAGGATGGGTCAGGACCAGGCAATGTTTTGCTTTGTTGTTCACAGGATCCCTATGAGTTGTAACTAACTCAATGACACTTAACAATAACAATAGCACCTATTGTTTCATGGGATTTACAAAGACTTGGGTAGAAGAGCCATATTAAGAAATTCCACACCACCATGTCACCCATGTGACTCGATTTTCTGTCTAACAATAGACAGAGCAACAATAGTACAAGGGAGGCCCACACACCTTAGGATAGTGAGTGATTTGAAATGAAAAGGGCAGCATTTACTCAATAGCAGAGTTCAGAAGGTTAGGAGAAATGGAAATGAGAAACACAAGCAGTAAGTGGGATACATAATGTGACAGTGTGGAGATTGCAAACAATGACACGAAACAAAATCGTGTTGAGTGGAAAATTGATCTGCTCTGTCCATCGCCACTGAATCCCCAATAAAATGTCAAACAAGAGAATTAAGGCCATATATAATCTGGTTCAGTTGCTCTGAGCCCTTTTTCTGCACCCAACGTGTACACTAATGGTCTCTTTTACCACCTAATTTCTCTCTTCTAAAGGTGATGGATGGAAGGAACACACGGACCATGAGATACACTTTGGGTTGTTAACTGCTGGGGAATCATTTCAAGTCCATTGATTTCCCTGTGGGAGAAAGATGGCTGTCTGCTCTCAGGAAGACAAGGGTCCAGGAAACCCAAAGGTGTCTTTTGGGTCTGTTCTTTAGGGTCTTTACGGGTTGCAGTTGACTCAAGGGCACTGGGTCGTTTTGGTTTAAAGGTAACGGGAGTATTTTCAATTGCTTGCTGAAAAACCATGAAGCTTGAAATGCTATGTTTTTACATCCGGGCAGTTTTGACATTTCTGACGAAAGCTTAGCAACCACTAGTCAGCACTTTGAATGAAGAAGAACGTGGGGTCAGGACTGGCAGATGGTGTGGAGCAGCCGACAGCATGCAATGGTACAACTCCACTTGCTGACAACACGTGCAGCATTTGCTGACGAAAATCAAGGACTGCAGCTTTCACTGTCACTAGGAGGAAGCACAAGTCCTCACTCCGGAACCAATAGACCGTGTCATGATAAATGGCCCAAACACTGGAGATTGTCAAAGATTTTATTTTGCTTGGGTTCACAGTCATTGCCCACAGGAGCAGCCGTTAAGACATCAAGTATCTTGTTTCATCATGCAAGTCTGTTGCATAAGACTCTTATTTGGTCATTGTTGCTTAGTCCTTTTTTGGTTTTTGTCTTTGTTTTGTGTGTGTGTGTGTGTGTTTCTGTATAGGGATAACCACATTAAGTGGGTGGGTGTCTGAAGCCAGCAACTGGATGAATAACTACCGAAGGGGCATGGAAGGCGAGGGTGGGAGGCTGTGGGGAGGCGACAGCTGTGGTCACAAGAAGGAAGAAAAGATCCCAAAGTTGATTTTGATGATTGCGCAGTCCTTCCTGCGATGTCTAAACTACTGAATTGCCAACCGTATTAATTAGAGCTCAATAACACTATTGAACAATTCCTTCTGTTTCTTTGGCACGTAAGACCAGTTTTTAGAATAAAAAGATTATTTTTAATTAAAAATAAGTTAAAGATCAATGCCACTGAGACAACTCATGGGCACCTGAATGAAGATGTAGTACTTTGAGTTTCCTCGTGTACGTGGAAGACAAATCAGGAAGCTCACAGAAGACTTGATGCGTTTGAACTGTGGTGTGGGAGAAGAATGTTGAAGATACCGCAGACCGCCAGAACAACAAGCAAATCTGCCTTGGAAGATGTGTAGCCAGAACGGTCCTGAGCAGTAAAGATGGTGAGACTTTGTCATATGCACTTTGGAGATATTGTCAGGAGAGACGAGTCCCTGGAAGAAGACAGCATTCTTAATAAAGCAGAGGCTCAGTGGAAAAGAGGAAGACCTTGGATCAGACAGATTGACCCAGAGGCTTGGAGAATGGGGTAGGACCAGGCAGTGGTTTGTTATGTTGTACTTAAAGTTGTGGTGAATCTGAACTGACTCGACAGTGCCCAACAACAATAGCTAACATATCCACCACACACCATTTAGACTATTTCTTTGCGGAATGTAACATAAGCAGTGTCACTTTCTGGACTCCATTCATAAGGACTGGGGTCAGAAGACTTCAAGTTTGGTATATTCTAGATGCATGCTGGTTATTTATCAACTACCTTTGGCATGTGGTTATATGTAACATTGGCTGATTTTGGTAGTGTAAACCGTCCCGCCTTGGCTTGTTACAAGCTACTAAAGAGACATCACTGAGTACAGAGTTATCAAGAGATAATGAACCGTTGGCTCTCTTAAATTAGGGCCAGCTGGTACCCAACTGTCCTTTTCCTCTTCTCAGCTAGGAGTTAATAGGTTCAGGGGTTAGTCTGCATTCTCACTACTCTAGTCCATCATTCATTTCTCTTCCTTGCCTCAAAATTTCTCTTCCTATAATCCCAAACCATTGTTTTAGGGGGAGAGGCCACTCTATCAAGTGATTCATTGAATTAAATATGTTCTCATGTTATCTAAATGTTTAAAGTTGTTTTTCAGGTAAGACCAAAAGCGATACCACTGCATTCCATTCCTAAAATCGATAAATAAACAAAATCAGAAACAACTTTAATTTTATTTTACTTCATTAACTATTTCTTGGTGCCTTTTTTTTTTTTTTTTTTTTTTACAAACTTTGGCATTCTAAATTAGTTCACTAGATGGTGCTAGACAGAGTTCAGTGTCAGAGAAACATCAGTTCAAAAGCCTAGGAAACCTCTGGGGAACACTTCTTGTGACCAGAATTTGCCATCAACTTGAAATCGCGATAGCCCCACTACCTTCGTTCGCTTCTTCGCTGTTATCTGTGGGATTGGCAAAAGCAGTGCATGTGTCATTTGCCACATCTGTTAAGTAGTTCTTTTCTCAGTTGTGAAAACATGTCACTTTTTCTTTCTCATGATAAAGATCGTGCCATAGAGTTTACACCTTTGAAATCTGCCACGGGTTTTGCTTCATTCAGAAGGTATCTTGGCCCTCTACTCTGTGATGATGGATAATACTTGATCTTTGGGTACCAGCACTATTTTTGTAATTCCTATAGACTCATTTCTGAGCTATTGAACATGCTGCTAAATTATTGTCAAGATATTTCTTGCAGATTTAAATTTCTACACACTGGGAGATGTGTCAGCCCTTTTACATATTTTTATTTCAGTGCATTTATGAACTGTGGGAACTGGGCATTTTTTACCCGAATTGTACAGTGTTTTCTCCACTCTCCATGCTCAGGAGACATATGAGGATCCTCTCTGATGAGATAGTAAGGTGCCTCGTGATCTGCATTTCACCATCTATATAATCATCCTTAACCATTTTCACTGCCAACTGTAGCGTGGATATCTATTGGCTGACTGTAAATTTAAGTGTGAAACATTTAAACTCCACATTAAGCACAGAATTTTTACAAAGTTATTGAGCCATTCAAAAGTAGCTTTCCAGCCACACTGTCAGCTCCACTCATGAAGGTGCCATGCTGTGATTACTGAGGTAGCCCCAGTAGCGTCCCAGGCACGTGGTAGGTGTCAGTAATACTGGCTACATTGATGACTTTGCTCGACACTTCTGCCCGCACTTCTGTCACTCTTTCCTAGAGGAAAGCAGTGCTGTTCCCTTAGTGTCCAATAAAGGAATGGATTATCAGAAATGAATCCGAGGTGGGTAGAACAAGTGATCTGAAATTAGCTCCCATCTTGCTGATTTCATTAATCAGTAGATGAAGTGAAAAGAACAATCAAGTCCTAACCCAGTAGTAGGACCTGGGAGAGAATTACACATCATTTTTGGCTCCTTTTATGGAGAACAGGATAACCAAGTGTCATACCAACTATGCAACCTGATAGCCATATCTTCAATGTTCACATAAACATAAACATCCTCTCTAGAAGGGGAATGCATTTTACCTCACATACTACAAATCTCCACGGACCGTGGAAGTGTTCTGAACAACAGAAAAATTGAAGCATATTTCACCACTGAGTGAAACAGATTTGATTACTAATTCAATCTCATTACTATTATAACAATAAAGCACCTTTTCTTTCTTTTAAAAATCATTTTATTGGCTTGTACAATTCTTATCACAATCCACACATACATCTATTGTGTCAAGCACATGTGTACATTTGTTGCCATCATCATTCTCAAAACATTTGCCTTCTACTTGAGCCCTTAATATCGGCTGCTCATTTCCCCTCTCCCTCCCCACTACCCCCTACCTCATGAACCCTTCATAATTCATAAATTATTATTTTTTCATATGTTACATTGTCTGATGTCTCCCCCCACCCTCTTATCTGCTGTCCATTCCCCCAGGGGGAGGCTAATCATAGATTCTTGTAATAGGTTCCCTCTTTCCACCCTACATTCCTTCCACCCTCAGGCATCTCCACTCTCACCACTGGTCCTGAAGGAGTCATCCGTCCTGAATTCCCTGTGTTTCCAGTTGCTATCTGTACCAATGTACATCCTCTGGACTAGCCAGATTTGTAAGGTAGAACTGGGATAATGATAGTGGGGGGGGGGAGGAAGCATTTAAGAACTAGAGGAAAGTTATAGGTTTCATTGTTGCTACCCTGCACGCTGACTGGCTCATCTCCTCCCCACAACCATTCAATAAGGGGGTGCCCAGCTGCCTACTGATGGGCTTTGAGTCTCCACTCTGCACTCACCCACATTTACAATGATATGATCTTTTTGTTCTTTGATGCTTGATACCTGATCCCTTTCACAGCTCGTGGTCACACAGGATGTTGTGCTTCTTCCATGTGGGTTTTGTTGCTTCTGAACTAGATGGCCATTTGTTTATCTTCAAGCCTTTAAGACTCCAGATGCTATATCTTTTGATAGCTTTCTTAACCACATTTGCTTATGCACACATTTGTCTTCAGTGATCGTATCAGGAAGGTGGGCACCCACTGATATGCTTTTTAGTTCTTTGATGTCTGATAACTGGTCCCTTCTACACCTCCTGGTCAGAGAGGCTGGTGTTAAAGCACCTTTTCTATGAATGTCTAAACAGCTCTCTAATCTCAATCCCTTCAAAGTAGCCTCTGCATTGCTTCCTGGCAGAGAAAGATTACAATCTCACATACACAAGAAAATACAGTTCCTGTCCTCACTTTTACTTCTATTGAATGTGTCCCTTGTGCCACTGCATAAAGAGCCATGCTTTCACGTGGCGTGTGAAGCTGTGCGTCCTAGATCTTGGCTACGATGCTGTTGCACTCCTTGCATAACAGCAAATGAATCCATTGGAACGGATTTACTGAGCGACGGTCTACTGGGTACAGGGAACTCTGCAACACTCTCGAAACCCAGCATCAGGAACACAGGTGTGTTTTCTACCACCTTTTTCGTAGCTGTATGCCTAGCACTCTGGAAGCCAGTGTTATGGATGGCCTTTAAGCTCTCTAAAGCCGCTACACTCTTTCCTACTTCCATGCCTCTGCGATGGTCCTTCTGCTGCCTGGAAAACCCTATTTCCCTTGTTCTCATGTCAGCTGTTCATTCCTTAATTTTAACCTCCTTCCACCATTGCCCTCCTATGCATCTCCGTGTAGCAGTTAACTGGCTGTCTGCTGGCTGGTTTTCTCTTGCGTGTGTCCTGACTGGACGGTGAGCCTGTTGAGGGTGGCATGTTCTTTAAAGCCCGAGCATCTGTATTACATCTTTGCAAGAACATTTGAGAGAAAGAATAGCTTTCTTCATTGCTATGGCAAATGTTTACTGATTGTTCCTCCTCCTAAGGCGGTCTGTGTGGGAGGTACCAAGGACATTGTAGGGACCTCCTGGGCTTTACGTTCCTGTCTGGGAGAGAACAGTCACACAGTGACTTGAGAGGGTCATAAGTGGTACAAAGAGCCAGCAAGCATAGGCACCAGGAAAACAAAGGGTAAGGAGGCAATGGCTTAGTTTAGGCAGAGTATTCAGGGAAGGCGTCTCGGGGAAAACATTGAAGCTGAGACTACAAGGCAGCAAAGGAGCTGGAGAAGATGGACGAGCAGGGGCAAAGAACCTGAAAGTGCAAACATGTTGCTGTGTTCAAGGATGGAAAGGCTGGAGCAGAATGCTACGAGGGAAAATGAGACAAGGTTGGAGGGGTATGTGGGGCCAATGGGGCAGACTCTGTGTTGTCATGCCAATGTCAGGGTTGGCAGGTTTTGACAATAAGAATGACATGATCTGCTTCATATTTGGAGAATGTCACTCCAGATACTAAGTGGAAATGAACTTGAAATGGCATGCAAAGATCAACTAGAAGGCCGTTACAATTCTGTAGCTGAGAGATGATGATGGCTTGGAGCAGAGGTCTGGTGAAAACCAGGTTAAATCCACACTACCAATTTTCCAATGAAATCTCCAACTGAAAACGACATCTCCACCTTAGACGGCTAATTAATTCTAGTGTTGTGGTCATAAATGACAGTTTGTAGGGGTATGTGCCACGGTGACTGGCTGGCTGAAGAGATGGATGAGTGGGTAGAAAGAAGAGAGGCAAGCAAGCAAACAAGAAGGCAGGTGCACCCCATCCTTTGCACTCCCTTTCTCCCCCAAATAGGATATTTGATTGGTTACCTGTATGCTACACCTTAGAAGACCTGATATGCACATTTGGTGACAATTGACTTGTGGTCTCTGGAGAGGATGGCAGAACCTGATTAAGCAAAAGAGGAGCCAAACAGGCACCAAGATTGCTAGGGAATGACAGGTACAGTAAGTCCATTCTACCAAGACAAGGTGGGGGAAAGGTTATCTTGTCATGTGCAAGTTTCTGCTCTGTTTATTTATGTTTTAGTATTAAAATCCCAAATTTAATAGCAGTTTGGAAAAATATGCTGCTAAGGTGAACGAGGAAAACTCTATAGAGTTTCATGACTTAGCTGTTTGGGATCTTAGTCAAGCATCAGACTCCAGGTACTCATCACAGAATGGGATTATACAATGATACTTCCTTCACAGGGTAGCAGTGGAGAAATAATGGTGAGAGAATGGATGTAAAATAAATTTTGTTAAAGAACTGGCAGTAAACTCAGGCATTTCCTTAATGACCCATTGCCTCTCCTCCAGTTAGGCAAAGATAAAATGCACTTTATGTTTGCCCTCATTCAGGTCCTAGCCATGGGAGAAAGACGAGGCACCTTACTCCCATACAGACTGAAAACCAAGGACATCCTTGCATTACTGTGAGCCTTGCTTGATCCAGTGACGATGCGTGAGCTTTGTTCAGTTCAGGAGTTCAAGGCTGACTAGGAGTCCCTGCCTGGTGAGAACATTCCATGTGCTTAGACGCTAACTGAGAAGATTGCCATTCAAGCCCACACCAGAGGTGCCTTGGAAGAAAGGCCTCTTGTCTACTTCTGAAAAGTCAGCCATTGCAAGTCCTGCGGAGTCCAGTTCCACGCTGACACACAGGGGCCTGCATGAGTCCATTGATTTGGCAGCAACTGGTCTTTATTTTGGTTTGGCCACACTGCATTGTGGGTAATCTTTGATATTCCTCATCTTCTGCTCCTGTCCCGTGAAACCAGAGGGTGAGATCAGTGACTTCTATACCATCGGGGGCTTCTGGAGATCGCTCTCTCACAATATTGTACCTGGTTTTGCACTGGTAACACGAAGACATGTGCCCATACCTTTGTGTGCTTTTAAGTTTTGCTTTCAGCTGCATTTTAATGTGAAGTTATATTTCTCTAGACATAATTTTAGGAATGCCCCCTCTCTCCTGACTGCCCAGTGGGAGTTCTCGTAGGTGGGCCATGCTCCACAAACCTTGTTGAGTTTAAAAGAATTGGATTCAGGCAGAAAACTAGCTTCACCTCTCCTGCTTGAAATGTATTCTGTGTTAATCTCTTTCTGTTCCTATCCCTCCCCTCTCGTCCCCTAACTCCTTCCATCTCTTCCCCTCTTCCCTTCTCTCTGTCTTCTTTCTCTCATTTTCATTTCTATTCCCGTTCTCCCTGGGATTGGCAATCTAACTGACATCCCAGTGTTTTGTTAGCTGTTTGTGAGTCAGTGGACCTTTACATTTGTGGCAAGGAATATTTTACAAGATCCTATAAAACTGTACAAGCTACCTACTCAGCTGTTCTCTGTTGTGTTCAGAGTTGTGATCATGCCATCCACTGTTGAGATGAAGAGATCGAGGATGATTGGATGGCAGCAGTGAACTTTTAAAAACTGTCCTGAAATGGGAAAGAACAGAGAAACAAGATGTCATAGTAGCTGCCCAGAGGAAAACATAGGATTTCCGTATGGTTTATGAATTTGAAAATGAGACCGAGATAATATATAGATAATTAGAAAAAATACATAGTTTCTAGTTTTAATAGGAAGACTTTCAACCTGGGGAGCAATTTGATCTTGATGAGGATGTTTCTGAACATGGGTTTATAAACTTTCAAGTTCAGACAGCAAAGCTCAATTAGAAAGGAAGAAGCAACATCTTGTTTTGATTGTTACAACACACAACTCTTTAGCTAACAAACGCTAAGACATCCGGTTCCGGGAACTTCCACGTTGGATATGACCTGGACACAGATTGCCCCATCTTCCTGAGAGGACTTACTTTTAGAACATTGAAGGCAAAGTTCAGGATTCCTTTAAATCATAACACTGTCAAGCATGGGAGCTTGTGACCAGAGAGGATCCCAGGCTGAGTCTGACCAATGACAAGCCACAGACCAGGTTTAGGATGAAGTGTGATCTGGACAACAGAGAAGGGCTGCATCCTCGCCAGAACTGAGCTGGCAGCAAGTTCTCTGGAGATCTGAAAACATGGATTTACAGCAAAGAAAACCTGAAGTTGCCCTTCTTGGTTTTACTGGCATGTCTCTCACGTAGGGACGTGAAACTGTGTCTTTTTTTTCTTTCTTACCAAGAGGGCTTTTGGAGCTCTCTTAGGTGGGTCATCTAAAGCCTATTTAGTACAGTTAAAGAATAAGATAATCAGAGAAGTCAGCGCCAACTCATGGCACCCGGATGTCTGTCAGAGTAGAACTCTATTCCTCAGGACTTTCAATGGCTCACTAGTTGGAAAGAGAACCCATGTCTTTCTTTCCAAGCATCTCATAGTGGACTTGAACTTCCAAGCTTTCAGTCAGCAGAAAATGAGTGTGTTCACCATTTGTACCACTCAGAGATTCCCAGAGATGCCTACTTAGCTTTTATCACCTGACTCCAAGGACACTGGGTCCCCATTTCTTCACACTGGAAACACTGTAAGGTTCATTAGAAATTGTGTGGCCAACGTTTTATAGGATATCTGGGAAAATATAAAAAATAAAAAAAAGAAAGAAAAGTTCAGAAGGGCATGAAAGAATAAAAAGGATAAAGAATGATGGTAATTACTGTGTACATAAAATCCCAATAAGACTTAATCTAATTAGGTACTTGAATTTGCAGGAACTGGGTCAAGCCTTCCATCCCCTTTCTGTGTCTTGTACAAGATGGGCACTACGGGCCCAAGCCTGATTATTTCTCCGCTGGTGTGCTCTTGTTTCAGGTGGAGGCAGGTGAGAGCATGGCCTCTCCTCCTCTCTCTCAGCAGCTTCAAGTCCACCCTCCCCCCAGCTCAATAACATAGGGCAGCACACAGGTAGGAGGCATGCCAGCAGAACTCGGTCAGTGTTTGTGGTGCCAGCTGCTTCCTTGGCACCCAACAATGTTTTGTCAGCTTTTGTTTGTGATTTTTTGGGGGGGAGCTCATGCTAATTTGTTTAAGATCGTAAAAAGGATGAGGTATTTCCACATCTGCAACCACCAATGTTTGCTCAGTGGAAAATGATGAGAAATCATTTGGTTGTCTCTGTAGGAAGCCAAAGGAGTGGGTCTACAGCACTTTATAAAGTGTTCCCACACCCTGTGTTTCCATGGGACATAAATGTCCTCTTCCCTAACACTGTTCGAAGCCTGCATAAGTAGAGTAGCTGAAGGCAAGGTATTGCAGTCAATTGCCATCAAATCAGCTCCTACTCAGGACAACACTGTGGGTATCAGAATAGCACTATACTTCATAGGTTTTCATTGGCCAAGTAGCAGGTTCAGCAGCAGTCCTACCCACAGCTGATCACGAGATGACATTGGACTAGGCGGCTGTGCTTTGTTTCATTGGTTACGAGATCACTAGTACATGGAGGTTTACTCAAAGGCAGCTAACAATAGTGGGATCCAAACCCAAGCCAGGATTCTGGCTTGAAGATGGCACTCTGGCCCCATCTTTCCCTGTCTCGCAGACCCGAGGTTCAGGATGGCAGAGAGGATGAACTGACTGCTGCATTGTCTGTAACCGTCTGATTGGCACAGTGGCTACAGCGATGAACTCAGGCATAGGAACAGTGGAGAGGCTGGTGCAGGCATGGCCAGTGTTGTGTTCTGTTGTGGATAGGGTCTCTATGGGTCAGACCAAACTCAATGGCGCCTAATAACAACAACAATCCACACCACCACCTCATTAACAGCCTTACTTTCAAATTTCTACTTTCAGCAATCTTGTCATATATCCTTTCATGATTTCCTGCCTAATTTGAGTAAAAGTTGGCGTCAAGCTCATTTTATTCAGCTCTTGGGCTGGCATGACTGCAGTCTTAGAGACCTTAAGGCAAAACGTGTGTGTAGCCTGTTGAGGATAGGAAGAAGCACTGCTCCACGCTTCCTTCCTCGCCATCTCTCACCACGTTCACAACGTGATGCCTAGCACACGTTTTACCACGAGCTTCTGTCAAGTTGATGCTGGCTGATGGTGCCCCATGCACGTCAGCTCCATGAGGCTTGCTACGGCTGTTTTTTTCAGAAGTAGATCACCATGTCTTCCTTCTCAAATGCCTCTGGGTGGACTTGAGCTTACAACCAGTTAGTGAGCAGCCCAATACAACTAAGCATGCAAAGAAACAGACTCACTGCCATTGAATTGATTCTGACTAATAGCAATCATGTAGGACAGACTAGCACTGACTGTGTGGGTTTCCAAGGTTGTAAATCTTTTTGAGAGTAGAAAGCACCATCTTTCTCCAGCGGAGCAGAGGTGATTTCAAACTGCTTGCCTTGTGGTTAGCAGGCCAATGTGTAACCCACTACACCATCAAGGCTCCACTCAGAGTCCCATCGAAAGCTTATTATACATCTTAAGGGGATGACTAACCAGTCTTCTGATCTTGAATGTGCACTTCGACTTTCCCATTGTGTTAGTCTATAGAAGTCTTTGTAGATACTATTTTACATATCTGTCTTGTAACAAAAGCATTCTTGTTTTAGGGAAGCCCAGGGAGAGGAATGATTAAGAAGCAAATGTGAGCAAGGAGGACTTATATGTTAGATTGGAGATTTCAAGGTGACGAGCAAATGGTGGGCTCTGCAAAAGCAAGCAAGTAGGATAAGGCAATGCAAGGCTGCTTTCGAAGTATTTATATGTTTTGGGAAAGTTCACGATGGTAAGTCAATCAACTAGTGTTTATTTCTGAGGGACAAACTAACTGAAGCTGCCGAGGATAGTGCAAAATAACAATTTAGAAAATAAATGACTCTCACAGGCCCCAGAGACATAATTCTGCAGGCCCACTCCCAAACCTATCTGCAATAATTTACGAATGAAATGATCATGCAGGCCATTCTTTACAAATACTTCCTAAGTGAACACTGGATATGTGACATCATGATGAGACCCCGGGGAGTAGGATGAAGGGTTAAACAGAGAGTCAGCTTGCAGCCTTCACAAAATTCTAATCTGAGAAGAGATAACCAACTCGGATATGCACAATACAGGGCTTAAGAACCCGGTCATCTACGGCCCACATGAAAAGTTCAATATGCTGTCTTCTTTTGTCAGAGCTCATTTTGACCTAGTGTAAATGTAGGGGAAGGATGACGTCCAGAAGGAAGGAAATTAAGTGGCTCACGTTTCTAGCTGAGTTGAGAGACACTATTCTCAAGGTCACTCAAAGTAGCTCTTCCCAAAGATCATTCACTCATCAGTAAATGCTAGCACTCCTTGGGCGGTGGATACAGGTAAGATGTTAGACTTCTTTTTTAAAAAAATAATTGTATTGGGATTCTTACAGCTCTTATCACAATCCATAGATGCATCCACTGTGTCAAGCACATTATACATATGTTGCCATCATCATTTTCAAAACATTTTCTTTCTACTTGAGCCCTTAGTATCAGCTTCCCCGTCCCCCCAGCCCATCCCTTACCCTCCCTCCCACATGAACCCTTGATAATTGATGAAATTTTTTTCATGTCTTACACCGACTATGTTTTCCTTCACCCACTTTTCTGTTGTTTGTCTCCCTGGGAGAGGGTTATATATAGATCATTTTGATCAGCACAAACTTCCTTCTCCCTCCCCCCACCCCTCACCCCCCCCCCCACACAGACCTCACCCTAACTCTCCTGGTTTCACTACTCTCATTTTGGTCTTAAGGGGTTTATCTGTCCTGGAGTCCCTGTGTTTTGAGCTCTTATCTGTACCCTTATACAGGCTCTGGTTTAGCCAGATTTGTAAGGTAGAATTGGGGTCATGATAATGGCGGGATTGGGGTGGGGGAGAGGAAGGATTAAAGAATTAGAGGAAAGTTGTACGTTTCATTGGTGTTTAACTGGACCCTGACTGGCTCCTCTCTTCTTTGTGACCCTTCTGTAAAGGGATGTCCAATTGTCTACCAATGGGCTTTGGGTCTCCACTCCATGCTCCCCATCATTTACTTTGATATGATTTCTTTGTTCTGAGTCTTTGATGCCTGATACCTGATCCCATTGACAACTCATGATCACAAAGGCTGGTGTGCTTCTTCCATGTGGGCTTTGCTGCTTCTCAGCTACATGACCACTTGTTTATCTTCAAGCCTTTCAGACCCCATCAGCTTTCTTCACCACATTTGCAGATGTACCCATTTTGTCTTCAGCGATCGTGTTGGGAAGGTGAGCATCATAGAATGCCAGGTTATTAGAACAAAGTTTTCTTGCACCGAGGAAGTACTTGAGTATAGGTCCAATGTCTGTTTGCTACCTTAGTACTTAACATATAAACATATGCACATAGATCTATTTCCCTCTCATTGTATATAAATATGTTTACATATGTACATGCCTATATTTAGACCTCTATAAATGACCTTTCCTACTAGTTCTTTCCTGTATTTCCTTTGACTTTCCTCTGGTTCCACTATCATGATAAGCCTTCATTTAGGTTTCAGTAATTTCTCTCAGCCACAATGCCCTTGATCAAGCCACACTAGGCATCCTAGGTCCTCCTCGCCATTGATTTTAGATCACTTGTTGTTCCCTTCTCCCTGGGTTTGTTGACACCCACTTCCTTTCCCCTGCCTCCCCCTCTTCTGTGTTCCGTCCCAGCCCCCAACCATTGGTCTCATTTTTTCTCCTCCAGATTGTTTACCCTGCCTATCTTATTGAGATAGACATGTAGAGGCAATAATAAGCACAAAAAACAAGACAGAGCAAAACAAAACAACATCAACAAAGCCTATAAATAGTTCCAGGTCTGTTTGTTGACCTTTAGTAGTGTTTTCCAACCAAGTCTGATGGGGTGCCATGCCCTGGCCCTTTTGCTCCCCTTGCTGCTCTGTTGCACACCCTTAGTGTTTTTTCCCAGTGTGGTGGGGTCAGATTGGACAAAATTCCCACACTGTGTCTCCAGTGTTGACCCCTGTAGTGCTTATGGGTCAGTGAGGGATGTTCCCTGTGCATTGGGTGCTCTGAACAAGAACATCATCTTTGGGGGTTGGTGGGCCAGGATATGTTCCACTCTCTCTTCTTTCCTCTTCATTTGCCCCTATGTGCTCTGATCAGACATGCCCCTCTCCCTGAGCAGTAGCTTCAGTGCTGTCTTCTGAAGTGCATTCTTCAGGGAAGTGGGGGTGGGGCAAGGGGGAGTGTTCATGTAGTTGGGATTGAGCCTGGCCCTGTAGACCTCTCTATTGGTTTCCTGCTTCATGCCAATATGTTACAGTCAAGTTTTGGGGCACAAGGTTGAAGATTGGTCCCTCTCTCCCTCTCCTGTCGAGATATAAACAATACCCTCCCCTTGGGTGGGTTAGTGCCCTGTTACCCTTCTACCCCTGTCTTTTTTTCTCTCTTTCTTTCCCCCTTCTTTTTAGTTGCTGCCAAATGTATCCCTGGCTTGAGTCTGACCCTTGTCATAGTACCTGGAGCTCTCCCCAAGAATAGATGTTTATAGTAACTTTTCCCTTATGCCCCTTTTGCAGTTTTAAATTTACCTCAGCAGACTCATGTTGCACTTGTCCTTCTGTGCTTGGCTTACTTTACTTAAAATAAGTTCCTCCAGTTCTTCCCATGAGGTGATGTGCTTCATGCATTCATCACTGCTTTTTGGGATGCGTAGTACTTCATTGTATGTATGAACCAGTGGTTTTTAATCCTTTTGTCCATTAATGGAAATTTGGGTTGTTTCCAAATCCTTGTGATTGTGAACTGTGCCACAATGAACACTGGAGCACAGATGTCTGGCTATTTTTTGTTTCTTGCCTCTTTTGGGTATATGCCCAGTAGGGCGATTGCTGGGTCATATGGTAGTTCAGTTTCCATCTGTTTTAGATATCACCAAATCGATTTCCATAATGACTACATATACCTACAGGTCCACCAGCAGTGGATGAAACTTCCTATCTCACCAGTTTTCTGATTTTTTTGAATTGGGTTACTTTCTGATTTTTTTGAATTGGGTTATCTTTGAAGGTGTTAGGTGGTATCCCATAGTTGTTTTAATTTGCATTTCTCTGATGGCTAATGATTGGGAACATTTTCTCATATATTTATTGGCCATTCAGATTTCTGCCTGCTTATGAAACTTATGTTCAGGCCCTTTGCCCACCTCCTCAGTGGGAAATTAGTTTTTTTCTTATTGTAACCTAGATTATAGATTTTAGTAATAAGGTTTTTGTTGGCTGTGTCCTTGCTAAAGATGTTTTCCCAGTCTGTGGGTTCTCTTATTACTCTTGGTGAATCCTTTCAATGTAGACAGTTGTTTTTATCTTCAGTATATCCCACTTGTCAATTTGTGCCTCCTCTGTATTTGTGTCTTCCCCTATTTCCTATAGCCTAAGTATTCCCTGTGCCAAAGTTCTCAGGTTTGTCCCAATTCCCCCATTGATGGCCCTAATATTTGGGGTTTTACCTTAAGGTCTGTGATCCACCTTGAGTTTATTCTTGTGCATGGAGTGAGGTAAGTGTCTTGCTTCATTTTTTTTGCAGGTAGATATCCATTTTTTTCCCAGCACCACTTGTTGAAGAGGGCATCTGCTCCTTTTTGATTGTATCCCAATGATTTTATTTCTGGATTTTCAGTTCTTTTCCATTATTCTGAGTATCTGTCATTATATAAATACCACACTGTTTTGACCACTGTGGCTGTATAGTAGGTGCTGAAGTCAGGCAAACAAGCCCTCTCACTGTGTTCTTCTTCTTGAGGAGTTCTCTGCTAATTCTGGGCTTATCTCTCCACATGAAGCGGTAATCAGATTTTCCAATTCTTTGAAGAAAGATGATGTTATTTGCAGTGGGATTGCATTAAACTTATATAGTGTTTTGGGCAGAACTGAAATCTTTACTATATTAAGTCTTCCGATCCATGAGCATGGGATATTCTACCATTTGTTGAGGTTGCTCTTGGTTTCTTGTAATAGTATTCTGTAGTTTTCCTTGTGCAAATATTGTTGTTTTTTTTTCCAGTCAGGTTTATCCCTAGAGATTTAAATTTGTGCTTGGCTAGTATGAATATTTCAGGGAAAGTCATCTAATTATGTTTCAATCTGTAGCCTCCTTGTTAAACTTCTTTCCCTGTGATATATCTTTCATGGAGAGTGGTGTAATAAATTCACCTACTATAATTGTTGAGACCGTAATATCTTTTTTTATCCTTTGGAGCATTTGACTAATGAATTTTGTGGGTTGATTGTTGGGTGCATATATATATTTATTATGCTCAATGCTTCTTGGTATACAGTTCCCTTGAGCATTATCTGGTGCCCCAATTTATCTCTTATGGCTTGCACCTTGAGATCAACTTAATCCGAGATTAGGATTGTAACCCCTGCTTTTCTTGAATTGCCATTTGCTTGGTATATTTTTCTCCAGCCTTTGTTTCTCAGCCTATTTTTGTCTGTAATCATGAGATATGTCTCCTGTAGGAAGCAGATTGATAGGTTGTGTTTTCTAATCCAGTCTGCTGGCCTCTGCCTTTAAATACCTGAGTTCAGTCCATTGATACTCAGGATTATTACATCCCTCTGTGGACTCTGTGCTGTCATTTTGTACCTTTGTGTTGGGTGTTTTCCTACCTCTCTTATCAGTGTGTTGTGCGTGTGTGTGTGTGATTAATTCATGACTTCTTTCCACCATTGATCCAATGCTTCATTGGGCGCTGTTTTTCTTTGTGTCCCTCTTGGTAGAGTTGTTGTATGTGGTGGTCTCTTCTTTGTATTCGGCAAGTGTTGTGCTTTTGCCCATACTGGATCAACAAAGATCTTTTGTAGGGCTGGGTTTCTTTTAATGTATTCTTTGAGTTTTTCCTTGTCCGGGAAGACTCTTACTCTCCATCGATCTTGAGAGATAATTTGGCTGGATAGAGTATTCTTGGGTTTGTGCTATTGTCCTTCAGTTTTTGGAATATGTCACTCCACTCTCTCCTCTTCTTCTTAGTGTCCACTGATAGGTCAGAGAATATTTTTATGTGGGTACCTTTATAGGGGACTGCTTGTGTTTCCCTAGGTGCTCTTATGATTTCCTCCTTTTCCTCAAACTTGGATAGTTTAACTATTATTGCCTTGGTGCCTTCCTCTTGAGATTCAATCTAGCTGGTGTTCTTTCAGTCTTCTTAATGATTGCCTGGTTTTCATTCATTAAGCTGGGGAAGTTTTCCTTTAAGAATTCCCTGGCTGTTTTTGCCACTGAGTTCTCTGTGTGTCTTGTTCTGGTAGTCCAATTATTCTAATAGTGTTCCTCTTCATATCATTAGACATGGATCTCAGTTTCTCTGATTATCTTACCGTATATACTTGAGTATAGCCAACCCAAATATCAGCCGAGGCATCTAATTGTACTACAAAAACTGCATTAAAATGTGCTGAAAAAACTCAGCTTATACACGAGTATATATGGTATATGACTGTCTTTCCCCTTTCTTGAAGTCTGCCTCTTTATCCTCTAGGTCACTGGTGTGATTTTCTGCCTCTTCATGTCTGTTGGCGAAGTTGGATTTACTACTGGCTTTTGCTATCTCATCCCTTGGGTCTTATATTTCCTTTTGACATGCGGCCTTTTTCTTCTCTATTCTTTCATCCTTTTTCTGAATTGCTTCCCTCATATCCTGTATGACTCCAATCAGCATTCTGAAGATATCCTTCTGTGGCAGATCAACATACGTGTCTGCTATGCAGGTTGTTAGGTTCAGGACTTCTTCTGACATTGCCTTATGTTCTCCTGTTATTTTCATTGAGGTTTTTGGGGCTGGTTGCCATTTATGTGCTGTTTTAGAAGAGCCTGGGTCCATTTTCCAGAGAGTTGAAGAGCACCGGGTTCTCTCTTTGGGAGACTCGTAGTAATGTTTCTTCGGTGGGGGATGGGGGAGTTGAACTACCGCTTTATCCACCTGTGGTTTTACTCTTTTCCTAACCAACCAGTATTTTGTTATTTGGAGGGTAAGGTGGATGGGCCTCTTGAGATGCTGGTCAGGTAGTTGTGGGTCCGTGAGGCTGATGCTTCACTGGATGTTCTCAAAGGAAGTCGTAGTGGTGTGGCCCACAGTGGCTTGAAGCGCCTCAGAGGGCGTGCGGAGGTGTCCACTGCAATGGGATTGCCCTTGAGGCCAGGTAGGTGTGCCCACTTTGGTGTTGAGCACCGTGAATGGCGGGTGAAATTGCCTTAGTGGGCAAGATTGCTGTGGTGGCCAGGTGAAGTTTACTGCAGCATCATGGATTATGGGGAGAGGGCTGTCTGAGCTGCATTAGGCCATGTGAACACTGCGGCAGGTGGGAGGACGTTCCCTCAGCCACATGTAGGGCTGTGGAATATGGGAAGGGAATCCCCCATACACGAGGAATGCCGTGGAAGGCAGAAAGTGGTTCTTCCAGCTGAGTAGAGCACCAAAAAGGGCTGGTTGGAGTTCCCCCAGCTGATTAGAGGACCTTGGAGGGTAGGTGGGAGTTCCCCTAGCCATTTGAAGGGGAGATCCTTCAGCCACTTGGGATGCAGTTCAATGTAGGTGGGATTTCTTCAGATACATGTAAGGCCACAAAACGTGCGCAGGAGCTCCCCCAGCTGGCTGGGTGGGAGTTGCCCTAGGCAGAGGAGAGTGGCCTGGAGGTCAGCAGTGGTGTGTAAAAAACAAGAGAGGGAGGAAAAAAAGAAAAAAAAAACTCACAGGGGGAAAATAACCCAAAACCTGAACCTGCTGTGACTGGCAGGAAAGGGAGAAGAAAGAGAGAGAGAGAAAAGTAAAAAGATAGCTGAGCCCCAGTTGCCTGACTGTGGCGCTGAGGGGATTAAACACTGGCCAAAGGTGGCAGCAAGCTGTGGTTGTGTTGAAGTAAAGGCCTTGGGCTGGCCAAAGTAACCTGGTACTGGTCACAACTGTGGTGGGACAAAGGCTATGCCTCAGTGGACCTCCACAGTGGTGAGCCAAAAGCCCACATCTCTTCAAAACTAGTGGAAATGCGTCTATCTTTATGATGCTCTTTCTGTGACTTGGAAGAGTGGAGTTTCCCTTTCCTTGGCTCTCTTGCACTGATTTCTGCAGAGTCCCTCTGGTGTGTGTTTCTCGGTTGCCATCTTGCCAGAACCCCAAGATGCTTGACTTCTAACCAAAGGATTGTAGGTCCAAGTGCCCTCTGATGTCCCTTGAGAGAAATACCTAGCAATTAAGTACTCAAACTCATCCATTGAAAAGATACCATAACATGGATGAGGGAACCTAGAGGACAGTATGTTAAGTGAAATAATTTAATTACAAAAGGACAACTATTTTATGACATTACATCATGAAAATGCAAGAAAATGTTTACACACAGAAATAAATTATCTGTAACCATTGCAAGGATAGGAAGGGATAGAAGAGGGGAGTTGGTAACTAGTATTAATCAGGATGAAGGGGAAGGCAGCATCAGAAGATGTAAGGCAGTACAACCTCATGACTGGCCAAGAAAGTCACTGGAGGTGTCCAAGAGTAGAATTCAACAAAGGTACATATACAATCCTGCAATAATAATAACAAACACCTGCAAGTAGTTTGAAGGTGGACATGCAAGCTGAACAGATGTGGAGGTAAATGGGAGTACACCCATGAAAATATAGATACATGTGTGTGGTAGTAGATATATAATGTTTAATCATTTTATTGGGTTTTTTAATAGCTCTTATAATATTTGATATATCAGTTATATCAAGCATATTTGTACTTTTGTTTCCATCATCATTTTCAAAACATTTGATTTCTACTTGAGCCCTTGGCATAAGCTTTATGTATCTGTATCAACAATAACAACAAAGCCAAAACCTGTTACTCTCAAGCCAGTTTGCCTCATTGTAGCTCCTACAGGGTTTACAAGACTATCCATCTTTGTAGGAGTACATTTTTGTCCCATAGAGCAGTTGGTAAGTTTGAACTGCCAAACTTTCAGTTAAGTAGCTCAATACTTAGCCCACTTCACCATCAGGGATACGGTTTGTATGCTGCTGATATTGCTAAGGATACTGCAGCATATACAGTAGGCAAAGTTCTAAAACTGCCTTAGTCATAACCCAGCATCTTGAGGGAGTGAGTCACTCTGTTTGGAGATTTAGGACCACAGCTTCCAAGGACTCGTAGGACCAATGGCATAACATAACCCACATCTACATCCTTCTTTGGTTGTTAGTGACTGGGGTATTAAAAGCTTCTGAGAAGCCACCTAAGATACAACTATTAGCCTCTCAGTACTCAGAGCACAGAAGAGTAAAGAAATTAAAAAACGTAAAGAAACAGTCGAAAGGACCATTCATACTACAACCTTTACTACCCTGAGACCAAAAGAATGAGCTAGTGCCTGGGCATGACTACTGACTGCTCTGATTAGAACCATGATCGAAGGCATTGGATGGTGACGGAGAGGGGAAAAAAATGTAAAACAAAATCCAAAATCATGAAAAAGACCAGACTTACTAGTATGATAGAGATTAATGGAGACCCCAAGACTGTGGTCTTAAGATAACCTTCTAGCTTAGAACTTAAAGTAGCCCCCAGGACCAACTTTCAGCCAAACTCTGGAGAGACCAACAGATTGTCTAAAACACCAATGACGAATGTGCTCTTCAGTACAGCCAACTACATGAGACCAAAAGGGTGGCATTTGCCTTAGAACAAAGCACGGGAGGCAGGCCAGAGCAAGAAAGGAGGATTGGAAATGGGTTGTAGGGAAGAAGCTGTTATATTGAGGTAATTATAACCAATATAACCAAACCAAATGGGTTTCAGTTGGTGAATGGAAAATTAATTTGTTTTGTAAACTCTCACTGAAGCTACAACAAAAAGTTAAAAAGAAAGAAAAAGAAACCCTTGCAGAGTGTAGTTCTTCTGTGAGTTCACAGGGTTACCAGGAGTGGGGTCTGACTCGACCTCCACTGGGATGAATGCCACTGACCACGTGACATGCGTAGACTTGGTCAGCAGGATTCATAGCACTTCCTCAGATCCCTCTTGACTTGAATGGAAAGCCTATTTATTTTTCCAGTTGGGCCTTAGGCCTTTCAGGCCAGGTAGATCTCCTTCAGTGACTTCAGCTGCATGCTTCCATCCTTTTTCAGATCCAAACATGCTTCTACTGAAGCCATTCTGTAGTTTGTTTTTCATAGAAGGGGGCAGGAGGGATGGGGTTATCTTTTACTCTTTTGCTTAAGCATTTCAAATTGTGGCCTGTGGCATTTACCTGCAAAACAAAGCTTGATTCAATTAAGTTTTAAAGCTATCATTTAAAAATATTTCATTTTAAGCTCAACTCTCTCTCTTTGAGAGCTTAAGAGAATTTCTGAAGAAATCAACATTCACATTAACTTTACAACATCTGGGCTAATTCAATATTCTTTATTTGCCTTTTAAATTTTAATTTCGATGCACATGAACAAAAACATTTTCCAGTCCTGCCTTCAAGACCCAACTTTACTATACTTTGTCACAGACTGTGCACACATGAGGTAATGAGAGGGTTAGGTGCGGAGTGTATTCTTTCTATATGTAAATTGCCTCACAGCTGAAACCCAAACCTACATCCCAGCATGCACTCGGATACACAGAAGCTTCAAAGGGAAATCTTTCCCTTGAGGGAATTGGTAAAATTGGAGTTGGGTGAACCTCAAAGGAGTTTCGATTCGCAAACCCTGCTTATGTTTGGATTTGGAATTGAATTTGGCTCCAGCGGTTGGCATCTCTACGTTGTGCTGTGGACTACCCCGCCGCAGAGAGGGGGAGGCAGAGAAGAAGAGGAAGACTGAGTTGTGGAGCAGACTTTCCAGAAACACACAATAATGCAATGTTGACGCAATTAAGAAAATTAAAAAATGGAGTTTCAATGGAAAAAGTCCGTCTTTATCTTTCGCTTCCTTTGTGATATCCTTTCAGCTCCATATCCTCTGTCTTCTTTGATCTCATTTGCCTTCCACTTGTCCTTCCCTTTCTTTGACTTGTAAGATGGCTATTCAAGCCTGTTCTTTCCCTTCTTCCAGAGTTTGCCCAAGGGCTTGAGTTATGAATTTCACGGCTTAAAAAGGCCTGGCAGGTTACAAAACAGAATATTCAGTTATGATCTAAATTTTGAAAAGGGAAGTGATGTATTTAGTTATGTGCATGCATGTGTGTGCATACGCAATAGATTCCAAAAAATGCCAAACTGCCATTGAGTAGATTCTGACTCATAGTGAAAATAGGTGGGAGGGGTACACATAAACTTTTAACAGGGTTGTTTCTTGGAGAGTGGGATTATGGGTGGTCTTCACAGTCTCTTTGTAATGTAGTGTATTTGCTCACTTTTCTGCAAGAAACACTTATGCTTTCATAAAAAGTTTGAGGATCAGACATTATTTTATCGCCAATTTTTAGGATCTTTATATTATTTTACATGTCCTTTTATTTTTATATTTATATTTTAGATTAAAATTCCATTCTTGTGCTTATTGAGTTCCAGTTATGAAAAGATGTTTTGAGTTACTTTCACTTAAACATTTCATTTTAATTGTGTGTGTGTGTCAAAATTGGTACTTTCTTACTTTAGACAGGGAGCAGAATATGTGCTGGGGATTAATATGATTAACAAATAAATTGAATTTAGAAGTCTTCAGAGGAATCACTTTTCTTGCAAAACAATGGAAAACAAATCCTTTGGAAAAGGAAAAACATATTTCCATAACAGTTTTATTCTCATATATCGCATAGATCACCTTTTCATTATGAAATAATAGTAAGGCTTAGTGAAATGAAATATGATCTGAAAGAACAACAATATGTAGAGATCTCCATAAGCTGCAGTAAAAGAAATGAATTTTTAGCTATCTGCATACACATGAATATATTTAAAGGGGAGTTGGAAACATAAGCATTGGGGAGTTGGAAACATACGCATTGCCACTGAGTCAATTCATCATGACCCTCTAGGGCAGAGCAGAATCCAAGGTGGGCTAATTGACACTGGGTAACTGACATTTGACTAGATGAGTTGCAGTCTGGGTGCTTAGCTCAGCCTTGGGTCAGATCTAGAGAAGGACTCTGGGGTGTGGGATCAACCAAGACATTAGGGCTTCAGTTGGCTTTTGCTGTCTTCCAGGGGAGCGTCTTGCATGGGTGGCTGAGGTCATGAGGAAACACTGACTCAGACCCTTTCTGTTTCCTTAACAGCATAATCTTCAGTGAAACTCCCTTTTCATAGGCCATGACATATAGCAAAGCTTCTTTAATTCCCTCTGAGAATCTGGAAGGAAGACCAATCATGGTTGGTAAGTGGATAGGAGTCTAGAAAACGTCTCAGGAGAGGAAGTTTGATTATCTTTAGAACCAGCCAAAGAGCGTTTCAGTGGAGAGGCTGTCAATTCTGTATTCCTGAGACTTGTCCTGAATTCTCATGCTGCCTGTGAGAACAGGAGAACTACAGCCAGGAAGCTTAGAGTCAGCCACAGGCCTGCCATTTTCCAAATATGGGACTTAGGGTCAGCGAATTACTAATGTCCTCTGTGCCCTTGTTTCCTTATTTACAAAACATGAAATGATAGTACCTCCAACAGTTGAAGGAATTTAGTTAATTATACAGACATGCTCTTAGAATTGGGTCTAGCCACGGTTGTTCGATGATAACTGATGGTTGTCATTACTTTAGTGAGGCAGTTTGGTTCAGGAAGGTAGATGTTGGAATGGTGATGTATTGTAATGGTTCAGACCATACATTCCAGGGCCACGCTGTCTGGAATTAAGTCTCTATTCTTCTCTTACTTGCTGAAGAATCTTGGAAAAGCTACTTAACTCTTCTGTCCCTTGGTTTCTTCCTTTGTGTAGTGTATTTATCTTCTTATGATAACATATGTTTAATAGCATCCTTGGGTTGTTATAAAAGTAAATTAAGGAACACACTTAAGATACTTAGAACCATGTCCAGTGCACTCATTTTTCGGAAGCTACGTTCGTTCTTAAGGGTACCAAGAGGGTGAGAGTGCTCAGACAGCTCCAACATCTTCCTAAGAACTTTATGTCTCAGTGGGATGAGTACTAGGCATTGTATCTCAGCTCTAAACCCTTTCTCCTCTACTCTATTTGGGGGAGCTGGGCCTGGGAGACTGCAAACCAAGTTGGCAGCTCCCTTTGCCATAGGCTCCTCTGGAAGGGGCTTGAAAGAGAGAAGTCGGTGGGGATGGGCTGAAAAGCAGACCTTCCTGCCTGCTTCCTGCTTCTGGGAGTCACCCTAGGCCTACATCTTCACCCCAGCCATGACTCTTCCTCCTGTGCCAGCAGCTGAATCCAGGTTACCCTATCTCAGTTGATTAGTACCAGAGCCCTGCACCCTGCTCCTTAGAGTCTGGGCTCCCAGCCCTTATTGGACTTGCTTTCTGAGCTCAGACACTCTAAGACTGACTACAGTGGCCCGTCAACCCCTCCTCATAGTCCGAGTGTCACCTCCACAGGGATCTTCCTCCAGCCATCCACATTCTGATTATCCCAGTCTCTGGTGGAGAAGTTCCCGCAGTCTACTGCGGCTGTCTCCGCGGCACTCGTAGTGTCCTCTGCCTGCCCTTCCCTGCCTAGTTAATACCTTTTACCTAGTTTGCAATTCTTTCTACTAAATTAACTCTGTTTAAAAGACTGGGATGGATGTCTGTGTCCTCACTGGTCCCAAACTGATGAGCACCTGGAAATTGTGGTATGTGAAGCACAAATGTATTAGAGACATAAACCAAGAAAGAAAACCATTTTATCTCCACTAACTGCCATTGTCAGTTTATTGCCACCAAGTAGTAATAGACCAAAGATCTTGTTTACATTTATTATGAATTGAACCTCATCTCCCCCAAATATGTGTTAGAATCCTAACTTCAATACCTATGGCTGTAATCCCATTTAGCAATGGGGTTTTCTGTGTTATGTCATGACATGTAGGATGTGTCTTAAACCAAACCATCCTTGAAGTACAAACAGGACAGATTCGGCACAGAAGCAAATAAGCAAACACAGATGCTGTGTGAAGAGATCCCAGGAACGCTACAAACTAAGAGCAGATGCTTGGAGAGACATGTAGGCTGAACAGGTGTTGGTGGGAGAGTGGGAGTCTATCCAGAAATCTATCTAGGTTTGACAGAGGCTATTTATATGTGTGCGTTCACCTTGCTGCACACAGAGCCATGAAAGTGGTAGAGCATACGTAAGACAGCACTGTGAAAACTTCACAGACATAGCCAAGCACCTTGGGAGAACGAGTTGCTGGGACTTGGGGTTCTCCAAGGACCATGGAGACCAAAGCCACTGGCACAATATAGTTCACAAAGACAACATTTTACATCTTCCTTTGGTGAGTAGTGACTTGGGTCTGTGAAGCGTGTGAGCAGCCATCTGAGGTGCAAGTATTTGTTTGTCTCTAAAGAGGAGAAAGAACAAAAACAAAAGTAAACTCGCTGCCATCTAGTTGATTCCAACTCATAGAGACCGGTTTCTGAGGCTGTACGTCCTTACAGGAGTGAGAAACCTCCTCTTTCTCCCACAGTGGGTTTGGACTGACCTTGAATCTACCAGTTTATCGTGTGAGAGTGATGGCAATTGAAAGACACATGGCAGTCCATCGGACTAATGGACCACGGAAACTTCATATTCCCAACTCTGTTACCAGAAGAACTAGATAGCGCCTGGCTACCACTATTACTGCTCTGAACAGCGTCCCATTAGAAGGTCCTGAATAGCACGGGAGAAAAATCTGGAGCGGAATTCAAAATCACAAGAGATCAGGCTTTTTGGTTGAATAGATACCAGTGTGACCCCATAGAACGATGATCTTTAGTTACCCTTAGACTCGAACTGAACTCTCTCCGGTGTTAGAATAATCCACCACTTAAGATCGAAAGGGCAGCATTTCCCCAAGGACAGTGGGTGAGGAAAGGAGGAATGGCAGCAGGCAACACTGGGAAGTGCGATTGAAACGGATAAGCAGAAACAAAATGAGTATGAATCTTGAATATGAAACTGTCACCCTCCACCTCACCTCAATTAGAAAGTTAAAAAAAAAAAAGCTGAGCCAAAGATGTACCCCCCCAGATCCAACAGGGCCCTATCGCTGGCTCCCTGCACTGTGAAAAAACAAATTTCTATCTCTGAAAACTTTTGTTATTTCTCATCCAAGGGTGCTAGCATCCTAGGACCATATTCATGGGAAAAAAACTGAAACTTGAGAAGATTCAGTCTACTAATTGGCTTTTTAAGTCTTTCGTTGCTAGAGTTTCATGTCAATAGCAAATCACTTTGGTTTCGGAAAAGAAATCCATGTACCTTAGGAGTAGGTTAGGAATCTTTTAAAGAAACAAAACCCGTCATTGCTGAATCCATTCTGACTGACAGTGACCCTGCGGGCAGTGGAGAACAGGCTTCCCAGGCAGGAAGGCCACATGAAAGCCGGCTGCCACATCTTTCTCCTGAGCAGCCTTTGGTAGGTTTGTCCTGCTGACCTTTCACTTCGTAGATGAGTGCTAAACAGCGGTGCCACCAAGGGTCCCTGAGCATCTTTACCTCTTCTGTTTCTGCTTCTATTTAAAGCGGATGATGCTCCCCCGCCCCCTGTAGTGGAACGGCACACTGTAAGCCAAGTGCGATTGCTGACATGCTGGACTTGTGAAGTCTAGATTAAAGGGGCCGGTTGTGTTCTGAAACATCTTTGGACAGGAAGACATCTACTCGGAGCAAGACACTAGTGTTCTGAGACCAATGTGGAACTCAGTGTGAATTCAAACCTTGTTGTCCGGCTCAGACTTTTTAATTGTGGCAAATTGTGACTTCCTGGTGTTTTTTTGTTTTGTTTTTTTTCCGGGGATGGGGTGGAAGGGGATTGGGACAAGTCTCCTGAAAAGGCCTCATGAGGATACTTGGACATCAAATGACTCTTACAAAAGAGCGTTTTGATGATTTTAAATATAAATAAATTTGGAACATACTAGGATATTTGACTGCCTTTGAAAATCCCCATGAGGTTAAAAATGGGGAGGCAGCAAAGAGCTAGAGAAGTTTAGTGACATGAAATATAATAAGTAGACTTGGACCATTTGATGGGTCTCAAAACACAGGCAAATTTTCATATTCTTCATGGGTAATGCAAGTCCTATAGGGTGCAAACCCTTAGCTGTGCTCAGTGGCTAACTGAAAGATCGGTGACTCAAGCCAACCCAGAGGTAGCCCAAAGGCCTGGTGATTTACTTCCAGAAAAATCCACCAGTAAATCCCCATGGAGTCCATGGGCTCTGGAACACATGGGGTCACCATAAATGGGAATCAGCTCCATGACAACTGCTTGGTTGATTGATGACGGACATCTCAGGTAACTTGCGAACATCAAAATAAGTCACATTTACAGCAACAACCTATTTCATCAAATGGGAAGTTACCTATTTTTAGAAGCAAGCAACCCTATGCTCATCGATGTTTTAAGTTCTAAATCTTGTTTCTTACAAGTCCCTAACTATCTTGTGGCGCCAGGGAAAGTGGGTTTTTGTTTTTTGTAAACCCAGAGGGGAAAGAAGTAAAAAGAAGAAAGGCTGCTAACTAGGCTCAGAAAGTTCGGGGACAGTGGGAGCATTTGTTTTAATGGCTCATTTCTAAGTTCAAACAACATGAATCATAAAGAACCGTTCCTGTCACATTTGTTAGCTTTGCCTTCTCATTCCATTAATACCTTTTACACTTGATCTCCGTGGGATCAATAAAAGCAGCTCTTTTATTCTTTTCAAAACCTACCAATAGAATTCTTGGCACTAAACCAAAGGTGGATAATTAAGACAATGTTGACTTTCCACACACCTGAAATACATTTGTGACCTTAGACCAGGCAGTCCCTTCCCCTTGTTGATGCCTACTGTCTTTATCTGTAAACCGATTGGCCTCTGAGTCACTGATCTTTAAGGAGATTCAGTCTCTAGCATCCTGAATTCAAGCTCCTTACACTAGGAAGTTAATTCCTCTTGCAGGTAGAATTCTGGCCTCCCACAGGGAAAACCTCAGTTCCATTCCTAACCAATGTAGCATCCTTGTACCACGCAACAAGCTGTTGGCCACTGGAGGCTTGTGTGTGGCTGTGACACTGAACAGGTTTCAGGGAGAGCTTCCAGCTGAAGGCGGGCTAGGAACAAAGGCCTGGGATCTAACTCCATCACTCAGTCAATAAAAACCAAGACGCTTCCTTTTGTGGTATATCAAGACGCTATGGGTTGGGGTCAGCAGCAGCTAAGAACACCTTTTTCCTTAATTTCCTTTCATTTCAGATCAAAGCTAACAAGTTTTCCCTTTATATTTGTTTTCTTTGAATGATTTGTAACCATTGCTTTGTTCTGCAACTATATTTAGAGTGTCGTAGAGCCTTTTCATCCTATAATTTCTCATTTTTTTAAGCTGTGGTAATTTTCTCTCCTTTTAAAATTTTATTCATTTAAATCATTTTGTGGGGGTATAACACATACAAAAAACATAATTGTATATACCATCTTATCCAGCGACACTGTCATTTTCTTTATTCTTAAAACGTTATCGTTCCGTCGGCTGGTGTGAATCTTCCAATATATATGCAGGGGCTTCAAAAAATTCATGGGAATTCCATTATTTTAGGGTCATTTGTTTAGGAATCTTTTGAAGTCCTCTTGCGAGCGCATGCGCACATGTGCGCGCGCGTGCGTGTGCGCGCGCGTGCGTGTGTGTAAGTGCATAGGAGCTTGTAGAGCTCAGGGTCTGGTTGAAGCACAGTGGAGGGAAGTAGAAAAAGACCAAATGGAAGGGATGGAGCATCTCCATGGGATTTGAGATGTGAATAAAGATAGAGTTGAGCCATCTTAATGATTTTTTTGGATAAAAAATGATAAACCTAATAATAAAATGTGATTTCTATGAACATTTAAAAAAAGATAGTGGAATTGTTTCATGAGTTTTTTGAAACACCTTTAAATATTGTTTTTTTCTGTAATTATTCTGGTGTCCTCTTTGAGAAATTAAAAAATTCTTAGGTTGAATTATCTCTTTCTTGTTTTTTTTACTTTGTGATTTTTACCTTTCAATATTTTTCTCTAAAGCTTGATTCTCTCTCTCTCTCTCTCTTTCTCTCTCTCTGTATATATCAGGTTCTCTTTTTGTTTGTTTGTTTTGTTTTTAATTCTGTGTTTGTGCTTGTTCTCTTCCCATTTCTGTCTTTCTTCTTTGAAACTTACTCTTTGTCCCCTTGTGGCATGAGGCCTCCTGCCCTTTCTTTTTCTTTTAAAAAAATACTTCTATAATGTTTAATAGTCAGTGTGATAAATTTACATACACACATTAAATACATTTAATCCTCATGCCTCCTGTACAGGTACCATTGTTACATCCAAATGCAGAGGAGGGAATTGAGGAAGGATGCAGTAACCCTACAGGAAGAGGTAGAACCCAGGTCAAGGTTAGCAGCCTGCAACCCATGCGGATTCTCGCTCCCACTGCGTGGCCTTTGCAAGAAGCGTGTGAGAAAGGGTGAGATGTGGAGAATCTATCTGTCATCTTGGGGACACCGAGATAGGCCACGTTGAATGAGACAGTGGTACAGAAAAGAGGATTGGAAACGAAAAGCCACACAGTGAAGTCCTTCAAAGCCAAACAGATGAGTGTGTGCTTGATGGAAAAAGATACAGGTGTTAAATGTTATTTAATATTTCATTATCTGAAAATTTACTAAACACATAACTTGTAAATTTACTGAATTTACTAATACATAATCCCAAATTTACTAAATATTTACTAAATCCTGTAAACATACTAGGAATCCATTCTGAGTGTGTGGGTAGTGACTAGTTTGATGAAAGGTATCTCTGGGAAGATTAGCTGTGCGCAGGACACATTGGAATAGAAGCTGCCTGAACAACCACCTCCCCACACACACCAATTTCAGCCCCTGAGTCTATAGAAAATGACCCTATAGAACATTTAGGTTTCTCAGTCTATAAATGTTAATGGTACAGGCAGCCTCATTTTTCTTTCAAGAAGCAGCTGGTGGGTTTGAATTCCTGACCTTGTGATTAGCAGCCCAGCATGTAACCCCTTACATCATCAGACGCACTTTCTTTTTCATCAAGCTATGAAAACTACCAATGTCCTCACAATTTCTTTTGGTCTTGTCACAAATAATTTTAAGAAAGTAACCTATTTTTCTGAGTTACTAGAATCATATTTCTTTGGGGTTACTTTGTACAACATTTCCGGTATCACTCACCTTACTTTTTTCCTTAAGTCTTTTCGTAAGGAAACTGCCGTTTGCTTTGGTCTCTAAGTGATGTGAATGTACTGGGTTGGGGTAGAACGTGGGCCCTCACCAACTCGTCATTCAGTTGATGCTTGTAAGGGATGGATGATGTGACACACTAGAGCCTGGCATACACTGCTCGCCAGCCCTGCATCACTTGTCGTCCCTACGGAGTGCTTCACCCC
Organism: Tenrec ecaudatus; assembly: GCF_050624435.1. Classification (NCBI taxonomy): domain Eukaryota; kingdom Metazoa; phylum Chordata; class Mammalia; order Afrosoricida; family Tenrecidae; genus Tenrec; species Tenrec ecaudatus. Next base: position 45,818,429 of record NC_134539.1, on the reverse strand, counting down.
CCAGAGACTCTAGACCCGACTCCCCAAACCTGACATGAACTTCTTTAGATTTTAGATCTCAGAGAGAGTCGTAAGGGATGCTCTATGAAAATTCTGATGGGAAACACCCCATGCTCTCTGGAGTCTTGGTCATGCCTTTCAAGATTATTTCTTGTTCCCTGAACTCAAAGAACAGGGAAAGGCAACATGATTTGAATCCCTCACAGATGTCAGAACCGCTGTGCTAATCAAAGGCCGTGGGATTCTTTTGGGGAGAGAGTTAGAGAAACACCACCAGTCTCCAGAAGGGCCTCCACCTTGATGGAGGATGTGTTGAGAACCAGTAACTTCACCACTGGATAATTTGTGTGATGAACGTCTCTGGATTTTGTAGAGTCCTTTCTGGCTTACCCACATACATATTGCCCCCATGGGCATCCACCCGAAGGGGCAGAAATCCCTGTAAAGCGGTGTCTCGAAATTTCATGTATCGTTTGTTCCTTCCCTAGACTACAGCTCCAAAGCTAAGCTAGAACTCTGTTTTCTTCTTTTTAAGTTTTAAAAACTGCTGTTTTGTTTTGTTTAAAAAAAGCCAGCTGATGCTTTTCAACAGTTTATTTGTGAAGGATTGTTCTTTGTTTTCCTCATTTCATTCTCACAAAAGACAAACAAAACAAAACAAAACAAAATCTCCCAAGGTGGGGGGAGGGAACTTCTCACCCCTTTTCTTCTATCCCAAGATCCCAAAGAATTCTTTTACAATAGCCCACAAGATATTTATATTGTGCTCTTTCTTTTTCCTTTTAGTTCCTTTCATTTTTCAAAAACACAGACTAAAAGCGCTGCCCTGAGCAATTCCTCTGGAGTCACAGTGACCCTGGAGGACAAGGTAGAATGGCTTGTGGGTTTCCGAGACTGCGATTCTTTGTGGAAATAGAAAGTCTCATCTTTCTCCGTGGAGAGACTGGTGTTTGGAACTCTGGCTAGCAGCCCCAAGTGTAACCACCACACCCCTAGGGCTCTTCATTGTGCTGTGTTATAGGTAGGAGTGCCATTTTCACTTAATTTCTGGTTTTACCTAAATTGTCTTCTCAAGTCCTCAGTACTCCAATCTGACAAAGGGACTTGAGATGCAGATTTGGGGGAGGGCTACCCAGGCTTTTCAATACTTTAAAGCAGTCTTGTGGAGCAGATTTGCTTAGAAGCCGGTACTTAGTTTCGCACATCTTCACCAGGGCTGGTGGGGGGGGGGGGCGGTTGGCAGGAGTTAATTTCACTTAAAAGGACAATCTTTGAAAGTGGTCTGGTTCTTTTTCAGATATGAAAACTAAATCCAACTTTCTTCTCTTTTGGAGAGACATCTGTGATGTGTATTACCTGACCGCAGAAATATCTCTCTAGTAAGAGGAGTTTTCCAATGGGAGAGACACCTATAGGAAACAAAATGAAGAGCTAACAGTAAGGGCAGAACAGTTGGAATTTGGCTTAATGGTCACCCTACACCTTCTGAAGGAGTGCCAGGATAGCAGTTGTTTGGTGCTCAATGGCTAACTGAAAAGTCAGTGGTTCAAACCTCTATGCCTCTCTGTGGGGGAAGACGTGGCAATGTGCTTCCCCAGGGATTGCAGCTTCGAGAGCCCTGTGGGTCAGTTCTTTACTGCCTTAGGGATCCCGACGACTCCAACTCAACTAGACAGTGTACAGTAGCAACAATCCCTTCTGAATCACAAGACAAGTCAGTTTCTAAGGATAATACAGAAGGGGAACTCTTTATATCAGCCGTATAATGTGGCTTTTGTATATGGTTCAATCTTGGTTTTTGTTTGTTTGGTTTTTCATGTGAATGTCGATGCCATGTTTCTTCAGGATTTAAGTTCAGTTTGGGGATTTTTGTATCCCTCTTAAAACAAGTTGTTTTCAAGGGTCAGGCTCTGTCTCTGGAAACTGACCAGTTTGTGTGATCATTCACTGATCTCATCAGTTTCTTTTTTTTCCTAGTTACATCATGACTCCTTGGAAAGAAGACCTGTAATTTTCTTAATTTCTCACATTGGTTCACATAGTCAGAGTGGCTGATTGTATTGTAGTTCCCATTTATCACGATACCTGCTATTTATGTCTCACAATGATGTATTTGGCCCTTAGATGAAGCTGTGCGGTGGATGAAATGGTCCTATTCCATTTTAGTTTCAAGTGAAGAAACAGGCTCCCAAATGCTAGATTATTTTGTAAATTACATAATTGATAAGGGACTGGTTCGGGTCTAACCTTCAGATCCCTTAGCTGTGAGTCCAAAGATTTTTGCAACTAATACCATAGTGAAGTCAAATGAAGGAACCAGTCACAAAATTATATTCAAATTGAGACCTCCCTGGGATTGTGTAAGGATATTCTCTTTAAAGGAGGAACAAAGAATATTTTCGTGACTGTTCCTGATAACTGTGAAACCAATGGACTGATGTGTTTCAACGGCCACTTTACTGTGTGAGTCTGGGGACATTAGAGAAACAAATTCACAGAAACTCATATGTATGAGACAGTTTTATAAAAAATGGTAAGTGCACATCAAGAAAACATCCCAACCCAGTGTTGCCCAAGCCTACAAGTCCAACATTAACCCATATGTCCGACACCAATCCACAGGGTCCTCCTCCATCTCACAAACACACACTTATGACGCTGACTGCAGGAGGAAAGCCAGATCAGTGAGCGAGTAAGCATCTCAGCACTGGCAGGGGGCTCCACACGGCTGCTCCAGCACTCAGGGCTGCATCGGGGTAGGTCCATGTGGCTTCTCCTCAGGGATGTCTTATAGGAAGTGTGCTTGCAAGCTGAAGCAGGGAACTGACTAAGGCAACTGCACCCTGGTCTGACCATCAGAGAGCAAAAGACTCGGGAACTAGAAAGGTGAGGCTCACAGAGCCATTTATCCCTCCGCCCTTTAATTAACCCCACATGTATTTATCGGCCAGGTCAGCACAATTAACTTTAACTATCTCACAAAGTGACACAAGTAGTACCCTTTGATGACTAATGGACTTGGTCAAGCCAACTTGTTTTTATATTCAGTCACTGGGATGTAGCAAGAAAGCAGCAGATTTTATCTTCCTTTATTTTACACATTATAGAAAAAAGTATTCTGTTTTAATTTTAATTTAGAAATGCCTCAAGTGTTATTTTTACAATAAGTAAATTGCTGGAGTGATTTCAAAATTGGTGCTTTGGTGATTTAATACATTCCCTGTACTATATGCCAGCGTCAACAGCACGCGCGTTCTGTTCCCTGGTGGATTCCTAAATAGCCAGATCCCCGATAACTATTTTGGAAAATGTTCTTGTTGTTGTTAGGGAAATGGTGTCTTAAAGACATGAAGAAACTCTAGCAAATGGCAGAGCTGGGGTTCAAAACATGTTGGCAGCTTTCTTGTTACAACTCACTACTGTAACCACCAGGTGCGACTTAAGTTTCGTCCATTTCCTGAGTTTGAAGAAGCCATTGCAGTATGTGTTGTTCTGGGTGATATACTAATGCCTACAGAGCACATTAGGAATATATATTAAAGAGGCACACTGAGTGTGTTATGACAAACTCGATTCAAACATAGCAACATGCAAGCAAGACTATCATACGTAATCCAATGGTGGATTATCCATATTGTATTTCATGATGAATACAAAAGCTTTTGAGACAGGAGGCTCCTGCGTGGTAAGATGCTTTTTCACCTAATATAGACATTTCACAGCGTGTGATAATGTTTCCTAAGCACTAGACATGACCTAGTGTAGAAACAAGCACATAACATCTCTGATTTCTTTCTCAATACAGTTGGTGCATTGCTGTGATCTGAGACAAAAGAACCAAGGTTTGAAGAATTGGGGAATCCACGGGGCATACCTGTAGCATTTACTAACGATGCAGTATGAGTTGCTATGTTCACATCAATTCTGGGTTGGAAGAGCACAGCTCTTGTGTCCTTTCTATGTTCTTAGGCAGTAAATTCAGAAGTTGACTAATGAATAGGTCTTGTGAAAATCTATACACCCTCTTGTTGTTTCTCTGCTTCTATTTGTCTTAACATGATTAGAAGACTCAGGAGTAAATTTACTATTTTACATTGTAATGACATCCTTTGGGAATGACAGTCATCAAAAGTAAATTAAATGTATACATTCCTCATGCCTATAGTTGTAGAGCAATGGTTACCCAAATTATAATCTACCTTTATATAGGAGCCCTGGTGGTATAGTGGTTACTTGTTGGGCTGTGATCCCTAAGGTCAACAGTTCAAAACCACCAGCTGGTCCTTGGGTAAAAAGAAGAGGCTTTTGATTTCCATAAAGAATTACAGTCTCAGAAACTCACAGAGGCAGTTCTAGCCTGCCCTATAGAGTCACTATGAGTTAGAATCAACTTGATGACAGTGAGTTTAGTTTGGGTTTTATATATTATAAAGGGCCAGGAATTGGCAATTCCTAATAAAATGTGCAAAGTACATGAGACAAAGTCTGGATTTCTTCACTTCAATGGAGCATGCAGGAAAAACTTCTTCAAAGACAGATTTGTTTTTATCTTCTATTGAAGATAGGGTTGCTAGGAATCAGAACTGACTCAATGATACCTAAAACCAACAACAACAATGGTGTAGTTAATATTCTTCATCAACATTATTATCAAAATGCATGAATTCTTCTTCAGTCTTCCTATGTGTTACATGTTTGAAAATACCGTGGCTTATGGCAGGTGCGTCTTAGTCCTTAAACAGGTTATTTGTAGCCTACTTTCCCAATGCAATATGTTCTTTGATCTCTTGGCTGCTGTTTCCATGATTTGATTGTGAATAAAAGCCAAATGTGCTATGTCCAAATCATATCGTTAGAGAATGAAAAGGAGGTGATTCCCCCGAATAAAGTCTGGTCAGCAAAAAGAACAAACGACGTGATGTGACCATGAACACATTGCATGTCTACCTCAGGTCAAGCCTAATCACATTCCCCAAAGCTCTATTTGGTATATCACTAAGTTGTCTATGAAACACTTTCACAGACAATGTCATGAGGCAAATAGGTCTTAGTTTATAGATAAATACCTTTGTTAGCAGTAGACAGAGGCCCAATTCAAACATATCAAACATATGCAGATCTCCAACCCCAGGTCGCCGTGTCTGCGGAAAAGCAGCACCGTGTAGAGCAAGGCATCTGCTTCCCTTCTATTTTGGTAGCTGGATAGGTGCAGTCGTTGGCCTGGTCACTGAGCTTGGATTTCTGGCTCCAGTTTTGGAACAACCTCAGTACCTGACAGAGGAGTTCTTTCTGGAGGATGGAGAGAGGCAGAGGTTCTCCTCTCTGCAGTGTTTCATTTCCTGCCCAGTTCAAGGACAGCCAGAGTCCCCAGTCAAACAAGCAAAGGTGATTCATGCAACAGAGCCACCTATCTTGGGGCCAAAGGATTCCTCAGAAATAATTGAGCCCTCTTTTCACCATTTACAAGAGAGGGTTAAGAGAGGTAGTTATCTAATTTCACAGAAGTAGAGGTAGAGCAGAGGCTCAATTTAGAGTTCATTGAGTCCTTGTTGGCATGTTTGTTCCCTTAATACCACACTGCTTCTCGTACCTGATATGTGAACTGTGGAAAGATTATAGTTTATTTACAAAGCCAAGGTGTTTTATTCTATTTCCAATTGCTTATATACTAGATGGAGATGGAAAAAAATTGGGTCCCAGACTTAGGCCCTGTTGCTATCGCCCTAAGATGTACTCCAGCAACTCTAAGAAACCAAGTTTTTGACCCACTGCCCCCTCACTCTGGTGTAGGCTTGCCCAAGTTTATTGCTGTTATTAGGTGCTGTCAAGTCCATTCCAACTCAGCGTGCCTCTGTGTACAATCAAGTGAAAGAGGTCGGGAAGGATGTTCCAGGTACTTATTTAATTGGTCATTTATTATGTGTCAGCTATAGTGAGATAGCTTATATTACTTTTATATATCTAGCCTATAAAATCAGGAGAAAGATGGGTTTTTCTACTCCTGTATTTAGTCACAGTCTCAGAAACTCACAGGGCACGTTCTCTGCTGTCCAAGAGGGTCTCTAAGAACGCAACTTGCCTCAATGGCAGTAAGAGCCTATGGATTCATACTATTGCAGTCCCTCCTTTGAACTTATGAATGTGAGTGCATCAGAGTTAACTGATTTGCCTCCATGGTTTTGCCATAAGAAGGAATCGACATAATGGCAGTGGAATAAGTTAAAAATTAAAACATATCATGCCGTTCTTCTTAGCTTTGTAACTGCTATTACCCAAGTTGATATTTTAATCGCTCCTTTCCCCCTCTTATTTCTACAAGTCCCACTTGTTGTTTCTTTTTGAGTCTTCAGCCAAGACGATTTATTGTGCACATTACCTCGAGCCACAACTGCGCGCAGAACGAGTCCAGAATGTCTTAGGGCCGGGCAAAGGCTCAAAGCCGGACCGGTTATGAGAGGAGGTGGCGGGTCTCTCGGCGATCCAATGGTGACCGAGTTGCAGATGCGGAGCCGGTGGGGAGCACGCGGTCAGCAGCTTGTAGCAGTGTCTGGGCCTCAGGCACTCCCTAGTCTTGCAGCTGTGGCTTCGGAGGGGCGCCTGGTTGTTTACTTGGACCTCTGCCTCATCTTTCTTCTCTTGCGCTTCAGTCTGCACACTTCTCTTCTTCCTCCACTTGGCTCTCATGGCTCGGAGGTTTCTAACAAGATGGCGCTAAAGCCCAGAGAGCCCACTTGTTTCACACAGTTATTTATGCTATATTTTCTACATCCTATTCTTTCATTATAATTTCTGTTAACCCTTTGCATCTAGTAATTTAAACCCTTATTGGTAATGTTTGAATTTGCCTCATGATTTCTGGCTGTTGGCATATAGATCATGGCACTTGTTGCATATCCATCTGGTGTCTGTTTCCCTGTGTTATTTTACAATTGGGAGCATGGACTGACTCTTCAGGATTCGTCATTACTGGTGGTCCATGTATTTTACTTCGGGGCTTCCTTTAAATTTGAACTTCTTATTAATGGCGGACAATGTGTTGGTTTGCAGCACACCTGCACAAAAATTATCTGCTGTTGTCTGAACTGCAGATATGCCCGCATCAGCAGTATGATATCTAGCAACCGTCTTTGGGGAGCCCTCTGAGCCACACTTGTGGGAGAGTGGTTATATGATCAGGTCTTCTGAGGCCACACAGGTTCACAGTCAGGCCAGTTTCCCCCCTTTCCTGGCTTAGAAGTCCTATAACATGCAGTCTTACAAATCTGGGTGTGATAGGTGATGACCCACTTGTTGCAGAGGGAGGGGTTACCCCAGGAGCCAGTATTTTCAGTGTGAAGCCTTGGAGGGGACAAGACAAATGAGGATTTGTGGATTCCTGAAACACTACATGTCTGTGGAGTATGGGCTTGAAATAAGATTTCTCCCAGAAAACCTTCCCAATCCCTTTCTAACTCCTAGGTATGTGCAAAATTCCCTGGATACATATGAAGACTATTGCTTCAGATGTTATAACCCCTTAAAACAATTAAGACACAAACTAAAGTCTTTTGAGGCTCCAACATTCAAGTCCATGTGTCCTATACTCACTTGTATGTTTAATTCTCACCACCGGTTCTTAAGCCCTCTTCCTAGATTTAATATATATGGGATGCTGTAGATCTACTGGATCTTATGATCAGGTTTTGAATTTTTCCTTTACTTTCTCATTCTTGAGGATTCTTTCTCTTTTAACTAATACATATTAGTTTACACATATGTATGTATATATTTATTACTTGTATTTAATACAGAGTTTTGTGTTTCTAGGAGAGGTACATTTTTTTTTAGCTAACTGCCAAATGCGGCCACAGTCTTAAACATTGCTACAAGAATTGTGTTTTTCTATAAAATCACATAAATTACTGTTGTCAGGGGTACAAAGAAGCGGAAACTCTCAAATTCTAACGGTGGAACTGCAAATGGGCACAAACGCTTGAGAAAGTAACCTGATAAGAATGGTTAAGACCCTGAAAATGTTCACATGCTTTAATCCAGGAGTCTATACTAAGGAAATAACTCAAAATGTAGGAACATTTTTGCCATGGTGTCATAATAAGCAAAAATTGGAAGTAATCAAATCTATAAAAACAGTATGTAATAGTATTTTTGTAACTGGAAATGTATCCTTACAAAGTTTTTATTGCCAACACAAACTGCACTCCGTGTTGCTGCTGGGGATTGCACGTGCCCTAAACTCTCTTGAGCATTCGATCTCTGTAATTTCTCAACTGGATGTTATCTTCTCCCTTTTACAGATGAGAAAATGTAGCCTCCATTTTCAGAAAGAATCCCCCAAATCCAAAACCCAGCTATCATTTCTCAGTAATTAAGTGCTTATAGTAAAAACCAAAAGGCGACTAAAATGTGGTTAAATCATTAAAATTTTGTTCTCTTAATTTTTTTTCACAGCCTTTAAAGTTTCTCCAGTAACATTTACTATTCTTAGGATCAGAAGAACATTTAACTTAAAAATAAGTGCATTGAGACCATTCTTTTTCTCTCTAAATATGTTCCTATTAATTACATTAGGTATCTGTTTACGTTTGTTTTGTTTTGTTTTGCAGTTAGGTGCTGTCGACTAGGTTCCGCTCACTGTGGCCCTCTGTACAACAGAGCAAAACACTACCCTGAGCCGCACCGTCCTCACACTTGTTCTTATGTTTGAGCTGATTGGTGCAGTCACGGTGTTCGTCCGTTTGTCAAGAGCCTTCCTCTATCTCTGTTCCTCTCCTCTACCAGGCATAGTGTCCTTCTCCAGGGACTGGCGCCTCCTGACAGCACGCTCAAGGCACATGAGATGAAGTCTTGCGATGTTAAGAAAAGTAACCCCCATCTAAAATGTTTTCATGATTTACAAGTGGTAGTTAGTTTTAAAGTGTGTTTTTTTGACGTATAACTTCTACACGGTTCATCTGTTCGAGCGTGCATTTTTCCTAATTTTGACAAATTCATACAGTTGCATAGTTTCAGGAAAACAAGATTTAGGAAAGTTCTATCATTCACTCAAAGTGGCCAACACAATCCAGTTGGGACCACTGGAACTCTCCAGGGTGGGGCGGGGGCTGCAAGAGCAGATGGACTATAATACAAAAGTGTTTAGCTGCCAGGAGGACTCTGAGTAATTTTTTTCTAAAGGGGGTGGTAAATAGATTTGGGAATTGTGCGTTAGCATAAGGCATTTGAGATTTATCTGTGTTGTTGTTGCTCTCATTATGTTGTTGTGATTCCTAAGAAATGCTCCATTGTACAGATGTACCATAATTTGTTCGTCCGTTCGATTTAGGGTGCTGAGGTTCTTTACATTTTTTGAGAGAATATAAATGCATCTTCTGTAAGTGGATGCGGGCCTTTGTGTGAGCAGTTTTCTTTCTTTTTTTCTGGCATAAATACTAAGGAATGGGATTAATAGACTGTATGGTAATTGCATGTTAATTTTTATAAGAAATTGCCAAGTTATTTTCCAAAGTGGCTGTACCATACAAATTGGCATCCCCATCAGTGATATATGGGGTTCCCATGGTTTCCACTGGTGCCAGTGCTTGGAAACGTGAGGCCTTTTGTTGTGTTCTCCTCAGCATCATGGCTGTGTGGTGGGAGTGCACTGTGGTTTCCACTTGCATATCCTCATGGTCATGCTGCTTAATATCTTCTCATATGTTTGCCATTATTATTTCTTTTTTGTTAAAAAACAGTTGTATTTGCATATATTTCACATATCTTCCAATTAAATTAAGAAGACTTGGGCACAATCAATGTCAGAACATTGTCTTCTCCTACTTGATGTTGTTTGCTTCCCAGTTCCTCTCCTCCGCTCCTGTCATGTCTCTAAGTCATTCTTATTCCAGCTGTCTTGAGTTTCGTATACCAACAGGGAGCAAAGGCAAACCTCAAAAAAGCTGACAATGACTGCACAAAGCAAAGCCTCAGTAGAAAAGAAAGCAGAAAATATTAAAAACGGAAACAACGTCAAAATGGGTCAAAGGAAAGGTCAAATGATAAGGTGTTGCCTTTTACGTAACTACATCTGCCATAATTGCGTGTGCAATGCTCCCTGTCTGGTAGCCACCTGTCCTGCGATTCACGGGAAGCGTAAGCCACGTGGAAACCCTGCAAAGCATCTTGGGCTTCCACAGATATCTGACATCAGAGCTCAAATATCCATTGGACTTGAATCTTATTATTTACAGTCCTTTCACCACATAGGCTGGTGTGCTTCTTCCATGCGGACTTAGTTGATGCCTGGCTGAAACAGCTGCTTGTTTGAAGACCGACCTGCAAGACCCCAGATGCTATCCTTTCTGAGAGGTGGGCACCATCTGGTTTCTTCACCACACTGCTCTATAGCACCCATATCTCCAGTGACCTTTTCGTGAGGGTGAGCCTCGAGCAGGGTGATGCCGTCAGAACGGATTGTTCTTAGATTGGGGCTAGAATTAAGTGGCAGCCCGAAATCCATTCATATGTCTATGATTCGTATATGTCCCTGGTTCATCATTATCATTTTATGACATGGAACATTATCAATCATCCCCCAGGGAAAAAGGTGTGATTCTTTTGATCATGTCATTAATTTAGTGAATAGTAAAGAATTTAAAACACTGTTAAGAAAAAGAAATTATACAAATAGGGGCTGGTGTCAGACCCTGATACATGCATTGTTGAGTTGTAGCTTAAACTCTTTAGTGACTGTATTTCTTCTTTAATGAATGTCTTCATATTTTTCCTGTATATTAAGAAATGGCATTGTGTATTTCTTAATATATTTTGAAGGTTTTTATATATTTTATATATAAGTACTTTAGCGTATACATATTTTGCAAACAAGTTTCTCCTTTGTGGTATATGTTAGTTATGATTTTTATGATAATGCCTTTGTAAACCAAACATTTTAAATTTTGATGGAATCCAGTAAGTGCATCCATTTTTTATGGATTATATATCTTTTTGGTATGTAACACATTTTCACTCAATCCAAGGCAACAAAAATCTTATCCTATGTTTTCTTACAGAAGTTCTGCAGTTTTAAGTTTAAATTTAGGACTCTGATGTACTATGAATTAATTGTATGAGTAAGACTATTGCAAGGGCAATGGATTATTTAATGTGTCTCTTCTAGCTAAAACCTCCTACTCCCACCAAGTAACTTTTCCCTGCATGATCTGGTACAGAGGTAGGGGAGGATAAGAAGGTAGGGGATGGATATCCTGTGAGAAATTGTGAACAGAATGCCCTGCAATGCCACCCTGCTGTGTGTAAAATGATCTCTCTGAGAAGCAGGGAAGGAATCTTTTTACCAGCCAGAGGCAGGAGTAGAATGCATCCTTTGGACCTCAGATCCCTGTGCAGTGAACCTTCTAGATACAGAAGACAGCTGTAACATCTGAGCAGCAGCAGAACCACGAGCCAAGCATGGAGCAGGGTGATGGGCTTCCTAATCCACAGAGCACGGAATGCTGAGTGCTTTGTCGCAGGAAGCTGGGTTGTGAAGTAGGTTGTCTCTAGGCACTTAATTCAGGGAACTGGCTTTGCTGACTCAGAGCTTGAGCTCTTCAGATGGCACTTCCAGAGAAGTCATTTGCCCCTTTGAACCTTTGTTAGCCAACCTGAAAGAACTTTGTGACATGTCCTGATAAACAATTCAACTGAGGATGCCTCACGGGCATTACAACTTGTTAACTTCCTTAACTTGAAGTTGTCAAGGAATTCATCTTGCTTGGATCCATAATCAAAACTCCTGAGAGCAGCAATCAAGAGAGCAAAAGATGCATTGCATTGGGTAAATTTGCTGCACAAGACTCTTTAGAGTATTGAAAAGCAAGGATGTTACTTTGAGGACTAAGGTGAGCCTGATCCAAGCCATGGAAGTCTCAATTGCCTCATATGCATGTGAAAGTTGAACATTGAATAAGGAAGACTGAAGAAGAATTGATTCATTTGAATTGTGGGGTTGAAGTAGAATATTGAAAGTATCGTGAACTGCCAAAAGGTCAAACATATCTGTCTTAGAAGTACAGCCAGGATGCTCCTTAGAGACAAGAATGCTCCTTAGAGGCAAGACTTGTCTTATATACTTTAAGCATGGTGTCAGGAGAGACCAGTCCCTGTAGATGAACATGTTTCTTGGTAAAATAGAAGGACAGAGAAAAAGAGGAAAACCTTTGACAAGATGGATTGACAGCATGGCTGCATCAATAGGCTCAAACATAGGAACAATTGTAGGGATGGCACAGGACTGGGCAGTGTTTTGCTCTGTTGTGCATAGAGATGTTAGGTGGTGGAACCGGTTTGATGGCACCTAACAACAACAGCAACAACTTCTTCAATAAAATTTAATAAACTCCTGATAAATCCTTTCATCATGAATTCTACCTGTGAGTTCTGGGGAGCCATTGCAAGGGACATTAGAAAGGGGAAATAAAATAGAGGACAATGATTAGGTCTACAGATGATTTGAATTCTGGTTTATTTTTACATATGTACACCCCAAATTTTCAATACTATTGTTGAAAATATTGTCTTTTCTTCATTGAACTACCTTGAAACTTTGTGGGAATAAGATATTGTAGGTCTAGTTCTGGACTCTTCTGTGTAGTTATCCATTTCTTCACTGTCTTGATTGCTATGCTCTTGTATATGCCGTGGGGTTGGCTCCGGTTCATACTAGCTCCATGTACAGCAGAACAAAACACTCGCTGGCCATGTGGTAGCCTCGTAGCTGTTGTTATGTGCTAGGCCAGGCCACCAGGTTGCCTAAAGAAACAAACCTGTTTTGTGTGTGTGTGTGTGTGTGTGTGTGTGTAAGAAAGCTTTAAATCAGCCTCAGATGTATTTTGTCCTTGGGGCAACCCACTTGAATTTTTGTTATATGCTTGTCTCCTTTTCAGTAGATGAACCTATAGAGACAGCAAGTAGAATAAGGGTTCCTGGGGCGGGGTGGGGTGGGGGTGTAAAGAGGAGCTGAGGTCAAGGACCTCAAGAAGAAAGAATGTTTTGAAACTGATTGTGGTGGCAATTTTGCAATACTGCTTGATGTGATTGAACTATGGAACAATATGATATCTGTTTTAGCTCCCAAGAACGTGATTGTAGGAAAAAAGAATTCCACGTCGAGAAAAGCAGGAAGGCAAAGGGGTAGAGTGACAGAGAGTCCCCAATATCTCTCACTCTTGTACAAAAAGGCGCATGACACCAAGGAGGTGTCATCAGGCTGAGACCCAATTGATAGGATGGCCCTGCCCCATCCCTTACTCCGGAGTGTCTGGTTGGCATCCTCCCTAACCATGACATTGTGCTTGAGCCATGGTTGTAACTACTGCGCCAATCCATTGTATCAATGGTCTTGATTGCTATAACTTTAAAAATACATCTTCAACTCATATGGTGTGAGTCCTCAATGATCTTTCTCTAAGTTTTTAAGGTTATTCTGGGTTCCTTGACTTTGCATATGAATTTAACAATCAGATTATTGCTTTTAAAATTCAAATAAACCCAGAGAATATTGATTGAATATATAGATCAATTTGGGAGAATTGGCATTTTAACTTTTTTATGCTTTCCAATATGTGAAAGTAGTTCATCTCTCCATTTACTCTTTGTCAATCTGGATTTTGTTGTTTCAGTATACAGATCTTGCACATATTTTGTAGATTTGTACCAAGGTATTCTATATGTTTGGTGCTATTGAAAAGTTTTGTTACTGTATTTTTAAAAACTTAAAAAATTATTATTTAGAAAGAAGAATTTTTATATTCCTATTGGCTATCACACTCTTTATCAAAAGGTATAAACACAAGACTTATCAGGATTAGTATAGTTACATTCATGAAGAAAAAAATTAACAGATGTGAGATTAATGTTTCAATGCATTCTGGACTTACTACAAATTCTTTAGGTTTAAATTTATTTTATTTTTTCCAAGCTTGTTGGCATATAATTCACATATCACACAAGTTAATAGCTCAGTCACATCAAGCAAAGCTGTACACTCATCAGCACAATCAATTTTAGAACATGTTTTTCATTCACATTGTCCTGAAAGGGAAAGGTTTCTTTCCAGATCTGCATTTCCATTCTTTCTTTTTCATTGTAATGAGAAGATTCATCAGTACAATGTCTTACGGGAGAACGCACTACAAATTGAAACTTACATAGTTGTGTCATTTTAAGACAATTGAAAATTAGAGAAAAAATCCACCTGAGTGTTATAAACGTGTGTGTTTTAGTGACCATGCCATGCAAGTATTCTTGTGACTTTCCCGATTGGATCAATGAAGAGTCCTCTGTCTTGAAGCCCCTCTCAGAAACAGGCGCAGGACACATGGCCATCCTTGTTTGTATATTTTATGTGCATGTGTGGTGAGAAGGAGAGGGAGAGGGCAGGGTAGGAGATAGAATGCTTTTATCTTCCTTTCGGATGGATCTTGAAGATACATAGTCCCTTGCTATTTATTGACACTTTTTGAATTATGAGAACTATGAATGTAAGGAGTCTCTAAGAGGTCACTGTCATTGAGTCAATAAACTATCATTTTACTGGAATGGATGCTAAGAAGCAATTATAATTAAATAGAAATAAGTAGCCATAAATTCATATTTAATATGAGTAATGTTTAATTGAGAATATGTATAAGAGAGAAAATTCCCTCTAGCTGTACCTCATCATCGGAAGTCATCAGGCTCTGTGTTTAGTGAAAATGGTTTGTTTTATGTTGTCTTTTTTCTTAATCTTTGTTTTTTGAGCAAGTAGTTATAAGAATAAAATTCACATAACCACATATGGCCTAAGTCACAAAGAAAAGTGGAACAAAAAGGACATTGCGAACACTTCCAATTTGCATATTTGTACAAATTTGTCATATGTACCTGTGAATCAAATTCATAATAATTTATTCTAATAGATGCTCTAGTATCCAGCTACAGGCATTTTGAAAAAGGAGCTTTGGCTTAATCTTCTCTGGTCATGCTCAAAATGCTCGTGAAAGCTATACTCAACTGTCGTCTGAGTCATTTGTTTTGAATATGATTTGCAGAGTGGAGCGAAAATAAATCCGAAGCAAAGAAGCCCTTGGTTTTATTGACTATGAATATTATCATCGTAATTCCTCTCTCTCTTCTTTTAAAATCCTTGCATGAATCACGCGCAGCCGTGCAATCAGCCTAGGAAAGCAGACACAGATGAGCATGAGAAATTCACCAAGGCTGTGTCTGAGTCTGAGCAGCAAATCGATCTATTTTCCAGTTCCTCTAATAGGCTAACAACACTCTTTTTCTTGACTTCATTTAGCCAGTTACTTCACCCCTTTCCCTCCCACACCCAGGAGCCTCTGTCAATGGTTAACTTTACGTTCTTTCTACTTTTATTCTCCCTTGGCTCCACCCCAAACACGAGGGCGATGTTCTGATTGTTATTTTTTTAGTGATACAAGCATATGGTGTTTGGACTCCATAGTTCTGGTTGTTTGGAGATGTAGAGCTGTGAGTGGTCCGACATTAATATTCTTTTGGAATATTCAACTTTACACTTTATCCTCCGAGTTGTAATTCAGAGCACGCTTGCTATGAACCAGAAGTTGTTGCTCTGACTGTGTTACATCACCTCAAATGTTACAGGACTTTAAAAGACTCTGTCTTGCTGCCCTCTCTTTCTTCCTCCTTCCCATATGTATACATAATCATATGTATACAGAGAAAACCTACTCATCCATCTCCCTGCTTTTTAAATGTTAATTAAAGAACAATCTTTCACTCATAGCCCTCAAGTGGGTGCCGACTCCTGAGACCATAAAGGACATGGTAGAACTGCCCCTGGGAGTTTCTAAGACACCAATTCACCCCTTTCCTTCTCCTCTGGCACAAAGTGACCAGTTCTGCTGACCTGGCCGACACTTCATGCCTTTAGTCTGACCGCTCATCTTTATCCACACACTGGATCCCACGTTGAAGATAAGCTCTCCATCCGAAACAGAGCAATAGCCACTCAATTGGTCTCCCCGAGAGCCCCTCCACGCCAGCATTTCCATGACACACAGCCACAGGAGAGCTTTCTTGTACTTAGTTCTCACCATGCCACTTCCCTCCGTAAAAGTCTTCCCCAAACAAAAATAAATTCACTGCCATTGAGTTGATGCTGACTCAGAACAACTAGCCCAGGACTTTATGGCCTGGATGCCGACTCCTTTTACAGGCTTGTTTCTCTCCGCTGTCTTCCAGATTTAAGCTCAGAAGCTCTTGGAAGCTTACATCATGCGCTTTGGCTCCTGGCAATCATCCCTTAGGCACACCCTTCTGTGATTTTCAGGTACAGCTTCCATGTCATCTTCTGGATGAAGTTCCCCGAGCCTTCCTTTCTAACATAACACCCTTTCTTAGCATTGATATCCTTCCTTCTGGTGATGTGGGGGGTTACAGGTTGGACTGCTAATCAAGGCTGAACAGTTCAAAGCCACCAGCTGCTCCACAGGAGAAAAAGAAAGCTTTCTACTCCCATAAAGGTTTAGTCTCAGAAGCCCACAGGGAAGTGCTACTCAGTTCCTGAGGGTCACCATGAATCAGAATTGAGTCTAAGGCAGGGAATGTTTGCACTTACTATAGTATACTACACATCAGGATAAGATTGTTTAGATAAGACTTTAAAGGAGAATGTCTTTCCCTTAATCTTTTCTGTAATTTCAGTGAGGAATGTCATGGTTGGCACGTACAAATTGCTGTATCAGAGAGGTGGTGTGTCTGAGCCTGGATGTCTGACCCATTGCTACCTGTGTTGACTTTGCCATGTTATTTTTTTAAGCTCCAGTTTTTTCATGTATAAACTGTGTGTCATAATAGTGTTCACCTATCAGGATCGTGAGGAAGATTTAATGAATTTTTCTATGCAAAGTCTTCAGCGGATGGTTGTACTCGTAGGAATACTCAATAAGTACTGTTTATAAAGTTGCTCAATTTGTTTTCGTTTAGGGATGATGAGGTAAACGGAAGGATGGAAGAGTGAGTAAGTAAATTATCACACAGAAATAGACTTACTCTTTTCTTGCTTTATTGTTCCTTTTTTCTCTATTTTTGTTGGGCTTCACATCTCATGGGATGAGGTTTTATAACATCCCTCTCATATCCACCCATTTATGCAGGAGTGACTATTCTCCAAAATGAATTCACATATGGATTCGCTCTATGACTACTTAATGACTAACTCAAAATTCTTAGGAACATATTAGATCATTGGGTCAATATCCAATTATTTTCCCATTAACTTAATAAATATTCACTGCATCGTATTAGGGGCCGTTGGGTGGTTTCTGATTTATAGCTATTCCATGTACAACAGAGCAAAGCCCCGTCTGGTCACATACCCCTCTCACAACTGCTCTCATATTGGAGCCCAACGTTTCAGCCACTGTGCCCATCCATCTTCTCAAGGGCCTTGTGTTTCTTTGCTGCCCCTCTACTTTACCATGTGGGATGTCCTTCTCCACGGACTTGTCTCTCCCGACAATGTGTCCAAAGCACGTGAGACAGAACTTCGCCATTCTTGCCTCTCAGGAGAGTTTTAGCTGTGATTCTTCCCAAACACTTGTTTTTTTTTGTTCTGGCAGTCGATGATACTTTCAATATCCTTTGTCAATATTCAAATTCATTGATTCTTCTCCATCTTCCTTATTCAATATGCAACTTCTGCATGCACATGAGGCCATTGAAATGACCAAGGCTTGAGTCAGGCCCACTTTTATTTTCAGGTGCAGATTAAGTGTCACTTTCTGGATGAAGTTGTCTAACCTTCCTTGTTAATTCCACCCCTTTCATAGCACCTATGCCCCTCGGCCTTGTGACATAGGGGTTACAGGTAACGGCCTCATAGTTTATACCTGAAAGAGGGCTTGTATGGCATATTTATTTACCCAATGCAATGCTTCATTTGAGCTCTTCTTAAACATTTTTAAAATTTTTTATTTCTTTTACTAATTTTATTGGGGGTTCATACAAGTCATCACAATCCATACATACATCAATTGTACAAAACACATTTGTATTTTCATTACCCTCATCATTCTCAAAACATTCGCTCTCCATGTAAGCCCCTGGCATCAGCTCCTCATTTTCCCCCCTACCTCCCCACTTCTCCCTCCCTCGCGAACCCTTGATAATTTATAAATTATTTTGTCATATCATACTCTGTCCGTCGTCTCTTGATGGCTGCTTTCATGAACATTGATTTTGGATCCAAACAAGATTAAACTCTTGACAACTTCAGTCTTTTCTCCATTGCCATGATGTTGCTTTGGATCTAATGGTCCATTTGTGAGGCTTTTGTTCTTCTCGACATTGAGTTGTAATCCACACCAGACGTTGCAATCTCTGATCTGCAAGTGCTCCAAGATTCTCACTTTTAGCATGCACAGTTGTGTCACCTGCATGTTGCAGGCGTACACAGGCCCAGCTTCAATCCTGAAGCTATCATTGGTTATTGTCTGTCTGCTAACCCTTGGAATGGCTGGCATTTCAATTTTGACATGTTATTTTTGGTACACTGACTCTATATTTTTTCCACTTTTTTATGCTTCCTTCACCAGTCAAGGTTTTGCCCATAGTATCTTTCAATATTTCTACTTGAGGCTTGAATATTGTCTTTGGTTCTTTCAGTTTAAAATATTCCGAGCATGTTGTTCCTTTTTGGTTTCCTCGGTCCTTCCGTATTTCATTATAATATTTTGCTTTGTGTTCTTGGGGTGCCCTTCGAAATGTTCTGTTCAACTTTTTGACTTCATCATTTCTCCCATTTGTCTTAGCTGCACACCAACGAAAAGCAAGTTTCAGAATCGCTTCTAATATCCACTTTGATCTTTTCTTTCTTTCATCTATTTTAATCATTTTTGCTTTATTTATGACTGGTGCTTTTGGTGTCCTCCCACAGTTCATCAGGTCTTTTTGTCATTAGTGTTAAATACATCAACTCTGTTCTTCAGATGTTCGTATAATTGTGGCGGGATGCATTCAAGTTCATGTTTTGGTATCATGGACTTGCTTTCATTTTCTTCAGCCTCAGCCTGAACTTGTCTCTCTAAGCAGGTGGTGGTCTGTCCCACAGTCAGCCCCTAGTTTTGTTTCAGTTGGTGCATATTGAGCTTCCCCATCATCTATTCCCACAGACACAGTCCATTTTATTTCTGTCTATTCCATCTGGAGAAGCCCACGTGCATTGTTTCTGTTTGTGTTGT
This sequence comes from Tenrec ecaudatus, assembly GCF_050624435.1. Classification (NCBI taxonomy): domain Eukaryota; kingdom Metazoa; phylum Chordata; class Mammalia; order Afrosoricida; family Tenrecidae; genus Tenrec; species Tenrec ecaudatus. The sequence continues at coordinate 45,799,182 of NC_134539.1, read as the reverse complement.
TGAAAAAAAAATGTATTTGCTATGAATAAGTCACTGGCCTGGCAAATTCTACCCTGTGATCTCCAGTTTCATTTGTATCTCCCAGACCATTTTTCCAACTGTTTTTACTTCCTCTTTGTTTCCAAGATTTTACATCTAATCAGCCACCATGTTTCCCATGGTCTCTCACTACTGTGCCTTAAATGTACCTTTCTCTCTTCACCATCCTGCATAGTTCTGTCCCACATCGTGTGTCTCGTGGACAACCAAGGCCTCTGTCCTCCCTCCTCCATTTCCCTTATTCCCTATATGTACTTTTCACATCATCACTTCTTCCCATCATGGGCATAGGTCATTCTAACAGAAATATCATGCAGAAATGAAGCGAATCTCTGAGATCCTTCAATAACCTCCACAGGCTTTAGTATAAAGCGCAAACTGCAGGCTTGGCTGTACCTGACAACACCAAGAACTGAAAATTAGTCAAACTTTATTCTTTTCTTTTTCTTTAGCACTGACACTTGTCCCGTCTTCTCTTCTCCACAACACTTGGCTCCACCCACACTGCATATCCTGACATTCCTGGGAACGTCATCTTATGTGTCCTTTAATACACATGGCTCCCATAACCCCTTTCTTCTTCCCACCTTCCTTTTGCGATAACCTTTTCCTCTTCAAGCAACACATGAGGTGTAGCTTGTTCCCATCCACCTCTTAGTCTCTCAAAGTGGGCATGGGATCTTTCTCGAGCATTGTTCCTGGAGGACTTGCACTTTCCTCAGAAAGGCTGCAGGACAGTCCTGATTTGTTTCGATCCCCCTCAGGGATTCTCAACCGTGACCCCACCGTGAGTGTGATTTAATGAATTGGTTAGCAGTGGGACTCCAACATCGTGGCTTTCCTAAAGCCCAAGGTAAGTGTGCAGCCAGGGTTGTGCAGTCCCGCTTCAGACTGTGCCTTCGCCTGCACTTGGATTCTTTTCAGCTCCCTTTCTCCAGGGGCCCTCCTCAGGGCCTGTGCAGAGCTGGCTCTTCAGTTCCTCCATCAATATTTGCTGAGTAAACAAGTGTAGGCCTGAAAGAATAAGTGTTGTAGGGCAGATGTAGAGATTCGGGAAGGGGTTATTTCAGTCTTATCACCCACTGAATATCTGTCCTTGGAGTCTCATCCCTGAGAGTTTAGCCAAGTTTCAGGAGTTGGAATGGGGCCAATCTCTTTCCTAGACGTTTAATCTTGGGATATATTCTGTCCATTTTCACATTTCAACCTCCTTGGCCCATCAATCACAACTGCTGTATGCATGAATGATTCTGTAAAAAGTTGGGGTTTCCTAGCTCCGTGGCTTATGGTATAATACGATAATTAATAGAATAGACAGAGTTTATTTAAAAGGGAGGGCAGGGGATCATGGCTCTTACAATTCTTTTTTATGGCTCTTCTCTAATCTCTGAGAGCTGCATTTAGCAGAAGACATTCCTATTATTCAAAGAGAAGTTATTAAGGCAGCTTATATACCCCCACCCTGAGTACACAACAAATAAAATATAATAAACCAATAACATTAGCTGCATTCAGAGTGAGTCTTTAGTTCTGAACTCAAATTTGTCTCCATTATGTCCTTACTACATAACTTATCAGCTCATTTTTGCACATTGTACATTGCTAACGCTGCATTTTATTTTTATCAATTCAGGGGTAAAATACCATACATATATTTTCAGCACATATATAAAAGTTAGTCCTTTCCTAACAACTGTGCATGATGGATTGACACACTGGCTGCACAAGAACAATTGTACAGATGGGGAGTGCTCTTTTTTTGTTTGTATACGCTTGCTATGAGTTTGAATTGACTCGATGGCACCGAACAACATCCAAACCCCATGGACTCCGACCACCTTCACCTCTCATTTTTAACCCTTTGTTCCCTCTCTTTCCTGGAATGATGGGCATTATACATTTTGCCATTGGAGTTGCGTTGCTTTTAATGTTTACTAACTAGAACTGAAAACTTTAAGTCTGTGAAAAGAGACTTGAAGACCACTCAATGCTGACAATATTTCTCGTGATCTGTATTCCTGCAGGCTTTGTAGTCTTCAGTGGGTCCCGAGTCTTAAGGCAAAGATGAGAGATTCTATAAATGAAGGAAGTTCATGAAGATATAGATTGTCATTTCCGAAAAACAAAACATAAAGAGGACAGATACTTATGAAACTTTAATGCTAAGCAGTGTTTTCCTCGCAAACACTATACAAATAGTAATGCGGCAGTGGTGTGATGTGTGACTTCCCAAGTTCTCTGAATGTGAGGGAGCGCGATGTGATCCCAGCAACCAGGAGCTGAGGACAGGCACTTCGGCTTCATGAGTGCATGTCGTGTGGTATTGATCTACTGGCCTCTGTCTCAACTTAATTCATCATACTGCTTCCAGAGACTTCCTCAAAAATAATATTTTTCTCAACATCCCAGAGTTTAAAAACTGCTAACGCATCTCAGATGTTCACAGGGCAGCTTTTCTATTCCAGTTCCCACAAGAACACATTCCCAAAACTTTTCTACAAGTTCTTCTGGAAAGTTAACATGATAATTAGGCTGATGTCCTGTTTGAGGGGCGTATGGTCTGAGAAGTAAAGGGATTTCCCCAGCGGCACACATGTAACAACAAAGTAGACATTGTCATCTGAATCATTGTCTAATGCTCTTTCTACCCCTAAATTATCAATAAACTTTGCATCTACTATCTCCTCTGTCACATGTGGTTAATGATAATAACCTGCCTTCCCAATGTCAGGATGTTGAATCTGCATAGACTGATTACAAATTATGGAATATCGAACATACCATGTGGTACCAGAAGAATGAATAAATCTGCTTTGAAGAAGCATAGTCAAATGGTTCCTGAGAAGCAAGAATGGTGAGACTTTGTCTTACATTCTTTGGACGTGTTATCAGGGGACTTGATCTCTGGTCAAGGACATCATGCTTGCTAAAGCCCAGGGATGCCCAATACAAGGAAAACCCTGGGGTACATGGATCCACCCAGTAGGAGCATGATGGGGTCGCACATCGTTGTGATTGCATGGACGTCGCAAAGAGGCTGTTTTTCATTCTGTTGCATGGAAGATCTCTATGTTATAGAGCCAACACAGTGGCACCTAACAACCACCACCACTACAAGCATGTAGACTTTCTGAGGCTGAGAGCACTTATTTTGGAGGAAGTCGGTTGTCATGTGGGCATGAGAGTCACTAATGAGAGACTGTATGGGCAATGACTTGAGGTCTCTTGCTATATGTATGTGACCCTCTTAGAAGGGGACATTCCACCCTCAAGCCATCGTCTTGAGACCCTTTTCATTCCTCTTTGGTGGGTGCTGTAACGCTGCCTGGTCCTGTGTCCTTCTCACAGTTGTTCTTGTCTTTGAACTCAGTGTTGCAACCACTGTGTCATTCCATTTTATTGAGGACTCGCCTGTTTTTCCCACTGATCCTTTACTTGACCAAACATGACGTCCTTCTCCAGGGACTGGTCTCTCCTGAGAGCATGTCCAAAGTACGTGAGAGGAAGTCTCTCCGTGTTTGTCTTCAGGGAGCATTATGGTTGTACTTCTTTTAAGGCAGACTTGTTTGCTCTTTTGGCAGCCAGTCCCTGGCACTTTCAAGATGCTTCTGGATCATCATAATTCTAATGCATCAAGTCTTCTTTGGTCTTCCTTATCCAATGTCCAATTTTTACCCGCATAGGAAGCAATTGAAAATCCCTTGGCTTGGGTCAGGTGTCTCTTAATTCTCAAAGTATTCGGCTTGCTTTTCAATACCTTAAAGAGCTTGTAGCAGATTTACCCAATGCAGTACAATATTTGATTTCTTGACTGTTGCTTCCGTGAGCGTTGATTATGGATGCGAGCAAGATGAAATCCTTGACAACTTCAATCTTTTCTCCATTTTCATGATGTTACTTGAACCTATGGGTCCATTTGTGAGGAGTGTGTTCTTTACATTGATTTATAATCCATACCGAAGGCTGAAATCCTGGATCTTCATCAGCGAGTACTTCAAGTCATCCTCATTTTAAACACGCAAGACTGTGCCATTTGCATATCACAGGTTGTTAATAAGCTTTCCTCAAATTCTGAAGCCACATTTTTCTTCATATAATCCAACTTTGCTAATTATTTGCTTTGATTCATTAGATTTTGGAAGTTTTTAGAAAATGATCACTAGCCATTATAAGATACATAATATTCATATCCTCTAACCCAATAAAAGACTGTTCCGTGGCTAATCCAATAGAGTTAATTCAAGTATTTTTAATTACTTTATCAATTATTAGAAGGCTATTTTAAAATCATTTTATTAGGGGCTCATACAACTCTTATCACAATATATACATATATCAATTGTTAAAGCACATTTGTATATTCATTTCCCTCATCATTCTCAAAACATTTGCTCTCCACTTAAGTCCTTGGCATCAGGTCCTCATTTTGCCCCCTCCCTCCCCGCTCCCCTCTCCCTCATGAACCCTTGATAATTTATAAATTGTTATTTTGTCATCTTACCCTGTCCAAAGTCTCCCTGAACCCACTTTTCTGTGTCCGTCCCCCAGGGAGGCGGTCACATGTAGATCCTTGTAATCGGTTCCTCCTTTCCAAACCACTCTCCCTCTACCCTCTCAGTATCGCCACTCACACCACTGGTCCTGAAGGGATCATCCACCCTGGATTCCCTGTGTTTACAATTCCTATCTTTACCAGTGTACACCCTCTGGTAGAATTGGGATCATGATAGTGCGGGGAGGAAGCACTTAGGAACTAGAGGAACGTTGTATTTTTCATTGTTGCTACTTTGCATCCTGACTGGCTCTTCTCCCACCCGAGAACCTTCTGTAAGGGGATGTCCAGTGGCCTACAAATGGGCTTTGGGTCTCCACTCCACACCCCGCCCCCCCTCATTCACTATGGTAAGATTTTTTTGTTCTGATGAGGCATGATACCTGATTCCTTGGACACCCCGTGATCACACGGGCTGGTGTGCTTCTTCTATGTGGGCTTTATTGCTTCTGAGCTAGATGGCCGCTTGTTCACCTTCAAGCCTTTAAGACTCCAGATGCTGTATCTTTTGCTAACCGGGCACCATCAGCTTAGAAGGCTATTTTTGACACATTGAAGAGTCTTTCTGAATTCCTACTTTTACTCATAATTTCTCCCACTGGGTATTGGTGTTTGTGAATTCTGTCCCTTAGAGTCCCCGCTGTGTACTCTTCTCCCTGTCTCATAGCTAGAGCCACCCTGGAGGCTTTGTCATGCTTTCACGTTCCGACTGAACTGTACCAGGACTTCTCCAGCCTCTTATTCTTGTTGTTGGGCACCAACAAGTCAATTCTATGCACCACAGAACCTTGCCTGTCTTGTGCCATCCTCACAATTGTCCCTGTGCTTGAGCTCATTGTTGTAACCACTGTCAATCCATATCTGTCCCGTCCCGCGGGAACTTCAACGTGGATCCTGGAGGAGAGAGTGGGAATTGGGGGGGCTGGGAGGACAAGAGGCACGGAGAATGAAGACAAGACAGTATCCTGATCAAGTCTCGTTTAATGAACAAAGAGTCACAGCTTATATCGGCCAGCAAGGGGGGAAGCATCCGTCGCACATGCAAATTAGGCTACTTTGGCAACAGGCCAATCAGGGAGTTCAGTGGAGCGCTCCCTGCCCGTGAGTCAGTAAAGGCTTACAGTCTTCAACCAGGTACGCCCTGTGGAGTGGCATGTTTATGCAAATCAGGCACGGGCACTAGATAGGGCAAAGACAGTCTTTTACCTAATCAAGGGGAAGCAGGACACAGGTGCTTATCTAAAGAGCATCACACCTTGTTTGCTCAAGCTTTACAGCTGCAGTGCTCTGTCAGTAGGCTGGGGTAGAAGAATGCCCAGAGCTCAGGCTAATAAATTCCAAGTAATGGCCGGGCCTCATGGCTCCGGACACATATCATTGAGGCCCTCCCCCTTTTTCACTCCCCCCTCCTTTACCAAGCATGATATCCTTCTCCAGGGACTGATCTCTCCTGACAACATGTCCAAAGTATGTAAGACAAAGGTATGCAGCCTTGCCTCTATGAAGCATACTGGCTATACTTCTGTGGCAGTTACATAATCTGTCAACTTGAGATAAGGGGTGGAGTCCAGCCTGGCAATCAGGTCATAGCCAATGATGTCTCTGTGTGGGCATGGCCTTCGCCTGAGGATTCTGGGAACTCCTGTCTTCCTCTTGGGAGGGGGGACATAAACTCTTCTTCACATACCTGATGATAAGCCAGATGGAGCTACGGTGATGGAGCCAGAGCCCTGGAGCTGGAAGAGCCACGAGGAGACCCGCTCCAGCGCTGAGATGCTTCCACAGCCACTGAATTCACAAGTCTTTCCACCCACTGGCCTGTGATTTTCCTGCATTTGGTATCATTATATGTGTTGCTTGAGTCTGAAGAGGATTTTATGACTGGTGTGTTAGACTGGGTAGATTAGAGAAACAAATTCATAGACATTCATGTGTGTATAAGAAAGAGCTTTATATACAAGAGCAATTGAATATTGAGAAACCATCCCAACTCAGTCCAGATCAAGTCCACAAGTATGACATTAGCCCATATGTTTGATATCAATCTACAAAGTTCTGTTCAGACTCATGAATCACATGCAATGATGCCAAATTCAGGAAGATTATAGGGCAGTGGGTGGAAAGACTTGTGGATGCGGTGGCGGTATATGTGTCTCAGTGCTGGTGTGGGTCTCTACGTGTCTCCACCACCTCTAGGGCTCTGGCTGCATCAGCATAGCTCCATCAGGGTTGTCGTCAGTAATGTCTCGCAGGGAGTGAGCGTGTGTCATGATTCCAGTGAGCTATTTATCTCCTCAGTGCCTCCAAATGAGTCACCAAACTGCGACCTGATTGACAGGCTACACTCCACCTCTTCACTCTTAAGTCTCAAATTGACAACTGCTTATGTAACTACCACAACTGATCTCAGACATACGGACTTACGGACTCGATCTGGACTGGGCTGGGCTGTTTTCTCAATATACAATTGCTCCTTTATGTAAACTCTTTCTTACACACATATGAGTATCTATGAATTTGTTTCTCGAGTAAACCCAGACTAACACATCTCCCAAGACAGATTTGTTTGTTCTGTGGCAGTCCATGGTATTTTCCTACTTCACCAGCACCATCATTTAGACACACCAGTTCTTCTGTGTTCTCCCTTATTCAATGTCCAACTTTCGCTGCTCCTCTTCTGTTATATCTTGAGAGTCTCCTGACCTGGGGTGGGGGGCATCATTTGGCATTACCTCGGACAATGCTCTGTTTCCATTCATTAGGCCTTCAGTATCTGACCATGTTTTTATCCTATGCATAAGGCTTCCAGGGACTACTTCCTCTAAAGTTGACAGTGAATTCCTTCTTGGTAGATTGTGCTTTCATGACAGTGAAGTCGTAGACAGTGAATTCCTTCTCCGTAGTCTGTTGTTAGTTTGGAAGCTCCACTGAAACCTGCTCACTTTCGGTGACTGCTGGCTTTTGAACTACCTGTGATGTAGCCTTCAGCAGCTCAGCAATACACAAGCCACCACCGTACAACAAACTGGCAGCCAAGTAGTGTCTCTTTCCCTTATTTGCCTTCTATTCTGCTACCATGTTTATTCTCATGTACTCCGAGTACATCATGCCTCTGTTTAGAAACAGTCTTCTCACTGCATCCTCTTTAAACTCCTCAGCCAAGAACACAAGCTTACCCACCCTGACTGGTGCCCTTCGTCCCTGCCTCACACTGGTCTATCTAGTTCTCCCTTCTTAGGCCGTAAGGTCTAACTTCCCTTCAGTTCCCAGTCACCTCCCCACTCTTGTTCATGAGGCTTCTGCTACCTGAATTGTCCTTCATCTTTATTGACTACATGCCCATCTCTCCTCGTTTGCCTGGTGAACTCCTTTCCTTGCTGAGGACCAGCCCATGATGAGATGAATCCTTTGGCCCTCTAGCCTTGATTCTTTTCTTCCCGAACCTCTTCTGTTAGGTTTCTCGGGTGGGGAATACCTCAGTCCTTGACTTTGCACGAGAAAGAATTCACACCGAAGCCTGGTTTGTAATCCAAGCGGGTTTTCATAAAGGACAGAAGAAGTTTCAGGTTTTATAGCCTCAAAGGAGTACACATTATTTCAACGAAGCAGCCATACCATGCAGAAGCCACACTGGGGCCACCACTGACCATGGGCAACCTCTCAGGAGGGCTCACCCACATGTGGTGACCTAAGGCCAGAGAGGCCACGGCTGATAGAAGCACAGAATCAGGGTAAAAAGAAAAAAATATGACATCACTTTCTTGCGGCTGGAGTAACTTAAACCTCTGTCTGGGGAGGCGTGTTGGTAGGTATTGGTTGACCCCATTGACTGAATTAAGCCCACCTGGGTCTAATTTGGGCTGCCCAGGTGTACCACCCACCTGGCTTAGGAGGCTTGAATTGGAGCATGCCCAGTTAAGGTCTTTATAGGCGTTTAATGCTCCCCTGATTCTCTTCCAACTTCCTCTATGGGGCCTTCAGGCATGGGAGGGACAACACATATCCCTATCAGACTACCTGACACTTCTATTGAAGCACTTAATACACTTGGCAGGAATGTTCTGTTCAAGATTATCTTTCCACACTAAGCAGGTAATTCCTAAAAGACTATCATTGCATTTCGTTCATGTCTCTAACACTTAATTCGGAGTCAGGCACAGAGTAGATAATCAGTCAATTGCTGTTGAATGAAAGGATGCATGAAATAATTAAAAAGCTATGTCTGCATGTACTCTCATATGATATCCTTAATTGTTTAGAAAACACTGGGCATTTGACTCTTATCCTAGTAGTTGGTTTATCTTATTCATTACCCGAAGGCCTTTTAATATATATATATATATATATATATATATATATATATATATATATATATATATATATAAATGCTTGAAAGCTACAGAAATCCTAGACCTGAAAAACTACTCAAGACATTGCTGGGCTGGATTCAGAAATGGCTAGGGGTCTAGTTTAATGGCTCTGGATTACCCCCCAGAGTGGAGAGTGGGGTGAGGGAACAGCCGAAGATAGCCATCTCGGATCTGGCCCAGTGATACCTGGAAAGGGTAAGGCAAAAGTGGAAAGGGTGACTGGGAGGAAGTGGTGCCTGAAGACACAGGCTGATGGGCAAAGCAATGAAGGTTGAGGATCTAGGAGTGGGTGGTGTTTAGAAAGGCAGTCGGTCAGGGAGTTCTACCAGAAGGGATTAAATGTGACTACATCCTCTAACTTATTTGTACTCCACCTTCTTTATCTTTGAATAACATGTTGATCTCATTTTGGGATTATTGGGAGGGTTAAAGGTATAAATACATGTAAAACTCTAACATCCCAAACCCAAGGATGTATATGTCATTCCAACACAAACAAAGGGAAGGTGGTGGGGGACAAAAAGAGGGAAAAAAGAGGGAGATGATGGCACTAGGGAAGTAAGGCACTAATCTACCCAGGGGCAGGTTGTTGTTTATGTTTCCACAGAATAGAAGTATGAGTGCCAATCCTACATGGTATGCCAAATCTTGAGGGCAATGTAACCAAATGGAGCAACTCATGAACAGAGAGGTCTACAGGACTGGCCCCAAAGAGAGCCAAACTAACATCTTCCCAAGAAGTATATGCTACAGAGGACAACACTAAACCTGCAGGTTGGGGAGAGGGGCTGGCCTGCCACACCCACACAGAAGCAAACCAAAAAGGAAAAAGAGAGCAAGGGACTGAACCCCATACTGGCACCCTGAGCCCTGAGAACAGTGTCCCTGCACGGAGCTGCTAAGGCACAGAAAGGACTGTAGGGACGACAACAGCTCCTGACATGATGTCCCCTTGCTGGAGCACACCTCAACAGAGGACAATACGGGGGACACATGGCAGGGGGAGTGAGTCTGGTCAGACCACCCCCACAGTGGGGCAAACCAAGAAGGGAACATAACAGATCAGCAATGGGATCAAAGCAAAGCCCCCAAAATGGACTTCAGGCTAGGAGGGGCAGTTCCCAGAACCCCCCTGGACTGGTGGGGTGATAGTCATAAAATTCAGCGAACAGGCCTGGGATTATAAATGCTTCCCCCCCTCTTTTATTCAATCTTTTATTTTTGTTGTTTCCATTATTCTTTGCCTACCTATATAAAATAAACATGGGAAGAAAACCTGAATAGAAAGCAAGGGGACCAGTGTTTCCAGAGGGACCTGGGTTGGGGAGGAGGAGATGGGGGAAAGGAGGACGTGGAGATCCTGGTGGTGTTGGAGCAGCAGCAATCTAGCTGAGTGGAATTACTAAGAGGCAGAAGAAGGGTGAGCATGTTGGTGGGGTAGGAGGAAGGTAAAAGAAAACAAAGGAAAGATCTAGGAAGCAAATCTAAGGACAGAGGTATAAACATAGATGTGCATTTATATAAATATATAAAATCATAAAAATCAAGGTATTGGCCTATGTACATGTATTTTATGGCAATAAATTAAGGAAGTGGACAGACTTTGGGCCTCTGCTCAAGGCCTCCTCAATTCAACAGCACTTTGTTTTAACCACCTGGCATTCTGTGATGCTCACCCTCCCGACACGATCACTGAAAACAAAATGTGTGCATAAGTAAATGTGGTGAAGACAGCTGATGGTGCCTGGATATAGGCATCTGGGGTCTTAAAAACTTAAACAAGCAGCCATCTAGCAGAGAAGCAACAAGCCCCATGGAAGTAGCACACCAGCATGTGAGATCATGAGGTGTTGACAGGATCAGGTAACAGGCATTAGAAGACCCAAAACAAAACAAAACACAATTTGAGAACCAAGGGATTTGGAGCAGAGACCCGAAACCCATCTGTAGACAATAGGTCCACAAGAAAGGACTGAGTCAACCAGGGTGGAATAGAACATTGATGAAACACACAATATTCCTCTGGTTCCTTGAGGATTCCTCATCCCCCACTACCATGACCCCAGTCCTACCTTTCTGTTCTGACTAGATGGGAGCATGTGCACTGGTACAGCTAAAAATCCACGTCAGATAAACCCCTCAGGAACAAAAATGGGAGTAGTGATACCAGTAGGGTAGAGGGAAGGCTGTGGGGAGGAGGGGAGGAAAGGGGAACCGATTGCAATGATCGGTGCATAATGCATCACCCCCTCCTGCCCTCATGAGGGGGACAAACAACAGAAACATGGGTGAAGAGAGACAGCAGTCAGTGTAAGGTATGAAAATAATAATAATTATAATTTATCAAGGGTTCATGAGGGGGGAGGGTGGGAGAAAGAGGGAAAGGACTCAAGTAGAAAGTAAATGTTCAGAAAATGACGGCAACATATGGACAAATATGCTTGATACAATTGATGCTTGAGTTGTTATAAGAGCTGTCAGAAGCCCCAATAAAATTATCTTTAAAAACAAAAAAACTCTAACACCAGGGTCTGCTCTAAAGCACGTACTCAATACGTGCCAGTTGTTTATATTTGTGACCCTGTGGGAGTTGTGTTCATGTACATCCCAGGATCGCCAATTCCTGGAGGGTGGAGTCAAGACGTTCCACATGCCGTATAAGGTAGAACCCCAATGCCAGCACTCAAGTTAGGCACAGGGAACAAGCGAGGGGCCTGATTCTGGACCCAAGCACAAAGTTAATAGGATTTCAGGAAATAGGGCAGAAGAGCAATTCCAATAAACAAAGCACTACAAAACAGAAAGCTGCTTGTTTATCTTCAAGCCTTTAAGACCCCAGAAGAGGACCTGATGCAAAGGGCTTAAGTGGAGAGCAAATGCTTTGAAAATGATGAGGGTAAAGAAGGTACAGATGTGCTTTACAGAACTGATGTATGTATGGTTTGTGATAAGAGTTGTATGATTAAAATAGTACTAAGAACAACAACAACAAAAAACAACAACAGAAAGCCAAGAATATATCATTGAAGGCTGCTGTGTTTCAGGCTCTTCCAAAGCCCCTTACTTACAAAAGTATAAGGCCAAAGCATATAAAATTATATTTTGCATTATATTATATATATAATGATTGTAATGCTGGTGATTTAATATAATTTAATACAATATATCTCAGAGGATAACCGCCTAAGTGTAGAGTATGGTCTATGGAATCTGGCTACGTAAGACTTCACCTTGGCTCCTCAGTTTGTTAGTTGTGTGATTTGGGAAAAGTACATATCTGTAGTTCTCAGTTTCCTTCTTTGAAAAATGGAGGGAACAAAATATCACTACATCTTTGGATTATTGGGAGGATCAAGAATAATTCCTCAGACCATTGTGAAGATGAAGTGAAATGATCCGTTTAGAAGTGTACTTGGCATGCAGTAAGCACACCGTGATGTTACTCGTTATTCCGCCAACCTCAGAGAACAGTGCCCACCATGAGGAAGACAGCCAAGAAGGATGAGTGAAATATGCATGAACGAGTCCATGAAAATAGCTGTGCACAGAGCTCGGTTTATTTTCATTCCTGATTATGTTAGCTACTATAATTATGCTTTCTCATGAAATCATCTGATAGTCCTATGAGATAACTATTGCTGTCGTTTTCTTAGGTGAGAAAACAAAGTTATAAAACGGTGAAGCAACTGTCCAGTGGACATACAAGAAACACAGTTCTTAGAGGCCATCAAATCAGTTTCCACCCATAACAGTCCTATGCACAATAGACTAAAATACTGCCTGATGCTGTGTGACCATTGCAATATTTGAGCCCATAGTTTCAACCACAAGGCCAATCCATCTCACTGATGGTCCTCTTCTTCATGGCTACCCCACTATTTACAAAGCATGATGTCCTTCTCCATGGACGGGGCCTCCCACGTGTCTGCAGTGCGAGAAACATCGGTCTTCATTTCCCAGGAGCAGTCTAGTTGTCATTGTACCAGCACAGCTCTGTGTTTCTCTAAACCCATGTATATGGAATATTCTTCACCAACACCATAATTCAACTACATCCATTTTCCTTTTTCTTTTTAATCATTTTATTGGGGGTGGGGGCTCGTACAATTCTTATCACAATCCATACATACATCCATTGTGTCAAGAACATATGTACATTTGTTGCCATCATCATTCTCAAAACATTTGCCTTCCATTTGAGCCCTTAATCTCTGGTGCCCATTTCCCCCTCCCTCCTCACTCCCCCTACCTAATGAACCCTTCATCATTCATATATTATTATTGTTTTGTCATATATTACACTGTCTGATGTCTCCCCTGCCCTCTTCTCTGCTGTTCGCTCCCCCAGGGAGGGGGCTATGTATAGATTCCTGTAATCAGTTCCACCTTTCTACCCTACATTCTCCCCACCCTCCAGGCATCGCCGCTCTCATCACTGGTTCTGGAGGAGTCATTTGTCCTGGATCCCCTGTGTTTCCAGTTGCTATCTGTACCGATGTACATCCTCTGGTCTAGCAAGATTTGCAAGGTAGAATTGGGATCAAGATAGTGTGTGTGGGGGGGGGGAGGGGAGTATTTAAGAATTAGAGGAAAGTTGCATGTTTCATTGTTGCTACCATGCATCCTGCCTGGTTCATCTCCTCCCCACACCCCTCAGTAAGGGGTGTCCGGTTGGCTACCATTGGGCTTTGATTCTCCACTCTGCACTCACCCACATTTTCAATGACATGATTTTTTGTTCCTTGATGCTTGATACCTGATCCCTTCGACAGCTCGTGGTCACACAGGCTGGTGTGTTTCTTCCATGTGGGCTTTGTTGCTTGTGAGCTATATGGCTACTTGTTTACCTTCGAGCCTTTAATACCCCAAATGCTATATCTTTTGATAACTGGGCACCATCAGCTTTCTTCACCACATTTGCTTATGCACCCATTTGTCTTCATTGATCGTATCAGGGAGGTGGGCACCCACTTATATGGTTTTTAGCTCTTTGATGTCTGATAATTGGTCCCTTCTGCACCTTGTGGTCAGACAGGCTCATTTGCTTCTTCCATGTGGGCTTTGATGCTTCTCAGCCACTTGTTTCTCTTCAAGCCTTTAAGACCCCAGATGCTAAGTTTTTTGGTAGCCGGGCACTGTCAGCTTTCTTCACCACATTTGTTTATGCACACATTTTTCTTCAGCAATAGTACATCCGATTTTCTTTGATCTTTCTTATCCATGGTTCAGATTTCACGTGATGATGAGATATTGACTACATCATAACTTCGGTCAGATGCACTTTAATCTTCCAAGTGACATCTTTACTTCTTAACACCTTACAGATGTAATTTACATGAGCTTTTCCCAATGTAGTAAGTTGTTTGATTCTTTTAATCTCTCTTTCCAGGAGTATTGATTGTGGATCCAAATAAATGAAATCCTTGACAACTTCAATCTTATGTTGTTTATCATCATGTTGCCTTCTGGTCCACATGTGAGGAGCTTTCTTTTCCTGATGGTGAGCTGTAATCCGTGAAGAGGCTGCATCCTTCGGTCTTCTTTTGTAAGCATGCAAGCTTCGGGCATCTGCAGATCGCAAGTTGTTAATGAGGCTTCCTGTGATCCTGATCTTGTTCCTCTTCTGATAATCCACTTTCTTGGGCTATTTGCTCAGCATCCAGGTTGAGCAAGTACGATGGAAGGATACAACTCTGTCACATACTTTCTCTGATTTAAACCACACAGTATTCCCTTGTTTTGCTCAAACAACTGCCCTGCTTCTATGTGCAATTTCTGAATGACCACAGTGAAGCAGAATTGCCATTCTTCACAAAGTTACCCGTAGTTTGTTATAATTCATACAGTCAAATGCCATTGCATAATCAATAAGGCATCTCTAGTCATCTGTCTGGTATACTCTGTTTTCAACCAAGCTCTATCTGGTATTAGCAATGATCTCCCTTATTCTAGATCCTCTTCTGCATCTGGTTTGAGCAAGTTTCAGGTCCCTGTAGATGTACTTTTGCAATTCTTTTTAAGTTTCTTCAGGAAAAACTTTACTTGTGCAGGATATTAATGATTGTCTCATAATTTCCACATTCTGTTGAATCCCCTTTGGAATTGGGCAGGTAGCTCTCATCCAAATTTCTTATCATCGACAAGTGTGCACTCCCAGTACTACTTTTGTTTATTGAAATTTTCCAATTGATATTCTTTGAATTTCGAGCACAAAATCTATTCCTGATCATTCTCATCAACCTCAAACCCCATAGCATCTACTAGCTGTTCAACTGAAGGGAGTATTCTTAATAATTTGAACTTGGAGTAATGCCCATAATCATATCTTTCACTGAGCACTTACTGTGTGTTGATTACAGAGTATTTTAAGAATTAAAGAAATGAAAAGTTAGACCAGTTCTTCTCCAACTATACTGTGTATATCAATCATTTCAGATTCTTTGGAAGAAAGTTCTAGTTAAGTAGCTATTGAACGGGGTCTGAGGTGGAGCATTTCTGATGCTGCTGACACATGGACCAAGCTGCAGGTAACAAGGACCTGAATCAGAGTCTGAATCTAAATAGAAATCTTCATTTAGCAAGATACCCTAGAGAATTACACACACACTGGGGTTTGAGAACGGTGTGCTAGACTATTGGGTCTCTTTCTTGATAATCTGAGAATTTCTCCTGCTGTGAACAAAAATTTTAATTGAAAAGTACTTGAAACAAACATCAAACTAGGGCAAAACCAAATCAAAACAAACACACACAGGCGCAAAAGCCAAACTCATTGCAATTGAGTCCATGCTGATTAATGGTAAAGACTAGAGAAGGTACAGTAATGTATAAAAGGAAATTTACGGTTGCCTCATAGCAATGATACCTTCCATCTGCATGTTTCTCTGCTATGTGGAAAGAACTTTTCTATATTGTAATATTTTTACCCTCATCAAACACAAGTTGATATGTCTGGGATAACATTTGTCCCATGAGTGTGTCAGTCACATCCATACTTCAAATAATTTGCTAGGCTGCCATAATTGAGAAATTTGCAAAGCACACCCCAAATAACTGAGATCCATATACACCTCATTCATAAAAAGAAATGGCATTTATTTAAAGGAAAAGGGGATTAGAGATAAAGTAATGAAGTGTGAAACTGACTGGGATTTGCTGAGCCAAATCTTAAAATGCTGGACAGCATCCTTCCTGGACTGGGGCTGGGGGTGGAAGGTAGCGGGAGAGCCAAGATGGCTTTAGGGGCTTGGAAAAATCATGCCTGTGATAGAGGGGAGAAGAATTGGCAATATTTTTCACCAAGGGCTCATTCAGAGGTTATAATGATCTGGATCAAAAGCCAAAAAATGGTTTTACCTTTATCTAACAAATCTTAGTTCTAGGCATTTATTTTAAGGAAAGATCTTAGTCAGCTCTTATTTACTGCAGCATTCTGAAGTAGTGCAAAACTGACTTAGCCACTGAGAGTATTTGATGAGAAAAGCAGCCAGAAAAAATTGTGTATTTTGTACCAAAAATGTGGTAAAAAAATCATGTATCAACAGGCAAATATTTACAATTGAGAATTAAGCAGAGAATCAAATTATAAAAACTATGTTTTATGATTGCAATTATGCAAATCAAAGATATAAATGAGTATACACTAAAATTAAAATAAATTGTTTTGAGGAAGGCTTGGGATTGTATATGATTCTTCTCTAAAGTTTCCTTCAACATTGCTAATATTTTTACAATTAAAATATAGGTCGTTTTGAGAATCTGAATTTACTGCTTCGATAAATATACTTTCTGTATCCCAATAGTCAGTAATAAGGAGGACAAAAACAACCCACAAGTAAATTTTTATTGGCCTCATCATACCAACATGGAAAAAGAATTCTGTTCTGTTCTTCATTCTCTTCCCTTCTTCACGTGTCCTTTCAAAGTGAGTGTATAAATTGCCCAATTCAAAGTGGGGTCTGACCACATATAGACTATGGTATCTGCGTCTTACATGGTGCTCTGTTTGAGGGGCTCAACTCAATGGCTAGTCTCTCTTAGCTGAGCCTCAGTGGGAAGCATACTATCCTTCACTAACATGAGGTGGAGAGAGAAGATGGTTTCTGGCATGCGCCAAAGCCAATTGTTACTGGACAGTTACATCACACCGAAGACGTGGGTTGCAATGGAACGTCCTGCAAGAGCAAAGGATGTAGAAAAGTGAACATCAATTTGAACATGGTTTTAGGAATTTTTGTGGCTATTACAAGCTAGCACATACTGGGTGACTGACAACCACCAATACTTATTCTTTCACATTTCACTTTTAAGTACAGAATCCGTGTGCCGGGGCATGTTCTTTCTGAAGACTGTAGGGAAAGATACTTCTTTCTGCCAGCTTTTGGCAGCCCCCAGCATTCCTGGATTCCTGGCAGTATACATTCAAAGTCTGCCTCCAGCTTCCAACACAGGAAGAAGTTAGGGCAGAGTGTTTCTTAGAAGCAACGGTGGCCAGACTTCATCTTACCTATTTTGGATGTATTTTCAAGAGAGACTCGTCCCTGTAGAAGGACATCATGTTGGGTCAAGTGGAGGGGCAGTGCAGGAGGAGATGGCCCTCAGTAAGATGGGCTGACACAGTGGCTGCCTCAGTAGGCTCAGACCTAGTCACAATTGTGAGGATAGCCGTGTTCCCTTGTGTTGTACAAAGGGTCGTTATGGGTCGGGGCTGACTCTAGGGTACCTAACAACCACAGCCTTCCTCTTCACAAGACCTCGAAGGTTTACAAAGAAGCATGAACACGGAAGCCGAGTGACTTACAGACTGGAGGGGAGAATGAGTCTGGGAATATGAAGTAACTGATAAGTTTTCAGACTGCTGCTTTCTGGAGCTTTAGTCAGGGGACAGGAGGCAAATGTATATTTATTTCAGGAGGAGAGACAAGCCAGTCCTTGCTTCATCAGCTGCCATGGCTGAACCATCAGCATTCTCACCCAGGTCATGAAGCGTGGAAGGTGATGGTCTTGTCCTATTTGTCTGAGCAGCCTTTTCCCATGGGGAACACCACAGACAGTGCCGTGGATCCTGGTGCTCTCCTGGAAAAGATGTGGCCGAGCCTCCTGTTTCTACTTTTCCATGCGCTCCATTTTGTAGCCTCCTGGTCCACCGTTGAAGAGACCCTCTCTTCTATCCAGAAATACAAAATAACACTTAGAGAATGCTACTGGAATGGGCCAGCCCATAGAGGTTCCTGCCTCATCCAGGAGTCTAGCAGGGATAGTAAGCAAGCAGAGATTCAAGACCTGAGCTCTGTTTTCCAGCAGCCTTCAGGACTATCTCCACCCATTCCCGCTCTGCAATGGCCTCTATTGTCCCTAACCCACCATGTGACACCATTATTGCCTATGTGTTGGTCAATTTGCTGTTCCTGAAGACTTACTAACTTTCAAAAATAATTCTAAATGCCCATACCTATAAAGGTACTTGAATTCCCTTTCTTTTCCATAGCAGTGCGTTATAATGATTCTAAAAATATAAAAATGGTATATCATTAATGTTGGATCATTGTACATCTCTGGATACATGTTCATAATAGCAAGTCCTTTGAAGTAGACTCATTGTTTAAACTAACTAGAAAAGATTATAGCATCGAAACAACTCTCTTTGTTTAGTTGCTATTCAAATTACGGCACCCTGAAATGATTTGTAAAGGCTAAATTACACTTAGAATCTGAAGTATTTAGAGTGAACACTTGAGGTGGAAATGGGCACATTCCCATAAGCAGGAGGGGGATTCTTGCAGTACTCGTGGGAGGCATTACCTGGTGCGCAAGATGAGTTGCTTTTGCCCACACGACTGCCTCACATTCATGTTCTCTTCCTCCCTTTTGTCCTTCTTTGAAATGTTGCTTTCCTAGTTACCTAGTGCTGCTGCAACAAACATATGACAGATGGGTGGATTTAAAAGAAATAGAAACTTATTCTCTCACAGTGCAGAAGTCTCGAGGTCTGAATTGGTGTGACTGGGAGCAGATCCTTTCTGGTCATTAGTCCAGTGACTTCTTGGCTCTACCTTGGTGTCTGTCTTTCCCAGTGTGGTTCTGTGTCTATTCTGTTTTATTACGATTCAGAAGTGATTATAGAAATTTGGGCCTGTGTGATCACGAGGTGCTGAAGGGGTCAGGTATCAGGAATCAAAGAACAAAAATCATATCATGTGTGCTCACCTCCCTGATACGATCACTGAAGACCAATGTGTGCTTAAACAAATGTGGGGAAAAAAGTTGTTGGTGCCCAGCTATCAAAAGATATAGCATCTGGGGTCTTAAAGGCTTGAAGGTAAAGAAGCGGCCATCTAGTTCAGAAGCAACAAAGCCCACAGGGGAGAAGCACACCAGCTTGTGTGATCACGAGGTAGCAGGCATCAAAGAACAAAAAATCATATCATTGTGAATGAGGGGGAGTGCAGAGTGGGGACCCAGGACCCATCTGTAGGCAACTGGACATCCCCTTACAGAAGGGTCACAGGGTGGGGAGGACCAGTCAGAGTGCAGTGTAGCAACGATGAAATATACAACTTTCATCTAGTTCTTAAATGCTTCCCCTCAGCCTCTCCCCACTATCATCATCCCAATTCTACCTTACAAATCTGACTAGACCAGAGGATGTACACTGATACAGATAGGAACTGGAAACACAGGGAATCCAGGATGGATGATCCCTTCAGGGCCAGTGGTGAGAGTGGCGATAGCGGGAGGGTGGAAGGAAGATGAGATTAGAAAGGGGGAATGGATTACAGGTATCTACATGTAACCTCCTCCCTGGGGGATGGACAACAAAAAAGTGGGTGAAGGGAGACGTTGGACAGTGTAAGATATGACAAAATAATAATTTCTAAATTTTCAAGGGTTCATGAGGGAGTGGGTAGCAGGGAGGGAGGGGAAAATGAAGAGTTGATGCCAAGGGCTTAAGTAGAAAGCAAATGTTTTGAGAACGATGAGGGCAACAAATGTACAAATGTGCTTGACACAATGGATGGATGTATGGATTGTAATAAGAGTTGTATGAGCCCCAATAAATGCTTAAAAATGTTTTGAAGTGGATGGTGGCAGCAATTGTATAATTATGCTAGATCTAACTGAATTATGGATTTTTATAATATCTGTAAGAGCTCCCAATAAAATTATTTTTTAAAAAAAGAAATTTGGGGACCCACTGTCCTCTGGGATGGTTTAATAAACACAAAAGAGAAACATAAAATTTTAAACAGGGTCATATTTATAGGCTAGAACTTGAACACATGTTGATTAGGGAAACAATACAATCTCAAATACCCATTAACACCCCTATTTGACCTGGAAAAATTAGCCCAGGCCACTCTGACTCTAGAGAAAACTTGAGTACCTTTGCCAAGGGAACACAGTTAGGAATGACTGATGGAGACCAAGTCAACTCTGTTGGAAACAAACTGTTCAATTTAAACCCTGTTTAATTGTCTCCTATTTCAGCTCTAAGAACTCTCCTACAGATGTTGGTGTGACTCTCATTGTTTCTATACTTGCAGAAGTTTGGAATAGAGTTTAAGCTCCTAAAGGCTGGAGTGGACAGCATCACCTGGCACCATGATTCATTTTGCTCTGTCTTCTTCTCCTCATGAAACATGGGAACGGGAAAATCTGAACCTTGATCGATGCCTAGACTAAACTGATGATGCTTAAACCGTTTCTTAGAATTGTCGTCTTAGAGTATTTAACCAGAGGAAGGCAATGTTTTCAAACAGGGAGATTTAAAGATGAGATAATAAATCATAGGAGAGATAAAAAGCTTATGTAACTTGATTTAGGCCTCAAAGCTACCAGTGATGGCCCCAGGCTGAAGAAAGCTGATGATGCCTGACTATCAAAAGATATAGCATCTGGGGTCTTAAAGGCTTGAAGATACACAAGCGGCTACCTAGGTGAGAAGCAACAAAGTCCACATGGAAGAAGTACACCAGCCTGTGTGATCACAGGTATCGATGGGATCAGGTATCAGGCATCAAAGATCCAGAACATAAAATCATCTCAATGCGAATAGAAGGGTGACAAGGAAAAGACGCGTCAGTCAGGGTGCAGTATAGCACCAATGAAACATACAGCTTTCCTCTAGTTCTTTAATGCTTCCTCCCCCTAATCTCATGACCTCAATTCTACCTTACAAATCTGACTAGACCAGAGCATGTACACTGCTCTAGATAAGAGCTCACAACACGGAATCCAGGACAGATACCCCCTCAGGACCAATAATGAGAATAGAGAAAACAGGAGGGTAAAGGGAAAGTGGGGAGAAAAAGGGGAAACTGATTATAATGATCTACATATAACCCCTTCTTAGGGGGATAGACAACAGAAAAGTGGGTAAAAGGAGACAGTGGTTGGTTGTAAGACAGGGCTGGGGTGGGATGGGGGGACTTATAAATTATCAAGGGTTCATGAGGGAGGGAGGGTGGGGAGAGAGAAAAAGAGCTCATATTAAGGGCTCAAGTAGAAAGAAAATATTTTGAAAATGATGATGGCAACATATGTACAAGTGTGCTTGACACAACAGATGCACGTATGCATTGTGATAAGAGCTGTAAGAGCCCCCAATAAAGCGATTTAAAAAAATAGAAAAGGGGGGATATTACCTGAACAAAGATGAAATACTTCTATTTAATATGCCAGTCGTGACGATGTCTGTACAATGGTTGTGGGGTGGCATCACATCTCTGACTTCACAGCATCAGGCTGCTTTCTATGAGGCAGAATTCAGACAGGCCCCCACCCTCCAATTTTCTTTCCAAATTCCAATGCCAACTGCCTCTCTCTGCTTCTCTGCTGGGTTTGATCATTCAATGTCACGGCCGCACAGAACTCCAAAACACATGGTTATGGGGCCTCTTAAGGGAGGCAACAGGTTACGATTCAGAATCAGAAATACGCTTTAAAGAATGGGACCCGTTGGCCTCTGCCCTGCGTAGGCCAAGTTACAAAGTTCCTTTAAGGGAATTCCACTTTACCTTCAGTAAGCCTCAGCTGGAAGAGGCTCGGTTCTTCTGGACTGGCAAATGTCGCGTTTCTCAATTAAGTCCCTGGAGGTTCCCCACTCCACAAGGGAGCCTCCTACTGAAAGACACTCACTGTACTCATGCCGTTGGCCAGAAAGCCACCACCCTAGCCGGTGCTCTTGGTTTGGTTGCCGCCACTCCTTCCTCTGCCTTTCCCTTGGTGCCATGGCTTTCTGTCTCCTGGACCAAGGAGGTTCTGCACTCATGGATATCCAGGACCTTGGACATCCACCACTCCCGGGACTTCTCTTTTGATATGAGTGATCTCCCTTTTCTGCTTCTGAGCTAGCTCATTTAAAATCCACTGGGATTGCAAAATGGAGAAATCCCTGTGTTAGCCTGCCACACACCTTGGTCCCAGCAAGTGTTTGGTGGGAGTTACACAGACGAGGGCTAGATGAACCATATGTAGTAAGTCACTGCGTTTCCCTCTCTAGGAGGGGGTCCCTCTAGTCATGCATGTACTGCTCATATTTCTTTAGTCTCCTTGCATCTGGAACGGTTCATCAGCCTGTCTTTTATGGTATTGTTGTCTTTGGCGAATACAATTCCTTCCCCCTTTTTAAAAGTACAATGTTCCTCATTTGGGGTATGTCTGAATAAGGTTATTTTTGCTCCACAAGGGGCATGACTTTTTGAAAGAGAATTGATATGTGGTATGGATATGTATCACACGCTTTTTAGGGTGGACGTAATCTAATACCTCATTGAGTCCCAAATGGGATAGTTTCATGACCTTATGCCACAGGTTTGGAGTGTGGGTTATGGACATACCCCTGCTGCCTCACTGGGCCATCACCATCCTGGGCCTTGTTTTCCTCATTTATAAAAGGAATTGATTTGGTTAAACTGTCCTTACGGTACCTCTAGATTAAACAGGTTTTTATTTTTTTATGAATCCATAATCACAAATTCTGCATTCACAGGCAGCTAACACTCTTCCTAAACATGAAACAGTAAGAGCAAACCTCTTACTGTTTTATGTATTTAGAGAGCTAAGTTTGGATCTGCAATGCTGAAACTTAAAACTAAAAGAGTCCATGGTACCTTGATTAGCAAGGAGCAAGATTATGCCTTGGCTTTGGCACCGATTTCAGTTGATCTCATGCAGATAAACTGACACATGAGCTCTAAGGTTCCAAGATGCTTACATATTTCAAAACATCTACTTAGGATCTAAACCTTTCTTTCTGGCTGATAACAAGTTTCCTGTAATAACATGCGTTTCAGGTATTTTCCCAGTACCCAAAGGCATGTTTGACTTTAAAGAACACATGTACATTTCATTACAGTAACCTACTTTCGTGCTTAATTAACTCTCATTGGGAGAACTGGCTATTTGAAATTGATATACTTTTATTGCATTGCATTACCCGTGTGTGTCTCGGGCTTATGGCCTGGGCATCTGGTGGCAAGCACGCTGCAGCAAATAGGTATCTGTGAAGGTGCCAAAAGGCAGGCTGAGATTCCGCAAGGCAGCCCCCAGAGACCTCGCGAGAAGAATGCTGGCAGGAGATGATGATGACGACTCATGTGCCCCTTTGTCCTACTGGGGAGCTCTTTATCCTGCACCGGAATCCCTGGATGCTGAAAGTGTTTGACTCATTTTGCTATGAACTGAAAGACTGGAATTTATGTGAAGGCACCTTGGAAGAAAGGTCTGGTTATGCACTTCCATAAACTCAGCCACTGAAAATCTGGACATAAAGTTCTACTCCAGTAAACATGAGGTCAGTGTGAGATCGAGGTAACTTAATAGCAACTAGTTTTATGTAATACCAAAAAATGAGGAGAGGCCCTTTCCCAAACTTGGACAGTCAGACATTTTGTTCGATGCAGTATCAATGTGGGTGTGTATCCTGCTTGGCAGTGCACAAAGCATTTGTATTTACGTTCTGTGGAGATCACCTGGAGGAAAGAAGGAAGGCAGCGGCGACCAAAATAAATGACCAAGAACCTGAGTTCAAACTTTGGTTTTAACACTTATGAGCAATAAAGCATAGTCTCCCACCTGAATGAACCCACAGTCCATTGGGCTAATTTGATAGCTAGATTTCTGTGCATTAATATTCTAGTGAAAAGAAGGCACGACTAGGCTTTATGTAGAAAAATCTCAAAAGACTTCCCAGGGATGCCTTCTCGTCTCTATGGAGTGTGATAAGACATGACTAAGGAGGTAGGGAAAAGGCAAAAGGGAAATCCTTTCGAAGCAATGGTATTTCCAAGCAATGTCAAGTACTTTGGAGGAGAGAGCATATGGTGTGAGGTAGGGTTGTCAAGCTGGTCAGGTGGGACCAGATCCTCAAGCCTTTATTTATGTCATGTTTATAACTTTGTACTTCATTCCGTTGGTTTTAAATCAGTATTTGATGAAACCAGGGTAGTAATAGGATGTGATTTATACTCTTACACGATGCTTCAGTGTTGGAGTGGAAGTTGAGAAATCTGTCAGGAGACTTTTGTGATTGTTCGATTATGAGATGATGTGGGTGTGAATGCACCCTTGCCCCCAGTCTGTTGCCTTTATTTGCTCCCCTTATTGTCTCATTGCTTGGTGAAACACAATTTATGGCTGGCATCATGAATGTCATCATATTAAAAAGTTCCAAAAGAGAAACAATCAGCTTTTAATGTCAATAGTGAAGCAGGTGAGGATGGGCAGCAGAGAAGTGCTTTCTTCAGACACAAACCAAGGAGCAATCAGAAAATTTGGATGATGTAAGATGCTTAGCTCAGGAATGCAGACTGCAGTCCTCATGACTAGCATGAATTTGTGATCATCAAAAGCACAAGTTCATGTTTGCATGTGCCCTTCCTCTGCTTCCTGGGCCCCATTCCTCTTGTTGATTCTGCTGTCCACAGCATGCGTGGAAGCTAATTTGAGGAGTTGTCTAATAATGTAGGGGTGCTGTCAACAATCCACATTAACCTTCTTTGACCACCACCAGGGTCATGGGACAAAGAGATATCTTTCTATTATCTATTATCTTTCAAAATTTTAAATCTCATCATAAACTGTTTAGTTATAATTCCCAGAAGGAAAATTTTATTTGAAGTACAGAGGTGTCAAGTTAAAACAAGAAAAAAAGCTCATTCTGTTCTTCGGTCATTGTTCCACTGGCAAGTATAGAAGTTCTGTTTTCAAGATTTCCACGATTTGAGGCCAGATGTAGGGTTCTAGTTTGCAAAGACCAAGAGCTACAGGCAAAGCCATTGGGCAGATTACAAAAGCCACGGAGCTAAGACAGATTGGGTGGCCATGTGATTCCAAGGGGATGCAGAAGGAGCTCTTTTTAGGTTGAACAAGTGCACGGCCAGTTGTATCCAATACTCTCCAAATATGATGGCTACAGGGACAGCAGGAGACGTCATAACACAGAGAAGAGGCTGGAGATCTGCGGTCAAGTTCACCCTCATCCACTAAAGTCTCTGAAAACGAAGCAAAGTGAAACATACTTCCTGAGGGTGAGTCCTTCTATCAGAAAAATGAGTGGACTGGATTCAATCGCTCGACGTTCCCTTTTATGCACTCTGATCATGGTTTTGCTACAGAAAGCAAAATCTGGGAATATTCGGTAGCAACTCAACAATAGGCTCTGTAGTACAAGGGGGATATGACCCACCTCCAACAATCATTCTGTGATTAAATTGAAAATTAGTTCATGTGTAATGGTGATGAGTATGGATCTAGCAAACGGGTGTTTAGTAAATTCAGGTGCACTTCGCAAATCCAGATCTCTCTTCCTTTTCTTCTTCTGTGCCAGGAAGTGTTCTAGGAGATGGGCACACAGTAATGACTAAGAGTCAACTTTGCTGCCATCATCGAGCTTTCAGTAAAGAGATGAATAAGTGCACAGTAACATAATAAAATCTCCCTGTCTTTCCTTCCTGGATTCTTCTTTCCTTTCTTCTTTTTAATCCACTTTCTGCCAGCTCTATTTACTGTTTATAGATTCTGCTTGCTTGGGCTATAGTCCTAGAGTGATGGGTTGAAGGCCAGTCGGATAGGTGTGTGAGACTCTAAATGTATTAAATCAATGGGGCCTCCTCTGCACAGGATCTAGGAAAGAATATGGACAACTGAACATGAATTTTGTTAATGGTAAGAATGAGACCACCAAATTCAGTGGCTATCAGGACTATTTTTCAGGATTCTCTTCATCTAAGAATGTCACACTGTACTGGTAATCTCATCAGGGGGCCACCCGGAAAGACATGCACATGGAGCAATATATAAAGACCACCCAAACAATTACAACTCTGTGGTCAGCTTACCCTCTGTCAACATCATCTGTAGCAGGTTGACTAAGGTATAGACTTACTGAAAATGAATACTGCAGTGTCTGGCTTAAAAGACCATCCTTCTCCTGAGGGATGCAGGCATAAATGTCATTGTCCTGGGTTCAGTACATCTCTGTGTGATGCACCTAGTCATCACTCTTGGTTGAAGATTAGTTTCCACAGAGAGGGGACTTAGCAGAAAGGCCCAACAGTCTCCTTCTGAACAAACAAAATCAATTGTTGGAAATCCTGTGGAGGACAGGTCTCCTCTGTTACTCATTGGGGAAACAGAGTTAGCATCGCCTGGACAGCCACTGGTTTACTGTGTGGTATGTGCTTTTATGGATGTGTATATCTAGGAAATTGCATGATATAAAAGCAAGATATTTTGACCCTATTGTGTTGACCTTGCCATGTCTATAATGTCGAGGTAAAGTTAAAAGTTATTCTGAAGTGAGATCTGCTTCATAAATAAAGAAAACATGGGAATAAATCTCTCTGACTTGGATCTGGCAAGGAATCCCTAGGCTTGACATCAAAAGCACAAGCAACGAGAGAAAAAAATATTAGATTTCATCAAAATTAAAGACTTTAATGCATCAAAGAACATTACAAAGTTAAAAAGACAACTTTGTGACAGAAAATGTTGGCAATCATATATCTGATAAAGATCAAATTCCCTTTATATGTATATGAGGAAATCTAACAAGTCAATAACAAAAAGGCCAACAACCGAATTTTTAAAAAATGAGCAGGGGACTTGAGTAGACAATTTTCCAAAGAAGAGATATAAATAGTCAACAAGTATATAAAATGATGTTCACCATCCCTGCTTATTTAAGGAGTGCAGTGAGGTAGTTTATTGTGCCAACCTGGCCGATAAATACATGTGGGGTTAATTGAAGGATGGAGAGATAACTAGCTCGATGAGCCTTGCCTTTGTAGTTTTCAAGCCTCTTGCTCTCTGATGGTCAGACCAGGGTGCAGCTGCCTTAGCCAGTTCCCTGCTTCAGCTGTCAAGGCTCACTTCCTGCAAGACATCCCTGAGGAGAGGTCACAATGACTTACCCCTATGCAGCCCTGGGGGCTGGAGCAGCTGTGTGGAGACCCCTCCCAGTGCTGAGATGCTTATGTATTCACTGATTCGGCTCTCCTCCTGCAGTCGACATCATAGTGTGTGTTTTGTAAGATGGAGAAGGACTTTGTGGATTGGTGTCGGACATATGGGTGAATGTTGGACTTGTGGGCTTGGGCAGCACTGGGTTGGGATGTTTTGTTTATGTGCACTTACCCTTTATTTAAAACTCTCTTTTATACATATGAGTTTCTGTGGATTTGTTTCTTTAAAGTATCCAGACTAACACACGCAGTTTAAACCATAATGAAAGATCATTTCACAAAGTGAAATAAGGAGTTACCATGCAACTGGCCCATTCCCCTCCTAGGAATACACCCAAGGGAAGTGAACTATGTATCCACACAGAAGCATGCACAGAAATGGTTATAACCACTTTCTTCATGATAGCTCAAGTGTGATATTAATTCATATGTCCATTAAATGGATGGATATGCAAATTGGACATATCTAGAATAGAGTATGATTAAGCCATAAAAATGAGCAGATAGATGCTATAATATGGATGGAACTAAAAACATTCTCAGTGAAAGAATGTTGTATGATTCCTTGTATATGAAATGCCCACGAGGGGCAAAGCCATAGAGACAGAAAACAGATTAGAGGTTTCCAGAGACAGGAGAGAAGGAGAAATGGAGAGTGATTACCTAATGAGTGCTGGGTGTTTAAAAACATACAGAAAATGAAACTGTTTCAGAGTGAAATAAAGAAAGTATTATTAACTAGAACATTAAATAGATGGAGTGCTCTGACCAAAAAAAATGCATTTTGGATAAAAATCCATCAACGTTGAAAGGAATTTGACTCAAATCATAGTTTCAGAATGTTCTTGGGGTAAAAACACTAAAGTCAAAATGACACCTGAGTCAAAATGATGGGAACAAAGTGCTAAGGCCAAAAAGCACCCTGCTGGTGGAGGAATCTTTTCAATTTGCCAAGGAGTTGAGATAAGTCTTATGGGGGATGACATTAGAGCTGATTATTGAAGAATAAGTAAACATTAACCAGGGAGAACACAGTGAGAAGGGCACTGGGGTCAGAGAACACAAGTGGATGTGAAATAATATAGTGTTAATAGAAAGGTAGAGACATATGTGGTCAATGGATTTTGGCTGAACTGAATTGAATTAAAGAGCTTGTCAAAGAGAGAAGTTCCATTTGGATTTCCACTTCTTGAGGCAGAAACCTGGAGATAAGACCTCTTCATGGTTCTGGGCCTTGGATTGCTTCATAAATTTAAGAACAAATTTAAAATTTAATTGCATGTCATGTATTTTTATTTGCTAAACCTTACGACCCCTATATCGGTCACTGTAATTTAAGGAACTGGTGATATCCCCCTCCCCTCGGGTCACTTTTTTCTTCTTTCTAAGAGGGAGCAATGAGCTAATCCATAGACTAGAGTGGAATAGTGGGGATGCTTGACTCTATTATACCAAAGCATGGAGGAAGTGTCAACCAGGATAGCATTTCCAGTCCTGGAAAATTCAAGTAAGTGGAAAAGGAAGGATTAACCCAAATGGAGGCTTGGTGGGAATGAGGACAAGGTTCAATAGAGAAAATCAGATGACAACTAACCACACAGCCCGTGATGGAAGGAGTCAGTAGGAAATAGGCGGTAATCCGGAGCCCATTTGGTGAGATTCCATGACAAATGCTGGGGAGAAGGGAAGGAGAGCATCCTCTTGGTAAGCTGTTTTTTCAGGGACCCCAAGTTCATGATTATGAAGTAGAGACGAGAACAGTGACAACACTCTGAGTTATTTTAAAGATCTTAAGACAATGACTGTCATTTTAAGGACACTCTTTAAATTATCAACAAGGAAAATGCACCATGGAATGCAGGGAATGGTGTCGATTTTGGAGTCAAAGAAATTCGAGTTTCAGTCTTGTCTTTGCTACTTATTTGCTCTTTGAATTTGTCTTCTGTGTATTTCTGAACAAGTTTCCTCATCTGCAAGGCACAGGTTATAAAACGTCTGCCTCACAGACTTGAATGAAATGGGATAAACTACGTGGAGAGGACCTAGCACAATTTAGATGCTCACGAGTTACTTGCCTGCCCCTCCAGTCTGTCCTTAACGCTGAAGTCTCTAACTATTTTAGCCTGAAATCCTTCTTTAAAAATTTAACCTTCATATGATAAACAATGAGATCACCATCTTCCACAAATCTTCCCCAATACAGTGATTCCTGATAGTGGTAATGATTCTACTACACACTTGGTTGTCCCTACTTAAATTCTCTGTCATTTTAACTGTTTCCCACTCCCTGCTTGATATATACCAGATGCTAGGTCATATCTCATCCAACTCTAAGCTTGTCGGTTCTATTGCTTGAAACATCTCTGGAATCTGCTGGCTTGGCTCCTACTTTCTCTTGATTCCAGTCAAGTCCTCATCATCTCTTGTCTTGGCATGGCTATACCTTCATCTGGTCTCCTTTCTTTGTAACCAGCTGCTTTCCAACCCATTGTCCACGAGCCAAATGGCTAATCAGAAGCCTGCTATATCTCCCTCATATCTTTAGCACGTAAATTTCCCTGCTTGCCCTCACCTACCTCAATTTTACCTTATGTTTTACCGATTGAATTATTTTAACTGTCAGGGTACCTTCAAAAACGAATTGGCACTCTCAAGGAGAGGCTTAACAAGATGACATAAAAGTTTCATGAAAGGATTATTTACAACTCTATGGATAGGACATAGTTGGAAATAATCCCTGGTAGTGTGGTGGGTTACAAATTGGGTGTTGGGCTGCTAACTTCAAAGTCAGCAGTTTGAAACCAGCAGCTACTCTGCAGGATAAAGATGAGGCTTTCTACTCTCATTGACTGCAGTCACAGGAAGCAACAGGGAAAGTTCTACCGTGCCCAGAGGGTCATTTTGAGTTGGGATCAACTCAGTGGCAGTGGGTTCTTTTTTTCTCTCTCCTCCAATAAATAGGATAAAGGAAGCCAACAATGAACGTTGAAACACCTTAAGGTCTTCAAATGAGTGACCAGTTATAATCCCTAGGCTGAGGGCCAAAGAGAGAGAGCACTTACCTGGTCCAGAGAGGTTGCGTTTGGCGGTCTGTCCAACAAGCCATAAACTTTATTAGAAAGACCAGTGGCGCCAAGAGTGACCCTACAAAGGAGCAGAGGGAACAAACACCCTGACCTATTTTTTTCTGTCCTCCAATTTTCTCCTGGAGTCTCCCATTGGTCAAACGCAATGAAGGGAGAGTCTGTTAAAGATCATCTTCCAGGGTCACAAAGCGGAGTGGAAAAAAGTTGGCTAATAAGAGGGTAATTCAAAACAATTGCCATTAGGTTTCCAGATTATACATGCACAAACTTATTCCAAGTCCAGTATGTCTACATTTGTTTGAATCAGTGGTTGGCTACAGACAAGTTGTCTCAATAATACTGTTGCTGTAAGTCTTGTTACAACTTTGAAATCCAAATTCATTGTCATCCAGTCGATTTTAACTTCTAGTGACCCTAAGGGACAGGGTAGAACAGCCCCCTGTGGGTTTCTGAAACTGGTAACTCTTTACAGGAGTCTTTCTTCCTTTAGTTTTGTTCGAATGCTTTTAAAAAAGCATACTTTTTTGTGCTGAGGGAAAGATTTGAAGGTTAGGGCTGAGATCACATTTTTAACACAATTCAAGTGGTATTGTCCCAATTCCTTGAAACGTTAGGAAAAGATTACAGGACTGCTGCTCCACATAAAACAACAATTTATAAATGGATCTAGCTTAAGGAGGGTAACAAAGACCCGAAAGATGAGCCACGTAAGGTAAGACTGTCAGTCCCAACTCATGGAACAACTGGCTGGCGCCTTGAAAGCAGTGGGCAAAGACCTTAGAATTGCTTTTGGTGTGATAGTTACTGGAGCTGGAGCCCCACATGGATTCACATTTTCTATTTTAAATAAATATTTTGGCTTCGGCAAGTTTACAGCTTCAATGGGGGCTCAAAGCATTGCATGGAGATGAGCTAGCTAAAAGGACTGCGTTTTCATCCATTTTTTAAAGCATTATTGAAGCTAGTGAAGATGGTTTTATAGAGTGAATCATAACTGGCGATGAGTCTTGGGTTTATCAACATGATTCACAGAGCAAGGGCCAGTTAAAACAGTGACTTCGGAGGGACTTGGCTGGCCAAGTAAATTCAAGGCCAGTTTCTAGGGTTATGGTGTGTATTTAGGGGGATTCCAAAAGAGTAATTGTGATAGTTTTTTTTTTCTTCAAGTGATGCAGGATGATCATGGAGACTTGTTACGAGGAAGTTTCAAGAAAATTAAAAACTGTGTTGGTGAGAAAGTGGCCAGGAAAATTGTCCTAAGGGATTTTCCTATTATAACAATGCCCCTGCACATTCTTCTTCGAGAGTAGCAAGGATTCTCCTCCCAGAATTTCATTTAGAATCTTTACTCCATCCATCCTCCCATCCTGATCTTGCCCATTCAGACTTCGTTTTGTTGCCCTGATTTAAAGGAGTAGGATTTGAATCCCTCCAGGAAGAGCCCTTGTAGTGCTGGCAGGTGAGTGTTGGATGCTTACCACAGGTTGGTGGTCAGCCTCTCCTTAGGAGAAAGACTATGTTTGCTTGTTATCAATTTACTGGTGAATGAAGAAAAAATAAGCAGATAAAAATAAAAAGGATAATATACTGCAGCCCCTTGCCATGTTGTTAAGCCACCATTGGGCACTAATACCGCCTAGCACTTTGGGCTGGAATCATCTATTCTTTATGGCTCGCGCTTCCATCTGAGTGTGCTTTTGTTAAGGGCCAGGGCAAGGCCTTGTGAGCATATGCTTATATCCAGCTCTTGGATCTTCACAGGCATTCAGAGAATGTTTGTTAAATAAATGAATGACAAAATTTTATATTAAGGGTCAGGTTACTTAGCCAAAGAAAGCTCACATGTTTTCCTCAGGTTTCATTTGCATCACAATGGAGTTCAACTGACAACCAGAATAGACAGATCTGGGGGCTCTCTAACCCTCATGGAGTCAGTGTCTGGTGAGGAAATTGTGATAGTAGCACCTACAGCGTTGGGAGGAAGACATGAAAGAGAACGATGTCTACAGCGGAGTGTCCCCGAGCTGGCTTCCACGTTGTGATTTCTCTGGAGAGCCCGGTTTCACTCGCTCTGTCCTGCTCGGCCAAGCTTTTGGCAGCAGCTGTGACAGCAACTTGGAGGCAGATAGGAACATTATTTCATGAAGTAATTCAGATATGATTTTTTAAAATTCTCATTTTGGCACAAACCCTGCAGGAGGTTGGACTTAACTGGTTCCTCTGACATTGCAGGGAATAATAGGCTGGAAATCAGAAACTGCAGAAGCTTGCAAAGACAAAATTTAGACTGCACTCTGGGTGGGGGGAGTAGCTAATGGAGTGAAGTCCTTAAAAATTTACATACTCACATACTTGGAAAATTACCTTTGTTCTAATTAATTCAAAAAATAAGAGATTTCATCACTATAAAAAGTACAGGCAAACCTGATTGAAAACATTTGATATTAAACCCAGGCTTTTAAGAATCTAATCATGGTTAATCATTACAAGCCCTTTTCCCATTTCTCACTCTTAGATCTTAGAGATCAAGTTTTAGAGATTAATTTCATTCTCTAGCTTTGGGGGAGTATAGGGCCTCCGTTGAGATGATCACTGTAAGAGCTAATACTCAAGAGGGGGTGGAGAATCCAGCTTTCTTTTCATACCATACCTGCTGTGTGGACTTGGGATGAGGTAGTCAACACCCCTGAGTCTCAGTTTCCTCATCGCTAACGTAGGAATTGAATGCGGGAAAGTATGTACAACCCATAATGCAATGTTAGACACAGAGAGGGCTAAGAAATGACAGTTAAGGGAGCTGAGGCTCAGAGATGAGAAGTTACTACCTCAAGGTCTCTATCACACAAATGCCTACTTTATAATCCAACCTTAAAAAATTCTGTCAATTTACATCTTATTCTGAAGATAAAATTAAAGAAATAAAATGCACCGATTTTACACATAGAGCTTAATATGTTTTATCAAATGTAAATGCTTCTGAAAACACCATTCAAATGGAAATGTAGAATTTGGGGGTCATATCAGAAAAGTTCTCTTTTCACCATCAATTTAACTTGAACTATTTTAAGTTTTCGATCTTGTTATAAATGACATTTTAAAAAAGTTTTATTCTAATTCCTTATTGCTGATATATGGCCTTCAAATTTATTTTTGTGTATTAACTTTGTGTCCTATGATATAGATAAGTCGCCAGAGGGGTTTTGGTATTGTTTTGTTTTGCTAGATACTGCGAGCTAGCCCGGGGCATGTGCATAGGTATGGAAAAAAAATTAAGAGCTCACGTCACACAGAATCCAAGAACAGGAATGGGAGTAGGGATAGCAGGGGGAAGGTGGGGAGGAAGGGGGGAACCGATTGTGATGATGGACACATAACTGCCTCCACACACTCCCACCCCCCGGCCCCAGGGGATGAACAACAGAAACTGTGGGGGAAGGGAAACAGCGGTCAGTTTATGATATGAAAATAATAATCATTTTACCATTTATCAAGAGGCCACGTGTGTGTGGGAGGGTAGGAACTGACGCCAAGGGTTCAATCTAAAATAAGCGTCTAGAAAATAATGGTGGCAACATATGTACAAATGTGATTTATACAATTGATGTATGCATGGATGGTGATAAGAGTTGTATAAGCCCACAATAAAATGATTTAAAAAATAATTTTTTTCTTCAATGCAATGTTGACTACAAGTGTGAGAGCTGACAGACACGGTGTCTCAATAAGCCCAGGAATGATGTCCTGGAGAAAGGCCATACCAATTGTCATCTCTTGGAACTTGCTTTTTCCTCAAGTCTTAAAGCCCAAGACCAAACTCACTGCCAGCAAGTCCAGTGAAACTCACTAAGCCTTTAAAGGAGTAGACATGGACAGACTCATCTTTATCCCGGGAGCAGCTGGTGGCTTTGAACCTCCAATTGTGCGGTTAGCAGTCCAAAGCCGAGCCCACAGGGCCACCAGGGCCTCTTTCTAGTCTTAAAATATCCACATAATGTGTGGATAAAGTCATGGAGACTTCTCATTTGCACTATCCAGTTCTCTTCCTCATAGAAACCGAAGTTCTTGGCAGAGCATCCATTTTTACAGTGGAAGGAACTGAAGTTCCGTAAGATGAGTTACTTACCCAAAAAACACAGAAAGCAAATGGCAGCAACCAATGCCTAGGCCTTTCTTTGCCTTTCTACTCTCTCCCAGAGAGGAAGCAATAATCCAGGTCCTTTATCAGCTTGATTCATCAATTGGAGTGGTTAGCTAGGCTCCCAAACAAAACACGGGGGGATTGCTAATAACTCTCTGTTGGTGCCACATATCATAAACCATTCTTATCAATTGACTAGTACAAATAGGTGAGGGCTGATCAAATCATCAGCTCGTGAGTTCAAGAAAGTTACTAAAGAATTCATGAAAGAAGCAGCAAGCAAGGATCAAGCCAGAAGCCAGATCAACCTTTAAGGAATCGGAGGCACGAAAACAACGTGAGCCTCAGAGTGTAATTGCTGATCGCATGAGAAGAATGTTGATGAGGTTTTTTTACTGACACTAAAGTCTTCAGATCTCTTCCCAGGGTTGAAAACACACACGCACGCACGCACGCACGCACGCACGCACGCACGCACGCAATGAAACCAATAATGCTGTGTGCCTGTTTGTCCCTCCGAACCAACTTTCCTGGCCCATTGATATTTCCTAGGTTTCTCTCTCTCCCTTTAACCAGATGCTGACTTCCTACTCATTCTCAAGACCTGGGGAAGCATGCCACATTCCATGAAGACCTCAGTGGGCTCCCAGGAGAGTTCCCTGCTCCTTCCTCTCTTGTGCCTTCCCTGGACCTTGTACAGATCTCTGTAACTTCCAGGATTGATTACTGGAATATACTTAGCCCATTTGTATGTATCTAACCATTAGACTTTAGGTCTTGGGGGCGGGGGCTGGTGCCTCATACATTTCTTCATCCCTCAACCTTGCAAAGATGGACACCCTGTCCGCAACCTGACAAGCAACGACAAAGGTGCAATATGAGAAATGCCGCTGTCGCACATACCTTATAAAAGGAGGGAAACACTCACAATAAGACATCCATTTGCATATTATCTCTGGGTTTGGATGCAGTATAAAAAATAAATGTCAGCATTTAATGAGCTTCCTCTGGTTACAGTCACACTTGAGAGAGAACGTTGCCACGACTTGTAGAGCTGATTGAAATCCAGGATTATGTGTTGCTTTTGAAATTCAAACCATGAAATAGAAAAGAGATAGCTAGGGAAATGGGTGAAAATGTGTATATGTTGAAAAAATGTTTAATATCTATAATTCCCTTTGAATCAATTTTTATTCAATTAATGATCATGGATACAAAACTAAATTGTGCTAACTTGGACAACACTAACCTACAATAAATATCATGTAGGTCACCCATCATCATCATCATCTCTGCTATCAAAAACCAAATCAATTCTATTAAAATTGTAGAAATTAATATCTATATGCCTTTGTGTAAGCTACACACGCACAAACACACAGGCATATGAGAGTATAGCACAAAGTGTTGCTGCCAAATCATAGAGACCTTTACTAAGATGGTGAAGTGAGCAGCTGCTGTTTTTCAGTAGGCCGTCACCTCTATCAGCCTTTGGAAGTGGGGTTCCACCTGTCTAACTTTTCCTCAGAGAATTCTATGCAATTGGATTTGTACCCTAATGAAACAGAAATTTTGGCAAATTCGAGGATGAGAATCTTTCTCCTTTTAAATATTCTTCTAGTTTGAGAAACAAAATGAAATCTGAAGGGACAAGATCCTATGAGAACTGTAGACTGAACGGGGTTGACCAACCAAGTTTTTGGAAGACAATTCTTGTTACCCTGGACAAATGAGCAAGTACATCAGTGAGAGATAATAATTCCTTGGAGAATTAGCCACAGGTAACTGTTGAGCATTGAAATATTGTTAGTGCAAATGAGGAGTTGACTCTTTGTCTTTAATCTTAGTTATTTTAAATAAGAATAGACTTGTAGTGGCGATGGGATAGTGCAAGTCTAGACTCTGTGAAGGTCTAGGCTCTGTGACGTAGGCTTCATTGTTGTTGTTGAGTATCTTTGTAAGGACTTTGACTCATAGTGACCCCATTGTGCCACGTAGAACTGCCCTGTAGGATTTTCTTAGCTGCAGTCTGTCCAGGAGTCTATCACAAGATATTTTCCCCACAGAGCTGCTGGGCAGGTTACCACTGCGCCACAAGCGCTCCTTGTTATTGTTGTGAAAATTGAAGAACAGAGTAGTGAAGTGACGTTTTCAAGCTCACAAAGCTACTATATACTGAAATTTGAACCCAGATCTCTACCTCCACATTTAGTTCCTTCCACTGAACAATAGTTGAAAAGAAACCCAAAGATACCCTCTACCCTTGCTTCCCCTATTCCACTTAGGGAATTGAGATCTATGAAATTGAAGTGACTTGCCCAACTCGCTGATTCCCTAAGAGTAAATATAGCCCCTGTCCACATCCCGTGGTATGAGAAGTCCACATCCCGTAGCTCCCATATATCTTTAGAACAATTGAGAATGTGGCACAAAATTGAGAATGTGGTGTTTCGTTCTGTTGTACCTACGGTCCCTATGGGCTGGGACTAGCTGAATGGCACCTAACAACCACATTACATTTTAAACATTACTTAGTGTCAAAGATGTATCTAGTGTTCCCATTAAAAATCATTTTATTGGGGGCTCATACAACTCTTATCACAATCCATATATCCATCCATTGTGTCAAGCATATTTGTATATTTGTTGCCATCATCATTCTCATTTTCTTTCCACTTGAGCCCCTGGTATTAGCTCCTCATTTTGCCCCTCACTTTCCTACCCTCCATCCGCACCCCCCGATAATTTATAAATATTATTATTTTGCCATGTCTTACACTGTCCGACATCTCCCTTCACCCACTCTTCTGTTGCCCGTCCCCCAGGGAGGGGGTTATACGTATATCCTTGTGATCAGTTCCCCCTTTCCACCCCACCTTTCCTCCACCATCCCGGTAGCACCATTCTCACCACTGGTCCTGAGGGGTTCATCTGTCCTGAATTTCCTGTTTCCAGTTCCTAGCTGTACATCTTCTGGTCTAGCTGGATTTGTAAGGTAGAATTGGGATCATGATAGTAGGGGGGAGGAAGTATTAAAGAACTAGAGGAAAGTTATATGTTTCATTGTTGCTACATCGCACCCTATCTGGCTTGTCTCCTCCCTGTTACCCTTTTGTAAGGGGATGTCCAGTTGTCTACATATAGAATTTGGGTCCCCACTCCGCACTCCCTCTTATTCAAAGTGATATGATTTTTTATTCTTTGATGTTGAATACCTGATCCAATCAACACATCATAATCACACAGGCTGGTGTGCTTCTTCTATGTGGGCTTTGTTGCTTCTCAGCTAGATGGCCACTTCTTTACTTTCAAGCTTTTAAGACCCCAGATGCTATATCTTTTGATAGCCGGGCACCATCAGCTTTCTCCACCACATATGCACCTGCTTTGTCTTCAGAAATCATGTCGGGAAGATGAGCATCATAGAATGCCAATTTAATAAAACAAAGTATTCTTGCATTGAGGGATTACTTGATTGGAGGCCCAATGTCCTTCTGCTACCTTAATACTAAACTTTAACATATGTACATAGGTCTATTTCCCCATCATCTTATATAAATAAATTTACATATGTACATGCCTGTATTTAGGTCTCCATAAATGCCCTTTATCTCCTAGCTCTTTCCTCTATATCCTTTTACTTTCCTCTTGTCCCACTATCATGTTCAGCCTTCATTTGGGTTTCAGTAATTCCTCTTGGTTACATTACCCTAGACCAAGCCCTACCAGACCTCCTATACCCTCCTCACCACCAATTTTGGATCATTTGTTGTTCCCTTGTCCCTGGGTTTGTTAGCACCTACTTCCTTTCCCCTGCCTCCCCCTCTCCCATGTTTCCCTTGAATTATCTCCTCCAGATTATTTATCCAGTCTATCTTATCTAGATCGACCTGTGTAGATAATAATATGCATTCTGCTGGCATGATTTTTTAAAAAGCCGTGATTTATCTTCTTTTCCAATGGAGAGCAGACCTAGGGTGTTGATGTGCCAGTGTTAGCACCTATAGCAGAGGTGCTCAGCCTTTCTAACGCCGCGACCCTTTCATTCAGCTCCTCATGTGCTGGTGACCCCAACCATAACATTATTCCCATTGCTACTTCATAACTGTCATTTTGCTACTGTTCTGAATTGGGTGACCCCTGTGGAAGGGTTGTTTGACCCCCCAAAGCAGTCACAACCCACAAGTTGAGAACCGCTCATCTACCCAAAGAATAGAAATGCCCACATTGCTTCCATGGATAATGCCTTTATCTTTAAAGTGATAATCACCGTTAGCCACTAACAGGCAACACACTTGCATCAGACTTTTTAGTTCCAAATCTCAGAATTTGTTCCAAATATCATCATTTGTTCAGAAGTGCTTTTACACTATCCTTTCCCTTGGAATGGGTAGATGTATTTGGATGTTGGTTTGAGAGTCCAAGGAAAATAATCTATATTTACTGATATCTGGGTGAGCATAAATGTGAGAGAACTACAAAAATGTTACTTAAAAACACTTGCCAAGAGTATGTTGTGCAACATCAGGAACTAATATTTTGGGAAATATGGATTTTGACTGAAGTTGACCTTACAGTACTAGCAAAGAACTTCAGTGTTTTTTATTGCTGTCGTTAGTTACTCTTGAGGGAATCCAAACTCATGACAATCCCACGTGTGACCGTAAAACTGGTCTATAGGGTTTCCTTGGCAGTATTCTTCCTCTCCCTCCTCCTCTTCTTCTTCCTCCTTTTCTTGGCATTTTGTTGTGAAAACAGACAGCCCTACATTAGCCAATTCAACATTTTTGAAATCATAGAGCTCATATGCAATCATAGAGCTCAATTACACCAATCGTATTTTATAACTGTTCTTCACTTAAAGAACTTATAATGATGAAGTGATAGCATGTAGGTTAGATCTAGGATTCATATTTGGCCCACCTGGGGCCCTGATTGGTATTCTTTTTTTGTACTGTATTAGCTTGCTATAAAGAGCATGAATGATATAACTTAAAAGGTTCAGATACCATTTTGGTTCTGTCACCTGTTATCAGCAGTGAGCATTAACTTATTTGTCTATTAAACAGTCTCTTGTATGGAGGCAATGCCTACAAATATACTATCTACCTATCTATACACACACACACACACACACACACACACACACATAGTTTCAAATTAGAGAATAATCTAAAAGTATTTTTCAAAATATAAACTTGTCATTAAATTCATTTTTTGTGAAGATCTTAGTTACCCTTAAGTAAATTCATAAACTCATCCCAATTTCAGTTAAAATTCCAATAGAATTATAAAGATTATTCAAGAATTCTAAAGATAATTTAAGAATTCAAGTATATTTATAAAAAATCAATCAGGATAAGGATAGTCAAGAACACATTGTTAAAACAGAATAATGAAGTGGACTTACTCCCCTAGTCCATGAGGTATGAAAATACATTATAAGGTTACAGTAACTTACAAGTATTGGTTCAGGAATACTGTTTTTTAGATGCCCTGGGGTTAGCTCTGAATCCATGAATGGTCCTACATTATCATAATAATTGTTGTTCTATTCAAGTCCATTGTTTCAGGCACTGTGTCAACCCATCTCATTAAGAGTCCTCTTTTTTGTTTGTCAAACTGTGGTGGCTTGTATATTTCTATGAGGCTGGAAACTATGTAACTAGTATTTAAAATATCAGCAGAGCAGGTTCCAGCAGAGTTTCTAGATTAATAACAGACTACACAGAAGGAATAGGCTGTCCACTTCAGAGTAATTAGCCACTAAAAACCAAAAACATTATGGATAGCAACAGAATGTTGTGAGCGCGAATGCCCTATTATGAACCCCTTCCGGGCAGGACACACATGTCTGAGAAAGAGCTACCTTCTCAAAGTAGAGTCTACCAGAATGATGTGGATGGGGGAAAGCCTTGCCTTAATCTGGTGCTGCGGCATGACTAAAATGAAAGGAAACAGCTATAATTATCTATTAATTAGCACCATGGGGTAATCAATGACAGTAGAAATAGAAGAACTTATACTCCAGGCAGATGATCAATAAGATTCTCTACCATATCCCTATGGTGAGCCAGTGGCAGGTACAAAAAATAGATTCAGGAATGGCTTTGGGGCTGGCACTTAATCTTAGCTCCAGTCTAAGAATAATTAGGCCTTATGACATGATCCTGCTTGATACGTATCCTCATGAAGGAAACATGGAAAATATGGGTACAATAGAAAAATGTGGTGAAGGAATTAGATGGTGCTCAGCTATCAGAAAGAATAACATCTGGGCCTTACAGGTTTGTCTTCAAATAAGTAGTCATCTAAGTTATGATTAATATTGGAACTTGGAAGATACGAAGTATGTCTCTAGGAAAAGTGAAGTTAAAAACATAAAGATTGATTTTCTAGGCATTATTTAGCTGAAATGGCCTGGCATTGGCCATTTTGAATCATAAAGCCATATGGTTTACAGATCCCAGAGGAATGATATCATATTCATTGTCAAAAAGGACATTTCAAGATCCATCTTGAAGTACAATGCTGTCTGTGATAGGACTATATCTATCTGCCTCTAAGGATATCCAATTAATACAGACAGCTATTATTCAAATGTATGCCCAACAACTAAAGCTAATGATTTTCTCTAACATAAAATGATAACAGTGATCTTAACGTGAGCCAGAGACAAATATACACCATACATATATGAATGGTTTTAATACTGGCACTTCATTTTAGCTCCGATCTAACAATTATTAATTTTGATGGCATGGTCCTGCTCAAAATGCACCCTCATTAAAGAGATAACTGAAGATATGGGTCCGATAGCAAAGTATGTTGAAAAACCAGATGGTGCCCACCTATCAGAAAGAATAGCATCTGGTATTTCAACACTTGTTAATGAGAGGATGTTTAGTAACTGGATGGAGTTGACATTTGAGCCTGGAAAGTCTAGGATCTAAACTCAGGCTATCACCCCTAGGTTTAATGGCTTCTCATCCCACAAGATCACCAAAATACATTTCAGGTGGATAATAGCTTAAAACATATTAAGCTAGAAGGAAATCTGTACTGTACTTCACGATCGGTCTTGAAATGTCCTTTAGGATGATGAACACAATGCCATTCCTCTTGATTATTCCATTCCCAGCACAGGAAACGACATGATTTTCTGATTCAAAATGGCCGACAACCAGTTCATTTCAGCTCACTAATGGCTAGAACGTTGACTTTATGAGTTACATTTCACTTTTACAGCTTACAAGTTTCCTAAATTCATTCTTTGTACATTCCAATTTCCAGTCATTAATTGAGATTTGCAGCTGTTCCTTCTCATTTTGAGTCATGCCTCATCAGCAAATGTAGGCCCCAAGTCATCTGGTCAACTCAGCTTGGAAAAGGCAACTACTCGCCCTCAGTCACAGTGGAGTGCCTTTTGACCTGACGGCTCATCTCCTGGCATTGTCTTTGGCGATGTTCTTCTTTTCTCTAGGTTTTTAATATCTGACAAGGTTGTGATTCTCTCCAAAAGACTTTCCATGGCTAATTCTCCAAAATGAGCAGTCTATACTTTCTTCATAGTCTATTTTTAGTCTGGAAGCTCTGCTGAAACCTATTCACTGAGTCAATGTGCTGGCGGCTGAAATACTAGCGCTATAGCTTCCATCAACGCAGCAATATAACTGACAGACAAATGGTATTTTGCCTAGTACCTCTAATATTTATGAGCTTCTGCTCTTGAAATCTTTGTGGCCTATGCTTTTTATCATTATGAAATGAGACTCCCTGTCCCATTTCATCTTGTTTTTTTCATATTTTCTCCCATCTGATATTGGTTTTGTGAGCCTGATCTTCGTTATGTTTAGGCATGTTCTGTGTGTGATTTCAATATGTTAAACAATTCAATCACGTTGTTTTATGCTCTTGTCCCACAGCACTTCTATTTCTGACCATTTCTATTTACTGTCACAATGGATACGGGTAGTTTCGCTTGTGTAATCTTCGTATTCGACTTCTATACAGATTTATCCCACTGGGACGTTGCTTTTCGTTCCAACTGATGTGCAAGATAATTTTCTGGTGCGCCAGAAAAAAACAATATTTTTGAAAAATATTAAACTTTACTAACATTGTAAGTGAATTGGTTCGAGTCCTTTCCTCAGAACCGCATGCTAGACAGACATTAACCTAGCAGCTTCTGCAAGTCGCAGCAAACGTAGTGATGCTTTCACGTGTGTGCATGTCCGCTGACCCACTGCTGTGTATGTGACTCTATAAGTGGGTTGAAGGGTTCCATCATTGCCTTCTATCTAAGACAATACACAGTACTGGCCAGAGTCTAAAAGCTGTTCCTGCCAAAATCCAAAATGCAGTGAAAGAGTTAAAGATAAAACTCAGGATGCAAATATAAGGGGCAAACAATAACAACTTAAAAAAAGAAAGAAAAGCCAAGGTAATGCTTCCCTTTTTCCTGGCAGGAGCTTAACATCAGCCGTATTATGAGGTAATAGGGAGCATTTTTCCAAACGGAAGTTTGGAGCTGGTCCCTAGTGTTTCCATTGCTATATGACACATTACTGAAAATGATATAAACATGATACCTATAAAAACACCTCTCACATCAACCCACAAACTACTTGAAATACTGCTTTTATCCTGCTTAAACATCTCAGTGGATTTTAAGCCTATTGGTTAAAGTACAAAGACATCACCCACACTGATGCCTTTATATGAACAACTGATAGATATCATAGACAGTGGAAATTTACTCCCAAGTTTCAACAAAAAGAGTGACATAATTGGTGAATGGAATAGCATCTCAGTGCTATTTTAAATAGGTGCTGCCAATCACATGGCTCTTCACCTATCTGTGGAGAAGCTGGTTCAGCTCCGACATTCTTAAATAACAGGTTTGAAATCAAATTGGCCTACACCTTTGAAGTGCTATTTTGCAAGGGGTGAGGCCAGGATTTAAAAGAAAAATGAGAACAAATTTAATCATCTACTCCCAATAAAACATTACTATTACCTAATGAAAGAAAAGAAAAGTTACATTATGTATAAATATAATCTAATATTTTAAATACATATTATGTATTTCAGGCTTATCTCATTCCTTTAGTGTTTATATTATTAAATGTCTTAATAGTACATTGAAACCAGTGAGAACCAACCTCAAGTAAATCGCTTTGTTTCTCTGTGTCTTACAAGTGTCCTGCCTTTCTATCACTCTACTTAATAGAAAATATTTATTTTTCCTTCTCTGACAGGGTTCCACCTTACCCAGGTTCTGAATTTCTCAGATTTTATGGTACATATTAGTACGATAATAATACAGTTATGCAGTTTATTAAGAAATAGCTATGTACTAGGAATACATTGCCCAAAGTATTTAATG
Source organism: Tenrec ecaudatus (assembly GCF_050624435.1). Classification (NCBI taxonomy): domain Eukaryota; kingdom Metazoa; phylum Chordata; class Mammalia; order Afrosoricida; family Tenrecidae; genus Tenrec; species Tenrec ecaudatus. The sequence goes on along the minus strand of NC_134539.1, from coordinate 45,755,145 downwards.
ATAAAAGTATGAAGATGCCGCCCATTCTTTTGTTTTTATTCTCCCTCGAGCAGCTGAAGATATTTTGGGATCTATTTTCTCAAATTATTGATGCTAAGAATTAAACTATATTTTATTCTTTGGTATGAGATATTTAATATGCTTTTCTACAACTTTCCCACGCGTCAAACTTTTTATTGACAATGATTTGTGCTTTGGACCTAAACTCTTGTAATTTTATCATATAGTTTCTCTTTAAAGAATTGTCACTAACATCTGCATTGAATTCTAAACCCATATTTGTTCCAACAGCTCTCCAGTTAGTTCCCTTTGTACCACGCCAGCTTTTTCTACCACAACTTCCTATTATTTATTTTTTTAAATCTTGGCTTATGTCTTGGTTAAAACTTCAAGTCATTATCCGCAGAAGCTTTTCTGGGAGACATGATATTCAAGTCTGACATCTCTGAGTATCATTCTGTCAGTCTCCTATGCATAAAGCTACCATTTAGCTATTAACTCCTTTAGTCACAGTTTATTCCCCACTTCACTGTTTGCTGGAAGTTTGCAAGACAGAGGTGCTTCTGCCTCATAAGGTTTTCATGGTTGCAATCTTTAGAGAACCTTGTCACCAGGCCATTTTATCCAATGATAGGATTAGATGGGTTCAAACGGCCAACTTTTCAATTAGTAGCCCCGCTCAAGCATGAAGTGTCGTATATATATATATATATATATATATATATATATATATATATATATATATATATACACATACATACATATATATACATATATATATAATTCTCTGTGTTTTGCAATTCTGTGCCAATGGTTTCTCCTGAGCTCACAGGTATGTTTGAGTCCTTTGCTACTCACTGGGATGTAAAGTCTAAGTGGACATCATATCACCTAGACTTCCATACTGGTCATCCCAATGTCTCCATGCTGTCTCTCAGCTGACCAAGGTTTATTACACAGTGAGGGTCTGTTCCAAGAGGGGAGGGCAAGAATTTGATATCTCTTGAGTCTCAGGACTCTAGAATGCATACAGTGTCACATCTCTCATATTCTACTGGTCAAAATAAGTCACAGGGCCTGCCCAGAGTCCATCTACCCTTGGATAGAAAAATGAAGCACAATGCAGAGACATGGGTGCTAGGTGGCGGGGGATTTTTAGCTACCCAACAATCAGCACCACCTCAACAGGAGCTCTGGTGGCACAGTGGCTGAGAAATTCACTCCCAACCGAAAGGCTGGCATGGCAGTTTGAACCCAGCGACTTCATTGAAGAAAGATACGGCAGCTGGCTTCTGGGAGACGCACAGCTGCGTACTCCGTAGAGGGAAATTCCACGGTACCTTTAGGGTGGTGTCATGGGTTACTGGTTGGGCTGTGTGTGGCAAAGTCAACAGTGTGAATGACTGGCTGTTCCGCTGGTGAAAGAGGAGGCTTTCTACTCCACTAGAGAGTCAACAGTTGGGCATCCCACAGGGGTAGTTCTCTGTCTTGCGGAGGCCTATCAGTCAGCTTTGACTGGATGCCTGTGAGTGAGATGAATCAGATTAGACGCAAGCATTTTTTAAAAATATCTACCTGATGATTCAGGGTCCCAGATTCCCTTTATCCCTAAGATCCTCTGAATTCTATTAATTATCATACTTATCATGAAGTTTTGGTGGATGATTAGCTAGAACAGATCCAGCAACTATTGTTTCCCCTTCTACTTACTGATTGCTATCAGAGACTTGTCTAGAAGACCTCTGGATGCTCTTTAAAATAAAAGTGAGCATTTTGTCCTATTTACTAGCATAAATCTTCAAAAGAAACATTTCATCTCTTCCAAGTAATCTTCTTGTTCGGACTTGTGGCATCTTTTCAAAGCCCCAGGCCTCCAAGGGGGCCCTGTGGCAGTGGTTGTCCACTCCTGAGGTGAACTCTGGCTTCGATTGTGAGCACTTTCTCTTGGACGGGTTCTGGATGGAGGGCCTAGCCGAAGAACCAGCATTTTGATTGTTGGGTGTTTCTACTCCAGGATCCCTTATCACCCCTCCAAATAAGAGTGCGTTACAGAAGTTGTTTGTAATCTATTCATTTCCTTGCATCTACTCTGAATCAATAGAGCCTAAATAGAGCCTTTATTCTTTACCAGTAAAACTGGTTGTCATCCAGCCAACACAACTCATGTCAGCACCTTGTGTGTCAGAGTAAAACTGTACTTCTTGGGGATTTCAATGGCTAGTTTTTCAGAAAAAGACCTTAGGCCAGCGATTCTCAACCTGTGGGTCACGACCCCTTTGGGGGGTTGAAGCGACCCTTCCACAGGGGCCACTCGATTCATAACAGTAGCAAAATTACAGCGATGAAATAGCAACAAAAGTAATTTTATGGCTGGAGGGTCCCCACCACACGAGGAACTGTATGAAAGGGTCAGCGGCTTTAGGAAGGTGGAGAATCCCTGCCCTCAGCCTTTTTTGAGACCACTCTGGCTGGACTTGAACCTCCAATATTTTCCTTCAAGCACTTGATTCTATTAACAATTTGTACTACCCAGGGGCTGATTCTCTCTAATCAGCCCACATCAAAATACATTCCCTGAGATTTGGGGAATGTGTGCGGCACTCTTCCTATTTTCCAATCCTGATGCTGGGTTTTCCCTAATTTGAGATCTCCTGGTCATCTGATCAGACTGAGGGTGGAGGGCTGGCCATTGGATGGCTGCACTATGTCACCGTCAGATGCAGAGGACGGAGAGTCTTACAGTTAAATGCGCAGGAGAATTATGCGGCCGGTGATATCAGTTTCTTTTAAAACACCTTGTAAACTTTCATTTTCGCAGAACTCACATAAATCTGCGGAATTCAACAGCTTGCGCTCCGTTTATGCTAAGCGCTCCATTACTCCACCTAGAAGTGAAGAGGTTTGCTGCTTGATTGAAGCTTTACACTGTTGGGAAGTTGTTAGGAATATCGTGACTGCAGCCACATTTCTCCATATCTGATGATCAAAAATAGAAATAGCTTACATGTGTATCAATTTAGCTAGTAGTTTCTGAGGCTTGTGTTGTTCCAGAAGTGGAGCTCAACTGTGCGGTGTGGGCATCAGGCTGGGCGTCTGGGGCCGCAGTGGCTCACAGTCGGTGAGGAGCGGACAGTAAGAGGGTTCGTGTGATCGTGATGTGGAACATTACGCAGCATGCTCCTCTCTTCAATCTGCTACCTCCGATGTGACCTTTCCCTAGCGACATTACGATGTCTCTGAAGAACTGATAGGGTAAGAAGCAATGAGTGAGCTTTTTCTTTTTAAAATATCCTGCAACTTTTGAAATATTGTTCACATAGATGTATGGGGATGTATGTCACAAACCGTGCAATCGAATCAGTCAATCAGATTAAGAGGAGTTGTGCAATCAGCACCAAAGTCAATTCCGGATCCTTATCTTCTCCTGCTCGTCATCGATAGATCCCCTTTCCTCCTCTCCTCACCCGCCATGCTTCCAGGGAAGTATTAACCCAGTTACTGTCTCTATAGATTTGCCTGTCCTAGAGTCCATACACAGAACATCATACAGAGCACAAACAGGAAGCGAAAAGGCAAACAGCAATGATTAGATGAAACACAGAGAAATCTCAATAGAGAAGAAAGCAGAAACATGCAGAACGCATTGGAAAAAGTGGATTATTGCAGCTGCCGTTAGGTTAAAATTTAGCATGCTATCATTTGATCCTCCTTATGATTCATTTCAATTTGCTCTGGTTTTTAATGTTTTCTGCCTTTCTTTCTACTGCCATTTTTAGCTGTTTTACTTTGTCATTCTTCTTAGTTGTTGTTGTTGTTTTTTTTTTGTCTTTTAAAGTGTTTCTGGATATGAAATCCAGGACAGGTAAATCTATAGGGATGGTACCTGGATTCATGGTCCCTTGGGGGTTGGCAGGGGACCTAATAATGATGAGTCCAAGATTGAAGAAAATATTATGAAACTGATTTTGATGATTGCGCAACTCTTCTTGGTGTGATTGAACTATTGAATTCTATGATGTGTGGATTATATGCCAATAAAGCCAATGAAAATAAATTGAAAAGGAAAAGAAAAGAAAGCAGAAATATTACAGCTGAAACAATTTTAACTGTGTTAAAAGGAAGATCAAATGATGAGGAATGAGACTTGAATGTAACTACATCTGTCATAATCAACTTTACAGCGCTGTCTGATCACAGGCTATCACCCCTGGGCTGTGGTCAGAGGGGACTCAATGAGGATTAATCCACGTGGGGACCCTGCAGATGCATTCTGGGCATTTCCTTTCTTTCTTTTCTTAAATCATTTTATTGGGGACTGGTACAGCTCTTATCACAATCCATCCACCCATGTGTCAAGCATATTTGTACATATGTTGCCATCATCATTTTCAAAGCATTTTCTTTCTACTTGAACCCTTGGCATCAGCTCATTTTTCCCTCCCTCCTTCATGAATCTTTGATAATTTATAAATTACTGTTTTTCCTATCTTACGTTGATCAATGTCTCCATCTGCTTTTCTGTTCATCCCCCTGGGAGGAGGTTATGAGTAGATCATTGTGATCAGTTCTCCCCTTCTCTCCCACCTTTCCCTTCCACTCCTAGTACTGCCCCTCTCAATATTGTCCTGAGGATTTTATCTGTCCTGGATTCCCTGTTCCCAGCTCTTATCTGTACCCTTGTACATGCTCCGGTCTAGCCAGATTTATAAGGCAGAATTGGGGTCATGATAGTAGGAGAGGGGAGGAAGCATTAAAGAACTGGAGGAAAATTGTATGTTTCATGGTGCTATACTACATCTGACTGACTCGTCTCTTCCTTGTGACCCTTCTGTAAGGGGATGTCCAATTGTCTGCAGATGGGATGTGGGTCTCCACTCTGCACTTCCCCTCATTCTCATGGATATGATTTTGTGTTGTGGATACCTGATCCCATCGACTCATGATCACACAGACTGGTGGGCTTCTATCATGTGGGTTTTGTTGCTTCTCACCCAGGTGGCCGCTTGAAGATGTTATGTATTTTTTATAGCTGGCAACCATCAGTTTTCTTCACCACATTTGTTTATGCATCCATTTTGTCTCCAGCGATTGTGTTGGGAAGGTGAGCATCACAGAATGCCAGGTTATTAGAACAAAGTGTTCTTGGGTTGAGGGAGTACTGCAGTAGACGCCCAATGTCTATTTGCTACCTTAATACTTAACATATAAATATATGTACATCTATTTCCCTATCATTATATATAAGTATATTTACATATGTACCTGCCTGTATTTAGACCTCTATAAATGCCCATTTTACTCCTAGTTCTTTCCTCTATTTCCTTTTACTTTCCTCTTGTCCCATTATCATGTTTGCCTTCATTCGGGTTTCAGTAATTCCTCAGTTACATTCCCCTTGATCAAACCCTACCGACATCCTGCCCTCCTCACCATCGATTTTGGATCACTTGTTCTCTTGTCCCTGGGGTTGTTACCACCTACTTCACACCTCCCTGTCTCCTGTGTTACCCTGGAACTGTTGGTCCCTTTTATTTCTCCTCCAGATTTTTTTGTCCCACCTGTCTTATCTAGATATGCAGAGACAATAATAAACACAAAAATAAGACAGAGCAAAACAAAACAAGAAAAGAAAAGAAAACAACAACAAAAAAAAGACCCCCCCCCAAAAAAAAACCTCAAACGCCTATAAATAATTCCCTGCCTGAGCCCCCAATAAAATGATTTTAAAAAATAGTTCCAGGTCTGTTTGTTGACCTTTAGGATTTTTTTTTAGTCAAGTCTGATGGACTGCCATGTCCTGCCCCCAAAGTCTATTTTTGTATTCCCTGGGGACTTGATTGCTTTGCTCTCCTTGCCGCTCTGTTGCATGCCCTTAGCTTTTCACCCCAGTCAGATCAGGCACAGTTCCCACACTGTGCCTCCAGTGTTGTCTTTGGTAGTGCTATGGGTCAGTGAAGGACATTGTACCTTATGGTGGGGCCAGTCCTATGGTCCTCTCTGTGCATTGGCTGCTCTGAGCAGGAACACCATCCTTGGGGTTTTGGGCCAGGATATGTTCTACTCTCTCTCCTTCCCTCTGTTTGCTCCTGTGTGCTCTCATCCGAAGCTCCCTGACCTGTAGCTTCAGTGCTGTCCTTTGAAGTGAATTCTTTAGGGATGGGGTGGGTGGTGGGGGGTTTCCATGTAGTTGGGATTGGGGTCGGCCCTGCAGACCTCTTTATTGGTTCCCTGCTTCATGCCGGGTTTCTGCTGTCAGTCAGTCTTCTGAAAACTGGGTGTTCGCAATTTAAGCTCTGATGCCATTCTATTCTTTGGGTTTTATTTTATTATTTACAATCCTTGGGTCACAAAGGCTGGTATGTTTCTTCCATGGGACTGAGTTGAGACTTTATTTAAATGTTGCTTGTTTGAAGAAAAGGCTTTAAGACCCCAAGATAGTATTCTTTCAGATTACTGAGCACCATCTGATTTCTTCACCACATTTTGCTATAGCACCTATATCTTCAGTTATTTCTTCATGAGAGTGAGTATTCAGAAGGGCCATGTCCTAAGAACTAATTGTTCTGAGATTGGGCTAGAATGAAGGGTAAGCCCCGAGTCCATTCATATGTCTATGGTTCATATATGTTTCTGGTTCACTTTAGAGACATCAGTAACATTTTATGATAGAGAACAGTGTAAGTCATTCCCCTAGGGCATAAGGTAATTCTGTTAATAGTGTCACTAATTTAATCAATGGAGTAGAATTTAAAACAGTGGTGAGATAACAATATTATGCAAGTATAGGCCAGTTTCCAATTCTAATATATGAATCGTTGACATACAGATTAAAATCTTAAGTAACTGGGCATTATTGACACAAATGATGGGGGTTGTTTATGATGCAAAACTTTCAATAACATTCACAAAAGCACACCATGTCTACCAGACTAATATACCGAATATACTCAAATATAAGCCGACCCGAGTATAAGCCGAGGTACCTAATTATTACCTGGGAAACCAGAAAAATTGATTGACTCAAGTATAAGCCTAGGGTGGGAAATGCAGGGTGTGAATTAACACAGAGACCAGAGGGGAGAGACGGAGCGCAGCCACAGACAAATCCCTGCGTAAGTGAATCACTATGGGCGCTTCTGCAAATTGGAGCCGTCCACGTCATAGGATGGCTCTGATTGGTTAGATGTGAGTAAACAAACATTCAAAGCCATGCAGTGTCAGCACATTTTTTGTGCTGAAAAACTCTGCTTATACACGGGCATATACGGTATGTCATAAGAAAACAAGGAGGGCATTAATATAGTATATATATGGCAGTGCCAGGTCTCCATTCATTGGGCCCCCTCAAAGCAGGCCGTCTGAAAGTCCAATGACCACTAATTCCACCTTAGGACAGCATTAATCTACTTCTTCTCACACTAGGGCATTTCAGCTTTAAATCCAAGGGTGTATAGTGGATCCTTAAATTAGCTCCAAATGAATTTGAGGCAAAACCCCATTCATTTAGTGGGGTTTCCATATTGAATCCTCCTGCTGTAGTCTATGAAGGATGTTGTGTGCCTCTAAATGTCTAAAGTCCAAGTAGTTCATGTCCTGGATAAACAAGGGAAGAATAGAAACTAGGTCAAAAGTGTCCAATTAGGAACACATACTCCTCTTGGGCTATATTTTAAATTGTTAAGCATTTTCCCCCCATGGGAGGTTGCTCCACCCAGTTTACCCACCAACACAAATATAATCCCCTTCTCAGAAATATGCATGGCCCCCTTTCCCCATCTTGATTTGAATTTCCAGTAAAGTTGACTTATCATTCATGTAGGAATGTCTTTTGGTTTGGGATGACCTTAGCACAGTGTCCTGTGGCAGCAATGAATGGTCTTCTCCTTCCCCTCCCATCTAGAGATGCTAAGCCCAGCTGAGATGAGGAAGCCTCTGTGGAAGAGGTTTGAAGTAGAAAGCAAATGCTTTGAGAATGATGATGGCAACAAATGTACAAATGTGCTTGACACAGTGGATATATGTATGGATTGTGATAAGAGTTGTATGAGCCCCCCAAAAGTGATTTTTTTAAAAAGTTGTACATATAAAGAAGGTGATGTATGATTTATGGACACTAGGCAGGCTCTTTACCTCATCCCTTGGGAGACAGGATTAGAAGATTACATGAGCTGAGAGCAGAAGCCTTTGTCATGATGTTTATCCTTATAGTTGTGGATTCATACACTATTTGTTCTTTTGGAATTGACTAACTTCATTAAGCATTATGGTCCCTCCATGTCGTGAGGTGTTTCATGATTTTATCATTGCTTTTTTAGGATGCATAGTATTTCCCTATGTACATGCGCTGTTTGTGTTTCTTTATTTATTCTTCTACTGATGGGCATTTGGGCTGTTTCCAGCTTCTTGCTGCAGTGAACATGGAAGAACGTTTTTATGCCTGTTCATGTCCTTTTATTTCTTTGTAGAATATGTGCAATGAATGTATAGCTGAATCATATGGTATTTCTACCCCCAGTTCTTTTAGGTGGTGCCATATGGCTTTCCACAATGGTTGTACATATTTTTAAATTCACTAGCTATATAGAGGAGTTCCAATCTCTCTGTCTCTTCTCTAGCATGTGTACTTCTATCTCTCTCTCTTAAATTGGGCTATGGTTATGGATTTAAGGTAATATCTCATCATTGTTTTGATTTGCATCTCCCAGATGACTAATTATTGTGAGCATTTCCTCAAGTATTCATGAGCTATTTAAGTCTCATACCCTGTGGACTGCCTATTCATGGCCTTTGCACATCTTTTAATTTTTAAAATATTTATTTACAAGGGGTACCCTCCCCTCCCAACCCAGAATTATGCTGAGCAGAGCAGAACTTTCATAGAACACATTATTCCTACGAGGAAAGCATCGAACAGCTTTCTCTGAGTTAGTGCACCCAGTGGCATTGCCTGGGAAGGTTCTCTCTGGTCACAGTATTTTTTTTTTTTTTTGGTAAAAGCAATTTCACTTGAACCTCACATTTTGTGATGGCTAATTCAAGAGAATAGCGTGTGCCTGTGAAATTTTGTTTCCTGCTTGGGAAGAATGTCCCAGAAACTGTTGTGATGTTGAACACAGTTTACAAGGACAGTGCTATGTGAAAAACTCCAGCGTACAAGTGGTTTTCTTGTTTCAAAAAAGGGGAAAGGTTGATTAATGACAAACCTCATTCTGGATGTCTGTTAACTTCCTAAACAGATGAAAATGTCGACTCATAGTGTGTTTGGAGTTTGTTTTACCAGGTCACTTAGTGATTCCACCTTTCTATTTAGAGGTTCTGGAAATATAGTGTAACAGTGTGTGACAAAAAGGCCTGATTTGTGGCAGATGGGAGCCTGATTTTGCCCCCATGACAATGCACCTGCTAATGCAGCCATCTCAGTGAACCAGTTTTTGTCAAGAAACAGCATGCCTCTCTTGGCCCTTGCACCTTACTCACTTGACCTCACTCTGTGCAACTTCTTTTTATTTCCATGAATGAAGAAGCACACAAAAGGTCAGAGATTTGACAATGTAGAGGAAGTAAAGAAAAAAGAGGGAGGTGCTGTCAGCCATCTAAACAGATGAGTTTGAAAAAATATTTCCAAAAATGGAATCACAGATTTGACAAATGCATTAAGTGTAATGGAAAGTACATTGGCATTGATAGGCTTGTTTTGTTAAAAAATTTAAGTACATAGCTGTGAAAAAAATTCCATTTTTGGGAGGAACCCCTTCATATATTGAGGTATTCCAGAATTCTGTATATTTTAGTAATTAGCCCCTTAACCATTGTATCATTGCTAAAGATTTTTTTCCCTAACCTATGGGTTCTTTTTTTATCTCTTTGATATGCATAGTTGTTTTAATTGGTCCCAGTCATCTATTTTGTCTTCCAATGTGTGCTTGTTTTATTACATTGACTAATGTGTACATGCCCTGCAATAGGGTCTTTAAGTTTGTCCCAATTTTCTCATTGATGATATAACTCTGGGGTCTGCATTTAGTTCTCTAACCCATCTTCAGTTTGTTTTTATACATGCAACAATGTATGGGTCCTTTCTCATTCTTTTAGAGATAAAATCCAGTTTTTTCAACATCATTTGTTGAGGATAAAAATGGGTTTTTGATATCTGAAATGAGAATTTGAGGGCGACCAGACACAAACATTGTGCCTAACTATTAATTTTTGAAGAATTCTCTACCTTCTGAAGGTGGGTTCTCTAAGCTGGTGATTTGGTGGGAAGGAGGAGAAATCATGGAGTAGATATTAGTAGTGTTAGAGACAAGAGAGTCAGACCAGGACATCCATGTGCAGAAAAGCAAGATCAACATAGCAGTCCCCTACAACTCTGTTAGCCCAAGACTTACTGAGTGCTGAGGACCGTGCTTTGTAAATAATCCTCTTTTCCATGGCCCAGGACCCTCATTACACATACACACACCGTTGAAGGCCCTGGTACCCTGTGAAATAGCGATGAAGTGGAAGAAGACCTAGAATTTACTGTGGTAAACTGGGCAGCGGCAACATCTATTCCTTTTATGTAGGTAATTAGAGTGTGAGCTCTGACACAGAGTTTTATGTAGATGGTTAGTGAACACTGAGCCAAGGAAATGGTTCAGAGTTGTGTTAACAAGGCAGGGCTTCACTAAAGGCAAATGTCCACAGTCTAGACATATGTCCCACCGAGTAAGGGCAGCAAGAGTGTGTGACAAATTGCTTAAAGGTGGAATGGAGATAATGGTAGGAATTTAGTAATGTAGGTTTGGAACTCAGTCTAAAGACATCATCCAGTAAAGCCGCCAAATTATTTATAGGAAGAGCTTATAAATCAAATGATATAAACCCATATGTCTGACAAAACGACCTTTATAGAGTTCAATTATGTATAATGAATATCATCCTGGAAAACCTTAATGTCCAAAGTGCAAGCTAGTGCGCAGATCATGAAAATTCTAAATTTGAGCCTGAAACTCTTACTCTACATGTAATATTAAGATATTTCCACTTGCAGAAAATCTATCTTGGTTTGTTGGATTGTGCGTGGACTTTCTGTTTACCAATCAACTTTCAAACAATCAATACATATTGCATAATTAGAAAAGGTTATGAGAATATGTTAAAAACAGAAAACTGAGGATATACTCTGATGAAAAAAATTTTTTCTCAACACATTTTTGTATAGGTTATCTTCATATAGCTATCAGAAACCGATTAGGATGAAATTTTGAAAACAAGTTTGTTATAAATGATCTTTTTGAGTTTGGCTTTTCTTGAGGTGAAGGTAAGGAAATGCTTTTTATTTTTTCCAGTATCTCTTAAAACTAACAAGTTTACCTGGTGGTGTCCTGGGTTGCTAAACTCAAGGTCAGCAGTTCAAAATCTTAGCCACTCTGTAGCATAAAAAGGAAGCTTTCTACTCTGGTAGTTACAATCCCAGAAACCCACCTGAGCAGGTCTTCCCTGGCCTGTCGGGTTGCAATGTACTCAATGGCAATTTGGGTTTTTTTTTTTGTTTTATGTGTGTTTTAAATAGCTCTGAAAACCACTGCTTCACAGAGAGAGAGCGAGAGAGAGAGAGAGAGATGGCTCTTTGTTCTAGAGACATGTTTTCCCGGGACTTACTCACTTGAGTTGACTTACTTTACTTATCTTTCATGCCCTGTTCCAACGCCTTTCTTGACATTGATCTCAACACTTCATTAAAAATTCATGGGGGAAATAAATTGCTTTGTCCATTTGTACCTTGTTCTTACCGCAAATGAAGTTCCATTTACATTTCATATCTCTTCCTGCTAGCTTGTAACCCCTTGAAGAACTTGGTACTTTTCCATCATGAGTTCAGAGATATTTGTTATCATTTTCTCTTCTGATTTATCCGGAAACCTTAATGATCGAGCCTTGATTTTCAGCATCATTCTCTGGAATTGTTTAAGTTCTCACTGAACAACAACAACACAATTTTCTTCAAGCATTTTGAAACAACCGATGAGGAAGTTGGTTTTCTAGCTTTTCTCATTACCAAAATGCTGTTACTAGAATGGCCCAGTTCTAACTACTGTGACTTTATCCCCTAGTGCTGAAAATTTATGTATTCAGATTCAAGAAATGGCATTTTATATTTTAAATGGAAAAACACCAGTTTTAGAAATGACAAGTCTAGTTTGCATTCAACACTCAGAGAATTACTCGCTGGCACACTCTGGGAGAAGTCACTTGCCTTCTCAGGGCATCTTAAAGTGGGTTGAAAAACAAATAGCTCTAAGAGCTATTATGAAGATGAGAGGCATATGTAAAGTATCTCGTTAGTGAAGTAGAGGATCTGCAAATGTCTGAAAACCCTCAAAGAGAGGAACTGGCACAGTGGCTGCAATAACGGGCTCAGAAATAGCAATGATTCTGAGGATGCTAGGCCATCGTTTCTTTTCGTTATATGGAGCGCCACTATGAGTTGGAATTGACAGTGACTAAGACAAACAACAACAGGAAGCATCTTTTGTGTGACACAATCAGTGACAGTGGAGGTTATTTTCTTCATCTTTGGTTCCTCTGCTTCCTACATTAGCAGATTAGCTCGTGCACGCCAAATAAGAAATTAGTATAAAAGTTTTGAAGTTAAGAAAGGACCAGTACATATGCATATAACCCAAACCCACTGCCCCGGGGTTAATTCAGACTCATAGCAACCCTGTAGGACCCTGTAGACTCATAGCAATCCCAAAAGTGCTCTTTAGGATGTAAGAGCTTTACAGAACCAGAGAGCCTTATGTTTCTCCTGTGGAGTGACTGGTGGATTTGAACTGTTCCCCATATAGTTAGAAGCTCAGTGATTAAACCAGTGCCACAGGGTATATGTATTCTGTGGGTGTGTGTGTGTGTGATTCAGATTCATGGTAACCTCATGTGAATCAGAGTAGAACTGTTCTCATAGGGATTTTAAATGAATGATTATTTTGGAAGCCGATGGCCAGATCTCCCTTCTGAGGCATATCTGGGTAGACTTGAACCTACAACTTTTGAGGCACAGCTGAGAAGGTTAACCGTTTGTACTATCCAGTGATCCCGTGACTTGTGCCATAACCTTAAAAGCTAGACTTTGTTGGCGTACAGTCATGCTCAGTCATGCATTTGCATGCGTGCAAGTCAGGCAGCAGCCTTGATCCATATTTTAACAACTTTGATATATAACCAAGAAGTCAGGAGTCTGCCCAACCTGGTTTACCTGTAAACATTAGTTATACTAATAGTCAATGAGTATTTATGGAGTACCTACCAAGTATCTACCAAGGAAAAGTTCTGCCTGCTGGGACAGAGTAACAAAAGCAGGCAAGGTCCCAAGTAGGTTGGAAATATTTTAGTGGGGACAGAGTTGACAGAAAAATCCAAATGAATACATGAAATAATTAGGGCTGATCTGACGTGTTCAGTAATGCAGCTGGATGATAAAAGAGGATCTATTGGAACAAAATTTCCAGGCCCTGGAACACCTGGGGTTGGGGAGAAGCTACAGTGGAAACCAGCTCCTCCTGCAGAAAGAGGCTGTGCCAGAAAGCTAGAACACGTGCAAAAGCCTGAATCTGGGATTATGGAAAATCCGATGAATATTCAGATTGTTGTCTGCTAGCCCATTATAATCCTTACTTTTATCATTCTACTTTTTGAATAGGAACTGATGAGATGAAGCTTGTGATAATTTGAGACTCTTGCTAGTAATATATTAAAATATTCTGTTGTAATGTAGATCACCATCACCATGTAACAATTCCAACTCATAGTGACTCTTAGGATATGATATCCAATGACTCAGAATCTACTCGATGCCAATGAGTTTGGTTTGGAATCTTTACAGAAGCCGATTGACACATATTTCTCCTGGATAATCATCCAGAAGATACTATGTATCCAACCAAAGCCCACTGCAATCAAAGTGATTTCAATTCCTGGTCCCTATAAACAGGTAAAGTTTCTATTAAAATAAGTTTATGTGTCATGAAATAAAAGCTATTCAGGTTGTTTGCTTTAGATTCTAAATAAATCACTAATAATATCACTGTTACTATTTAGAGTCCTTGTGGGTCAGAGTACTAAGTACATATTAGACTCCTAGGTGGTGCTTCCCATCACCTCTTGCATGTATGAAAGCTGGACTTTGAATAAGGAAGACCACAGCTGATCCATTTGAATTGTAATGCTGGCATTGAATATTGAAATTACCATGTGTAGTAGTTACATTATCTGGTGTCAATTTGAAAGGATTATGAGTGAAGGGATGGAGTCTAGTCTGTCAATCGGGTCATAGCTAATGAGGCTTCTGTGTAAACATGGCCCTCTACTGAGAATTTTGGGAACTTTGGATTTTCTCCTTGGAAGTGGGAGACACGTCTCTCTTGGCTCACTCCCTTGGAGACTCTCTACTGACAACACTCACTCCCTGAGATGCTCCACTGACAAGACACATGGCACTATGGTGATAGGCCTTGGGAACTGGAGAAGCCTTGTGCCAGCGCTGAGATGCTTACAATACCACTGGACCCAAAGACTTTCTACCCATTGGCGTGTGATCGTCCTGCATTTGGTGTGTCATGAGTCTGATGAGGACGTTATAGATTGGTATCTGACATATGGGCTAATACAGGACTAATGGGCTCAGACAGGACTGGGTTAAGATGTTTTTTTAATGTACAATTTCCCTTTATATAAAACTCTGCCCTACACATATGAATTTCTATGAATTTGTTTCTCTAGTCTACCCAATGAACACACCATGGATAGTAAGAAGAACAAACAAATCTGTCCTGGAAGACATACAGGCTGAATGCTCCTTAGCATCTAGGATGATGAGACTCTAGTTCATGCACTTTGGATATATTACTGGGAGAGACCATTCTCTGGAAAAGGATATCATGCTTGCTAAAGCAGGTCAGTGAGAACCCGGCAGACTGGTAAGCTGGTGATTGACACAATGGCTGGAAGAATAGGCTCAAGCATAAGAACTGTGGAGATGGCGTCGGACTGGGCAATGCTTGTTCCGCTGCACCTTGACGACATGAGGCCTCAGACTCTCATGAGCAGCACTGATTTTCTTATTGCCCAAGTACCTATATAAGCTGATGTTTCTCTGCAGCTTCCTGTCAACTTGAGTCCCAAAATATTTGCTTAGGTTGGAGCCCCGGTGATTGTACATGATTCAGAGAACTTCCCAGACCCTCAGCTCCTCCTGCTCTGAGGACTCTTCTTCCTCTCTCCCTTTCTTTCTCTTCCTTTATCCTGCTCAAAAACACTGATTCCGCTGTAGCCCCTGAGGAAAATCCTCACAAAGTCTTACCTTTGGAAGACAAGAGCCAAGGAGGAGGCAAGCCAACAACTCTGCCTCTCCGTTTTAGACTACACTGGAGTAAGGAGAAAGGGCTGCTACCAAAGATCAGCCACTGAAGACCCCGGAGATCACCAGAATCCAATCTACAGCCAATCGTGTTGGGGACGGGGCTATGTTTTGTTCCATTGTGCATGGGGTCATCAGGAATTCAGGGTTGACAGCCCTGCTGCTGAGGTGAGGCCCCCTGGTGACTGTTGAAGTTCAAACCCACCAGCCTTTCATGAGAAGAAAGATGAAACTTTCTGTCCCTGTAAAGATTTACAGCCTCAGAAACCCACAGAGGCATTCCACTGTGTCCTGTAGGGTTCCCATGAATTGGAATCTATTAGATGACTGTGTTTGTTTGTTTGTTTGTTTTGGTGGTGCAGTGGCTTAAACATTGGCCTACTAATGGAAAGGCCTGCAGTTCTCACCCACCAGCTCCTCCATGGGAGAAAGATATGGCAGTCTGCTTTCCAGTCTTGGAAACCCTATGAGCTGTTGGGCTCCATCCAATATGGTTGCTAATCATTGGAACCAACTGGCTGGCGGTGGGTAACAACAACACGTGGGCACACAGTTCTATGGAGAACAAGCCTCTCTCCTCAGAGATGATTGCTGTCAACATTTCTAGTGAAGTATTTGAGGAGTGAGCTTTGTTTATATATATCCTTTCTTGCTTAAAAAAAAACAAGTGTTGTTATTAATTTCCCACTATGGTAGGTAAGGATTTACCCTACTCATGCTTTGCCTTTCCCCATTTCCTCGGTGTACTGGTATAACCCTATAAAAATGGTTTCTTGCTGAGCACACACACTGTATGATTTCCCTTTTTGCAACAATATTTTATTCACCTGGGGGTTAATCTTTGTGTTGTCCTATGCTTAAGTTTCTGTGTATTTACTGTTCATTCATTCCCAAACTTGTGTAAATTTCCAACACAATTGCTAGTGTTTCAGTTTCATTTCCTTAAGAACTTTCTGGGAAATGCTTTTAAGCTCTTCCCTAGTAGACCAGAATAGCGGCCACAGAAATGTGTGGCCTGGTATTTCCTCAAGGAGCGAGACCTTTTGTCTCCACTGGTGGAGGGAATAGTCAATTGACAATCTCCAGCACTCAACTCCTCCATCTTTTCTATCAGTGCGCAGAGATTCACCCTGGCCAAAAGCGTGCCTGTCTGGGGTGCGTCAAAGACAAGGCCTGTGCAGGAGCGTACAGCCCGTGAGGGCAGACCCTGTGAAAATGCCTCACCATCTGTGCCCATCTTACTCTCTGGAGCTCCCAGGGAGTTGGCTAAGGCTTTGTGGTATTCACAGTTCAACATCTTTTTCACCCAATCTTGCTTCCAGTCTTTCAATATATATGCATTTAAAATTATTGTATTGGGGGCTCGTACAACTCTTATCATAATCCATACATCCATCCATTGTGTCAAGCACTTTTGTACATTTTTTCCCTCATCATTCTCAAAACATTTGCTTTCTACTTGAGCCCTTGGTATCAGCTCCTCATTTTTCCCCTCTCTCCCCGCTCACTCCTCCCCCATGAACCTTTGATAATTGATAAATTATCATTATTTTGTCATATCTTACACTAACTATCCAACATTTCCATTCACTCACTTCTTGCTGTCCATTCCCCAGCGAGGAGGTTATATATAGATCCTTGTAATCAGTTCCCCCTTTCTCCCTCACCATCTCTCCACTCTCCCAGCATTGCCACTCTCACCACTTGCCCTGAGGGGTTCATCTGTCCTGGATTCCCTGTGTTTCCAGTTCCTATCCGTACCAATGTACATCATCTGGTCCAGCTGGATTTGTAAGGTAGAATTGGGATCATGAGAGTGGGAGGGGTGGGGTGGGGATGAAGCATAGTAGAGGAAAATTGTATGTTTCATCATTGATACCCTGCACCCTGACTGGCCCGTCTCCTCCCCAAAACCCTTCTGCAAGGGGATGTCCAATTTCCCACTGAGTGTGATGTCCTTCTCCAGGGACTGGTCTCTCCTGAAAATATGCTCCAAGTATGTGAGACGAAGTCTTAGAACAATTTGCTTCTAGAGACTCCCAAGTATGACAACAAGTTATTCTCTAAAGGACTTCTCTGTACAGAAATGTCCCTCGACTGTCGTCCTGAAAGTACCTTTTGATGCACGGTTTTATTGCGTTTCCTGTGTCCCAGGTCCCACATCTTCCTCTTCTGTTTATACCTAAAGATGAAACACATCCTTTAGTGTTTTCCTGAGGAATGTGTATTGGAGATTAATTTACTTAAATCTGATGTATTTAAAAATGATATTGTTTTACCATTATATTTAATTGATATTTTAGCTAGATTGATATTTTAGCTAGATAGAGATGTCTGGGTAGGAGTTATTTTTTTCCTTCAAAATGTTAGAGGCACTGCACAATGGTTTTGTGTATTCCAGTATTTTTGTGGAGAATTATTATGTCAATTCAATTCTGTGTCTTTATGTAAAAACTACATTTCTTTGTGTAGAATCCTACATTTCTTTGTGTAGAATCCTTTCGTTGTTCCCATTGCTTTGGAATGATATCATCTTCTAATTTAGGACTCTGCTAAATCTTTTAACTTCCATCTATTTCTTTGTCCTTTCAAACTTTAGTTGGTGTAGATACTTCTCTTTTCCCTTTGTTCTTGAGTATCAATGCCTTAAAGCAGACAGAGAAGCAGATGAATATACAATAGCAAAACACCATAGTGGTTAGTAACATTTAAGTGGAGTTTAGGGGCCCCTGGGGGTACAATGGTCATGCATTGGGCTGCTAAACACAAGTCAGCAGTTCAAAACCACCAACGACTTCTCAGGAGAAAGATGAGACTTTCTATTCCTGAGTTACAGTTTCAGGAACTAACAGGGACAGTTCTACTGGGTGCTTTATGGTCACTAAGAATCAGAATTGACTCAATGACATTGAGTTTGGTTTGGTTTTGATTTAGGGAAAATTAAGACTCCTGGTGGCATAGTGGGTTACACAAGGTCAGTAGTGAGATCCACCAGAGGCCTCTTGGGATAAAAATAAGGCTTTCTATTCCCATAAACAATTACAGTCTTGGAAACCCACCTGGATCATTCTCTCCTGTCCTCTAGGGTCTCTGTGAGCTGAAATCCACTAGATGGCCCTTTTCTTTTGACCTCTTTTCTATAAATGCTAATTGAATATACTACACCAGACCTTGTGCTTATAAAGTTGTTGTTTTGGTGCCTTTGATCTCACACCTCTTTATTTATCCTGAATTCATTCCTATGCAAACTGTGCTAACAGTTCATCATACTGTTGCCAACAGAGACGAAGAATCATAATTATGCATTATGTATAAACTGGTCACCTGTGGATTTCATCTGAAATCAATGATGAAAATTCAGAAGCATCTCTCCTCATTGGGTAGAGAGTTTCGCGTTCCTCTCAGTGGTGGGAGGGCTGAGAGGATGACTCTGGAATCCCTCCTTTACAGCCAATTAGTCCAAGGATGAGTGCGAACAGAGACGAGTGATTGAGATGCCTGATTCTGGTTTACTTCCTTTAGTGTGGACGTACATTGACAAAATGTACACGTGAAAGACAGCTATGAGTGATAAACTAAACTGTGTGACTTTAGCTGGCCATGTTTTTTGGCTATGTATTGATCTGGAAAGTAATACATGAAATCAAATTCTCCTAACATCTTACTCTACGTGTGTAATGATTAGAGCACCAGCTGAAGAAATGGAAAGTTTTGTGATTTTTAAAATAAAATTCTGCAGCTGTGCTTAATTGCTGTGTGATTTGGGGTAAGTTACTCTATCTAATCTTTCTGTCTCTTATCTGTAACTTAGAGTAAAAGGGAGAAGGACTGGGATTTCTACTCCCATCAACAGTTACAGTCTCAGAAACCCACAGGGGGTCGCCAGGAGTCACGGGCATTGGCTCGAGGGCAGAGAGTTCTGAGAGCATTTATTCCTTAGTGAGGTTGTAAATGAATGCAGACATTTACTTATGTGTTAGTCCGGGTTGACCAGAGAAATGTATCCAGAGACACATACATATGAATGAGAGAGCTTTACATCAAACAAACATCCTAGCCCAGTCTAGATCAAGTCCATAAGTCTGATACTAGTCCATAAGTCCCTCTTCAGACTCAAAAAGCCACATGCAATGATGCAGAGTGGCAGAAAAATCACAGGCTGATGGGTGAAGAGTCTTGTGGATCCAATGGCAGTGGCAGCATCATAGGATTCTGGCAGGTCTCAGCGTGGCGCTCCAAAAGGAAGGTGAAGACAGAGAGAGGGGCACATTCCTAAGACCCTCCTTGTAAGGAGGTCACGCCCACAAAGAGGCACCATCAGACTGTGACCTAATTGACAGGCTAGATTCCACCCCTACACTTTTATACCACAGTAAATATGTTTAATTATGCATATACAGAAATATATATGTTTATAATAAAGTTATATTCATATATTTGCAATAATTGATCACATATTTAATAATAGATCATTATATACTGAACTCACTGCCATGTAGTCAATTCTGATTCATAGGGACTCTATAGGATAGAGTAAAATGGCCTCTGGTTTTCTGAGCCTTTAAATCTTTAAAAAAGGAAACAGTCTCCTCTTTCTTTCACAAAGCAACTTGTGGGTTTGAACCACTAACCTTGTAGTTTACAGGTCAATGTGTAGCCAATGATACCACCAAATTCCAAACTCACTGCCATCAAGTTGATTCGAACTCACAGAGTTCCTGTACTGCTACAACACACACACAGGCTTTAAGAAATTCATGAAAAATGGAATTAAAGGAAAATTGAAATTTTCATAAAATTTTTGAAGCCCCTTTGAGTATGTGTAAACGTATGTGGGTGTGTGCGTGTGTTTCTGCATATATGGTGGGGATGGCGATGCATTACTAAATCTTGTAATATATAAGATATTATTAAATATATGTAATATATTATTAAATGCATAAGATAGTGAAAGATGTGCATATATACCAATGAACATACACAATGCCTTATATATTAGGTGCAAAAAGAAATTATATTTTCTTTGCTTGTGTCATTTATATTGGACCAAGAGCAGATTAGATGTTTTAATAGGCAATTACATGTTAGGACAATACTATTCAAACTTCCTTCAAAATATCTACAAGATAAGCACGTTCCTTCTGTGTTAATAGCAATTGTGGATTCAGATAGGTTTTAATCTGTTCCTCACATGGTCAAAGTTAAGACCAGTCAACTTACGGTGGCATGAGGGCCTCACACTCAGGGAAGATTTCATAACTAGACTTAACTGCAACAAAGAAAACTTGCATCAGTAAATAAGACCTGACAGCTAAAGCAAAGATTACTCCTAATGGCATGCATTAACAATATGCAATTTGAGATTGGCAGAGGAGAATTCTCCCTGAGAACTGGCATTAGTCGGTATGGGTCTTGACATGTGAACACACATGGGCCAGCAAGCATGCTCAGCCAGTATACCTTTTGCCTTCCGAAGACATTAGCATATTCAGAGACACACGAGATCAAGGAGAGTGGCCTATTTGTTTGCATTAAATCACCATGTGGCACAGACTGTTTCCATTTAATATAATTGTCATTCGGCAGTAAAGACTCACTCAGTGTAACTTAGAAGTGACAGGGAAATTGGACGGAGCTTCAAGTGGTTGACTTCAGAAAAAACGTGAACTCTGATGTGAAGTTTCAAGTGAAACGCGGTGTTCTACAAAGGCTTGGTGGGTTTGTAGCCTGGTGGCAATGGCAGAAAGCAACCAGGTTCGGTGTTTGTAGACTTTGAGCAGATTTGGTTCATAGAATCCTTGTGGAACAAAGTCAGATTCTGGGTGAAAGAATGATCCCACTCTGACCATGAGCTCACAGTAAAGGGAGAGAAAGAGCAGAAGAACCAGGTGTGTGTGTGTGTCTGTGTGTGTGTGCGTGTGTGTGTGTGTGTGTGTCTGTGTGTGTGTGTGTGCGCGTGTGTGTGTGTGTGTCTGTGTGTGTGTGCGTGTGTGTGTCTGTGTGTGTGTGTGTCTGTGTGTGTGTGTGTGCGTGTGTGCTTATATAGATCTGAGAAATCCTTACATGCCCTCTAAACTAGCTGGAGACAATCAATTTTACATATTGCGTGTACCTACTGAATATTAGTAGGGGCACCTGACAATTTCTTTAATCTTAAAAATAAGTCCTCACATTTTCAAAGTTTGTTAGTCACTCTTCTGTTCTACATGTTAGAATATGGCTTGTCTATTACCTCGCTGTCATGAATGGGGGACGCAGATGAACGGATATGTATGGCGTGTCTCCTTGTGCAAGACAAACACTGAGATACATTTCGTAGTGCCAGAGATAGTCAGATTTAAAACCTAAACGAGTCTGATTTCAAAGCCCAAACTCTTGTTACTCTATCACATAGCTTTCTGATTCAGATTTTCTTTTGTATTCCATTCTTTCAAAGATTTAGTTCCCGTGGGGAAGCAGCACACACATGTGTGCAGAATGTGGAGCTATGTTTATGTGTTTCACCGAGTCTTAATAACCGGTCGTTTAATGCCATGAACGAGAGAGGGCTGAGCAGTATGCAGCATGGGGTGTGTACAGGAAAGGGTCTCAAACCACTTGGGGTCTTTTGAGGGTTGAACAAAACTCTGCTTGGGGAATCAGGTGGACTGACTTCTCAGTGTGGTTCAGCCACTGACCTGGCTGAAGTGCATTCCTTACTCTATCCCCAGTTCTTCTATTTATAAATGAAAGATGAAACTATCATGCAGAAACAAATCCACTATTAGTTTTGATTTTTCAATCTAACATGCAAAACAAACAGGCTACGGAACAAAGTAGACTTGACTTAAGTCGTCATCATTATCGTTGCCTGTATTTCTGTTATTTTTATTTTTGCCTGTACTTCTTGAACAAGAATGTTGACCTTTCTTTATTTTTTTATGAACCCATTATCCTTCAAGGCAAGGGTAGTGAGACTTGATCTCGTGCGCTTTGGACGGTTGTTAAGAGAGGCAAACTCTGGAGAAGGACCGCAGGCTTGGTAAGGTGGAGGGGCCGAGAAAAACCAGAAGGCTCCCGAGAAGATACAGCAACACATTGGCTGCAACAATGGTCAAACATGACACTTGTGAGGATGGCACAGGACCGGGCAGCACTTCCTTCTACTGTACACAGTATGAGGCAGAACTGACTTGATGGCGCCCAACCACAACCATATCTTCCTCCAAATGAAAATTAAAAAAGAAATCACAATACGTACCGTGCTCCCATTTACCTGACAACAAGACAAACCCAGCACCAGTTGTGTTTGAGTCAATTCCAACTCATGGTAACTCTATGTGTGTGTTAGTCTGGGTACTTTGGAGAAACAAATCCACAGAAGCTCATGTATAAGAGAGAGTTTTATATAAAGGGTAAGTGTACATCAAGAAAATATCCCAACCCAGTGCTGCCCAAGCCCACAAGCCCAACATTAACCCATATGTCTGACACCAACCCACAAAGTCCTCCTCCATCTCACAAAACACATGCCATGATGCTGACTGCAGGAGGAAAGCCTAATCAGTGGACATGTGAACATCTCAGCGCTGTTAGGGGTCTCCACACAGCTGCTCCAGCACCCAGGGCTGCATCGGGGTAGGTCCATGCAGCTTCTCCTCAGGGATGTCTCAAAGGAAGTGAACCTTGCAAGCTAAAGCAGGAAACTGGATAAGGCAGCTGTACCCTGGTCTAACTATCAGAAAGCATGAGCCCCGAGATTTAAAATGGCAAGGCTCACCAAGCCATTTATCTCTCCACCTTTCAACTAACCCCACATGTGTTTACCGACCAGGTTGGCACAATAAACTACCTCAATGTGTGAATGTGTGTGAGGCTAGAACTGTGCTCTACAGGGTATTCCAGAGCTGATTCTGCTCCCTGCCCCCCACCCATTGATTTGCTGCTATTGTCTGTCAGTGATGTGAACAGTTATACACATGAGATATAGTACATGAGATCCTTGCAAATTGTGATGAAAATAATCATTTGCTCTCTTCTTCATGGTCTGGACTTTTGGGGGATGGAGGGTGGAGCTTATTTTTCCTCCTGAAATAGATCACCAGGCTTGTCTTCTGAGTGGAGCTTCCGGGTGGAATCAAACCTTCAATCTTTCAGTTTGCTTGGCCCAGGGATTTTTTGCCACCTATTTCTGAGATTTTAATATCATGTTGACTTCATAACTAAAAAGAAGGAAAGAAAAGAACGATAGACAGGTATACACAGGAAGAATGCAAATTAATAGTATTACAAAACAGCTGCAGAAAAACTGAGTTAAGTCACTTGGATCCCAAGGAAAGACCATAAGCTTATGCATATAATGTACCATAGAAATGCTCAATGACACTTTCAATCAACTCTAGGGAACAAACAGCCTCCGAGTGTCATAATTAAAACATGGGGACAAAACAGCATCACCAGGAAACTCAGGGTTTCCATGCCATTTCTGGTCCTCAAGGAGTAGATCAATGGGAGGGACAGAACCCTGATGTTACGAAGTTTTACGAGCCACAGAAAAGGAGTGGGAGGAGTTGCCAGGGTATGATTCTGACTTGCAAAAAGAGGAAAGAATCAGGGGCAACGGTGGGGGGGTGGGGTGGGGGGAGGGCGGTGTCAGAACAGGGTTAAGTAGATGGTGGTTTTTATGTCACCAAAAAATCTTGCAGAAGGAGTTAGAACAATAAGAGTTTCAATGGATATCAAGAAATCAATCAATCAACCAACCAATTCAAAAGATAGCAACAATAACATTTACTACTTTGTTCTTTGTGAACATCCAGTCTTATCTTGGGATAGACCAAAACACACACACACACAAACCAAGAGTTTAGGAAGGTGGTCTTCCTTTGGATTTTGATCCTATTTTGCCTGCACCCCAAAATTATTTTCCTCTTTAAATAGAATCCACAGTACATTTGAGAGATGAGTAGTTTGGCTTGAAATGGCACCCTGTCTGGATGTAGTAGTCAGAACCAGAGCCCCTCTGTCCATGCCCATGAAACATTATGGAGAAAGTGAGTAGGATTTGCCAGGCAGTCTCCCTCCACATCCCCCATCAGCTTCCTCATTTATTGTAAGAGGCATCATAAATAGTATATGCCCCGTCCATCTTACATAATCGCAAAGAGAACAAAGTGAGGTTAACGATACCAGGCAACACAAGCGTGCTCTCATTCACTCCTTTAGTCCCATAATCTCTCTGTTCAAAGTGGAGGGGGAGGGATCGCTAAAGCTGGACACTTGTATTCAAGGACACAGAAGAAGAAGTAGCATTACAACTCATCGGATAACCTGGACCCAGTTTAAACTGACCTGTAAGCAAAGAACCATCCCTGGTCCCTTATTCGTCCCCTGGGTTACCGCTGCCTCTCCTAGAAACTGAGTCTTCCATATCAGATTCTATAGAGATTCCAGGGCCCCATATCTGAGTATCATCCTGCTACCAACTAGGTACCAGCTTCTTGCCTCACATGTGATCTGAAAGGAGGAGTTTGGCTGATGTGGGGAAACCATGTTCTTGCTCAGGGGCTCTCATCCTGAATCATATCAATGTTGTTATTGGCTTTTAGTAGTTACCTTGGCAACAACCCTTTGCAATCTCACCTCCTAATGACCACAGAACAAAAATCGACACCTTTTCTCAGAATGTGAGTGTGGGGAAAAGTCCAATTTCCGAGGTAAACGCCCCCCTGATCAACCCCGCAGAAGTAAAGATGGAGGAATCCCCTCTCCCTTGATGACAAGGCTTCTTCGCAGCGTGTTCTGCGTACACAAGCGAATCCCCTCCACAGAGGAAGCCCGCCGAGAAAACGAAGCTTGCCTGTGGGAGTTGGTTGAAGACCCTAGCCCACCTCCTGTCTTGCTTGTCAGAGGGGAACGTGGGAAGCGTGCCTGCTCTGCTGGAGGAAGCAATGGTCGTTCACCCCGTGTTCGCCACAGGAGTGCCTCCCCGTGTTCCGTGGCTTAGCTCTGCGAAGACCACATATCTTCTGTGGAATGTGCTGCTCATCTGGTTATGATAATCTAGGCCTTAACCTCCTCCTCCTTTGGTTTATAAATATTGAAATCTCAAACAGAAGAGAGAGCCAAAGTGCTTCAGGGGTTTAAAACCTTTGTCTGGGGCAATGGCCCTCCTTGGTTATTTTACAAGTTCCTGGGTACTCGTCTTTCCTTCGGCCAAACTTGGTTCACCTCGTATAATTTCTGGCTTCTATTTGCTTCCAGAAGCCATAATGATTAAAGCTCCTGGAGTGGACAAATAAGTGGGAGAAAGTCCCCGTGGTATGGGGATATCATTTTCATTTCCCAAGCAGCTTTTGGAAGAGCTTGCCATGGCTCACTCTCGGGCAGGCTCCAGGCTCCTGACCCACTGCCGTGAGCACACTCTAGCTTAGTGTGTATGCAGGATGTCCTGACCCGAGGTCCAGAGCTGGACCCTCATGGTCCCTGGTAGGAAGCAGGGCAGTGACAAGTCACCCTCCCTTCAATCTCGCTGAACATTAGGACTGCCCTTGAGTGAAACAGGAGTAGTGATACTAGCATGGAGGAAGCAGATGCTTGCACGAAGCCAATGTCTTCATCTCGAACTTCCCAGAATACTATCTAACTCCATCCATTTGCCTTTTCCCTCTCTCTCTCCATCTCTGAAATAGAACAAGTCTGGATGCACTATGGAGTCAGCCACCTCCCCTCAAACCTTTTAAATCTTGCCTTTTCTTGGAGAAAATACGGAAGTCCACAGTTTTTTTTTCTCTCCTATGAAACTGACACTTTCTATGAATGGGTTTTGGATAAACCCTCCAACTTTGTTAGCTGGCTCACTGTGCCCGCTCCTGCCCCTTGTGGCTCTGGCAACACCAAACTGTGCCACAAACACTCCATCCTAAGTGCCCCTCCCTGAGGGTCGCTTTGCCCATTGTGTGACTCACACCAAACTGTGATGTGTTTCTTTTAAATCATTTTATTGGGGGCTCATAGAACTCTTACCACAATCCATACATCCGTCCATTGTGATAAGCACAATTGTACATTAGTTGCCATCATCATTCTCAAAACATGTGCTCTCTGCTTAAGCCCTTGGCATCAGCTCCTCATTGTTTTTCCCTCCCTCCCTGCTCCCCCCTCTCTCATGAACCCTTGATATTTGTAAATTATTATTTTGTCATATCTTACACTGTCCAACGTCTCCCTTCACCCACTTTTCTGTTGTCCATCCCCCAGGGAGGAGTTTATATGTAGATTCTTGTAATTGGTTCCCCCTTTCCATTCCCCATTCTCTCCACCCTCTCAGTATTGCCACTCTCAGCACTGGTCCTGAAGGGATCATCTGTCCTGGATTCCCTGTGTTTCCAGTTCCTATCTGTACCAATGTACATCCTCTGGTCTAGAAGATTTGTAAGGTAGAATTGGGATCATGATAGTGGGGGAGGAAGAATTTAAGAACTAGAGGAACGTTATGCGTTTCATCATTGCTACCCTGCATCCTGAGTGGCTCGTCTGCTCCCGACACCCTTCTGTAAGGGGGTATCCAGTTGTCTACAGATGGGCTTTGAGTCTCCACTCTGCACTCACCCTCATTCACAATGATATGATTTTTTTGTTCTTTGATGCCTGATACCTGATCTCTTCGACATCTCGTGGTCACACAGGCTGGTGTGCTTTTTCTATGTGGGCTTTGTCTTTTTCATGAATGGTTCCTTCTAGAGCAGGGATTCTCAACCTTCCTCATGCCGTGACCCTTTCATACAGTTCCTCATGTTGTGGTGACCCCAACCATAAAATTATTTTCGTTGGTACTTAATAACTCTCATTTTGCTACTGTTACAAGTCATCATGTAAATATCTGATACGCAGGATGTATTGTCATTGTTACAAATTGAACATAATTAAAGCATAATGATTAATCACAAAACAATATGTAATTATATTAGCTAGTGTGCAGTCAGCCCTTAATCAAGTATTGCACAGCGAAAGAAATTTCACCGACTTCTCTGGGACTGTGAAAGCGGCCTGGGTATTTTACAGGAATCCCTGGATTTCTTTGAAGACATCCCTCCAAATAAATACATCGCGCTTCATTTTAGAGAGAAAGAATCGATTTTTCTGTGTGAACA
This sequence comes from Tenrec ecaudatus, assembly GCF_050624435.1. Lineage (NCBI taxonomy): Eukaryota > Metazoa > Chordata > Mammalia > Afrosoricida > Tenrecidae > Tenrec > Tenrec ecaudatus. Next base: position 45,727,614 of record NC_134539.1, on the reverse strand, counting down.
TGGACGACTCTTCCTTTTCCCTTACTGATGTGTGGTGAAGGACATCAATCGCACTGGAAGCAGGACATCGAGATATAAACCTGCTTAATTCAACCGCGAATTTCAATCCATAGACGGTGGGGCGGGGAGTGGCAGAGTGGAGGCTGGTCTATGAAATGTAGAGCCCTGCCTGGCACCGTGCGCTTGCAGACAGGACACTTCTCCTGTTTCCTCTTGTAGCAGTTGAATCGCCCGCTTGCATATTGCTGCCCAGTTTTCCTACAGCTGACCTCTACAGCTCCGGGAATGACCAACAGCTACCTAGAATCCTTCCCATCACTGTGGCAGGGGACAGAGAGTGTTCCAGAAGGTCTCAAACCAGCTATTAAAAGCTCCTGTCCACAGCAGCTCCGCATAGCACTCATTTGCCAGAGCAAGCCCCATGCGTGGCTGGGAGATGTAATACTGCTGGGAGGTGTAATACTGCTGGGAGGTGTAATACTGCTGGGAGGTATAATACTGCCGGGAGGTGTAATACTGCTGGGAGGTGTAATACTACTTGGAGATGTAATATTGCTGGGAGGTGTAATACTGCTGGGAGGTGTAATATTGCTGGGAGATTTAATACTGCTGGGAGATTTAATACTGCTGGGAGGTGTAATACTGCTGGGAGGTGTAATACTTACTGTTGGGAGATATTTGGGAGAATATCAGTGATGACCTTTGGTGCCTAAACCATACCCTATATTTTCTAGAGATGTAAAACTATCAATATACATACATATATATATTTTTTTTTATATAGAGAGAAGACATTGTAGTCATTTTCATTCATGAATGTATATTTCGCGCCCCAAACAGTGTTGAGCAATAGCAGGCAAACAACCGATGGCCGAATGAAGAATACATATAGTTAGTTCTGTCACTCACTTGCTGAGTGGCCTTGAGGAAGTCATTCATATTCTCTGTCCAAATTTCCTTTGAGAAAAGGATGATCAAGGGGGAATCGCTCTCAGGATTGTGGTGAAAATTAATGAGACAAGGAAGCAGAATACCGAGCAGAGGACGTCAGCTGTCATAAGCTTGGGATAACTCCTGGTTTCTTCCCACCTTCCACGGGCAGCTGAGTGGTGACTGCACCTCCAGGACCCAGCTACTCCATCCATTCAATGGAACGAGTATGCAACGCGGGAGGTTGAAAAACTCCCCCAGTTTGTGTATTTCTTGCCCCATGTGCAGAACAATACTGACATTCCTCACACAATTCCTTTTCCCCTTAGACTTGCTGGAAAGCTCTGTAAATGGAACAAGCTTTCAAACTAGGGGTGAAGGAGGGGCCGGGCACAGCCAACCAGCCAAGCTTTCCAAAGAGTGTAATAAATGATGTGTGAGCCCCCCAGGGGAAACACAGGCACTCTTCATGGGTCTGGGAAATCATGTGCAGCCCCCAGGTGCACTTGACCTGTTAACAACATTTAGACAGATTTATCAGCTGTAAACTTTACACCAAGCCGGGGGGGAGGGGGGCGAAGCTTATGTTTTTCCCTTTCCAAACGTGATACAGAGTTTTCAGCAACGAGAGGAAATTAAATCAAATTAAGTAGATGATTTGGTTGTCTCTGTCCATCAGTGGCCTTTCCGTGACTGACCACAACATAGAAGCCTGCACACAGTTTCTGGGGACAAGTACAGGAGGGAGTGGGTGCCTCACCATGAGTTGCTGAGCTCTGGTTACAGGGCTCTGGGCTGGAAGAAAAGGGAGAACAAATTCTTAATCGGCGCCAGAATAAGGTGCCGGTGGGGTGGGGGGGCATGGACAGGGGTTGGGGGAGAGTGTGCACAAGTCACCCCCAAATTTCCAGGTCTTTCTTTGGTTCTCCTCCCCTGTATAATTTTTATGAGGTATTTGCTTGGAAATTCATTGTTTGAAAAACCTAGATGGAGCTGGTTTTAAAATACCCCTGATTGAATTGATTCCAAAGAATCAAAATACCATAGATCTAATGTTTCTTAAACATCTTTCAGGATATTGTGGAAAGAGAATGGAATTTTGCACTCAAAAGTGAGTCCAAATGCTCCAATTTACTGACTGTGTGGGTTTGAGTCAATCTTCAGCCCTCTAGAGCTCACCTTCTCCATCTGAAATGTAGGGACTATGAAACGCAATTTAGGAACCTATTATGCAAATTTTGAGTTTGAAAAATGGTGCTCTCAATTTCAACTTGCAATGTAAATACTGGTAGCAATGGTATTTGTAATTCTTCTGCAGACTTATAAATAATTCATATATGTATTTTTTTGTCTTTGGAGAAGAATTGATGACTCATCACCCCTTACCCATTACCCTTCATTTACATAGGGGACCATCTTTTGTGTATATATATATATATATATATATATATACACACACACACATATATTTACTTTTCCCTTCAAAGCACAGAGAAAAAATATATATGAATATATATATTATCTACTGAGCCTGCCCTTTTGTCGCCATTCCTACAGCCATTTGCATTTCCTTTCTTAGATACAATTCCCTTCTTAGACAACTGCAATCGCCCTGAACTAGATTGGATATCTTTGTGCTGTCTCTAATCCAGAAAAATCTAAATCAAATGTGCATCTGACTGTGTCACATTGGTCTCTATCCCAGAATAATGCTTAAAGTCCTCATTTTATCCCAGTGATTCTCAACTGGATGCAAACTTCTTACCTAGAGGACCTTTGACAATGTTGGGGATACTTGATGGTGACATTCAGGATGCAACTGGATGCAAACTTCTTACCTAGAGGACCTTTGACAATGTTGGGGATACTTGATGGTGACATTCAGGAGGAGGATTTGGTTTCTGAAATCTAATGGGTCGGGCCAGTGTTGAAGCTGAGCATTTTACAAAGCACAGAAAAAGTGCCCATAAACAAAGAATTATTTTGCTCCAAATGCCAATGGTAACAAGGATGATAAATCTGCATTCCACCCAAGTCTTCTCCCCAGGAGGCTTCTACCCCCATCTAGCTCCAGCTTGATTACTGCCCTTCCACTCTAGGCTCACATCTCCAGGTCATTCCAACCATTCCCAAACCAAGGGGCATATCCAGGCCTTTCTTCTGACTGCTTTGCCTGCTTCCAACATTCTTTCCCTGATGTCTTTCTTCAGCAAACTAACTCCTTTTAATTCTTTTGAGTTTCGCCTTGTGCCTATGTCCTTCAAAAGTCCTTCCACACACATCAGGCTCCTACAGCCCTGTCTGTCTCCCTCTCTCTCTTGATTTATCACACTGTAATGAAATGGGTCTGATTATCTGAGGATGTTTTTAAAAATCTGACTCCTCCATTTCTCAGAATGTTCACAGTGTTGGGACCACAGGCTAGTCAATTCCGTAGCCTCACAGCCTAACATATGATGCCAATAAATATGAGTTGGTGGGAAGAGAAAAAAATACAGATTCATGACCATCTATAGGTGAAATTACAGGGTACCTTTGGAATATGAGATGAACCTCTTCATCCAGTATTCCATCCCATATCTGGGAGGTGACTGTCCTGTACCTCAGAGCATCAAGAACACTAGTCGTGGCTGAACTTTCTTGATTTTACTGTCTGCCTGGGGGTTCTCAGTGGCTATATATTGACTCCTTTCTCTATTGAATCCTTACTCTTACAGGTCTTCTGATTTATTCCATTAAAATATATATATGGAAATGGAGATTTGGAGGTGAAGGAAACAAGTCATGCAACAAATAACAGAGCCAGAGTTCAACCCACTTGAGAGTCCAGAGACTAACTAACCCTCTCACCTGCTCTGCGGTTTCGACCAATTCCTGTCCTGTTTGTGGCGGAGAATATTTTGTCTCCTGGGAGCATTGTTTCAGTTGGTTTCAAATTTAGTGATCAAGATATGGAGCGCAGGGGAGAGGCACCAGTGATGTATCTGTGTCAGAGGCAAACTAGACCTGTTTGAAATTTTTCTGTTTAGCTCTGTCTTAGGGACCTAGTGGAACTGTCTTAACTAAGCCTATATTGCCTAACATTTGCCCATCAGCTGGGCCACAGACGCTGAATATGCAGGTCTTTCATGAGAACAGACCCTCAGAGTCTTAGCGCCCAATTCGAGGACCCACTGCAAATAGATCTTTGGCTAATTACTTAAGCCCCTAGAAATCTTTAGCAGATCTGGGAAGCTTTCATTCTGTCTGGGACAAGTCCTACATCCTGGGAGGTCTCTCCGCTGAATCCCATTTGCTGCAGATCACTAAAAGCTTCCAGGCTGCTTAACTCTTTCCAAACTTTTTGGTTTAAAAATATATTCCTAATCAGCAGGCCTGTGTGCAGTCTTTATTCCTAGAGAATGTCGCTCCCTTTGACTTTGGAGCAGCACAGCACAGACCCAAAATATGTGACACCCCATTCCCAGACTGTGTCTGCTGAGAGCACAGGGTGGGTGGAGGGGATTCCCATGCAATTCTGAGAAGAGGGCTTTGCTTTTTCAGGGTGGTCCAGTGGCCTTGGACTGCATTCTGCTCCGTATTCCTGGGAAATCTCACAGCGAGTTCTTCCTTTGGGGGATGCTTGTTTCCAGAGCCCAGAGCCTACCTCAAAGGTACAAGACTGTGATTCCCAGAGCACATCTCCTGACTTGCTTTAATTCCTTTCCTGCACTTATTGTGCAAGCTCTCACTGAGTGCCCCTTTGATGCCAGGTGCTGCCATAAAACCCACTCACCTTGAGTCCGTTCTAACTCAAAGGGACCCCATAGACAGGGGTAGAACTGTCCCTGTGTGTTTGCAAGACTGTCTCATCTTTCTTCCTTAGAGACTGGGCAGCAATAATGGATTCAAACTGCCAAACTTCTGGTTAGCAGCCTAACACATAGCTACTACACCACCAGGGCTCCTTGGTGCTGGTGATAGGGGGATAAAAATGCAGGCTTGCTACCAGACAGCTCATGGTGTAGTGTGAAAGTCACAGGAAGGTCAAATAATGGTGATCAGTCCTGTTAGAGGTACTGGGGTCTAGGAGATCCTACAAGAGGACCTCAAACCTGTCCTGGGAATCAGGGGTGACTTTCCCAGTGGTGGCTACACTGAGTCACAAGGAATCAAGTAAACCCAGCAGAGTTTGCTGAAGGAGCTGAGAGACCATAGGATTCCAAGCAGCAAAAATGAGATGTCCGAAGTAGTTGAGAAGAACAAGGCGTTCAATCCGACATGGAACTCAGGTATCAGATGAGGACTGAGTGCGGCGTGTGGAGACAGGGGCAGCCCAAGAAGGGGGGAGGGTGGTTGAGCTTGTCCACAGGCCTTCCTAGTGCTGGGGAGGATCTGGGAACTTCACCTTGAGCAGGGGTTCTCCACCTTCCTCATGCCGCCACCCTTTCATACAGTTCCTCGTGTGGTGGTGACCCCCAACCATAACATTATTTTCATTGCTACTTCAACACTGTCATTTTGCTACCATGATAATTGGGTGACCCCTGTGAAAGAGTCATTTGAAACCCCCCCCAAGGGGTTATGACCCACAGGTTGAGAACTCTCTATCTTGAAAAAATGAGGCCGATTTTAATCAAGGAGAGGAAATGATCAGATTTGCCTTTTGAAAAGTCCAGTTAGGAGGAGATTCAGCAAGATATCTGTGACTGAGTTTTTATCAGAAAGAGGGATTTGTCCTGCCTGTCTCATCATAGCAGGTCTCGGGACATTTAGGAAGTCTCTCGGGCAGGTTGATGGCAGAGAAAGAGTAATGGGTGGGAAGGGAGGTGCCCCGGGGCAGCATCTGGTTTGGCAAAAGGTCGAGGAGAAAAAGCAGTTGTTAGGGGCCCTCCAGGGAGTCGTGACTCACTGGGACCCTATTGACCAACGAAGAAAGCAGTGCCCCATCCTGGTCCATCCTCGCACTTGTTTGATTCCATTGTTGTAGCCACTGTGTCAATCCACCTCCTTGGACGATCATCTCATCTCATCTTTTCCAAAGTCGCTTCACTTTACCAAACATGATGGTTTTTATCAAGGGCCAGTGGGACCTCCTGATAACATGATGAAAGTATGTGAGATGAAGTCTCCCCCTCCTCTCTTCCACCAGCCATTCTAGGTGCACTTCTTCCAAGACAGATTCTATTCATGCTTTTGGATCGCCATGACACGTTCAACACTCTTCACTCACACTATAATTCAAAGGTATCGAATCGCTTTTGATCTTGTTTCTGCAGAGTTCAGTGCTCACAAGCATCGGCCTCACTGCCATCGGGACTGTGCTGCCTCACAGCGACCCTGTGTAGGATTTTATGTGGGAGTCGATCTTTACTGATCTTGTTCACACCCTCCTCAGAATCTGCCTTGGATTTCTGGCCATTACCTGTGTCGACACTGCTGCAACTATGCTTGAATTATCTCCACAAAATCTTACCTGCATGCATTATTAATGCCATCGTTCAAGAATTTCTGGGTTCTGTGGGATGGCGGTCTTTGGAACAGGCATGCATGAGGATTTCTTCCAGTTGGCTGGCCAGCTAGCTGCCTGCCACATTTCTTAACATAGATAGGGCTGTATTCCTTTGCTGAAACATTGCCTTTCGTGCTCTGTCAATTCCTGGAGACTTGCTTTTCACAGTGCCTTCACCAGTGCATCCTGAACGTTCTCCTTCAATACTATCTGTCCTTCATCATATGCCACTTCGTGCCGTGGTTGAGGGATCAACCAATTATTTTGGGACAGTGACTGCCACAGTGTATTCCTTCCATCTTCTTTCAATGCTTCCTGCCTTGTTCAGTATTTTGCCCCATAGAATCCTTTAGGATTTCAATGGAAGGACTAGATATTTTTCCCTTCAGTCCTTTCAGCTTGATATATTCTCGGGACATGCGAAGCATGCTCTTCTCTTGCGGTTTTCTAGCTACACATTTTTGTGCATTTCCTTCTAGAGACTTAGGCTTCTCTGCATTCAGGAGCAAATTTCAGAGTCTCTTCTCACATCCATTTTGGTCTTTCCTTTCCTTGCTATTTTGTAAAGTACTTTTTGTTTTCTTCCTGTGTGAAGTTCTTGATTTCACCGCACAAGTTGTCTGTCTGCTTTATGACATTAAAAACATTAATATTCAATGTGTCAAATCAATTCGTGTGACAATTTCTAAATTCAGACAGGATGTAGTCCACAAGAACAGGTAAGCCATGACAGTGCAACCAATTGACAAATGATGAGGGTGGGGCGCACGTAGTAGACAGGATTAAGCCTGGGGGACAGGTGGAATGCCAGTTCCCTGAAAGAGAGCGGGAGAAGGGAAGAAGCAGCTAAGAAGGCTAGCATAACAGGCTGCATCTGCATCAGATGGGAGAGAGAAACAAGGGATGCTAGGCAAGTTATTCCAGGCAGGGCTGAAGTTTAGGGATTCAATCCAGAGTGGAAAACTAAGGTTCCAGATGGGTTATCCCAAGAGAAAGGTGTGGTCAGACATTCATCAAGCACCAAGGACTACCTAGGCACTTTCAAGGACATGAGTTTTGGGAAGACACGGAGTAGCATGCTATGGACTGAATTGTGTCCCCCAAAGCATATGTGTCAACTAGACTGGGCAATGGGTCTCCATTATCTGGCAGTTATGTGATGATGCCATCTGACAGTTATGTAATTGACCTCCTGGTGTGGTCGGATAGGACCAATCAGTCAGTGGTAATGGAATTAGACTGAGAGTCAACATCCTTATTCAGAGCTAAGCCCCAAGCCTATGCAAGAGCAGTTTCAATAGGAGGTGGTCCGTATCATCTTTTACCTTACAAGAGATAGAACGAGAGACACAAACACAAAGACCAGACTAACACCAAGAAAGAAGATACAGGCGTAGAGCACATGATTCGAAACCAGGACTCGGCTGAGAACTGCTAAGATTAAGGGAAGATTGATGCCCAAACACATGGGGATCTGTAAGGAATGCTGGGCCTGTAGATGCCCCGAAGAGTCACGACCTTCCCTCAGAGCCAGCAAGAGATCAAGCCTTTCCCATAGGGCATGGGTGCTGCTCATTTTGACTTCCAGCCTACTAAACTGTGAGAGTACCAATTTATGTTTGGTAAAGGCAAGACGACCACTTGTTTCTGTCATAGTCATACTTCAGAACTAAGAGCCACACCTAAACATCTTTCTGATATTCTCTGCAATCAGTCAAGATCCAACTGATCTTAAGATTCCTCATTCTACATCCTCTTCTGAATCCAACTTGAATGCTTGCCGTTTCCTGTCGGTGTACTTCTGCAATGTCTATTTGCATTACTTTCAGCATAATTCTACTTGCATTTATTTAGTCTTGAAATTTTCTCCAAGAAAATTTTATAGATTTTAGTGTAGAGATCTTCAACATCTTTCATTCATCCATTTTTTTTAAGAATGAAAAACTGTTAGTGTTATGTGAATAGTAATTTGGGATTTCATTTTCTAGTTTTTAGGTTTGCACTAGAATAGTGAATCAGGTACCAAATATTCTATCTTAGCCAGAAGCCAGATTTTATTTTAATAATTGCCATGGAAAAGCTGAAATGGCTCCTCAAGGCCTGATGTTTATCTTCATTCTAAAATATTTCTAGGTCTCTATTGGAAATAAATTACAAGTACAGCTTTTATACTTCTGTCTCTTCTATTTCCAAGCATGAAATAGATGGGGGTGTGTCTGTGTGCACATGCACTCATGCATACACGTGCATGTAGGGTTGTTTCCTGCTGCTGCTTGAATTTCATAAACTCTCTCCTGGGTAAGTTTACCACCATCATTCAATTTTAAAACTATTTTAGCATGAGCAAGCTAGGACTACATTGTGAGCATGGCAGTGTGTTTTACTGCCTGTGCTTTATTCTTGAGTCTGGGAAGCATCTAAAATTTCCTATGGTCAATTTATAAGAACAGATGAAATATTAGCTAAATAACAGCATAAATTAGAAAGCATATAACAAGATAAATATTTACTTATCCAATAAAGTTGTTTTTTAAAAAAAATCCATTCAAGTCATTCTTGGAGACTCAAGGAGCTGGTTACAAGTGGAAAATACTGGTCAGAGGGGAAAAAAATCCTTACTTACATATATTCTCCAATAAGAGTGTCTGTCACAGGTTATTAGTAATGACCTGTTTGTCATTACTTCTTTCAGATCCCACCTTGAACATGTTTTGATGTTCTGTGTTTATGCCGCCCGCTCCCTCTCATGAAACCACCACTGTTTCTTTCCCCGACTCTTAGTAATTCTCCCACAAATAAACTCAATCTGTTCCCAACGGTCCCTTCTCCGTTTGACTTAATCCACACCTCTCCACTGCTTCTATCATGATGCACTGTACACTCAATCCAATACAGCAAGCAATACTTTGTGCATTCAATTCCATTTGGCAACTTTTACTTGTTTCTCGTTTATACTCAACTCAAAATAGGGAGCCATCGAAACTCGTTAGGCTCAGTCAAAAACATTCAGTAGCATTTGTGGATTTTTCTCTAAGTATAATCCTGCCAGCATGTAGCATGTGTCCTAGGTAGCTCTTTTTATCACCCTATTTCGAGGAGAATAAACCCAAAATACACTGAAATGAAATATCAAGATTAGCCTCAAATCCTATAATGTTTTCTGAAAAAAAGGAAAAACCCATAGCTTAAAGGGCACAACTCAGGCAAATGGTTAGGAATTCAAGATCAGGGATCTAGACGTCTGGTCTTGGCTTTTGTTGTTAACTAACTCCTGTGACTAATCCAACACTTTTGTAATCATTACCTAAGTCGATCACTATACCTCTAAAACACCCATTGTTTAGAATTACAGGTGTGGGAGAATGGAGATGGACATATGGACTGCCGGCTTTGTGCCAGGCTCCGTGTCAGCGATTTTTGGTGTATTTAGAGATGTTTAGGTATAATGAATGATACTAGTCTTATGCGTCCAGTCGTATGGGATCTGTCTGGTGTCCAGTCATCCTCTAATTTCTCTAAGTCCACTTTCAGAATGAGCCAGGCTAAGTAAGAGTATTGTTCCAGAGCCAGAGAGGGTGTGTTGGGGCTCTTCAGTGGCATCCAGCACAGCCCTTATTTACAGAGGCCTGTGTGTTAGGGCTCAGTGTTTGAAACTGACCTAATGTAGAGCCTTCCCAGCGCTACATGGATGGGCGTCCTCACTGCCGCAGGTTTAGCTTGTGTGAAGATCAACGTGAGAACAGCTGCTATCACAAGATTCACCTGCGAGGTTTGAATTAGTAACGTTGGCTCATCTATGCCAGGAATGTGTGGGACAGACGAAGAGGACTTGATAGGACAGACATTCGAGCCCCTGGACAGAAGCTGATTCATGAAACATGACCGTGCTGCAAGGCTGCCAAGGAGGGATCTGCCTCACTGTGAGTGTGAGGGCCGCCGTCCATTCACCCCTCCTGTGGCTTGAGGGGTTGATCGCCTTGGCTTGTGCCTCTTCCACTGGGACGTTGTCAGATTTGATTATGTAAAGTGGCATAAAGCACACACATACAAACCCAGCCTTTGCATGCTGGATTCTGCAATCAAGATCCATACCCATCTTTGTTTCTGGGAATGACCTGTAAGGACCTGAGCATCAATCACAGTGTTCCAGCGGCACGTCGTCTCCTCTGAGCGGATGCACATGGAAAAAGAACCATTCACCTCTCTTTAGACCCAAGCATGTCACAGAGGTGAAATGTATGAGTAGAGACCATTCTGAGAGAACTGTGGGGAAAGAAAGCAAGCTGCCTAAGTATGTTTAGTGGTGGATCTAGAATTTTTTTTTTTGGGGGGGGGGGGGTGAGGGCTGAGCATATAGCCTAGAGGAAATAGCTTCTATTGAAAGGAGGAGGAGGAGTTGAGGAAACAAATCCCAAACCCCAAATCTACTGCCATTGAGTTGATCTTGACTCACAGCGATACTCTATAAGGTCTATAGAGTGTTTGAGGCTGTCGATCCTTACAGAAGTAGATAGTCTCATCTTTCTCCCTCACAGCGGCTAGTGGGTTTGAGCTTCTTACCTTACAGTTCTCAGTTCAACATTTCCCCAACACCACCACCCAGGTTCCATGTTGGGTCTATTCAAAGAGGGTTGTAATGAAAAATTCACACGTAGCTCTGCTGCATCTGTCACAAGGTAAAGAAGATACAGTGTCTCTGTTTATTCTGTGGCAAGGTTTGTCAAAATCTAAGCCTATTGTATTTTCACCAGGGACATGACCAGACATGGCACTGGCAGAGGGATCCACTGGGACTTGGTGGCTCAGATGCAGAAAGTTGCAGTTCTATAACCATCAGAATGAGTGGATGACAAGGCCAAGAATATCCCATCCTCCTCAAAGTTGACGTTTTCTTGACTTTGCCCTTCTCACAGGTCTGTCATCAGGGGTAGAGAGTCTGATGGATCTGGGAGGTTCCCTGCCCTGCTCAACTTGCCAAGGCTCCGCTTTCATGCAGAGGAGTGCCATAGGCTGACATCATTGTGGAAGTCTCTCTATTGGCAATAGATATGATGTTGGATAGAAAATACGGCTTCTGTTCTGCAATTACTAATTGTGACATATTGGAGATTTAAAATTCACCTCCAAAATGTCCTCCTGATCACTGGGATGATCACTTTTTTAGCTACTTAGGGTAGTTCTTTACTTTCCAGACATATGCTACACTTCCCTTTCCTGTCTCCTAATCATGACAGTGTGGCTCAAATTCACTCCTTCCATGCTATTCTCACATCTGTTGTTCTGTGTTAGGCTTTCCGTAAGTGTAGTCCAATCTCCAGCTATCTCTGAGTTGAACTTCTTGAAAGACAGAGGATCATTTCACTGTGATCCAGACCATCAATGATTTTAGGCTTGGACAGTAAAATCCATATTCCTCAATTTGTCAACTCCAGGGCTTCCATTATTTCAGTCCTCTTACTTTGCTAGCCATGTTCTCTGTTACATCCCTCTGACATCCAAGACGTAGTTTGTTGAACTAATCATAGCTTCTTCAATCTTGCTGAACTTTTCTCTACTTTGAATTGTGGTCATTCTCTAATCTCTACCCAATTTTTTGCCCTCATTTACTTTGAATTTTGAGAATTATTGATTCGTCCAACTTCTTTTGAGTACTCCATCAGGGAAACAGAGTCCACGTCTGATAGTTAAATAAGATCCAAACAAAATAAACCCATTGCCGATGAGTTGGTTTTTACTCATCACGGCCTTGTAGGAGAGAGTGGAAATGTTCCATAGGGCTTCCAAGGTTGTAAATCTTTATAAAAGCAGACTTCCACATCGTGTCCCCAGAGAACAGCAGGGAGGTGCCAAATTCTGACCCTTCCATTAGCAGGTGAGCTCTTCGGTAGTTAAATATAGGGGATTTAATCTGGAAAGCTAGTTAAAAGCTGTTGGAAAAGCTTAAATGTCCAAGGGGATATGGTGAGCCAACTGAGAGAGTGACACCAATGGTAGCTTCCAGCACTCCTAGTGTAGGAAGGACAATAGATGAAGTGACTGTTCCTAGATGCCAAGGCTAGGATGTGATAGGGATTCGGCCCAGGCAGGAGATGCCACCTATAACTTAGAGAAGAGAAAAAAATCCTGATATCCTGGAACCTTTACCTAGTATCCTACTGAGCCAGTTTGGCAACAGCCACGGAGAAGCATCTTGGAAATGTAGTTTTCAGGGGTAAACTCCTGGGATATGGTGCAGAACAGGAAATGGGTGAGGAATGGAACCCAGAGAGAAGGAACAAATAAGTAGCATGTATTCGTGTCTCCTCCATGAAGCCATCGCATCTCCCTTGGAAATGGATTCTCAATTTCTTCAATACATGGTTGGGACCTTCATTCGAGTCTCTTACAGAGTCTGCTCTACACAAGATCTATTTTTTTCTACATAAATTCACTGATACCACCAGTTTTGGAGTTAATTTAAGGCATGGACTCTGGTTATTTAATTTTTGTAATTTCAGAATTGTATCCAATGTTAGGAATACTGCAGTATTGGAGTTATTGTAGTATTTTTTTAAATTCTCTTTATGGAATTGAAGAGGAACATGTATTAATAGACAGAATATACCAGGTGACTGATTAAGGGATATCTTGTGGTATAAGGAGCAGAGGAAAATGAGCAGAAATAAGAGAAGTCAACTAATTCATAAACAGAAGAGAAATGGGTAGTAAAGAACTAACACTCCCCTTTGGATCTACATATAACCTCCTCCCTGGGGGAGTTAGTGCACCCAGTGGCATCACCAGGTAAGATTCTCTCTGCTCACAGTGAATTTTCTGGTAAAGGCTGTTTTGCTCAAACCTCGTTTTTTGTGATGGCCAATTTAAGAGAACAATGTGTGGCTATGAAATTTTGTTTCCTGCTTGGGAAAAATGGCGCAGAGGCTGTTGTGATGTTGAACACGGCTTACAAGGGTAGTGCTATGGGGAAAAACTCAAGTGGACAAGTGGTTTGCCTCTTTCAAAAAAAGGTGAAATGTCTATTGATGACAAACCTTGTTCTGCAGGTCTGTCAATTTCCTGAATGTTTGAAAATGTCGATTTATAGTGCATTTGGAGTTTGTTTCACCAGGTCAAATTGTCAAGCAAGCTTTCTATTTCGAGGCTCTGGAAAGATTGTGTAACAGTGTTTGACAAAAATGGCCTGATTTGTGGCAGATACAGGGACTGGTTTTTCATCCAAAACAATGAACCTGCTCATGCAGTCATTTCAGTGTGCCAGTTTTTGTCAAATAATAGCATGTCTCTCTTGCCCCCCACACCTAATTCACCTTAACTTGCTCTGGCGAATCTCCTTTTGGTTTCTGAAAATGCAAAGGGACATGAAAGGACAGCGATTTGAGAACATAGAAGAGGTGTAGAAAACAAACGAGGGAGGTGCTGTCAGCCATCCAAACAGATGAGTTTGAAAAATCTTTCCAACAATGGAATCATAGGTTTGACAGATGCATTAAGTATAATGAGTGTCTGGGGTCTTAAAGGCTTGAAGATAAACAAGTGATCATCTAGTTCAGAAGCAACAAAGCCCACATGGAAGAAACACACCAGCCTGTGTGACCACGAGTTGTCAAAGGGATCAGGTATCAAGGAACAAAAAATCATATCATTGTAAATGTGGGTGAGTGCAAGAGTGGAGACTCAAAACCCATCGATAGCCTACCAGACACCCCCTTACTAAAGGGTTGTGGGGAGGAGATGAGCCAGTCAGGGTGCAGGGTAGCAATGATGAAACATATAACTTTCCTCCAGTTCTTAAATGCTTCCTCCACGCCACTATCATGATCCCAATTCTACCATACAGATCTTGCTAGACCAGAGGATGTACATTGGTACAGATAGCAACTGGAAATACAGGGAATCTAGGACAGATGACTCCTTCAGGACAAGTGATGAGAGTGGTAGTGCCTGGAGGGTGGAGGGAATGTGGGGTAGAAAGGGGGAACTGATTACACAAATCTACGTATAGCCTCCTCCCTGGGGGATGGACAGCAGAGAAGAGGGTGAGGGGAGACATCAGACAGTGTAACATATACAAAATAATAATAATTTATGAATTATGAAGAGTTCATGAGGTAGGGGGAGTGTGGAGGGAGGGGGAAAAGGAGCAGCCGATATTAAGGGCTCAAGTAGAAGGCAAGTATTTTGAGAATGATTATGGCAACAAATGTACATATGTGCTTGACACAATGGATGTATGTATGGATTGTGATAAGAATTGTATAAGCCCCCAATAAAATGATTTTTTAAAAAGTATAATTGAGAGTACTTTGAGGGTGATAAAGTTTTTTTGTAAAAAAATATTTAAATACATAGCTTTGAAAAAATTCCAGCTTTGGGGGCATACGCCCTCATATACTTCACATATCATACAATTTAAGAATTTAATCATATTAAGAAAAATTATATGATCATAACCACAATCAATTTCAGAAATTCCTTCTTGTACTCTTTGTTATCCCATTTCCTCCCAAACCTGCTGCCATGCTCCGGTGCAATTATTGATCCAGTTGTGATCTCTATGTATTGACTTCTCATCTCTCCAGTGTTTCATGTACAGATATGAATCGTACAAATATACAAATCAAAGAGAAAATGAACAACAACAAAAATTACTGGACAAAAGAGAGAGAAAAAAGAAAACAGAAAACACTGGAAACTTAACTTCAAAATGTGTCAAAAGGAAGATTAAGTGACAGGGAGACTTATTTGAACCTAATCTGGGTATGTCTGCCGCAATCAGCTTTACAATGCTCTGTCTGATAGCAAGGCTGTTGTCAGAGGGGCTTGATCAACGTGGGGCTTGATCAGCGTGGGGATCCCTAATGGACGTGGGGCTTCTACTGTCATCCATAGTCTTCTTCAAACCAAGGGTTCAGATTTTAATCCCCGATATCATTCCCTCCTTCACATTTGGATTTTATTATTTAAAATCCTTGGATCCCACAGGCTGGTGTGCTTCTTCTAGGTGGACTTAATGGGTTGCCTTAAAGCAAGCTGACTTCTAAGTGAGGCACTAAGACCCTAGACACTATTTTTTTTTCTGATAGCCGGCACCATCTGGTTTGCTCAACTTACTTTGCTATAGCACCCATCTCATCAATATTCTATTTGTGAGGGTGAGTATCAAGTAAATCCATGTCATAAGAACCAGTTATTCCTAGATTGAGTCTACAATTAAATGCAATCCCCAAATCCACTCATCTATTTATGATTTATCTGTGTCTTTAGTTCACAGGAGAGACATCATTATCATTTTATGATAGAGAACATAATCAACCATCCCCTTGGGGAATAAGGTACTTCTATTGAAAGTATCAGTTTATCTAATAGCACAGAGTTTAAAACATAGTTGAGAAAAAAGTTATTCAAGTACAGGCCAGATTCAGGCCACCCTACATAAATTGTTGCCTTTTACAGATTAAACTCATAAGGGAAAGCACCTACATTTTTATTTAAGAAATATAAAACCTTTTTAAAGGCTGAATAGTATTCTGTTATATATAGTTACTTAATTTCTTTTGGGTATTTTAGTTTTTAC
This sequence comes from Tenrec ecaudatus, assembly GCF_050624435.1. NCBI lineage: Eukaryota > Metazoa > Chordata > Mammalia > Afrosoricida > Tenrecidae > Tenrec > Tenrec ecaudatus. Next base: position 45,711,619 of record NC_134539.1, on the reverse strand, counting down.
TCATTTTATCATATAATTATGGTAGAGTATATTATACTGCTTGTATAAGTTTTCTCTTGCTGCAGTAATAAATGATTCATTCAAACTCAGTGGCCTTAAGCAATGCAGCATCTTCTTATATGACTCTAGAGTCCACGTAGCTAAAGTCAGTTTCACTGGGCTACCTTAGGGTACCCGTTGAGGTGTTTCCTTCTAGAAGCTCTAGGGAATTATCTATTTACTGGGTTTTTCTAATGTCAAGAGGTTGTCTGTATTTATTGGCTTGTGGTCCCTTTATTCATCTTAAAAAAATACCCATCCAATCTCTGCTTCTATGGTCACATGACCTTTTCTCTGACTTCAGGTTCTCTCATCAGGACCCTTATAATTATATCAAACCACTCAGTAACCCAGGATAATTTTGCCTCCTCAAGACCCTTCACTTAATCAGACTTGCATAGCCCATTCTTTTTTCCTTTTAAGCTGACATTACAGATTGTGTGTTAGTCCAGGTAGACTAGAGAAAGAAATTCATGAATACGCACATGTGTATAAGAAAGAGCTTTAAAAGTGGGTGAAGGGAGGTGCTGGATAGTGCAAGTTATGACAAAATAATAATTTATAAATTATCAAGGGTTCATGAGGGAGGGGGGAAATGAGGAGCTGATGCCAGGGGCTTAAATGGAGAGCAAAAGCTTTGAGAAAAATGAGGGCAATGAATGTACAAATGTGCTTTACACAGTTGATGTACATATGGGATTGTGATAAGAGTTGTATGAACCCCTAATAAAATATTAAAGAAAAAAAAGAAAGAGCTTTATATACAAGAGCAATTGAATATTGACGAAACATCCCAGCTCAGTCCAGATCAATTCCCTACATCCTATACGTCTGATACCAATCTATAAATTCATCTTCAGACTCATGAAACACATACAATGACACCGAATGCAGGAAGATCACAGACCAGTGGGTGGAAAGTGTGGGGGGGGAAGGCTAGCCCCCCACAACTAATCACGGGTTCAGCAAGTGCAAATGTATGGTTAAGATATATAAAGATTATAATAAAGTCATACAGAGCATGAGAGATAGACGAGAGATTGAAACAATGGTGTCAGACACATTTCATGGTAGCATGCTCACCTCCAGGACAGCCATGATCTTACCAGCCAGGTCCACACACAGCGTGGACCAAGGGCAGGAGAGCCAGGTGAGGTGGGGCAGGGACCCTGTTTATTGCCAATTAAGGCTTATATCTACTTAGGGGGCATGATTACAGGTAACCACACACATCACAGGAAGGGACTGTACAATAGACAATACAAGTAATGGGGATATACAATGGGCACAGGTGTAACAGGAAGGGGATGAGCCAGGGGTGTACATGTGACAAGAAAGGTAGACCCTAGATTCATGTTGGCGACCTAACCTTGGTCACCGTTGAGTGGGCTTGAACTCCCTGAGCTCACCTTAAGGGAAACAATCTATTATTATCTGTATTAGAAGGGAGTGGGCCCTACTTGTTGTGGGATTAACAGTGGTGTCTGCTTTCTCTGGATGGATGACAATCCTTAGGGAGAATAAACCCTGACCTACTTCTATTGGCCTCCAAGTGTAGTCCTTTGCCACATGTAGCATGCAGCTAAGTTTGGCATAAATTTGGGGAAGACAACTTGGGACAAATCCTTCTGTTTCCCACAGGGAAGTCTTGTGGATCCAGTGGTGGTAAAAGCATCTCCGCACTGGCTTGGATCTCCACGTGGCTACTCCAGCTCCAGGACTCTGGTTGCATCCGTGTAGCTCCATCAGGGTCATCAATAGTAATGTGTCCCAGGAAGGGAGCATGCGCACCCCCTCCAGTGAGCTATTTATCTCCTTAGGGCCTCCAAATGAGGTCATCAAGCTGCCGCCTGATTGACAGGCCAAACTTCACCCTTTTGCTCTTTAGTCTCAAATTGACAACAGATTATATAACTACCACAGGTTCTGAGGACGTGGGCCTCTTTAGAGGGGCCCATTCCTCAGTCTGCTGCACAGCTATAAACAACAATGCAGAAACCTTCCTAGGTCTTTTGAATCTATACAATTCTATGGGGAGGTGTCAAGAAAAGATGACTGTAATTACTATAACTTCAAAGGGATTTATGAGGAGGAATGCAATAGTAGAGATTAAACTGAGAGCCAGGCCCTGAGGTAGCTATATCAGTGCTCCTCACTTTCTATAATTCCTTGGAATTGTTGGGTTTTTTCCTTTAACATAATAGTTTATTCTATTAAGTTAGAAAGTTGGGGATTCCTTTCGTATAGCATTTCTCTCTCTTTTTTGTGTGTGCTTGTTTCCTCCTGAAACACATAACATAAAAACAACTACATGTTAATAAGATTAATGTTATTTCTCTGCCATAAAGAGAAGTGGATCTCTGCTATGTGCCCCCACATGGATCAGCCTTGGCAACATGGAGTGAAATAAGTTACTCATGTAAGGGCAAATACTGAATGGTCTCCCTGACTGGAAGTACCTAATCTAGATTTATGAATACAGAAGTCAGAATTTAATCGTGGTTCCCATGGAACAGATGGCACAAAAGAGGTAGGGGAGAAATGCTCATTTAGGAAGCAGTGGCTTTCTGTTTATGGCAATGGGAAATTGGGAAACAGATATTGATTATGGTTGCCCAACATGATAGATGTCATTGAACTGTACATGTGGAAAATGCTGACTTGGGAAATACTGTGTTATCGATATCTTTAAAACAAAAAAGGGATGAAAATATAGACAGTGATCATGTGTACACAAGACATTCTGGATCCAGGTGCACTCAAACCCAAACCAAAAACAACAACAAAAAAGACACCATCATTGAGTCAATTCTGACTCCTAGTGACCCTGCAGGGCAGAGTAGAACTCTCTGGTTTCTGAGGCTGTAACTCTGGAGAGTCACACTGTCTCATCTTTCTCCCACAGAGCAGTTAGTAGGCAGGGCTCCTTAGACACGCTCTAGCCACCCATTCATCACACATCTTGGGGGACAGAAAGCACCACGTACTATTTTATCCTGTGTTCCGGAGTTTTTGCACGTGGAGTCAGTCACTCCCACTGAAATCTCCTCCATCAGGAGGGCTCAGGCCTGCTTTGTGGGGAGTTTGATGAATCCGTTCAAGGGCGCGTGACTGCCAACGAACAAACACATCTATAGTCAAATGCCATCTCCATCTGGACCCACGTTTAGGCTTTTGCTGTTAGCGCTGCTGCTTGTGTGCACAGTGTGGAGGCATGTGTGTCAGTGGAGTGAGAACATTCATTGGAGATTTCTGGAATAATTACTGGCACCCCATCATGGATGCCTGATCAGTTTCCGATGTGAAAAATGTATAGTTCTTTGTGAACCTACCCAGCAGGGTTGAGAGCACTTCATTTCTCTTGAAAGCAAATTATCCTGCCCTGGACTGTACAGAGGAACTGAGGGAATTCTCTCCAATCCCTTTGGCTCATTTTATTGATGTTCGTGGTCAGGACGTGCACGTGCTGAAGTTCCGTGGCCAGTCATTCGCCAAGTTCCCTTGCCTTATGGAAACCAGATGGAAGCTGGAGTCGAAGTTCTCAGCCACAGAAGTGAGGCTGGTCTGCCTCTCTGGATTGAATCTCTGGATTTCAGAAGACATAATCCTCTCTCTCCCCTTCCCCTGCCTGGCTTTTTCTTCCCAAAACCAGGAATCTGTTTCAGAGATATAGCCTTTCTTTATATGTTGCCCAGATACTTTTTGGGGGTATATTTGTAATTGCAACTTTGTTTGTAGTAAAACCTCTGTTTGGATGTTATAAATTGTAACCAAGAGGAATACTACCCACAAAACCCATGCATATGCTTTGAATAGCCCCGTCTGATAATGTGAAATCTTGCCCAACTTTACAAACCTCCATTAACATTTTGGAGGGAATTTAGGAAACACGTAGTAAAACACTCATGCAGACTCACAAGAAGCAAACAAAGAAACTGAGAGAGGGGAGAGGGCACATTGCAAACACGCTGGTAACCAGTGCAACTCAGCGAGATTGATTCTGAGTTATACTGAGGCATTTCCCTGGATTCGGAGTTTCAAGAGTAGGTGGAGTCTTAATGTTCCTCCAGTAATTCATTTCATATAATGATCCTCTCTTGGAAGAGTCCAAAAGAAATTCGGAATATTTCTTTTGTGAAATAAGTAGTAGCTCCTATAGTAGCACTAGGAGTCATGATAGAAATAGAGAAATCGGTGGCGTGTCCAATGGGAAGCACCGAGAAGTTCACAGTTAAACAGCCCTGGGCTAGTGACATGCTTTGAGGAAGGTCACGTGGTTTGAAGACAGGAGTCTATAGGATGAGTCAGAAAGCCCAGGACTCACGGCTTGCTGACCGGGTGGCCTTGGGGAAATGGCCGAGCCTGTCTGAGTTTCTGTTTTGGTGTCAACAGCAAAGAAAGGGAGCATGAGTTTGAAACACGAGGCGGCTTGTGCCTGAGGAACGATAGCTCTGTGCACCTGCTTCGGCCCTCAGGCGAGCTCAGAGGAGAGGCCCACACAACCCCGGCCGGCCCGTTGTTCAGAAAGTCCTGGTCCTCTCTGAAGCAATCACAGACTAGTCGACATTGGACACAGTCACTGAAAAGAAAACAGCTGGTCTATTTGAATCTAGAATATGGGGAAACAAAGACACTGTATTTTTCTCATGTATATGAGGAGGGAGAAATAAGCCATGTTCATAAAATGTTTAGCAATAGTTATCTCTGGGAAAGGAAATTCAAATTTGTTTTTATTTTTCTCCTTTACACTTCACGTTTTCTGGGGCATAAAGTACAAATTGCTAAATAATAAAGGTTAGAAGAGACTACTTTAGGTAAAGCCCGTGGTTGTGGAAAATTGAAAAGTAGACTTAGACAGGAGATTTCACTACCTAGCAAGGTGACTTTGGCCAGGATTTTCAGTGTCATTTAACTTTATCAAGTTCATCTATACAATGAGGATAAGAAGAATATTTACTTCATAGGACTGTGATATACACAAAGTGAGAAAAACCTGGGGTATAACATGATTGTTCTACGGAAGAAATGGCATTGGAGAAACTAGTATAAATAATAAATATTTCATTTCATATTATTTTCTGTTTAAAGTATATTGTCGATACCACAACTTTCCAGTAAAAACTCACTTGCACTCCCTGCCATCAAGTCAATTGTGACTCATGATGATCCTATAGCACAAGATAGAACAGCCCTCTGGGTTTCTGAGACTGTAACTCTCTAAGGAGGAGAAAGCCTCATCTTAAGCCCTCAGAGCAGCTGGTGGTTTCGAACCGCCGCCTTCCTGTTAACAGCCCAATGTGTAACCACTACGTCACCAGGGCTTCTCTTTGAGTCAGGAAAGACATGATGCAATCAAGGGGGGAAATATCTTGTGTATAGATTTTGATATCGATATTTGGACATGCATGTTCCAAGTGGATTGTGATGTTAAGCTAGTTAGGACTGGCCTCATTTTTCCAGACGCACACAGTTATGCAGGCCCCCACCAGGCGGCGGCAGGAATTACAGCTGGGAGAACAGCTTTTTAAGAAACCCGAGAGGCTGAAAATGGTGACAAATATATTTCCGCTCGGTCATGCAAAGGTTAATAGAAACTGTGTTTAACTTTAAGGGTTGCAAATAGTTAAGGTGCGTGGCTGAAAACTGAAAGTTGGTACCTGGAGGCCACCCAAAAGCACCATGGAAGAAAGGCCTGACAACAATTTCGAAAGAGTTAGCCATGAAAACCCTGTGGAGCCCAGCAATAATAAAATTACCTCAACCAAGTCAAAACCCAAAAGAAAGACAAGAGGAACAAGATACACATAGTCACCATGTGTTAGTCCAGGGGTTCTCAAGCTTTTTAAACAAGGGGCCAGTTCACTGTCCCTCAGACCTGTTGGAGGGCCGGACTATAGTTAAAAAAAACAACAACACCAAACTATGAACGCATTCCTATACACACTGCACATATCTTATTTTGAAGTAAAAAACAAAATGGGGCAAAAACACCCGGTGGCCTGGACAAATATCCTCGGCAGGCCGCATGTGGCCTGTGGGCCATAGTTTGTTAGAATATATTCCAAAGCAACTGTTTAGTTAATTAGGCTTGCCCAGGTCATTCTAAGGAGCCCTCTCTGGTGGTGGTGTGTGGTTGTATGTTGAGGTGCTAACTGCAAGGTCAGCCGTTCAAAACCACCGGCCACTCCATGGGAGAAAGATGTGCTCTCTACTCCTACAGGATGTAACTCACAGAGGCACTTCGACCCTACTCTGTAGAGTTGCTTTCAGTTTGCACGGTCTTGATGGCAGTTTTGGTTTTGGAGTTAGAACAGCTTGCTTGGCCGTTTAGCTATCTGGGTACTGCTCCAGGCCTGCTTCTAAATCCTGCGGCCCCCTGGATTTAGTGATTGTCCTCTTTCCCTCCTTGAGTTCCCCCATAGACCCATAGGCAAGAAGGGTGTGATGGGAACCCCTTGTAGTTGAATGAATAATTGACAATGAATGGAGGTAGACTCTAGGTTCTTAAGACTATGATGACATAGCTGCTCGTTGTGTAGCCAATCCTGTCTCTACTTTTCATTACAGCCACCTCTGGAAATGCTTGGATTATCAGTCAGCACATTGGCCTGTGGATGCCAGCTTCCCAAAGCAAAAGCAGTCTCATATTTTAACAATTAAAAAAAAATTCTAAGAGAGCAACGATTGAACTGGGAGGCACATGCCCAAGAGCCAAGGTTGAACTCTTGACCCAAGTAAGCTCAGAAATGGACTAGCAAGTGTTTTTAATTCTGTGATGCCTGAGACATTGTGGCAGATCATAGTAACTTATATTGATGGGAAAGGACCAAGATGTTTTCCTTGCAAAAACTCTTGTGGCTATCAGAAGGTTTCCAGGGGGGCAGCATAAGGACTAGTTTGGAACTGGAAGTTAGAAGAGTAAGAGGTCAGATTCCAGTACTTTTTAACCATAGTTTTTTGGGGGCCCTTTGCCACTTGTTGGTAAGGTCCCCTTGCCTGGTGGGCTGCAATCCTGGATCACTGGGCCTTAATAAAATAAAACATTTTTCAAAAGTACTATTTTGTTTTTTAAAGTAACTAGACATTGTATATATGTAAAGCCTGTGCCTGGGGATATAAACGTTTCTTCTCCTCTCTCTATGACCACTATCCCTAGCCCTTTAAAGTGCAAAACTGACTTTGCAGCCCACAAAGCACTAGTCACATTAAGGCGTCTATTGATTGAGGGCCTTGGGCAATACAAATGGCTAAGGCACTTGGTTACTAACCAAAGGTTAGAGGCTCAAGTTCATTCAAAGGTGCCTCAGTAGAAAAGTTTGATGGTCTTCTGAATCATCAGCCATGGAAGACCCCCTGACACACATGGGTCGTTGCGGGTCGGGATTTGACTTTAGGCAATTGGCTTATTGGTCTTAACGTGTTCTTGAAGGGGACACTACGTAGAATAAGAAAATGTGCTTTGTTTCTTCCTGAGAATGGTGGAGAGTTTGCACACATCACATTTCAGAATCTTGACTTGCGTTTGTGTGGATTACTATATCTTGTCTTGGCTGGCCACGTCTGGCCTCTCGGCCACAACTGATCGGACCAGGGGTGGACACCTAGCCCAATTGGATTCTGGGTCTTGAAACTTGGCAGTGAAGCAAGAGGATCCATTTCAGCCTGGAATCTGTGTATGAATGTGGTAGTGAAATATTAGGTGCTTAGGAAAAGTGGAGAGAACCCTCAGAATGCGACGGTCCAGGAGAAAGAAACATGCGAGCCTCACAGGACCTGAGCGAAGAGCCTGGCTCTGGTGTTCCAGCCACTCCAAGGTGGGGGGTGGGGGGGAGGTTGGTTTCCCCCAAGATGAGACTTTGACTTTCATGCACCGTCATTTCTCCTTCTAAAAGACTCCCCTTGTTTATTAAACTGCTCCAGGTGACTTGGTCGCTCTTTCTTGCAACCCAGAGATCTATGTGCTTATATTCATCCCCAGCTACACCACCTTGTTTGAAAGTCGACTGCGCGCCCCTTTGCACCTTTACAATCTGCCTCTTGAAATCAGACACCTGTGTTTCTCCATGCGTTCTTCTCCTAATGTACGTCTGGCCTACAGAGGTTTAGTTCCTATTTATTCACCAAGTGGACAAAAGTCAGTTTCATTCATCCATCTAGGAGAGCTTCCTATTAGGACCGTTTACATAGCTGCCACTCAGTCTCAGTCGGGGCAAGGACGCTCCGATTCTTGTCAGACACATGTCCAGGAAGTCATGAAACAGGGGCTCATGTTTACATAGCTTTCGGATGATGAGCAGCCAGGGTGGCAGTGGACAGGGGAAATCAGCCTTCAGGTGCAGCGGAGGGGTTGGAGATGAAAGGAGCAATACAGGATGCTCATCTGGAGGCAGAGAGTCTCGGAAGGACGGTGACAGAGAGACTGACCTAGGGATTGTCAGGCTAGGAGGAGAGGTTTCAGGCTTGGAGAAGACGGCCTCCCAGAACTGGATCCGGGAAGACTCCTAAATCCTCGGCGTTTGGCGTGAGGTATTGATACAGCCTCCAGTCCCCAGAGGGCCATATTGCACAGAGACTGTCCACAGACTGTGCTCTCTTGGGAGAGGGGAGGGCTGTCAAGAGCCAATTACCATGCCCGGGCGCACGTATGTGAGTCTGCCAAACTCAATCTCTAAAGAGGTCTTGACATGTTTCCATTTCTGATTTGCCCTTATAAAATGTGTTGCTAATTAAAATAAATGCCAGCTCAGACTCCTGCAGGGAAGCCCATCCACGTGCTCTGAGCCTGTTGTTTTCCATGTTTCTAGCTCTGGCTAAATCAGTAACAACTACACACCCGCATCAGAACGCAACTATCCGGGGGCAGCATGAGGGGGGCCTGACCCATGTGAGAGTAGTCAAGCAGTGTGTGAATGAAGTCCTTCTTGGATTCGAGAAGGAAAGGGTTAAGGAACAGATCATGCCACTTCCACATAGTGCTATAGGCATGTTTGATTTGGCAAGTGGAAAAAGAAGCACAAAAACACATGTCCTGACAAAGTCAAGTATTAATGTGTCAAATTGAATTCAATACACTTACCAAATTGAATTCTCAGTGTGTGCCTTTCTTCTCCATTTGAACCACAGTGTGTGCAGTTGTGTTTTCAGGACTCCTATCTGCTCATGTCACTCCTTGTTCTCCCTGCTTCCTTGATGTCCCACTGATTGCACTTTGCATGGGGATCAGGCTCCTTCACGTTGCTAGAAAACCCTTTGTGATCCAGTTCCTGGATCAGAAATACCAACCGACTTGCAGCGTCCTGAAAGGTCTCATTCCGTCTTCCTTTTATTCCCTTGCAGATGCCATTTCATCTCCCTGACCTTCCTGTCCCATGGATCCTTATTCTGCTGCCCAACTCAGCAATGCTCCCTAGAAATCAAGTCAGGAGCCCTCTCAAAATGTTCTCCAGGCTAGAAAGAGGCCTACTCTCAGTTTTTGTGGCTCCTGCTCTATTTTTCCCTACCCCACATACCATATGGCAACAGGCAGGGATGAAGAAATCAATGGTTTGGTACTTACATTTAAGGACCAAATTTGAGGGCATTTAGGCCCCTAATGTTGCAGACATGACTGATTTTGGCAAAAGAGGGTTCACAAAGCTAAACTATACAAAATACAGAAGGCCACGGAAGGCAGCCAGCCTCAGAAAGGCTATATTGATTAGAAACATGAACGGATGCATTCCCTCAATGGTGCATTCATACTTCCAATAAATATTTATTACACACTGACTTGGGCCTAGACCTGAATGAGGTGCTAGCAATTACAGATGTGACTGAGACCCAGATATCCTCTGTCCTGATGGAGCTTAGCTAGAGAGATAGGCATTTTCACACACAATAATTACATACACAATTACTTCATCGCAAACTTGATTAGTCCTACAGTGTGAAAGCAAGTCATTAAACGGGGGGGGAGGTGGGGTGGGGGTGGGGGCTAAAGTAGGGAAGCTTAAGCCAAGCTTAGAGTCAGGTTAGAAGATGCGCTGACTAGTCTAGAATTGCTGAACACTTGTTATTCAAAGCGGAAAAGTGGGGTATTTTGTTATAACACAAAGTGGGAGGAGAAGGAGGTAAGGAAGCGAAATGCATCTGTAAAGACTCAGCAATAAGAAAGAAATTGACATTGGCTTGCTCAAGGAATAGGAGTCCAATGAGTTAGAGTAAAGCAACAAAAATGATCATGAGAGAGAGAAAGGGTGAGCTTGGAGCTGACAAAAGGAAATGGAGCCTATAGAACTTTTTCTTAAAATCATTTTATTGGGGGTTCCTACAATGCTTATCAAAATCCATATATCCCTGTTGTGTCAAGCACATTTGTACATTTGTTGCCATCATCATTCTCAAAACATTTGCTTTCTACTTGAGCACTTAATATCAGTTCCTCATTTCCCCCTCACTCATGAACCCTTCATAATTCATAAATTATTATTATTTTGTCATATCTTACATGTTCGACGTCTCCCTTCACCCACTTTTCTGTTATTCATCCCCAGGGAGGAGGTCACATGTAGATCCTGGTAATCGGTTCCCCTTTTCCACCCCATCTTCCCTCTTCCCTCCTGGTATTGCCACTCTAACCACTGGTCCTGAAGGGTTCATTTGTCCTGGATTCCCTGTTTCCAGTTCCTATCTGTACCAGTGTACATCCTCTGGTCTAGCTGGATTTGTAAGGTAGCATTAGGATCATGATAGTAGGGGGGAAGTATTCAAGAACTAGAGGAAAATTGTATGTTTTATAACGATGAAACCTGTACTCTGTCAGGTTTCACTCCTCCCCACGACGCCTCTGCAAGGGGATTTCCAATTTCCCATACATGGGCCCTGAGTCCCCTGGGTCCCCACTCCACACTCCCCCTCATTCACAGTGCTATGATTTTTTAAATTTTTTTGGTCTTTGATGCCTGATCCCTTCGATGCCTCATGATCTCACAAGACCCGTAGAACTGCAGAGAAGATGGTCAACCCCTTCTGTACATGAGGGATTGAGAACAGGTTGAGGTCTGTATCACTAAGGTCTGCCCATAAGGGCCATGCTCCCAACATTGCTGATCTCTCTTTTATATGGAGTCGTTATAAATCAGAGCCAATTTGACAGCCCCTAACAAACACAGCAACCAATACTGTGGACTGACCTTTGTCTCATCCATGACCAATCCAGATCCTGCCACCCCTTTGTCCCCTGCAACCTCCTCTTGCGATGACCTAGTCCTATCCGTCCACTGGCAGGTGTCCCATGAGCTGTGCTCGCTCTTACCTCCGGGGCTGCGGATCTCTCTGCTGAGGATGCTTTGTGCTTCTGCTTCATTGTGTTTCCTGCATGTGACCAATTCCTGCCTTTTCTCAAAAGCTTGAGTAAAAAGCTGAGACACTTGTCCTGATTCCAACGTGTGGATCTGGGGTCTCTCTCTTCTTAGGTTGCTACCAGGGCCCGCGCTTCTCGCCCACAAAGAGCTTTTTCCGTGACAACAGAGAATGCAGCTGTTCTGCGCATTGTTTTTGAAAGGAATTGTTTGGAATTGTTTTTGTTTGGTTGGTTTTTATTTGATTTTCCTTATTCTTTTTCATGGGGGAGTTGTAAGACACATTTTGGGAAAAAGTACTCAATTCTCAACTTCCTGGTTGTGTGCGTAAGCAGAGCTGGGGCTTTCTCTACCAGGCAGGCGGGCTGAGGTCTGGCCCCAAGTCTGGCTCATTTGATTTATGTGTTTCATGGACAAACACGTACACTATAGGAGTACTGTGAGAACTTCAAAAAAAGGCATTAGGACTGAAACATTTCTCGGTTCGTTTTCAAATGACTCACTCATCATTTCTGAAACCCCGTGACAGGCGCGCACAAGTGATTTCAGTCAAGTTCGCCAGCTGAAGCCCTCTCTCTGTGTCAGAGTCACAAATGCTTTTAGCTGCATTTCGTGAACATTCTAGAGAACCCCTTGGCAGCGGCCTTGATGTGTGTTTTCATATTCTCTGTAGTTCATCTTTGCAGCATGGAAAAACATCGCATTCTAAGTGCAACTGGGAAGTTTCATTCACCACGGTGGTTGCCAGTAACATGTGGGGCGTTTAATGGCCCTGCCGCGAGCTCATCAAATCCAAACAAAATGTGTGCGCTGCAATTTCAGCTGATTCATTGCCACAAGATGCAAATTGATGCTGTTTCCTAGACACCTGGAGATTAATTTTAGAGTCCCCACAATGGTGGAATTAAATATACACTAATTTTTAATTCAATCTAGCATTAGGGTCCTAGCAGGAAAGAAATGGCGCCATCAAACGGGTTTTTCTGAATGTGACTGCACTGAGCTTTGGGCTACGTTGAGGGCCCCAACAAGGAGCCGAGGCAGCTGGGCCGGGCATTCTCAACAGCAGGAGGCCTGGGATTGCCCCACGCAGCGCAGTGACGAAGTGAGCCTGGACGGCTGGAAGAAGCTGGGCTTGCGAAGGAGGGTAGCCAGCAGTTATGCCCATGGGAACACAGCCTTAGCTGAAGGCAGCAAGGCAGGGAGCAAACAGAAGACGAATATTCCAGCCCCTTAGGCCTGCTGTACTGTGCTTGCTTGCTGATACTGCCCACTGGTCACAGCCAAGCAAAAGTCAGGGCTAGGAAGACGGGGGACTTCCATCACAGAGGCATGCCCGCTGGGAGTTCAGAGAAGGACAAAGGCGTTCTTTGGAGAAAGTGAGCGGTCGGATCACTGGAGGCTAGAAAGGTAGCGTGTCCCAAGTGTTTAGGGACTTTACTCAAACAGCCGGTGGTGCGGCAGAATGAGCACAGGTTTATGGGTCAGAAAGCTCTGGATTAAGAGTTCACTTACTCTGTAGTGAAATCTTGGTGTGTGTGTGTGTGTTCTGGAGACAGCCTGTTGGGACAGCTTCAGCAGAGCGTCAATTTTGCCCCAGTTTCATGTTCCTCGTTCGGTAAAATAGAAATAGTCATAACAGCCTACCTACACAAGTTACTGACAGCCTGAAGCCAGCTACCCAAGGAAAAGGGCCTGGCACAATGGGGGTGCGAGTGTTGGCGATATTGTTGCTGTTTTCCGTTCACATTTCCGTCAGTTAGCCCTTGTATGGTAAGATGCCTTCCATGCTGAGGTGGGAGAACCAGTCTGACCATTTTCTACATTTTCAACTGTGGGGAGTCCCCTGTTGACTCATAACTGGCGCAGTGGGCGGGAATGTGTTGTTTCTGGAACCTGGTCTAGGGGGGTCTTATCGGAGGACAACCATCCACTCTGCTGGTGTCCCTGCTCTGAAGAAAACCTGGTGGGACATTTTCAGAAGAACTTTGTCTTAGCTCTCAATGGGAACACGGATTCTTAGAGAGCTCTTCCCTGTCTTGCCGGCCAAGTCTACACCCTTTCTTTAGCAACATTCACTCCTCAGCGACAGGGCCGTGATACTGAGAAAGCTACCCTTCCTCTGAGGAGGTGTAGAGAGATGGCTGACAGACCCACACTGCTTTGGCATGAGCTGGGGCATCCAGCCCTTAGGACGGCCAGCTCCTTCCTAACTGAAGCCACTGCTGAGGTTTCTGTTTGCTTGTTACTACCACCATCTGGAAGGGGCCCTGTTGGCAGAGTGGTGAAACTGTTCAACTGCTAGCCCAAAGGCCAGTGGTTCAAACCCACCAGCTGCTCTGTGGGTGACGGAGTGGAAATCTGCTGTAGTAAAGATTGACAGCCTCGGTGACCCATGGGCAGTGCTGCTCTCCTATAGGGTAGCTATGGACCAGAGGGGGCTGTGCTTTTGGCTTCCTCTTGCTAGCTTGGGAGTCAATGAGAATACCAGGTTACTTGTAGATGTTCATCGGAAGCTCCCTTGGACACCACACTGGTGATTTTACACCTAAAAAAGCCCAAAATCATTTGTCATTCAAATATCATTTCCTTCACATTAGCCTTTTGTGTCCACCAGAATCTGGAAAAAATCCCCTCCTTCTGACCCGCTCCCCTCCTTCTGACTGCTTCAAGGTAGAAGCAGTGTCTTCATTTCAGCTGAGGAAACTGAGGCTCAGCTAGATGGGTGCTATGTCCAGCTCGTGCAGACGGTGCTGGACTGGAGCCCACAGCTCCACCTGAGTCACAGCCCAAAGCCCTGTTTACCTTTGAGGTGGCTACCGAGAGTCACTTGCAGTACCTTCATCCAGCCGTGACCATGAAATAAAACCCCCAAACTTAAGGACTGTGAGTTTCGTTATGACAAGGATAAATCTTATTCGTTTCTGTTTTCTCATTCTCCATCACTGCTCCTGCCATCACGTGGGTCCTGATTAATGTTTGTTGCCTGAAAAAAGATGGACTGATTGCATCATCAATACAAAGATATTCTTGTCTCCATGTAGCATTTTTCTAATGAATATTTATATTTCACTTGACAGTGTTTGCAAATTGCCTAATATTTCCCTTCAGCTTAACTTGCAGTGTGGAACTGCTTCCATATGCTACGCTTCCCCTCATTTGACTGAGGTTGGGGCGAGACGAAGGAAAACATCAGCTAGGGCCTCGGCATTCACAGAACCACAAGTTATAGCATGCACGGCTCACTAATAGTATATTTTGGATGGGCCATTTTGCAAAACTATTGAGGTAGACATTCAACTCTGATTGAAATAAGCTAAGAAAATGTTTGTATGCAGTAAATACAGTTTTTCATTAATGCAATGTATGCACAGAAGTAAAGCGTAGTGGAAAATATCGGTCTTAGAGCAGTATTCAAATCGATATGACAATCCTTCGTAACCATGTGAACGTGAGTTACCTGTCTGCAAAACAGGGATAAGAACAGGAGCTGCCTCATGAGCTATTTGACAGGGTAAACGACTTCATATACAGGGAGTGTGGAAACTTAAAGCCATTCTGGGTAAAAGAGCAGACTCCATACATGTTATTATTGTCAAACCCTTTTGAGTCTACTAAGGACCTCTGTTAGCATAGCGGGCTCCACATTGAGCTGCTAACTGCAAAGTCAGGAGTTCGGGCCCACCAGCCACTCCTCAGGAGAACAATGAGGCTGTCGACCCCTGTAAAGATTTCAGATCTCGGAAACCCACCATGGCAGTTCTATTCTGCTGATGGGGTCACTCCGAATAGAACTTGCCTCAAAGGCAAGGAGTGATTGAGTCCAGTTGAGAAAAGGCTCTCAGATCCCTTCCACCCTCTTCCTCCCCACCATCCCGACCTTGTTTCTGAACCTCCTGAAGTGTTGCCTGACTTCCTTTTCCTTCCAGCTCGCCCTTCACATGGCCACTGGGGTGAGTCCTGGAAGGCCGGGTTCCTCTGTGTTTGTTCCTTATTAACTGTGGGAATCGACTCAACCCTTCAGCATGACATGCAAAATGTTTCGTGAACTCATACCTGATCCTTCCTCTTGCCCCATGCTATAAGTGCCCACAGATGCCTTTGGTAGGAAAAAAGTTATATTGGCTTCATGAATATGTAACACCTGAGCAAGAGATGTGAGGATCTGATTGACTGATTGCTGATGGACTCAGGAGAGACCTCGGATAGGATGCAATCCTTAGGTTGTACTTTCATAATAACTTAGTATCAGTTGGGCAAGATCAGGTAAAGTCCATGGGAAGGATTAACCTGAATGTTTGCACTAGTACAGAAGAACCAGGTATATGCTTACAATGAGCACTTTCTTATGCAGCAAGGGCTGGACTGGGAGCGCACACCAATGTTGATGTCACCAGTGTGACCACCTCTGTCCATACTACCTAAAGCCTCCTTCCCCCTTCTGATCGCCTGGTCCCAGTGTCCTTGGCTTTTTGGGTAAGGCTTTATTTTTCTGTGAAATTTCACTATCATGTGCCTTCCCCTGCTCCCTTGCAGGTTAATATATGCTCCATAATGTCACGGATTCCTGTTTTGTTCCCAAGAGTGACTCAGTAGGTAATTGTTGAGTGAAAGGCTAAATTCGGAAGGGGATTATAGCAATGTGTTACTACAAGAATCTGGTGCTCAGGAGGTAGATCTGGGTTAAAGATAGATTTGGGAATCTGCAGCATTATTGTGTGGGAGTAGCTAAAATTGACCAAGGAAAAGCTATCTAATGAGGTTCAAAAAAAAAGTATATAAAACCCTGAGGAAAACTAATAATTAAAGACTTCAGAAGAAGCAGATGCTCGAGAAGTTGGGCTTTGGGGTTGTGAGTATGAGTTAAAATCTCTGTCCCTTCAGCTACTTACTGTGTGACTCAGAAGTGAATATAGCTGTTTCACAACCTCCATATCTTTACAGAAAGAAAAAAAAAAGAAGAGGAGAAAAATGTTTCCATGGTCCCCCCTAAATCCATTGTCCTGAATAGATTCCAATGCCTAGGAACCCCGCAGAGCAAAAACAATCAGCCTGCCTCTTCCACTACTTGCTGCTCCCCTTAGGGTTTTCTGTATGGATGCAGAAGTCGCTCTGTCTCTGAGCTAAGTGGCTGACTGGCCACAAACATTGACTTTTCAATTTTAAGCCAAGTGCTTAAGCACCACACCACCAGGGCTCCTTGGTCTCTACTTTAGAGAGATGTTAAAAAGATCTTACCACCTCCCTCCACCCCCCCAAAAAAGGTACAGCCCCGAATGCATAGGAATCAGTTACCAGAAGCTAACAATGAATATCGGATATTGGTGCCCATCCTAACACCATTATGAGCATCAAAATCCAGGAAGTGAGCCTCCCCGGAAGGAATATAATGGAAGTTAATTGGTGGAAAGTTTTGAGAAAGAGGGGTGGTAAACTCCGGGGTTGTTGTCTGTGGTCAGGGCGAATCCACGTGAGGACGAAGAGAGGCCCCTGGGTAGAGTTATTTGAGAGGACAGCTTCACTTGAACCGAAAAGTCATAATCTGATATTTTAAAATGAGCTAATGTTTTGTGGAAAATAACAATGATTGCTCTAGGAAAAAAAAAATCAAATAAAAACAAAACAACCAGGCCCTCAATTGTGTCCAGCTGACAAATTTAGGAACATGGTGACCCAAAAATTTGCTCTCTTTGGTCTCTGAGAGACTTACTCGCTCACCAGCCAGAACCAGTTTGCTTGTTTTTATGAGGTGAAGATATTATTGTGAAATGCTCTTCAGATAGCTCTGTGGGTGTTTATTTACAGAGGGCTGCCATCTTGATTGATTGTCTGTCAACTTATAATTATTAAGGATGGAGTTAATTGTCATGTCCACCACCTGGTAATTATCCACTCTACTTTCATGTGGTGACAAATCTGTCTTTTAGATCAAAATTGCAAGATTCGGAGGAGATTTCACCTTCATTCATGTCTTTCAGAATAAATGATTAGTAGGAATTATTGATACTTTTCAGTGTAATTTGTGAATCATGAAATAGAAGAACGGCTGATTGTTCTCCATGTTTTTGAGCTGTAGAGCTGGTATAACGAGAATCCAGGGTTGTGAGTTGCAATAATTAAAATGAAAATAACGAGGCATGCGCTTTCAAAGACTGGTGTAATAAAAAAATTAACAATGCACCCAGTATATTTCATAGTGTACCACCTAGAATGATGATATATAACCCTCATTATTTGTTTGCCCCATTGTTTACCAAAGCCACTTTAGCCTTCTGCCCTTCTGAATGGTTGAGATAGAATTCCCCAGACAGTGAGGCTACGGTGATCTTGTAAGGCCCCTATCACGGTGACTCCAGGCTGTGCATGGGACTCTGCTTGGTTCTTCCAGAAGACACTTGATGGAGCCGATAGGATAGTGAAGGGGGAGCATATACTCAATAGGAACGATAGCCCTGCTCACATTTTTCTGCCTGGTTCCTGCTTGACATTCTTTTCCCTTTTTAGCTTTTTTGAAGCTGTACATTTTCAGAATGGCTCACACAATTTGGACTATATCAGTTAGCAGAGACAGAGATGGAAACATCCCTAGTAAATTTCCCTATCTTTTTCACACTCACGGGAGACCTATGCAGCAAGCCCCTGTCTTGGAAAAAGCCCATATTCTTGGATTCTCAGGAAGAGTCCTTTTCTAATGGTAATCAACCTATTAGTGTCCTTGGTGGCTGTGAGGTCTCCCCTTGGTACTTGCTCTGCACTGAGACATATGCTGGGCTGATTTTTTCCAACCCTTTTACCCACCCAATCTTTGGTGGGAAATGATAAGGGTGGGAGTGGGGATAGCTTCTAACTTCTATACAGAAATAGTGAAAAGCCTGTCTCACATCAAGAAAACCCTTTGAATGGCAGATTGTGCCATGCCACCCTGAATCCAGGATTATAACTGAGCGAGACATTTCCAAGCAACCCCTCCCTTACTCAGCAATGAACTACTAACCATTGGCTTAATGGACATGGCTCAAAGTGGAGACTGATTCTATGAATATTTGGTGAATTTGCTTTTTCTCTCTCTCTTTTTTTGCTTGGGATTGGAGAAAATTTCACTTTATGATATTTGATTTTTAAAAAGCTTACTATGAAACTTAAACTATTTATTCTCCTGTTCTATTCTGATATCATTAGCACTTCTCCAAGTCAACGTGGATCGCTAAATTCTAAAGTGGATTAGAAATTGTCCTCCTGGAGGAGGATTCCCTAAGGCCCTGTCAGGCTCCAGGAACCATCCATTACTGCCAGGTTGATGCATCTGTGTACGTCTATTATCTTCGAAGCAGAAAAGCACTGCTCAGGACTTGCTTCAAAGCCTTGTGAAAAAAGCCATTGTTCTTCTTCCAGGAAAGAGTTGAGTGGGAAGAGTTTAAATGATAGATCTCGTCAGATTTAGAGTTTCTCTTGGTCTTTCTGTCATTGAATCTGATCCTTGAACTCAGCGACTCTTTGTTTCTTTCGCCTTCTTTTTAAAGAGTAATTAGAAAAATAAAAGTTAATTTCTTGCATATGAAATCTTCTTCCATGCCATTCTTGATTGGGGATTCTTTGCCACTGGCTTTAACAAGCACACAAAGGCTTAATGGGGTTCTCTTCTTTGTCAGTTTTGCAGAGACCTGCCTATTTTCCAGCAGTATATTCTGGAGCAGGACATAAACAGGGAGTTGCAAGGAATTTCTGCTGGATCTAGAAGAGCACTTGGAATGAAAAATAGCATTTTTTGACGTTGGAGGGACCTTGGATGAAAGCAGAGAAGATGAGAAAGATGTGTTCTATGTGTTCTATTGACTATGCAAAGACAATGTACTATGTGGATCCTAACAAACTATGGGAAACATTACAAATAATTTCATTACACTTAATTGTGCTCATGTGGAACCTGTATGGAGACCAAGAGGCAGTTGTTCATACAGAACAGGAAAACTTTACCTGGTTTGAAATCTGAAAAAGTGTGAAACCGGCCTTGATGCTTTCATCACAGGTGTGTAGTCTGCTGAGCAAACCATGTGAGAAGCTGGATTATGGAGAACAGGACAGCAAGACTTTAGAAAGGCTTTATTATCCAACTGACATATGCAGATGATACGACTTTGCTTGCTAAATGTGAAGAGGACTTGAAGCACTTGCTGATGAAGATCAAAGATCATTCAGCCTTCAGTGTGGATATTTCAATATAGAGAAAATAAAAATCCTCACAAATAGACCAATAAGATAAATCATGGTACCTCTTGAAGTCAAGGCATTCAGTTTGCTTGAATCCATAGCAAAGTCAGGGAGTTGGACTGTGTGTTGCATTGGACAAATCTGCAGTACAGATCTCCTTAATGTTTAAAGACCAAAGAGGTCACGTTCAACAGAACACCTAGGCAAAGCCATGGTTTCAGTCATCTCATATGCATGTAAAAGGAATATGGAAGACTTGAGAATAATTGATACATCTGAATTATGATGTCGATGAAAAATATTATATATATCATGGACGGCTAGTAGAACAGGCCAATCTGTTCTGGGAGAAATACAACCAGAATGTCCCTCAGGCACAAAGACGATGAGAATTGTTCTCAGGTACTTTGGCAATGGTATCAAGAGGGACCAGTGTCTGGAAAAGTAGAGAGTTGGTGAAAAAGAGGATGGATAAACACAGTGGCTCAAACAATGGAATCAACCATAGCAACAGCGGTGAAGACGGTGCAGGACCAGAGGTGTTTTGTCCTGTTGGACATAGAGCTAGTGTGAAACAGAACTGGCTGGATGGCTCCTAACAACAAAAACCACAAGTCTCTTCTGTTAAGTGCAGTGCTCAAGACTCAAAAGCGGCCTCATTCCTTCAACGACAAATAAATGTTGGGTGTCTACTATATGCTTGACATGACATTCTGGGGATAGGAAACAAACAGATAAGTATGTCATCTACAGGACTCTAGATGACATAAGCAGTTTGCAATTGATTGTCAACCTAAAGGTTGGTGGTTCAAACCCACTGAGTGGGTCTATAGGAGAAGGCATGGTAAATTGCTTCCACAAACTGCATCCACAGTCAAGAAAAGCTTATGGGACACAATTTTCTATATCACATGGGATCACTATGAGTCGGAATTGAGTTGATGGCAACAATTTAGGGGTTTGTTTGTTTGTTTTAATGTTACCCTCAAAACCCAGAAAACAAACGCACTGCCATTGAGTAGATGCCAACTCATAGCACCCTGTAGGACTAGGTAGAACTGCCCTGTGGGTGTCTGAGACTTTAACTTTTTACAGGGATAGACAGCCTTATCATTCTCCCTCAGATTCACAGGTGGTTTTAAACCATTGACCTTGCGATTAGCAGCCCAGCATGTAACCCCTATGCCCTAACCCCTATGCCACTGGGACTCCTCCAAATGGTGATAATTTCTAGAGGCAGATAAAGCTAAGTGGGAATGTAGCTATTCATATGAAGTAGACAGAGGAAACATGGGAGATCACACCTAAACAAATTCTGGAGGAAACACATTATCCAGACACCTGTGGGACGACTGACCCAAGAAGGGAAGAATCAACATAAAATCTTGAGCAGGAGATCAGGATTGCTAGATCTGGTGAGGGTTGGTGGTGGTAGAGGAGGTGAGGCAGAAAGTGAGCAGGTAGATGATAGAAACTTTTCTTTCCTCAGAGTCTAGTCTCTCCAAAGGAACAAGGGTCAAACACTGAGAGTGGCAGCGCTGGGATGCTTTCTAAGTTGTCATAATGTTAGTAGTAGAAAACACGGTGCGCCTTGCTCAGATAGGATAGACTGGGATCTTTACAGATTGGTGGAAGCATTTGCTAAGGCCAAGATCACGGCTTCGAGTGCAGCTAGAGAGTGGTGGCCCTTGGACTCCGGGGTCTAGAGGAGTCATTTTAATTGCCCTGAAGTGAAGTAAAGTGACTGGGGCGAGAGCATGACACAGAGCGGCCATGGTGCGGTTGTCAGGTACTCTCCAGTTGTTTATGCCATCTAGTGACCCTATGCAGAACGGAATGAAAGAGTGTCTGGTCCTGTGCCAGCTGCTGCTGTGTTTGAAGCCATTGTTGCAGTCACTGTGTCGCTCGCGCTCACTGAGGGTTTTCCTCTTTTTCACCGACCCTCCATGTTACTAAGCAGGATATCCTTCTCGGGAGACTCAACTGTCTGGGTGACATGTCCAAAGTATGTCAGATGAAGTCTTGCCATCCTCACCTCTAAGGAACATTCTGCCTATACTTTTTCCAAGACAGAGTTGTGTGTTCTAGCAGTGGTGGTGTGTTCAATATTCTTTGCCCTACCATACTCCAAATGCATCAATTCTTCTTCACGTTCCCTTGTTCAGAGTAGAGTTTTCATAGGCATAGTTGATTGGAAACACCATGCCTTGTGGCATGCACACTTCAGTCCTTATCTTTGCAGTTTAACATGTTAAAGATGTCTTTTTGTTCTTTGATGCCTGATAACTGATCCCTTCAGCACATGTGATCACACAGGCTGGTGTGCTTCTTCCATGTGGGCTTTGTTGCTTTTGAGCTAGATGGCCGCTTGTTTACCTTCAAGTCTTTAAGACCCTATATCTTGTGATAGCCAGGCTCCATCAGCTTTCTTCATCACATTTGCTTATGCACCCGCTTTGTCTTCAGTGATCTTGTTGGGAAAGTGAGTATCATGGAATTCCAGATTAATAGAACAAAGTGTTCTTGCATTGAGGGAGTACTTGAGTGGAGCCCCAATGTCCATCTCCTACCTTAATACAAAACCTATAAATATATCCACATAAATCTATTTCCCAATCCTTATATCTAAAATATTTACATATGTGCAAGCTTTTATTTAGACCTCTATAAATACCCTTTGCCTCCCAGCTCTTTCCTCCATTTCCTTTGACTTTTCTCTTGTCCCACTCTCGTGTTCAGCTTTCATGTGGGTTTCAGTAATTCCTCTCAATTACATTACCCTTGATCACACCCTACCAGGCCTCCCACACCCTCCTCACCACCAATTTATATCACTTGTTGTTCACTTGTCACTGGATTTGTTAACACCACTTCCTTTCTCCCTATCTCCCTGTCTCTCATGTCCCCCCAGAACTGTCAGTCCTGTTGCTTTCTCCTCCAGATTGTTCATCCAGTTTATCTTATTTAGACAGACCTGTAGGGATAATAACATACACAAAAACAAGACAGAGCAAAGCCAAGCAATAAGAGAAAACAAAACAACAACAACAAAAAGCTAATGAAAAACACAACACGACAACAAAAAAGAAAAGCTTGTAGTTAGTTCAAGGACTGCTTGTTGGCCTTTAAGAGTGTTTTCCGGTGGAGTCTAATGGGGCGCCAAGCCCTGGTCCCAAAGTCTATTTTTGGTATTCCCTGGGGACTTCGTTGCTCTGTTCCCCTTGCTGTTCTGTTGCACGCCCTTAGGGTTTTGCCTCAGTGTGGTGGGATCAGATCGGGCGCAATTCCCACACTGTCTCCAGTGTTGTCTCCTGAAGGGCCATAGGTCAGTGAGGGATGTCGTGTCTCATAGTGGGGCTGGCCATATGATCTTCTCTGTGGATTGGCTGCTCTGAGCAGGAATATCATCGTCAAGACTTGGTGGGCCAGAATATGCTCCACTCTTTCTTCCTCCTCCTTCATTTGCTCTTGTGTTCTCTGATCAGACATGTTCCTCTCCCTGAGCTGCACTTCCATGCTGTCCACTGAAAATAAATTCTTCTAGGGGGAGGGGCAGCTGTCCACGTAGTTGGGATTGGGACCGGCCCCCCAGACCTCTCCACTGGTTCCCTACTCCACGCTGGCATGTTGCATTCACATCTTGGAGCATTGGGTTGAAGTCTGGTCCCTCTTTCCCTGTGGAGATAAAAACAATACCCTCCCTTTCTTGGGTGGGTTAGTGCCCCATTCCCCTGATACCCATTTATTCCCCCCTCCCCATCCTTTTTAGTTGGCTACCATATGTATCCCTGGATTTGGTCTGGTCCCTGCCATACTACCTAGTGCTCACCCCAGGAATGTTTGTTTATAGTAGCTTTTCCCCTATCATATCATTATGTGCTCACCTCCGTGATATGATTGCTGAAGACAAATGGGTGCATAAACAAATATGGTGAAGGAAAAAGCTGATGGTGTCCGGCTATCAAAAGATATAGTGTCTGGGGTCTTAAAGGATTGAAGGTAAACAAGTGGCCATCTAGTTTGGAAGCAGAAAAGCTCACATGGAAGAAGCATAGCAGCCTGTGTGACCACGAGGTGTTGAAGGGATGAGGTATCAGGCATCAAAGAATGAAAAATCATATCATTGCAAATGAGGGGGAGTGTGGGATGGGGACCCAAAGCCCATCTGTAGGCAACTGGACATCCCCTTATGGATAGGTTGTGGGGAAGAGACCAGCCAGTCAGGGTGCAGTGTAGCAACAATGAAACATACAACTTTCAAGTAGTTCCTAAATGCTTCTTCCCACCCCCAACCCTCCACTATCATGATCCCAATTCTACCTTACAAATCCGGCTGGACCAGAGGATGTACACTGGTACAGATAAGAACTGGAAGCACAGGGAATCCAGGGCGGATGATCCCTTCTGGACCAGTGGTGAGAGTAGTGATACTGGGGGAGTGGAGGGAGGGTGGGATAGAAAGGGGGAACCGATTACAGGAAGCTACATATAACCTCCTCCCTGGGGGAAAGACAACAGAAAGGTGGGTGAGGGGACACGTCGGCCAGTGTAAGATATGACAAAATAATAATAATTTATAAATTATCAAGGGTTCATGAGGGAGGGGGGATGGGAAGGGAGGGGAAAATGAGGAGCTGATGCCAGGGGCTTACGTGGAGGAGTAAATGTTTTGAGAATGATGAGGGTAACAAATGTACAAATGTGCTTTATACAATTGATGAATTTATGGATTGTGATAAGAGTTGTATGAGCCCCCACCCAATAAAATGATTAAAAAGAAAAGACTTTTTTAAAAAGTTGTCATTTGCTGTTGATGGGCTCACTGCAACACATCGTTTGATTTCATAGTGACTGTTTCCATGGGCATTGAGTGTGAAGCCTACTAAATGGAAATCCTGGACAACATCAGTATTTCCTTGATCATGATGTGTACCAGTAAGGATTATTGTTTTCTTTATGTCGAGGCTTAATCCATACTGTAAGCTGTAGTCTTTGATCTTCATCAATAAGAACCAAGCAACCTCTTATCATCTGCACACGTAAGGTTGTTATTGGCTCTTCCTTTAATTGTGATGCTGTGTTCTCCTTTAGAGAGGACAGCTTTTTATTATTATTATTTTCAGTACACAGATTGTGTACATATGTTTAAAGATTCAACCTTGACATGCACCTTTTGCATGACTGTTTCTTGATCTACCTCCTGTTTGCAAACAAACAACCAAAACAAACAAACTCAGTGACATTGAGTTGGTTCACCTGAGCACAATTAAGTGTTCTGAAAAGCGCTCACTACTTGACGCCAAGACAGTTGGAAGACTGTCCAACTAACTGGAAGAGATCCATGCTTGTGCCCATTCCTAAGAAAGATAGTCTTACCGAATACAGACAATTTGAACTCTATCAATAATGTCATGTACAAGCAAACTTTTTCTGAAATCAAAAACAGCTGAAGCAATTCATCCACAGGGAATTGCTAAACATTCAAGCTGGATCCAGGAGAGGACATGAACAGGGAAAGTGGGCCACACCAGACAGCTGTTTACCTGTGTTTTATTACTATGCAAAGGCATTTGATGGTGTGGCTTATAACAAATTATGGGTAGCATTCCCAAGAATGGGAATTGTAGAACACTTAATTGTGCTCATGCTGAAAAGACCCAGAGGCAGGGCTGCAATATTGAGGACAATTTCATCAGCATTTGTAGTGCATCTGAGGAGAGGCCACAACAAACAAACCATCCCCAGGACGACAGGAGGCGTGGAGGCGGGCAGCAAGTCTACGTGGTGAGAATTAGCTTGTGGAAAAGGCCGCTCATTGGTGCCGAGTTCTGTTCATGGCACTTTCAAGAAGACTGAAACTGCAGGCCATGCTGCAGGCAGCTGCAAAAGTCATCTGGCATGAGAAGTCTGAGGATTCAACCCTCCAAATTGACAAGAGAGGGAAACTGAGGCCCAGAAACGGATAGGTTTTCAACCACACCCCAGGGAATGACTGAGCTAGCACTAGAATTAGCCTTGTCATCTAGCTAGCTGGTACTAGACCTTGGAGAAAACATTTACAGAATTCCAAAGATTACACTGAAACCATCGCTTGCATTTGCCGTTGGGATTGTAACTGTGAACTCAGGAGCAGCGGCAGCTCCAGGTCAGTTAAGGAAGCCTTGTTTCTCACCTGGCCACTAGACAGCTGACCCTTGGTGTGCCCTGTGGAAATGTGTGTGCCCATAGTGTGCACCATTCCCAGGAGAAATGTTCTTTGTCAACCCAAGGTGGTCACTGTATATGGAGTTGAGATGAATGAAAATGCGGCACCACTTTCTTTAGCCCTGTGCAACCAGGTGGTTCCTTGTTGTGTAACTAACTTTGTGTCGGGACGCCTAGCGTTTGTAGCTACTCTTGCTGTCTGGCTCCAGGACTACGCCAGCCACTCCTCTGCGAGGTCCTGAATCCCCACAGGAATGCAATCTGTTAGATGAGAGGAAGGCTTGCTGGCATATGTTAAGCCCATGTTGAGCGCGGGACTGTAAAGCACAAGGTTGGCGGTTCACACTCCCCAGCTGCTCGGGGGGAGAAAGTTGAAGCTGTCTGCTCCTCTCGAGATGTGCAGTCTTAGGAACCTTACAGCGCAGTTCTGCTCTGTCCTGTAGAGTTACTTCAAGTTGGAACCCACTCGATGGCAGGGAGTTTGGTTTGGGATTGGGAGGTAAAGGAGGAAAGCCTGATTCTCTTGTTTATCAAAAATCTAGTGTAAATACGCTCATCATGTTCAATTTTACGTTATCAACAGGGGGATGTACTCAAACCACTTCCATTGAGTCTATTCTAACTCACAGAGACCCTATAGTGCTCCTGGAGTCGCACTGAAGAAGTTGCCAATGTTAAGTGGGTTGGAACAAAAGGAAGAACTTCATTGTGCCAACACATGGCTCAGTGTTTTCTTATCCAGAGACTGAGCCACACCTCCTTGTCCAGTAGGCTGGTGGGTTCACGGGGTGGTCTGTTATTGATTGGTCGGTGGGCCAGTGAGCAGGAACATGCCAAAGCAGAAACAAGCAGTTACACAAAGCTGTCGTGGATTGGCTGCCAGCAGTTAGTACAAAAGTATCCCAGAAACAGAATCCAGGAACAGAAGTAGGCAGGCGGGTTACAGAAGAACTGGAAGCGAGAGAGGGGCTCATGGTCATCTGGGGCTTTCACGTTCCTCAGGTTTCGCCAGGGTCGAACTGCTCCTGTGGGTTCCAAGATTTTTTCTTTATGGAAGTAGAAAGTCAGGTCTGTCTCCCATTGATCTGCTGGTGGTTTTGAACTGCTGACTTGGTGGTTAGCAGCCCAATTTGTAAGCACTGTGCCACCAGGGCTCCTTGGTGTGATGTACTCAACAACAATAAAAACTCCAAACTCACTGCCATGGAGTCAATGTTGACTAATAGCGACCCTACAGGACAAGGCTGAACTGTCCCTGTGAGTTTTTGAGACTGTAATTCTTTACAGGAGTAGAAAGCCTCATCTTTTTCCGGTGCAGCAGTTGGTGTTCTCGAACTGTAAACCCTGGCGTTGGCAGCCCAACCAGTAGCCCCTATGCTATATGGAATGCACAGTATTCCTACAAGAAATTGACACCTGGTTTTCATGAGCCTGGTCCTGTCCTCTCTTAACACACCACCAACTGGGGTGTAGGTGGGAAGGAGCTGTGGTTGACTGGCCTTAGTTCTGATCACTCGAGACTTTCTTGCTGGAGTGTGCCAAGTTTCCAGTCTTAGATGGAAGAGGAACATTGACACATGGAGCATTGTTCGAGAGGTGAACAAAGGGTGCTGTCTGCTGAAACCACCACGCAAACATCTGGAGAACTATCACTACGATGGGAATCCCGGAGAAGAGAAAGGGTGCGCTGGTTGTTCCCCTGTCTCTGTTGAGCTGTTAGAGACAAACTTGTTCTGGGTAGTCCAGTATGATCGCAGTTGTGGGGTTTCTGGAACAGGAAGGTTGATTTCAGCTAAACCATTTTTTTTTGCGGGGGGGAGGGGTGCGGTTTGGAGAAAGATGGGCAAAGGACTTCCGGTTGCTGGACAGAATGCATCCTGTCCTCAGGGAGGAAAGTAGCTGTAGGTCGACCACTAGGTGGAGCTGTGATAGTGGGCACCCCAGGAAGTGGCATCTCTCGGCCCCTTTCTAGTCCCTGGGGTCTGATTCTACCACAGACTTGCCCTCATCCTCTTTCTCCCGTTTGCCCGATTTCTTTTACTTTTATCCCTTCTCTCTCTCTCAGGGTTCAATTTCATGACTTGTCTGTGACTCATTTACCTTGTCGGCCATTGGCCTCTACACCTTTCTGAAGAGAGACCCCTTAGCTTTCTCTTGACACTGTTACATCCCGGGAGAAAGCACAAAGGCGCCTTCTCCTTGAGCTCCTGGGTTTCTTTTCCCTCGTCCAACATTTCAAGCTCCACATTTGCGGCCAAAGAAGGGCACATAAACAAACTGAAACTGAAACTGAGCATGGGCCATAAAGCGAGGACATCTGGGAGGCTCGCAGGAAAATTTACATGCTGGTCCGGTTCAGGTTACATATTTTGTGTTGCCTGGTAACCAACCCCACAGTTCCCTTTCATGCTTTATTCTCCCCCTATCCCCTGTTTATAGTGTAATTAGCACGGTGACATCATAATCCCCCATTGAGCAGCTGTCAGGGGGGCCTAGCTGCTGAGTAAACAGGCCTTTGCAGTCTCTCCCCCCACTGGCCGGTTTACTAAATAGATCAATATTTGGTTTGTAGGCAAAGGGATTAGAAGGTGGAAGTGTCTTTTGAAAAAAACCCAGCTCTTCCCAGGGCCCCCCAGTGCACCTGAGAATGCTGCAAAGAAAGGCCAGGTTCATGGACAAAGAGTCTTGCTTTCACCTGGCTGCGATTTCTCAAGGAGCAGTTTGTCTTTAAGAAGAGAGACCCATTTAAGAATTGGTTCTGTTTTAGATAGATCCTTCATGTTTAGAGCATCCCACCTTCTCTCTCTCTCTCTCTCTCTCTCTCTCTCTCTCTCTCTCTCTCTCTCTCTCTCTCTCTCTTATTCCTTCATTCCCCCACCCCCCACCTCAACCCTTTCTTTGCCTCCCAACCGCATTTTATTTAATCTCTCTAAATGGATATTATAGCCCCAGGGACCAGAAGAATAGCTCGTGAATAAACAGGAACTAAGCTCCTGAAGAGCCGCCTCCCACTTCTCCGCCCACCAACTTCCCCGCCCCACTCTGGGATCAGAAACACCACAGAGAAGGCCGCCCCCAAAGTTTCTGTTTTCCTTTCTTATTTAAAAAAATAATCATTTTATTGGGAGCTCCTACACCTCTTATCACAATCCATACATGCATCCAACGTAGAGATGCCTGCATGAGAGTTTAGGCAAGGATAGTTTCCGTCTTGCCTCCTGGAGGTGGGAGCTGGGTGTCTTAACCCCCCACGGGAGCAAACAGTTCTCAGGCCGGTGTCCCTGTGATGTGCTCTGTGACCTTGGACAATCTCTGGTGGAAACCACCTGGGAACCAGATCTACAGGGCTTCCCTTGGGGAGGCAGAGTAGACTTGGTACTCAAAAGCTGCTCCTGACACTCACCAAGTGCAAACGATGGGCAACTCCTTGGTACTGTGTTTATGTAACTATGAAAAGAAGAAAGTTACCCTAGCGTTGTGAAAAGTTCCCGAGAAAAGGCTAGGCAAGTGTCTAACTGTGCACCTGACACTTGGTGGATCTCTTTTTGATACTAAACAGGTAGCTAATTGTAGTGACGCTTACTTGGGATCACGGTGCTTTAGTGTGTCTGAGAAGATTTGTGCTCCAACAGGTTTTCAATGACTGTCTTTTCAGAATTAGATCCTTAGACTTTTTTTTTCCCAAGGTGCCTTTGGGTGGAATCAAACCTCCAACTTTTTGGATAGCAAAGCAGTGCATTAGCCATTTGCACTACCCGAGGACTCCTTTTTAATATTGAAGTTGTAGCCTCACAAATTTGCTACAAAAGACTGCTTTGAGGTATTCAAAAGCAAGCTATCACTCTGAAGACTATGGTGTGCCTGCCCAAAGCATGGCAATCTCTTCAAGTTCATGGAAAGCTGGAGATGATTAAGGAAGACTGAAGAGGAATTGATGCATTTGATTGCTATGGGCAAAGCATGTTGAATAGACCATGGACTGTGAGAAAAACGAACAAGTCTGTGTTGGAAGAAGTAAAGACAGAATGCTCTGTAGAGGAGAGGATGCTGAGGCTTTGTCTCACGTAATTTGGACACGTGATCAGGAGACACCAAATTCCTGGAGAAAGCTATCCTGCTTGGTCAAGTCGAAAGTCAGCCCCAAAGAGGAAGACCCTCCATAAGACGGCTTGACCCAGTGGCTGCAACAGTGGGGTTAGTTAGCACGGACTGTGACGGGCACACAGTCCAGGCATTCTGCTATATGTAAGGCCACTGTGAGTCAGAACTGACTCCAGGGAACCTATCAACAATGACATTCCATAATTTCAATAAAACCCGACATTAGTGTAAATAGAAGCTTGGGGGTAAAAATCAGGAAGGGTAAGAGAAGACTAGTGTCACTCATACTGACTTGTCTAACTTCCTTGCTGGATATAAAGCACCTTTGGATCTCACCTCCCTCTTGAGGAAGCAAATGTCACCTGCAGAGTGCACCACTCAGGGTCTCTGCTTTACATAAACATTATCACCCTGAGCCTCCTGCAAACAAGCAAGCTCTCCTCCTCTGTGTGTCGCAGGCAAGGGAGGTTCAGAGAAGCAAAGTGACTGGCAGATACCACCAGCTGGTCAGAGTCAGATAGAGTCCAGGTCCATCTGGGCCCCAAGTCTTACTCCCTGCCCCCCTGCCCCAATTATTCCACAGAAGCCAAAGGTCCTCTTGGGAAGGACACAGCAAAACAAGGCCGTGCTAAAAGTAAATAGCTGGGGCGAAGGCAAGGGCTGTTTACACAACACCCCGTGCTTCCTGTCCAGTCATCGCACAGCGCCACGCTTTGGTGATCTGATCGTTACAGCATAATTAGAGCCTGCTGCTGGAAAACACAGCACGGCACTTGATAGTTGTCTTCTGGATGTTCTTTGTCACAGAGCCCAGTGTCCCCTGAAGGGAGGGCCACCCAACATCACGGAGGAGAAGTCTCTAGTCCGGGTGTCTCAGTGGTTCATTTCAGACAATGATGGCAATCA
Organism: Tenrec ecaudatus; assembly: GCF_050624435.1. Lineage (NCBI taxonomy): Eukaryota > Metazoa > Chordata > Mammalia > Afrosoricida > Tenrecidae > Tenrec > Tenrec ecaudatus. Next base: position 45,680,822 of record NC_134539.1, on the reverse strand, counting down.
GATTTCCTACCTTATATGTGCAAGGATCACAGCAAACCAAATGCATCGTCATTGAGTCGATTCCTAATCAGTGAGGCCATGGGCTAGAGTAGACCTGTCCCCATGGGGTTCCAAGGCTGAAATTCTGATGGAACCAGACTGCCACATCTTTCTCACACGGCATAGCTAGTAGGTCTCAACAACCAACTGTTCTGTTTGCGGCGGGAGCACTTTAACTCTTTAACTCCTGCATCATCAGTGCTCTGGAAGCAATCAATTAAAACCCAACCAAACTCATGGGGTCTCTGAAACTGTTGGTCACTATGGGAGCAGACACCCTCACCCCTGTCCCTCGGCGAAGCCAATGGATTGCACCCACAGACCTGCAGGTAGCACCCCAATGTGTCACCCGCAGCACCACCAAGGCACAGGTGTCCTGTAATGCTTAGACTAACGGAGTCCTTGGTGGCATTCTCTGAGGAAGACAATGTAGTTTCAATGCAGTTTCATGCAGATCTGTGTGTAGACTACATTCCTCGGTGCTAAGTCTCTCCAAGATAACTCACCTGTTTCCAAGATCTAATTTTGTATGTGGGAATCTTGCCTTGCCCTGATTTCCAGACCCATAGGCAGGTTTGGCAGGCTGGGGCTGGGGCGGCCCCGTGCTTGCCCTTGTGCCCTGAGCCTGGCATCCTGCTTCCCCGCAGCTGGGCAGAAGCACTAGCCCCGCCGCAGAGCGTGCTGGCTGGCTGGCAGAGTTCATCTTAAATGAGCAGCAAGCGCCTTATGATTTCAAATGCAAGGGCCTTTAGCTACATCAGAGCCAGTGTTTACGTGCAATAAATAAACAAATACTCCGAGTCCCTTCTTCTATCAGCCTCTGTGAATTCTATGCTATAGCAAATGTTAACAGCTCCTGTAGACATCCCATCAGCCAGAGATTTTCAGTATTTCAGATTTTTTTTTGAGTATGTGGGTGCGTCATCTTCAATGGGAAGGATGGTCAAAGTACAGATTTGGGCCTGGGTTCCCAGAGTGTGTGTTTCAGTGTGTTTGGAGAACTTGCATGTCTAGTAAATTATGTCATGGTAACACTGCTAGTCTGGGGACAACATCTGGAAATCTACTGGACTGATGTACATCATCTACTTCAATTGCTTCTGCCCATGGAGTCACTTGTGGCTGATTATGAACTCCCTGGCCAGTTATTTCTTGAACTGACGGTTGTTTTGATCACTTCTTTCACCAAAGCCTTCTGGGATTGCCTTTCCTCTCATACATAAGAATGCAAGTGAAGCTCCTTCACCTGGAATAGTTTTTCATATCCTCTTGTAGCTCGTGCCGTCTTAGCTCTTTAGACGGGGAACAGTCCTGACTTTGCATCCTTCGTCTTGCTACGTCCTCTCCTTGGAAGGCCGTGCCTGGGTCTGAAAGTGAAGGTCAAAGTGAATGTAAACACAGTACTCATGTCATGGTCCTGAGTGACCTAGCCATGCAGAGTCCTTTTTCTCCTCTCCTTTTGGAATCTTATGATTTGTAGTACACACTTCCCCTCCTGGTCTTGGCACATTCTAATGCCAAGAACCCTCTCAGGTCCATCATGTGCTCCGCTGCTTATGGGACAAGGAGACACTAGAGGGCAGAGACCAGGAATGTCTGAACTTAGAGCTGCCTAAAGTACCAAGCATCTTGAGTCTCAACCTGGGAAACTTGTGAAAAAATAATTCTAATGCTTACAGCTCTTTCCAGATCGATTAAGCTAGAATCTCTTGGGAGAGGAGTTGTAATTTCCCAGGGAGACATTTTTCAGTCATACAGTCCCATTCGGATGCCATGCCTATATGGTGTAATGGCCTGTCTACATAGTAGATGGAGGAGACTTTATGGCTCTTATTTTATAAGTGGGGGAAATGACCTAAGAGAAGATCACTCAGTGATGAATATACCAAATTAGTGGTTTAATGGTCTGTTCATTCACTCCCCACTCATTCATCAACAAAACTCCCCAAACCAATCCAATTCACTGCAATCACATCAATTCTGACTCATAATTATTCCATAGAACAGTAGACCTGTCCCTGTGGGTTTCTAAGGCTTTTGATCTTTATAGGATCACATTTTTTATTTGTTCTAGTTTCTTCTATCTTTTGTTTTCACTCAGATTGAGGTTTTCCTATGTTTTCTTTTGTTGTCATTGTTGGGTATTTTTTGGCGGGGGGATATGATTTGTATGATTCTCTTTATGTGAAAATAGCATGTACCTATGCTGATAAATCCAGTAACTAGATTAATAGTCCCCTAGGATATGGCAGGAGAATTTGGGGGATAATAGAGAGGCAATAATAGTCAATAGAAAATGAAGACAAATGTTCCAAAACTGATTGTGGTGATGATTGCATAATATTTAAACCATTGGATTGCATGGTATGTTAAATTACATGTCAATAAAACTGTTTAAAATATCTTTATGGGAGAGTAGACTTCATCTTGCTCCCTCGGAGCAGTTGGTGGTTTGGAACTGCTGAACTTGTGGTTAGTTAGTAGCTCGATCCACTAAGCCACCAAGGCTCTTTCTTAACAAGGTTAGTTCTTAAACATTGCCTACCATGTGCCTGGACACACTGGAAAACAATGAGACACTGTCCCTATTTTATGAAATTTTCACCCCAGTGACTGACATAAACTTTGATCAAGCAATGAACAAAATAGAAATAAAATTGTCCTTCAGATAAATGCCACAGAGGGAGGAATTTAATGACAGGGAAAGGACTATAACAGTTCTTAGGGTGTTTAGTGATTGTCCATGTCTGGGAGGTGGAGGATGGGTGGAAGGTTGAGGAATCTCTGGGCCAGGACAGAAAAGGCAGAGGCAGCTACAGAAGCAGAGCCAGAATCCCCCCTCCATGAGCCAGGCTTCCGCCAGGACTCTGAATCGCCATCCTCAGCTTTTTCCTTCCCATCTTCTTCATGCTAACAAGCAGGGATCAAGCGGCCATAGACACATCCACATACCCCACCCCCCACACACACGTGTCCTGCCACACATACATTCAGACACACGCACACATGTGCACACAGATTGTATGCATATGTGCCCACACATACACGTATCATTTTTTCCCTTTTGCCACAGATCAGAGCTGCATTCATTGCTTCAGAATGCTGATACCCAAATCTCCCTTTCCCCAGGATGCTCAGAGCAAGCTGTACATCACATGACCCTACTGATTTCCAGAGTCCTCTAATATGCAGTTTCTCTTCATCACATCAGCCTAGGGGACATGTGGCAAATCTCGAGTTGAGCTGAGAGGCCTGATGTCCAGGGCTATCCGGTACACTCCTTCCCTGAGCTAAACTCTCCCTTCATTTTCCTGTATGGATGAGAGGAGCTGCAGTGCGCTGTCTGTGAGGCATCATGCTGCTAACTGCAACATCAGCAGTTCAAACCCACTAGCGGCTATGTAGGACAAAGATGAGACTCTGCTCCCAGGAAGGTTTGCAGTCTTGGAAACCCTAAATATGGCCACTATGAGTCCGAATCAAGCCGATGGCAGTGTTTTGGTGGGGCAGACCAGAGGAAGGTTTGCATTTCCCATCACTCTCCTCCGAGACATTTCTTTGTAGCTGCCATGGTTCATAGCACATTGATTCTGTTTTCCTTTTGAAAAACTTTTAAGTTGGGGAGGAGGGGAGGCTCTTCTGCACTACATAATAGTAAGTAAGATCAATTCAACTGACCCTTAAGTATTGCTACCCAATAATAGCCTGACAACTTATTCAGCTGTCTATTAAGTGGCTGTTTCTCTTTCTCTCTCTTTTTATTTTTGCGACCAGTGTTTTATGTGAAAAAATATATTTTGATCCAGGAAGTGAAAGTGGGCAAAAGTTGTTCACATCTTGGTCTATCAGAAACCAAAAACAACAACAAAAAAGCAAATTAGCCAGTAACCTACAGTATGTTAAGTCTTCAGGGGACAAATAAGTGATTTATGGATAACTCGCCTCTCATTTGTCCATTAATGTTATGTAAATTTGCCCTCAATTTACAATGATTGAATTAAGCCCTACTCTCAACAAATTCGTCATCAACTCGCCTTCACCTGCTGCTTCTGAATCATAGAAAAGACTTTGAGCCGTGTCTTTCACTGCCATCAAGTCAATTCCGACTCACAGTGACCCTTGCCCTAGAGTAAGAGCACGTAAGAATTGTATGCACCTGTTCTGACTTACCTACAGGTTACCTACAGCTTTGACTAAATGAAACATTTAGGATAGATATTGTTACAACCTAGGGACTGCCTGTCCTAAACCTTTCAATAAATGAGGATGCATAAAGGAGTTGTTTTTTAGAAAGACCTGGTTAAACAATGATACCGTTTCTTGAGCGTTGACCGGGTGCCAGATGATGGAGTGAGGTATTTAGTCATGTGCTATCTCAGGCAATCCTTACAACAACCCGGATTTTCAAAGAGAAGAAATTGAGATTGTGAGGTTACAGGACTGCTCCCAGGAACACACCACCAAGGGCTTCAAAAAATTCATGGGACAATGGAATGAAAAGACAATGATTGTTTAAAAAAAACAACAACCTTGTAACTAGTAAGGCCTATTAGTTCAAGTGATAAGAAACTCATGATCTTTCCCGAATACTATGGTCCCTTGGACCCTGCACCTCTGTTTTCCCAACTGTAAGATGGGTAAGGTAGTAGTCTTCCTTTTATGTGCCTTACAGGGACATAATAACTATTATTAGCAATAATAATAACTTCAGTTTGTGGAATACTTCCGTTTCTAAAGTGTTTTGCATTCTCGACCCCATCTGAGCAACACAACAATCTCATGAAATAATTGCTATCATCCCATCTTCCAGCTGAGGAAGTTGAGGCTCAGCGATAATGTGTTTTGCCCAAGGTCACAGCCCTAAAGAATACTAACAGCAGAAATTTGATACCAAGGTCAGTGCTCGGTCTACCCAACATCAGTTGCCTTTCTAATGACCAAGATAAAGGACATGGGCTCAAAGTTCCTCTGGGGAGGAAGAGAATCATAGTGTAGTTGTATTAGAATCACTGTAACTGTGGTGACGATTGGCTGAAGGACCCCTGGGAAGCAGTCTGCCTTCCACTCTCAGCGGACCACCTGCTCCCAGCTCGCCTTTAAAGAGGTCCCGTGGGCTCCCTTGGCATTCAGAACTGAGCACCTGACTTCTGCAGGTATTAGTGGATAAATAGAGCCTGGCATGTCCCTTAAGTGAAGAGAATGAAGTTGGGGGTGGGGGTACTCAGTAATTTAATTAATATCCGAGATACATGAAGGCAGAAGCATTTATTAAAATCGTGGCCTCAGATGTCTGGCACAAAAGACAGGTCTCAGGAGAGCGGAGTTACAATTAAGAATGCCTTTGGTCCTTGGGGCTGCCCAAATGGCTAGGCAAAGGCTCTTCGGAAAAGTACAGAGTAGTCGCTCAGGAAGGAGGAAGAAACTGTTTACTAAGTGAGAAAGAAGAGCTTGGAGCCACGGCGGGCCACATACGATGAATCAGACATAGTGCTGGGTAGCATTTTCCATCGCTGGAAATTTTCTTAAAGTTGGTCTCGGCCATGGAATCTATTTTTGGAGAAAATTTGGAATTTGCACTGGGTCTAGGGGGGAACGGACAAGAATTACGTTCTAGAAGGAATAATGTAAAGGAGAATCAAAGAAATGTGGCTTATTTATTTATTTAGACTTTTAAAAAACATTTTATGAGGGGCTCATACAACTCTTATCACAATCCATACATATACATACATCAATTGTATAAAGCACATCCGTACATTCCCTGCCCTAATCATTCTCAAAGCATTTGCTCTCCACTCAAGCCCTTTGCATCAGGTTCTCTTTTTTCCCCTCCCTCCCCGCTCCCCCCTCCCTCAGGAGCCCTTGACAACCTACAAATTATTATTCTGTCATATCTTGCCCTATCCGGTGTCTCCCTTCATGCCCTCCTCTGCCGTTCATCCCCCAGGGAGGAGGTTACATGTAGATCCCTGTAATCAGTTCCCCCTTTCCAACCCACTCACTCTCTACTCTCCCAGTATCGCCCCTCACACCCTTGGTCCTGAAGGTATCATCCAACCTGGATTCCCTGTGCCTCCAGCTCCTATATGCACCAGTGTACAACCTCTGCTCCATCCAGACCTGCAAGACAGAATTCGGATCATGGTAGTGGGGGGGGGGGGATGGTGGAGGAAGCATGTAGGAACTGGAGGAAAGCCATATTCTTCATCAGTGCTACGTCACACCCTGACTGACTCATCTCCTCCCCTAGAGACCTCTGCGAGGGGATCTCCAGTGGCCGACAAATGGACTTTGGGTCTCCACTCTGCACTTCTCCCTTCATTCACTATGGTAAGATTTTATTTTTTGATGATGCCTTGTACCTGATCCTTTTGACACCTCGTGATCACACAGGCTGGTGTGCTTCTTCCATGTGGGCTTTGTTGCTTCTGAGCTAGATGGCTGCTTGTTTATCTTCAAGCCTTTAAGACCCCAGACGCTATCTCTTTTGATAGCCGGGCACCATCAGCTTTCTTCACCACATTTACTTGTTTACCTGCTTTGGCTTCAGCAGTTGTGTTGGGAGGGTGAGCATCATAGAATGCCAATTTAATAGAAGAAAGTATTCATGCATTGAGGGAGTGCTTGAGTAGAGGCCCAAGGGTCTTCCGCCGAAACGTGGTTTATTTTTAATTAGAATTGGCTTAGGCCAATATAGGAAAAGGTTCTAAACACTCCCCTGTGTTCTGAGAAGATTACATGTGGATGGTCAGACATCTTCTAGGGCAGGATACGAGGAACAGAGCAGCCAGGCCAGCACCCTTTCCCTTGCCAAATGTTTCTGTCAACGCATAAAGTAAGGACCTTCACTCACTTTAAAGCACAATGGCTCTTTCTGGCTCTTGCCTACAATTAGCGAGGCATCGTGTGGAATAAATACTACTCATAAGTGATCTTTCTCTCTTATGTTCTCTCTACCTAGTGAGGCAAGTAATGCTGCTGTGTGGAGTTGAAAGCTGAGAGGTATGACTCTCCTCATGGTTAGGCCAGAAAAGCTGGAATTCGGGGAAAAAAGGAGGGAAACTCATTTAGACCTCTCATATCTGTCATTATTTGCAACATCATTTTAGCATCAATGCTCTGGCTATTCAGATTCCTGTTTTGATTCTAGCGTGTTATTTTCCCTCAATGAATTCAGAACTTAAAAAAAACCCACTGCCACATCAAGTTGATTCTGACTCATAACAACTCCTATATCCAATTTCTGAGACTGAACTCTTACCAGAGAAGACAGCCTCATATTGAACTAGAGGAGAAATTTGGTGGGTTTGAGGCATCAACCTTATGCTTAGCAGCCCACCTCTGTCCACCAGGACTCCTTTCAAAAGAGAGAGGGTGTGTGATTCATGGGTCCCCTCAACAACCTCACCAAATATATAGAAGCAGAACTGTAGCTTAGTTAAAAAAAATCCTTTAATGATTGTGAAAGATCTGTCAAAATGGACCAGATATAGAAGAAGAATCTACTTTTGAGATAAAAGGGAGAGAAGAATTAAAACAGAAATAAATGTTGAAAGCATTTTAAAATGTAAGCTGCTGTGTGCATAGGCCCTCCTATGGTCCCTTAAGATTCTGCTATTATTATTGTTGTTGTTTTATTAATCATTCACTGAGAGGGACTCTTACAAATCTATAACAATCCCTTATTCAATTATGTCCATCACCCTTGTACATATGTTGCCGTCAAGATTCTGCTGTTCACTAGCTACTTGCACTCAAAGAAATTGCCAAGGGAGAGATTTGTGTGTGTTTATTACCTGCAGGCAGGGTTGCTAGAGGACTTCCCTGATGACACAGACGAGAGAGGCGCATTGAACAGCCATGAAGTGGTCCCATCATGACGGGTCTCTTAAGGCTAAAGGAATTGTGAAGAACTCCCACAGGCCTGGAATTATATCTGTGGTCACTAATGTTAAGATAAGAGAAATCTCCCACATTGATCAGAGGGAGTGCTAGAAAATGTGTTTCTCTCTCCCCTTTCACCCCTCCCGGGCTGACAATCCCAGTCAAATTGATCATCCCCCAAAGTGCACATATTTTGCATCGTACAGCAGGGAAGGAAATAATCGTGTGCTCACATTGCTTCAGCTGGTGAGCCCGCAACTCTACAGAAGGGCATGGTGGAAATCAGTACAGGCTAAATTGCTCAAGATGACACTCTGTTCAACTCTAAATCTGATTCCCAATTTTATTCTTGGATCCAAATGTTATCCTCTGAATGTCAAAAGGACATAGACATTTGTCTGCTTTCTGCCCCTTCTCATTCTTTCTCTTTGCATGGGATTCATCTGTTCATTTGTTCATTCATTCCACTTACGTTTATAGAATATATCCCATGTCTCACAGAATCGGGCAAGTGCTAAGCAAATAGATGAGCATGCTATGCTGCTACCTTGCAAAAGCACACGATCCAGGCAGAGAGAGCTGTGGAAACAGTGACAATATATAATGTGGTGGATTCTGTGCGGGGAACCAGACAACAAGCTATGAGATGATATGTAATAAAGCAGTGAACGCCCCCAGTGGATTGGAAGAAGTGGGGAAACTCCGGGTGGAAATAGTAAAGCGAGAATACTGGAGAGGGCACTTTTGAGCTCATATAGACGAAAATGCTTGCGATAAAATCTGAAAAGAAATAAGTACTAAAAACATTTGTTAATTTAAAATTAATTCATCAGCTACTTATTAAGAATCATTGTCTTTCCACACATCCATCAAGGCCTTGAGGATACAGTAAGAACCAAAGGACTTGCCCTCGTGAAGCTTACATTCCACTGGCGCAGACGGATGCACAGGAATGGGGAGTGCCATAACAGAATGAATGGGGCCGTGAGAAGCGCAGGTGTTGGGGCAGGGGAGGAGGTCCTGGACAGGGCTAATGAAGGACACACCGGACTGTGAGCTGAAAAGATGGGGGGAAGACCTAGTGCTGTACCTCTGAACATTCAGCCACTGAAAACCACTTGGGAGCATAATCGCACTCTGATCCAGAAGGGGTCAGCTTGGGTGGAATTCGACTCCAAGGCAACGGCTACTCAGAAGATGGTCAGTGGACAGCGTCTCTCAAGTCATCTGCCCAAGGATGACTTCACCATGGCCTGTGGGTGGGTGCAAAGTGGCCGTGTGGATTTCTGGGAGGAGAACTGTCAAGTCTGAGGGAAGATGGTGGGCACTGAAGCTGCTTGACGCGGACGGACCAGCAAGAAAGAAGGCCATTCTGGCTGCGCAGAACAAGGGAACTGAAGAGTGCTCATAGACGAGGAGTTGGAGGCATGGCCAGGGGCCGGAGGGGGCTGCAAGAGGAAGTGAAAACAATGTATTCACCGGGTCTTAGGTAAACCTAACACTGTTACAAGAATGCTCAAAAGAAGTCTAAAAAGCAATTGCTTTTGCAAATAGAAAACTCAGTATACACCGACATGCTTGCTACCCCTGTCACATGCTTGCTACCCCTGTCTATCAGTTTGTTGTACAGTGGTGGCTTCTATGAGGCTGTGATGCGGGAAGCTCTCTCCCTGGTATTCAAAAGCCAGCAGGGTCACCCAGAGCGAACATGTTTCAGCAGCACTTCCAGACTCAGAACAAACTGTGCAGAGGCAAGAGATTGTCCGCTTGTGAGGAATTAGGCACAGGAAACCTTATGAATAGCATCAGAACATTGTCAGGTTCTGAAAACCTCGCGAGTAGAAGCAGGACATTGTCGGAGATGGTGCCAGGAGATGACCCGCCCCAGGTCTGTAAGAGTCCCAAATACGACTATGGAAGATATGTCTTCTCAAAGTAGAGTTGACCAGAATGATTGTGTAAAGTCTTTGGGACATTGATTTGTGGATGGAGCACAACTGAAAATGAGAAAAAAATGCAAAACAATTGTAAACATCTATTAATAATTGGAACTTGAAATTCGCACAACATATGAATCTAGGAAATTTGGAAATCTTCAAAAATTAAATGGAACACATAAATACCGATATCCAAGGTGCTGGGTACATAAGTAAACTGGTATTGGTCATTTTAAATGAGGCTGTCGTATGATTTACTATGCCAGGAATAACAGAGTGAAGAGAAAAAGCATATTCATCATCAAAAAGGACACTTCAAGATCTATCTTGAAGTACAAGGCCATCTGTGATAGGATAACATCTATCCATATACAAGGACATCCAGTCAATACATCTATTATCTCTGAGTCAACAGAATGCAAAAATAATAGAACATTATTAATAGCACACACAAGAAATTTTTTGCTGAAATTTTTGCATCTACGCTTGTCCATTGCCAGGGTGCTCTCAGAGGTTCAGGGAAGATTCAGAAGAGGGCTATCATTGCTGATGACAGGTGGATCTAGCTGAAAGCAGAGACCACCAGAAAGATGTTTACTTGTGTTTTATGGACTCTTGCCAGGTCTTTGTGCAGATTATCAACATGGATAGTCCTGAGAAGAGGGGGGGCTGGGGAGCACTTTGTTGCGCTCACACAGAATTATACACGGAATGGGAGGCAGAACGAGGGTTTCATCAGAGTTGTATCTTCTCCCTATACATATTCGGTCTGAGCAAATAACAAAGAGACAATTAAATATACAAGAAATGCAGTGTCAGGATTTTGGAGGAAGGCTTAACAACTTGTGATATTTAGATGTCAAATCTTGCTTCCTGAAAGTGAGGAGAACTTGAAGCACTTGCTGATGAAGATCCAGGAGTTCAGCTTTAAGTATGAATTACAACCTAATATAAATAAAACCCCAATCCTGACAACTGGATCAATAGGTAACATCAGGATAAGTGGAGAAAAGATGGAAGTGGTTTTGTCTTTCTTGGATTCACAGTCACTGCTCACGGAAGCAGCGGTCAAGAGATTAAAAGATGAATTGCATTGGGTAAATCTGCTGCACAAGACCTCTTTAAAGTACTGAAAACCCAAGAATGTTAATTTGAAGACTAAGGTGTGCCTAACCCAAGCTCTGGTATTTTCAATCACCTCATTTGCATGCAAACGTTGGATATTCAATAAGGATGATTAAAGAAGAATCGATGCCTTTGAGTTGTGGTGTCGGCAAAGAAGGAGCAGATTGGTTTTTGGAAGAAGTACACTAGGAGTGCTCCTTAGAGGCAAGGATGTTGACAGTTTGTCTCACACACTTTAGACAGAGACCAGCCCCTGGAGAAGGGCAGTCATGCTTGGTAAAGTGGACAGCGAAAAAAGAGGAAGGCCCTTGACAAGATGGATGGACGCAGTGGCTGCAACAATGGACTTGAACATGAGAACAATTGTGAGGATGACGCAGGACTTGGCAGTACTTTGTGCTGTTGTTCTCTGAATAGTCACTATGAATAGAAGGGGTCACCGTGAATAGTAACAACAGGCATGATTTATTGGGTTGGCTGCCCACATTTTCTATAGAAATCTGTATTTCTCTCCGGTTGATAAAAGCTCTAATGCTTCCTAAAAATAGGATGTTTATCACGTGAAGCACAGCAAAGGTGTCTTTCAAAAGAGATGTTTAAACTGGAAAGCATGCAGAGAACCCTTCAGATAAACCTATTGAAAACGAGTGCACAGGTCAAAACCAGACATTGTCTTCATCTTTAGTTTGGGTGCTTTTGCAGGACCACTTAGGAAAACAGATGGGAATCTAACAACCATTTCTCCCTTGAAATTGGCTGAAACAGCCCACGCGTGTAGTAGCGCCATGCATTAGAAGCAGAGGCATTGCGAGATTCTTTTATTCAGACGCCCGCCGCTCTTACTTTTAGCTAGCCCATTTTCTCTTGCTCTGGAATGTGAACAACTAGACTTTCTCCAGCGTGGACACACAGACCATGGAGGAAGAGGCTGAGAGCCCTTGCAGATGTAGAAAGGGCTGATTTATTGTTCCTGCGAGGGGGGTGGGCATCTGAGACTACCACCCACCATGAGAACTATGCATTGTTCCCCAGTTCTGGCTCTGTTCCCTAGCGCTCCTGGAGCCTCAATTCTCTTCTGCTGAGGAAGGGACAGAGCCAAGAGGGAGGGGTGGGAGAGGCTGAGTTAGTCCTTTGGGATCTATTAGAGCAAACCCTTAGCAGAACAGCAGGGAAACCCCTATTGTCGTCTACTTGACTGATTCCCCTGAAGAGCTCACATGTAATACGTATTTCTCAGTATTCAGGGAACAGTCGAGAGAGATGGCTGAACACTGCCAGACTCCCGCCCAGGCTCTTCCGGATTTTGAAACCTGACCAGTTTCAGACCTAAAAGCTTTGTACAAAGCAGATTCCTCTCCTTATTGCTACCACCGGGGCTCAGAAACTAGGAGGTTGAAGCTTAGTCATCGAAGGTAGGTCTGTGGATCCAAATAGGAAGTTTCCCCTTTTGCTACAAGGTTCTAGAAAATGTTTCTTCCACTGAGACACTTGTCCCGAGGATACCTGGTGCCAGTCTCTTCATTAGGACCTCACCCAACTCGTTCCTTCAATTGGGGGACAGTTCTCTTCTTTGCCCAGGAGTATGATTGATAGTGACATCAGGATGCCAATGTTCACTTCTGCAGTCCTCAATTTCCCCGTCCTGGAGGTTGCTCCCCTCTTTAGATTAATACTCAGATTAGATCCTGTGTGTTCTTCATCACATTTTGCTCTCAGCGTGGGTGAAATTTGAGACCAGAAATAAGAAGTGACTTTTTCTAAGTCCCAGACCTATTTCTCCACTGCCTCACACGCTTGGTTCTGCCTAGAAAGAGGCTAGTGGACAAGGAAGGGGACACGTCCAAAGTTGTATACAGTTGTTTTTCTACTAACAACATTGTGGAGCTTCTGATGCAATGGCTGCCTCCCATTCTGATGTCTTTGAAAATCCTCTATCAACATGGTTTCCCTCCATGCCTTGTTATCTTCCTTAAGGTACCACCATCGACTCTGTAATGGTATAGCCAGAGGAAGGAGCATCGGGGCAGTTCCTTCCAAGATCCTAAAGATGAGCATGTGGAATTTTAATAGCAGTTTCTGAAATTCTCCAACAGAAAAGTCATCTCTTGAAAATTAACTTTGAATGTTACGATAACGGTATCAGGTTATCTTAATTCTGGGTTTGTATTAAACTCTTGAGTAGAATGCTAGTCATGCCATCTTGGTAAGAGTTTTAAATGGGATTTTACTCTGATTCTTAAAAATAGACCAATACACAGAACATACACACCACAAGCACCCACATATGCATTTCCATTCATTCCACATGCTAGATTCCATTTTATTTTTCAGTGGGTGATCTTATAATTAAGAAAGTACATTTATTTGAATAAACAATAACTGCAATAGATGGCAGTGAGCAGGAGGCTCAAGGAATGTGCCAGTATTCATCAGAGACCATTTGCAGCATCTTAGAAATCTAGCTGACATTTCAAAATGATAAAATAAGAATCCTATAAAAGTGCCTAGAGGATGTCTTGCTTGAAGCTGTAATTGTTAAAGGATTGGTAAGTCACCAAAGGAGTCCAGAACAGATCACCCCTCCCCTGCCTGCTTCTATCTGCCTGGTATCCACTTTAAAGAATCTTAGAGACTCTATAAGTTATAACTTCTGGTGGCATATCAGATAATGTCAGCTAGTTCCCTCATTACACACATAGGGCAACTCAGTCCCTGAGAAGGAAGGAACCTTGACTGAAGCCACTTGGGGAGCTAGGTATAGAGGTGAATCAGGGCCCCATTCAACTCCTGAGTCTCCACCCAGATTATTCTGTTACCCACACTCTTTCTATCCAAACTGAGGTTAGAGGTACTTTATCAACAAGATGCTCCCTAAACCCAATGAGCTCTCAAATAGGGGAATGCCAGTTAATGGGGAAAATGGGGGGTCGTTCACTAGAAGAGGGGATCATGTCTGGTGAAGTAGAGAGCCAACAAAGTTGAGAAAGCTTCTCTTGAAACATGAAGAAGCTCCTGGGACATGTCTGTAAACCAGGGCTGGACATCATCAAACCAAGTCCATGGCTTGATACTTTCAGACAATGCTGGCACGAATTGCTGAGGGAGAGTGCAGGATGAAGCGATTCCTTCTGTCTGAGGATGAGCGGGATGGTCACGGAAAGTTGCTGAGCAGCTGACTGCTAACCTCTGTCACAGGGGGGCGAGAAGCCCCACATGCACCCATGTATGGTTGCACTGAGCCAGGATGGCACTGAGGGAACTTTAGTCACTCCATGAAGGCTCAGGGATATGGGAATGGGTTGGCCTCTTTGAAAAGAAGAGTGTGCTATTTCAGCACCAACAAGCCACACCGTGAGAGGGAAACATTAGCAGTTTCGAAGTCATACCCGGGATGGATGAAACGTTAGGGAATTTTTAAAAACCAAAATTAAATTAGCTCTCCGGAACAGCTTATAGGGAAAACCCTCATTAACAGCCAGTTCTTTGCCAGGCTCTCATTTTTTCCTTTGGGAAAATTCAGGCTCTCCCAAAGATGTCTATCTGGAATTCCAGCTCTGCTCCATGGCCACCATTCTGTGGGCTGTTTTAGTGTGATGCCCACGGACATCACAGGTGGGTCCTTCCCCACGTCTCTAGTGGCTGCATGGGAAAAGCAGCAGGCCCGTGCACACACAAAACATTCTGTCTAATTGACAACCAAAGCTCAGCCTCGGCGTCCATAAACATTTGCATCCCTGGCTTGCAAAGTTATGGATATGAAGTCATGTCGTCTTCACAATGTCTCATGAAATAGAAACATTTTCTTGTCCATTTTATAGCCAAGGGAGTGGCGGCAAGGGCAGGTGAAGTCACTTGTGTGCATTTATGGAGCTGTAAAGTGACAGAACTAAGGTTATAAAAAAAAACTCTTCTGAATCCCAAAGTGAATGGGTTAGAAATTTCTGAAACATATTGTCAGCAACACTATGGTGAAGTAGTGATGCAGAGAAATGTAGAAAAAAATTTTCACCAAGTAGTTTTTAAGTTCATAATGTAACCTGGAGGACAATAAAATACAGTAAAAACAAACAAAGGAGGGTGATTCCCAAGCAGAGAGTTGGTTGGCCTGTGCTTTCACGAGATACACCTGTAGGCACACTAAGAGGCAGGCAAGATTGGGAGCTACAAGAAGCTACCCCATGATGTGGTCTCCAGTGACATCTCAGGCCGTCATAGGGCCCTCACGAAAGGCTGGAGACAAGGGCCTCGCTTTATGAGTTCTGCTTTGGCTGTAGACCAATGGCAGAGGCCATAGCCCTGCATCAAGCAGTTCCCTCTAGTTCAGGGCAAGAGCCAATAAGTCATGCAGCTGGGAGTCTTTAGGAGTCCATATTCCCAACTTCTGGGCAACCATTGCACCAACCCTGAAGAATGGATCTGGGCAGAGTACCCTGTCTCCACAATACTCTCTGTGTCTTTCCATGCAGAAGGGTGCATGGGGTTCAGAGGGACATTCACTGCACAAATTCCATTAAAAAATAGAACTATTGTCCATTTGTCTTAACTGTGTTCCCAATACAACATCTCGGCGTCCTCTTATGTATGTGTACAATCCTTCAAGGAGAAAACAGCTCCTTTCCCTCATGGCTCTGTTTGGAATTGAGAATGAATCTCCATACCAGTCAGATTTTTGTTAATGCAGTACTGAAACAAATTTGTAGCAGGGATGTTTAATGCTTAGCAAGCCATAGACTCCATGTGACATTTATTTGTAACATTTGTGAGTAAGTATATTTAGCACTTCAATTTTGCAAATGAGAAAATGTCTTTATAGGCATTGCGGGAGGGGTAACTCTGAAATTTTACTCTGAAACCACTAACGTTTAAGGTTTCAGGATATCTCCCTTATTCAATGCGCTTTCATGAGGTCATGTAATTTTGTAATAGTTGCAAAAAAAGGACAATGGTAATTTTTGTGACTTCATTTCCCATTCCAAGTAAATCCTCACTTTTATAATTTAGGCTGTATTCATCATTTACTTTGCTTTTTCTTAAAATGTACTACCCCAAACTGCCTCTGTCCCTGGGCAAGGTGCTCTCTGCCTAGATGCATTTGAACTCCATTGAGAAATGTAAGAGTTGGTGCTTGTTGGCCTGGCACTGCCTAGGCTGAGCTTTGGAATATTAAAATGGTTCCAGGTTCGGGCTGACTACATTTATATAATAACTTAGCCTGTGAATTGAAAGTGTGTTACTAATGAATTACATATGAACAGTATAAATGCCTACGTCACGGCGTGGTGAGCCTCTGAATAACTTACAAGTTAGGTATTACAGATGAGGAGACTAAGAATCAGAGAGCTTAACTAATTCACCAACAGTCTCATGGTTAGGAAAAGGCAGCCTGTAACTCAAAATTGCCTTCTCTTTCCCTACCCAGTGGGTCTAGCTATCCTGCCACAGGGTTCTCTAAATAGAATAGGTATCTTCATTTCTACGAACATGTTGTTGCTGTTGTGTTCTATTAAAATGGCAATCATAGATGCCACACATTTTATAGATTCCTGCTTCAAGGGTTATTAGTGATACCTGATAATGCAGAATTTGACCCGAGCAGAAAAGAACAGACGGCACCAGAGGAGGTGAGTGTGCAGAGAACTGACAGAAGAAGGTTTAGGAGGCTCCATTTGTAGGCTTTGGTTGAGACCTAGATGTGGAGGAAGATGACTGCGGATTACTAAGATTATGACCTTAGACCAGTAACTAGAAGCAACTGAATAGAAATATTGAGAAGATAAACACAGGGGGTATGGGAGACAGAACAGTGCACTTCCCCCAATAACTCAGTACTCGAACCCCATAAGTAAGTCAGCACCTGCACGAAGTGATCACCGAAGATATGGGTGCTCTAGCAAAGTGTGGTGCACAAAGTCAGACAGTGCCTGGATATCAGACAGCTCAACGTTGGGAAACTCAATATCTTGTCGTAAAATAAGCAGACATCTCAGGAACACAGCTGGTGCAATTCAAGGACTGTAAAGAATAAAATCCTAACTCAGAGGAGGGAATCTTATTAGAACTTACATTCGGAGCCTCCATTTTCAGAAGGTAATGGATGACAATGAGAAGCACAAAATCCATCGGAATGGTCCCCACTCAGATTAAGCCTCCATTGAACTCCCTGTGACCTTGACCGGGGATATGAATTGTCTTGTCCTCAGAGTGCATGGGAAAGTGGGACTACAGATACAGCTAGGTTACAATTTAACGTTATCATTTGTTTTCCCTTCAGAACCATTAGATTTCTTTCTATTATCCTCTGATTTCTTTGGATTGAGGTTTTTCTGTGTTTATGTTGTTGTATTTTTGGGGGGGGGTATGGTTTTCCTTACATTAAATCCAGGATAGATAATCCATCTAGTCAGTAACCAGATTAGTAGTTTCTTGGGATTGTGGCAAGTGCCCTGGTAGTAGAATGGCTGAGCTGCTCAGCACAAAGTCAGCATTTCAAAATCACCAGTCAGCTCCCTGGGAGAAGGTGGGGACTCTCTACTCCCGTGAAGCGTTAGAGTCTTGGAAACTCACTGTCATGGAAACTCAAGCCTGTTCTACAGGGTTGTTGTGAGTTAGCATTGATTCAATGGCAGTAAATTTGATTTGCTTTTTGGCTTAGGGCTATGGCAGGGGAGCTTGGGGAGTAATGAAGAGCTAATAGTAAAAGGTAAAAAAATGAAGAAAATGTTTTAAAATTGAGTGTAGAGATGATTGCTCAGGTATTGTCAATATATTTAAACCATTGAATTATACGGTGCATGCAACAAAACCTTTATTATAAAATAGAGTCACCACAGAATACGAGATTTAAAAAATGTCAGCATTAATTCAGTGACAGTGAGTTGCGTTTTGACATAGCCAAAGGGATTTCGCAGCTATAATTAAGAACCTTGATATGGGGACAATACCTTGGCTTTACCACAAAGGCGTGTTTGGGAGGGCAAGAGGGAGATCATAAGAGAGATGATGGCAGAGTAAGGGATCAGAGGGAGGAAGGCTTGAAGGTACTCATGGCTAACCTTAAAGAGACCATGACCCCAGCAATGGAGGCAGCCTTTCTAAACAAGAGAAGGCAAGGGAACATATTCCCTCCTAGATCCTCTAGCAAGAAGGCAGGCTTACCGCCAGCTTGATTTGAGCAGTTCTGGACTTCAGGACACCACACAGGTGGGAAAGCAGGTTTGGGGTCAGGGGAAGACTGGAGCGGTCACTTTGGTCGTCTTGAGATTGAGAAATCTAGACGACTTCCTGTGGTCTCTGGCAGGTGCCAACAGTTAACAAGTTAGCACTCTAGACTTCTAGCTTGCCAGTCTGAAGGTTCAAGTTTACCCAGCAGCATCATAGGAGAGAGGCCTGATGATAGACTTCTGAAAACACCAGCCATTGTAAACCCTAGGAAGTGCGGGTCTACCCTGAGACTCATGGGCTCGCCATAAGTTGGAATCAACTTGACAGCAACTGTTTTATCCAACTGCACTGTGGCCAGAGGAGTAGCATGTTACACGCCATATCGGGCAATAGTCAATAAGGGCAGCTTTGATAGACTAGTGAGTGCCTGCCGTAACTCCAGCGCATCGTTGCTAGGCATTGTTGCTAGGCATGGGTCATTGCTGACATGTGGAGTGTGGGTCTAGTGTTTCAGAGCTTCTTACTTCCCAATGGAAGCTGGATGGTTTAGGAGATGCATGTTGAATTTGAAATGCTGACAAGTCATATAATTGATAAAAACTCCGTCAGGGCAGGCTGACAAACACCCTCTGTGGGCTGGATGCGGAGCACTGATGTGGCCCCTGGTCTGCCCGCGTGTCTAGGGATTCCTTCCAGTCTGTTCACCTATGTGCCTGCATCTGCTCTGTGCCTAGATTGTCATTTGTTTGCTTTGTCTGAGGTATAGGTGCCGAATGACTTAATGACTCTCTGACTCTGTGAACCAGGGTGCTGATAGTAGACCCATATCACTCCCTGGAGACTAGAAGTGTAGTCCCCTCCTGTGGGATTAGGCAGACATCAGTGGAGCAATCCAGACAAGAGC
Source organism: Tenrec ecaudatus (assembly GCF_050624435.1). Lineage (NCBI taxonomy): Eukaryota > Metazoa > Chordata > Mammalia > Afrosoricida > Tenrecidae > Tenrec > Tenrec ecaudatus. The sequence continues at coordinate 45,661,772 of NC_134539.1, read as the reverse complement.
TGCACAGAAAGCTGACTGACGGCAAGGACTGTGTCACCTCCATTCTCCTCACTTGCGCACGACGGGTGACCAGTGCATGTTGGGTTTTGAACCACTTTCAACCACGGGGATTTCAGTGAGGACCACTTCAGCCATCAGCGTCCGTGGTCCCACTTGAGAAGCAAGCAAGCACATCCTTCCTACGGTGTCTGCTTTTTGAGGCCGCTCAGGAGCTGTAGCAGTGTTTCTACATGGTGACAAAACAAGGGGCTGTGGTCATCTTCAGAAAAGGGATTGTTTGAAACTGACAGGTCCTGGAGAGACGGAAGTGGGCCACAGGTGACAGCGGAAGGCTCTGGGTGAATTTGGAAAGAAGAGAAGCAACTTGACCCCCCAGAAGATGAGCTTTAAAATAAATGCACAATGCACTAGGGCAGAGTAGGGGTTGGCAAACATTTCCTATAAAGGACCAGAGAGTAAATATGTTAAGCTTTTGAGCCAGGCAGTCTCTGTCATGATGCCTGAAGTCTGCTTTGTAGTGTGAAAGCAGCCAGAGACAGGACCAAAACCAAGCAGCCTGGCTCTGGTCCAATCAAACTTTATTTATCAAAACTGACATTTGAATTTCATGTAATTTTCATACGTCACAAAACAGTCTGCCTCCTCTCAACCCCCTCCCCCACCAGCATTAAAGAAAAATAAAAAAACAAAAAACCCATTCCCAGTCCACAGTTGTCCAAACAAAAACAAACTAGGGTCCAGTCTGATTTGGGTCCTCAGGCTGTGATTCACCAAGCCCTGGAGTGACTGAGGAGAGACAAATGGTCCAGGTGTGAGGATTTGGGTCTTCCTTACACTGAGTTGTAATCCACATTGAAGGTTACAATCCTTGTTCTTCAGCAGCAAGTGCTTCAAGTCTTTCTTACTTTCAGCAAGCAAGGCTGTGTCATCTGCGTATCACAGGTGGTTGATAAGCCTTCCTCCAATTCTGATGATGCGCTCCTCTCAGATTAGCCCAGCATCCTGACTCTAACCCCTGCACTATTCCATGTTCAAGTCCCGAATGAGCACCATGAAGATTTCAGAATTACATTCTCGAAGCTCCCAGTTTCTTCTAGTCCACACAGTCAAATGCCTTGGCATAGTCAATGAAATGCCAGTCAATTTTTTCCCCCTGGTATTCTCTGCTTTGAGCCAAGATCCATCTGACACCAGCAATGATATCCCTTGCTCCATGTCCTCTTCTGAACCTGGCCTCAGCTGGACACAGGCCCCTGTCAACGCGCACATGAGGCAAAGGAAATGACCATGGATCGTGTCGGGCACACTGTAATCTTCAAAGTCACCTGCTTGCTCTCAACACTTTAAAGAGATCTGATACAGCAGATTTACACACCAATAAATTAGATATACACACACATACACAGATCGCAATGGAGATCTGTCTGTACACGATGGTTTAAAATTTGCTTTCACCCCTTAATACTCCTGGAGAGCCAGGAAATAGTATAGAGCCAGGCTACTGCCATCTGACTGCTTGAACATGAGCCCCAGCTCCAATCCATAAGATCATGATCAAGTTCAATTCCATGCTCTCAGTCGGCCTGTCTTTTCCTGCAGAATCAGGATAAGGACTGTTGTTGTTGGAAGGATTTAAGGAGAAAACATATGAGAAGTGCTTATCATATCTAAGGTGCAAATAAATGAATTTTGAGTCATTACGACAAAGGTCATCTTAAAGTAAAACCTCAATAGCTGTAATGAAATAATATTTTAAAATGGAAAATATAGCATCTAAGAAAGAGTGGCTTAGGGTATTTGGCTCAGCTTTCTCTTACAAGCTGTGGCATGGTGGCAATTAGGGACACAGGGACACGTGGGGATCACCTGCTTGTGGGGCTGGGGTGGAGGAGGAAAGAATAATTAGGCCTGCCTCTTGCCGCAAGGATAATCGGACATACATTATACATGAGTCTGCGCTCATAAATCGGGAGATGGCTTTGCATTCATGCAGCATGATAAATAAAGTAGTTTTCAAACTAGCACCTTAAAGAAAAGACCTTTCAAAGCACAGATCTGAACGTTCTCCAGGTGACTATGATCAGTAAGCAGTGGCTAGGTTCTTAAAAGGCTCTGTTTTCACCATAAATTCTTCCATTCCAAAAAGATCTCACAGATATATGAAACTTTCTTCAAGATAAAGGCCGTACGTTTCTACATGATTTATGGAATCACCTTTGAAATGTAAGACTTGGCAGGTTGATTTATTACCGCTTTCATTGTTAGTGGAGTTTAAGTTTTGCATAGAGCTTTGGGTTAATTTCAGAAAATATGAATGGGAGTACAAAAGAGAAGTGTGCCAATGTCACCCAAAGAATTCATCAAAGAGTAAAAATTAAGTCAGATCTGTGTGTGTGTGTGTGTGTGTGTACAACACCAGGCACTACTGCGCTTAGACTTTTGTTATAATAAGTCAGCTAGTTACAACTGGAGAAACACTACGTGAGATGACCGGCTGCTACCACAAATCAGGAGCTCCATCAATGATGCAATCAGTTGTATCCATTTCAGTATGTTTGCCATGTTTCAGCGGCTTCTCCTTGCTGACTTGCTTAATTTAAACTGTAAGACAACTCCATGAGGAAGGTGGAATGATGACAGATTTCTACACAACGAAGTTGAAACACAGAAGAATTTCGTTCCGAGATACCAGAGATGGAAATGGATGGATCAAGTTCTTATCTTTCTTCTACGAGTTTCTTGGTTCTTTGATTTTAAAAATGATAATTGTCCTCCCCCTTCTTCCCTCTTCTCTTGTTCTCTGTCTTTAGTCCCTCCCTTTCCCTCCTGCCCACTCCCCTGCTCTTTCACTAAGCTCCCTGGCCCCCTCTCACTTACTCTCCCATCCTTCCTTTCTTCTGCAAGTGAGCCACAGGACTGATGGATAAAATGAAGAACCTGGTCTTTTCATGTATGTGTATGGGCTTATGTGTGCTTTTGTATGAAGATATGTATTCTTTTTCCAGAAAATATACCGGTCTCATAATATGGTTAATGATTGAAAGAGAAATGATGAGAAGCGATTTTGTGTGAACTTCACTGAGTGTCATATTTATTTCATAAAAGATATTTTCCAAAGTGTCAGATTTATTAGAGATGACCAGGTATTATACTTGTCCATGCATCTGAGTCCTACAGTGAAGAGCTAACTCTTTATTAAAACAATAGAAAAAGAAGCCTAAACTATTCTCACATACTCTCATAACAAATGGAAACAAAAAACATGACGATATTATTGATGATTTATTAGGTTCAAACTCTGACCGATATATTGATTCGAGTCCTTCTGAGGATGCAGAGCTCACTCTGCCTTGTGAAAAGTATACAGACTTTTGATGGAGCGAGAAACATACGTCTTCCTTGAGGAAGGAGCATGGCAGTTTGGAGTGGGATTGTTGAGTAGGAACAAGCTGACCTATAAGAAATATGACACACTCTAGCACAAGTTAAGACACCGGACAACACTGGTGTGAAGTTATGGGCACTACAGTTTAGTATCAGCCCCATTATTAGTAGACTTGGGACTTCAGACTTGTCAGTACATTTCTAGATGTTGATAGCATTATGAATAAGGCAAAGTGGCCACTTGGTGCTGTGGGTTGAGAGACTGGCTGCTAACTGGAAGGTTAGCAGTTCAAACTCACCAGTGCTCCTTGAAGGAAAGATGAAGAGCTCTGTTCCTGGAAAGTTATGTCATCTAAGACTCTCTATAGGGTCAAAGGAGTTGGAATTTACTTGGCTCAATGGGAGTGAGTAAAATAAGTAAACACCTTCCTGATAAACATTTAAACAGAAACATATTGATTTGTGTTTGTTGACTTTACAAAGGTATTCAAAAGTATGTGTGTATATATATATACATATATAATTGCAAAATCCATCCATTCAAATGTATGGGTTCATAGATAAAATTTCAATGAATGGGAATTGCTGAGTGGTCTAAAGCCCAGAAAGGTGTGTATCAAGGTTACATCTTTTCACCAAAATAAATTACATCTGTATGCTGGGGAAAACTGGGAAGCCGGATCCCATGAGGAAGAACACAGCAGGTTTGGAGGAAGATCTCACTCCCAACCTATCCTAAGCACAAGCCAGAGCCTTCCTGGCCAAGTGGAGGCCCGAGGCACTTACTGGTAAAGATGAAAGACTACAAGTGCTCCTTATGGATTACAGTTCAATGTAAAGAAAACAAACATCCTCACAACCACTCCCCCCACCCCCATGCTATCATGATAAATCAGGAAAAGATTAAAGTTGTCAAGAAGTTAATTTTTACTTGGATCCACAATCTATGTTCCTAAAAACAGCAGTCAGGAAATCAAAAGGCACCACGTGTTGGACAAAACTGCTGCACAAAACCCATGTAACACGTTCCACGGCAACACTGACTCTTCGAGGACTCAGATGTGCCTGGCGCAAAGTCATAGAATTTGATCACCAGCAGGAGCTGGACAATCAATAAGAAGGAGACAAAAAGACACTTTTTTAAAGTAAGAAGAAGAAGAAAGGAGATGAATTGGTACATTTGAATTATGGCACATTCAAATAAGTGAGGGAGGACATTAGACCAAGCTCTGCTACCACATGTTGTACATCGGTCCAAACTAACTGGATGGCACCTACCAACAATAACAAAACCCAAACCAAACTCTCTACCATGAAGTTGGTGCCAAACCATCGCATCCTTTTAGGACAGGGTAGAAGGTCCCTGTAACTCTTTACGGAAGTAGAAAATCCCACTTTCTCCCAAGGAGCAGCTGGTGGCTTTGAACTGTTGACTTTGCTGATCACAGCCCAATGTATAACTACTACACCACCAGGTCTCCTTCAACAACAATGATAGCATTTGTAAAACAAACAGACATACACATAAGAGCCACAAGAGACTCAGAGAGCTGAAGTGATACAAACAACCGACGGAGCCCTCAAGATCCAACCTACAAAGCCTCTTTCCTACCTGTCTCCCATCTACGGGAAAGATCACCCCAGCAATTTTATAACCTACATAGTGACAGATTTTGAACAAAGTGAGACTTAAAATCACAAAATTGAAAAATAACAAGAACTAACATATTTTAGAAGAATAAATATCAAAACCCCCCTAATCTCCCTTTAAGAAGTAATGACTTTCAGATGAGAACCCCCTTATCCAATAAGATCAGATATTTAAAAGAATAGCCTTTATCAAATCATGCAGAATGATAAAAATAAAAATAACAACAGGAAAAAGATGATCAGGAAAGTGCAATGAAAGGGGAAGCAGAGCCTATAATTGGATAAAAGCATGGTAGAGGGGAAAATAATTATGAAAATAAACTCAAAGACAGGTGAGAAAGTAGGTCAGTAATCAGAAAATAAGCAACAATAAATGATCAAATTTTAGGCATAAAACAGACTGTTGGTCTAAACATTTATCAAACAAGCAATTATGCATTTTTAATAAATGAGTACTATAAAACAGGGTCCAAATCTTAGAAAAGATAAAACTTAATTTTATAAACTAGTCTAACCATAATGTTGAAATCAGGACAAGAATAGCAGAAAAAACAAACAAACAAACAAAAAACCACTCAAACACATTCCATTGATAAGTGAATATTTGAAAATTCTAAGTAAAACACTAGTAAAACTGACAGAATAGTAGCAGAGCCACACATCATGCCCAAGCTGAGTTTCAGAATCAAAGCAAGAATAACTCCTATCAGGACAGCTGTTGCTACCAGACTGCACGTCACTCAACCAAATGGAAAAGTGACATATTGTCACATCCATGACTGCTCTTCAACCAGGTTATCGGACTAGCTTTCATTATTGATTCCTTTCTTTTAAAAAAACAAAACATTATCAACTAAAGAATAGAAGACTGAAGCTCTAATACCAAACTCACTGCTTTGGAGTCAACTCCAATTCAGGACGACCTATGGGACAGAGTAGTAGAGCTTCCTCCTGTGGGTTCCCACGACTGTCCATCGTTAAGGGAATAGAAAGCCCCTCCCTCTCTGTCCTGCGGTGGTTTCAAACTGCTGACTCGGTGGTGAACAGCTCAGAAGGAACCAGCTGGGCCACTGAAGCCATGCTCATTTAAAAGCGCCCTGGTGGCTCAGGAGTTCCTTACTTGCTGGCGGTAACCAGAAAGTCAGCATTTCAAACCACCAGCCACTTGAAGGCAAGAGAGTCCTGCTGAACTGTTCCTGCAAGCATTCCAGCATCAGAGAGCTCATGGAGCAGGGTTACTCTGTCCTGGAACTCAAACAACCACAGCTGTGCCTCCTAGAGACGCCACAGGAAGATTCAGGACGGCTCCACATCTTGCCCGGCTTTAACGCTTCACTACAGCCCGTCGCCTCATCGTTCTCTTGTGGAATGGCTCATGGGCACAGACTACTGACTGCTCAATGATAGGGTTGCTATAAGTTGGGATTGATTGGAGAGCACGCAATAAAAACAATATAACGGTTTAACTAGAGATAGACATACATGTTTTGGTTGCTCTATAATGAATGGTGAAATAGAGTCCAACGGATAACTTTTTGTTGTGAGAACCTTCATGTTGAACAAAGACAGATATAATAGGCCACTTTATGCTTGTTTTATTTTCTTCCGACACTGATCTTCGACCCTGAATCTCTATGACATCACTATACATCAGAGCTTTACCTCCTAAGCATCCAAAGTAACCATATCAATATTAGAAAAGCTTCTATGACTCAGTGTTTCTCTGTGCCTTACTATAAATCTTTTCTTGAAGTAATATTTGCATGGCTTGTCTTGAAACCTTAAAGCAATTTTTATTTAATTTGGCCATAATTTCAAGGATAATCTATAGTGAGTTTGTTCATACCAGGAAGCACTGTTTCACTTGAGATAAACTACTTTATTTTAGCACTTATTCAAAGAAATGTTTTTAAAGAAACCTAATTTTAAAATGTTTTTTCTAAACAAATCCAAAGTAGGGAGGGGAATGTGGCTGTAAAATCAAGCAATGTTTTGATATTATGAGTGGAAACTTGAAATAAATATTAATTACTTTTAACATTCTAAAAATTATCAGTGACAGCATCAATACGTACATACATACATATCGTTGGTGGTGGTGGGTGCCGCTGAGTTGGTTCTGATTATGCAACAGATGCCACGCTGCCCAGTCTTGCACTGTCTGCATCTGGTTATGTCTGAGGCCATTGCTACAGCCACGGTGCCAATGTACCGTGCCTTCCAGCTTGGAGAACTCCCCTTCACTGCATCAGGCAATGTTCCACTGCTAACCACAAAGTTTTCAGTGGTTAATCCTTCAGAAGTAGGTTATGTTTTCCTCCTAGTCTGTCTTAGTTTGTAAGCTTCAATGAAATCTGTCGACCATGAGTGACCCTGTTCATATGTTTAGTGCTGATATCATAGTTTCCAGCAACACAACCACATACAAGCCACCAACTGACAGGACAAGTGGTGGGTATGTATGTACATCTACTAATAATGCATTTTTAGATTCTATCCTCTCATTCTTTCATAGATCAAGTAAATAATCTATTGGGTTTTATTATACTCTCAGCACTGAATGAATTCTCTTGGTGCTGGGCTACCAACTGAAAGGTCAGCCATTGAAACCCACGAGCTGTTCCAGGACTGTTGTCTCAGAAACTCTCTAAAGTCTCACAAGGAGAATTAACTAGATATCAGTGGGTTGGGTTGGGTTTGGGGTAATGAATAGGGACTGATGGCATTGTGAATGAACATAAGTTTTTGTGGAAGTTAAGTCATTCAGTTAAAAAAAATTCACATCGTAAGAAAGAAAAAAAGAGTAGAGGGGAGTAGAGTCAATGATGTGGAAGTCCAAAGGCAAGAGAGAGAGGGAGTATACGTGGGATGTGCATGGCAGGCTGGGCAGGAAAGGGAGTTGATCCTTGAACAATGTGGACATAACAGGCAGAAGGAACATAGTCAAAGGAAGAGCTGGTGGGCGCAGGGTTTATTCGAAGAACAGCAAGAAGGACTTCGCTCATAAAATGTTTGCAGTCATGTGATGCCATTAAAACATCCTTTAAAACCAAGTAACATCAGTGAGTTGGCTGAGAAATGCCATTATCAGGATCAAGGTCTCCAAAGTTATAAAACAGCTGGCAAAGCAGAGCGCATTTAAGTAAAACATTAGCTTTAATGACTCAGGAGATGATGGTTGGGGGTGGAGTGGATGGTGTGTGTGCGTGCCGAAGGGATCTCTGGAAAGCTGGGACTGGGGAGGGACACAGCACTGATGCTTTTAGATCCTTGCTGTCAACCGGGAGTGGAGGTCACCAGTGGGCCCAGTGCTAAAGCACCGGGTGACACTGTGTTAGAGAAGGTGGTCCGACTTTCCTCAGAGACTTAAGCAGCTGGGATGGTTGTCCTTGCCTTCAGTTGGCTTCAAAGTGAAATGTTCACATTCTTATCAAGATTATTTGAGAGAATCTAGCAGCAGTCATCCTTCAGCGGAGAGAGCCTTAAAGCTGAAGTAAAAGGCCCCCCCAGTGATGCTTTGTGTTCTTGATATTCACATCCCAATGCTCTTCCAACCAGACTCGAAGAACCTTTCACTAGAAAGTGCAAGTAGAGTGAAACAAAACAAAACACAACCCCCCTCAAAAAAAAAACAACCCCCTTGGCACAATGACAAAAGCAAAAGGTATGTGACTTAAAAGAGAGACCATGATGGAAAATCCTATCAGAAAATTAAAGCAGGGGGTGATAGTGGGGGCACAGAAGTTCCAGGGTACCCAGCAGTCAGGGTGGGGAGGCGGGGTGCACTGGGTTCCCTACTTTTAATTGTTTACGTTTGAAAATAAAACGCTGAACTTTAGAAGCAAAGAACATTTCCTTCTCTAAAGCCCTTTCATGGGCTCTCCTTTATAGAGAACACATAACTGAGATATTAGATATTAGAGAAAATACATTTGTGTGTGTGTGTGTGTGTGTGTGTGTGTCCTTTTTTTACCTACTGTGCTTCCAAGTCATAGACCAGTAACAAGCACATTGATTGGTTACTATGGAATTAGGGGAGAAAGAATTCTTGTTTTACCTATTAATTTGGGATAATGTAAAGGTCCCATGATCAGAGAGCCCTGGTTGCTTAGTGGGCTAAGCTCGGGCTGCTATAACTGAAAAATCGACAGCCCCTCCCGAAGAATGGGCTAACCTAGAGGTCCTTTGCTGCTGGTGGGACTGAGAGAAGCAGCCCCAACACAGGTTTTAGCTAAAATGAAAAAGCATCTCCAGGAAATTAGAGTAAATCCTATCTGTCAGAACTCAGCCAACAGTGACCACTGTTTTCAAATTAATTCAAAAGAAAATCTGGAGAATGAATAAATAAATATATGAAACCATGCAAGTTGCTAGGTGCACATCATACGGCTTCTTTCATGAAATCCAAGGGCATTTGACCCTGGGTTTCCTTTCTCCTCTCAGCTGTGCTGCTGAGCGTGTGAAAAGCAGAGGGACCGAGTACTTTTCTTGGCTGTAAACTCAGTGGTTTGGCGCTGAGACTTCTCACGGTTGTCTCTCTAGTTAGATGGCGGTGCCTGTGTTCGTTTAGAGTTCTCCAAGGTCGGGCTGCTTCATGATCACGTTCATCTCTGGCTAGTGAACTGGAATGCCTGTGTTCCTGCCCATGACTATGTGCTTAGGGCGGTGGCAGAAGAAGAGGTCCAAAAGGCGTGGTTTTCCCCCCTACACATGGAATCATCAGAAAGTACCGTTGCGAAGTCATAGAAGCCACTATTGGACAAAATGATTACACAATTGTGGATAGAATTGTTTTCTCTCCTCAATGTATTTTGCATCCGAGTCTATACATGTCCGAACTTGGTGTTTCCACCTCTCTGGCCCTTTGAACAGAAACCCTGCACTCTTTCGATGACACCACATAAAAACAGCAGTTTCGGCATATCTTGGGGGACTCAAATCATGTTCCTTTTGAATGTTCTTTGACTTTGGGGAACAAAACCACTTCTCAACAGGCAAACAGCAGGGATGTAGAGTGAATGGGAGATGGGTTCCCAGTGAAATTATTGTAGGACAACACGGGCTACCCTCCGAGAATGAGCAGAGGCATTGGGGGACAGGGGCTGGGGTGAAATTCCTCAGCACAGATTTCCTGGCCTTTTGCTCATTAATGCAAACTTTCAATTTCCTTATAGATTCTTCCTACTAGTGACCAGGATCGTTGTGAGTCCTTTGAGAAAATCTATCAAGGTTACCCTTTTATAGTCCTCCCAAAAAACAATTGCCAAAGCTTCTGGGCTGGCCTCTCTGCCTTGAATGTAGCTGACTGAGCAAGTCTTCTGGGAAGTCACCATTTTTACTGGATCTTGTATAGTCAAGAGGATTTGTCTCTAGCCGTCCACTGATCTTAGTTTAAACATTTATTTTAGAATAAACCTAGGCATGTATGCTCTGAACCCCTAGTAGCAATCCTTTTTTAAAAATGTAGGTTTACAATGAATCTGTCACTTGATTTAAAAAAAAAGAAATCAGACTGAATTCCTACTTTATCCCTCACCCCCGGGTTGTACACTCTGGTTTTTAATAAAGGGAGCATTAGTAATCAATTTCATTAATTGTAAATATATTTTATAACTAAGGTCTTCTTTATTAAATTTCATAGGTGAATAAAATATACCAGAAAACTAAAATCTTTCGTAAAGTCCAAACCCTTCTTGTTTCCCTTTGACACTGTGGCCTTACGTTCACGGCAGGCATTTAGTGTTCACCCAGCCTGGTGGGACGCTGACCACCACGCACCACGAAAGGCTCATTTCCACGTTGTCTCCTACTCGGGGCGCGGTAAACACGAGCCTTCCAGAGCTAGTCCAAAGGCTTTCTGTTTGTTTGGTTGCCTCTCACACTTTTCACTTTCAAAAGTCCTTTATAAGGCTTTTTAAATCGTAGAAAGTAAACCAGATCCGGTGTCGCACAGACTGGGGTGGACAGTCGCCATGGCAATGGCCTCCCCAGAGTGCAGGTTGGGACGATGGGATGATGTTTTGTCCTGTTATACATCAATCACCGGAATTGAAGTCAAATAGATGGCAACTCTCACCACCACTACCAACCTCTACTATTAGTGTGACAAGTACGCATAGGCCAAACGGCCACAGTGCCAAAACTTACTCTTTTTTAAAAAACAAAAGATTATTGAGAATATTTTGCATGGTAGGTAATTTTCTGTTCCCCAAATCCCTGTCACTGAGACAATTTTGACTCATAGTGACAATATAAAATAGAGTAGATTAAAAGACAAAATTCTCATCTTCCAAAACCTTAAAGAAGCAGAGAGAGAAGGACTTATAAGGATTCACTATTTGTTAGCTCATTTGTTCATTCATTCAACTCTAGCTAACATTCATCGATCTATCTGTCTGTCTGTCTGTCTCATCTATCATCTATTATTTTAAGAGGAACATCTGGGCTCTTAAAACTCTTTCACAAATATTTTTGGGTAAGCACCAGTCTCACATACAAACTCTGTGTGGAACATTCTTCTGGAACATTCCAGCCAGTTGGCAGTGTCTGTGATCCGCACCAACTGTTCTGACACTTTGGAAAGAGACATCAGCCTGCATATGCTGTGTATGATGCAGAAATGCCACTGAAATCTAACTTAATCCATTAACTCATAAAAGAGATTCAATGTTTGTTTAACACTTGGCAATACATTTTCTCTAGTTTCAAAACCAATGGGAAATCCCACTCACATTGGAATATATATATTTTTCTCTCTCAAATGGTTTAAAGTGACCTTTGTGGAGTAGGAACACTAAACAGCTCATGTATGTGGGCTGAAATTACCATTGACACCTGACGGCTTGGCATGTTGAGAAAGAGTCTGGCGTTTGATGTCAGGACCCTTTCCAGCCTTTCATATGTGAGTCTTGGAAAGTTGGGTGACATGTCAGAGCCTTGAGTCTTCATGTCCTGATTGAGGATTATGACACAACCTGGACGGATTAAAGGGATAATGTCAATCAAATTCTTGACACATAATGGGCCCGTCACAAAAATTAACTGTTAGCACTCTCACTTTTATCATCAGTGATTCTGTGAAATGCTAAGAATTTGACTTCTTCATCCCGTCAAAAGTGCTAGCTACGTGTCCACAGGGTGTTGGATGCTATCGGGTGTGCAGAGAGATGAAACATGGGTGAAGTAGATATGAATTTTACCTGTGATGGCCTTATGTCCTATCAGGAAAACATGCATAACTAGAAAAGGACATGTTAAATTGCTGTAGAGTCAGGATGGAAGTAGAGACAGAATTCAGGATGGATTCCAGGAGAAAATAGAACTCTGATTGTCCTCACCACTGGGTAAGTGGGTCTTACCAAGCCATTTAGGCCAGAACCAAAGGGAACCTTCCTCTCCCCAAATTTCAGACTTCCTTACAACGACCTGGAGCCAGATACTTCGAGTGGACTCATTCTGGCCTCGCAGATCGGGAAGGCGTGTTAAATACCACCTTCTTCATTCCTCTAAATGATCCTGTAAGTGCAAACCTCAGCTTGTTGAAGCTCTTGTTTGCTTCCCTTGTGAGGTATGCAGTAGCCCTACACCTGGATTTTACCTGCCTTTGGACTTCGTCAGTGCCTTGGCTTCATAGTAGGAAAGCGTTGGGCAAGGAGGTTTGAGGTTTGCCGCACAATTACTTGATCTTTGTCCAATTTCATGGCAATCATTTTGCTCTCCCTAAACAGTTTGGATGTCATCATTTTCTTAACGTATATTGAAGCCATTTTTATCGTAGCATGGCTAATTCTGAGATTACTGGAGAATGAAAGAGAGAGGGACGGCCCCTTTCCCTGTTACAGGGAATTAATACAATGTAACTAAAGTTATTTCCTTGTGTTGGCTTGCAAACTACTGCTAAATGAAAAGTCCAGCTGCAGAAATTACTTCCTAAAAGATATTAAAAATGTACTTAAACTTTTTAGTAAGCATCCCTTATTAAAAATAAAGGAATACCAGACATAAGATGCTATTTACTTATTATGATAAACATGCATATGCATATACATTTTCACAACCACGCAACTTATTATGATAAACGTGTATATGCATATACATTTTCACAACCATGTCCATCCACACATAGGCCATTTTCATTAAAGACAGACAGCTGAGAGGATGCATTACCACTACTGTCGCCCAGGGTTTTGGAAAAGCTGTGGTTTTTAGATTCCAGGGAGGTGGCTCCACGCTACAGCAACACTGTGCACCACAGAAGGAAGCGCTGCATGGCCTGTACCACGCTCATATTGTTTCCGTTCTTGAGCCTGTTGTAACCACTGTGCCAGGGCCGTCTGTGAGTGCCTGCCTCTTTGTCACTGTTCTGCTTTCCCAAGCCTGGTGTGCTGCCCGAGGCAGGAGTCTCTCCTGACAGTGTGTCCAAACTGTGTAAGAGAAGGTTTTGCCACCCTTGCTTCGAAGACAAAATTGTTTGTCCCTTCGGCAGACCTTTCAGTAGACAGGGAAATGAAATGAGAGATACACATAGAAAAAAGTTCACTTTTTATTAAACTTATAATTTTAAAAAAATCCAAGAATCCAACTAAAAATGGTGAGGTTCAAAAGGAGAACGAATAAAGTAACTGGTTAAAAAAGAAAGACACACAATTCAAAACGGTCTTCTCTAGTAGGAAGGATCAGGCAGGAAATACAAATGAGAACTATTCCCAAATAAAACAATGCTACAGAGAGAAAATATTTAGGATGAAACTACAGACATAAAGCCTCACAACTTATATGTTATATTAATGTATTTTATATATTTACTGGTATATAACTACATACTACATAGCTATATCACAATAATTAATATATTGGTGTATTAATATAATATGGTATAATACAATCTGGTAGGTTAGAACATATAATTAATAGAATATAATAGAATACAGTATATATGCATATATGTATAAGACTCCAGTGTAGTCACAGAATGGAGAGAAATCAAAGGAGGACCCTCTTGCTCTGTGATAGATTAACCATCATTGGTGCTATTCTCTAGGCAAACCCATGTTTTTAACACAATCTCCATAAAGTATGTATTTAAAAAATTTTAAGTTTATTTCCAAAATACTAGCATAGTCAAATTCTGAAAAGTTTACGTAATTGAAAAGGGTGTTGAATGGCCTATCTTTACAGCCAATAAAGGCAAGACACATTTAAATTCAACAAATGAACAATTGAAGAGACGCTGTATACTCTATTACTAATCCAAGAAAGAAATCAAGATCAGGATAGAAATTCTTTTTCTGCTTATTGGTTTGAAAAATAAATTTTAAAATTGTAAAACTTTCTAGTGTTGGTACTATGGGTATTGAGCATTCAAATTCTACAAAGTGAATCCATTTGGGTATAATTTTCTTATGAGAACATTGAGAATACATTTCAAGTCTCTAAATGTGCTTGCACAAGAGTATGAATGCAAATCTCTAGGCATGAAGGACATATGATGAATCAGTTGTTCTTTGTCTAGGATTTCTTCTGTTATTATAATTAGATAAATGATTAAATAGATATGGACTATAATATTAATTGTGAATTTATTTATAAGAAGGGAAAAGATAAAGATAGAGAAGAAATGTACCAAGATCTTATTTATGAAGGATTCTCACAAACATTCAGATATCTACTTAATGTTAAAGTCGTTAATAGTGGAAACATGGGCGGGTGCCATCGACAAGGAGAGCAATGCATAACGTGGCGTGAACTGGAAAGTGCAGGCTCTATATGCCGTCCATATAACATCTGACAACTCTAATTGGCTTATATATCAATGGCACATATTCTTTTATAACCTGCTTTTTTCAGTTATCAAAAGAGAGGTGAGGCTTTTTACTTCTATACAAAGTTACTGTCTCAAAAATGCCCTGGGGCAGCTCTGCCCTGTTCTAGAGGGTCCCTCTGAGTCAGAACTGACTGCATGGCCATGAGTTTTAGATTTTTTTCCCTGGTTAATGTTACACAGAGTAAGAATAGAATAGGACTATTTCTTTTCTTTTCTTTTTATTTAGGGCTTTACTCTCTTACTCTTCAAATTAACCGATTATTACTTTTGGTGTCCCTGGTTCTTGTGCTACCTATTTTACCCTATCTCCTTTCTTGTTAGCTTTCAATTGACATATTGGCTACCTGAGGATATAGGTCAAACTTTTTCTGTGTCCCCCTTAATTGCAGAATTCCACCGCTCCCAGCCTTCCTTCATGAACCTGAAGCCACAGAAAGGGAATGATCTTTCCCCTGCGGGACAGGAATCCTCTTTGAGAAGGCAACTATAGAAGTTTCCATTTGATGTTCCTGAATCTGCTCCTGCTACTAGGTTGCTTTCCCTGGGGTCTATTCGCTGTTCATTGTCCTGGTTCCTTCTAAGCACTTTGCAAGAATACAGATTTCAGGCTCTGTGCAGTTGGACTTAACCATGTGATGAATTTCAAACCAGTGTGGGTGAGGGGAAATGAGGAGCACCATTGCCATGTCTGGTCAATGGAATCTCTATGTGTGATATTTCACACATGTTACATCCTCTGGCTTCATGTCAGTACTTAGATTACCTTAAAAATCATGTGTTGAAGGGGACAGAGTTGAATTTTTGGATGACTTGTGAGCAATCCTGACCTGCTGACCTAAAATTGACTCAGATTATTTCTGTTTGTGTACACAAGCACACATGTTCATGCATGCCCATACATCCATGCACCCCAAAATATATAAAGTACAAAAGCAAACAAACACAAGAAATGCTTCTATGGTTCTTGAGACGTTGTATGTTTTTGCAGTGTATTTGTTATTGACGATAACTTACTCCTACTTATTTCCCAAACCATATCATTTTCCATGCCGCTCAGGAGCACTGTCTTTTCACACAGTCTGGATCACCTTTTCTACCTTGGTCAACACGGTGTTTACCCCACGTATCGGAGACCTTCATGAGAAGAGCCCCTTCCACCGGTGTCTTCGTCTCGGTCTCTTCATAGATTTAGATGTGTGTGGGGGTCAGAGAGGAACATTTTCAGGCACATGTACTGCAAGACTCTCCTTTCTCTCTTCCATCTTCTCTTTGGGTACATATATTCTGAGCTTTCTCTCTTTTAGTCAAATTAAAGGTGGCATTTTCCTCAAATCAAGTGAACACCTTGTATACCTTCTTACTCATGGAGGGGTTGTGCTGGGATGGGTTGAGGTTGTACCTATAAATATGGGACACCTATAAACTGACAGGTGTGAAATCGGGGTATCCAGAATCTCTGGACCAGGGCCATCCACGAGGCAGCAGGATACAATGGAGAAAGGATGGGATTTGACTTCAGAGGGACCAGAGTTCAATTCGACATCCTGCTTACCATCTGTGGTGACCTCTTGAAACCTCAGTTTCTTCAGTAGGAAAATAGAAAAGAGGGAATTCTTCCAAGACAAGCTTGTTCTGAAATATAGATGGAATGATCTTATAATTTTGTTGGCACTAGTGGCCATAATAATTGGTAGATCAAAGGTTGAGTAGGTAGAGAAAAATGACAATAAGATAACATGATAGTAAAAAACAATCCACTGAGTTGGAATGTTGCAGGAGAGATGGTGAGGGATTGAAAGAAAGAGCAAAACTTGAACGCTAAAAGGTAAGGGATTGAACCTGACCTAACTGACTTGGATTTAGTTACATTCTAATATTTCACGTTATTTGTGGTTAAAAAAATACAGCATCATGCCAGCATAGCTTCCATCAACTATCTGCTATGTCTATGGTGCTCCGTGTCCTTTCCCCCTCCCTCCAAATAAATTTCCATTCTTCTCCTTTGTGATATTTTATGTGAATGCAGATATTTTCATCAGGTTATTAGGCCCCACTGAGTTATTAGCACCTCCTAGAGTACTCCATGATTTCTTCTCCTTAGGATGTATTCCCATGGAAACAGAATATAGTATAACACAACTGAGAAGGGGCCCCATATGCCTTTCCTGTGTATATCTCAAAGCAAGGCATTAACTAGGAGAATGGGGCTGGGAATTTGAGGTTTATTGTGAATTTCCACAATGATTCCCTTTGCATCTCTCAACAAGTTCTGTTTTTAATAAACTTTACTAGAAATATAACATTACCAAAAAGTACAATCAAGTACATTGTGTATGTATGAATCATAATAAATGGGAATTAGATAATGTTTTTGCTTACATAAATAGACTGCTTCACGGTTGATATTTATTCTTTAGTGGGCAAGGCAAAGGAGTCTGGGTAAAGGCTTTAGAATGGGGTTGACATACATTCAAATACATTTTATGAATACACATGCAGTCAACCGCAAAGTTCTATCTAAGTAAGTATCAGGTTGGTTTTACCCAGTGCTGAACTTCATGGGCAAAACTGGCGAACCTGGTGAGCTCTAAGGCTGACAACTATTCTTCTGAATCTTCAGGAAGAGCTTGCTGACACCTAGCACATGTGTGGGGCTGCGGCGACAGTTCCTAAATGTGGGTCCTCACTTCTCTGAGGCTTGGCTTTCTGGTTCATAACACGTACATCACACAGCTGCATATGGTGATAAGCTTAGCACGCTTGACACGTGGATGTCTATAAATTTGAACATCTTTCTCCTTTAAGTGACCAAGCACTTTTCAGCGATAATCATGAAAAGGAGTATTAATGGTGGCAAAACACGGAATGAAGACAATAAAATTTTTCTGTGAACTTCATATTTAATCATGTCCAGTAAAAAATTTATAAATGAACACTTCATAAATTTATAAAATTTATAAATGTGTGCATAGTCAAAGGAAAATGAATGGAGTAATACTTTCTAATTACACTAATGTATTTCTTTAAGGAGGAAAAAAGAACACATGAATGGCTATATTCATGAAATATTATTACAGTTTCGGCTTTTCTATCTTCTGCAAATTTGTCAAGGACCTTGTCAAAGTTGATCGTCTGCTGGGGGCTCGGTGCAGAGAGACAAACATTGTGGGAAGCACTACGGCTCTAGGTGAATGGAAATTACATACAATCCAGTCCTAGCCCTGTGGGGTCTGTGCTCCAAAGAAGTAACCACCACAACCTGAACAGAAACACGCACTCCCATGCCCATGGAAGCCTCATTCACAATCGCAAGCAGTTGGAAACAGCCCGCATACCCATCGGTAGAAGAACAGATCAAGAAACGTTGGTACATGTACACAATGGAATACTATGCATCACAAAAAGTCGGTGATGAAACACCTCCTGCGTAGCACAGGTGAACCCAGAGTACATTATGCTGAATGAGGTTAGTCAGTCACGAAGGACAACTATGGTAGGTGACGACTCCTACAAGGACAAAAAGGGAGAAGACTTTGGCCATTCCCAAGGGAGGAAGGACGAAGCCTGGCATGAGAAGGTTGATGGTATTGATGTTGGCGACAAAGAGGATGCAGGTCGATAAGAAGGCAGAGATAAATCAGGGGCGAGGGGGTGGGAGGCGCATTTGATGAGTTGTAGGAATTATTGAAGATAGAGTTGATGGTCTGAAATTCAAATCACTCACTCAATTAATGCACCATAAAAACTCATATATATATGAGTTTAATGTATTTATTCATATATTTAACGTGGGTATATTTAATATGTACATTTAAAGACAAACTTCTTTTATTGTTTCTCCTGGCTTTTTGTTTTGCAAGTTCGTGGCCTTTCCTATTTAAAACAAAACAAAACCAAAAGACCCTCGTTTGCATGGATTTTCTGTGTACTGAACTTCTAGGGTTTGTTTCGAAGGACGCTATTTCACTGTACATTGATCAAGCTGATTCTGGTTGTTTTCATTGAAGGATTTTGGTGTCTCATTAGCCTCATGCAAAATGTTATTCGTGACAAATTCAAATTCACAAAAGCATGCAATGTGTGAACTAAAACTCGCACCGACTAAGCAAAAATCTATCACTTGACAGTTTCTCTGTCTTAAATGTTAAATGCAAATTAACCCCCCAAGTGCTCCCGTAGAATATCAAAAGTAAAATGACAGTGGATGTGGTGCTTCTACTGTCCCAATCACTCGCTGTTGGGTTTTTCAGCGTCACCTCCTTCAATGTAAGAGTAAGCCAGACCTCAGAGGTGGGCCCGTGAAGTGCGCTTGAAGCAAGCTGAAACCGTCCCTGACTGTCCCCTGGGATCCCTTTAGCCGGGTCTATGTGTGTGTTTGGGGGTTGGCTAGGTAACTGGAAATTCTGTGTAAAAATACAATGGTTTTTAAAAGATGGGTAGTAAAAAACGTGCTAATTTAAGCCTTAGATGTATGTGGCTGGAACTCAATAGTAGCTACAACAATTGCCGAAAACTTAGACTAGAAAAAAATATTTTTAAGGGAAGAGTATTTCGTCACAGGCTGTGTTCAGAATGAGTTCATGATGGTAATCAAGAGCAGACCACCTTTCACCCATTTTGGGGTTACCTTTAATTTGCCGAGAGGCCATTCATCCTTCTTTGCCGGCACCCAAGTAGACTGCTTGCACATCAGTCCTTGGTCCCCCACTGGGTTGAGTAACTAGAACCAGGGAGGTTATTAACACTTACTGGTTTTCTTTCTTAATATTTTTAGGGTTACTCACACTCACCCTACACTTTGTCCTGCCATTGATTTTTTTATGGAGATAGAGGTATATGATGCAGGGGAACTTGGTAGTTCCTAAGGGTTACCTGCGTTCAGTTCCTGGTCTACACCCCTTGAGTGTAATCACGTGTAAGTGGAGATTTCTGTGGTGCTAAGACGATTAAGGAACTTCTAAGTCTAATCTCTAAGAAGTTTTCAAGGAACTGTGACTGTGTAGTGGTTATAGTTAGGCATTCCCCTCCTCTTGAGATATCTCAGAAACCCACAGGGGCCATTTTACCTGTTCTCCTGTGCTGCTACGCATTAGAATCAACTCCAGGGGGCTTCGTATGATGTTGAACAGGTTTGGGGAAGCTTCCAGACTGAGAGAAACTAGGGAGAGAGGTCTGGAAATCTATTTCCAAAACCCAAAGGTGAAAGTTCAACGAATGACAGTTAGCTGATTTGCCACTGGTCACTGAGCCTGGCACTGGACCAGGCAGCGATTGTTCCACTGTGCACAGGGTGCTTGGGGGCTGAGTGGATGGCGGTGCACAACAATGTACGTCTCAGGTCATCACTCAGCTGCTGAGGTCCCCTTGAGCCTCGGGGAGGAGACTGAATGATTTAGCAATCCCTGCTTTTGAGGCCCGTACCTTCTCGGAATGAATACATTGCTCGTCAAGGTTTCAGTCATCATCTGCAAGTATATCCTTAAACAGAAATCTCCCTGAGAGGAACAACTAGAAGACCAGTGCTGCTGGACCAGCGCGCTGAGGAAAGGGGTGAGGATCCTGGTTTGATGGGCAGCTTACAAAAGCCTTCAAGGAATCTGCTTCCTTCCATCCGTTCGTGCTACAGGCCCCTGTTACTGGGCAGCGTCTCCCCTTGGAGACACAAAGTGACTGCCTTAGCGCTGAACATCTGCTACCGGAAACTAACCTCTGAAATAGGAAACAGTAAAGAAGAGGCAACCAAAGGATTTTTCCCCTTTCTCTCTCTCTCTGCCTCTGTGTTAGGAGGTGGTCGGTGGAGGGGGCGGGGGGCGTGCGGGGGAGAGGGGTTACCTCCACAATACCCCCCAGTGATGTCTCCTTATCTCTTAATTAAGCAGAATTCAGTCACAGGCCAACTCTGAATAAATCACTGTCGTGAATGGCTCACCGTAACCATGACACATTAGCTGGGTCTGTACCTAGGGCCACCTCAATAGAATCAAAGCTGGGTTAGCAAAGCAAAAGCAGGTATGGCATTGGGATTAGGCAGGGATTGGTATCCGCATGCCTGAGCCAGG
Source organism: Tenrec ecaudatus (assembly GCF_050624435.1). NCBI lineage: Eukaryota > Metazoa > Chordata > Mammalia > Afrosoricida > Tenrecidae > Tenrec > Tenrec ecaudatus. The sequence continues at coordinate 45,640,856 of NC_134539.1, read as the reverse complement.
AGAACTATACTGTATCCTGTGAAGGCATGCTATATTAGACCTTATTGCACACACACACCCGTCCTCTCCACTCTGATTCTTTGTAGCTCATCGTTGCACCTGATCCCGTCCCTTATTCAACCTGTTCAGATGCTTGAAGCATCGGGTCTGAGGAATTCTAAAGTCTATCTGCAAATTATAAACTGGCTGAAGTCCGGGTCTCCTTCCATTTGAACAGGAGAGGGCTGGAGTTAAATGAAATTTGGGCTCATTCTTGGTGAGACGTGATGTGAAATCATCCATCACAGCAGAGTATCTATTAGTGTCACCAGCCTCTGCTCACTTGTGACCATGTCATCTTACAGGCAGACTCTCTATGGCCCTGCCGTCTGCCTCTAAGTCACCCAACCCATGTACTCCATCCACTTAACATCTAATTCAAACCTTTTCTACTCCAAGGCAGGCCAACTAGTGAAGTAAACTTATTGCTTGCCTTTGAATTATTTCAGTTCAGCTACTATCAATATAGCATAGACATGTGACATTCTCCCCAGCTGTGGGAAGAATCAGAGCCTGGATGCAATTCAGACAGCATAAGTTATTGGAGCAATTCAAATTCTTCACTCTCCCCTTGAGATGCTCCAGCGTCAAATATGCCATTTATTCACATAAGACTCCTCGAAGAATTGGACAAGACAGGATTTCCCATAAACTTGTGACTGTTTCCTTGGGGGAGAAAGCTTTCTGTAAATCATTGTTTCAGATATTTAGAGATGTGTCAAAAATGCATCCTCTTACATGTCTCGGGACACCTCAAGATAGTTGAGAAATGAGTTTCTCCAAAGTGATCGGAATGATTGTGAGCACTTAGCGATCTATTCTCCTAGTTTTCCCCTGAGTTTTATAGTGTCATATAATTTTATAATATGATATAACAGGAGGAAATATTTTTAACTGATAAAAAGGTGAAATTAATCATTCCTCAATCTATCAAATGGTTCCTTTTATCACGTATTTAATGCGTGATCCTGGGAAAGATATTAAAGTCTTTCCAAACCTGTTATGACATCTTGGAGAAAGGGGTAGTGATGACCAGAGGATCACTCTCCTGAAAAAGAGACCTGAAACCAAGAGACGAGAACATAGAGCTGGGAGGACTAAGAGCTCCTACAGTGTGACCTTAGGGACGTCTCTTCCCAGTTTTTGTGTTCAGGGTCCCATCTGTGTGCAGCGAGGGATTGAACCTAGTTCAGGTAACCAGTAACTTGATGTATGTAGTGATATCAGATAATTATCTAACCCAGAGATGGGCTAGAAACTGACACTAAATGAGGCTTAGAGACCCTTCAGGAAAGGAATAGCAAGATTAATGGCAATTTCAGTACCCCTGCTGAACAGCATCAGGACTGCCTGAACCTAAGATTATCCTGTCCTGACCTTTTAAGATTCTCTTTCAATCACAAAAAAAATTGGGCCTTGAAGTCAAATAGTTTTTTTCTATGGAATTGATCACCTGGAAGCAACTTAAGGAATCAACTTATTTTCATGATTCCTGTTTCTCACCTTTCTAATGGTATAGAGTGATAAAGGACTGGTTTCTAATAATTACTCTCAAATACTTGGTTGAATTCATCTTAGAGCACCCCATCCTATTTTACTCAGCAGCTGGTAGAGTAAAGGAGGGAAGACTATTACATGGTCTGGTTCTCTAGGCAGGCATCCACCCCTTCCTGCTGGCTTCTTCCTCCACCATCTGCTTCAGGGTCCCCTCTTATTCCCTAAAGTATAACAAGCAGTCTTGCTTCGAGTGGCAAGCAAATACATGAGACAAAACTCTGGGTCTTCAGAAACTGTGGTGATTACTATATCACTTTTCATCATTCTGGAAAATTATTTACCTCCTTATTAACCTGATGAATTCTCTTCTTTCCACGTTAGGTTTTATTAAACCTTACTCAGCAACTCTCTCTTCTGTTATCTTTACTTTTATACACATCTCTTATCACAATATGTCTTAATGATTGGTCAATAGCTAACATCCTTGTAGTGTACTGCCTGGCACAGGAGTGCAGAGAATACTTGGTAGGCTCAGTGACTACAGAATGACCCATAGTTTGTGAGTCTGACATGCTTTGACTAATGTTGAGCCCGACCTCCTTGACAGCTGAAATATTCAGCACCAGCAACCACCCCAAATTGGAACTCTGGTATTGTGTGTGAGAAAGCGCTTTCTACATTAGATGCAAAGTCCAACTGAGATCCCATTCAATGCTTCAGATGCAGATATAATTCAAGAGGAGATATGCTTACTCTTATACATTGGCCAAACTGAGGAATCTAAGAGTACATAGAAGATGAAATATTACCTCCAGGTGCAAAGCTAAACACATACACACAAATGTGCACATATGCACACACACACATATTATCACATCTGCCTAAACTGAATCCACACTGAAATAAACGCAGAGAAGTCCACTAGAAGGAGATTCTCTAAATGGAGCAGATGCCTGACTTTCAGGTAAAAGAAGGCAAGTTAGTTTCATGGGGTGGAGGAAAAGAACCTACTTTTCTCACCATTGTAGTTTTAGAGAAGGGAAATGATTCAGTCTTGAAGCCACCATAAGAAACTGTACCTAAGATGAATTAATATGTTCACTAACTTTCCAACCAATACACATAAAATATCTATTGCTTATGTCCTAGGGATTTAGAAATGTAAAGGTACTTGAGGCAGTTTATTGTGCCAACCTGGCCGATAAACACAAGTTTGAAGGGCGGAGGGATAAAGGGCTCGGTGAGCCTCACCTTTCTAGTTCTCGGGTCTCTTGCTTTCTGATGGTTGGACCCGGGTACAGCTGCCTTAGCCAGTTCCCTGCTTCAGCTTGCAAGGCTCACTTCCTGCAAAACATCCCCAAAGAGAAGTTGTATGGACCTACCCCGATATAGCCCTGGGTGCTGGAGCAGCTGTGTGGAGACCCCTGCCAGTGCTGAGATGCTTACATGTTCACTGATTCAACTTTCCTCCTGCGGTTGGCATAATTGTGTGTGTTTTATGAGATGGAGGAGAACTTTGTGGATTCGTGTCAGACTTATGGGTTAATGTTGGACTTGTGGGCTTGGGCAGCACTGGGTTGGGATGTTTTCTTAATGTGCACTTTTCATTTATATAAAACTCTCTTTTGTACATGAGCTTCTGTGGATTTGTTTCTCTAAAGTACCCACACTAACACAGGATGTATACAATTGATAGAGATTCCTCCCACAAAAAACAAGTCCACTGCCAAACAGTGGATTCCAATTCAGAGCAACTGCATATAGGGTTTCTAGACTGAAAATCCTCATGGAAGCAGACAGCTTCTTTCTTCATAAGCTGAGAAACTGCTGGATTCAAACTGATAACCTGGCAGTTATCAGCTCAATACTTAATCCACTGTGCTACCAGGATTTCTTATTGAGAAGAGATAGCCAGCTATAATACCAAAAACTCAAATGGAACTCATTGCGATCGAGTCAGTGCTTACCCATAGCGACTCCTTGTGGGCTGTTGAGACTGTAACTGTGTACAGGAAGAGGAAGCCATGGAGTTCCTGGTGGTTTCCAACTGTCGACCATGCTCATCACAGCCCAACTTGCTACCACCTCGCAACCAGACACCATGTTGCGTGATAAGGGCTATAACAGAGAGAAACCTGTGTCTGAGAAAGAGCCAATGGAATGTGTTAACTCAATGCTTAACAAAGCCTATATATGCCATGTATTTGTAGTATATTTTAAAGCAAGAATAAGTGAGCTAGAAATAATATGTGGTAGTTACAGAATGTGGTGTCAATTCAGGATTTGAGAGGATTAAGAGTGAAGGGGTGGAGTCTAGTCTGTCAATTGGGTTATAGACAATGAGACCTCTGTGTGGGCATGGCCTTCCCTGAGGATTCTGGGAACTCCAGTATTTCCTCCTTGGAAGCGAGAGACACTCTAGGCTCACTCCCTGCAAGACATCCCTGTGGAGAAGACACAGGGAGAGAAGCTGATGGAGCCAGGTCTCTGGAACTGGAGAAGCCATGTGGAGACCCCTGCCAGTACTGAGGTGCTTAAAATTCCACCGGATCCACAAAACTCCCCACCCATTCACCTGTGATCTTCCTGCATTAGGCATCATTGTATGTGTTTCATGAGTCTGAAGAGGACTTTATAGGCTGGTATCAGATATCTGGACTAATTTCAGACTCATGGCTTGATCTGGACGGGGCTGGGAGGTTTTCTCAATATTCAACTGCTCTTTGTATAAAGCTCTTTCTTCTACACGTACCCGTGTCTACAAACGTGTTTCTCTAGTGAACCCAGGCTAACACATTATACCTCAAGAAAGAACACCTGAAAATTGTCATCGAGTTGCTTGCAACCCCATGTATGTCAGAGTAGAACTGTGATGCATAGACTGTGCAATGACTGCTTTTCTGTAAGCAGGTTGCCAGAGGTTTTTTCATAGGTGCTTCTCATAGACTCCAAACTCTAGTATTTCCCATAGCAACCAAGCACAGTCATTGTTAACATCATTCAGGGACGCCAAAGGATAGAGACTCAGATAGAAGTAAAAGCCTCTAGGAGACATGTTTAATATGACATGAGAAAGGCATAATAGAGCTTTGGTATGGATTGAATTGTGCTTTCCCAAAACATGTGTTGGAAAGAAGAGGAAGACTAGTACTCCAAGGTCATAGGTTCGGAAGTTATTGGACTTCTGTTCAGGCCACTCGCTTTTGAGGTTGTCCATTAATAGGCAACTTAAAGCTACTATGCATTTGCCACTTTCAGATTTTCTTAGCTATTTATGACATGCCTCATTTCTGCAGATGTAGTTCTGCTGTAGTGAATGAGTGTTACTGGATTGTGTTCCCCGAGTCTAACCCTCATTCTCTTTTAAAACAGGAGTCAGGCCTTTAAAATTTTAAATATGCATAAGTGAACATCCCATGTACTTTAGTTTAAACATATTTCCTATATATGGATACTCTCCTTGCTTCAATCGTATTTTAAGGTCTATACCATTTTTTAGTTTAATAACACTATTAGAATGACCAATCATTCCAAGTGTGTTACTTATATTATCTCTTAAAAAGTTGATAATGTGGCCACTAAAGTGGAACAGGTATATATGTGAGTGGGTCTTGACCATGTACCTAACCCTAAACCTTTACCTCAGAATAAAGATACATGAAGCCCTGCTTGACACTTACCCTTATGAAGGGACTATTGAAGATATGGGTAGTGCAGCAAAGTATGGCGAAAAAATCAGATGGTGCCTGGCTATCAGAAAGAATAGCATTTGGGGTCTTGAAAACGTGTCTTTAAACAAGCAGCCATCTAAGTGAGAAGTTAGCAGTCCGTTGAGTTTTATACTGTTTTATGGGGTTGCTGTGAGTCAGCTTCACATCGAAAGCACTGAATCTTAGTGATAGTATAATAATTGACCTATATTATAAATATATATTTAAAAAAACCTTTCTAAGCAAAAACAAAAGAATCACAGTGACATAGTATGTTACTCCACTGAAAGATCCATCTTTCATACCAGCTTCTCCAGGGGAGAAGAGGAGGTTCCCGGTTCCTCCCAACACTTACAGCCTCAGAAATCCTAGGGAACCCATCTACTCTGCTCTACTGGTTCCAAAGAAAAACCCATGCATAACAACTTCAAAATGAATACCATTTACAATAGCAGCAAAGTATTAAGGTGTCAGTAATTATTTGGGCATAATCTAAGAATTCTAGAATCCAACAAGATTTATGCATGATCTTTATGTAGAAATTATAAAACTATAGACAGTATTCAAGATTTTTTATATAAATCAAGACATATTGTCAGGTTGTGAGATGCCACCAATTCTCTTTTGACTCCTAGCCACCTGCTGGGCAACACTGCCCAGGGCTGCCCCCCTCTCAGTGGTTCCTGAGCTTGAGCCCATTGTTGCCATCACGGGGTCAGTCCATGTTATCAAGGCCCTTCCTCTTTTTCATGCCCCTACAATTTACCAAGCATTATGGCTTATCTAGGGGCTGGTTCCTCCTACATGGCCAAAGTACATGAGACAAAGTCACACCATCCCCACCCCTAGAAAGCACTCTGTACTTCATTGAAGACAAATAAAAATGGCTCAATATAATACAGCTATCATGTTTATACAAATTAGTCTATGAATAATTTTGTCAAGATTTCTTTTTCCTTTTTAGGATTCAACAAGGGGATTTTTAAATTGATATATAAAAGCAAAGGTTAAATAAAAAGGAAATGCACGTCTGAAGATAATTGCTTAGGCGGAAAGATTAGTTTTAATAAAGATCAAGGCTTTTAAAATCATCTTTTGTAATTATTATTGTTGTTGTTGCTATTGGGTGCCCTCTTGTAGGTTCCAAGTCAGTGAGTGACCCTGTGCACAACAGCAGGAGACACTGTCTGCCCCGGCGCCCTCCCCACACTCATTCCTCTGCTCGAGCCCATTGCTGCAGCCACAGTGTCAGTCTATCTCGTGGACGCCCTTCCTCTTGTTCTCTGCCCCTCGACTTTCCCAAACATGGTGACCATCTCTGGGGACCAGTCCCTCCTGATAACTTGTCCAAAGCACATAAAACCTACTCTTGCCATCCTTGCTTCTAAGGAACACCCTGGCCTTATTTCTTCCCATACAGATCAGTTCATCCTTTCAGTAGTCCATAGTCCTTCATTATTCTTCTCCATCACCACAATTCAAATGTACCCATCTGTCTTCCTTCTCACTTACTCAACGTCCAACTTCCACATGGAGATGAGGCCATTGAAAACACCGTGGCTTGGGTCAGGTGCCCTTTAGCTCTCAAAGTAATATCTTTGCTTTTCCATACTCGGAAGAGGTCTTGTGTGGCAGAATTACCTAGTGCTACTTGTCTTTTGATCTCTTGACTGTTGCATCTATGAAAATTGATTACAGTTCCAAGCAACACAAAATCCTTGACAACTTCAATCTTTTCTCTATTGATCATGAGGTTTCCTACTGTTTCCGTTGTGTTTTGGTCTTCTTTACATTCAGTTGTAATCCTTACTGAAGGCTGCATTCCTTGATCTTCATCAATTTGTAATTAAGGAAAGGTAATATAGCTTTAAATTAAAACAAATAAAGAAACACAAAAAATCAGGGCCAATGAGTCCATTCTGGCTCACAGGGTCCTTATGCAGGGTCTCTAAGACTAAATATTTATGGGAACATCATCTTTCTCCTTTAGAGTGAATGATGGGTTTGAACTCCTGACTTGAAATTAGCAACTCAATACCCAACTCACAGTCCTACCAGAGCTCTTTAATATAAGTTTTGGGATAAACAAATAGTCCATAGAAACCAAAAAGAGCCTGATAAGAGATTTTGGTATTTGTATATATAGAGATAGACACATTGTGGCTCAGGATGTAATATAATGGACTATTAAATAAATGTGCTAAAACATGTTTATTTGCATAAAAATTGGCCAAGTGTAAAATCATATAGTTGTATTCAAAATCTGCATGTCAAAAGCAAAATTTCAAAACAGATCATGAGCTTTGGTGAAGCTGTGGAAGAGGGCCACAGTTCAAACCTACCAGCTGCTCAGCAGGGACGAGAGGGTGCTCTAGGATCCCTTAAAGATTTGTAGTCGAGTGGCCGAGATTCACAACTGACTTGATGGCCTTGGGTTTTTTTCTTCTTTTTCACTTGTTTTTAGCTTAAAGTTTTCTTTTCTTTTCTACACTTGTAGAAATGTATGATACTTTTAGTGACTTGAATCGACAACCAACCTCTTTTAAACAGTGCAGGTACAGGAAGTTTTGTTAAATACCAGTAAATATTCACTATCAAGATGGTCTTCACAGTACTCAAAGGTAAACCTTATTTTATGATCCACTAATACAGTCAATGACCCCAAACTAAGTCCACTGTCATTGAGTTGACTCTGACGCCAACCTCATGCGACAGAACAAGTATGGTCTTTTTAACTGTAATTTTAAATCTATTGGTAATTTTCAGAATTCGTGCAAAATATGTAATAGAATGCATGTGTTTCATTCAAGCTAGAGCTTGTGGAAGTGGTGGATAGCTGTAGGTGGGTGTTGCCACATTTCTTGCTCTTGTCATCTAAAGGCCCTCTACAGAGTTACTGTAAAGAGTTACCATGAAAATGCGTTCTCAGTGTGTACACACTTGGTGTACTGGGATAAAATGACTTCGGAATTATACAGGAAGATTTCATTTCAAAGAAAGTTTTACCAAAATGTATCATCAGAATGATTCTTGCAAAGTCATGACCAAAAAGACTCACACCACTTCTCCCTTTCGAAGCTACCCCTGAAAAGCAGCTTTTCTGGGCCTCTTGTTTGATAGAAGGTCAAGTTCTTATTTCTGTGGCTCCATCTAACATCTCAAAATGACACCCCAAGGGATATGCATACTTGTTGGCAGGCAGGCTTAGAATATCAGGGAGGAAATCTATTACCATTCTGGGACTTCCAGGCAGCTGCTGCCCAAACCACAGTGAGCAGGATAAGCCATAAATTAAGCTGACCTCCTGCTGATATGCCTAAGACACCACGAGAATCTGTTTCCAAAACAGCATAGAAGGGACCATGTGGAATCTCCTGATTTTTGAACCATCAAATCCAATGGGGTATCTGTTTTTTATTATGGTTGAGATTTTTTTTAAGTCATGTTTAACTATTCACTGACTTTAATGGAACCCAGATTTGGTTTGTCTTGGAAATGACTGTTCAGCATTATAATTACAATTTGCTTGCAGAATCATTGAAGGCACACAGTGCAGTTAGCTTCCAAACCACAGAGGCAAAGAAGAAAGAGGACAGGCACACATACACACATAGAGATGCACATATGCATCATGCATTGGCTCATTTGCAATTCATGACACTTTGGATAGGGAGGATTTTTTTTCTGTTGTTTTCCCTCTTCCCCCTACCCCCACCCCTCAAAGGCAGCACCCATTGCCTGACAAACTCATAAATCATTTTTTCTGCAATAGAGCAAAAACAGTTTCTAAAACCAAAAGCAATCCGAGTCTCTGTTCATTTGCAAATGCATCTCAGACTGAAATAGGCCTGCTGTCAAGCTTGCCAAGAGGGTCGTATACCCCAAATGGATGCGTGTCGCCATGTTCATTGAGAGGCATGGCATTTGGGGCAGTTCCCTCTTCAAAATCCCCTGCCAGAGTGCGGCACTTAGCTCTGCCATCAGCCCTTGGATCCCTGCCAGGGTTATTTGGAAGTTTCACACAAGGCTTAAATCTGATAGTAGAGTCTGTAAGGAATCCAAATCGACCTGGGGAGATGAAGCAGAACCCAGCGAATGAAGTGCTGCAAAGCACCATGCGTTAATTCCGGGGCTTCCGCTGATTTCTCTGAGAAACTGCCACCTTAGACAGAGTGAACAGTGTAGGGTACATGGGGGGGCTGATGGCCATACATGAGCCAATGTCCCATGTCTCATCAGCTGGGCTTTTGTACTGGTTCTTATTTCTGTAAAGATTTGTGGTCTCAGAAACCCAAAGGGGCGGTGGTACCCTGTTCAAGAGGGTGAGTGTATGTTGGGATCAACTCAATGACAATAGATTGAGTTGGGTTGGCCTCCTCTCTCCCTGAAATAAGCACTTTCCATGTTTTTGAACATCTGACCCCACCTCGTATTTTATTTCAGTTCTTTTGTAAATCACTTTATAAGGTATAAAAACAATTTAGACTCAAGGAGTTTAGGTCATAGTTTACCAACTGACTAGTAAAGAGTGGAAGCAGGAGTTAGACTTTGAGTCTCAATTATATGCTCTCATTCTTAATAATAACAATGTTCTGCATAGGACTTTGCTTTACACAGAATCTCATATTGCTGCAAAGGAGAAGTTAGATTGGTAGGCTATACCTTCAGAAAATATTATAATTCTTACTAGTTGTAGAATCGAGGTGCATGGGCGATACTGTGAAAACTTGGGGCTCATTGAAGATTTCTTGAAAAAAAAACAAGCCTTGAATGGGGTGCTGAGTGCACACCAAAAGTGGAGAAAAGGTAAAGGTTTTAGAATCGCAAGAATTCTATAGAAAGCTACTTCAGCACTATTGTATTGAGGAACACAGGGGGAAGAGAATGGAGAATCTGGTAGGAATACATGGAAACCGTACTATGTCCACTTATAAAGCCTCCAAAGCAAGGGGTGATATGGGGTGTTTGTAGGATGCAAGATGACATGGTCAGACTTACCTTTAGGAATGTCACTGTGGCTGCCATGTGAAGGGGACCATGGTATAAGTTTTGCCTGCCATGTGGGAGACCCAGGTTCGATTCCCAGCTCGCACACCTCAAGTAGAGCCAGCACTGTGTAGCACTGGTGATTAGCGAGTTGCTATACGAGTGAGTTTAGTGAAGTGTCCCGAAATTGGAGAACGGTGTGGCTGTATGTTTCTTGAAAAACCCGTTGGTAAAACCCTTATAGATCACAATGATTTAGTCCTTAATCAGTCATGGAGGTGAAATAGAATCCAGCGGAATAGCCTTTTGTTATGGCTTTCCATAGGTCAGTGCGAATTTCCCAAAGCTGATGGCCACAAAAACCATAGGAAAAGTGGCTGGTGCCGAATGGAAGGTGGAGTAATTGTTCAGGTAAAGGATGGTATGCTTCTGAAGCAACAATAATTTTAAACAGGGAGAGGAGAGCACAATTCATGAATATATAGAAGATAAGATCATCAAGGTGTGCATTTAGGAGGTGGGGAGGGTGACAAGTGAGTGTAGGTATGCTACCAGATTCCCAGTGCATGTTCACTGGGCGGGTGGCAGTGTCGTTCTTAGAGAAAGTGAGCCAGGTTTTGTAGAGCAAAGGATAAGCTATCTCAGTTTAGTGCAAGATGACTTCTGAGAACCAATGAGTCCTGGGGGAGCTCAGGAAGTCTGGAGGGGAGACAACAGCAGGATAGGGCTTTGGAATTCAAAAGTCTATCCAAGGTTGTTGGAACTATTCGTTTGAGGAAAGAAAGAGGATGATAGAGTCCTCTGATGGAATCCTCTATCAGGCACCTGGCACCACAGTTCATACGAGTAAGAGGAACTCATAGAACAGACATGAACCTGGCATGAGGCAGGGTGCAGAAACAAGAGCCAAGCCATTGGTCACCTGGGTAGCCAGTGATCCACTGCTCTTTGGAGATGGAAAGAAAGGAATCTGAAGGAGCTATGAAAATTACTGTAAACTTAGCACTTATCCAAGTAACTGGAGCGAGGCAATTGAACAATTGTCGTAGTTCTGTGCCAGCAGTGAGTTCTGACTCGGAGCGATGGTATGTACCACAGAATGAAGCACTGTGTCATCCTGCACCATCGGCACAACCATTCTTCCGGTTCAGCCATGGCCGCAGCCAGGGTGCCAATTCGTAGCACAGAGGACCTCTCCCTTCACCCTACTGGTTCTTGCTTATATGCTGCTTCCTGAAATGATGAATGTCAACTTGAACTTTTTGGTACAGCAACTCTGTATATTCTTCCACCTTCTTTTCATGCTTCCTACAGCATTCAATATTTTGCCTATAGAATCTCCCAATGTTCCAATTTGAGATTCTTAAAAAATTTTTTTTTGAAAAATTAAAATTGGTTTTGAAAGAGGAGTGAAAATTTAAAATATATTTCCCTTAGCAAAACCCACAGAATTAAAGTTTAGTTTAAATGACATGAACATTTTGAATTCAATACATTTTTTTGGTTGTTTCTTTTTCTTTCTTTTTTTAACCAGTTTAGCTCAATACCATATGTGGTAGTTACATAATCTGTTGTCAATTTGAGACTTAAGAGTGAAGGGGTGGAGTCTAGCCTGTCAGTCCGGTTGCAGCTTGACCTCATTTGGAGGCACTAAGGAGATAAATAGCTCACTGGAGGCAGAACATATGCTCACTCCCTGTGAGATATTCCTGCAGACAAGCCACATGGAGATAAGCTAGAACATTGGAGCTAAAGGGGCCATGTGGGGACCCCTGCCAGCGTTGAGATGCTTCCACTGCCACTGGATCCACAAGACTTTCCATCACTGGCCGCTCATCTTCCTGAATTCAGTGTCATTGCATGTATTGTGTGAGTCTGAAGAGGACTTTATAGATTAGTGTCAGACATATTGGCTAATATCAGACTTATTGACTTGCTCTGAACTGGACTAGGATGTTTTCTTAATATTAAATTGTTCTTGTATATAAAGCTCTTTCTTATTCATAGAGAGTATCTCTAGGAATTTGTTTCCCTAGTCTACCCAGACTAACACACCATAAAAGGCAATAACTTTCCCAAAGACCTGACTCTTAATTGTGTCAGTGTGTCCAGTGTTAAATGGAAAATGGAAGAGGGAGGAAAAGATTTTCATTTTCATCATTAACCACTCCAAGTTTTGGTTTATGTGATTATTTTCTAATTAGAATTCATTTGTGGCTAGCTAGTCTAATTTACAGTAAGTTTCAGAGACTTTCTCATGCGTGCTTCTATCTGGCTGGAGCTATGCTAAACATTTTATGTGCAATGTTCCCTCTAAGCTCTGAAGTTTAGACCTTACATTGGAACAGAGTGAGGTCAGAATGGTACTGCCCACTTTACAGATGAAGAAGTTGAGGATTCACTGTTGTACAGTGATTAAAGTTTACTCAGCCAATTATAGAAGAGTAAAGATTTACATATGTGCACACACACATATGCTTACCCACCTACACAGACACATTTTAATTTTGAATGCTATTGTTTTTTTTCCTTTTAATATAATTGCTGTTTCTAATTTAAAAATATGGTTCACATCTTACTGATTTCTTTAACTTAATAAATCTTTTCTTGTCTTTAACTCCTAAGCATCCCAATTACACTGAAAATATATTTTTAAAAAGGCTAAGTGAAAATCTGACCTTTATAAAACAATCATTTCTATGTAACCTGTGCAAATCATATTTTTTTACATTTTAAATCTTATGAGCAAGTAGCTTCAATGATTAGTCTAAAGAAAATTAATGAGTATTGTACAATACTCATTATCATTAATCATTTTCATCAACTTCCTTGAGCAGAGAGAGTTATGGAAATTTGTATAAATTCCTATAACTACTCAGTATCAGATTAAATATGAGTTACTACTTTTATAAATATGTCTAAATATCTGTGAGGTAATAATGAAAAATTGTCATCCAATTCTGTATTTATTATGCAGTGATTTCTTAAATTGTAAGAATGGTTGTGGTAATCAGTTACCTATTGGATTTTTAATAGAATAAATAGCTCAATCCCACCAGTTGCTTGCAGGGAAAAGATGAGAATTTCTTTACCATAAAAGTTTATAATCTCACCCCAGCATTGATATCAAAGTTAATAAATAGAAGAAAACAGAAAAAAAACAAGTGCTGGAAAGACTATGGAGTACCACTGTGGTGGAAAACAGTAGGGCACCTCCTTAAAAATTGGGGAAGAGAAAGACCATGCGACCCAGTACACCCTCTCCATGGCATACACTCTGAAGGAATAGGAGTCATAGCATGCCTAGACGCATGCTCACTCCTGTTCATTGCAGCACGATTCACAATAGCAAGAAGATGGAAACCACATGAATGCCCATCCATGAAAGAATGGATAAACCTTGGTACATGCGCACAAGGGAATACTACAGAATGCCAAAGAATAACAATGGATCTGCGCAACACCTCACACCGTGAACGAGCCTGGAGGACATTTGTGCTGAGTAACATTAACCAAGCACCAAAGGAGCCCTTGTGGCCTAGTGGTCATGAGTTTGGCTGTGATTTTCAAGGTTAACAGTTTGAAACTACCCGTCACTTTCTACTCCCAGAAAGAGTGACAGAATCGGAAATGTACAGGGACAGTTCTACTCTGATAGGCTTTCTGTGAATCAGCATTGACTCAATGGCAGTGAGATGAGAAAGGATAAATGTCATAAGAGGCTACTAATAAAGAGTCAAGAAAACGTTTTCCTTGGAAATTGAAGAGACTTGGGTGGTTGCCAGGAATGGGAGGGAAGGAACTTCACAGACTAAGGGTAGGCAGGTGTTCTCCTAGGAAAAGGGGAAGACAATATCCAGCCAGAGGATGATGGGAAAAATAATGATGGAGCAGGGCAGAACATTGGGAGGTTTGCTAGGTTGTTGAATGTAAAACTTATGGCCTGCTCTAGAAACCATCACATGATTCACAATAAAATGTTAAAAAAAGAAAAATACTCTGTTCTATAAAGTCACTATGAGTTGGGTTATACTCCTTGGTAGAGGGGTTGATTTGGTTTTGAATATCAAGCCACAACTAGGCATAGTGGAAGCTTCAATGCATATTGCTGATGTGAGAAGTCAGGCTGAGAAATCTGCCATAGGGTCTGATTCCAATGGTATATGCTGGACAAGACAAAACAAAACGATAGCAGCAGTTAAAAAGATCAGCGAGTTGAGGTGGGGATGAGAATAGTTGGGGTTTATGACACAGGGCCACGAACTATTCTGGACCATACCACAATGATCGACACATGTCATGAATTCCAGGAGGCAGGGGTCACTGCAGCCACTGCGGAAGCGATCTATTGTGCCCTCTGAGTGAGCTGGCTGTGTTTACTTAACCTGTCTTAGCTTTGCTTTCCCCACACTTACAGTAAATAATGTAGACGTTGCACTATTGCTTTGGGAATTAAATAAAATTGACTATTCCTTGCCTCTGGCACAGAATAGTTGCTCAGTAAATTATAACCATGTTTGTTGTCATAAGTGGGAGAGCGGGATTTAAACAGAGGTTGTGTGATTCCAATCCGGCTCTCTCCACATCCCCTCTCACACGACTTTCATTTTAGTTGGATCTCATCCATTCTGAGGTAGCCACATTTCTAAGAAAATGTGCTTGAATTAGTTCAAGAAGACTCCTCTATTCTTGTATCCTTGAATTTTGAAGCAAGGTGGATATTTTTCCCTCAACAACTATAAATTTGAATAGTGCTTCAGCTACTAGCATAGACAGTTTAATGTTAATAGGTCTCCCAAAGGGTTCATATAATTGATACAATATTCTTCCAAAACGGTTCTAAACTTTGCAGTCACGGGAGTAGAGTCATATATCTTCTGATTATCAGTGAACACCAAGTGGTTACTGCTCCCCAACTTGCCTGACTCGGGGATGCTTTCTTTGAAGAAGACCGTGAGTTCAATGGGGAGGCTGGCTGTGGCACCAGGGCAGCAAACATGATGAATGTGCTGGGCCTGCTGCAGTGGACTTTAAAATGCCTGAATGCCACTTGGGAAAATGAAAATGCTACGGAGAATTAATGTGATAAGCAAGTGCTGTCGGCGGGCCATCGCAGAATCATGGACGTTGGAGTGAGTGGTGGAGTGGACAGAAAGGCTTTGATGTCAACTAGACAAAGCTGCATTTCAGCCTACGTTCGGCCTCTTTTTGATCAGATGGAGCCTCGAGTAAATGATTTCACCTGTTTTGGTTTCTGAGCGACCTACTCGACAAAGTGGGCAAAAATAACTATGTTATTGATGCTTCATGAGGTTAGGATCTCATCATCCCTCTGTAATCCAGTGGTGGTAAATACTTAACCACTGCTCTCTAAGGAACTCTGGAGGCGTCATGGGTTGCAAGTTGAGCTGGTAACAGAAAGGTCGGCAGCTTGAAGCCACCAGGCACTCTGAGGGGGAAAGAGGACGCTTTCTGCACTCTCTAAGATTTACAGCCACCGAAACCCATGGTTCTACTTTGCTCTGTGGCGCAGTTGTGAGTCGGAAGGACTCAATGGCAGTGAGAGAGGGGTCTCCACAGTGTAGCACGAGAAACCCTCATTTGCCCGCTTCGTGTTGTAAAAACTACTAGGCTGACTTCCAATGATTAACTTAAAGTGGCTGGAAAGGGAGTTGGGAAGGGGTGCATGCAGCTGACTCTAGAGACAGACCCTCTCCCTCCTAGGTTGAGTTACCTTGTATCAAACCTTGCGTTCACTGCTTACATGTCAGTCGGTTGAATTACAGAATTTCAAATACCAGTGCGGTCACACCTGGTAGACAGATTTCAATAGAACATCCAGGCTAAGACAGACTAGGAAGAAAGGCCTGGTGCTCTACTTTCAACACTTTGTCAGTGAAAACCTCATCATCACAGCACTCTGACTCTCCCTTGCTTTGGCTGCATCATCAGGAGAGTTCCTTCGTTGCAGGAGAGAATCACGGCTACCGATGGGGAGGACTAGTGGGAGCCCCTTGGTGAGATGGAGGGGTGCAGTCACGGGAATGATGGACTGGAACAGGTCAGAAATGATAAAGCTGATGCAGGACCAGGAGGGTTTCATTCCACTGCACGCGGTGTCGCTGAGAGTCAGAATCAATTCAGCAGCAGCTAACAACTGTTGAACATCTCAGGCGATGGCTCCTTGATGCGAAGTAAAAATAAAAGGCGACTCCCGCTCCCTTTTCCAAGTCACATGATGAACCACGCCCCCCACCCCCATCCCAGGACAGGACTTGATTAGCAGGGAGCACATTTGCTCAAAAATCAAGGCAGCCCCTTGCTCTGGAAGAGTGTGGCCCCCGAGTCAGGTCAAGAAGAGTAGGGGCTGGCTTTCAGTGCCTTTTGCCCTCCTCAGTTGGGTACCCTGGTAGGCGATACAACCTTTCAAAAACATGGGCATGAAAGCAAGGTGGGAAGAGGAGGATGGGGCTGGAGCATGCGGAGTAAAGGAGGGAAAAAACAACAAAGGGAAAAAGGTGAAAGCCACGCCCACTAGCCTTGAGTCTATTCCAAATCTTAGGAATCCTATAGGACTGAGTCGTTTCTGGAACTACATCTTGACAGGAGCAGACCCCATCATCTCTTTCCCAGGAAGTACATGGACCTTGGGGAAGTGTGTACCTTCCAGTGAGCCGTCCAATGCTCAACCTACTCTACCACCAGGACTCCTGAAATGAAATGAGAGAAGAGTTGGAAATAAACATCAAAATAAATGAAAGTTGAAACCTTTGTCTTCTTTCTGTCAGTATAGGGTGTCTGGTGTTTCCAAACCAAACTCCCTGCCATGGAGTCCCATCCAACCCACCGCCACCTGCTAGCGCTGCCTCTCATTGTCCAACTGCCTCTTGGGGTTTCCATCATGACTCCCACTTCATCTTTTCTGCAACATTTTTGAAGCTTTGTTTCTTTCATCTTCCAAATCACAGACTTGAATTTACATGATATCGAGTCTGGCCTTTGCTGCTGCTAACAAAAGTCTTACATCCGCGACTGCATTTTAGTCTTCTTATAGGATTTTCTTATTTAATCTAGCTCCCATTTATCTATACCTGATTCTGAGCCCATCCCTGGGAAACAATTAAAGGGGGATGATCCCTATAGGTGGCTGGTGATTCTAATTTGTGACCACTACGTGTGACTAATTTAGTAGCTTATATTTTACCTTTTGTGTGAATTCCTAGGGTTTTATTGACAGTATAACATAGATATGGTTCCTTTTTATATGATTTTTTTCAAATACCAGTACATATTTTTTCTTCAGTGCTACACTCTCCATTTGGAGCTCTACACACCGCAAAACTCCATTACTGCAGTCCCCCCCCCCCCCGACACCATGTAGGGAAACACATTTCATGCATGCAATTTCTATGTATTCATCACTAAACATAGGTGAATGGATGACCGCTGCTTCCCCTCACTGCTCACCTGGTTCCTGTTAAAATCCTCTTCCACCACAGGCTGGAGGGCTAGGTGATGTAAACGTTTATTTCCAGCCCATTGATAAAGCAGCCGCAGGGGCCAAGGAGGACCAGAAAAGCCGTGAGCCATCTCGATGTTGCTTCTTCTGTGTTTGTTTAAACCATTGTTCTGAAGGTCATCCTCTAGATGAGTCTCCCATTTGATCTCGTTTCTCGTCCAGATACAAAGCTAGCGGAGCCTCGTGACTAGAGGAAGAGTCGGCTTCTTTGTTGAGCTTTCTAGGAAAGCTACTGGAGGAAAGCTGGGTGATAACTAGAGTTGAAGTCTCTGAAGGCAAAGCTCCTTGCATATCCTGAGCCCACTTTACTTTCCAAATTTCATCGTTTATCTGCAAGGATTGCTCAGATGCCTCATGGGAGCTTTAATTCACCAGGATCGTGTGAGCCATGCTGTGCATCTATCTCGCTGTATACCTCTCCAGCTCCTTTGCATGGGCTCCTTGGCCCTATTTCTCTGTCATACTTGACTTCCAATCCACCTGATCTGTGACAGCAGAGCCAGGGCTCCCATTACTGGGGCTCTGCTCTACCAGATCCGGTGGATTGTAAGTCAAAACTGACACAGCATGGCGCACAGGGCCGAGAGGGAACATGGTCGGATATAGGGGAAGCTCAAGGAGAAGATCCAGACACATAGTGAGGATGTGTGAGCAGCCTATTGCATGTGGGCTTCTGGGTGGAGTTAAACAGCTAGCTATGGTTGACTGAGGTTGGCTAGTTATTCGTTTAAAGCTTGTGCGTGGGACGGAATCATCTCAACAGGATCTGCAAAAGGGAACCGATGATAGTGTTACCGAGGGTCCTGGAGCTATGGCAAACGTAAGGGTTGACTGTCTGGGTTGAGCCCTGGAGACTTGAGTGCAGACTCAAGCAGCGCCCCAAAGGATTTAACTTCTGAATGAAGGCTCGTGGCCTTTCTTGTGCATGTCTTTTCCTTCCACATTCACGGAACTGAACATAGCTACCAACCAGGTCAAGTGGTTTCATGGGTGTAGAGAGCCTTACGTGTCTTTTCTTTCAATAATGAGAGTGTTGGTATTACAAAGAGCAAGACAGTCCAGTGCAAACCCTTTATTCTTTCCGAAAAGCAGAGCGGAACCCCTCACCCTCACACCACAACGAACTCTAGGTGCTCTTGCAATGAGAGAAAAACATCTTCAGACCTGGGAGTATCGAACGTAGGCAAATGTGCCCTTTGGTTCTCCTCGTTCGGATGAAGACAGTTTAGAAAGTTGGATGGACTTTCTGTTGACAGTATTAACTTGGCCCTAGATGCCTTATGACGCATCCAACAATTGGAGGTTCATTTAATGACTAACATTTGGGTTAAATCTGTAAACACTGTTTATCTTTGACATTATTTTCTTTAAAAAAGGAAGAAAAATGGCCATAACAGCAACATTTCCCTGCTTGTCATCTCGGCCAGCAGCAAGGGGAAGGAGGCTGGCAGAGGAACGGTGAGAAAGGCAACGATGACAGGACGCTGAGATTCGGTCTTCCCTTTTTCTCCCAGTTTTGCTGGTCGAGGGGAGAAGCTCGACACGGCATAGGAGGTCTTGCCTTAGGGGGTCCCACACGTGAGCTGTGATGGATATTCTCCCCCAAATCCTTTGCCTTAAGAGATGTTATCATGTCACATTTCTGAAAATACAGAATGCACCCTGGAAAATAGTTTCACATATGCTGACGAATGCAGCTGCCAAGAAAAGCGTGTTTAAAAAAAGAGAGAAACAATCCGAGGGCTGTTGTGGACTCTGGCTGTCTTTGAACGGAATTTACATGTTGATGATCTTTCTTGGTTCTGGCCATGTTGCCAGGCTTACCAGTTCTCCCCAGTCCTCTTGCCACCTTTAACTTATCTGGAGAGGGAAGAGTGGAAATAATTAAAGACGTATTCTTCATTTGCTAATGTCACGGTGGTGGAGGTCATAAATAAACTTGATCCATTATTATTTTTTAAATGCTCATATAGCCAAACAAAACAAGAAGGACTGATGTTCTAAAACGTGAAACAAAATCATCCATGATGCATCTGTCCTGAAACCTCATGGCACCATGATGTTCATGCTCCAGTCTTCGGTTGATGTATTGTAGACCAATGTAATCACTTTGAACTCTGCTTTCCAAGTTTCATGGAGTAAATTGCATCCGTTTGGCATAGTCATGACGATCATTTTTATGTGTCTAGAGTTACTAGTGCAGAAGATACTCTATACTTCATTTAGTCACTTCTCCAATGTTGGATAACTTTGTTTCTCAGGCAGATGGAGAATTACAATGATTCTATTGATTCCTTGTCCTTTGTTTGTGTGTTTTTCAAGTTGTGGATTGGGTCAAAGCTCACAGAGCAAACTTGGTTTTCCACTTAGCACCCCATACACATTTTGCTGTTTATAATCAGTTAGAATTCCTTCAATATAACAGCACCCTTCCAAGTTCCTAACTGGGTTCCTGGTATCCATTTGTTCTTCTTTCCTGTGATTTTCTGCCTTTTGAGCTTTTAAAAATAATTATTATTTAAATAACTGAATCATTTTTCCTAGGAACATTTTTAAAGAATGTTGGATATTGCTTATTAACATTTGACCACTTTGGCAAATTGTTCTTCCAAAGGTGTTATTTAGAATTATGATGGGCACCATTTCCTTAACTCTTGCATTGTAAATATCACTATCAAACACACTGACATTGAGTCCATACTGACTCATAGCAAACCCCTGTGCATTTCTGAGACTGCAACTGTTTACAGGAGTAGACAGTCCAGTCTTTCTCCTGTGGGCGGCTGGTGATTTCTGGGTGTCAACCATGCGGATCACAGCCAAACTTGCAACCACTCCGCCAACAGGGATCCCTCATTGCAAACAGTGGGACATATCATTTTCAGAGATACAGCGAGTAAGTAGGTATGGAAATGTTCAGAGATACAGTAAGTAGGCACTGGTCAGGTGGTGTCTTAGGGGGAAAAACCACCTCTAGTTGCTCTGATGTAGCTGCTTCACTGAAGATGCTTAGAAAGCACCAAGTAATTAGTGACTTTTCTATAATTTGCCTACTGAGAGTCAGAAGTATAGTTCCTATTTGCCAGGCAACAGAATTATTTTTACTAGTCATGGGTGAGCCTTATGCCTGGTTTCATTTAATTCCTCTGCCTGATCTCTCCTGTAGTCTAATTCCATCCTTTGTTTAGTTTCTTATCCATTATTCTCTAACTATTATAACCGGATCCTCTGTTGAACTAGATTGTGAATGATTTTTAAAAGAATCCTCCTAGGAACATATTTTGATATATTCAAGAGGCTTCAAAAATTTTTGTGGAAAAATCCCATATGGACCAAGAAAGAATTAGATCCCAAGACCTGAGATCTGAGCTAGAAGGTGCACGGCCACCACTACCCAGGGCTCTAAAGACATCGCATTAGAAGGTCCTGGAGAGTGTGGGAGAAGAATGTAAAACAAAATTAAAATCATAAAAAAAGAGCAGCCTTACTGGTGAGCTAGAAACTGGTGGAAATCTTTGAAAGTATGGCCAACAGTCACTGGTCAGGTATGGAAAGGCGCTCACCCATGGCTCAGTTTCCTTTAAATAAACAGATCTATACGACAAAGAATAACACTAGGCAGGTATACACACCTGAGAAGAATCCTTTGAGAGTCTAAGGGCAGCATTTCTATGAAAGAGTTCAGGAAGGTTAGAAAATGAGGACTCTAAATAGGAAGCACAGGGAGGAAGTAGCCTGCGTGACGCTGCATTGTGGAGATCACAAGTCATGACACGGAGCAAGATGTTAAACAAATGAACATAACATAGGATTCCATTATCTTTTAATTCAATTTCTACACAAACTTTTTGAAGCCTCCTAGCATATAGCTGGATATTCCAACACAAGTATTAATATCAGCATTGCATCCAAGGGCCAAAGATTAGAAACAGTTCAAGTTGTCATTAACAATAGAATAAACAAATTGTCATAGAGTCATTTGTAATGTGATGGTAGATGGCAATAAAAACAAACGGACCACAGGTATATGCAGTCATCAAAAATGCCCATAATTTCAGTCCATTTGTTCAGAGTTTTTAAAGAGGCATGAAATACATTCTTCCAAAAGGTATAAAAGATGGTAAAATATTCAAGATAACTATTTGCCGTACACCGCATAGAATCCGTCCCCAAAGGGTGGGGAGGGTGTTGCAATGGGGCGAGGGACCTGCGGAGGTGAGGCCGTTACTCTTGTTATCACAGTCCATCGAGTCGGTTCTGACGCATAGCAACCCTGTGCACTACAGAATGAAACACTGCAGTTGTGCACCATGCCACACGTGCCCCTATGCCCGAGCCCATTGTTGCAGCCACTGTGTCAATCCATCTTCTCAAAGCCTTTTTCTATTTTGTGGCCGCTTCACTTTACCAAGCATGATGTCCTTCTCCGGCACGGCCCTCTCCTGACAACATGCCCGAAGCATGTAAGACACAGTCTTGCCATCCTTGCCTCTAAGGAGCATTCTGGCTATACTTTATCCAAGACAAATTGCTGTGTCCTTTTAGCAGTCCATGGTAGTTTCAATATTCTCCCCCAGCACCACAATTCAAAAGCATCGCTTCTTCTTTGATCTTTTGTATGAAATATTCAACTTTCTTTTTTTATTAATCATTTTATTGGGGGCTCGTACAATTCTCATCACAATCCATACATCCATTCATTGTGTCAAGAGCATCTGTACATTTGTTGCCGTCATCATTCTCAAAACATTTGCCTTCTACTTGAGCCCTTAATATCTGCTGCTCATTTTCCCCTCCCTCCTCACTCCCCCCTACCTCATGAACCCTTCATCATTCATAAATTATTATTATTTTGTCATATATTACACTGCCCGATGTCTCCCCCTACCTTCTTCTCTGCTGTCCCTCTCCCAGGGAGGAGGCTATACATAGATTCTTGTAATCAGTTCCCCCTTTCTACCCCACATTCTCTCCACCCTCCAGGTATCACCACTCTCACCACTGGTCCTGGAGGAGTCATCTGTCCTGGATTCCTGTGTTTCCAGTTGTTATCTGTGCCTATGTACATCCCAACTTTCACAGGCAGATTAGGTTATGGAAAATACCATGGCTTGGGTCATGAACTCCTTTGTCGTCAGAGTACCATCCCTGCTGTTCAGTACTCTAAGGCAATATTGTGCAACCGATTTACCTCATGCACGTCTTTTGATCTCTTGACCACTGCTCCCATGAGCATGGATTGTGAATCTAAGCGAGACAAAATCCTTGACAACTTCAACCTTTTCTCCACTTGTTATGATGTTAGCCACTGGTCCAGTTGGGAGGATTTTGGTCTTCCTCTCATTGAGTCATAATCCACACTGCAGGCTGCAATCCATGATCTTCATCAGCAAATACTCATGTCCTCCTCCCTTTCAGCGAGCAAGACTGTGTCGTATGCATGTTGCAGGTTGTTGGTAAGCCTTCCTCCCAACTTGATGCCACATTCTTCTTCACATCATCTGACTTCTCTGATTATTTGTTCTGCGTACATATTCAATAACTATGGTGAGAGGACACAACCCTGACACACACTTTTCCTGACTTTAAACCATGCAATATTCCCTTGTTATGTTCACACAACCTCAAACTCTGAACAGGTTACTGAGCTCTGCAGAGGTCTGAGGTACTGGTGACTCATTCGTAACATGGGTCGTGGTCTTCATTTAGTAACAGTTTACAAACGCTGTGCCTACAGACACACAGCATAGTTGAGAATAACAACAACAAACAAAATGCCTTAAAAATAAGAATAGAAGAAAAAATAAAACAGTTAGCCACCCTGTGCCCACCCTTCCAACCCCCCATTGCAAACATCTTGATTTTTCCTTCATTCAAGAAAATGTGTGCTAGCCCTTCATCGGCTTTGCTCCTGGAATTCTGTGAAAGTGCAATAGAGGGAGAAGAATGAGGATCTCTTTTGTTCACCCTGTCTCCTACCCTCCCCCCTTTGAATGAACCACATGGAATAAGCAATGCATTTATGGAGAAATGTCTGTCTAATTAAACAATGGCTTCTCAGATGCAGCTCAGGTTCTGAACGGTTACCATGTAGAAGATAATGAAATGTTTGATTAGCTACGTACTACTCTCCTCTGATGAGGCTTTCTCTTGTCAGATGGTAAATAAACTGCCAGTCTATGGCTTTTATTAGAAGTAATAAGTGGTGGCAGGAATAATAAGCTGAAGTAATCTGGACTCAAGCTTGTTGGCCTGCCTTTCCTCTGGGAGGAAGTGAGGGTCTCATTTCCATGGAGCTATGTAAGCCGAGCAACTGCGTCCTGACGTGCTGGTGCCTGCACATTGCTCTCAGCCAGCTTCTTGCCAGAGTCTAAGTCATCAAGTCCCCTGAGATGACAACCCCGCTACCCCAATTGACATTGGGTATGCGCTCTCCATGCTCCTTCAAGGACCCCCACATACATCACAAAACAGTTTTGTTTTATTGGGAGTTTTGAGTGGCCTAAACATTTGTCTTTATCTTTAAAAGATGCATGGAAGCTGGATCATGCTGTGTATGAAGCAAACTAAGCCCATCAAATTCATCCAGGCCACCTCCTGAAGGCCCTCCTGATCGCTCATATGTGGGGCTCATTCTGTGTCCTTCTCAGGGTGATTAAGTTGAGTGCTGACCATCAAGAGCTGCTAGGTCCACATCTGCATGAGGACACCAATCCGAGTTAAGGAAGCTTCCACACTTTGGGGGTGATTCACAGCCCAGCATGAGGTGCCTTCCAGACGGTCCAGTTTGGTCTTCTGAAATAGGCAATGACCACACTACAGCGAATAAACTGGTGCCTGATTAAATTTGTTCAGAACTACATTTGCTGGACACCACTAGGTTCCAGGCCCTCGGTTCTGTGATAAGGCTAAGAGGGAAAAACAAATCATACAGTGGATGTGGAAACATACACTTCAAGGAATAGCAATGCAGACCAGGGGAGAAATTATTAATTTGACTAAGCAGGGAAAGGCAGAGAAAATTTTACAAGAGATTGAAACTTCTATAAAAGCGGTATCGTGCTGCCAAGGTGAGTCAAGGAAAGCAAAACCAAACCATCCTGGGACAATGTGTGAGACATGTTCTCAATGATCATCCTACTTAAGAAATTAAGAGCATTAGTTGGCAAGGAGCTTGATTCCGCTATTCCATCAAGATGATTAAAAATAAAGCAAAATGAAAAAGAAAATTTCCAAGATTCTTCAAAATAGATACACGGCAGAGTAAATACTTCATCATGATCAATGGACCCCGTTGGCCTCTGTAAGAGTATGCTGATGAATAAATGAATGGACATAACCTGAAAACGAGCATGTTCCCAGATGGAGACAGTGGTGGGGGCTGCTGTGAATCACAGTAAATGCAACGGCAGTGAGTCTTTGAGTCTAGAAAATGTGGTCCCAGTGCCAGGTACTAACATGAAAGGAAACCTAATTGAAGATAGGGGTGGTTCAAATCGGCTTAGTTTTTGGAACCATTATACTAATAAGAGCTAGAGCCAGCACCTGTTTTTGTGTAATCTGGAGATGCTTCAGGAGCCCTGATAGAATAGTGGTTATACATTGGGCTGCTAACTGCAAGGTCAGCAGTTCGAAGCCACTAGAAGCTCTGCAGAAGCAAGATGTGACTTTCTACTCTTGTTAAGCGTTTTACACTCTCAGAAATCCAAAGGTGCAGTTCTTTCCTGTCCTATAGCATCACTAGGAGCCGGAATAGACTCTATGGCAATGGGTTTGGGAGTTTATTTGGGAGAGAATTCCTAACTACAGCTTTGCTCCTCCCACCTGTCTGAAAAGGATGTGGCCTCTCTTTCTTTGGAGTGTTATTTTGCTAATGGATCTTGAGATTCACCCCCACAGCTACATCCTGCTAACTCTCACAATGCTGTCCTGATTGGGACAATCCCACTCTCTCTATCTACTAGACTGGATCTCTCATAGCTGGACTAGACACATCTATACATCCATGCAGATGTGCCAGATCTCTCCTTCCATGCCATCCTCAGCTGCCATTGGGTGAGTATGTCATCACTGTGCCTGTGGCATCTTGTGCCCAATGACCAAATCAAAGCAGTGTGGGGAAGAATGAGCCACTACTAAGGACAGGACTTCTGTTGATGGCAGATGATGAAACTGCAGTGGGATTTTCCCAGCATCCTCTTTCAAGACATCATTGTTTCTGTCAAATGGTTGAGGACCCGGGATCAGTGGCCACCTGAATGGGAAGTTGCTGCATAGAACAAGACTGTGATTAGGCTGAAAGGAACCAGATAGAAACATGGTCATATGAGGTTCCAGGTGAGGCTGGAAGATACTAGGAAAATAATGGAGATATTTATTATTTATTGTTTTAGAGAAAGTGCTTATTGAGCTGATTTACTTCTCTCTGTTCTGGCACAGGCCCATGTCCTTAACCTCACAACATACTTTGTTCCTGTTTTAAGTGGAAAGGGTCTTAGCTTCTGTGTCAGTTACATAATCTCCTGTCAACTTGCAAAGGGGTGGAGTCTAGCCTGTCAATCAGGTCATAGCCAACGAGGCCTCTGTATGGACATAGCCTTCTCCTGAGGATTCTGGGAACTCCTATCTTCCTCCCTGGAGGTAGGAGACCCACTCTGTCTCTGCTTTGTCTCCCTGTGAGACATTCCTGCTGACAAGACACATGGAGCTTTGCTGATGGCAGCTAGAGCCTTGGAGCTGGAGGAGCCATCTGGAGACCCACGCCAGAGCAGAGATTCTTCTACTGCCATGGCCTCCATAAGACTTTCTACCCCCTGGACTGTGGTCTTCCTGAACTCAGCGCAATTGCATGTATTATGTGAGTCTGAAGAGGAATTTATAGACTTGTTTCAGACATATGGGCTAATATTGGACTTGTGGACTGGGCTGGGATGTTTTCTTAATATTTTTATATATTTTATATAAAGTTCTTTCTTATACACACAAGTGTCTATGAATTTATTTCTCTAGTCACCCCAGACTAGCACAGCTTCAGCCTGTGCTCTTATAGGACTAATGAGAGGATGGGCAGGTTTCTTCCCATCTTGGAGTTTCAATTGCCAAAGCTATAAAAAGATAGCGGTTTGATATTCATTGATCTTTCTACTTATTACAGTCAATTACATTTCAATGTGTTTTCAAAGAAATAGTTCAAAAGAAAGGATTTGGGAAGGAAAAAAGTAGTTCAGAAGCAAAGCAAATCCTGAGTGCTTTTATTTGGGGGGAAGCATAATCCAGACATAAAATCCAACAGTGTCTTTATTATCCAGCCACTTCCTGTAATTTTTTTCAAAAAATGCTAACAACTTAGCAATAAAGCCCTTTTCATGAAGAACTTGCCCACTGTCGCGTTCCAGCCTCTAACTAGCAAATCCTCCTGAAAAGTTTACATTTTTTCAAGTTTTAACTTCCTTATTCCATTCATTACAAATAAAAGAAAGAAAGAAACCAGAAGTGTCACCATTTTCTCAGATGAAACAGATGACCCATATTCCCTCTTGGTGTCTAGCATTCAGACCACTGCGTCCAGTGGTTTCCAGCCTCACCTCTATGCAGACAGCTGCCTCAGCTGATCCCTCTAGCCACAACCTCTTTCTGGAACTACATTCCCACCTGGTTATTGGACACTGCTTCTTACAGTTCCCGTACACACATCAAGAGCAGCTGGAACTCATTTGATAAAGTTAATCATCTTCATTTTTCAGATGAAAAACCTGAGGGGCTGAGCAGTCATGTAACTAAAAAGATGAGCAGAGCGGTTTCCAGAGCATCACAGGCACGTTGCCTCCTTGACTTGTCAAACGTCTTCGCATCTCTTGTAGAAGAAAGCTTATGCTCCTTCATCTGGCATGTAAAGGTCCCATACCATGTACCATGCCTTTCCAGTATCCCCTGCCCCTCTCTGCATTGACGCATCCTGCCACCAGGACCCCCCAAGAACAACCCACCATTTCCAGTCATGGTTAGCTCTCACTTTCTTCACAAACACCACAGTCAGCTGCTTCTCAAATGCTGTGGGTTTAGGTTTGTCCAGATTCCTCTCAGAAGAAAATTCTGGTGATCTACTTTTAAAAAAAATCCCACTGAGTACAGTTCTACCCTGAAACACATGCTTTTGCCAAGAGTTGGAGTTGACCTCATGGCCACAGGTTCAATCACATTTCCTGATTTCCCCTTGCATATTCTGTCCAATATTTACATTTCTGTGTACTGGGCTTCTACCCATCTGTTAAAATACTGGGCTACCATAATTGTTTATCTAAAAATCTTGGGATGAGGTGTATTGGGGTTTATAAATTTAGGATATAGTAAAATTAATGGCATGTATTGTATAGTACAAAGGGTCTCCAGGACAGTGCCTTGAAATTAAAAAAAAATACAAATATTTTAAGAAAGACATCTTCTTATAGAACTCTTCAGACTAAATGGAATAAACAAAGATTCTAAATAGGTCAAGACAGGTTTGCTACCTAAGAATTAAGAAGAAACTTTGGTCTCCCTCTTTTCTGCTTGGTGCCCTCCCCTTCCCTGCCCCAGAGTATTTTATTTCATGTATTAATCAATAACTTTTTCTGAAAATATTTATTGCATATCATGTTAGCTATGGAGGATACCATGATCAATCAGGTATACAAGACTGCTTCCTAAAATCCAGGATCTGGTGAGAAAAACGGGAATGTGATACAGCAATATTAGTCAAGTATAATGAGCCCTGAATAACTTGGAACTTCTTCAGTCTTCCTTATTCAATGTCCAACTTTCACATGCATAAGAGGCCATTGAAAATACCATGGCTTGCGTCAGAAGCACCTTAGTCCTTGAAGTAACATCCTAGCTTTTCAATACTCCTAAAGATGTTTTGTGAAACAGACGTGGATCCAAGAAAAACAAAACTCTTGATGTCAACCTTTCTCTACTTATTTTGATGTTCCCCATTAGCCTGGTTATGAGGACTTTAGTCTTCTGTACATTGAGTCACAAGCCATACTAAACAATCAGTTCATTTTAATTATGGTGCAGGAGACAAATACTGGAAGTACCATGGTCTGCTAAAAGGAAGACATCCAGAGTGGACAATCTGGAAGTTCATTGAGAGTGTTCCTCAGAGGTAAGGATGGCAGTACTTTGTCTTCTGTACTTTGAACATGTTGTCAGGAGAGACCAGTTTCTGGAGAAGGGCATTATGCTTGGTCAAGTAGAGGGGCAACCAAAGAGGAAGGCCTTCAGTGGGATGGCTTGACTCCATGGACACAACGATGAACTCAGCCTTTGGACCAATTGTGAAAAAGATGCAGAACCAGACAATGTGTAGTTCTGTGGCTCATAGGGTTGTTAGGGGGTCAGCACTGACTTGGTGGCACCTAACAACAACAAGAACAGCTTGGAACTAACCACTGAGTCCTATAAATGGAAAGAGGAGGTTCCAACTCGGTAAGGGGAAGAGGGTGGGGGAGAAAATATAAAAATGATCGAAAGCAGAGTCATCTAGCATGAGTCTTGAACCAGGAGTAGGGTTAGCCAGGCTAAAGAAGGGGATGGAATTGGAGGCAGAGCAACCTACCTGCTAACCACTCGAAGGAATTTCCAAGCCAGGAGCATTGGCATCTGCAGGTGTTTTTGGTTCCAAAGATGGAAAGATGCATATGGGCAGCTGGGGAGAAGTGAGAGTATGGCGGTGCTCTACTGGGATCAACAGTTGGGGTGCTTGGTGTGGGTCCCAGTGAGCTCATATTGATCCCTGAGGCCCACAAGAACAGAAAGGAGAAAGGATTGGTGGGAGGCAATATGAAAGACGGGGGCTCAAACAGGAGACTCTCATAATATTCCAGGTGTGTTTGATTATTGATGGGGGAGGAGGAGGATGGGAAACTGAGGAATGGTTATGGGTTGAATTGTGTCCTCCAAATATCTGTGTTAAATCCTCACCCCTGAACTCATAAATAGGACCCTGTTTGGAAATAAGGGGCTGTGTTACATTAACTAGAATAGAACCACTTCCATTGGTTCTGTTCTGATTCATAGACACCCTAGAAGACAAGGAAGATAGAATTTCTCCTTTGACTTTCTGAGACATTATGGGAGTAGACAATCTCACCTCTCTCCAGAGGAGAAACATTGTGATTAGCAGCCCAGAGTATAGCCTGCCTCTCAACTAGGCTGACCTA
The DNA here is from genome assembly GCF_050624435.1 of Tenrec ecaudatus. Lineage (NCBI taxonomy): Eukaryota > Metazoa > Chordata > Mammalia > Afrosoricida > Tenrecidae > Tenrec > Tenrec ecaudatus. The sequence goes on along the minus strand of NC_134539.1, from coordinate 45,610,902 downwards.
CTCTTTTATGAGTTATAAAAAGAACCAAAAAAGCCACAGGGGCATGCAGGGGGAAGATGTAGTATAAAGACAGACATGTGGAAAATGCAGCTACAAGATCAGGAACAACCAGGAGTGCCAGCAGGTCAATGCTGAGATAGAGAAAGAGGTCTAGCCCCTATGCACACTGCCTGAATGTCGACGTCCAACCACCATAAGAAAGTAAAATTCTGTTCTTTCAAGAGTAACTAAGACAAGAGGGAAAGACTCTGGGACTCTTGGATCCCATTCTGTCATTTGTCTGAGGTTGCCTGATTTTTCAATGAGATTTTACAGATGAATGAGATTTCAGGGCCGATATTGTGTCTTAATCTATGGATTCAGTAACATTTTTTGAGCATCTAAAATGGGCCAGGAGTCAAGGACAGCAAGGAAAACACCTAGCTAAACCCCTTGTCTTGTGGAGATGACCTTCAAAAGGGCAGGGGGCGATTGATCAAAGAAGCCCAAACCTATAAACAAGAACACAAAATTTCAAAGGCAAGCGAGACGTTTTGAAAAAATAAAATAAATCCATGTAACACGCAAAGTGAGTGGAGAAAGGGAATCTTTAAAATTAGGGAAATTCTGATCCAGTCTGCATGATGAGAAAGAACTATGGGGCATTTGGAGTAACATTGCATCCCTAAAGCGCACCTTGATGGGTGTCAGCTTGGTGTCCAAGGAAGGGAAGAGATGTCCAGGGCACTGGGAGGCGATCTCAGGAGAGAGTGGCGTGGGAGAAGCGATCCAGCTAGGGCAGCAGCTCAATTGCCTGGTATTTCCTAGCCTGAGGCCAGGAGTTTGGAACATATTCTATATTACTGGAGAATTCTTTGGAAAGTTTTGAGTGTGTGTCATAATTGGGTTTAAATTGCACAGAGTCCATTGGTTAGTGTACAGAAAATGGGTGGAAATATGGCAAGAGTGAAATTGGGGAGTGGTTGAAGTCCATGGTAGGGTAATTGACCAGGGTCAGTTGAGCAAAGGAGAGAGAAAGAAGGTAGAATATCATGGTTCTATTTTGAACTTCCTTCTGGACTGTGTGCCTGCGTGCGTGCGTGCGTGCGTGCCTGCGTGCGTGCGAGAGAGAGAGCAAAATCAGAGGTATTGCTACCCCCTCAAGACTTGGCATGTAGAAACATATTTGATGCACCGAAAGCATGTGTTTCTTTTTAACTTAGTGTCATTCCTCTGAATAATGATTTAATCAATACACAGCCTATGTATCACATGAACTTAATGAAAATGTTCTAAAAGATGTTTCAACAAAATTGCATGGAGAAGTAAATATTTATTTTAGTACAACTCATTTGTGAAATTAAGTCATCCTTATAAGACATACTTTATTATTTTTATAACTAGCGAGTAGCATAGTACCCATGGGATTATAGGGCTTGAAGTCTTTCTAATTGTCTTACTTAGACAACATAAACACAGGCCCTCCCCCACCTGCCTTTTTGCTCCAAATGAAGTTATAGACAAAACAAGTTTCTTTAGCAAAGCTGAATGGGTGTGTGTTTTGTTGTGCTTATTTTCACACAAAAATTTAAATAAATAATAAATATATGTCAGGCATATAGACTGCATCTCATTAGGCACAATTATGAATCTCTGTGAAGCAGGAAACGTGTCTGGTCCTGTGTCCCATTCTAGTTATACAAAGCAAATGCCAGAGTCTGGGAATGAAATCCAATTACGCATGTAAAAAATTCAGAAACCGTCATTTGTGTCCATGTGCAGTACTGTTCCAGACCCAGTAAGGACATCAGGAGGAAATAGCAATGATTTCTGACTTGGGGGATGCCTGAGTGAGTGCAGAGAGACATATAAACAAACCAATAATAACTGGGTGTGACCTAGGCTAAAGATAAAACCCTGGCTGTTGCCTGAGGGAGTCTCAAAGGGACAGACAGCCCAGGAAGGGCACGTGAAGGGCCGAGGCAAGGATCCCAGAGGATGTTTCCTGGCAGATGTGAGGTGAAGAGAGAGGTTAGAGGGTCAGGGCATTACAGACAGAAACACAGCCGCAGTGGTTGGGAGATGAGGAAGAACCCAAGAGAGGGCTTGTGATTCCCTCTGTGTGGCTGCAGGAGCCCCAGTGGAGGAATGGGTTATGTGTTGGGCTGCTGATCTCAAGGTCAGCAGTATGAAACCACCAGTCACTTGGGGGTGGAGGTGGGGGAAGGGATGAAGCTTTCCAGCCCCGTAAAAAAGTCCATGGCTATTCATCAGGATCGATGGAATGGCAGTGAGTTGTGAGGCCTCCCCTGTAGTTGGGAGGGTCTCCCTACAGAGGCCAGGCTGGTTCGGCAGTCCTCCGGGTCTCAGCACACTGGAAAAGGCCAGGCTCACATCAGGCATCTGTGGATACCCGGTGGGTGAAAAGCAGCAATGGACACGAGAGCAATTGTGGTGGTCCCGGTGGTCTGCATGGAGTCCACCCCAACTCCCAGCGACCCTAGAAGGCAGCGTGTAGGACTCTCCCCAGGCGTCCCTCCATCATCATCTCAGGAGAACAGAGATGCAGGCCTTGCTTCCTTGGAGGCCCTGGAGAGTTACCTGGCAGCCCCCCCCCCTTTTTTTAAACAATTAAGCAATTTTAATTGTATTGGCCTCCCAGGTTTTAAAAAATCATTTTATTAGGGGCTCATACAACTCTTATCACCATCCATCTGTACATCAATTGAGTAAAGCACATTTGTACATTCATTGCCTTCATCATTCTCAAAACATTTGCTCTCCACTTAAGCCCCTGGCATCAGGTCCTCATTTTTCCCCTCCCTCCCCACTTCCCCCTCCCTCATGAACCCTTGATAGTTTATAAATTATTATTTTGTCACATGTTGCCCTGTCCGACGTCTCCCTTCACCCACTTTTCCGTTGTCCGTCACCCAGGGAGGAGGTCTCATGTAGATCCTTGTAATCGGTTCCCCCTTTCCAACCCACCCTCTGTTCTATGTTCCCACTATCGCCACTCACACCACTGGCCCTGAAGGGATCATTCACCCTGGATTCCCTGTGTTTCTTGTTCCTATCTATACCAGTGTACATCCTCTGGTCTAGCCAGACTTGCAAGGTAGGAATAAATAATAAAAAAGAAATGGGTAGCCAGGGCCCTAACCCACCCAAGAGGAGGGTATTGTTTATATCTCCACAGAGAAAGAGGGACCATACTTCAACCCAGTGCTCCAAGATGTGAATGCAACATGCCAGCATGGAGTAGGGAACTAGCAGAGAAGTCTGGGGGGCCAGCCCAAATCCCAACTACTAAGTGGACATCTGCCTCTCCTCACAGAAGAATTTATTTCAAAAGATGGCATTGAATCTGCAGCTCCGGGAGAGGGACATATCTGATCAGAGCACACGGATGCAGATGAAGGGGGAGTAGGAGAGAGTGGAGCACATCCTGGCCCACCAGGCCCTGAGGATGATGACCCCCAACTAGAGCCGCCAGTCCACAGAGAGGACCACATGGCCAGCCCCACTATGAGACTTGACACCCCTCACTGACCTCCCAGATTTTTTTTTAAGTTAAAATTTCAATTCATACCTCTAAATTTGATGTACTATATACAGATCATGCAGAATGAGTGAAGAGATTCAAATGAGCCCTTACCTCAAAAGTTTTTAGTGGAGTACAGAATCATCTTCATAAATAATTATAAAATTCTTTTGACGATATAGGCAAGGACTATTCAGGTTTCTGAGACAATTTTCGAAGTGACTCAAGGCATAAAATTAACAGCATTGTAGATACATATTCTAGACTCAGTGCCTCTAATAACATTCCTTAAAGGCCTTGCACCTTTCGCTGAGGGCTGAGCGAGGTCCCCTTGAAGCACCGAGTTCCTTCAACAGCAACGAGCTGTGCCCTTGATGAGCTCGTTGGTCCTTGTGGATCGCTGACGTCAGTGCTTTGGTGTGTGGCTGTTATTCTTGCGGAGTTTGCAGAGCACATGAATTGTCCATCCAACAGCATCTCCGCATTTTGCTCCATGACATTTGCTGCATTCCCCTCAGCAGCACAATGCTCTTCCCACCATTCCTGGCTGCCCCATTCCCATTAGTCCTGCTTTTCTGTCCCCACATCCTGCCTTCTGAGCTTGCTTTGGGCAAATGCTCCCCCTTTGGTCTTGGACAGTTGCCTGTTCCCAGGAATATGTTCCTCATGGGTGTGGTTGTTCACTTCAGAGGCCTGTCTGCTATTGGACAGAAAGATGAATCCTGGGGGGTGGAGGGGCTGACTTCTAAGTTTGAAGGGTGTCTAATGGCTTGGGACCAGGTGGCATTTTGTTCTGTTAGACACAGGATCACTGTAAATTGGAAATGGTGCGGTGACAACTGACAATAACAACAACAAGAGCCATAGCTTCCAGGGTCCCACCAGTTCCTTTCAGACCAATCGCCCTTGTCTTCTGGGTGCAGTTAGCTTGTGTGGCTTTAGTCTCCTGTTCTGCCCAGGGCCTTCTACTCTGATAGCAAACAAAGTGGTTGGTAAGGTTGGCTGCTTGTGGATGTTGTAGTTGATGCGATCCAGTCATCCATTGGACCGGTGAGCTGTTTCCTGGAGTCTTTGACTTTTTTTCACTTTTGCCCCACACAGGGAGAGAATAAGAATTGGATTTAGTTAAATCTTGGCTTGAAATAGAGAGAAGAATCACTATCTTGCCCACTAACTTTACTTGTTTTTAACTCCATTATCTTTTACATCCGTTTTCTACACACTTTTTAAAATCTCCGCATCGTCTTCAGTGTTTATGTGAGGAAGGTGATCACACAATGATTGTTTTTGTTCCTTGGTGTCTGCTACCTGGTCCATTCAACACCTTGTATTCGCTTAGGCTGTGTGCTTCTTCTCTGTGGGCTTTGTTGCTTCTGAGCTAGATGGCTGCTTGTTTGCCTTCAAGCCTTCCTCACATAAACACTGAAGACGAAGGTGTGCATAAGCAAGTGTGGTGAAGAAGGCTGATGGTGCCCGGCTACTGAGAGATATAGCGTCTGGGGACTTAAAGGCTTGAAAGCAAACAAGTGGCCATCTAGCCCAGAAGGAACAAAGCCCGCATGGAAGCAGCACACCAACATGGGTGATCATGAAGGGCAGAGGAGACCAGGTCTCAAACAACAAAGGCAGGGGAGGGGGGGAATCACATCACTGTGAATGAGGGGGAGTGTGTGATGGGGACCTAATGCCCATCTGTAGACAGCTGGACATCCCTTGCAGAGGGGTAGTGGGGAGGAGATGAGTCACTCAGGGTTCAGTGTAGCAACAATGAAACTCAAAACCTTCCTCTGGTTCCTGAACCCTTCCTCCCCTCCCAATTATCATGACCCCAATTCTACCTTGCGGACCTGGTTATATCAGAGGATGTACAGAGGTGCAGTAGGGATCTGGAAACACAGGGAATCTAGGACGGATGAACCCCTCAACACCAGCGGTGGGAGTGGCGACACTGGGAGGGAAGGGGGTATACAAAGGGAGAACCGATCTTGGAGATCTATGTGTAACCTCCTCTCTGGGAGATGGGCAATGGGAAGGTGGGTGAGGGGAGACACTGGGAAGTGTAAGATAAGATAAAATAATTATTTATAAACTATTAAGGGAGCAGGGGGAAGGGGGCAGCGGGAGGGAAGAGGAGGGGAAAAAAAGGAAACTGAACTGATTCCAGGAACCCAAGTGGAAAGCGAATTTTGAGAATGACGAATGTATAAGGGTGCTTTGCTCAATTGATATATATATGGATTGTGATAAGAGTTGTATGAGCCCCAATAAAAAGATTTATTAAATAAAAAAGTTAAAGACAATCTGAGAAAAAGATTGCACAAAATATGCTCATTAAATAAGTATTGATTCAACCAAAAAAAATCTCCTCAGCCGATAAGGCATTTTTAAAATAACAGTAAAAGGTACCATGTGCTGGGATACTCATCAGCTCAACGCATCTTTACATGGACCCTGTCCTTTGTAGAGATCAGGAAAGAGACTCAGGAAACTTAAGGCACTGTCTTTTGTCCCCAAAGGTGCCAACTTACAGGAGCAAAGTAACCTGATCCTAGAACAACCAGATCCCCTCCCTCCTCTCCTCCATACTCCCACTTTCCCCCCTTATCCTTGGCTCCCCCTTGTCTCTGCCCCCAGCCTGTCTCTCTGCGTCCTTTTTAAACCCAGTAATTCTTAATGGTCCTCATCACAGAACGATCCTGCCTTAGGGGACCGAGGCATATCACGAACACGCACAGGCAGTAACCGATCAGTGTCCAGTGCACTGCAGAGAGCCACAGGGACTACCAAAGTGATGGATGCCAAAGGGGACCCAGGGAACTTGACCCCTTTACTGCCGCACATCATCCGGGTATCCTCATCACCAACTATAGAGCAAGGAATGATGGGACGGTGGAAGACTCAATTCTGCAGTGGATTTCTTTTGAGATCGCGACCTGTTTGCGATGGGGAGAGTGAGCAACCACGAAAGGAGGACTCACTCAGCAGCCACTGAAATACAAACCAGCGAGTACAGCAGCGCTTCATCACCTGCTTATCCTCATTTTCTTATCTGATTTTAACAGCAGTTTGCGGTTCCAGTTGATGAAAAATGATAGCCGTCCTCAGATACACTGTAAATGTGTGCAGGTAGTCAGAAGCGTATCTAAGGTAGGCGCGTGCCCCGGTGCCGTTTGAGCAGTCTCTGTCAACAACCACAGTTTCTATTCCTAGCTGTGAGAGATCATTCAGCAAGGTAAAACCGATACTTTATTTGAGTCCCCTTCCCTGGCTCCTGAACTTTCTCCTCCCTCTGTATTCTCAGCTGCCCACCCTCCAGGCCTCCTATTCCAATGAGCTGTCCGGGGTCATAGGGCCTAAAGCGCATCAAGTGCTCCTTTGCCCCTCAACGGTTTCTAGCGGTCAGGTTACCTAATGTAACCTTCCATGAAACTGGAGGGGAGACTCACCTGAGATCAGATAAGGGCCAAGGGGGACACTCTAGAGCTGGTTTTGCTTGTCTGTTTTGGATGATTTCTTTTCCTTGAAAATGAATAATTGGGCTCCTGAGGCAGAATTTTGATGGTTGGATTACTTGTCTAAGGCACACAAAGATGCAAAATAAGTAGGATGCGTGTCAGCTGCTTGGACAGGTTTGCCATTATTGAGTAATTGAAACTCTTGCACCGTAGTTTGGATTTCATTTTTTACTGTAGCAATCGCCTAGGCACTGAGAAGATTAACATAGAGGACAATGGGGTCAAAGGCATTTGTGTATGCCATGTCTTGGAAGACCTCCTCCTCTTCTGAGAACTGCCTTCTTCTTCAGGACACCTGCTCTCACGTCTTTGTGCTCTGGCTGCTGTACCTGTTGGTCACTCCCATATCCTTGCCCCTAACCTTCCTTCCAACAGCATGTGGATACAGAGTTTTGCATTCAATGGAGTGTGCAGATTCTGAGGTATTGTAGCCCAGGCCTCTCCCTCTACTTTTCTGGATTACGGTCAACTCCTTTGCCTGTTTCTTTGAATTTAACATGTTCAACAGAACATCAAACGGGGGTCTAAGGCTGTTCCCCCACAATCCACTTCCCAAAGACCTGACTTCCCAGGAATCTACCCCTTGTAGACTTGAGAGATAAAATAGAAGAACACCTTGTGACATGGGAATTCTATGCACACAAAGAAAAACCTTTTTGTGACTATATCCTAGGTATTGCGTGTGTGTGTGTGTATTTGTTGATTCTATGAAATTCACATTTGAGTAGCATCTTGGTTTGCTTTGTTTTTAATCCCTAAATTGTACAATTCTAGTTCCCAATTCCCTACTTGCCCAGGGGACCCAGGCAGTAGAGAGCGGCTTCTGTGGGCTGCAAGGCAAGGGGTTGAGTCCAGTACTAGATCTATTCCCTGTCAAGTCTTGCTTAGTGACTTAGTCTCCCCAACTGCAACATGTGAGGTGCCACAGATGATCCCTGAGGATTGCACTGACTCTTTCACTGTGGCACAGGAGAAAGGCACCGTCGTTTCTGCATCCGCACACCTCTCTCTGACTGTCTGCATAGGTTTGTATGTGTGTGTGGGTACATGTTCCCACTAGATGCAATCTTCTGGGCACAAGGATTTAAAAAAAATTATTATTCACAGGCAGTCTGTGGGAAAGGGATACGTGTAACATCTTGAGTTGAAAACCTGGCGGAACCATTTATAAGTTCCTTGTAAATGGCTAACCTGTATAGTAGCCTCAGCTTCTGTATCTTATTACAATTATAAAAAGGTTCATATAAGTGCCCCACACCCTGTCTATCATACAATAAAAGCTCGAGAAGCAGAACTGTCATCATTGATTTTGTATTTCTAGAGCCTGATGACCTTTCTCTTAGATGATAAAAAGGAAAATGAAGTAGTCATTAGGAAGCTAACCTTGAAAGATGACCAGTATGAGGGAAACCTAGAGTCTCATTCATGGTAAAGAAAATTCCAATAGGGCTGTATTTATTTCCATCCCCAGAAGACTGTATGTTAGGTAGTGTGAGCAATCCCTCACCTGTGCCCATACAGCCAATATTTACCAATCTTCCAGGCCTGGTCAATAGCTGAGGGTAATAGAGTCTCTAGCAGGAGACTTCATCTCCCCATCTCTGTACAGCTTGGCTTCAGCACACAGACTCTAGACTCAGGATGTCTGGCCGCTTTCCAAGTCCTTAGAAAATCCCATGTGTTCTTGGCCACAGCCCAAATTTTCTTCTATAATATGTAGATGAGGAAGTGGGAAGCCTTGCTTATTCTTTGAGCTAACTGGGGGCTGATGAATGAGTATGTTGACACAGCTTCCTGATGGATAGGCCAATGGCAGTAGATTCGTTGAGTCCTGAGGCCAGGGGAGCTGAGAGTAAGAGCACATCCTGGGATGAGGGTGGAAGGAAAGAAACAACGAGTCGGACTGGCCTCCCCAAGGGCAAAGGCCTGAGGGCTGCTCAGGTGTCTTTGCTGTCGGAAGAGAAAGCAGCATGATCACTGTGATCCTGGGGGCATGGAAGGATTTTCTCTTTGTTTTTATTGGTTTTTAGAGTTTTATTGGTACTTTATCCACATGTCATACAATTAAACTATTCAATCATATATTTAAAAAGTTGTACAATCATTACCAATAACTTTGGTCTTATTATGGAATGAGTCTACTCAGAAGATAATTCAGGACCTTGCTGGACACCCTCACACTATGAAGACTATTCTTAATAACAAAAACTTACTGAGCAGCAGCAGTCCCCAAGTGGTGTAACTAGCTCGTTGTTTTAGATGCTCACCAAAAGTTTGGTGGTCCCAGTCTACCCACGGCCTCTTAGAAGAAAGTTCTGGCAGCCTCCTTTGGGTAAGTCTGCCACTAGAACCCTATGGAGTTACTGGGTACTTGCCCTCATGAAGCCATCACTGAAGCTGTGGGCGGTACAGCAAAGTATAGTGAGGAAATCAGGCAGTGTCTCCTAGGAGAAAGAATAGCATCCAGGGTCATAAAGGCCTGTCTGAAAGCAAGCAACCAGCTAAGTGAAGTGTCAGCTAAGTCCACACCAAAGAAGCACACCAACCTAAGTGAGCTAAGGATTGTGAATAATAAACTTCATGGATGATAGTGAAAATCCCAAGTCCCTATGTGCATTAAACTTCTGGAAAAAAAATCCCCTCTGAGCATTGACCAGGAATATGAATAGTCCTTCCCTCAGATAGTGTATTAGAAAGTGGATTAATGCATATCTGACCCATTTAAAATTTCTTATAGTTTGCATTATTTTCTGCTTTCTTTTAGATGGAAATTTCCTCTTTGTATTTTTTTGTATGTATGTATATTATATATACATATATATAATATTTATATATATAGACAGTTCTTTTCAGGACATTGACAGAAAAATAACCACCTCTAATAATTCCCTAGATGAAAAACGAGGCCAGTCTGTCATTACAGGCTTCCAAGCATCTCGCAGAGCAGTCTTCATTTATCTTTGGCATAACCTGAGAGCAATGCTTGGAGTAATAGATAGGAAATCTCTAGACTCCTAAAGGTCTTCCTGGATAAGATGGAAATGATGGTGCGGTAGAGCGAGGAGCCAAAGGAGGGCTTCCTACAGACTGTAAGTGTACTCTGTCTTGGTGGGACACAGAAGCAGGGATGGCAGACGGTATCAGGGGGAAGCATGAGATTGCTCTCCCTTGCAAGTGGCTTTCCCCAGGATACTGACCCCTCTTGCCTCTGTATGGCCCTTCATACGTTTGCTCTGGGGGATTCCCTGAGATCTGTCCTCAGCTCACAGTTCTTGTTGCACGTATGCACACTCCACAATGGCTTTAACTACCTCCTGTGTAACATTATATACATTGATTCTCCGTCGGTCTTCCTTATTCAATATCAAACTCTCACATGCGCATCAGACCATTGAAAATACCATGGCCTGGGCCAGGCTCCCCTTCTTTCTCAAAGTAACATTCTTGCTGCCCCATAATCTAAAGATAGCTTGTGCAGAAGACAGACCGAAGGCACTACATCTTTGGATCTTTGGGCTGCTGCTTCCACGAGCATTGATTGTGGAACCAAGCAAGAAAAAATCCTGGACAACTTCGACCTTTTCTCCATTTATCTTGATGTTACCTAATGGACCAGTTGTGAGGATTTGGGTTTTTCACGTTGAGTCATGATCCATACTACAGGCTGCAGCCCTTGACCTTCATGAGCAAGTGATTTAAACCCTCCTCACTTTCAGCAAGCAAGGTTGTGTCATCTGCATATTGCAGGTTATTAATACTCTATCCTCCAATCCTGATGCCACATTTTTCTTTGCATAAGTCAGTTTATCTGAATATTTGCTCAGCATACATATTCAAAAACTATGGTGAGAGGATACAACCCTGAAACACACTTTTCCTGACTTTAAACTATGTAGCAATCCCCTCTTCTGTTTGCACAACTTTGTGCCCTACATGAATTCCCTCTAAATCAGCATAATAAGAGCCAACTTCAATATTGCCTATCCCTGTCCCAAATATACAGATACCCGTGGTCCCTTTCTCGGGAGAGGATCATGCATCCTCTACCTACCTGCTCAACCAAGGGACACATGGACGCAGTCTAAGCAACCGTTCTCTATACCCTACCAAACAGTAAATCCTCACAAGTCCATCCCTTCACATCCCTTTTTATTTCCTCACTGCATGGTGTCTGTTACACGAACTATTCAACTCTTTTACTACAGCACAAAAGTTGACATTTTGAAAAAGTAATAAATGAACTAATTGGTAATATCGAGCAAACGCACAAACAAAAACAACTTTACTTACAATACCAGATGAAGATCCCACAAGTCCTACTCTGCTGACTTCTGCTTTTATCTGAAGTCAAAGTGATCATTTTGAAGATCAGTTCAAATCATGTGCATGCTCATCTTTAAAGCTTCAGTGTCTTGCTGTCACCCCCATGCTTGCCACAATGCCAGTGTGACCTGACGCCTTGGCACCTCTCACTTTGGAAAGGGCACTGTAGGTGGCCCGGCCATTCTTTGCAGCTAGGTCTGAGTGTCATTCCCAAGGCACGTGGTTGTGTTAGTCAGCTCCATGCCTGACCTACAAATCTTCCTGTTATCTTACTGCTGAGTTTTGAAGACTCGGCCCATGTTTCCTCCTCCCTGCACTTAATTGACCTATCCACTCATCATCCATTCTTGCAGTATTTAACCATCTGGTAAGCTATTCCACTTTTATAGAAAAGAAGGCCAGATGGAAGGTTGATAAAGGGGACGGTTTGGGGTCGGTCTCATTAGCATAGATGGAGGCTTGAAGCTTTTTGTCTAAATACACTATTGACATGATTAAGCGAAGTCATTTAGGACACAAATGTAAATCTGGGTGCCGTTACTGGAGCATACCATCATTCAGTTAACAACAACAACAACAACACCAGTGGTTTCCAGTTGCTAACGGGATAATAGTGCATTCCTGGGTTTTTTTTTCAGTCGGCTTTAATTTTTGGAGCACCTTTAGGCTTAGAGCAAAATGACATAAAAATTAATGAGCGTTCTCACCTAGCACGCTGCCTCTCCTTATACGGACATCTTGCATTCGTGTGATGCACGTGTTGTGATCAGAGTCAAGGTCCCATGTATCGTTAGGATTCACCTTTGAGTCATAGCAGTCCGCTCTTAAAACATGAATTTGCCCCATGTTAATACTTAAGCAACATAATTTTTTGTAATCTCCTGATGGCATGTCTTCATTCCGTACTCCATTGGACATTTAAAACAAATGATCGTGGACCCCACTGGACTTCTCAGAGGCTAGGGGAAAGCAGCAGGCCATGGAGGTGGCCAAGAGGGTGGGGTCTTAAGCTGCCCCCTCATCTCTAACAGCCCTTCCCCAAAGCCAAGCCAAGACTTGCTCTTAAAAAAAATGGAACATCAGTCCTACTTCTTCCCCAAACATGGCAGCTATGAACCCCTTTGGGGTAGAAATTCGACAGGCATGGCTGCGTAGAGCCAAGCTCTGTTCTAGATATTGGACAGAGAGGTGGCTGCAGGAAACAAGGTCTCCTGCATAAAGGAACATGATGGTGTGTGCTATTAGCAATAAAGGAAACCATCCTGACATTGTGCCATAGAGATACAGATGGGGTTAGACGGAAAGATGAAGCTGGGAAGCATTGGATAGTGCCCCTCTGTGGCAGCTAGAACACCCAGACAGGGGGTTCTGAGTTGTTTGAGTCCGTGCTGTGACGCATATCCTTGGGCACCAACTGCAATGAAGTCCATCCCATTGCACTGGCTTATCTGTTTACTGGCCGGGTTTCCCCTGGCCAACTATGCACTGCTCTCGCACAGAAGTCATTACTGAGGGATCCCTGGATCCTTTTTGGCCTGGGGTGGAATAGCTGCTTCATGAGTATTTGCGGAAGGAGTAAATCTAGCTGCACCTTCCACATGCTGTGTGCATTTTGACCACCAACCACAGTCATTTGGGAGAATGAAGGCAGCATCGGGGGAAGCCTTGACGTTAAGTTCAGTGGAAAGCCCACTTCAAAGGCAGCTAGCTGACTACAGACAGACAGTTAAGACATGTGTGTTAAATTTACCTTAGAAATGAAGGGCAAGCCTCTTCCAGGCAAGTGCCACTGAGGTTTGAGCCTTCATTCGGACATCTGAGAAAGAGTCCAAGACATTGGACACACACAGAGTGTGGCTTGGCTTAGCCGGCTGTGGGGATGTCTCCAGACAAAAATAGCCACGCGAGGGCCTGCTCTCTGAGGAAAGAGCCCTCTCAGTTCAGGAGAACATGATCATCTCAAAGATGCCACGTTAAACCCGTTTTTACATGCGCCTTATTTCCCAATCATAAAATCAAGAACCACGTACTAGCGCGCATTGGTAAACTATAGAAAATTATGGTGATCCCATCAGGCACGTTTGGCATGTTTTCTTCCCCTCTGAGCCGCTGACATCAGAGAGGAGTCCCCAGTGCAGAGGATTCCCGGGGGTGGAAATGGCTAATGTTCCCAGCTTCGGACCAAAATGTTGGAGGTTCACGTTCACCTAGAGCTACCCCAAAAGAAAGGTCTGGCAGTCTACCTCCCAAACCTCAGCCACTGCAACTTCTGGAGTCAGGTCTACTCTGACTCACCAGGAGCGGCAATCAGCAACATCTGGAAGGGGGAGGTGAGAAATATCATTATTTTGAGGTTTTACATAATGAATTCTTAAATTACATAGCTGAACCCAAACCACAATTCTGTGTGTGAGTGTGTGTGTATGTGGCTTGGGATTGGGGCAGGTTCCTTGGGTCATTTGAGGCTCTGATTCAGAAATTGCCTCAAGCAGATGGTACCAGCTCTAGTTTCTTATACATGGTGTTCCACTATATTTTCAGCTACTAAGTTATGCTAATTTATTAATTTATCATCCTAATTTTAAATAGGGAATTCAGAAATTATAGGATATGACAAAAAAGGTAACTTACCTTGTACAGATGTGCTTTACACAATTGATGTATATATGGATTGTGATAAGAGTTGTATGAGTCCCTAATAAAATGTTTTTTAAAAAAATGAAAGAAAATAAATCGAATGGTATCTTAAAAAAAAGGTAACTATCTAAAAAGGAATTAGGTATCAAGGAAAGCTGCATATTGAGCTGCCAATATAAAGTCAGTGGTTCAAACCCACCTGTCTCTCTGCAGCCTTTACGAGCTGTAACGGTTTGGAAACCCAAAAGGGCAGTTCTCTGTCCTGTTGGGTCACTCTGAGTTAGAATTAGATGGCAGCAGGTTTGTCTTTTTGTGCTGGGAGGCTGTGCAGTAAAGTGAGGGGCGACATGCCGGACACCGCAGAGCCGGAACACAGCTGAAGAAGAGTAAAGAATTGTAAAAGATTATGTAAAAGACACATTTATGGAAGGTGTGAGGGCAATTTTAGAGTGCTGAAAACATTAGACTTCATGCCAGTTTTCATAAATATTTTAAGCTCTTCTTCAATGATGCAGTAAACATTTCAAAATACATTTTAATATTTGGAAGTCGATGATTCATTCATGTTAAATGTTTCAGACGTGAGGTTGACTCCAAACTTGTCCATAAGAAAAATTCGAACTTTTCTTTTAAGAGTTTCTGTGCACAGATGGAGACGTTGCGCCATTTTATAACAAGACTGGAATATTTTTCCTTTTAATAAAGGAGTTCGAACGGGGTTTCGGGACATTTGAATCTCTATTGATTGTACCAAACTCACTCCCAGTCCACTGCCGACAGCTCGCAGTGACCCTGTAGAGCGAGCGGGGTTTCTCTCGTGGGTTGCGGTGGCTGTAGATCTTGTTGGAAGCAGAAAGCCTCCTCTCTCTCTTGCAGAGTGGATGGTGGGCTCAGCGATGTGGGGTCACAGAAGCCCACATGGTACCTTTTAAATTACAGGCTGATGGTGGGTGCAGAAATTGGCCATGACTCACCTGGCCTATGCACTCTCCACAGACTCTGGCCGCAGACTGTCTTCAAAACACTCCAACAGCAATCGTTTCCATCCTATTTTAGAAAGTGTCCTTGCCAAAGCCATAAAATTCATTTTTAAAATGCAGCCAAATCAGAGGTGTCCTGCGGAAACCGCAGACAGGGTCTCTAGTGGTGCGGGCTCAAGGTTGGCCTTGAACTGGAGGTCTTCGGGGCATCACTCATGTCCTAGCAGTCTGAGTCCCTGTCACCTCTCCTAGTTTCCCGGGCCCAGCCTGTGGCTATAAGTAGAGGCATCCATATCTGGGGGACAGATGCGGGAAAAGCCTGCAGGTCATTCCATGAGCGCCAACAGCCAGCCAGCTCCTGGCATTTCTTAGTGCATTCACTTCGTTTTCTTCAGAACACTTCAGAGCTGGAGCCTCCTGATGAAACCTTGCCAGTCTCTTAATTGTCTTTTATCGAAGAGGAAACAGAGACTCAGGCATGTTTCAAAAGAAACATATTGAATCATAAGAAGGTATACTTGTAACCAGTTAGCTTACTTATCCTAACCATATGACCCTTCTCCTTGGGGGTGGCTTTCCCCACTCAATAGACATTCATCTATTTCCATACCAATAATAATCCAGAAGGACAAATGGATAATTTATAAGAACTAAATTCTGCCTTAAAATCATGTAACAAAAATGTGATACAGACAGAGTGTTTTTTTCTGTGCCAAGAACTCGTTCTCTCAAAAAAGCCCAAGGCGTGAGGTAGGTATTGGTTGATTTCTTGATTACAGAGAAGACGGAATCCGTACAGCTAAGTAGTAACTTAAGCAAGATTGCAGAGCAGCTAAGTGTAGACAGGATTTGAATCTAACACTCTCTGACTCGGGTGTGTGCGCTTCAGATCAGAGATGTTTGCAGGGCACTCAAGACACAGGTCAGAAATAACTTTCAGCTAGAACTATAAGAAGATACCTGAGTTATCCACCACACTAAAACAAACAACTCCATCTAGTCGGTGCTAACGCATGAGGACCCTATAGGACACAGGAGAACTTTCCCAAAGGATTTCCAAGGCTTTAAGCCCCCAGGGGAGCAGGCTGCCTCACCTTTTCCCCCTGGGGCACCAAGCTCTTTCACTGGGCAGCACCCAACCACAGGCTTTTGCTTAGTAGCTGAGTGCCTACCTAGCCCCACCCTCAGACTTGCTGTGAGCAATCCACAACACACTGTTTTAAAGACTGTGGAGGCTCAAAGATCCTTCCTGCTCTCAAAGGCTCTCCAATTTGCAATCAGTGTCTCACAAAACTGAGATGAAAATCCCATTTTAAAAAGTCTAATCTGTCACATACTGATATTTTAATAAACTACAATAAAAATTAGTAACTAGAAAAAATGTTTAATTGTTTTATTAGGGGCTCATACAACTCTTATCACAATCCATACATACATCAATTATATAAAGCACATTTGTACATTCATTGCCCTCATCATTCTCTAAACATTTGCTCTCCACTTGAGCCCTTGGCATCAGTTCCTCATTTTTCCCCTCCCTCTCCACTTCCCCCTCCCTATGAACCCTTGATAATTTATACATTATTATTTTGTCATATCTTACACTGTCCGACGTCTCCCTTCACCCACTTTTTTGTTGTCCATCCCCTAGGAAGGAGGTCACATGTAAATCCTTGTATTCAATTGTCCCTTTCCAACCCACCCTCCCTTCACCCTCCCAGTATCGCCACTCACACCACTGGTCCTGAAGGGATCATTTGTCCTGGATTCCATGTTTCCAGTTCCTATCTGTACAAGTGTACATTCTCTGGTCTAGCCAGACTTGCAAGGTAGAATTGGGATCATTATAGTGGGGGGGGGGGGGGAAGAGGGAGGAAGCATTTAGGAACTAGAGGAAAGTTGTATGTTTCCTCGTTTCTAAATCGCACCCTGACTGGCTCATCCTCCCCAAGACCCTTCTGTAAGGGGATGTCCAGTGGCCTACAAATGGATTTTGGGTCTCCACACCGCACTCCCACCCTCATTCACAATTATATGATTTTTTGTTCTGATGATGCCTGATACCTGATCCCTTTGACACCTTGTGGTCACACAGGCTGGTGTGCTTTTTTCCATATGGGCTTTGTTGCTTCTGAGATAGATGGACGTTTGTTACCTTCAAGCCTTTAAGACCCCTGATGCTATATCTTCTGATAGACGGACACGATCAGCTTTCTTCACCACATTTGCTTATTCACCCACTAGGTCTTCAGCAGTTCTTTCAGGAAGATGAGCATCATAGAATGCCAATTTAATAGAAGAAAGTATTCTTTCATTGAGGGAGTACTTGAGTGGAGGCCCAATGTCCTTCTGCTACCTTAATACTAAGCCTATACATATATGCACATAGATCTATTTTCCCATCCTCATATATAAATATATTTCCATATATACATGCCTTTATTTAGACCTCTATAAATTCCCCTTGCCTCCTAGCTCTTTCCTCTATTTCCTTTGACTTTCCTCTTGTCCCATTATCATTCTCAGTCTTCATTTGGGTTTCAATAATACCTCTTGGTTACATTACCCTTGATCATGCCCTACCAGGCCTCCTACACCCTCCTCACCACCAATTTAGATCAGTTGTTGTTCCCTTGTCCCTGGGTTTATTAACAGCATTACCTTTCCCCCCATCTCTCCTTCTCAGAACTGTCAGTCCTGTTGTTTTCTCCTCCAGATAGTTCATAGCCTATCTTATTTAGACAGACCTGCGGAGATAATAACATGCACAAAAACAAGACGGAGAAAAACTAAGCAACAATATACAACAAAACAACAACAACAAACCAATGACAAAACAAAAACTAAACACTAGACAGAAAAGCTTGAATGGTAGTTAGTTCAAGGACCGTTTGTTTGTCTTTAGGGGTGTTTTCCAGTCCAGTCTGTTGGGTACCATGCCCTGGCCCCAAAGTCCACTTTCAGAACATTTCCTGGGTACCTCACTGCTCCATTCCCTTGCTGTTCTGTTGTACTCCCTTAGTGTTTTGCCTTGATGTGGTGGGATCAGATCTGGCGCAAAGTTACTAGAAAATTTAAACAAAACCACACACACACACAAGTCCAAACATTTTATTTGATTTTTGACACAAAAGTTAGTGTCAATAGCTATCAATTTCACTTTCTTTTCAATGTCTGTGCTTATCAAGGATTGATAAGAGCACAGAAAACATCAACCGCCCACAGGTCATATACTGAGATGCATCACCCCAATGGAGTATAGGCATACAACCACAAGTGTGGAGCAGCATTACTAACTTGGCTTCCATGATTTCTGTCTCTTTTCTTGAGAAACTAGCAAGGAGAACAAATGGCAAACCCTCAACCTGTGGGTCGCGACCCCTTTGGGGTCAAAAGACCCTCTCACAGGGGTCGCCTAAGACCGAGTCACCGCTCCTCTATGTCTCCAGGTGGGTCCGCCCATATGCAGATATGCTGATCTGGTGAGAAAGAAGCTATCTCAACCTTCACACTGACGTTGGCCTTTTAAGCATACAGTCGCAAAGTGTAGCAATGTAGTTTACTCTTGTTATAGTAAGACTATTACCCATGCTACACCATGCTTCAAGAAAAAATTTCATTTATGTGTCATTAGAAATAAATATTTCACAATATATAATGTCATATTTTGTGATGAATCCCTATGCTTTAATTATGTTCAAGTTGAAACAATGAATATACATTCTGCCTATCAGATATTTACATGATGATTCATAACAATAGCTAAGTGATAGTGATGAAGTAATAACAAAAATAATTTTATGGTTGGGGTCACCGCCACATGAGGAAGTGTCTGAAAGGGCCGTGGCCTGAGGAAGGTTGAGGACCACTGCCCTAGAGCATGAAAGTCTGGCCGCCTTGCTGGCACCGTGATTACTTGTTGGGCTGCGGTCCTCAAAGGCAGCAATTTGAAACCACCAGCCGCTCTGAGGATGCAGAGCTGCCGTCTCAGGTACTGACAGGGCATTTCTTCCCTCATCGTTAGAGGCCCTGCGAGTGCACATGGATCTGATGGCAGCGAGTAAGTCAGTGAGCAAGCAAATGACAATGATTGGTGTAGTAGAATTATAATCATCTCCGGAATCAATGGTTCTATCTTGTAGTTGGGTGACCTTTAGCAATTCAACTTCTCTCTGTGAACCCGATAAGCGCCATTCTGAAAAAGATGAGATTCTTATCTTACACACATAGATCGCATAACATAGTGTTTGGTCCGCCACAGCCACTCAACAAGTGAACGCTAGTCCCCAGTGGCTCTGGTGGTGCTGTGGGTTAAGAATTGAGCTGCTAACTGCAAAGTCAGCAGTTCGAATCCACCAACCTCTCTCCTTGAGAGAAGGATGGGCCACTCTGCTCCCATACGAATGGACAGATTCGGAAACCACAGGGAGCAGTTCTACTCTGCCCTGCAGAGCCACGCCTGTGGGTTTCCCTCTCCCTTGGCCGAGCTCTGACAGCTTTTGAAAGGTGCCAGTGGAGTACTACTCGGCCACAGCAGAATCTAAAAATGCAGCCTCTAGTAATTACCCTTCGGTTTGGAAGGAGACTGACTCATCTTTGGCCTCACCAGCAGCAGGTCCAGAGAGGCCGCTTTGGGTCACTGGACATGCCTTGGAGCTCTGCCTCTCCCAGCATGCTCTGCTCTGCTGCCACATCGAGGCCATTGACATTTAGCCAAGCAAAGGCTGTTAACATGCTATGTTATTCGAAAAAGCTGGGCTTCCAGAGAGCCAAACAAGGGGTCCTCACAAAGCAAATGCAATGCTTCCCATTACCCTGGCTTTACTTCAAAAGAACCAAGAGCTCCATTAAAGACTCTACCGCCATTTTTGAAAAATTCATGACATCTTGGTGTCCCAGGGCCTTGGGACAGTAAGTCATGCTCTCGAGCCTCCTCCCACTCCTTTTCGAAGGACTTTTTTGGGGCAGTAAAACACCACCAGCAGCACCAAAACACAAGGTTGTTTTTGATTTAGACTCATGACTGCCCCCAGGGTGTCAGAGTAGAACAGAACTTCACAGACATTTCAGGCTGATTTTTCAGGAGGAAAAAAAAAAAAAGACCAGTCCTTTCTTCCTAAGGTGCCTCTGGATGAACTTGACCCTCCAACCTTTTGGTCAACCTTGAAGAAAGTTAACCAGATGTACAACCGACGGATTCCTGTTTTGAACATACCAGGCAGAGCGGTTGCCTTCCAGTAGATTCTGACCCCTGGCAGCCCCGTGGGCTGCAAAATAGGCTTTTCAAGACAGTGGCCTTTGGAAACAGATTGCCAGATTTTTCTTCCAAGAATCTTTTAGGTAGGTTTGAAACATTTTTTCCCCCTGACTAGCTAATTGCTTAACTGTTTGCACTAAATGCCTACTTTTTAGATCTGGGTTGAAATGAGGGGGTGCTGGTGGCATAGTGGTTACACACTGGGCTGCCAATGACAAGGGCAGCAATTCGAAACCACCAGCTGCTCCTTGAGAGAAAAAGGAGGCTTTCTATTCCTGTAAAGATCTGTAGTTTCAGAAACCCACAAGGGTAGTTCTACCCTAGCCTTTAGGGTCGCTATGAGTCAGCATCAACTCAATAGCAGTGAGATGACTTGAGTAGGGTTTTAGTTAAATGTTAACTCAATAATGGAAGTCCTGTGACCTTGGGGAAGTACTATGTAAAATGGTTTTAATGCTATAATTCCAAGTTTTTTTCTTTTTTAATAATTCCAGTTCTTGAAATGAATGTTACACAGCCCCCTTCCCATGCCCATTCCCTTTCCTAAAGTGGTAAAGAGCAAATAGGTTTGAAGTACATCCAAATGAGGGCACCTGGCTTAATGAGAAGCGTATGAAGAATGTTCTACATTCACCCAGAATGCAAGGAGTGCCTCTGGGCAGATGAGTCTAAGGGTTGACTGTCTAGAAGGCACACATCAAAATCTAGTTCCACTGCCCACACACCTCCAGCTTGGCGGTTCTGCCACAGGCACACAACTGCTGAGCTTACCTGGCTGAACAATTTGTTTACCATTCTTTAAAGGGACTCTGAACATACATCAGCCACAAGACAACTGTTTTATCTGCAAGCTTTCTCTAAAACGTTTGGATGGCTCATCACAGGCCTGGGAACGAGGAGCCATGCGTGACGGGGGTCCCTCAAAGGTCCACATGGCCCAAAGAACATGACTGACTTCCCGCTTGCCACGTTCCGGGTGTGCTGTTCTGATTTCTTCAGTAGGGTTGGACTGTACTTTCCGTGTGCCTTCAGGAAAAGCCATGTATCAGCCTGGCTCCTAGAGGCCATGAGCCCGAGCAGAGGGTCCAGTAGTACCAGCTGTGAACAGGCTCTCTATAGAACCCAGCAAGCTACAGTCAACTCCCTGGATGTCGAAGTGCTGCCATGCTCAGATGTGGACTGAAAGGTGTGGCGTTAGAAGACGTGTGTCTCAGAAGAAGACCTGTGGTCTGTTTCTGAAGAAACCCAGCTCTACTCTGCCACCCCGGGCATCCACAGGAGTCAGGACTGGCTTCGTGACAATTGCTGAGTCCCCCTGACTTGATAGTTCATGCCTTATAAGATCAGTGTTTTCCTGCCACGCTATGCTGTGCTGTCCTTGTGTGGATGCCCAAAAGATCTTTGCAAACATACCCAATCTGCCTTAGGCTGGCATACACAGAATCTCTTCTGAACATTGCTTCGCAGAATTTGTCTCGCAAGCCGCTCTCTGACTGATGCACAGAATAACTTACTCAGGGTGAGTGAGCACTGTGCTGGTGGAATGCGAGGCAGATGGCTTCCTTAAAAGCCTTCATTAGATGTATACAGAAACCTGAATGTGGTGATGAGAGGAGAGCTGTGGGGAGGAGCAGTTCCTCCTGTTTCTAAATTAGCCATGGGCACATGTGGAGTTTTCCTCTGTTACTGACTTGATACTTTCTTAAGGGGAGAGTACCCCAAATCAGGCTCTCTTTAAGTGGTCAAGAGAAAGTCCGTTTCCCCTTGACCGGACTAAGGTAGGAACAGAGGCATGGATAATTTGAAAGGGTAGTTAGCCACCCAAATCTTGATATTTTGAATGTGTTATAATAATAAAGCAACTGGTAAAACCTGCCCCGCTGGAATGATGCAAAGTAGTTGGAGTGGGATACAGGAACTTCTTAACCATTCAGTGTTAGGGATCTGTAGGCAAATTGGCTCCACATACATCGAGCCCTTTGTTTATCACCTTGGAACCTGGAGTAATTGAACAAACAACTTGATGGCTAGAAATTAAAATGCTTCTGCAGAAATATGGGCTTCCCCTTTGGAGGGCTACTTGGTTCAATGGGAAGAGAATGGACTTCAGACTTTGCCTGGTTACATATGGCACCACATCATTTTTTTAAAATGTATTTTAAAGAACAGGCCCTATTGAGTATCTTTGTCCAAGTTCGTCTTCAGCAGAATATGGTTTTTATTACTGAAACATTTAATGGGCTACTGGTTTTTGAAATATAAATCCTTGGATATATAATAGAAGGGAAATGTTCAAAGGGAAGATAATTTGCTTTGCACAAAGAGTTAACAGGACTCTCATTAAGAAGAGATTGAGGGGATGCCATGTCTCATGGCGGGGCCAGCCCTAAGGTCCTCTCTGTGCATTGTCTACTCTGAGCAGGAATATTGTCTTCAGAGCTTGATGGGCCAGGATGCAGTTTTCTCTCTCTCCTTCCATCTTGGTTTGCTCCCCTGGGCTCTGAGCAGACCCATTGGGACACAACACTGGAAATACAGTGTGGAAATTATGCCCAGTCTGATCCCTCCACACCTAGGCAAAACAAAAAGGGGGTGCAATAGAGCAGCAAGGGAAGTAAAGCAATTAAGTCCCTGAGGAATCCCAAAGGAGACTTCGGGAGCAGGGCTTGGTGCCTATCAAACTCAATCAGAAAACATTTATAGAGGTCAACAGACAGACCTAGAACTATTTATAGGCTTCTCCCCCACCCCTTTTATTTCAGATCTATCTATATAAGATAGGCAGGATAAACAACCCCAAGGGGAAAACAATGAGATCGACAATTCCAGGGGATCATGGGAGATGGGGAGGTTGAGGAAAGGAAAAGAGGAGCCCAAAAACCCAGGAACAAGGGAACAAGTGATCTTAAATCAATGTTGAGGAGGGCATAAAATGCCTGGTGGGGTTTGACCACGTGCAACATAGCCGAGAGGAATTACAGAAAGCAGAATGAAGGTCAAACACAATAGTGGGACAAGAGGAACGTAAATGGAAATAGAGGAAAGAACTAAAAAGCAAAGGACATTTATAGAGGGATAAATACAGGCATGTGCATATGTAAATATATTTATGTATAACAATAGGGACACAGAGCTATGTGCATATATTTATATGTTAAGTATTAAGGTAGCAAATGGGCATTGGGCCTCTACTCAAGTTCTCCTCAACACAAAAACACTTTGTTCTATTCACCTGGCATTCCATGATGCTCACCTTCCCACCATGATTGCTGAAGACAAAATGGGTGCATAAGCAACTGTGGTGAAGAAAGCAGATGGTGCCAGACTATTAAAAGATATAGCCTCTGGGATCTTAAAGGCTTGAAGATAAATAAGTGGCCATCAAGCTGGAAAGCATAGCAACAAAGCCCACATGGAAGAAGCACACCAGCCTGAGGTGTGCTTGAGATGTCGACAGGATTGGCCATCGGGCATCAGAAGACCAAAAACAAATAATCATATCTGTGCAAGTGATGCGGTCAGAATGGAGACACAAAGCCCATCTGTAGACAATGGGACATCCCCTCACAGAAGGGCCACAAGAAAGGGATGAGCCAGCCAGCAATATAGCACAGACAGACAGACAACATTCTTCTAGTTCTTTAATGCTCCCTCCCCCTCCACTCTCATGACCCCAGTTGTACCTTACAAATGTGGCTAGACCAGAGCATGGACACAGGTATAGATAAGAGCTCTTGACACACAGAACTCAAGACAGATAAACCCCTCAGGAACAATAATGTGAGTGATGGTAACATGAGGGTAGGGGGAAGTTGGGGGAAGAAGGAGGGAACCAATCACAATGATCGACACATAACACCCCCTCCCCCCCCCACCACCACCAGGGTGACGAACAACAGAAACATGGTTGAAGGGAAACAGGGGACAGTGTAAGATAGGAAAATAATAGTGATTTGTAAATTATCAAGGGTTCATGATGGTGGGAGAGTCGGGGAGTAAGCGGAAAAAAGGAGGAACTGATACCAAGGGCTCAAGTAGAAAGAAAATATTTTGAAAGGATGATGGCAACATATGTACAAGTGTGCTTGGCACAATAGATGTATGGAGTGTTATAAAAGCTGTAAGAGCCCCAATGAAATGATTTTTGAAAGAGGAAGCGGTTGCATGTTAATTATGTTTTATAGTCTCGGTTAGGTGCCATCAGGTTGGTTCCACCTCGTAGTGACCCTGGGTACAACCGTTGCCTGGGCCTGCATCTCTTCAGAGTCATTGCTATGTTGGAGGTCACTGTTGCAGCTCACTGTGTCAGTTCATCTCCTTGAGAGTCTTCCCTGTTGTCCTTGACCGTCTGATTGACCAGGCGTAACGTCCATTTACAGGAACTGGCCCCTTCTGACAACATAGCCGACGTACATGAGACAGATTATTCCCCATTCTCATTTTAAGCAATATTCTGGCTGTGCTTCTTGCAGGACACATTGGACTGTTTTTCTGGAGTCCATAATTCAATTTCCTTCTCCAATGCTACAATTCAAAGGAATCAATTCTTTTTCAGTCTTCCTTATACATTGTCTAGCTTCACATACATGTGAGACGATTGAAAATAGCATGGTTTGAGACAGGCGCACTTTAATTGTCAGATGTTGCTTTTTAACACTTTCCAAAGGTGTTTCACAGAAGATTTACCCGATGCAATATAATATTCGACGTCTTGACTGCTGCTTCCAGGGGTGTTCATTGTGGATCCCAACAAAATGAAATCCTTGACTTCAATCTTTTCTCCATTTCTCATGATGCTGTTTATAGGTCTAGTTATGAAGATTTCTGTTTTGTTTCATTTATGTTGAGATAGAATCCATACTACAGGCTTTATTATTTGGTCTTTATCAATAAGTACTTCAAGCCTACTTCACTTTTAGCAGGCAAGGTTATGTCACCTCTATATCACAGGTTATTAACGAGGCTTACAGGATATGAAGAAGAACAATCCTGTTGCCCAATTTTTCTTCACATAATCCAGCTTCTCATATTAATTGCTCAACATACAGATTGATGAAAAGATTAATCCTGGTACACAATTGTCCCGATTTTAAACCATATACAATCCCCACTTCGAGTCTGTTTGAAAAAATAACTCTTGGTCTATGTTAGATTCTGAATGAGCACAATTAATTTTTCTAGAAGGTCCATTTCTTGAAAGGTTATCTACATGCGTCATAATGTATTTAGTCCAATATTGTTGCAGAGTCGATCACAGGTAACCATTTTTCAGGCATTCTATGTTTTCAACCAAGTCATCTGACATCATCAGTGATATCCCTTGTTCCATTGTCCTCTTCTGAATCTGACGTGAATTTTTGTCAGCATCCCGTCAAGGTAGCACTGCAACAAATTTTGGATTATCTTCAACAAAATTTGACCTGGCTCTAAAATTAATGATATTTTTGATAATTCCACATTGTGCTGAATTCTTTCTCTGAAATGGGTAAAAATATGTATCTCTTTGGCTGACAGGTTATGTGTTAGTCTGGGTATTTTAGAGAAACAAATCCACAGAAACTCATGTGTAAGAGTTTTATATAAAGGTTAAGTGTGCATCAAGAAAACATCCCAACCCAGTGCTTCCCAAGCCAAGTTCATCATTAACCCATATATCTGACACCAATCCACAAAGTCATCTTCCATCTCACAAAACACACAGACGCAGATTGCAGGAGGAAAGCTGAATCAGTGAGTGTGTAAGCATCTCAGCGCTGGCAGGGGTCTCCACACGACTGCCCAGCACCCAGGGCTGCATCTGGGTCGGTCCATGTGGCTTCTCCTCAGGATGTCTTGTAGGAAGTGAGCCTTGCAGCTGAAGCAGGGAACTGGCTAAGGCAGCTGCACCCTGTCTGGCCATCAGAAAGCAAGAGACCGGAGAACTCAAAAGGCGAGGCCCTTCAATTAACCCCACATGTGTTTCTCGGCCAGTTTGGCATAGTAAACTAACTACTTCAAGTTAGCTGTCTTCCCAATGTTTTGGCACAAACTAAGGAGCCCTGCAAACTGCATGGTCAAAGACTCAAAACCGCCCCCGGCACTGCAGGGAAAAGACAAAGACAGCACCTTCTACTTCTGGTAAGAGTTACAAGCTCCCAAACTTCCAGAGGCAGCTCTTCCCTGCCTGCAGGGTTGCTAAGAATCACCACTAACTTAGAGCAGTGAGTGAGTGCTTCCAGGGCTTCATCAGTTTGTTAAAATTTCTCAATGGATATTTTGTCACTTCTTTGAGATTTATTTTTTGCCAATATCTTCAGGGCAGTTTGGACTTCTTCAATAAGTTCTTATGTTACCTGAAGTGGTTGAATTTCAAATATTTTTGATGGGGGAGTGATAGAGTGACTCTGTGCTGTTTCCATTTGTCTTTTGATATTTTCCTGGATCACTCAATAGTTTATTCATAGAATTATTCATTATTGTAATTTAAGTCTCAAAAGTTGGTTGGGGTTTTGTGGGGGGCGGGGGTGGGGGTGGGGTTCTATTAGCTTGAGAAATGCCAAACATGTTTTTCTTCCCTGGGAGTTTTATAACTTTGCACATTTCGTTGTCATATGTTGCTTTTTCTGCTCCGGTGGCCTTGGAAATCTACATAGCTTTTATGTCATCAGTTCCTTCATTCGCTCGAGTTACTCATTTAAGAGCAAGTTTTCGAGCCTTTCTTTACATCCATTTTGGTCTTCTCTTTCTTTCCCATCTTTTAAATACTTATTTTTGTACTGTATGATGTCATTGCTTTTACTCTATAATTCATGTGGGATTTGGTCATGAATGTTTAATTTGTCAAATCTATTATTGAGATGAGGTTTAAATATTTAGGTGGGAGATACTGAAAGCTATTTGTTGGTGCTCATGAACTTGCTTCATTTTCTTCAGTTTCAAATTGTACTCACATGGGGACAATGGTCTATCCCACAGTCCGCCCCAGCCTTGGTTTGACTAATGATATTTAGTGTATCCATCGTCTCCTTCCACTGATATAGTAGATTTGCTTTTGGTGTAACCCAGTGAATTAAATCCATCTGTTTAATTATTGTTTATGTAGTTGAAAAAGTCTATTTGCAATGAATAACTTGTTGCTGTTGCAAAATTCTACCGTGACCCACCATGCCAAACCTGATGCCGAAACATAGTCACCCTATAGGAAGGGTATAGCCGCCCCTGTGAGTTTCTGAGACGGCAACCGTTAATGGGAGTCAAAATCTCAGTCTCTCCCGAGGAGTGGCCGTTGGTGTTGCCCTGCTGACCTTTGGGATGGCAGCTCGACAGGTAATCACTACCCACCAGCGCTCCTGCCCAATCACTAGTAATTGACAATGGCTGTCAGTTCACCTGGAACGCATTTTGATCAATTTCACAATGTAGAATGTGGTAAAATTCTTCAAATTCTTTACCTTTAGCATGAATGACTGATGTGCATATTTTAATAGCAGATGTAGGCGTGAGGATGTTGTATCATTGCTGATTGCTTTGTACTCATGGGCAGCTCTTGAAGCTTCCTTTTAGACAACAAGTGTGGTGTCATAGTCCTCTTCAACCTGTCATTTCTCGCCAGCTAGCAGCCCATTTCAACCCACTAACACCTAAGATATCGGGACCTGTGCATTCTGTGTCATTTATACAACTTGCAATTTTCCTGGATTCATACTGTTTATATTATATATTACAGCTACTAATAAATGTTCCGCCTGTGGGTTTTTTTTCTTTCCTCATTTTGAATTTGCCCCATCAGCAAATACAGGTCCCTAAACCCTTTTTCCGTCTACATCATTGAGGGTAACTTTACCTAGAGGAAGCAGCGCTTCTCTGGCTTTGTGGAGTGCCTTCCAGTCTGGAGTCTTATTTTAAGCTCGCTACAAGGCCAATGTTCTGCTGCGATTCATAATGTTCTCACTGACCACATTGCTAGATGTAGATTGCCAGGTCCTTCCTCCTAGTCTGTTTTCATCAGCAAGCTGCTGAAACCTGCCCCCCAGGATGACCCTGCTCAATCCATGATGTGTCTCTGGTACAGCCTTTACCATCCCAACAGTACGAAAACCCCACAATACGACAAACTGATAGATTTTCTCACTGGAGACAGACCTAGAGTTTGAGGCTCCAGGTGACAGAAGAAGAGAAAACTCGGGTAGAAGGATGTACGAAAAAGTGGCCGCTCCACTGATTCTAGTTCATGGTGACCTCATGGGGTCTGTGCAGCACTGTGCACCCTAGAGTTTTACCATGGTGCATTCTTCAGAAGTAGATCGCCAAAACTTTTTTAGAAAACCTTCCTGAGTGTAATCAAATACTCAGCCTTTTGAGCTAGCAGCTGAGCTCATTAAGTGTTGGGTGGAGCCTGCAAAATGGCAGCAAAAGGGGCAGTAGCAGAGGCCAGGAAGAGTGGATCAGAGAGAGGGCAGTGACTCAGCCGCGTTTCCACGCCAGTGCTCCTCCCCTCCCCTTCTCTATCTCTCCCCCAACTTTAATCAGGCTGGGATAACAGGGGGATAAAAGAAGAGGAGAAAATATTGATCGGAACAAATTCATATCTTCAATTGGCCAAATTTTGCTAAAAGAGCAATTTAATTTTTCATAAAATAAATTGAACCAAAGATGTTTCTTTGCCCCTCTTGAGCCAAGTGCCTGTGGAATTCATACCCGCACTCATGGCATCTGCTGAGTTGACATCGAAATGTGCATGCCCACGCTTACTTTGGTCCCTGGACTCAGCGAGGTACTAGCGTGGAGGTATGTCCCCTATCTCCTTGTTCTCTCGCCTCAGAGTTACTGACACACAAACAGACGCTCTGTTGTAACTGTCTGTTCCCCTCTCCCCACTCTTCAACTTAGGTCTTGGTAAAGGCCGAAACTCTCCAGAGCACATCTCATCTGCAGCCCTTAGCAGAACATCAGCTCACTGTGGGTACCAACTAATTTGTTTGTTGAGTGAATGCTTAAAAGCAGGAGGAGGAAATAGCTAGGAGAACGGCAGTTGACAAGGGAGCCAAGAAAGGCTAGACACTGTATCTTAGACAAAAAGGAGACCATTATTTGGGTTAGCACCACTACAACAAAGGAGCCAGCAGCCTGTCTGCAACAATGAGAACAGGAAAGTTCAAGACAGACCAGAGAGGGCCAAGGGGAAGTTTCCACAATTCTATGGCAAGCAACCAGGCAGTTGGCAAATTGCTGATTCCGTTTGATTGGCTGCCAGCCTAGAGAAAGGTCTGATGGGTGTGAGATGGGGATAACAGAGAACAGAACAGACTGCTTTGGGGGCAAGGTGGTGGGGATCTTTCAAGCTCGTCCTGGAGCACAGATGGGATGCCAACTACCCAGACAGTGCTATCCTCCCGAGCAGCTGCGATCACTGGCTCATCGCTTTGAGGTAGGTTTCTTTAGAATGCTCTGCCAGAGTGCTAAGCCTGTAGCTCTGGAAAAGCGAAACTCTGCCACAGATCCTGAAACATCACCTGGCTTATGTTATTCCCTCTTCCAGCACCTCCAGTGGCTTCATCTTGCCTTCATGATTTATTTCAAGGAGAATCAAAAGTTTCTCACCCAGTAGTTATCAAACATGTTTGAGATACCCCCGAAAGAAGAAAACGTCTTGGCTGGGTCAGATTCCCCTTTCCTCTGATACTCTGTAAGGAAGGCAGAGCTGTGGGAACAAAATCCTGGGTGGAGAGAGGCAACGGCAGGTCTTTGCTGACTGATGCTGGGCTGACATTCGAGCATGCTGCGTGGCAGTGAAGGAAGGAGTGGGGGGCTGGCAAGATACCCGACCTTGTGGGAGCATTGTCTCTCTGTGACTTTCTCTTCCTGCTCAGCTCCTCTGTGTGGCTGGACCCTTCCCATATCTATCTATCTGTCCCTTTATGAGCAGACAAACGTAACACGCATTCGGGCAGAGACTGCCTGTGAGCTGGTTGTTGCTTGGTGCCTTCGAGGTGGTACTGACTCATAGCAACCTTGACTCATAGCAACCTTGTGTGCCGCAGAATGAAACACTGCCCGTCCTGCCCCTTCCTTAGAACCCATGCTTTTTTGAGCTGTTGTTGTAGCCATTATGGGGCTTTCTTTGGGACCTGGCACTTAATAACTATTCGCTATTCTTTGCTCTGATGCTGCTGCTTTAATTCTTGCTGTGTTTGACTGCTTGTGTTTTGCTACCTTTCATCAAGTGTTTAGGAGTTTCAGGTGGCTCAAACCATTAACATTCAGCTATTAACCCAAAGGTTGGATGTTTGAGCTACCCCATCCACCCAGAAGTTCATCGGAAGAAATACCTCAAATCTGCTTCTGAAAGATCACAGCTTCGAACATGCTATGAAGCAATTCTAGTCGGTGCACATGGGATCAGTAAGAGTCAGAATCAACTCAGTGGCAATGAGTCCATTGGGAGTGGGTTTTTTTTTTGTTTATTTGTTTTAAATCTGCATTTCAGTCAATAGGCAGCACGTTTGAGGTGACTCTGTGTGGGTTGATATCCAGAAGGTTTAGTGAGAAAACGAATCCATGTGTCTGAGTCTGAGGACAACAACAGATGGAGATTAGTGGAGGATAGAGTCCAATGTGAGGGTCAGATGGCAAGGGTCCTGCTGCATGACTCAGCCAGAGAGCTGTCCCACAGGGGCCTACTCAGCATTTGCCGATCACATAAGCTGGTGGTTTTTGAATGGGGTTTTGACATGTGGGTAAGACAACTCTGCAAATCAGAGAAAGAGATGTTGACATTTCTTTTTTGGAGAACCAGAGGCAGCAGGGAAAAGGCTTTCTAATTATATAAGGATGTGAACCAAAATGGAATAAGGGAAAGAACAAGTGTGAGAAAAATCATGGGAGAGCTTTGCCTTCCAGATTTCTGAACAAGCTTTCCTCATACCCTGGGGCTTAGAGAAACCCCCCTGGAAGTCAGATGTGTGCAACGACACCAAGTGGGTGGTCCTCCCACACAGAGACCTGGTTGCCCCCCTCCCCCCTCCAGCAGCATCGGGAGAAGACTGAGCGAGGCTCCTGGGCACACGAGCAGACTGTGCTGAGCCATGACTGTTTGCTCTGAAGCTGCAGTCCTGAAACATGGGGCCGGTCAAGACACCTACCCATGGCCTGTTCATCAGCTCTTGGCAGTTTGCCTTGGCCAGGTGTACCCCTTGGATCACCTACCCCATGCATGTTCCACGCCTGGTTCACAGGGATGTAGGTCAGCATCGAAACACGCCATCTTTTTCTTCCACCAGGAAAATATACCCGGCCACATCTCCAACTAAAAATAAACACACAGAGTGGCCATACCAGGAGGGGAAGGAGAAGGTAGGGGAGAAAGAGGGAACCGATCACAATTATCTACCTATAAGCCCCTCTCAGGGAGACGGACATCAGAAAGGTGGGTGAAGGGAGACATCGGTCAGAGTAAGACATGCAAACATAATGATTTATAAATTATCAAGGATTCGTGAGGGAGGGAGGGTGAGGGATGGAGGGGGGAAATGAGCTGATACTAAGGGCTCAAGTAGAAAGAACATGTTTTGAAAATGATGATGGCAACAAATGTACAAATGTGTTTGACATAGTGGATGGAAGGATAGTGATGAGAGTGTATGAGCTCTCAATAAAATGATTTAAAACAACAACAAACAGACAGACAGACAGCCAAACCAGTGGCTGTTGAACCTACGAGGAATCATGGTAACCCTACAGGCACCAGAGGCTAACTGTGCTCTACAGGCTGTCTCCGCCTGCTCTCTCTCATGAGCAGATCAGCAGGCTTTCTTCCAGGGAGTCAACCATCTAGTCTTTCAGTTAGCAGAGGAACCCAACAGACATTCTGGTCATCTCTGAATTGGACATTGACGTGAAGGTAGTTTGATCTGTCAGAGAAAGAGATGTTGAAATTATCTACACAGAGAACGCAATAGTAGTCCTCCTTGGCCCCCTTGCCCTACACACACATTTTTATTCTTATCAAACTTATATTCATCCTTCAAATCCCAGTTCATTATTCCCTCATTTCTGGAGATTCACTCTCCCCACCTCCCCCCCACCCCCCAGAATCATTGTAGTTCATCTACACCATGGGTGGAGAAGCTTTTGGCTGGTGTATAAATATTCAAGGCCCTTTTGCATATTTATGACATCATTCGTGGGTGATAGAGGTCAAACATTTAATTAACTCACCCCTAATGTGTTAGCTGGAACTGCTTGTCTTTGGTGATATTACCAGTTTGAAATCACCAGTTGTTCCATTGGAGAAAGATGAGGCTTTCAACTCAGAGTTACAGACTCAAAAAGCCACAGGGCCAGTTCTTGTCTGACCTATGGGGTCACTATGAGTCAGCATTGACTCACTGGCAATGAATTCGGTTTTTTGGATACAGCCTACCGGGCATACCTTTTCCATCCCCAGTCTATACCAATGGAAAGTAGAATTGAGTATTTATCCCTTGGCTGCTCTTTGCTATATACCATGATGGCATTGAAATAGCATCCTGCCCTTATTACTCTTCCTTTGAACAGTATGGCTTTCAGATCATTCTTTATTTTAAAAAATTCATTTTATTAGGGGCTCATAAAACTCTTATCACAATCCACACATACATCAATTGTGTAAAGCACATTTGTATGTGCATTGCCCTCATCATTCTCAAAACATCCGCTCTCCACCCAAGCCCCTGGCATCAGGTCCTCATTTTTCCCCTCCCTCCCCGCTCCCCTCTCCCTCATGAACCCTTGATAATTTATAAATTATTATTTTGTCATATCTTGCCCTGTCCGCCTTCTCCCTTCACCCACTTTTCTGTTGTCCGTCCCCCAAGGAGGAGGCTACATGTAGATCCTTGTAATCAGTTCCCCCTTTCCAACCCACCCTCCCTCTACACTCCCAGTATCACCACTCTCACCACTGGTCCTGAAGGGATCATCCGTCCTGGATTCCCTGTGTTTCCAGTTCATATCTGTACCAGTGTACATCCTCTGATCTAGCCAGACTTGCAAGGGAGAATTTGGATTATGATAGTAGGGGGTGGGATGGCGTGATGAAGCATTTAGGAGCTAGAGGAAAGTTGTATTTTAGATCGTTGCTAAATCACACCCTGATTGGCTCGTCGCCTCTCCAAGACCCCTCTGCAAGGGGATCTCCAGAGGCCTACAAATGGGCTTTGTGTCTCTACTCCGCACTCTCCCTTCATTCACTATAGTAAGATTGTTTTGTTCTGATGATGCCTGATACCTGATCCCATGGACACTTTGTGATCGCACCTGCTGGTGTGCTTCTTCCATGTGGGCTTTGTTGCTTTTGAGCTAGATGGCCACTTGTTTACCTTCAAGCCTTTAAGACCCCAGATGCTATATCTTTTGAGAGCCAGGCACCGTCAACTTTCTTCACCACATTTGCTTGTGCACACATTTGTCTTCATTGATCGTATCAGGAAGTGTGAAACACAGGCACCCACTGATACGATTTTTAGTTCTTTGATGTCTGATAACTGGTCCCTTCTATACCTCGTGGTCAGACAGGCTGGTGTGCTTCTTCCATGTGGGCTTTGATGCTTCTCAGCTAGATGGCCGCTTGTTTATCTTCAAGCCTTTTAAGACCCCAGATGCTATATCTTTTGATAGACGGGCACCATCAACTTTCTTCACCACATTTGCTTATTCACCGGCTTTGTCTTCAGCAGTTGTGCCTGGAGGGTGAGCATCATAAAATGCCAATTTAAAGAAGAAAGTATTCTTAAATTGAGGGAGTACTTGAGCTTAGGCCCAATGTCCTTCTGCTATCTTAATACTAAACCTATAAATATATGCACATAGATCTATTTCCCCATCCTCATACATAAATATATTTGCATATGTACATATCAGATCATTCTTTTATTCAATAAATGTTCATTGATCACCTACTATATATATGAGTAACCCATGCATACATCTATTTTACTCATGGCAATCTCAATAGCACCAGTAGCTCGCACAGTTTCTGGTTCAAACAAGGACTCCAGAATATTTGATAAATGAATGAATGCATTCCTCCTAGACTCTTAACCCTTTAAACAAGTGAAATTTTGCTGAAGATAATTTTAAAATGGTTCCAGGAGTACATGAACAGGGAATGGCCACGTTTAAGCTCGATTCAAAAGAGGATATGAACCAAAGGACATTGTTACTGATGTCTGATGAATCTTGGCTGAAGCAGGAAGTACCAGAAAGCTGGTTACCTGGGTTTTATTGACTGTGCAAACATATAATAAACTATGATAACATTGTGAAGAATAGGGATTCCAGAAGACTTATTTGTGCTCATGTGGACCCTGTACATAGATATAGTGAAACCCAGGTGAGATTTTTGACTACAGGTCAAAAAGTAAGCACAAATAAGCTTGATTTTACTTATTGAGTTCTCTGTCCCTGGCAGGGATTATAAATTTGAAAAGGTCACGTGATTATGTAGGACAGTGGCATGAGGTTGGAAGAGAGAAAGGTGTCAGCCAAATCTCTAGGAAAAATCTCTGAAATGGTGAAAAAAGGTGGAATGTTCACTATAGGTTAGTTAATTTAACACAAGAAAGACCTTGCTTTAATGGTACTCCAATACTGACACATAGAGTCACATTAATTAGAAATGACACAACACAACTGCTATATTTCAATAAATTTATAATCCATGCTGCGTTTCATCTTTGAAGGATTCCTCGAAAGGTAGTATCAGCTCATTTTTAGAAATTAAGAGATGGACCATTTACCCAGTATTCCATTCTGATAAATGATGAAACTCACTACTGAATCAAAATCCTAACTCCCAAGCAAGAGCTCATTCCATTAACCTGTGTGCAAAGAGACCATTTCAAGAGATTGGATAGCCCATTGGAAATCTACACTGGATATGCTGACTAGAATAAATTTGGAATATATCTTTGTAGTCACCCATTATAGAAAAGTTTTAATTACTGCCAAGAATGTGGGAAACACATGGACCCAGCTATCAGCATTGAACCAAATGGGAGCTTATTATGTCTTTCCTGAAGAAGAGAGTTTGATTATATGACTGCGTATTTATTCCTCAAGCCCCATATTGAAAGTTGTCTTGGAAATTGGTGTAAAGTACTTTCTGAAAAACCCCAAATTGTTCCAGCCTTGATCTGAGGTTTACAGTAGGACAGATAGGCAGCAAGGCAGGTTTGGGTGGTCAGTCTTCCTACTGGTAGGATTTGAGCCAAGCAGCTCGTTTGTGGCCTACTAAGGGTATGGTGACTCATGATGTGACTGCTTTATCTCAAACTCCCGAACCACAGGGACATATGGTTTCAGAGTAGAAAAGACAGGGGTGGCCACCCAAGAAAGCGTGTCTCCAGAAGATGGTGTACGGTTCTTTGGTTGACAATAAATGGTAGGCAGTCAAGCCAAGAGTAGAGTGCTGGCATCTTCCCTTAAAATGTTCAGGGCAAAGAATGTACAGATGTGCTTTACACAATTGATATATGTATGGATTGTGATAAGAGTTGTATGAGTCCCTAATAAAATGTTAAAAAAAATTTTTAATGTTCAGGTAGGGAAACCAGGTCTTTGGGGGGAAGTGTCCAAGCCTGTGGTCTTGTTGAACTGATCCCAAGTCAAAACGACCACATGTGCAATACAACGAACTGCTCGTGGTCCTGCACCATTCTTACTATTATTGCTGTTTAAGCTCAACACATGATGATGCGCCTTATGTTTTTACCAGTCTTCATTGAAGGCAGGTAACCAGTTTTAATCAATTTCACATTTCCTGAAATTGTGCAATGTAGAAAATAGAAGCTCGTAGAAACCATACTCCCCCACCCCCCGGCTTTTGTTAAGTCTTTGCCTGTGAGCACTGGGCTATGAGTCCTCAAGGGAACGAGATGTGCAATGTGAGCAGGGAACTGACGAGGGCAATGGGGAGAGAAAGTGGGCGAAGGGGCCTATTAGTTAGCCCAGGTTCATATCCTTCTTTGCTTCCATCAATGGGAAATGAGCTAAACCTGAGAGTAGGGACTGTCTGGTGCTCATAGAAGGCAGAGTTCTGGGCTAAGAGCATGGAAGCAGCTGGACTCCCCTGGAAGCTGCATGTGGGGGACTGCTTCATATTCAGACAGGGAGGATGGTCATGATGGCCATGATAGACTGGAAATTAGAAACCCTCCGGTTATGGAGCACCAAAGAAAGAGCCCGCATCTTTGGTGGCCTTGAAAGTAGAAGTGGTACCACTGATGCTTGAAAGTGGGCTTCTTTCTACCCTGGTAGGACAACAACTCAGAGTCATATAGAATATGATATAAAAAGATTAAAAGGAAGTAGAGATATGATTTTTAAATACTTTTATTGGGGTCTCATATCTCTTGTCACAATCTATACTTCCATCCAGTGTGTCAAGCACCTTTGCACATATGCCGCCCTCATCATTTTCAGAGCATTCTCTTCACACTTAAGACCCTGATATCAGCTCCTCATGTGTTCCCCCTCCCTCCCCCATCCGCCTTCCCTTAGGAACCCTTGATAAATAATATAGATTATTTTTCCATATCTTACATTGTCCTCCGTCACCCCTCACCCACTTTTCTGTTATTCATCCCCCTGGGAGGGGGTTCTACTTTGATCCTGTGATCCATTCCCCTTTTATTCCCCAACCCTCCCCTAATCCTCCTGGTATCTCTACTCTCATCGTTGGCCCCAAAGGGTTTATCTATCCTGCATTCCCTGTGTTGGGGACTCTTATCTGGTCTAATGCTCTGGTCTAATCTGATTTGTAAGGTAGAATTGAGGTCATGATAGTGGTGTGACAGAAGCACCAAAGACCTAGAGGAAAGTTGTGCTTAATCGGTGCTATATTGCACCAAAATATGATTTTTTTTACAAATAAATTTGCAGTTGTAAATTGAGATTTATCGTTCAGATACAAAATAAACTAAGTCTTTAAAGATAGTGACTTGTGAAAAGATCCTGACTGTGAATCCTGTAAATCTGTAGTTTTAACCTTAAAAAAATAAAGAGTCGAGTTTTCCCTTTGTTTAACTAAAAGAACTTCCCCCAACCCCCCACCCCCAGAAGAATCAATATATAAGCCAAGTTAAAGTGAAGGTGTCTAAATGATGCTGCAGGGGCCCACAGCCCTCCTACACAGACCCTGCCCCTGAGTGGGACCTACAGAAAAAAACCCTGATATCAAATAACAATCATCTCAGGTTTAGGCAAAAATCCTTCAGTGTTCTGTGTTAGATCCTTCAAAATGTGGGCCCTTCCTCCCTCTGGGCTCCATCTCTAGACTCTGTCTTTGTAGGCTGAGCATGGACTCCAATGTTCACCTCAGTGCTAGTGAACTAGCTAGTGAAGAGTAGGTGCTAAGAAAATGCCAAAATTGTGGTAAGAGTTATATGAGGCCCTAATAAAATGATAAAATAAATAAAATGTTGAATGAATACGTATTGTTGTTGAAGGCCATTGTGTTGGGTAAATGGGGAGAAGCTACTTCACACTGAGATGGAGGTGCTAAACAATAATCCTAGGGAAATTCGGGATAATGAAACCGGTTCTATGTTCTTAGGTAGACACCTCAAATAAGTTTCTACCCAACCTCGGTGAACCACACCATGGACTAAACACTATG
This sequence comes from Tenrec ecaudatus, assembly GCF_050624435.1. NCBI lineage: Eukaryota > Metazoa > Chordata > Mammalia > Afrosoricida > Tenrecidae > Tenrec > Tenrec ecaudatus. The sequence goes on along the minus strand of NC_134539.1, from coordinate 45,573,032 downwards.
GCGACCTTAGACACTGACCTTACAGGGAGCATGAGCATGGCATCCCCCAAGGGCTTCACTCAAAGGACTCAACATGGAAGCCCAACTGAGCAAACTGGGTCCTAACTCAAAATTACCTTTACCCTTGGACTTAGGGCTGAAACTTTCTGATAGGAGAGAAAGCAAAGGATGGCCACCCCCAAGGCAGTGGGAATGGCCGTCATCGGACCTTGATGTGACACCTGGCTTAATGGGTGTCCATGAAAGGGGACCCCAAAGCACCATATATTTAGTACCTCAGTGCTCCTCTGGCTTTAATATGACAGATTTTAATCTGCTAGGCAAGGATCTGCCCTTGTAAGAAATGATACAGAAAAATTTCCCCTAACACCAACCTCTGTGCTCAATGAAAACAGAACCCAATCAATTAAGAAATCAATCTGTGCAAAGCAACAACTCATGGATTGCAACCCAGTTAGATTATACTTGCATAAACTCATCATATCAACAGTATGTTAAATTCTATGTTACTGGTTAATTTATGGATGTTATCAATGCAATTTCCTTATACCCCAGAGGGATGGTTGATGATATTTCTTTTGTCTTTTGTTTTTGTTGTTGTTCTTGTTGGTTTCTTTTCTTTTATCATAATATGACCACCAAAGTAAACCAGAGTTGTTCATAACCCGGGACAAGTAGATGGATTCTGGGTTCCCACATAATTGTAGCCCTAATTCAGGAACAATTAGTTCTTATAACATGCCCCCGGTTGATATTCACCTTCATGAAGAGATCACTGAAGATAAGGGTGAAACAGCAAAGTGTAGTGAAGAAAGTAGATGGTATCCAACTATCAATTTTGATAGTGTCTGGGGACTTAAAGGCTTTTATTCAAACAAGCAGCCATCTAAATTGAGGGGTCCACTAGGTCTGCACCAAAGAAGCACACCAACCTGTGTGACGCAAAGGTGATGCTAACCAAATCCAAATAGGATGAAGTGGAAAGTATCAGAGTTGACATTGTGAACATCCAATGTGCAGAAGGTTATAGAGGACAGTGGGATCTCAACATCCATCTGCAGAGTGTCTCATGAGATTAAGCCTCTGGCAGACTTCCTGACCACAGGTGAGAGACCCAAACAGCTTTATTATTAGAGATGATTGTAAACTTGATTATGGTGGATCAAACCATACTTAGCTGACTTTCCTCTTGTCCCAACCTGAATTTGTTCTAGGCTCAAATATTTCTCACTTGTTCCAGGACAAAAATTCCTTCTCCTGCTTTTAAAATATTGATGGTTGTCTTTTCTTTCTTCCTATAAATGTTTTAATATTTTCTTCCTTCTGCTTCATTTTGTTTTTGTTTTTCTTGCTTCTGTTGTGTTTCCCAGTTTCTGAAGCACAGAGGAGTGGATGCCTAGAGACAGTAAATGATGGAATGGTTTATCAGGGACAGTGGGTTGGGAGGCTGAGAGGATTGGGGAGCAAATAGTGAATGCAAGAGAGGTCATGGAGCATTAGAATTGATTGTGATGATGCATACGCAACTCATTTAGAAATGATTTCGCTATGGAAGTGTATGTTATATAAATATTAAATCAAGAAAATTACTGAAAATAGAAAGGAGCCAAACTTGACCAGTGGTTACCATGAGTAAAGGAGGAAGGGTTGTTGCTTGGGGGAGGGGGGATTGATTTTATGTTAATGGTGGTAGAATGCATGTGCAGGCTGTTGTATTGGAGAATGCTTTGTTGTGTGTATATTTTTGTCACAATAAAAAATACACAAATAATGAGTACAAGGAAGAAGAAATGTTCTAAAAATAATTATAGTAATGATTGTACAACTCTTCTTGATATGATTGAATTATTGAATTCTTTATATGGAGATGAAGTGCCAAGAAAACTTTAGAAAGAAAGCCATCTTGTAGCTCAAAAGAGTTTAGGATATAGTACAAATTTTTTAGTTACTAAGAAATTGAGAACAAGGTAAATTTTGTTTTGTTTTCCCCTCATTATTTGAAATGATTTCCACTCCATGGTGGAAATTTAACACAGGGCTTTGCTTTCATCTTCCAACCTGCATGCACACACGTTCACACACACACTATGTTTTCAACCAATAGGGAAATCAGAGTGACAAGGAACTAAAACACCTATTTTGGTGGCAATGCTGGAGCCGAGGATGTGAGCTGCACAGTCTCCCTCTGCCTTGTCCCTGTGCCTAGAGTTTAGAATGAGCCCCCTTACCTTTGTAACCAGGCTAATTCATTCTGTCAGTGAGGCTCCAGGAAACATGGCTGCCTCTGTGAAAAAGGTCTCTTTGTAAGAGCAGAGAGCTAATACTTTGCTGCTACCGCTGGACTGTGATCTAAGTATAGAAGGGTGAGTCAAAAAATACTGCTACTGCAATTCTAGCTCATGTTTGTTCCAAACAGAATGTGTTGAAATACATCTCCGTGATTGTGGGGTGGTGGCGGGGGAGAAAAATCTAATCCAAACAGTGACTTTCCACGGGAACTGCTGGCCCGATTATTAAATTCAAGGCAGAGAGGTCAGCTCAGGTTATGACAGCTGGTTTGGGGGACTCCAGAGGGATAATCTTGAGAGGTTTTTCTCAAAGGGTTTATTATTATCATGAACATGTTTAGGGAAATTGAAAGCTGCGTTGCTGATAAAAGGGAAAGTTGTGCCAAGGAAGTATTTTCTCTCAATACAAATCACCTGCTTATGTTGGAGGCGAGCAAAGGCTGTTTGTTCTATGACAATTTCATTAGGAACCTGGACCCCATCTACCTTGTAGCCCTGTTCTTGCCCCTTCAGACTTCTTTTAATCCCCCAGATTCTTAAAAGGATCATGATTGGTACCCTTTAAGGAAGCACAGACGACCAAGAGAGCAGCGTTCATCGGGAATAATTAGATCGATGAACTAGTTCCATCCAAAGTGTGCAGACCTACAGAATAGGTTCAGAAATATTTACCTCACATTTTGATTTTCTTGTTTAATAAAGGTGTCTAAAATATTGTAGCAACCCTGTTTGACTTACCCTGGTACTTGACTTGGAAGCAAATTCGGAAAACAACAGCAACACACACACACACACACACACACACACACAGCACGAGACAGAAGGTGAAAAGTCTCCAGGGTGTGGGTGGAATAAAATCAAGGACAGGACTACTTCCTCGATTTTATGAATAAATGCTACTTCCCTGTTAACAGAGCAGTATAGCAATCTCGAGAAGAGGGAGAATCCCTTAAGAGTAATTTTTTAGTACATTAAACCCAATTGCATTCCTGAAAGTTCCCAAGTGGATTTCCATGTCAGTCAGACATTTTGACCTATGCCTTCATGTTTATTGACTAGGACAAGCCCTCAGTTCATTTCAGACAGGGGAACAGTCCTTGGTGGGCTCTCCACAATGGCTGAATTCTAAAAAATGAAATTCAACCAACCAACAAGTTCTGAGGGCTGTGTTTACAGATGTATAATAAGGTGCACTAAATGCCCTAAAGGAGCTTGGTCTTAGCCTGGGTTTACACAATTAAGCTCTAGCATGCACCAAACATGAAATGTATAAGGAGAAATTGGACACTGTAAACAGAAGGGCAGAAACACAATGCAATAATGGAAGTTAAGAGCCACATGGCCAAGCAACCTATTAGGTCTAGGAAAAAGCATAAGCCTCATTAGGCATGAACATATAAAACTACTCCTCCAATTCAACAGGCCCCCGAAAAAGCAAGCTTTTTAATCTTGACTGTTTCCAAAGGAAAGGGCCAATGAAGACTGAAATTGAGGCCTTGCAAGAAATTACATATAAGGCATCCCGCTGGAAAGGATCCACAGGAAATGAAGACAGAGGTTTCTCGGGAAAGCTTACAGGGAGAAAAATGGTCTCTCAGCTAGCCTTCTTGGCTGTGAACCACAATATCCAACTGCCTTAAGGAAAGAAATAAATTTTTGTAATTTATGCAAGCTTGATGAAGTACATTTAATGAACAAACAAGACCCAACTAGCATCTGGCAGCCAGCCAACAATAGCAACCTGACCAGAGGCGCTCTATCCCTGCTGCCGGGCACGATTCCACCCTGCAGTTCCTCATCCCCGAGGCTGGACAGACTTGACCCCCTCACGTCAGCAGACCAGCATCATCAGCTCCAACTTGGCTTCATTTTTTGCATCTCTTGTTGCCACTTTATTTCAAAGAAATATTTCTCTGGCTCAGTCTAGGTTACATATCTGAGCCAGGGCTCCAGCAAGAGGGGAATATTGGCCTTCTGTTACCATTAAGAAAACACATAGTAGGAAATGTCCCCCCTTCCCTCTCCCATTAGAAGGAGAGTTGACTAGCTGGCAACAAAGTCATGGCTACACTGATGGTGTCTCTTAAAAAGATCCAACATTCAAATGCTCCAATGAAATCTGAACATCTCAAACGCCACACACACAAAATCCACAGCAAGAGCACTTATTCAAGTCTTAATACAGGAATTGTTAGCTTTATATTCATCATTTAAAAAAGAACAATTGAGTTTTGAAATAAAAAGCTGTGACAAACAGCCTTTCTCAGACCTGGAGAGACTGTCTTGTGTGCTTTGGACATGTTATCAGGAGAAACCAGTCCCTGAAAAAGGACATTATGCTTGGTAAGGTGGAGGGGCAGAGGAAAAGAGAAAGTCCCTTGACAAGATGGGCTAACCCAGTGGCTGCAACAATGGGCTAAGACATGAGGACACTTGTTAGCAAGGTGCAGGACCCAGCAGTGTCCGTTCTGTTGCACCTAGGGTCACTAAAAGTCAGAACGAACCCAAGGGCACTTCACAACTACAACCACAAACCTCATTGTTTCTCTGAATATTTCTCTACCTAAGAGTCCTTGCAATTTCCAACATCATGTGCCTACGTGTAGAAACAATAGCTGGCAATTAAATATAATAATGAAGAAAAGCCAAAATAGAGTTTTGATGTAGTTTATAGTTTTTGATCATATGGGTTATCTTGGGTTAATAGGTAGATTGTACTAGTTCTTTTTCCTAAATGAAATGTGTGGTAGTTACCTAATCTGGTGTCAGTTTGAGGATTAAGAATATAGGGGTGGAGTCTAGCCTGTCAATCTGGAGACAGCCAATGAGACCATGGCCTTCTCCTGAGAATTCTAGGAAATCCAGGAGTCCTTTTTAGAGGCAGGAGACACTATTCAGTTCACTCCCTTGGAGACTCTCTACTGACAAGGCTGACTTCCTGCGAGGCATCCCTGAGGAGAAGCCACATGGACATACCCTGATGCAGTCCTTGGAACTGGAAAGGCCACATGGAGACCCCTGCCAGTGCTGAGATGTTTCCAATGACACTAGATCCAAAGAATTTCTACCCACTGGCTTGTGAGCACCCTGCATTCAGCATCATTGCATGTGTTTCGTGAGTCTGAAAAGGACTTTATAGATTGCTGTCGGACATAAGAGCTAACATCACACTTATGGACTTGATCTGAACTGGGCTGGGATGTTTTCTTAATGTACAATTGCTCTTGTTTATAAACTTCTTCCTGATACACATGTGTGTGTCCAAGGATTTGTTTTTCTAGTCTATCCAGACTAACACAAAATGCTTGTGATCCTAAAGAAACCACGTATTGAGTGCTCTGTGTCAGATACCTTGCATAAATATTGTTCACTCATCACAACTGGGTTGAAACAGGGATAATTATTGCCATTTCAAGAGCCCCTGTGGCACACTGAAGTAAGGGTTGTGCTTCTAACTGCAAAGTTAGGTTTTCAAAACCCCCAGCTTCTCCATGGAGAAAAATGAGTCAGTCTGTTTCTATAAAGATTTACAGTTTGATGAGAGGTGTATGAGCCCCAATAAAATGATGTTTTAAAAATAAAAAAGATTTACAGTGACAGAAACTCTAAGAAGTTATTCTACTCTGTGCTATAGGTTTGCTGTAAGTCCGAATTGACTGGATGGTAATAGACGTGGCTTGGGTTGGGTATCACATTTACTTTATTATTTTTTATTTTAATAAATCATTTTATTGGGGGCTCTTACAGCTCTTATAATAACCCATACATCAATTGTATCAAGCACATCTGTATATACATTGCCATCATCATTTCCGCAACATTTTCTTTCTGTTGGAGCCTTTGGGGTCAGCTTCTCTTTTCCCCCCACTCTTCTGCCCTGGTGAACACTTGACAATTTATAAATTATTTTTATTTTCAGATCTACACCATCCAGTGTGTGTCTCCCTTCACCCACATTTCTGTTAGTCATTCCTCTTATGTGTGTCGGGTTGGGGGGAGTTGTTGGACATCGATCCCTGCAATCGGTTCCCACCATTTCTTCTTCTTTCCCCTACCCTCATGGTATCACTACTCCCATTATTGGTCCTGAGGGGGTTATCTGCCCTGGATTCTGTGTGTTGAGAGCTCTTATCGATACCAGTGTACATGCTGTGGTCTAGCCAGATTTGTAAGGTAGAACTGGGGTCATGATAGGGGTGTGTGTGTGAAGCATTAAAGAACTAGAGAAATTTTATATATTTCATTGGTTCTCTGTTGCACTCTGGCTGACTTGTCTCTTGTGACCCTGCTGAGAGGGGATGTCCAATTGTCTACAGATGGGCTTTGAGTCTCCATTCTGGTCTCTCTCATTTGCGTCGAAATATTGTTTGTTTTGAGCCTTCTGATGCCTGGGATATCACTATTTAAAAAAAGAAGAAATGACGGTTCTAAGAATTGGTGCATGTGAAATGCGGTGTTGGGAAGATGATGGAAAGCACCATGGCTGCTAAAAGGACAAACTGATCCGTGTTGGAAGAAGTAAGTCCAGAGTGCTCCTTCGAGGCTAGGATGGCAAGACCTCCTCTTATATCGTTTGGACATGCTATTAGGAGAGACCATTCCCTGGAAAAGGACATCATGCTTGGTAAAGTAGAGGCAGCGAAGGAGGGGGGCGCCCTCCCTGAGATGGCAGGGGCTGCATCAGTGGACTTAGGCACAGGAACAATTGTGAGTCTGGCCCAGAACCCTGCAGAGTTTTGTACTGTTGTGCCCAGGGTCAGAGCAGATTGCATGGACATAGCAATGCCAACAAGGCTTTAAGAACTTCAGAGATTTGGGCTAAGTTTGCAAAGCTGAGCAACAAGCAGAACTGAGATGATAAGGCCGATCTATGCAACCCAGAGAGTCCTTCTACAGATGCTGGGCCCCCTGCCGCCTCTGAGCATTAGCCTAGGCTGGTGTGTGTGTGTGTGTGTGTGTGTGTGTGTGTGGCACGGGGGGGGGGGGGTGCTGTTCACTTCCTGCACAAGTGCATTCCCTTAAAGATCAAAGAATGGCTCTAACAGGATTCTTGGCAGCGAGAACGGGAATCTCAGCTTCACACTGAAGGAGAGGACTGGCTTCCAGGAGTGGAGATGGATAGAAAAAGTGGGAAGAGAGCGTCTCAGATTGCACACGGCCAGCACAGGGAAACAGGATCCCCTTGGGGGATGCTCAGCCCATGGTGCTGCATTCTGCCAAAGGTGCCAGATTCATGGCAAATGGTGGGAGCTAGTGGTCACCCAGGATCATAGGACACATTTTGACTTTTCGTGATCTTTTTCTTTGCCTGTGTGATGTTTCCCAGGTTGCTTTTGATAGAAACACTGACATTAGAAGTGAAAGAGATGAAACTTCTTAGGCTTTTTGTAAAATCATGACCAATTTGCCTTGACATTGGTCTGAAAAATAGTCCAACTGCATTGCAATTACATTTGGAAGTGCTAGTAAATTTATGCAAATCGAAGCGCATTCGCTCCCTGAAAAATACCCAATACATAAAACCTCGTAAGACTGTAATTCTTCAAATGCAGTACTGAAATCTTTTATTTTTCTCCTGGGAAAGAATATACAATCTAACACAAGGTTTGAATCTGCTGGGAAAATGAAAAGCTAAATATAAGACTAGAATCATGTGACTCTTCTCCTAGTGTCCCTAACAATGAAAACGTGTTTATTCAATAGTGAGTAATATCATACCAGGAATCAATAATTTATTAAATTATTTTTACATTTTAATAAATAAAATAGGTTAATTATTGCTTTCGTTTTCATATATATACATGATGTATTCAGTGTTTCTCCCTTAACACTAGGTTAGAAACATTTTCAATTTAAAATATGTCATTTTAAATTGACAATTTTATTTACTGCATCCAATTCAGCTGGGGAAGTATGACATGATTTATTTAACCAATTTCCTATTTGGAGATTTTAAGATTGTTTCTAATTTTTGACTATCTGGAAGGCATTGGAATACATTTATGTGGTTCTCCACCACTAACCTTTCAGGGAACTATTTCCTTAGAATAAATTGCCTGGAGATGAGCCACTTGATCTGGTGAGATGAACTCTTTTTCTAATCTTGATAGATATTGTAAGATTGCATTCCCAAAAATAGTTTGATCAATTTATACTGCCAGCAGGAGTGTTTCACATGCCATTTTGTTACAAACTTGTCAGTCTTTCAAATGGACATTCTGAAGCGATGACCTCTAATTAAGTCAAGGATGGTCTTCACACTAGTGAAGTGTGGGGACCCTTAGAGCCTGACTCTCAAACGGCAGCAATAAAAGCTGGCGACATCAGAGGGCTTTGTAGTGTGATCTACCCCTCTGTGGCAGGTGGTGTTTTGCTACCCTGCGCCAGTGCTTAGGGGAGACAAGCAAGCGGACTGTTTGTCAGGCATGTCCGAGTGCCCAGAAGACTTGACCACAAAATGCTGACCAAGCTGGAATGCAATGAATGGCCTGGCTTCTTGCCTGCCATCCCCTGTGAAGTTTGGGCGCCCATGAAAGAAGGGGCATCTCCTGGGTATGTGACAGGACCCTTCTGGGTTTCAAACATTGCTTGGACACCTGGAATTCAAATGTCCACCACCACTAAACCGGACGAAACAGATGCACCCGTGGGCTGTCTTCTATTTCATTCTCTGAATGTGCCCTTTGTAATGTTGAAATGTATTCCACTGGCAAGCCATTGGATGAATGAGTTGTCTGGACCATCTAACCCAATCCAGTTTTTAAAGGGGGAAACTGAGGCTCAAGTGAGTGGGAAATACTAATGCCTGGGTCTTTTGTTCCCACTGTAATGGGAATGCCCGTTGCCTTCACACATGATTTTAGTGGCAAAATATATGATTTTGAATTCTGAATTGACTGACTACAATTGACCAATAGAGGATGCTCTGTTGCTACTGGCATGCTGCAATAATTGCAATACATACGATGAAAGAGCAGGGTCATTTATCACCGAACTCTGTTCAGTCACAATAACATTTCTGTTATCCTCAGCATGTGCCAGCATTTGTTAAAAGAAATTTCCATGAATTAAATTATTTAGTCCAAATGTATATTTAGTCTAAAATGTATATTGACATCATCTTCTTTTAAAAAAATATTTTCTTGGGGGCTCATACAACTCTTATCACAATACATACATACATCCATTGTGTCAAGGACATTTGTACATTTGTTGCCAGAATCATTCTCAAAATATTTGCTTTCTACTTGAGTCCTTGGTATCAGCTCCTCATTTTCCCCTCCCTGCGTATCACCCCCTCCCTCGCAAACCCTTGATAATTTATACATTATTCTTATTTTGTCCTGTCTTACACTGTCCAGTGTGTCCCTTCACCCACTTTTCTGTTGTCTGTCCCCCAGGGAGGGGGTTATATGTAGACACTTGTGATCGGTTTCCCTTTCTACCCCACCTTCCCTCCACACTTCCAGTATCACCACTTTCACCACTGGTCCTGAGGAGTTTATCTGAACTGGGTTCCAGTGTTTCCAGTTCCTATATGTACTAGTGTACATCCTCTGGTATAGCTGGATTTGTAAGCTGGAATTGGGATCGTGATAGTGGGGGGAGGAAGTTCTAAAGGACCAGAGGAAAGTTGTATGTTTCATCTTTGTTACCCTGCACCCTGACTGGCTGGTCGCCTCCCTGCGACCCTTCTGTAAGGAGATGTCCAGTTACCTACAGATGGGCTTTGGGTCTCCACTCCACAACCCCCCTCCTTCACAATGATATGACTTTTTTGTTCTTTGATGCCTGCTACCTGATCCCAATGACACCTCATGATTTCACAGGCTGGTGCACCACTTCTTCCCATGTGAGCTTTGTTGCTTCTGAGCTAGATGGCCGCTTGTTTACCTTCATGCCTTTAATACCCCAGGTGCTGTCTTTTGATAGCCAGCCTTTAATACCCCAGATGCTATATCTTTTGATAGCCAGGCACCATCAGCTTTCTTCACCACATTTGCTTATGTACCCATTTTGCCTTCAGTGATCAGATCTAGAAGGTGAGCATCATGGAATGCCAGTTTAATAGAACAAAGTGTTCTTGTATTGATGGAGTACTTGAGTGGAGGCCCAATGTCCATCTGCTATCTTAATACTAAATCTATAAATATATGCACATAGATATAAATATATTTGCATATGTACATGCCTGTATTTAGACCTATATAAATGCCCTTTGCCTCCTAGTTCTTTGTTTTATTCCCTTTTACTTTCCTCTTGTCCCACTGTCATGCTCAGCCTTCATTTGGGTTTTACTAATTCCTCTTGGTTACATTGCCCTAGATTAAGCCCAACCAGACCTCTTACACCCTCCTCACAACCGATTTTGGATCATTTGTTGTTCCATTGTTCCTAAGTCTGTTAACACTACTTCCTTTCCCCCACTTCCCCCTCTCCCATGTGCTCCCAGAATCGTCAGTCCCGTTGTTTTCTCCTCCAGATTGCTTATCCTGCTTATTCTATCTAGATAGACATGCAGAGATAATAATATGCACAAAAACAAGACAGAGCAAAACAAAGTAATAAGAGAAAAGAAAACAAAACAATCACAAAAAAAGGTGAAAGCCTTAAATGGTTCAAGGTCTGTTTGTTGACCTTTAGGATGTGGTGCCATGCCCTGGCCCCAAGCTTATTTTTGGTATTCCTTCAGGACTTCCTAGCTTTCCTCCCCTTGCTGTTCTGTTGCACACCCTTAGTGTTTTGCCTCAGTGTGGTTGGATCAGATAAGACGTAATTCCCACACTGTGTCTCCAGTGTTGTCCCCCGTAGGGGTATGGGTCAGTGAGGGATGTCCTGTCTTATAGTGTAGGCAACCATATGGTTCTCTCTCTGCATTGGCTGCTCTGAGCAGGAATATGCTCCTCAAGGCTTGGAGGGCCAGGATGTGCCCCACTCTCTTTGTCTCCCCATCCATTTACTCCCATGTGCTCTGATCAGACATATCTCTCTTCCTGAATAAGTTTTTCTCAGGGGGGGGGGGAGGGCACCTGTCCACATAGTTGGGATTGGAGCCAGCCCCTCGGACCTCTCTACTGGTTCCCTGCATCATTCCACTTTGTTGCATTCACATCTGGGAGCACCGAGTTGAGGTCTGTTCCCTCTTTCCCTGTGGAGATATAGACAATACCCACCCCTTATGTGGGTTAGTGCCCTGTTCCCCGCTGCCCATTTCTTTTTTTTTTTGTCTTCCCTTTCCCCGCCCTCCTTTTTAGTTGGCTACCATATGTATCCCTGCATTTTATCTGGCCTCTGCTATACTACCTGGACCTCACCCAGGAATGTTTGTATACAGTAGCCTTTTCCCTATGCCCCTTTTGCTTTTTTTTTTTTAAGCTGACCTCAGTGTGCTCTTGTTGTACTTGTCCTTTTGTGCTTGGCTTCCTTCAATTAGCATCATTTCCTCCAGTCCTTCCCATGTGGCAATATGCTTCATGCGTTCATAACTGCCCTTTAGCAATGCATAGTACTCCATTGTAAGTATGTACCACAGATTTTTAATCCATTCATCTGTTGATGGAAATTCGGGTTGTTTCCAAATCCTTGCAATTATGAGCTATGCCATGATGAACATTGGAGCACAGATGTCTGGCCATGGTTTGTTTCTTGCCTCTTCTGGGTATATGCCCAGTAGTGAGATTGCTGAGTCGTATGGTAGCTCAATTTCCATCTGCTTTTGATATCATCAAATCCATTTCCATAGTGACTGTACATACCTATAGGTTCCCTGAAGTGGATGAGAGTTCCTATCTCACCACAGTCCCAACAATACTTGTTGCTTTCTGATTTATTGAATTGGGCTAACTTTGAGGGCGTTAGGTGGTATCTCATTGTTGTTTTAATTTGCATTTCTCTTATGACTAATCATCGGGAACATTTTCTCATAGGTTTTCTTTTGGATGCTCTCAGAGTATTGTAGATTTTAGTAATAAGGCCTTTGTCTGATGTGTCATTGCTAAAGATGTTTTCCCAGGTGGTGGGCTCTCTTATTACTCTCTTGGTGAATTCTTTTGGTGTACACATTGTTTTATTTTCAGTATATCCCACTTGTCAATTTGTGACTCTTCTGTATTTGTGCCCTTCCCTATTTCTGATAGCCTATGCATTCCCTGTTCCAAAGTTCTCAGATTGGTCCCAATTTCCTCATTGATGGCCCTAATATTTTGGGGTTACCTCAAAGTCTGAGCTTATTCTTGTGCATGGAGTGAGATAAGGGTCTTGCTTCATTTTTCTACAGACAGATATCCATTTTTTTCCAGTACTACTTGTTGAAGAGGGCATCTCCTTCCCATTTGATATTTTTTGGGCCCTTATCAAAGATCAGTTGTCTGTATACTGATGATTTTATTTCTGGATTTTCAGTTTATTTCCATTGGTCTGAGTATCTGACATTACACCAGTACCATGTGTTTTTGACCACCGTGGCTGTATAATATGTGCTAAAGTCAGGTAAAGCAACCCTCCAACGATGTCCTTCTTCTTGAGGTGTTCTCTGCTAATTCTGGGCTTCTTCCCTTTCCATATGAAGTTGGTAATCAGTTTTTCCATTTCTTTGAACAAAGAGGGGTATCAGGATTGCTTTAAATTTATCAAGTTCCTTGGGAAGACCTGACATCTTTACTATATTGAGTCTTCCAATCCAGGAGCATGTGATATTATTCCATTTGTTGAGGTCACTCCTGGCTTCTTGTAATAGTGCTCTGTAGTTTTCCTTATACAAATATTTTGGGTTTTTTTAGTCAGGCATATCCCTAAATATTTCAACTTGTGCTTGGCTATTGTAAAGGGTACCACCTTTTTGATCTCCTCTTCTGTGGTCTTGTCCAATGTCTGATAGACTTCTGTTTTTTGACCTTGTATCCTGCCACTCTGCCATATTCCTTTTGCTTCCAGTACTCCTCTTGCAGAACTTTTGAAACTTTTCATATAAAAAAATCATATAGTTTGCGGATAATGATAGTTTCACCTCTTTGTGCCCCAGACGAACACCTCTCACATCTTTTCTTTGCCTTATGCTATTAGCTAAGACCTCCAGTAAGATGTTAAATAAGAGTGGGGACAAGGGACATCCTTGCCTGGTCCCCTTTTTCAGTAGGATTGTGTTCATCTTTTCTCCATTGACTACCATGTTGACTGTTGGTCTTTCATGTATAGCTTGTATTATCTTGAAAAATTTTCCTTCCATTCCTAGCTTCTTGAGTGTCTTAAACAGGAGTTGGTGTTGGATGGTGTTGACTGTTTTTCCACATCTATCGTATTTTCATGTGGTTCTTATAGTTTCTCTCGTCAATGTGGCAAATTATACTAATGGTCTTTCATATGTTGAAGCATCCCTGCATTCATGGTATGACTCCTACTTGGTCATCGTGAATTATTTGTTTTATATACTTTTGTATTCTATTGGCCAGTATTTTGTCAAGGATTTTTACATCAATGTTCATTGGGGATAATGGTCTATAGTTCTCCATCCTTGTGGGATCCTTGCCTGGTTTCAGTATCAGAGTTATACTAGCTGCAGTGAAGGAGGTTTCAATGTCTTTTTCTAGGGTCTGGAAGAGTTTGTGTAGTATTGATGTCAGTTCTTCCCTGAATGCTTGGTAGAATTCTCCTGTGAACCTATCTGGTTCAGGGGATTTATTTGTTGGTAATCCCTTGATAACTTTGTCTATATCAATGTGCTTAAATTTATGTAGATTCACCTTATGCCCCAGCATGTGGTCTGTCTTTGAATATGTGCCATGTGGGTTTGAAAAAAAATGTGAATTTATTTGTATTTTGGTGGAGAGATTTGTAAATATCAGATCAAATGGTCTAATAGCAGTGTTTACATCTCTAGCCTCCTTGTTGAGTTTCTTTCTGCGTGATCTACCTTTTTTAGAGAGGTGTGTATTGAAATCACCTACTATAATTGTTGAGGTTGTGATTTCTTTTTTCATCTTTTGGAGCGTTTGGTTGAGGTATTCATCAGATCTCCCATTCAGCGAATATATGTGTAAAATGATTAGTGGTTATTTGTCAGCAGTTCCCTTAAGCATTATATGGTGTTACTTATCTCTTTTTATAGTTTGCACTTTGAGGTCAATTTTATCCGAGTTTAGGATTGCAACCCCTGATTTTATTTTGAATTGCTGTTTGATTGGGATGCCTTTGTTGAGCCTTTGATTCTCAGCCTATTTTTGTCTGTAGTCTTGAGCTATGCCTCCTGTAGGCAGCAGATTGATAGATTGGTTTTTTTTTTGAAGCCAGTCTGCTATCCTCAGCCTTCAAATGCCCGAGCTCAGGTCATTGATATTCTGAATAATTATCTCCATCTGTGGATTCTGTGATGTCATCTTATACCTTCTGTGTTGGGTGTTTTCCTACCTCCCTTTCTTATCAGTGTGTTGTACATGTGTATATGTTTCATTCTTGACTTCTTTACACTCTTAAGCCAATGCTATCTTGGAGGCTGTTTTCTCTTTGTTGTCCTCTAGGTAGGGTTTTTCTATGTGGCAGTCTCTTATTTATGCTCTGTGAATGCTGTTCTTCTGGCCGTCCTGGATCGGCAAGGATCTTTTGTAGGGCTGGGTTTCTTCTAATGTATTCTTTTAGTTTTTCCTTGTCTGGGAAGACTCTTACTTCTTCATCTATCTTGATAGATAATTTGACCTGATAGAGTATTCTTGGGTTTGTGTTAAATTTTCAATTTTTGGAATATGTTACTCCACTCTCTCCTCTTCTTCATAGTGTATGCTGATACGTCTAAGCATATTCTTATTTGGAAAACTTTATATGTGATTGCTTGCTTTTCTCTGCTGCTCTCATGATTTTCTCCTTTTCCTCAAAGTTGGAAGTTTTAACTATTATGTGCCTTGGTGACTTCTTGGGATTCAGTCTAGCTGATGCTCTTTAATCTTCCTAAATGGCTGCCTGGTTTTCATTCATTAAACTGGGGAAGTTTTCCTTCAAGAATTCTCTCACTATTGTTCCAGATGATTTCTTTGTTGTGTCTTCCTCTGATAATCCAATTATTCTGATGTTGTTCTCTTCATAGCATCAGACATAGCTCTTATGTTTTCTTCAGCTTCTCTGATGATCTTTTTAGATTTTTGTTCGTGTTTGTTAAAGTCTGCTTGGCTGTCCTGTAGGTCACTGGTGTGGTTCTCTGCCTCCTCCAATTGATTGGCGAAGTCCATGTGTCTGCTACTGGTTTATGTTAGCTAGTCCCTAAGCTCTTGTATTTCCCTTTGGTGTATGGTCTTTATCACCTCTATCATTTCATCCTTTTTCTGCATTGTTTTGCTCTATCCTGTATGACTCAAAACAACATTCTGAAACTTTCAATGTCTGCTTCTTCTATGCACGTCGTTAGGCTCAGGACATCTGACATTGCCTTTTGTTTCTCCTGTTGTTGTTGTTTTAGTTCTTAAAAAAAATCATTTTATTGGGGGCTCATACAATTCTTATCACAATCCATACATACATCCCTTGTGTCAAGCACATATGTACATTTGTTGCCATCATCATTTTCAAAACATTTGCCTTCTACTTGAGCCCTTAATATCGGGTCCTCATTTTCCCCCTCCCTCCCCACTACCCCATCCCTCATGAACCCTTCATAATTTGCAAATTATTATTTGTCATATGTTACACTGTCTGTCTTCTCCCCCCACCCTCATCTCTGCTGTCCATCCCCTACGTAGGTTCTTGTAATCGGTCCCCCATTTACACCCCACATTCCCTTCACCCTCCATGCATTGCCACTCTCACCACTGTCCCTTAAGGGGTCATCTTTCCTGGATTCCCTGTGTTTCCAGTTGTTATAATTGAGGTCAGTGGGGCTCATTACTGTTTGTGTTGTCTTGTTTTAGAAGACCCAGGTGCCAGTTTCCAGGTAGTCAAAGAGCACTGACTCTCTGGGAGACTCATAGGAATTCTTCAAACTACCTGCAGCTAATTTCACTATGGAATTGGCCTACCACTTTATCCTCCCTTGGCTTCACTCTTTCCCTATTCAACCAGTATTCCATTATTTGCAAGGAAAGTTAGATGGTCCTCTCAGGGCATGCTGGTTGGGTTGTTATGGACCCACGAGGAAGGTGCTGCACTGGGTGATCTCACAAGAAGCCACAATGGTGTAGCCCATGGCAGATTGGGACACCACAGAGGCCATGTGGGGATGCCTGCTGCAATGGGAGTGCCACAGAAGGCTTGTGGGTTGTCCACTTTGGTGTAGAGCATAGTGAAAGGTGGGTGGAATTGCCCTGGTCAGGTAGATCATTGAGGAGGTTGGGCAGATGTTCTTGCAGCAGCATGGAACATTGGTGAGTGTTGGCTGAGCTTCATTAGGCTGTGTGAAGCACTAGGGCAGGCAGGAGGGAGTTCCCTCAGTCACATGGGACAACAGAGGATGGGTAGAAGCTCCCCAAGCCATGCAGAGAGGATTTCCCCCAAAGAAAGTGGGCAGGATTTCCCCCAGAAGAAGTTGGGTGGGATATCCCCTGGTGGAGGGTGGGCGGGCTTTTCTCAGCCTCAGGTTACACTGCAGAGGGTGGATCTCTCCCAATCGTGTGGAGGGCAGGTGTAAATGCCCTAGGCTAAGGGAGTGGTCTGGACGTCTGCAGTGGTGTGTGAGAGAAAAGGGACGAGAAAAAGAAAACAACAAAAACTACTAAGCCTGCTGAGACTTGGGGGGGGGGGGGAATAGAGAGAAGAGAGGAAAACAAAAGTAACTATCTAGCTGAGCCCCTATCTCTGCCCATTGGACTTTAAGGATTTAATCCCTGCCCTGAGGTGGTGGCAAGCTGTGGCTGTGTTGAGACAATGTCCTTGCACCAGCTCCAAATGATCCCGGCCCTGCCTAGAAAGTGACGGGGCTAAGGTTAGAACCTAGCTGGTCTCCACTGTGTTAAGCGAAAAGCCCAAGCTCCTCAAAACCTAGTGGATCTGTGCCTACTTATCTTTATGATGCTCCTCCTGTGACCCAGCTGTGTTGAGTTTGCCTCTTGGTAACTCTCCTCTACTGATATCTGCAGAGTCCCTGTGCTATGTGTTACTCAGTTGACATCTTCCCAGAAATCCAACATTATCTTAATTTTATGGAGATGTAAAATGAGAGCCCTGGTGCCATAGTGGTTACACACTGGGCTGCTAATCCAAAGGTCATCAGTTCAAACCCACCAACTTACTGTTCAGAACAGACAGGGCTTTCTGTTCAAGCTAGAGTTACAGTCTTAGGAACTCACAAGGGCAGTTTTACCCTGCCCTACAGGGTCACTTATGAGTCACCATCAACTTGATGGCGGTGTTGTTTGGAGTTTCTTTTTAGGAGAGTGGTAATGTTTTCTTCAATAATATGTTAAATAGTACCGAAGAACCTTGGTTTACACATTGGACTCATAACATCAAAGTCAGCAGTTTGAAACCACTGATCACTCTGTGAGAGAAAAATGAGGCTTTCTACTCCCGGAAAGAGTTACAGTCTCAGAAACAGGAACAATTCTACCCTGTCCTGTAGGGTAATTGTGAGTTAGCATTGACTTGATGACAGCGAGTTCCATTTTGATTCCTGCCCAGCGCAGTCCAGTGGGTTCCAGCGTGTGGCAGCACTGTGTATCAGAGTAGAACTGCTCCTTAGTCCAGTGGGTTCCAGCGTATGGCAGCACTGTGTATCAGAGTAGAACTGCTCCTTAGTCCAGTGGGTTCCAGCGTCTGGCAGCACTGTGTATCAGAGTAGAACTGCTCCTTAGTCCAGTGGGTTCCAGCGTATGGCAGCACTGTGTATCAGAGTAGAACTGCTCCTTAGTCCAGTGGGTTCCAGCGTATGGCAGCACTGTGCATCAGAGTAGAACTGCTCCTTAGTCCAGTGGGTTCCAGCGTATGGCAGCACTGTGTATCAGAGTAGAACGGCTCCTTAGTCCAGTGGGTTCCAGCGTATGGCAGCACTGTGTATCAGAGTAGAACTGCTCCTTAGTCCAGTGGGTTCCAGCGTATGGCAGCACTGTGTATCAGAGTAGAACTGCTCCTTAGTCCAGTGGGTTCCAGCGTATGGCAGCACTGTGTATCAGAGTAGAACTGCTCCTTAGTCCAGTGGGTTCCAGCGTATGGCAGCACTGTGTATCAGAGTAGAACTGCTCCTTAGTCCAGTGGGTTCCAGCGTATGGCAGCACTGTGTATCAGAGTAGAACTGCTCGTTAGGGTTTCAGAGACTAATCTTCATGGGAGCAGGCACTTTCATCTTATTCCAATGGAGGAGGTTGTAGGTTTGAACTATTGGCCTCGCAGTTAGCAACCCAGTGTTTACAGACCTCCTTAATGGCTGCTTTTCTTTGGTGTAGACATACAACAGTGCTTCAACATCTGGGTATCCAAGAAAGAAATGGCATCTCATGTTACAGGGCCCTGTATTGAAAGCACCATTGCAATAATGGAAAATATTATTGAAATGAAGGGATATTTGAAATGGGGGTGGATGAATGAATAAGCGCTTGGCAAGCATAAATGTGGTGGAATTGGGGTAACCCAGGTAAAGACGAGTAAGAGTAAAATTTAGTGAACAATTGGAGACTGAGAGATTAGGGGAAAAGAAAAGTCTATGAGGAAGAAGTTCATGGGCCACAGGACAAATCCCGCCCACCCTCTGTAGTTTTATTAGAATTCACTATATATTTTCTGTGGCAGTTACATAATTTCCTGTCAACTTGAGCAAAGGGGAGGAGTCTAACCTGTCAATTCGGTCACAGCTTGAACACCTCATTTGGAGACCCAACGGAATTAAATCGTTTACTGGAGGCCAGATCCACTCTCTCTGCAGTCCCTTTCCTGTTGTTGAAATACTCAGAGAGCTGGAGGGGACACATGGGACTGGCACCAGTACTGAGATGCTTCCACTGTCATGGGATCCACAAAAACCTTTCACCCTCTGGCCTGTGATCTTCGTGCATTCAGCATCGTTGCATGTGCTGTGTGAGTCCAAGGAGGAATCTTTGGACTCGTATCAGCCATAGAGGCTAACATCGCATTTATGGACCTGATCTGGACCAGACTGGGATGTTTTCCCAATATACAGTTGCTCTTACATCTATATGAGTGTCTCTGAATTTGTTCCTCTAGGCAACCTGGCCTAACACATCTCTGGCTGTTTTTCTATTACAGTGGCAGAATTGAGTAATGGTGATGGAGAGCCCATGGTCCCCAATCCTGAAACCTGTACTCTCTGCCTCAACAGAACAGAACGACAGCTGATCCTTGCTCTATAGCTTACCCATTCCTAGGTGGAGAGGTGGATGTAGGGCAGAGCATTTCTGCGCATTTATTTGCTGAGCTTATGGTTCCTGATGAACATTCAAGGGCAAATGTTCAGCATGAAGTCTCAGATATAAGCCTAGAAATTAGGCATGATGTTATGGCTGAAGACATAGCTTGGGTAGTTTGTGATCAAGTTGTGCAGCTCTGTCTGCTAGGTTGAAACAGCATGCTGACTTAGCATTCTAAAGTGAAGATATTGGTGGTGGTTATACAGTACTACTGAAGTCTTAGATGAATCAGCTGTGTTGGATGACACGTGTGTGTGGCCATGAAAAGGTCAGAGTTGTGGGATTTGGTAGCATCTTCATCAGGAATGTGGGGCAGGAAAGTCCACTGGGCATGAGACCCAGGTAGAATCCTTCATAAGGCATCATCTGTTTGCTTCCCGATGAAGGATGCTGTAGTATGCCCTCACAGAAGATCCCAGGGCAGACCCTGCCAGGCTGAAATCAGAAGCACCCCTTCCAGTCTTCCTGCACAGGATGACCAGCACAGCCACAGAACATCTTACATTGGTTGACTGAGGGAAGAAAACTCCATGTTGGTTAGAGTTGTCAAATGTTGCCAGTTCTCAAGATGTAGAATATTCCTCTGGCCATCAGAGTTAAGCTTTACAAGGCAGCTCATGTCCTTTCCAAGCCCCTTTCCAGCGGGTAAGTGATTATTTCTGTGGGGCACGTGGGACTGGTGAGAGCTGGCCGGGCACCAGGACAGTTTGTTCCAGCAGGGTGTTCAGCCAGTCCCAACCTGCCCTTGGATCCTCTGCCTTCCGCAGTGATTCACTTCCACTTCCTTTTCGGCCAAGTCGAGGAAATAGCAGCCCTCTTTCTCATCCTTGGGAACTGCAGTGACAGGTATTGTGAATTTGAAGCAGAGTGCACAGCCGTGTGCCTGCTGAGCTTCTGCAGGGCAGGCCTCGCAGTTCCTACAACGGTGACCAGCGGGGAGAGAGCAGGCCTACAGAGAATGGAATGAGCGGGTCTTCGAAGGATCACTTTTGTGCAATGTTACTCTTTGTACAGTCTAAGGTGGCAAGACCTACAACAGAAGCATGAACTCTCTTAAAGAAGCAAGGTCATTGGCAACCATGCCCAGATTTCTGCCCAGCCCCCTCCGGCCCCTGCTTTTATAGAGACTGGAGGTAATAAATGCCATGAATGAAGTTAACTTTGGTTTCCATAGCTTGGTTTGTTTGCATGGTTGTGTGTGGTGACTTACCTTAATGTATATACCCAATGCTGTCAAGACCCTCTGCACAGAACAGACCCTCGAGTTGTATTTCTGAAGATGTGGTTTCTTAAGTGTCTGAATTTGTTTCCAGTTCTACCAGAGGCTATTACCCTACATATTACAGAATGCAGTGAAAACATGTGGAAGTAAACTGGGAAAAAATGACTTAAAAGTTCTTCAAAACGTTTAGGGGAAAAAAAAAATCAAATGACATTTTCCCATTGACTTTCTGAAGTACTTTTGTATGATCAGATTTTTCCTGTTGATTTTGTTTTGTTTTTAATTCTCATTAGGAAACTCCTGGATGTTATTTTTAACACTGTATTTCCACACCTCTGTTTTGAATTTCGTGTGTGTGTGTGTGTGTGTGTGTGTGTGTGTTTGATGTAAGTGTGGGTCTACTGCCCTTGTGAGTATGATGCTGTGTGAAAATGCACGTCCGGGGGAAAGAGCTCCTAAATTTCATAAGAGCCGCATTCCTATCGGGAGGGATCTTGGTTCAGTGCTTCAGCACATGCATTTGCAGATTAAAGGGTGCCGGTCTCGGGATAACCACAGATCTCGACATGAACTATTCTGAGTCTCCCCAAAGACCTTTAATTTAATACTGCATTTAAGGACAATGCATGACCGTGCAGTTAAGTCTCCAAATGCTCATCTACCCAGTGGCCTTGGGAGTGTGCACTGGAGCCAACCGAGAGGTTTAACTGGCCTCCTCCAGGCTTCATCAGTACATTTTGCTGGAGATGTTTTGTTTGCCTGTTTGTTTTTCTCCTGGCTCACTCTTGGCTCGGCCTCAAGATAAACTTTGCTGCCTTTCTGCCTGCTGTGCTTAATTTTCTGTGGTACCGAAAATGCTGGATTTGTAGCCTTTCTCGTTTGGCTGCGGTTTGGCTTCTCCTTTCCAATTCAACGTTCAAGTTTCCTCTGTGTGCAGGACTGAAGAAATGTTTCACTTGAGAGTTTAAGTTACATGATTTTAATTATTTACATCGTCTACTCTTGGCTTTGAAATCAACCATATCAGGCATGACAATTCACCCAAGAGTCTGAAATGGAGTACAGCGAGTAGAGATGAGGAGGCATCTGGTGCCAAACCCCAGTGAGGTGCCCATATGTTGATGAAGGGGGCAGGGGTGGAGGAGGGGACTAAGGGAGCAAAGAGAACCCCTTTGATGAAGGACCTACAGAGAGCTTGGAGATACCATACACTGTGGGCTTTATCATGCCAGAAATCCTTTTGGAGGTAGGAACTTCCCGTAATTATTTTTGTCCCTGCTTGAATTTCCATAAACGTGTACTCCAGCATAGATGTAGCACAGTATAGCTGCAGGGAAGTGAATTTAAACATACATGTTTTTAATGGTTATTTCATTTCTCAAATGTATTAATTTCTTACTGCCACCATAGCCAATGATCACAAATATAGTGGCTTAAATAACAACAAAATATTATCAAGTTCTGGGGGTCAGAAGTCCTAATTCACTCATCCAAGATCAGGAATTAATGAGGGCTTTGATCCTGTGGGAGGCTCTATGACTGGTTCTCAACCTGTGGACCTGGACCCCCTTGGGGGTCGAATGACCCTTTCACAAGAGCCACCTAAGACCATGAGAAAACACACATTTCCAATGGTCTTAGGAACTGAGACACCACCCTATCTGTCTCCAGGCAGGTCCACCCACATGCAGCTATCCTGGTCTGGTGAGAAAGAAGCTATTTCAACCTTCGCACGAACATTGCATTTTTATGTATACTGTCACAAAATGTAGCAATGTAGTTTACTGTTGTTAGATTAAGACTGGTATTCAAGCTATACCATGCTTTTAAGACAAAATTTCATTTCTTTTTAATTAGAAATAAATATTTCACAATGTATAATTATATATTGTTTTTGTGATGAATCCCTTTGCTTTAATTATGTTCAATTTGTAGCAATGAAAATACATCCTGCATATCAGATATTTACATTACAATTCATAACAATAGCAAAATTAGTGAAGAAGTAGCAATGAAAATAATTGTATGGCTGGGAGTCACCACCACGTGAGGAACTGTATTCAAGGGTCGAGGCATTAGGAAGGTTGAGAACCACTGCTCTAGGAGACGCTTCATATCCTGACCTTGTCCAGCTTCTATAAGGAACCCTGATGGTCTTGTGGGTTAGATGTTAGGCTGCTAGCTGTAAGGTGGGCAGTTCAAACCCACCAGCTAGTCCTCAGGAACAAGATGAGACTATCTGCTCCTATGAAAGTTTACAGTCTTGTAGGGTCATCATGAGGCAGAATCAGCTGGAACACCATAGATTTCCTTGGGTGAACCAGTGGTTAAGCACTCAGCTGCTAGCTACTTGGTTGGCATGTGAATATACTCAGCAACTGTGCAGGAGAAAGACTAAGCAGGCTGCTTTTGTACAGGTATGACCAAGACCTTTCCTTTCCGTGGAGGCAATTCCATTCTTTACTCTTCAGTTCGGATCACTCCGACTGGTACGCAATTGCTCAACACCCCCACATAGGCTGCACACATTTTTTTTGGCTCATTGCCAAACACCAATCCAAACTCAAAATCTGCTTTCATGATCTCGTCTGCTTCCTTCATTTCATCTCCTCCTCCGACTTGGACACTCTGACCACTCTCATGTAAGGACCCACCTGGCTAATTCAAAATAATCTTTTCATCCTGAGATCGGGAATGTAATCACACCTGAAAGGTGCCTTTTGTCATGCAAGGTAACATATGCTTAAGGTCTGAAGATTAGGGCATGGACATATTTAAACCTCATTGCCATTGAGTCAATTCTGACTCACAGCAACCCCATAGGACTGAGTAGAATGTTCCCTGTTGGTTCCCAAGACTATACATCTTCAGGAGAATAAAAAACTTCATTTTTCTCCCAAGGATTAGCTGGTGCTTTCAAACCGTTGACCTTGTGGGTAGCAGCGCAACATGTAACCCCACCATCAGGGGGCCATTATTGAGCATACCACACCCATGCTAGATGTTTCACAGTATAACAAAATTTAATTTCAATTCTTTATTTTAATAATACAAATAGTACTGCTGTGATTTTCTTTGTAAATGACTTTTTATGAGTTTCTTTGTTTTCTGCAGTGTAAATTCCTAGAAGTGAAGTTATTGGGCAAGAGCATTTTTTTAGGACTCTTGATTCCTATTGCCAAATTTTGTTCCAGAATTTTGCAAGTGTTTTTTTTATTCTACAAGTCACGTCTGAGACAGACTATCTTACTGTACTCATGAGCATTGTTTTCCTTGTTATTTTTCATTATTGTATTTTTATAACTAAAAATGGTGTTGTCTAGTGTTTTTCATTAAGAATAGATTAAACATATATTAGCCAAGTATATTACTTCTCCTGCTAAGTAAGTGTTTATTCATATGCTCACTTTTATTAAAGATTTATGTTTAGAAGTGAAACTTGGTAGACTGTTTTAAAAACTAGATTTTCTGACTGACTTTTATTTATTGATGTAAGAACTTGTACTATATCAAGAGGGAGCTATTTGAACAGAACAAAGGGGGTACTGCATGGTTTAAAGTCAGGAAAGGTGAGCATCAGAGTTGTAACCTCACATCACACTTACTCTCCTCTATGCTGAGCAAGGAATCAGATAAGTTGTATTGTATGAATAAGAATGTGGCACCAGAACTGGTGGAAAGGGTATTAATAATCTGTTTGAAATACAGATGACAAAACCTTGACTTCTGAAATTGAGGAGGACTTGAAGCACTACTGATAAAGATCATGAATTGCAGACTGCTGTATGTATTAAAAGTTAATGGGAAGAAGACCCACTTTCTCCCAGCTGGACCAATAAGCAACAGCATGATAAATGGAGAAAAGATTAAAGCTGTCAAGGGTTTCATTGTGTGAGGACTTGCAATCAGTGCTCATGGACACAGCATTTAAAAGATCAAACAATGCATTAGATTTGGCGTATAGTAGCTTTTCCCCTATGCCTCTTTTGCATTTGTTTTTACTGCTTACCTCAGCAGACTCATGTCGTGCTTGTCCTTTTGTGCGGGGCTTACTTTGCTTAGTATAATTTCCTCCAGTTCTTCCCATACGGCGATGTGCTTCATACATTCATCATGTTTTTTTAGGGATGTTTAGCACTCCACTGTATGCATGTACCACAGTTTTTTAATCCATTTGTCTGTTGATGGAAATTTGGGTTGTTTCCAACTCTTGCAATTGTGAACTTTGCCGCGATGAACATTGGAGCACAGACGTCTGAGGATAAACAAGCAGCCATCTAGCTCAGAAGCATCAAAGCCCACAAGGAAGAAGCACACCAGCCTGTGTGACCACAAGGTGTATCAGGGACCAGGTACCAGACATCAAAGAACAAAAAAATCATATCAGTGGGTGCCCACCTTCCCAATATGATCACTGAAGACAAATGTGTGCATAAGCAAATGTGTTTAAACTGATGGTGCCCGGCTATCAAAAGATAGAGTGTCTGGGGTCTTAAAGGTTTGAAGATAAACAAGTGGCCATCTAGCTCAGAAGTAACAAAGCCCAACATGGCAGAAGCACACCAGCCTGTGTGACCACGAGGTGTCAAAGGGATCAGGTATGAGGTATCAAAGAACAAAAAATCATTTTAAATGAGGGTTAGTACAGAGTGGAGACCCAAAGCCCATCTGTAGGTAACTAGACACTCCCTTACTGAAAGGTTGTGGGGAGGAGATGAGCCAGTTGGTGCAGGGTAGCAACAATGAAACATACAACTTTCCTCTAGTTCTTAAATGCTTCCTCCCCCCACTATCATGATCCCAATTCTACCTTATAAATCTGGCTAGACCAGAGGATGTACACTGGTACAGATAGGAACTGGAAACACAGGGAACCCAGGAGAGATGATCCCTTCAGGACCAGTGGTGAGAGTGGTGATACCTGGAGGGTGGAGGAAAGGTGGGGTAGAAAGGGGGAACTAATTTCAAGGATCTACACAGAACCTCCTCCCTGGGGATTAGACAACAGAAAAATGGGTGAAGGGAGATATCGGACAATGTAAGATATGACAAAATAATAATTTATAAATTATCAAGGTTTCATGAGGGAGGAGGGGAAGAGAGTGAGGGGGAAAATGAGGAGCTGATACCAAGGGCTCAAGTAGAAAGAAAATGTTTTGAAAATGATGATGGCAATAAATGTACATATGTTCTTGACACAATGGATGCATGTATGGATTGTGATAAGAGTTGTATGAACCCCCAATAAAATTATTTCATAAATAAAATTATTTGGGAAATCTGCCCAAGACCTCTTTATCCATAAGGTTATTTTGAGGATTAAGGAGTGCCTGACCAAACTGATGGCATTTTCGATTGCTTCATATGCATGTGCAAGCGACACATTGAATAAGGAAGACTAAAGAAGAATCTCCATGTTTGAACACTGAGGCTGGTGAAGAGTATTGAAAGTGCCATGAACTGCCAAGAGAACAAATCTATCTGTTTTGTTAGAAGTATGGAAAGAATGCTCCTTAGAGGCAAAAATGATTTCCTCTTACATATTTGGGACATGTTGTCAAGCGAGACTGGTCCCTGGAGAAGGACATCATGGTTAGTAAAGCAAAGGGACCACACAAAAGAGGAAGGTCCTTGGCAAGATGGATTGACACGGTGGTTGCAACAATGGATCAATTGTGATGATGGTGCAGGCTCAGACAGTATTTCACTCTATTGTGCATAGGGTCACTATGAGTTGGTACTGACTCAATGGCACCTATCAACAACAAGATTTATGTGTTTGTTTATCTATCTATGTATTCCTTACTCATTTATTGACTTGTCAAACTGTGAGCTTGAGTAAATAAGTTTACCTGACTTTGCCTCAGTAGTATCACTGCTCACATGTGAATAATAACCTTAATTCCACAGTAAGAGGTTTAAATGAAGTAATGACTCTAGAGCAATGAGGTAAATATTTGTGTTTAACAAAAAGAGGCTGATGAGTTGCTCTAGTGTGATAATACTAACAAATGTTAGTGATTTATATTTAAATGTTTACAATATGTAAATTTAAAATATGAATCCCATATTGTTTGTATCTGTTCAAAATATTCTTGCTGCTTCTTATTTCTCTTTTACGATGGTTACTTTACTGCTGCCATTCCTAAGGTCCACTCAGAAGTGGACAGCCTGTTTCTCCTGCCAAGTCCATTCTTTGTCCTGGAAGCTCCTCTGAACTCCCTCCCCATGACCCTGTGGAAATGCCGCCGAGCTCCCCAGCACCACCAAACGTAAGCCGCCACAGTACAACAAAGTGATAGATCATCTTGATTTCATGTTTCATCAATTTCAGACCGAAGAGGTTGGTAGAATTCCTCAATTTCTTTTTCACTGGCTTTAGTAGTTGGTGCTTAATTTGAATAATATTTATATGGACTTCTGTGAAACAGATGGTCATTGCCTTTGGAGATCACATGAGAGAGTTTTGGAAGACCAAAGGCTGCTACTTTTTTTTCAGCAACATAAACAGTGACTAAACATATAGACTTTACCAGATGGAATACACTGGAATCAACTTGACTCTATCTGGCAGAATGATGATGTAGAGGCTCAATATTATCAGCCAGATGTAAAAGCTCAAGACAAGGCCAGGAGTAAACTGTGAAAAAGACGTATATCATATACAAATTCATGCTTAATTTGAAGAAAAGTCAAAGGAGGTTATGAGCAACAAAAAGCAACCTTGAGTATATCTCACATGAATGTAAAGAATAGCTCAAAAACATATTTGATAAATTGAACGTAATGATTGAACACAAGATGAGTTGTAAGATGAAATCAAGAATATCACATATGAAGAAGCAAAAGGTTGTTAAAAAGCCGGGGTTTGGGGGGTGGGGCGATCAAAGTGGTACTGGATGAGTCTAAAACTTGCTCTTGAAAGTAGAGTAGCTAAAGCAAATAAAGAAATTATTAAATAGAAGAGACAAACAGAAACTTCAAGTGGTGTAAGACAAAGTAGAGTTCTCTAGTGCAGTGGACCAAGACCTAGGGTTAGAAAACTAAAAAGAAGAACCCATGCATTGTATCTAAAGTCAAAAGAATTGCAGACAAAAATTCAAGCCTTGAATTTTAATATTGTAGGATTCTATAAGTAAAATACTGAACGATGCAAGAGGCATAAAAGGAAGATGGATGGAATACACAAGGTCACTATACCAAAAAGAATTGACAAAAGCACTTCAAGAGGTAGTTTATGATCAAGAATCAATGGTACTAAAACCGAAATCCATGATGGACTGAAGGCATTAGCTAAAGACAAAGCTCTAGGAAGTGACAGAATATCAACTGAAATATTTCAATAAACTGGTGAAGCACTGAACCTCCTCACTCTTCTATGCCAAGAAATCTGGAAGACAGCTACCTGGACAACAAAATGGAAGAGATTCATAGATGTGCCCATGGCAAAGAAAGGTGACCTAACAGAATGTGGAAATTATCAAATACATTCATTAATATTATATGCAAGTGGAATTTTGCTGGATACTTTTTAAATGTGTGTAACAGCACATCCAGAGATGTGCGAGAAGTTTAAGCCATATCAAAGCAAGGGATATCATTAGTGATGTCATATGAATCTTGTCTGAAAGCAGAAAAGATGAGATGGGGGGTTACTTGTGTTTTATTGACCGTGAAAGGCATTACACTGTGTGGATCACAACAAGCTATGGATAACATTGTGAAGAGTAAGAATTTCAGGACACTTACTTGTGTGCACACATTATCTGTACACGAAACAGTCTTTTGAACAGAACAAGAGGAAACTGCTGGATTTAAGATCAGGAAAGGTATCTGCACCGGGGTTGTATCCCTTCACCACTCTCATCCCATGTATGTGACTGAGGGGATAATTTGAAGTTGGACCATATGAAGAAGAATGTGGCATCAGGATTGGAAGTTTACTGGGCAGACCATACAACCTTGCCTATTGAAAGCAAATAAGAGATGAAGCTCTTGTGGATGAAAATCAAGGACTACAACATTCAATATGGATTGCAACTCAATGTAAAGAAAATGAAAATATTCAAAACTGGACCAATAGACATCATGATAAAGGGGGAGAAAAAAATTGAAGCAGTCAAGGATTTCATTTTACTTGGATCCACAATCAATGCTCATGAAAATAGCAGTCAAGAAACCAAATGATGCATTGCTTTGGGCAAATCTGCTGCACAAGACTTCTTTACAGTATTAAATAGCAAAGCAGTCACTCTGAGTTCTAAGGTGCAGGTGACACAGCCAAGGTTTTCCATCTCTGCATATGCATATGAAAGTGGGTCAAGGCAAATGTGTGCATAAGCACGTGTGGTGAAGAAGGCTGATGGTGCCCGGCTATCAAGAGATATAGTGTCTGGGATCTTAAAGCCTTGAAGATAAACAAGCGGCCATCTAGCCCAGAAACAACAAAGTCCACATGGAAGATGCACACCAGCCTGTGTGATCATGAGGTGTGAAGGGATCAGGTATCAAGCACCAAAGAACAAAAAAATCATATCATTGTTAATGAGGGGGGAGTACGGGGTGGGGGACCCAAGACCCATCTGTAGGCAGCTGGATATCCATTTGCAGAGGGGTAATGGGGAGGATACGAGTCACTCAGGGTGCAATATAGCATCAATGAAACATACAACTTTCCTTTAGTTCTTAAATGCTCCTCCCCCACCCTACCCCCACTACCATGATCCCAATTCCAGCTTACAAACCTGGCCACACCAGAGGATTTACACTGGTGCAGATAGGAACTGGAAACACAGGGAATCCAGGACAGATGAACCCCTCAGGACCAGTGGTGAGAGTGGCGATATCAGGAAGGTGAAGAGAAGGTGGGATAGAAAGGGGGAACCGATTACAAGCATCTACATATAACCTCCTCCCTGGAGGATGGACAACAGTAAAGTGGGTGAAGGGAGACGTTGGGCAGTGTAAGGTATGATAAAATAATGGTAATTTATAAATTATCAAGGATTCATGAGGGAGGACGGGTGGGGAGGGAGGGGGGAAAGGAGGAGCTGATTCATAGAGCTCAAATGGAAAGCAAATGTTTTGAGAATGATGGGGGCAACAAATGTACAAATGTGCTTGAAACAGTGGATGTATGTATGGATTATGATGAGTTGTACAAGCCCCCAATAAAATTATTTAAATTTAAAAAAAGAAAGTGGGTCAAGGATGATAAATCAGTTGATGCATTTGAATTATGCTGGTGACAAAGAAGAACAAACAAGTCTGTTTTGGAAGAAGTGTTGCCACAAAGCTCCTTAGAAGTGATCATGGTGAGCAGAGGATAGCCTTCAATGATGTGGATTGATGTAGTGGGTGTAGCAAAGGGCTCAAACACAGCAACAATTGTGAGGATGACACAGGACAGGGCGATGTTGCATTCTGTTGTACAGGTGATAGCCATGAGACAGCACTGACTCAGTGAAACCTAACAACAACATCCAGTTTGGACTTTTCTTGTATGTGAAAAAATGACCACTTTTATGTTTTGAAATTTCTCTAATTTATTTTCTATTTAGAATGTATCCCCTACTTCTAAGACAAGTTAGATAATTACTGTTATTTTCACTTCTTAAATAATGACTTTTCCTTTTTTACATGTTGATCTGTAAAGCATAAGGTATTGATGGATATGTGACAAAGATCAAGAAAAAGTTTCCTCCCCATCCGTTTAACCATGTTTCCTAACATAATTGGTCCAGTATTCTTGTTCTTTTGCATTGAATTTATATTTGTGCTGTTGCTACTGTTACCACATTTTAAGTTTTATGATAATTTAAGTTTGTTTTAGATCTTTATTGTGGGACTGACATATCTGTCTAGATTTGTGACATCAAATGCAATTCTATTTTAATTATTGTTGTATCAAACTTTGGCGAGCAAACTCTATAATTTCTCTTCTCTCTAACTTTTCCTCAGTTATTTTACTCACATGCGTTCATCACTTTTTGCTTAACTTACCATCACTTGTGAAATGGAAGCATAGCATTGATATTGTGATAAATCTGTGTCTTCACTTAGGAAGATCTGGTGACTTAGTTTGGAATTATTTAGCTCATTATTTCTGGAATTATTTAGTTTATTAGTTTATTATTCTGGAATTTTAAAATGTTTGACTTTTTATCTTTATAAAATGATACCGCTTTATAATGATTACAGCTTTGACAGCTATTGGCTATATGTTTAATATGAACAAAAATTAATCATTTTCCACTGTGTTTCTCAAGTGAAGATTTCTGTCCGATAGAAAAATGTTCATCTTATTGATCTTTCCTATTCATCTTTCTGTAATTTAAATTTTTTAACAATATTATTAAAATAGAAATAATTTTACAAACATTTTCCAGGAGTTCTAGCCCTTGGTTTTTTCTGACATTATTGTGTTGACTGAAGTATCCAGTAACGAAGGAGTGTTCCAGTTATCTCTGGCATTCTTGTCTTTTTCCTGATGGTACCTGCTGTCTTCTGGGATGTCACCGGATAGGGTGGAGCACTAGCAGGTTGTTGTAATTACCTTTTGTTGAACAGCTTCATTGGCCGTACTGGGGGCGGGGACAGCGGGAGAGGATGCAGAACATAATGTAGTCTATTTTGAGGCAATAAAAAAGACCTGGTCTCTGCAGTCAAGGAAACTCAGGTTTGGAGATTTGTTCCAACATTGTGTAGCCACCAAGTTGTAGGCAACTTGCACCAACATGCACATTTCTGATTTCATGCTCTTTAGAATGTAGTGTTACTACCTCACTGGAATTCCATGTGTCTCAAAAGGTTAATGTTGGCTGTGAAACCCGCAAATTAGCCACCATACTTGACATCTGTGTTGAAATGAGAACTACCTTTCACCGTTTGATGCTGCTCCCTCATGAAATATTTTTCTTCCTTAATTGACAAAACAAACAAACAAACAAAGGGCTGGGTTCTTAGAACTGTTTACAAGCACACCAACCCTCTAGTCATATCCAGTAATGATCAACCTCCCTTCAGTCGGATATTTTCATATCCACACCAATCGCATGCCACTTACTCTTGTTGTGCCTTGAACTTGGCTCCAACTCACAGTGACCTCCTGTACACCCGAACAAACAACACTCCCAGTCCTGTACCATCCTCACAATTACTCTTATATTTGAACCCATTGTTAACTCAGTGTGTCAGTTCATCCCTTGAAGAGCTTCCTCTTTTTCATTGAGCGTGCCCTTCATCATGGTGACTCTTCCAGGGACTGAGAGCATGTCTAGAGTTCAGGCAATGACATCTCATCATCCTTGCTTCTCAGGAGCAATCTGGATAGTATTCTTCCAAGACGTCTTTGCTTGTTCTTATGGCAGCTCATGGTATTTTCTGTATTCTTTGCCGCCACCATAGTTCAAATGTGTTCGTGTTTCTGCAGCCTTCCTTATTCATTGGCATTGCCCATGAGGCGATGGAAAACAGCATACTTTAGTTGCGGTGCATCCTACTCCTCAAACTGATGATCTTGCTCTTCGATATTTTAAAGGAGCCTTGTACAAGCAGATTTTCCCAAAGCAATACAGAGTTAGCTTTTTTTGACTGTTGTTTCCGTGGGGGTTGAATTGTGGATTGAAGCAGAATGAATTCCTTAACAAATTTTCTCCTGTCTCCATTTATATTGGTCTTGTTTATTAGCCTAGGTGTGAGGCTTTGGGGTTTCTTTACTTTGAGTTTTAATCCATACTTTGATATTCATATGTAAGTGTTTGAAGTCCTCTTTGATTTCAGCAGGTAAGGCTGTGTCGTTTGCACATCACAGGTTGTTAATGAGCCTTTCTCTAATCCTAATTCTATATTCTCCTTCATATAGTCCAGTTCCTCCGATCAGCATACAGACTGAATGCAGATCTTGCCTGCATAGATATATTACTGATGCTTACTGTGTTGGACAGGGTTCTCTAGAGAGACAAAACCAGATTGCTAGTAATTATATATAAATATAATTATAAAGATAGATATATAATACAAGAAATGAACCATTACATTATATACAGATAGATAATACAAGAAATTAACAGTTAAATTATAAAGCAGTGAGACACTAGCAGTCCTTTAAGGCTTGAGAGCCGCCAGTTGCCAGTCCCTTTCTGTAGAGAGAGCTGGGCTATATTTACCCAGGCAGCAAACAGCAAGGCAGGTCACCAACTGTCACCAACTGTTGGTCCCCAGCTCCAGAGATGAACATTCCAATCATGTGGGATTAAAGGGACCTCAATTTACAGTGACACAGTCCACAGGCTAGGCATCCCACAGGTTGTGTACCCCTTTAAATTGAGGCACAGAACAAGCAAGGAGAGGCTCACCAAGCCATTTATCCCTCTGCCCTTCAATTAATCATACTTGTGTTTATTGGCCAGGCTGACACAATAAACTATCACACTTACCTTCCTTGATTGTAAATCAGGGTTTTGAAAACTGAATATTTCACTTAGCCCAGTGGTGCTTCAGAGGAAAGGTCTGGTAATCCCCTTCCAAACAAAAATCACTCAATGAAAATCTTATAGAGATATGTTTCCTGTATATTTTTTCAACAACAGTAATTATATATTTTTTTAAAGGAAAGAACATCTATGGAGCACTACTCTGATGGACATGGGCTCACGAATCAGAATCAACTTGATACCAACCAAAGGTAAGTGGTCATATTCCCTTATAAGGATGTTCTAGGGATTCAAGATTTTCTTCTGCAAAATTGAGAGTGAAGACATGCAAAATGAATTTTAATAAGAAAGGCTACATGTTGAGGATAATGTCTATGGGCTTCAACGTCTTCCTCTTTCCGGTGTAATTAGTTGGTGTTAGCTTCCTGCTATCAGCCTGGATGCATGATGGATGTAAAGACATAAGTGATTGTTGTTTGGACCGCAATAATCTCCAGAGTTTGCATTAGCTGAGTTTTGAAGCAAATCTCCGCTGACATCTGGTCCGCATCATAGCAACATACAAGCCCTCTACCAAGCGACGGTAGTGGCTGTGCGTGAGGTACACTGGTTGTCTATCAACCCATATGAAGAGTGAGAGTTCCAGCAGTGGACCACCCATGGCCTCACATCTAAAACTGGACTGCGCACAGTCTCTCCTCACTGGGAAAGTCCTATGGCTGTAACCACAGACACAGAAGTACCCATTTCTCAGATGCTGCTGTGAAGTGGGTGTAAGGGCAGTCCTAGCACCCCTGTGATTGCAGCAGAGGGAAGAGCGAGAGAGGCTGCAAAAGCCTGGGCAGCAGCTGTGACTTCATCCCGGCCCCTTCTGGGCGAGCAGCTCTGGTGCTCTTGCAGTTACATTGTACTGTTCTACTGCGGGGATTCATAGTTAACATTTTTTCTTCCAGGCACATTTAAAACGTTTGGCTCACATCCGCCCTGAGCTGTTTTATAAGGGCAATAACTGAGGCCAGGGTGTGCTCTTGTCAGCAGGCAAAGCATGCAGGGGAGGCTGCCAAAACTTTTTCTGCTCGGGGGCCACCCATCCTTGGCCGCAGGGATGCATGGCTGGAGCTCATGGTAACTTGCACAGAGCAAGTGCTAGGACTCTCTCTTCTCGGGGCTCATGCCTTGGATTCCATTCTGCAGTCCTGCTGCATTGAGCAGCACACAATCGGGTGTGTTTGCGCTTGTTTGGGATGAGCTCAGAACACCTATTATAGCAGCCACCCAAGGTCTAGCTTTAAGGCTTGTTGCAGGGAACTGGTTCTTTAAAGACTAGCACGCTGATATTTCCTCTGTTCATGCAGACTCAGAGTTCCCACGGATTGGCTTTCGGAGAGGCAGGCATTCCCTTCATCCCCCTCTCTCTGAATTCCCATCTAGAAGGGGCAGCCACCGCAGATGCCAAGTGAAGGGTTTGAACGCTGTCACCCCGCCCTCTTTGAAGTCTACCTTGGCAAGAGATGGTCTCTTTTAATGTATTACTTATTGCCAGGGACCATGGCAGAGAGAATCCCCAGAAGATCATGGAAGCTGTTTTCTCTGGGTTTCCTTTGATGGGAAGCTGTGGGCTGTGCTTCTGTAGCTGGCTGGGCCACCAGGCAGAGGGCTGAGGGCATCACCTCAGTGATAGCGCCATGTCAGTGCAAAATGGGATCTGGCTGCAAAAGTGCTCGGGACATGCTAAAGAGCATCACACATGGACAAAGTTATCGCTCCTGCTTCACTCACCAGGAAGGAGGCAGTGCAGCAGCATAACTGGCAAGAACATGGGCTTCAAGCTTGACAGATGGAGGTCGCAATGTCAGCTCTGCTTTCCCACTGACTCGCAGTGACTTGGACCTCAACGTTCTTGTTTGCAAAATGTCGATGAAAAGATGCATCCTCTAAATTGTGGCAGTGGGGGGACCATGTGATAGCACATCTGGTGTGCGGCTTCATTCTTTCTGATCGCAAAGTTATTATGAAAATTATAAGCAGTTGAGGTGATCACTAGATACTACCTCTTTACCTTTTTCCTTCAAATCCTCAGTCATTCTGTCTTTCAACAAAGCAATATTTCCATACCTTTCATATTTTAGCAAGAAGCCCCAGTGGTACAGTCATTAGGTGGTTGTCTTCTAACAGAAAGGCTTGCAGTTCACACTCACCAGCTGCTCCATGGGAGAAACTACTGGGTG
Source organism: Tenrec ecaudatus (assembly GCF_050624435.1). Lineage (NCBI taxonomy): Eukaryota > Metazoa > Chordata > Mammalia > Afrosoricida > Tenrecidae > Tenrec > Tenrec ecaudatus. The sequence continues at coordinate 45,537,527 of NC_134539.1, read as the reverse complement.
CTCTGCTCCTATAAAGATCACAGGCTAGGACGGCCTGAAGGGCAGCTCTCCTCTGTCATTGGAACCAAGTAGGTGGCACAAAATAACCATAGACGGGAATGACAGAGGGCCTCAGCAGAAGGGCGTCTACGTTGCAGAACCTTGCTAAGGAAGGACCCTGGAGTAATTGCTTAGTGGACAACCACCTAGTTGAATTGTCCAACCCACACTGGACCATGATATGAGCAAGAAATAGACTTACCTTAGGTTAACCCACTAAGATTGTGGAGATTTTTTACAACATTTAGCCTTGCTAACATACGTATCTAAAGTATGTATTCTTGACATAGACCCAGTTCATCCATACAAAATCAAAACGAACTGAAACAAACCAAAATAGACCTCATAGCAACCCTCAGGTAGAGTAGAACTGCCTTTTTGGGTTTCCAAGGTGATAGCTTTTTACAGAATCAAAAAGCCCCCTCTTTCCCCATCACAGCAGCTAGTGGTTAGTAGTCTGATAGGAATCCCAGTACACTGCCAGGGCTAGACACTTAGTAAAGTTGAGTTGAATACATAGTAAGAACTACTCATTATTTGTGTGTATTATCCAAGGCTTTGGTAGAGAGGGGTCAAGTGGGGTTACAAGTTATGAGCTCATTGGATCAGATCATGGAAGACTCCATAAAGCTGGATCTCCTCTGGGATGGGAGGAGATGGAGAGGATCTAATGGAGCTGCACTGTGCGCTGAGCAACCCATCGAAAGTGCATGTGTACGGCACTTATATCCCAGAAGAGGAATCTAGAAGAGCAAAAGCAAATATTTCGTCTCCCCCATTATGAACCTTACATTGATAACTGATTTGCATATTCTTCTCCAGTGAGGTTGGTGATTATAGTCTATTCGATTTGGCCAGTTTGGAGGATACTGTGCCCTTCTATATTCTATAGACAAACTATTGAATGATTTAGTATGTATGAAAAGAAGATGCAGAGAATATAAGGAGCCACTTAACCAACAAGAATTGGTTGACATTCAACCATCTCAAGAGGCAGACCGGGGACAAGAAACGTGGTATGGAAGGCAGAAGTTCAAGCTGCACTCAAGCCCTAAGCCCAAAGCAAGATTTCAGAAATGGATAGACTATTCATTTAGATGTTTCAACACATGAATGTGAGGCTGGAAGTGCTCTTTCATCTATGCCAAGTAACTTGGAAGGCAGTTACCTAGCTAAGTGACTGGAAGAGATTTATATTTGTGCCTACTATTTAAAAAGCTTGCCTAATAGAATGTGGAATTATCAAAGGTTATCAATAATTTCATACACAAATAAAATTTTACTAGGGATAATTTTTTAAATGTTGCAGCAGTATATTAACAGGAGGCTGCCAGAAATCCAAGCCACATCCAGAAGAGGATGTGGAAAGAGGGAATCGTTGCTGACATCAGATGGATCTTGGCTGAAAGCAGAGGACACCAGAAATGTGTTTACTAGTTTTTTATTGACTTTGCAAACATGTTTGACTGTGTGGATTACATCGAATTATGGATAACATTGTGAAAAATAGGAATTCCAGAACACTAATTGTGCTCATGCAGAAACTGTACATAGAACAAGAGGCAGATGTTCAAAAAGAACCAAGGGAGACTGCCTGGTTTAAAATCAGAAAAGATGTGCAATAGGATTGGACTCTTTCACCAAATTTATTCGATCTTTATGCCGAACAAATAACCTGAGATGCTGGATTACACCTCAACATAAAGAAATGGATTACATCTCAACATAAAGAAAACCAAACCCCCCAACGGAATCAGATGCAAAGCGAGGATAAGTGGAGAAAAGATGGAAATTGTAAAGGGTTTTGCTTTACTTGGATCCACAATTAAAACTCATGGACCCTGTGGCTGCCAAAATGTGCTAAGCATAGCAATGACTATGGTACCACACTGGGCAGTATTTCATTCTGTTGTACAGTCACTGGGAGTAAGAGCCGACTCAATGACACGCAGCGAGGGTCAGCAACCTTCCAGATTTAACAGGGCAAAAGCAATTCTATTCCATTCACTTTCACCCAGGTGATCATCACTGTAACGTTCAGATCTGACTCTGCTACCCAGGCAATTAATGTTCTTCAGTGGCCCCCATTAAGCCTCGAATAGACCAAACTTCCTCAGCAAGGTGTCTAGATCACCTTGGAACCTGGCTTGCTTGTATTGAGTAGCTTTATTTTCTTCCATGATGTACTTTCTAGCAAGGTCAAAATAATGGATTTTCCTGGGCATTGCATGCATCTTTCTAACCTTCCATTTTTGTGTCTGGTTGTCTTCTTCCTAGAATACTTTCAGCACACAACCATGTGGAAAGCTCCCTCTATTCTCGTTCCATCGCCATAATCCTTTTTGTACAGTCCAATTCCAGTCTTACTCCTGAATGGTTCAGGCCTTCTGAGAAGTCTGATTTAACTGTTTCCGGCAGATAAATAAGGAGTTAGACAGAGTGGTACTCAGCTGACAAAGAAGAAAGCAAAATAAGGAAACAATAAAAAATGCTATGACAATTAATGTTTTGTGTCACCTAACTGGGTCAGGATTCTCAGTGGTTTAGATTTAGTAATCCACCAATGATGAGAACTCCTGGCGGGTGTGGTTTGCTTCCAGTAAAATTAGACTCTGTGGAAAAGCTTGTTTGCTTTTCCATCTGGCTCATCGACCTCTGGTTCTTTGAACTTGAATGACCAAATTTCCTTGGCGTTGTCAATGGCTTGCCATCTTCCCTGCTGACCTTGAGTTCTTTTGCCTCAGCCCTCACAAGCCCAATGCCCTCCTGTCGATCTGGGGTTCTTCAGTCCCTACAGCTATGAAACTCAGGAGAAAACTCCAGTCTAATATCTGACACAGACGGGAACTTGCCGGTTTTAGAAGTTTACAACTTGTCTGCTTCTACAATTGTGTCGCTATTTTTGCTGATATACCTTTCTCTCTCTGTCTCTGTCACACTCGATATAGATGTACATACATGCATATATATACATACACTCGATATGGATATACATACAGATTGTGTATACATAGATTGTATATTTATAGAAGAGAGAGATACATATATATACATATACATATATAAGATTCACTGGTTTCATTTCACTAGAGAATCCAGCCTAAGATAGTTGCCTTTGACTCAACCCTGACTCATGGTAATCCCATGTGTGCTGGAGTAGAATTGTACTTCTATTTGGAGCTGAATCAGCTTCTGATTGGTTTTATTCATACACATATATGGAAACATTTAAGACCCTCTAGTAAATATTCAGGGAACATTTTAACTTAGGTAATATTTAGTATATGGTAGAATAAGACTCACTGAAGCACTGATGAGAAATGAATTATTGAGTAGTTAATTGAAGGCAAGACTCTATTACTCAGCGGCAAATAATAGTACCTCTTGTGGTTCTTTGATTTGCAAAGTACTGAATATCTCAAAGTAAAAGTTCTCATCTATTCTTTGAACAAATATTAGCATCTCACTAAGGGAGAACATAAGCTTAGAATCTCTCAGATCCTACTGGAGGCACAAATAAATGTTCACTCTTTCCTTGGAAACAACAAAGTGATGTTTTGAAAACATAAACTAGATATTGTCCCTCCAATGCTTCCAATGCCTCATAGCGTTAACATTATCTTCAACTATGTTAGAGAGCTTTGAGGCTCACAGACTCTCTGAAATAAGGTGTCTCTACCAAAGAAGTACATCCTAGCAGAAGCCTGGGCATACATGCACTCTTAGAGTTTAGGAAAACCCTTTGTGTAACTATGACCTGCTATTTAGAAAGGTAAGTCCTTGAGGGCAGAGAGCTAGACTGTCTTGGTATGGTAACCACTTATTTCCTCACTTAGCCCAGATGCGGAGAAACAATTCGTAGTTGTTATGTGCCACCAAGTTGGGTCTGACTCACAGCGACCCTATGTAGACACAAGGAAGCACCGTCCGGTCCTGCAGTATCCACGAAGTTGTTCTTCGGTGTGAGTCCATCTTGCCCAGGGCTGGCCCCCTTTTCACTGCCCTTCTTTTTAACCAAAGTATGTGAGACAAAGTCTTGCCATGCTTGCTTCTAACAAATATTCTGGTTGTACTTCCTCCAAGACAGATCTGTTCAGTTAGGTTTGCTTTGGCAGCCCATGGCACTTTCAATATTCTTTGCCAATTCCATCGTTCAAATGACACATTTTTCTTTGGCCACCCTAAATCATGGTCCAAATTTAACGTCCATATGAGATGATTAAAATCATATCATGGATTGGGTCAGGCATACCTTCCTCCTCAAAGAAGCATCCTTGCTTTTCAATACTTTATTTTTTTTCTTCCCTTCCCCCCCCCCCACTCGCTTTTCAATACTTTAAAGAGGTCTGGTGTAAAAGATTTACCTACTGCAATGCCTTGTTTGATCGCTTTACCACTGCTTCTAGGAGCATTGATTATGGATCTAAGCAAGATGAAATCCTTGACAACTTGAAATAATAGTGGCTTGATAAATGTTTTCTGAATTAATTAATACTAATTAAGTAATCGTCATACACTCATTGGTTTTTATAACTGCAAGCTAATTTCCAAACTGTTTGGGTTGACATAGTGCCTTGTCCATAAGGATCCCGGAGGTTTTTTGTCTCTTTTCACTAGGCTGTGGCATAAGTAATAATATAAAAGTCTATTATATTAAGTCCCAGATTAAAAGATGACAAAAACTCCTGTTCTTGTTTTTGTCCAGGCCGTGTTTCTTGTTATTGTTTTTGTTAGGGTTCCTTAAGTTGGTTTCAGCTCATACTGACCGTGCGTACAGTAGAAGGAGAAAGCACTGCGCGGCCAGTCCGGCATTACGCTCACACGCATTGCTATGTTGGAGTCCATTGTTGGGCAGCCGCAGTGTTGCTATACCCTTTTTGAGTGTCTCCCTCTTCTGCTGTGCAGACCCTCAGTTTTACCAAGTATGCTGTCCTTCCCCAGGGGCTTATACCCCCGACAGCATGCCCTACGGACCCAAGGGAAAGTCTCCCTCATTTCCCTTCTGCAAAGCCTTCTGAATGTACTTCCTGCAAGAGAGAGTTGTTTGTTCTAGAAGCCCAGGTTTGTGCTGGGACCAAGCACTCCTGTAGTTCATATCGCTGACCTTTACTCATCTGGTTGCATTTGCCAAGAATGTCTACCGATCTCCTCTGTAAAACATGGTCATAATCTGGATATGGCTACTTCACTAGCTCATAATCTGGATAAAGCCTGTCACGAGGATTTTACAGCAGCTAAGTTACTGCTCCTCTAGTTTCCCATAGCAATTTGAGGATTCAAATATTAAACAAGAACTCTGCATATTCTCATAGCTGATATCAGAGTTCCCAGCTTATAGCAAATGTATCACAAATGTTTGTTGAGTTGACTTGCATTGTATCTGTATAAAGGAGATGCCAGGCTTTCTGTGAATCATGTGCAAATATTTGGATATGATTGCTGTGTTGAGAAATGGTATAATCATCATGCAACTCACCGAGTAGATGATTTCTAAAGAAATGGGCTCCATTGCCTCATGCTCAGCAAACATCCATCAAGCACGCACCCTGTGCTGGTGATTTAGGGACACAAAGGTGGAGAAGTCACACTCTCGCACCAAGGGAAAATAAAAACCTACACAGACATTGACAGCATCGTGTGCACATAGCTTGGGGCAGAGACAACCCTGGTTTCCAGTAACATTTCCTTTCCTAGATACCCAGGAAGATGGCACTTCCCAGGTTCTTGTGCCATGGAGTTGGGAACAAATGTGTAGTGTGGGCAAAGGAACCACATCTCGGGTCCTGGACAAAGGAGCATTAGGTTAAGTTGTGTACACCACTTTCAACTTGGTTCTGAGTTCTCCTGTTATGATCTTGGCTGCTCTCTTTTTCCTAGCTTATTAACTGATTCTGGATCCAATGGAGGGCTTCAAACCCCTGAGATACCGTGGGTGAAAGTGCAAGGGCCCGTGACCCCGGTATTTCTCTGTGGAATGCTTCTCACCAAAGAACCCACTAGACTGGGGCATAAGCAAGAGATAACATTCGGTCCTATTCAGCCATGAATTACAATTAAATTAGATTTCGTTTCAACTGCAGCTAAGACACCATTCATTTTTTGGACAAATATGAATTGTATACTTATTAGTGGCCAGATATTATGGTTAGAGATGGAAAAGAGCTATCAAGTACCATCTCTAAGGAAAGCAACGACACCTCCTTTTCCTTAAGATGCAATTTGGAGTTTCATCCCAAAGGAATTTTCATCCCAAAGAAAGAAAAATGATGGAGGAGCATGCCAGGAAGAGGAATAAAGATGGGTAAAGAGTAACAGATCTAAGTAGATAACAGGTTTGAGCTTTGCTTTGCTCTACTGCTCTGCTCTCATGCTCATCATAGGTCTCCTGAAAATACGCTCAGGGAAGGAAGAAGTCTGGTAGCAAATCCAACCTTATACTAAATAATCCTGTTGCGAGATTCCAGGGGGCTGGAAAAAGAATCCCTGGTGGCTTAATGGGTTAATGTTGGGCATCTAACTGCAAGAGTCAGTGGGTCGAGTCTATAAGTCGCTCTGAGGGAAAACGATGAGGCTACCTGCTCCCGTAAAGCTTTAGCATCTTTGAAGCCCAAGGAGGACGGTCTACTCTGTCCTCTAGGGTCACTATGAAATAGAATCCATTTGGGAGGAGAGGACCAGGACAATACCAGAAAATTCACTCTAATAATAGTCCTTCTTATGAAAGATACTGAGTTTCAATCAGCTCGACAATAGTTAGGAGGGAAGAAGGTACAAACAATTCTTGGGGATGCAGAATGGCTCCCGGGATCAAACAAGGTATTTGTGAAATTGTCTGAGTGACACTGTCTGGATATGGACGCGCACTCAAAAAGAGGCAAAACAGTGCTCAGATCCTCTCAAAGGCGAGTGTCTGAGACCAGACCCCAGAGCCGCAAACTCCTAGCCTCATGCTTTTTTAAAAAACATTTTATTAGGGGCTCATACAACTCTTATCACAATCCACACATATATATACATCAATTGTATAAAGCACATCCGTACATTCTTTGCCCTAATCACTCTCAAAGCATTTGCTCTCCACTTAAGCTCTCTGCATCAGGTCCTCTTTTTTCCCCCCTCCCTCCCCGCTCCCCCCTCCCTCATGAGCCCTTGATAATCCACAGATTGTTATTTTGTCATATCTTGCCCTATTAAAAAGAGCTCTTTTGACCAAATTAAGGCTGAAAAGGGCCAATCGGGGAAGGAAAATAGCATTTATTGAAGTATTGTCAAGAACCCAATGTAGCAAGCAGGGTACAAACACTTCATATGCATTCTCATTGATTTTCAAAATCCTGAAGAGATATAATTGATCTGTTTTACTAATGAAGAACTCAGACCTTGGGAGACTGGCCAAGGTTTTTGATCAAACAGTTCCTTTATCTTGTTTCCTTGGACCAAATACTGTCCTGGAATCAGCTCTGCTTGGAACCAGTGTCTCCTCGTGGCTCGCCTGGTGATTGGCAAGGGATCTTGAGAGTCCCTTCATTTCTTTGCCAGGCCATTTCAAGGTGTTCTACGAGACATTATACCCTCTGGCTCTATGGGATGTATAAATTGTACATGGCATAAAAATTGGCACTCTGGCTAATCACATCTTGAAATTATATTTGGAGAAAATATTATTAGACCTCTTACTGGGCAGGAATTCATTTTGGCACATTGTTTCTCTGGATTTAAATTGTCAGTATAGTATCATGTATATGAATCTTAATTATTAGAAATTGAATTACATACCCTTTTTAGCTTTTTGGTAGTTGCAGTTTTCACCGGTGCAATTTCATGAACTTATGAAAATGAAATCAATGCAAAAAGCATCTATACATTTATATCATACATGTGTGTATATATGTTGTATATCAATGTGATTCATCAAACTGAAGTTTTAGACTCAGAAGGCAACATGTGAACCACTGGAAGTGATGCTGAAAATTAACTTTTGTGTGATTGCTACTTGTCAGTAGTGGATTTGAATCATTCTCATAAATGCTATATCTTATGGTAAGAAAACCAGTCAGAGTTGGACGGATATTAAGGAAATGTGATAGCTTGATTATTCTCAGTATCTGTAGGTACGAGGTCCTGGAGAGTGAGAGAGTAAATATGTACTGGACTATGTTTACAAAAAAAGTAACAAGTCAAATAGAAATTTTTTTTTAAGTTCTTCTGTACTGGGCGGTTAAGGTGAGGTCAATATCAATATTGGCATTAACCCTGCCAAGTTCATGTTTTGCATGACGATAACTTAATCAAGATGTGTTGATGACAAAAGGCTTATCAAACATTGAATGTTTTAGTACACAGGTTGGTTTTTGGTTTGTTTGACGAAAGTGACACCCATCTTCCTTCACAAAGCTACTGCAAAATTTGTATCCGGCCTTGCAAAATTTTATGTTGACAGCCAAGACGGAGGTGCAAACTTACCAGACATTTGACATGCCTATTACTCATCACACACACACACACACACACACACACACACAGTGTTTTTTGTTTTTTTTTTACTATTTTCAAGAAAGGTTATTTATTTTCGCCCCATATCAGCATAACCTGTAACAGAAATGGCAAGTATAACCATGGAGTTATATACAACATCGAATATGGCAATATTGTTACTAAGAAAACACAGATTAATGAATTTGAGATAATAGTCATGAACCTGCTCTGTGCCTTTAGACAACTGCAAGAAGCACGGAATCCTAACCTTGGGGTTCAAAAAGACTAGCTCTAGTTGTGTATTTGTAATGGTGAAGTCATCCTGCCATTGCTTACTTCTTTTCAATGTGTGTTAAATTTCCAACTGGGGGGTTATTACCTTCATGAGTTTAGAGAAGAGGGAGAAAAATACATAATTTTAACCAAGTTTTATTCACTAGTAACTTCTACAGGTGAGGACCACATTTAGTTCTGAGTTGTTTGTTATCCAAAGCAAAAAAGAAAAGAAAATGGGATGTGACCCTCTGTTGCTATCTGAATAAAAAGAAATGGACCTTTTCATGGGTAGGGAGATATTTTCTGAGTAGTGAACTAAAAGGGACATTCCTTTGTTGGTTTAGATACACAGGCACATTCGTGCACAGACACTTATTAACACACATTATCTCCCACAGAACCACCAATCACCTGTGAGGTGAATAAGAGCAATTAAGTGTCTTGGTGTCTTGTAAACAGAGTTTTCCTGACTGGGTACAAGAAAGTAAAAGTCACTTGTGTGCATCCAGTTCTAAGAGATGTCGAAACCTCCTGATTGAAAGAGAATAGGCTTCCTAAATGAGTTTCTCATCCATAAAAATTGGCTCCTAGTAGGGTGGGTTCCAAATGTACTCGGGTGTGATGGATACAATGTGAAGTGAGTTTCCAACCACAGTCAACACTGTGTACACATCACAAGCAACTTGATTTGTAGAAACTGTTAACTAAGGGCATAGAAGATTTCTTTTAGCAGTGACATGGCTGCTTCTCTCACTTGTTGAAATCCTAAATCTGGGGCCCACTAGCCAACTCCATTTCTCCCTCGCATGTGCAGCCATGGACCTCTCGGTGATGGCCAGAGGTGGCAGTTACATAATTCCTTCATAGAGAGAGTTGAGAGGTGCTACCCAGTTGTTGAGTTCCTGAAGGAATTGCCATCAGCTAACTCTGTGCTGCACCCATGATTTTCTTATATCCACTCTGTACTTACCTGTGTTCACCTGGATCAGGAAGAGGTACTATAGAAAGTATAGGACAGATCTTTATTCATCCCTCACCTAGGCTACAAAAGGGCCATCAAAAGGGTTGAAAGATACAGGCCTTTCCCATTGGTCTATTGACCAATCAAAATGGATGACCCTATTTCCGACTCCCCATCACTCAGCAATGCCAAGGGAAGAGCTAGTGGGGAGCCCCTCCCAAATCCCTCTGTGAGAATGATGCTCTATTAACCTTGACTGTGTCCTAAGGAAGCGGTCGGTAGCATTTGTAAAATTCTCTCCCAAGCCAGCACGACCATCTCTAGCACAGCCCTTCGTAGGAAAATGGCCAGCAGAGAAAGGGCAACTCATATGGTTTCTGGTGCTGAAGGCAATAGGCCCCTTCCACACCCCTCAAGCCATCTCGCCCAAGGCCTGTGTGGCTAGTTAGGTCTAAAACTACACAGTTTAAAAGACACATGTTCATGTCTTTATTTTGGGTGAATTTATTGATCTTAGAAACTGTCAGGGATAGGAGGGCAGCAGGTCAAAATAGGATGGCCAGAGACCTTATAAATGTCATATGTATTTCTCGTTCCACAAATGGATGTGTGTGTATGAACATCTGCTCACAAACATCAAAACATGCCCCGGTATGAGGCAAGATCGCAAAACTCCCACTTTTGTGCAAATAGGAAGTAGTTGGACTGTGGAATGGCACCAAAAAGTAAAACAGGGCCCTGTGACCATTGAGTTAATTCCAATTCACAGCAACCGCCTGTGGGGTTTCTTCACGGGGGAAGACCGCCTCTTTCTCCGGTGGATCGGCTGGTGCGCCATCCCTGTGGTTAAAAAGGACGGGAATTTGGTTGCCAGAGCTCGAAATGGATGAGTTGCTCAAACCCTGTGTCAATTTCCTGATCTATCACTTGGAAATAGTTGGCATAGATGACTTGTGATGGGTTGCGAGTCTAAGGGTTAGTGGCTCTAACCCATCCAGGGGTCCCTTGGAGACAAGGGGGAAAAAAAGGCTGGACATCCATTTCCATGAAGTTTATAGTCAAGTAAACCTTGCGGAGCTCTGTTCTGTAGCACAAGGGAGCTGAATTCAAACCTACGCCATTCAACATAATACGGTTTATTTCATTATTTCATTGTTTGCTTTATGTCCCAGTTCAATGATTGGTGATTTTTCTCTATAAGGTGAACCATAGCGATATCAATGGATTATGGGCTCACACTTAATTCTAGCCCCAACCTCGGAACAACTAGTTCTTATGACATAGCCCTGCTTGATGGTCACTCTAATGAAGAGATCACTGAAAACATGGGTGCTACAGCAAAGAGAGGCAAAGAAACTAGTTGGGGGCCCACTTAGCAGAAAGAATAGCATCTGGGGTCTTAAAGGCTTGTCTTCTAGCAAGCAGCCATCTGAATGAGGTGTCAGCTAATGCCACCTGCAAAAAGCACACCAGCCTGTGTGAGCCAAGGACTGTAAACCATCAAATCCAAATCCCAAGGAGGGAATGATATTGCATTGTGAACACCAGCTTTGACGAAGGCTATGGGTGACAAAATAAGCCCCTAAATCCATTTGTAGTGTCCACAGGTAGATTAAGCCTCCGGTGAATCCCCTCCAACCACAGTTAAGGCACCTGAAAACTCTGTTACCAGAAAGAGAACCTTGTAAAGTTGATTATGGCGGATGTAGTTAGGTTAAAACGCAGTATTTCACTATTTGATTTTGACCTATTTTAATTTCAGTTTGTTTGTTTTTTAAATGATGGGGAAATACACGTGGATGAAGCCTCCGGTGACTCTCTGACCACAGAGCAGGGATGTGAATGGGCTTGCTATCATGCACAGTGCAACAGTGTGGATTATTGCAGATGCAGTATTAAGTTTAGGTTAATATCCAACACCTTGTATTTAGATCTTCCTTCTGACGCATTTTAATTTGCTCTAGTTTCATCTTTTCTTTAAACAATCATTTTATTGGGGCTCTTACAACCCTTGTAACGTTCCATACATCAGCTGTGTCCAGCATATTGGTACACATGTTGTTCTGCTTTCTTTTACACTGAGGCTTTCATCGGTTTTACTTTGTTACTGTTTTCTGGTGGGTGGGGGGGGTGTTTCTCTGTATATGGAATCCAGGATAGATCAATCTGTCAGGAGAGCAACTGGATTAATGGTTCCTGGGAGTGTGGCCGTGGAGGTTGGGGGGAAATTAAGAGCTAATAATGATGCATGTAAGAAAGAAGACAATGTTTTAACATTGTATCGCTCTCCTTAATATGATTGAGCTACTGAATTGTATGATGTGTGACTAAGCCACTAAAACTGCTAAAATCATAAAATAAAGATTACCTTGTGTAATTGATTTAAAACATCCAATAAATAGTAGCTACAGGTTTTATTTTCCCTGCTCCCTGCCTCCATAAATCATGTGCTGCTGTCAACGTCCTTCCTCGCTGTCCTCTGTGGATACTCACAGGTTTCAGCTGCAAAGTGCATGATAGCAGGGGTGACATTTATTTGGTTCCTGTTTAAACCAAGTGATAGGGGTGTTGACAATCTTGTGAGGTTTTTATTTAAATAATTTCCCCACATGTTCAAATAATGTACTTGCCACCCCCTTCAAGGCCTGGGAACAGATCTTATCTGCCCTGCCACAGAAAGGCACCTGCCTGAGTGAACACAATTACGGAGCAGCAGCGCGGAGCTTTCGCCCAGCGTTTGGAACCTCAATCGTTACGGCACTCAGACAAGTTTACAGAGCAGTGCTCATCTCAGAAGGGGCGCTTTCTTCCCTAAAAGGCAAATACAACAGCTTTAGATTACCCCTCCAAAGCTATGTGAAATCTTAAAGAAAGTGAAGCAAACTTGTACTACACTTGATCTTAGCCAAAAGGCCAAGAAGCGATACGTGAAGCAAACTTGTTAGCAAATACAAATATTTAGGAACTAAAATAGACCTGAGACCAAAGATAACTGTTACTGTTTTACTTTCTCTGTAACTTGATATACTCAATATTTAAAAATACTAATAATCATAATGTGAAGTGCATTGCTTAAAGACACAAACAAGTATACGAGACAGTAATAATTTAAAACTTTTTAAACTCCTTCCATACTTAATTTTATATCCTCTAAGTAACATTCTTACAATGCTTCTAGGTTTTCCCTTTTGGTGTAGACAATGCCCATTAACCTCCCTTCTGGAGAATGAGGGTTCAACTGGCTTTCACTCTCGATATCCTGTCATCCAGGCAAGCGTTTCTTCCTGCCTCAAACCCAAGAGGGCAGTCTTTTGCGGAGTTGTCTGTGTCATGGTGACACGCAGGCTGCCATCCGCCTGGGCGGTATTGGAACCACCAGCAGCACCTCGGGAGAAAGACTGGGCTTTCGACTCCCGTGTAGAGTGATCATCTTATTGTGGTTATGTAAATGCCCTTGAAAATCAATTACTGTCTATCTGATTGACTCTCTTTCATGGTAGTCGCATATGTTTCAAAACGGAATTGTTACATAAAATTGTCAATGGCTGAATTTTAGAAGTAGATTACCAGGACTTTCTTCCGATGCAGGAGTGGCAGACAGAGGGAACAGGCTACCTTTTGGTACCAATACTTGAAGCAAATGGCTAACGTGCTAAGCCGCTAACGGAAAGATTGGAGGTTCATGATGACGTATTAAGATGTGGGTCTATTTTCATCCATTGTTTTGGACTTCTTCAACCTGAAAATCCCAATCTCTGGTTCTGATTTTTACCCCTTGAAATAATTCCGTACTGATGTCCTACCTGGTCTCTGATGTGTTCTTTTGTTCTTGGGTTCTGTTTGTCCGCATGTTACATGGAGTGATTCAATTATTGGCCTCTCATTTCCTTCTTTTCTCGCTTCCTTTGTGCGCATGCTTGTGTATTTGGACAACGTTCTCAAATTTAGCTCAAAAACTCTTCCATTGGACTCGTTGATTTTGTCTCTCATGTTTTGGAGCCCTGGAGGTGCCAGGGCTGAGTGCTTAGTTGCTACCTGGAAGGTCAGTGATTCAAACCCACCTTCTGCTCCGTGGGAGGAAGATGAAGAAGCCCGCGCCTGACAGAGTCATGCCTGGTAAACTGGATGCTGTGCTCTCAGTCTGGTCTCCGGTGGGGCTCTCAGTTGAAATAGACATGACAACGGGGTCTTCTCATATTTTAAATATTGAAATGTGGTTTGTGTTTTAAGTGCTCATTTAGTATATCACGAATTGATGTTCTTGTTTCACCAATGAAAATTCTTCTCTCATCTCTCTGGGGATATGAATGATAAATTGGGGGGATTTTCAGCACCCTTTTTAGTTTGTATGGCTCACTTGTTAATTGTGTTTGCTTTGGTCTGTGTTGTTGTTAATTGCCTCTAAGTCTATTCTGACGCATGGTGACTCCACCACGTGTACAGAACAGAACTGTCCACAGTTTGAAGGTTGTGAACTTTTGGGAGCAAATCTCCGGGCTTGTCCTCCGCAGTCTTTGAGTGGACTCAAACTGCCAACCTTTTGAATAGCAGTCAAGTGCTTACCTGTTTGCACCACCCAAATGTCTCATGGTGGTAAAGTGGTATCCAGTAATTCTGCCTCACCGCTCCCTTAGGTATAACACAATAAAATGCACTGAGGAATCATTGTTGCTAAATACTTCCCCAAAGGTCTCACAGTGAGATACGGGACACTAAATTGCAGCTCTTTGTGTAGAGGGACTTGTTAGCGGCTTCAGGACCACGTCACACCCGGTGGTAGGATTGACCTGGAGAAAAAGGCTCTCCGGCTGGAAAGACTTGCGGTCTCAGACATGCTCAGACGCAGTTCTGTTCTGTCCTTAAAGGGTCACTAGGAGTCAGAATAGACTCAAAGGCAATGCATTTGGAATCTTTGTTTTGGGTGGAGTCTGCAAATTCCTTTCTTTTGGAATGATGGAAGTCTCCAGAAAGTTGCCCTCCAGCCTGCTGCCTTCAGGGAATCAACCTGGCTGCCTGAGTTCTGAGTGCTGAGTATGTGGACATGTGGTCCCCACGATTTTATTCAACATTTCCACTATGACCCCCTCCCTTCCCCAACGCCCCTCTCTGTGTTTTCCAAGACACAAATCTAAAGGAGACAAATCGGCCTCAAATATTCTTCCAGAGGATGAAGGGCACAGTCACGTGGGCACCTCCTGACAAGTAGGACCAGCAGGGCTCGCGGTAATCTTTAAATCGTGTTCCAAGCAACCCTTGTCTTTGGAGCCCTCTGTTCAGAGGTACTCCGTGCTACCAAGCCTGGGCATTCGGCAGTGCACACTGGGTGGCTTCTCAGCTTTCTCGACTGCTCACTTACAATTCAAGTTTACTGGATCCGCTCATTCAGTTCCCATCTGCTTTTCATCTTCTGAAAAATTGTTTCTGTGTTCCCCATCCTCCGGGTTTACGCCTTTATAGTTTAGACTCTAAGCTATTGTCCAAGTGCAGCTCTGAGACAGGAGGAGAGGAAACTGCATGTGTACAATCCATCCCTGTATCTAGACGTTTCTGTTTGCTTTTGAAAGTTCTCCCTCAGTTGTACACTGTGCATTTCGCATCTTATTTTAATCATGTTTTGCCTTTTAGTACTGATTCAAAATAGAGTGTAGGCAGTGGTTATTAGGAGTCAGGCATGTACTGGGTGTTGTACATGCAAGAACACATGCGCAAAACCCACTTAGAATATTTTTGTAGTAATTATAGGAAGAAGGTCAAAAGTATACTCAGAAATGAGCATTTTGCCGAACTTAAATTTATTTTGCTTTTTCCCCATCTCCTTTATGATTGAGCTGAAATTGCCAACACATTTAGGATTTCTCAGTCTTCCGACGCCAATGAAATAAAGACAAGTCTCTTATCCTCCACAGTCTCTAACTAAGAAAACAAACAACCAACAAATCACTTCCGCGGAGTCAATCCCAACTCATAGCGCTCCTCCATGTTCATGTTATCTGGCTCTAATATTTGTTGGTCTCTCAGCTCCTTCCTCACTGTCTCTATACTCTGCAGATCTGCCTTTTCCTGGGACACACCCTCATTATACTTAAAACAACTAAGAAAACGCTATTCCCTTCATCTTTGCATCTGCAGTCCATTTGCTGCAAACAAAAATGAAAAAAAGTCCTTGTTTTAGAAAGGGGTTGGATGTGTAAGCAATAATTCGAAGATAGCAGACTCATAAATGTATATTGTTGTTAGTTGCTGTCACGCCACAGTATTTTGACCGCTGTTGACACCGTGAGTTGCAGAGCTGAGCACCACACTGCTTTCAAGGTCATGGCCTTTTGGAAGTGGATTGGTAGGCCTTGTCTTCCAGAGAACTCCTGGGGGGGTTGGTAGCCAACCTGTGGGTGCCACTTCAGACCCCACAGTAAATGTATATATAACTCATGTATGTATGTATACACAGTGTATACACAGTAAATGTATGTATACACGAGTTAGTCATTTGTTGGGCCGAAAACAGTTTTCCTGGGGCAAGTGACAGCTGAGCAGTCTGAAAGCTGATTACAAATTGACAGGGTGCTTTCTATTATAATTTTGCATAATATGGTTATAAATTCGTTTTTTCGACATGCTGCTCAAATTTTAATTTGAGTCACTTCTTCAGTACTTAATGGACACCATGAGTACCTGGCACACAGTGAAGCTCATTAAATGTTGAGTGAGTTAAGGGTTCATGAGGGAGGGGGAGCAGGAAGGGAAAGGGAGAGAAAAACGGAAAATGATCTGATTCCAGGAACCCAAGTGGAAGGCGAATTTTGTGAATGATGAGGGCAACGGATGTATAAGTGTGCTTTACTCGATTGATGTGTTTATGGATTGTGATAAGAGTTGTATGAGCCCCAATAAAATGATTTTTAAAATGTTGAGTGAGTTTAAAATGTACAAGGATCTGTTGAAAATTTAAAATTTCATACTTGAGACTCAGATCCATGCTACTATATTATTCATTTGAACATAAATGTCTAGAAAACATAACCATCAACACCTTGTGGGCTTCTCCTGCCAATTTTCAATTCCTCATCTCTAGGAAATTTGAATTACATCTACACTACTCTTGGTATTCAGTGAAATAAATAATGAGTAAAACCAACTTATGTGGGCTGACTTCCTAGGTCAATTTTGATTTCCTGTCAATTTATTCACTGTTTAATTTTTTTTTCAAAGAGCTAGTTTACTTTTATCATATTTTATCTCCCCAAACACCAACAATATGTCTACCATCTTGATTGGAAGATACTGTAATTGATAAATTGTTGTAAGATGCTCAACTATTTCTCCTCCTCCAAAATAAGCCAATTAGTAGATTCGCAGAGAAACAGAGAGATTTGGGGTGGATGCTAGACTCAGAGCTGACCTCCATGGGGAAGTGACAAATGAAATAGGAGATCTTCAATGGAAAAACCTGTTTTGACTTTTTGACTATCTTGTGGCACACAGAATCAGGAGTGAGCCTGCCAAGATTGCTCATCAGTACAGATAATTATGAATTATATATTTATCCTGTCCAAAGCTCCACATACTTCTTTAAATCCATATTTGTACCTTTGACTTTTGAAGATAGCAGACGGATCTGTTGGGAATTATTGAATTCACATTTGAGACTTGTAATTAGATCCATGCTAACATATTATCAATTGAAGCACAACTATCTAGAACAAGTGATTCTAACACGATGTAGGCTCCGTATGCCAAGAGCTGATCCCGGCTCCCTCCCTAGGGACTTTGAAACACACTGTGAAGTAAATTTCTGATAAATACTTCTACTCAGATTTGCTTGGGATTGCTGTTTCACACTATTAGGTTTGGCTGAATTTCTTAAAAAGAGATCAACAAGTGTGAGATGAACTCTTGTGTGCTCTTGGCTAATGATAAGACATGTAGTATGGACCTTGTCACCTATTCTGACTTCATGTCTGGTCCCGCAAGACCTTTGGTTTTTCTATATGATCATCAAGGAGCCTTGGTGTCAAGGTGGGTTAGATATTAGACTGCTATTCATAAGGTCAGTGGTTCAGACCTACCAGCTGCTCCAAGGGAGAACGATGAGGCAGGCTACTTGCATTAAGATTTGCCATCTTGGAAATTCTCTAGAGGGTCATTAGAATCAGAATTAACCCAATGACAGTGAGTTTATTTATTTATTTTTGGATCTCCTCCTCTTGGACTTCTGGGTCCTTGTGTTGCTATGTTTGTATTATCTGGAGGATATCTGTTATGGATTTAATTGTGTCCCCTTGAAAAGAAATGCTGAAATCCTGTCCTCTGTACCTATGAATGTAACCCAGTTTGGATATAGGGTCTTTGAAGATGTTATCAGTTAGGTTACTAGGAGGTCATCTTGAAGAAGAGTGGCTGGTATCTTCATAAAAGAGAAGACATACAAAATCAGGAAGACAGAGGCTTGCAGTACATTAGTTCATGAGGTTATGCAAATCTGGTTTATAGTCAATTCTTGTCTTAAAGTCTAAAGAAGAATGGAAGCGTTTGGATTATGGTGCTGGCAAATAATATGAATGTACCATGGACTGCCAAATAACCAACAAATCTGTCTTCCAGCCAGAAGCAAGAATGACTAGACTTCCATGTCCTTTGGAGGGCCTGGTCCTGCCCGAGGACGTCATGCTTGGTGAATGAAGTTGAAGGGCAGTGAGAAAGAGGGAGACACTGGCAGAATAGATGCATCCAGTGGCCACACTGCTGGGCTCAGACATAAGGCAGCTGTGAGGATGACTCAGGCCTGGGCAGTGTGTCAGCCTGTTGCACGCAGGGTCACTATGAGGTGGAATTAACCCCAACCTACTGGTCCTCACTTTGAAACAATTGAGCCAATCCCTGCTGGCAAAACATTCTCGATCCCCTACACTGTCACTTAGAGCACATGCGGCCGTTTGATCAGTGACAGGGCGTTGATTCTTTACTTGCACGAACTCAACCAAACCCAATGCCATTCAGACTCATAGCAACCTGAAACTGAATTTCCAAGATTATAAAGCAGACAGCTTCAGAGCGACTGATGAGTTTGAACCACTGAATTTGGGCTAAAAAACCATTGTGTAAAGTAAGACTAAATGGGAAACAGACTGGTTTGCTGCAAATTTGACTTAAACACTGTCAGTTATGAATGTTTTTCATTCGTAACCTGGAGGCCTATACCTTTCTTACTCACTGACTATCTCCTCAAGGGCAAGGACAGTAGGAGAAGCATCCTCATGCTCATTGTTCTTTCAGAGACACAGAGAGGTTAAGTGACTCTCCCACTCACACAGCCGAGTCTACAGGCACCTTTGGGTGACAGGAGATTCTAGCAGACAATTACTACCCAAAGACCCAGCCTGACTCTTGCCCTGTCTCAAGCTGGGTTCAGAGGGTGCTCTGTTTCTCTCATTGTCTGTTTCTTCTGGGGACTCAGCACATTGGTGAGTCCTATAGGAGAGGACCCAAAGTCCCAGCTCCTCCCCTTACTGCTGGTAAATTTCTGTGGCATCTTTAAGAAGTCTTTCCCCGGACCCCAGTTTCCTCATCTGTCAATGAAGGTGTTGGACCAGGGCTACCAGTGTCCTGTGAGAGTCTCTCCAGTGGGTACATGTGGCTCAAGCACTGGGGCAACCTTGTCACGTCAACAGTCCAGACTTTGCCCAAAAGCTGAGCCCGGCTGGGGAAGCAGCCAGAGGAAAAAATGACTCCTTCATGGGCCGTTTGCGTGGGGCAACTGTTATCACGGAGGAAATTGACTTAGGAGATAGCACCCTCGTATCAGAAAAACCCACGCTATCGGTGAGCAGCCCCCGAGTCCCAGCCCTCCTTGCCAATGGACCTCCAGCAGGGCAGCTGAGGCCCTTACTGAGACCTAAAGAGGACAGTGGCAGGGCAGCCCGGGCCATGGTGGGAAAGCACGGGCTAGGTGACAGGCGCTGGGGATCTGGGCCGTGTTGCTTTCAGAATGCTCTCTGCTGAGGCCATGGCAGCAGTGCTTGCCCTGGCCTACAAAGGGCTGGGTCCTCTGTCCTTACCTAGGCTTGGTCCTCCCACATCCTACACTTTATAGCGGGACCAGGAAACCCCAACCTGGACTCCATTCTACCTGCCACCTACCAGGAACAGGAATGGTATGTACAGTTTCGTAAATAATTCATCTAATTTTCATCCAGTACACTGAAAAGGCAAACCTTCCAGTCCCAGGAACAAATACAGGGCACACTGCAAGCCTCCGGTGAGAACGAGGCAGTGGTGAGAGCGAGCAGAAATGTCCCCACAGAAGTGCTCCTGGATCCGAGGATGTCTAGGAGTCACAAGCGACAATTGTCCAGGAGAAGCAGTTAGACTCAACCTTGCCTTATTGTGTGCTGGACTACTTGCCTAAAAATTGCTAGTTGGAGAACATTTCTCCAGCACTGGGCAAGAATGGCTTGGCCATCTGCTTCCATGGTTCCAGCCAAGCAAACCTGAAGGAGCATTTCCAATTCGCAACACATGGCGTTGTCATAAATCGGGTCTGACTCAATAGCAACAAAGTGATTTTGTTTTGTTTTGCTTACATCTCATTGATCTTTACATCCCCAGCACACCACAAGGCCAGGGAGCTGATAGTTACAGGATACTATTTTATGAAGACTGAAAGCCCATTTGCTACAATGTTTATGGTAACCCTGTGGCCCAGTGGATGTCTTAGCCTCAGTGAATGTTCTCATTTCACTCTCGTTCTGGGAAATGGCCCTCTCTTTCTCTTACCACATGCTCTTGAGGTCCAGAGTCCTAGCCTGTGGCTCACTGATGTGCTGCAGACTTTCACACACCCTCTCTGTGACTGTCCACAAAAAATATTATGTTTTCCTGTGTTCTACTGGGAGGACCCATTCGGATCCCTTGTTTGGAATTTCAATACATGTGAACAGTTTACCTGAAGGACCTAGCCTTTGCCGCCACCGTCACTCCAGCCATTTCATATTTCAGCTTGCAGATGGGGCTCTTTGGGAATGTTCTTTCTTTGTCTGATGGCCTCATTGTTGCCGGGGGTCCCAGACATCCTTAATTAATACAGCAGGACAGCCAGGCCCAACACCCTCCCGGGATGCTACCAAACATCCTAAATATTGGATTCAGCACCGCCGAGAACACATTTGGTTAATCAACCCTCTTTTACGAAACGGGAGCCACGCTGATAAAGATTGAAAACGTGGCCCCATTGTAGATGGCTACTGTTTCCAATTACATACGCTTCTCCCCGCCACCGTGCAAGCTGTTCACTTTATGCTGGTTTGCAAGAGCTGTTCGCACCAAACCCTTGACAGCCCCTATCTAAACTGAAACCATCTGCGGAGCCATTTGCCATGCACGGCTAGGTCTTGCAGCCTTACCCAGTTGAGGCCCCGTGGAGCAGTCCATAAAACAAGCCTAAATTAACCCAGCCTGTTTTTATTACATGTCTTGCAACTGATGGGAAGATGGACAAGCTTGTCTGGCAAGGATAATGGCCAATCCTCACAGCATCTGAAGTCTTGGCTACACTCCAGTGGCACCCTGTATCTCAAGACCATCCATGTGTTTCAGGAGTGTGGTTATGCTTAGTAACAATTTGTCTATAAAAAATCTTTTACAGATTTTATGGTTTCTCCTCCTCCTTAAGAAATAGACTTTATTGGGGAGTTCTTAAGCCACAGCATTTTCTCTTTTTGTTCTTCATGATATGACTTAAGATCAGAGAGAAGCAAATCAGCAAGCGTAGGCATCTTAGCAGAACCCCGGTATTCTCTACAGCTCTTTCCAAATCCTGGAGGTTTGGGTGGGGGGCAGATTTCATGTTATTGATAGGGATGGCTACGTAAGGGCAGGGCCAGTGTATTCAGTAACCTTGAATAATCCTCCATGCACTTTAGTTAAAACTTTGATACAGATAATGAGTCCTTTAAATTGACCCAGTCGTATCAGATTTGGATCTTTTGCTTCAGAAAGGGCTGCTGCAGAAGCAAGCCTCGGTGCTCAGATACAAATATATGACCAATAATTAGGAACATTCCATGTACTCTTTCTATCTTGCTTCTAGGGTCCTCAGGTAACTTGCTGATCTTTTGACTGTTGAGGTAGAGGAACTGTTTGCAAAAGGTGACTTGAACAAACACAGGCATCCACTCCACTCAAGGGCTACATTTCAGACCGTCTTCTAGGTTTCTTTCTTTGTCTCTCTTTAAATTCTAAATAAATGAAGCGGATTTAGGAAGGACAGCTGAAACAAGAGAATAGTATAGCTTTTCTCTTCTGCAAGGGTGATATTGAGAATACTCAACACCCGTCCTACAATCACAGTGAACCTTGGCTGAAAGCCAATGGCCATCTACAGGGGTGTGCTCAGGGGACATGCAGTGCGTGCTGTTACTGCTACGTTCTATGAACCACTCAGTCACAATGGGCTGATGTGAAGGTTGCTCATTCGGATCTCATCCCTTTCCTTCACTGCTGAGCTCCTGAATATTACATACTCAGCCTTTTGCCTCCAGTGTCACCTGAAGCAGCCATGTGCAATTTGTTTTTGCATTAGCTGTAAGCAAATGATTTTTAAAAATTGATGATGCATTGGGAGTTAATACATATATCATACCATCCCATAGTTCAATCACATCAAACAGAATGTTACAATTGCTACCAAAGTTTCCAAACATCCTTTTCTTTCCTGGGCTCCTTGACATCATGGCCCCTCTACCCCGGACAGGTAGACAGCCCTGTCAGAGGGATGAGGGATACTGATGGGGAAAGCAACTCAGGAGAGGGGAAAGGGAACAAACACGCCTGGGGCAACACAAATGCATGTCTGTTGGTTGGAAAAGAGAGAGGACCGACCTTCTGTTGGGGGAAGAATAACAGAAAATGCTTTGGAGGATACTAGGGGTGTTGGGAGTGTTTTTGGTGGTGTGCATCAAATGGGCCATATTGACCCAGTCTTCTGGGTGTATCCTGGGGACCCACACTGGGTGCTGTGGAATGCACATGGCATGCTCCAAAGGCCATATCATTGAGAGCCCATGCGGAAACTCCACTGGGTGTACTGGACTCTACCCCAGGCACACTTAGAACCCAAGGACGTATGTTGGAAAACAAATGGTGTCTGAGGAAGCAGAGGACAGCTGTACCGAGATTGTTGAACTGTTGGTAGGTGGCCAAGTGTGGTCTTGCAGAATCAATGCCCGGTATGCTCTATTGAGATATGTATCATTCCACAATGATTGTTTTGGTGCACTCGTCATTCACCTATCAACTGTTTGGTGAAGTTCCCAAATTTTTGCTTTTCCCTCATTCCTTTGGCTCTGCCTTACTGTTTACTTTTTAGGGAACTTGTCCTGTGTCTGGGTCTTATTGTGAACAGATGCTAATCTCTTCCCCCCGCCCCCACTTTTTAAAATTAAATGCTTTTATTGGAGGATCTTACCACAATCCATATATCATCCATTGTGTCAAAAACATTTGTACATATGTTACCACCATCATTTTCAAAGCATTTGGTTTCTACTTGAGTCCTTGATATAAGCTCCTCATGTTTTCCTCCTTTCCCCATCCTCCCTCCCTTCTGAACCCTTGATAAATTATAATTTTTTTTCATATCTTACATCGTTTGCTGTCTCCCTTCACCCACTTATCTGTTGTTCGTCCCCCTGGGAGGAGGTTATATGTCGATCCTTGTGATTGATTTCCCATTTCTCCTCTCTACCCTCTTGGTATCTCTATTCTCATTATTGGACCTGAGGGGCGCATCTGTCCTGGACTCCCTGTGTTTCAGGCTCTTAACTGTAGCAGTGTATGTGTTCTAGTCTCGTTATATTTGTAAGGTAGAATTGAGGTCATAATGGGGGGAGGAAGCATTAAATAAGTAGAAAAAAAGTTGCATGTTTCATCGGTGCTATGCTGTGCCCTGAATGGCTCATCTCTTCCTTGTGGCCCTTCTGTAAGGGGATGTTCAATTGTCTACAGATTGGGCTTTGGGTCTCCAATCTGCCACCATGTGCCCCTGCCCCCACCTCCCATGCACATTGGTATGATTTTTGTTCTGGCTCATTGATGCACGATACCTGATTCCATCGACACCTCATGATCACACAGGTTGCTGTGCTTCTTCCATGTGGGCTTTGTTGCTTCTCAGCTAGATGGCTGCTTGCTTATCTTCAGGTCTTTAAGACCCCAGATGCTATATCTTTTGATAGCCGGACACCTTTAGCTTTCTTTACCACATTTGCTTCTGTACCCATTTTGTCTTCATCGATGTTGAGAAGGTGAGCATCACAGTATGCCGACCTAATCTTTTTTTGGATACAACTGAGAATGATACAAATGCACAGAGGCAATTTTAATAATTAAAAAAAAAGATTTGGTTTATTGCCTTGCCTTTTTCCACCCAAGAAGAACTTCCAGTGTTTGATGGATGGCTACGTGGTAACTCTCTATGCTTATTCGCGCCTTCATCTCTGACCAACTCCTCACTTCTTTTGCAACATTATTTTATAAGTTTATAAGGAATTCAAAGTTTCATAAAATATTTTCATTATTTCTCAATTCCATTTTTCCACAGACATTTTGAACTTCTTTTATATATGAGTTGTGAACTTGGAGAAAATTAATTTGATAAATCAGCCAGCTAGGCAATTTATAGAGAAAAATAATATGGTTTATGGTTTACTGGACCCCCATATATATAGAGAGAAGTGATATTTATTTCATAAACAGAAATAAACAATAGCTCACTCATAGAATAGGGTAGAATGCCCTATGGATTTCTGAGGCGTTATGGGAGTAGAAAGCCTCATCTTCTTCTACAAAGCAGTTGTTGGGTTCAAACTACTGATCTTGCAGTTAGCAGTGCAACAGGTCACCCATTATACCACCGAGGTTCCTAAGTAATAACTGGAAAGTTCTTAAGAATAGTGTTTCTGATTTTTCTTTCTTATTCATCTCTGTCTGCAAGGCCCAGCATAGAGCCCACAAAAAGTACTTGCTTAGCAAAATAATGCTGGAGAGACAAATGCAAAAATGGAAAATCAGTTAATTTAATCCCTACCATAACTGCCATACCAGGAGCCCTGGTAGTGTAGTGGTTATATGTTGGGTTGCTAACCAGAAGGTCAGCAGTTTGAAACCACCAGCCTCTCTGAGGGAAAAAGACAAGATTTTCTACTCCTTTATAGGGTTACAGTCTTAGAAACCCACAAGGGGCAGCTCTACCCTGGCCTGCAGGGTTCCCCATGGTCAACATCAACTCAATGGCAGTGAGTTTAACACTTGTTTGTTTTTTTTTAATCTGTCATATTTGGTCATAAACTCTTACTCTTTTCTGAATTGTATACAATGACTAACTGTTGCCAGAATCCATTGTTGTAAAGTGAAAAATGATCCTCCCCGTGAGGTGGTTTAATGTTCTGAATGGGTGTCTGTGCCAAAGGGGCAATATACAAGGATACTGCACGTGGAAAATTGCCTATGAATTCCATCTTTCCTCAAACGTGTTTGTAGGCCCCTCATCTATCTATCATTGCATGGTTCCTTTATTCCTTAGGGAAACTGAGCCATTTTCTAAGTGATGTTGCCAGAGGTAGCACAAAGTCATCTCAAACACACCTTTGTCCTTTCATTCTTAGCCTCTTGTGAGGGATCCCTGGCTGTCTGCCCCACCCACACTCCTCAACCTCCGCCCCAGGTGTCTGTGGAGGAAGGAGCAGAGCTGGGGAACCAGAAGACCTGCCTCTCCCTGGCTTTGCTTGTGTTCGCCCTGACTTTAGCGAGTAGCCAAGACCCTTGCTCTGCAGGTGAACCATATGGGATGGACCAAGGACACTTTCATACTAGAGAGGATATATGTTCAATGGCTCTGGAACAAGGGGAATATTACTCAGCGTATGTGACCTGCCACCACCTTTACCTGGAAGCCTGGCGACATTGGCATCTTTGCTGTCACTTGTGCCTAGTCTCTGCTTCCCATCGTTTCTTCTTCTTTCCCTTTTTTACCAAATGCATAAACTGTTCACAATCTAGTAAGATGATACGTGTGCTGGTAGAGTGTCCCGATTGATGCCAGTAGGCCCTGGGCAACCACACCTCCATTGTTGTATAGATTCAGAGGACCTCAAGGCCCCCGACCCTGTTTTTTTCTCCTAGGCACTTGCAAACGTCCAGCAGATTCCAGTTTAACCGTCCAGCCCCAGAGACCATCTACCCTGTCTACTGGTCCAAGTGTTTTCAGATGTAAAGAGGATTTCAGAATTCCACATTGACCCTCCATCAAAAGAAAGCCACCATTGTTTGAGTCTGGGTCTGGCATCATGTTGGCTTCAGTGGCTTTGACGGCGCAGACATGTGTTTGTGGCTCTGTCCAATCAGGGTACTCGCTGAGTAAAACACTGACTGATTCAATGATATATTCATTTTTCAGGTTAGCTTCTATTCCCCCGTACATTTACCCATGTGAACTTCCTGAAGTGATAGGGTTACAGAGATGACTAAGAGTTAATCTCTGCCCT
Source organism: Tenrec ecaudatus (assembly GCF_050624435.1). NCBI lineage: Eukaryota > Metazoa > Chordata > Mammalia > Afrosoricida > Tenrecidae > Tenrec > Tenrec ecaudatus. The sequence goes on along the minus strand of NC_134539.1, from coordinate 45,511,238 downwards.
TTGGAGTTCCTAGGCTAATGAATGAGAGGCCCAAGTAAACAAATAATTACAATACAATGTGATACTTGCTATAATGGAAGCAAAGTGAGCCAGCTTTGAAGCACAGGACAGGAAGTGATTCATTATGTGGGAGAATAAAAGTTGAGGCAAGTTTCCCAGAGCATGTGACATTTAATCTTGGTCTTGACATATGAATGAAAATGTGTTAAGTAGAAGATACGGGAAGAGGGTGCTTAAAGAAAGGAAGCAACTGAAGCAGAGGCATAAAGTTAAAAAAAAACAAAACCACAATTATCCTCGCTGCCAACAAGTCCCTACTGATTCATGGGAACCATATAGGGCAGTGTGGACTGTCCTCTTTGATTTCTGGGGCTGTAAATCTTTATGGGAGCAGAAAGACTCACCTTTCTCCTCTGAGTGGCTGGTTGACTTGAACTGTTCATCTGGTATTTCAGCCCAACTAGTAACCCATTATGCCACCACGGCTCCTCATGAGCAGAGACAGAAGAGGAGGGGGTGGGGGATGGGGGAAGAGGAGGAGATAGGAGGAAGAAGAAGAATAGGAAGAAGGAGGGAAAGAAGGAAGAAAAGAAACTTGTGGATAAATCAGATAGGAAAATATAAATATATGACAAAATAATAATAATTTATAAATTTTCAAGGGTTCACGAGGGAGTGGGGGAGAGGGAAGGGAGGGAAAAAATGAGGAGCTGATACTAAGGGCTCATGTAGCAAACAAATGTTTTGAGAATGATGATGGCAACTTATGTACACATGTGCTTAACGCAATGGATGGGTGTATGGGGTTATGATAAGAGTTGTATGAGCCCCCAATAAAATGATTTTTTAAAAAGAAAATGTGGTAGAAAGTGAGGCAGTTTGATAAAATTTGAGACTAGATTCTAAAAGGTTTCAATTCCAGAGGAAAGTGTATTCTGTAGATTTACACTGTCTAATGTGATAACCCTGATGGACAAATATTGGGCTGCTAACTGCAAGGTTGGTGGTTCAAACACCAGCCACTCTATGTGAAAAACAAGAGGCTGTCTGCTGCCATAAAGATTCATATTCTCAGAAAACTCTACATAGAGTGTCTATACTTAGAATCAGCTCCATGGTAGCTTTGGTAATAGGGTAGCTAGAGTCCGTGAGTGGTGACATTCTTGGCTGTTAACAGAACACTTTGGGGTTCCTGTCCACACTGAGGTCCCTTGGCATAAAGGCCTATTGATTTACTTCTAAAATAAAACAGTCCTTGAGAAACTTGGAGAACACCATTCTTCTTGAATACACGTGGCACTCCATGAGTCGATATTGACCTGGTGACAATTAGTTTAATATGGTAACCACCAGGCCTATGTGGCCAACTAGATATAATTGATTACAACTTTTTAAAAAACGAAAATCCAGTCTCTGAGTTGCACTAACTCTGTTTCGATGTTCAGTGGGAACCTATTAGAGCATCCTTGCAGAAAGCTCTATTAAATAGCACCTTTGTAAGTGATGGAGTCAGTGATGAACTTAAAAGGGAAGTCATGGATATGCAAGGGAGCTTTGGAAAGTTAGCAGAGAAATGGAATTGAAAGGAATGGACCTCGTCCACGATCTCTTTGGAGGTCCCTCCTATTTGTGTGGACAGTGTAGACTGGAGCTGAGGTGGGTAAGAGTAGATGCGTCGGAGCCCCAGTGGCACAATAGTTCATTGCTCAGCAAAGTTGGTGGTTCAAACTCATCAGCAGCTCCACAGGAGAAAAACCTGAAAATCTACTCCATAAAGATTAAAATCTAGGAACCTCCACGGAGCTGCTCTGTGCTGTCATACAGGGTCCATATGAAATGGGAACGGCCTGGATGACATACAAACACCTCCACAAAAGCAGAGGCAGGGAAACGGTCCGTGCGACTCTGCGGGCAAGAGATGAGAAGGACCAGATGGAAGGATGGATTGCACAGGAGGAGACCAAAACCATTGTGCAATTCAGAAAGTATCAAGAGGCCAAAGACCCTGGACTTCATTGTGATTTGCCAGTTGAGATGTGATGCCAGTCTTTGAGCAAACCATTCTCATCTCTCATCACGAACACCTTTTGGCTAGAAGCCTCAATCCCCAACCTTCTCCCCAGGCTCCAGGCATGTGGGCACATTCCCAAATGACTGTGATTTCATTGCAGTCTCCCTGCCCTTGCTTGTCTCTGTTTTGTCACACCTTTGGGTCTTATGCAGATGAGTATCTCTCGTTTGGCCCCCTTTCCACCCACAATGGTCAGAGTTTAGCACAGAAGGATTATATGGCCGGGCCATGTATCTGTTTCCAGCCCCCCCCCCAAATGCCTGGGACCCACAGTTATAACACTGTAATGGATGCTGCAGAAATGCAGTGGCAGATTGCACGATAAGATGTGGCTCCTTGCTTCTCCCTGACTGATAGGATCTCTGCAAACCATAAACAAATTACTTCCATTCACAGTTGACAGGAGAGCTGAGGGCACAGTGGTAAGGAATTCAGATTATTTTCCCTAGGAATGCAAAGATGCCCTCAGACCTTTGAGGCGCTGTGGGAAGTTTACCAGCACCCTGGAATATAGGGTCTCAAGATAGACTTTCTGAGTCATGACATCCTGGTTCAAATTTTCTTATCAAACGCAGTTCCTGTTGCTTCTTTCCTCGGTTGCTTCCCTATTCATGCGCTTCGACAATGAGAAAGGTAGAGTGATACACTGGGAAATGATGTGACCGCTGAATACGGAAGTTGTCAAAGGTGAACCGCAAACTCTCTGCAGTCCTACTTCTCCGTTGGTGCCCCAGGATCCTTCATCCTAGTCACATGGCTCCTCCTCCTCCTCCTCCTTCTCCTCACAAAAACCTCCTCCCAGACCAGCTTTGGTTGGATGTGTATGTACCTGCCTGTCTCTATGAATAATCATCTTTCCTGAAAGGGTTTAATCTAAGCGATATTTGTATCTAAAGGACCTCCGAGAATTCCATTATATAAAGGTTCACTAATTGGAGGACTGATGTATGGGGAAAGGCCACTCGGAAAAGATCTACAAAGAAGTCACATAAAAATCTAGGGAGGGAAACCTCCATGCTAGGGATTTCCTGCTTTTTTGGTTGCGTTGTACATGCACTCATCTCTTCATTTATATCACCATTAATTCTCTCTTGGCACTGTCCCCCGGGTCCTCATCGATGTCCAGGCAGTGTTGTGCAGTGCACAGAGAGGAATGAGCTTTTCTGGGAGCTCCGAGGCTGGTAAGGGATGTGAGCTGCATGTACATAATTGTGGAAACTGCTGCCTGGGAGGAGCGTACTACGTGCTCATGAAGGAAATCAAGTCAAGGGAACCAAGTGAAGAGAATCCAGTGAAGGTATTAGGTTGCTAGATTAGGGACAAAGTGGGGTTGTCTCCCCAAATCACTGCGCTAGCAGAACTCTCCTGGCCTGGCCACATACAGGGGTTGGAAAGAGATTGATTGGACGCCTATGGGAAGACTCAGATTGAGTATGCAGAGCCTAAACCCCCCTGGTACAGTGACACCTATAACCTCAGCTCCACCCAGGTGCCTTAAACACAGCCAATAAGATCTGCCAGTGGTTTCAGCCATGCCTCCTCCTGGGGCCCCCGCAGTCTCGGCTTCTTGGCCCCTGGGGATTCCCCAGTTTCACGCTCTGTTCCTGTATTCCCACGTTCCTGTATCCTTTCCACGTGGATTTCCATGCCCATTCGGGAACCCCCGCGCAGCCCGCACGCTTTCCAGATATAGCGTGCGCCTTTCTGAAACTGTAATATCTGACACCTCCCGTTCTTCCATAAAAACTCACTTGGCAGCCACGGTAAACATGAACTCTAAGAGCAATTAAATGGAAACACAAAAACCTTACTCGGATTACCAAAGTGCTTCTGCCGGCGGAGTTCGTTCAGCATGTGAAACAAGGGACCGAGGTCTAAGCCAAGGAATGCGCCTCGAGGAGCAGGCGCCCAGACCTCCCATCCTGGCCCTGTGATTACTAGGTGGGTTGCCTTGAACAACGTCTGAGCCTCAACGTCCTCATCTGTAAAATGGACGTAATGGTTGTGCAGGGAGAAAACTAAACGTGGTAGTGTTTACCAGAGTCTTGACTCAAGGTCTGGATGGAGCAAATGCTCCCCCACTCGGATGTTTCCTCTTTGTTGAAGCAACCAGGGAGTCTGGGTCTGTTTCCCGCTTTTCTTTGTCTGTGCAGACAAACGGACTATTTTTCAAAAACTTGTTGCCAGGGCACAGTGCCCCGAGGTCTCCGATAATACAGTTTACATGATTCAGCCTTTGACCAGAGGCCTTCTAAATGCAGTCTCTGAGCCTTTACTTCCAGAAGGTCAACCATATAAATCTGACTGTGTTTTTCCTTTCCTATCAGACAGAAAAAAATGTGAATAATCAGTGAGACAGGACTGTCTGGGACTGGGATTGAGCAGCTTATTTGGAACATGCTTTCATTGTAAACGCATTTGTTGAGATACAAAGTTTTCAAAGGACCATATTGAAAACAGTACATCGTCTTCTCCATGGAAGACATTTATATATGCAAATGATGATCATGATGGGGGTTGTCATCACGGAGCCAAAAGGGCGTTAGTCTAGTGCATGATTGCTATAGTAGGACACAAATGTTTAGAGCCTTGGTCAAAACTGGAAAGAGATGGCGCCCCACAGCTCATTTAAATCCTCAGCGAGATAGACAGTCAAACCGAGGCTAACCAGTCAAGCAACACTGTTATCTTTTCCACTGTGGAGGCAAAGAAAGACTGTCTGATTTTGAATGCTCCCGTCCCTCAGAATGGGAATCAAGGTTAAGCCACATCAAGTTTGGAAAGCTGCCTCAAAGAAGCAGAACAGGGCCGTTCGTGGGAGGAGGGAGTCAAGATTCTTTCATTGACTTATCTGTACCTCTTCTTGATCAAAAAACATCCTAGACAATCAATACCCTCTCTGGGTAAAAACTGACGCTCATCTCTGTCAATTATTCAGAGGAAAACAGCCTAGCAACTTAAAAACACACACACACAAATGTCTAACCTCTAAACCGTTGTCCGAGAGGAATCAACTTTCCCCCCAAACATTTGGGAATTGCCACACCCTCAAGTGCTTGTTTTAAAAAAAAAGAAATTACAATTAAAGTGAAAAATTAATATTTTCTAAAAAATTTAAAGATGCAGGAAAGACGCAATACTGAGTAGGCCTTCACTTCTTAAAAATAGATCATCTTTATGTTTATTTTTAAAAATAAACTAGTTTTTGTTTTTTAATGGTATACTTAGGCTTGGTAGGTGTGTTTATTACCCCGGATTCTCTTCGTTTTAAGTTATAGAACTCCAACTCTAAAGCACTTAATCAAAAGGGAGTGTCTTGGTTTATTTAGTTTTGATAGAGGTAGGACTTTGGGAATGACTTCAAGTGGAGACTGCACGTGGTTTGTCGGCATCCTGGTACCTCGGTGGTGCACTGGGTTAAACATCAGTCGGCCAATCACAAGGTCCCAGGTTAAAATCCATCACTCCGTCAACCACTCTTCAAGTGAAAGATAAGTCTCTCTGCTCCTTTAAAGACCGATAGTCTCCAAAATGTTAAGGAAGAGTTCTATTCTAATTAGTGAGTCCCCAGAAGCCAGAATCGCCCTATGGCAATGGCAAGGCGAAAGTGTCTACTCCAGTTTACCAAGTTTGGCTGTAACCACTGGGCAACGAATCTTTGTGACTCTGTGACTGAACCTCGACTTAGAGTAGACCAGCCATAAAATTCTTGTTTCCATCTACTTCTAGGACGTTTCCAGTCTCATGTTTCCAGAGAGCTCGTACGAACTCCTATTAACGGTTAGCGCTCCTCTAAAAGTCCTTGACCAAGATTTCTACTTCTGGCTAACCACTTTCTTTGCCAAAACACTCATTCTCTTCTGTGGCAGCTATTTTGTCCTTCTGTTTTAACTATGGCCGTTGTTATTTTGTTAGGTTCCATCAAGTCCCTTCTGAGTCGGAGCAGCCTTATAAACAACAGAACTCGATATTAATGGGCCCTGCCCCATCTCATGACCATCGCTCTGCTGGGGCTCTTGGTTGCAGCCACCGTGTCACTCTTTTTAGTACCACACTAATTCACCCAAGCAGGATGCTCTTTCCTAGGAACTGGTCCCCCTTGATAACATGTCCAAAGTAGTTAAGGCAAATCTTTGATGATTCTTAGGATCTTCTGGCTGTATTTCTTCCAAGACAGATGTGGTCATTATCTGGAAATGTGTGATGTAGTTAATATTCTTTGTCAATATCATAATTCAGAGGCATTCACTCTTCTTTGATCTTCCTTTTTATTGCCAATCTTTCACATGCATCTGAAATAATGGGGATGGGGGGATGGCTTGGGTCAACCTACTTAGTCCTCAGAGTGATATCTTTGAATTTTAACTCTTTAACATAGCCTTATGAAGTAGAGTTTCCTAGTGATATAATCATTGGGGTTCTTGTCTCTCTCTCTCTCTCTCTTAACACGTGACTGTGATTTCAGTGAAAGTTTACAGAGTGAATTGGTGTTTCCGTTCGATAATTTGATTTTGTGACATTCTGTCAACCTGCACAGTGGATCAGCGCTCTTCCTCCTTCCTCCTGTGTGTCCCATTTCCATTCCCTTTATTCCTTCTGAGTTTAATTCCTGGACAAAGGCTGCCCTTTGGAGTTCAAAAGGTTAACTTCTCTAAGAGGTGCTTCCCATTCACCTTACAAGTCTATATATTGCTTGGCTGAAAGTGAAGCCACAGAGGTGATTTCAATTCTCCAGGTGGGAAGAGAGATGCACACCATAATCTAGGGGGACCTCACCAGCCTATCTTCATGGTGATTTGGAGTGGTTCCCATAATTTTCGCCCCCTTTATTGAGAACCTTCTATCGTGACCCCATTCAGAGCAGTGGGCAGTGGGAGCCAGGCACCATCTAGTCCTCTTGGAGTCGGGGTGGCTGAGGTTCACAGGGTCCACTGCTCCCTTAGACTAACTGCTGCCAGGTGTCTTCAATTTGTTTCACTTTTCTTTCCTTCACCCCGGAGAGGCTAATAACTGCACCTCAGGTGACTGCTTGGGAGCTTTTAAGACCCTGGTTTCTATGCAACAAAGTATACTATAGATTATTCTTTTGTGGACTACGTTATATCAATGTACCTCAGACTATGGTCCTGAGCCTCCCTCCCAGAGACTTATTTCCTCAAGGTGTTTGGTAATAACTAGGAGTTTTACATAGCTCTGCCCCTGTATATTCTATTAAATTCATGGATGTATTGAAGCACAGATAAATAACTACCATAAATACTCGAGCATAAGCTGACCAGAATATCAGCTGAGGCTCCTAATTTTACCACAAAACTTCATTAAAATGTGCTGAAAAACTCAGCTTATATATGAGTATATATGGTATATAATTAAACAAACACCTTAAGGGAATCAGTCTTTTTTTTTTTAAGTCAACGGGTTTATTTTTAACAGTTTCACCAATATACAATTCACACATCCTACAACTTTCAATCATATTCATAAAAGCCTTTTTAATGACCTTTTGCCTTCTTTATGTATGATGTTCTTGAAGTTATTCCACAACTTGTCTAGTCTTTAGTCATTAGTGTTCAATGCATCAAATCTATCCTCAGGATGCTTTCTGCGTACAGCTTGGATATACTCAAGGTCCCACATTGGCTCTTAAACACTTGTTTTCTCTTTCCTCCGTTTGAGTTTGAATTTACATATGATCAACTTATGACCTGTTCACAGTAGATCCCTGACCTTGTTCTGACTAATGATGTGGAGGTTCTCTATCATCTCTCTATAATGACACAATCAATTTGATTCTGGTGTAGTCTACCTGTAAGTCCCACAGATATACAAGTAGTCACTGTTTATGTATTTGAAAAAAAAAAGGTATTTGCAATGAAGAAGTAGTTGATCTTTCAAAATTTTAACTTGTGGTATTTAGCAAAATTTTTCTCAACAAGGTCATATTTTCCAACTTTTTATCCTTCTTTGTTTACAAATTTCTTTATTCCAAACACCAGAAATTATAACACACACACATATATTGCCACATACACACCTGTTAATGTTGAGTACATTTCTCTTGTAGTCAAAGTCGAGATGCCCCATTGGATTTCCAAGGCTGTAATCTTTACAGGAACCCATGACCACAGTTTCCTCCCATACACACACGCGTGCACATGTGCCAGTTCTGCCAGGTTGAAGGGGGCAGGGACCATCGCAAACCCTGCCACATCGGTCACTTCTTAGTGGTGACATTGTGTCACTCTAATCTCTCTAGGTAAGCCACCACCACCTCACTTCACTCTCACCACATCTAATTTCTTATAGCTAAAACTTCTATTAGCTTAAGAGAAAAACCTCCAAGATGTGAATGCAACTATTCCTTATGACATCATCTCTATGCTGAATGTAAATGTAAGCCTTTCCTCTGCAGTATTTCTCCAGCAGGAAAACACGTGGAGAAGGACCGCCTTCCTCCTTACCAGGGGATGGAAGCTTAAAGAGGGAAGCCCCTTCTTATGGAAGCAGAGGCTGCTGGGGCTCTGCTGCGTGAATCAGAGAGCTGGGGCTCTGGAGCTGGGCCACTTGGTCTGGATTTTACAGCCCCCAGGATTTTAATATCACAAGCCTGGACAGGATTGAGAAAAAACGTTAAGGCAAAGTTCTCTTGTTATATTTTAGTTTCTCCAGAGAAATAACTGAACATTTATTCCAAATACATTCTAGACTTTCCACACTGTTTCACAAAGACCACTGTATTGGAAACCCCCTAGGTTTTCAGGGCACTTAATCTCCATTACCTCTGATACAAAACATAAGTAGAGTGTCGGTCTGCAACCAGAAATTCTCCATGTATCTCCTGATATCCTCCGCCCTATGTGAAAAGTATCGTTTCTCATCAGGGGATGCCAGCAGATCGTTGGGATTGAGACTGCCCTTGGTTTCTTCATGCAAGAACACGAGAGCAAAGTACCTAGCTCCTATGTTACACATTAGGCATCCTAAGCGACTTAAAGGTTAAACATCTGACTAACTTCTGAAAGGCTGGTAGTTTGAATCCACTCAGAGGCTCCTTGGGAGAAAGAAGCCTCTTTGCAATCATTTGTGAAAGACTACACCCTTTCGGAGTTATGGACATAACATCTAGTGTGGGTACAGTGTGTCCAGCTTGACCAAGGTAAACAATGTTGCTAAGATGCCCACAGGGAGAAGAGACCTTTGGGACTCGCTGTGGCATATGTAATCTTGCAGCAACAACAAAGATACAGAGGTCAGTATGAATCTTTATACGTCACCATAGATGAGGAGGCTTCAAATCCTTGTGGAGAAATATCATGAGCTTTCAACTTCATTTTTTCCATGGGATAGTTTAAGATCCCACATATATAGGTGAATAATATGCATATATAATAAAGCATATAGTAGACAGTATAGTTGCAGGTGCTTCTTATATATAACCAAACACCTCACAGGAGTGGCTTCTGAGCTGGAAGATTAGGGCCATCGTCTTGTGTGTTAACTCAGTCAATCACCATAACATAGCTCATATGATTTATAGTCTACATCCTAGTCTAGTAGGTAGTGTCTGGGATCTTAAAATTCAAGAGCAGCCGTTTAAAATGCAATTGCTTGTCACTAGTCATCTAGAACAAAAGAGAAAGAAAGAAACAGTTTGAAAAAATGAATTAGTCTAAAGGACTGTTTGTAGAAGACTAGCTGCTACCCCTACTGACCAGTCTGGCCACAGTGGATGGATCAGAATAGAATGGGAGAAAATGTGGAATAGAAATCCAAAATGTTTTTGAAAATCCCTATTTACTGACTGAGAGTGTAGAATATCCAAGACTGTCAGTCTGAGACACTCTTTAAACTTGGAACCAAAATGTTCACCTATAATCACATTTTAGCTAAATAATAGCTTGGCTCACAAAATAAAGAATATCACCCCTGAGTACTTTACTCCTTTAAAAAATTGTCTATATGACACACCAAATTGTCAACAATGATTTTAAATCAAAGAGAAAAAGGTAAAGGGTGAGATCAATAGAAACAAACAATAGATGGGAAATACAAATGTCCCCATATTGTGAAAAATGTAGCCAAAGTTACCGAACAATTGGTGTACAAATTGTCGAATGGGAATCTAATCCATCGTGCAGTCTTTCACTGAAAACACAATTAAATCTTATTTAAAAAACAAACAAAGACAAATCCCCCTTGGGCACACATTCTGCCCTCACCTGCATGGAGTACTCCTGAGTTGGAGCTGACCAGAAAGCAGCTGGCTTCACTGTATGTATTGTGAGATCTACAGAGAGAAGTCAGAGATCTGATCTACTATGATCTTCCTCCAAATCAAAAACGGATAAAAAGAATCCCAAGAGTATAACACTTAGTAACTCACTCAAAATATATATATAGAATATTTGTTTATGATTCAGGCCCTGTTCCATGCATTTACCATGGAAAGTATTCAAAGACCACATGAGCTTAGAGGAGGAAGGATCCTTCCAGAGGGGGATGTAGAAAAGTGTCATGGTGAAAGTTATATTTCAAGTAATACTTGAATGGATTTAGGTAGCTGGAGATCTAAGATGCTGGGGAGCAAACAGCGCAGGTGGAGAAAGCCAACACATGGCAAGGAGATCAAGTGATCCAATCTGACTGCAGTGACGAATGGGCCTGGTGGCAAAGGAGCGGGGCACTGTGAAACTAAGATCCTGAGAACTCTTGGGGAATTTCATTTCCATTCTGTTTTCCATTGGAGAGACTTTATCCCAGAGCCAAAATATTGTCAAGTGGATGGGAGCCATTTCATAGGGTTCTTTCTTCTACGACTCTTCTCTGCCTGCAGGTCAGTGCACGTGTATGCACACACCCAGATTCACATTCTTCCCCTGTACCTTTTCCAAATAGAATGTCCTGCGTCCATTTATTCACCCAGAAGCCACTCTTCAGGAAAACGAAGTTGGCAGATGGGTTTTATGTGATTTTTAGAAGTCGAATCTGGTTCTGTTTCGCTCCGGTTGGTTCAATGTGAAGCTTACAGGAAGACTCAGTACTTTCTGATGGTCACCACTATCTTCTCTTGACTCCCTCCAGCTGAAAACCTCTGTTCCTGACCATCAACCCACGGCCACTTCCTGCCATGGAGTCAATTCTGACTCTCCAGACCCTGTCTCGGGCGTTCAAAGTTGTACATCCTCCTGGGAGCAGATCATTTTCTCTGTCTCTGGAGGGACGATGAGTGTGTTTGGACCACTGATCTTGCCATGAGCAGTCTAACCTCATTTAACACTGCTGCAAGGACTCCTTTGTCTCATGATTAGAACCTGTCCTTATCTAGCCCTTGCCAGCTTCTCTACGGTCTCACTTTCTGCAGTTGTCCCCATGTCCTTGTCACCCCAACGATTCTGAGCTGAACCATTTCAACTCACTCCTTTATGCCTGGGATTCATGTTCAGTTCCTGGCCCTTTAGTTCTCGATTCAGGTAGTACCTTTCTTAGGAAGTGTCCCCAGGTCTTTAACTTCATTAAATTTGGTAAATGTTTTACATGCAGAATATTATTTAATCTTTATAAGAATCCTATGGTTAAATCTTGCTATTACCTACATTTTATATAGCCAATGAAACTGTGATATAAGCAGATGCATAACTCACCCAAGATGGTATGGAACAAAGATTTGAAACTAAGCAGGTGGATGCCAAGAGCCTACACTGTCAGTTGCTTCTTAAATCCTCTCGACCACTCTGAATGAGGAGAGGGCACATTTTGTGAGTAGGATTCTTTGGAGAGACATATTCCAGTGATACAATTTTTCCAACTCAGAGCAAATAATAGGACTGTCAAAGGAACCACTGGAGATTTCTGAAGAATATTGCTATGTTTGAGGGACACAGAAATTGGTATCCCCAGCCTGGGAAACATAGGGAGTGAGAGACTAAAGCTCCAGGGTTAGAGCCAGGACAGCTTGTTTGTTTGCCATCAGTCTGTTTCCTAGGTGTGTTTTTTAAAGAAGTTTATGATGCTTCCAATGGACCACTTGGGATAGCAAGGTGTGCGTGTGTGTGCATGTGTGTGTGTGTGTGTGTGTGTGTGTGAGAGAGAGAGAGAGAGAGAGAGAGAGAGAGAGAGAGAGAGAGAGAGAGAGAACACAAACTTATAAGTGATGTCATGTCGAATTAGGGAGAGAAACTGGTGGCCAGGGTAGATATGACCTTGGGATTCATAGACTGAGGAAGCTGATGGAAGGACCCACTGGAATAGAGCTATATCTGCCCCAGCCCAGGATCTGCAAGACAGCGGAGTCTCAGAAGGACCCTCCCAAGAGCCCACAAGAATGCCCACTAAAGAGTCAACTGTAGTTGTTGGTTCAGTCCAGAGAAATCAGAGTCATTCCAGAGTAGGACCCACAGCACCCTCATGGAAGAAAGACCTGGAAACCTGCCCCCACAGATATTTTAGACAAGACAACTCTTTGGGGAAGTTGGGTTCTGAAGTGTATGGGATTACCAAGAGTCTGAATTAACTCTACAATGGATTTTGTTGATGTGCTTAGTCTCTTCTTACTCTTTTTACCTGAGACTTTGGTCCAATCAAAATAGAAGCCAGTAAGGGGCTGAAGGAAGCCTGTGGGGAGGGATGGGAGAGAGGCAGCGGAAGAAAAATATAGGGCAGAGAAGTGAAGAAGGTTTCAGACCAAACAGTTCAAAGAGGAGGGAAAGAGGAAACTTGACACTGAACCAGATTCAACACTGTGATTCATTTCTCAAAGTGGACACGCTCTGATTTCAGAATTGAGATTGTGATTTCAAACTAAATGCCCATTACACTCTGATGCAGAACAAGGAATTGAATAATGAAGACCTGCTGGGTTTCCATGCTGGGGCAGAGCTAGAGCTCCCCGCTGAGTGTCCTTAAAGGCACAGGAGTAAAGACAGAAAGACGCCAAGGTGACACAGAGGGCTACGCACTAGACTATGCAAAGGAAGACTGGTGGTTTAAACGCACCCAGAATTGCTGAGGGGGAAAAAATACCCCCAAACCTGGCCATCTGTCTCTGTCAGGATTCTTATAGCCCCAAACCCGCTGTGGAGCAGTTGTGCTGTGTGCCCCGAGGAGCTGCTCTGACTTGGAGTGGGCTTGACCGCAGAACCTTTGGGTTTGGCGGTTTGGGGAGATAAAGCTAGGGGAGCCTCGCCTATGCACCCGCCTTTGTAAGGTCACTACACAAACCCCCTCTCTGAGAATGTAGTAGAAAGTGTCACATGACTACAGAGCTACTAAAGAACACGAGCTAACAAACAAACAAACAAATAGGAATGAATCCAGGAGAGAAATTTAAGTTACTGAAACCAAGTTACTGAAGAAAGACATTTTATTTTGTAAAAAAAAAGTTCACAAAGTAGTTCAGCATTCTACTTTCAGACATACAAAGAAGACGAAGGGCAAGATGTATAGATAGAAGAAACTTGAGAACGTGCTAGGCAAGCTTTCCTTTTCCTGAACGACACATGTTAACATGCTTGAAATCCTCACAGCATAAATACGGACCTTAACGTGCACCGACAAATGGGAAAAATAAGGTATAAGCAACCACTGATGGAGTTATAGGCCCTGGATATATATATAGTTATATATGTGTATAGTAATAGCCCCTGGGTTCTGCAAACAGGTAAGCACTGGACTATTAGCCAACAGATTGGCCTCTGGAATCCACCGAGAGGTACCTCTGCAGAGAAGCCTGGGGATCTGCTTCTAGAAGGTCAAACCGTGGATGCTCTGTGCAGCGTTCTACTCTGCAGACATTTGTTTGCATGAGTCAGACTCAACTGGATGTTCCCGCACCATAACAATGCTTCTTTAAATGAAGTAAATCACACTTTATAGACTGATGTGGGAGTTTAAATTATAGTTCTGCATCAAACATTTTTATACTAAAGAGCGAGCACACCACAAAATGGAAAAGTCCGAATGTAACACTCATTACGACAGGTGAACATGGTGTGTCTCACTCATTAAGATTTAGATTTTTTTCCCATTTAGATTTTTTTCCATGTAATTTTTGTGGTAAACAGACACACAGGTAAATCGAATGGATATGAGAGAGGTTCAAAAATCGAAGGATGGATAAAGAACCACCAGGCAAATAGGAACCGAAAGAAGTTTGAAATGACAATTTCAAAAGCAGTATCTCAAAGGAACTAGACACCAAAACCACTCAGACGCCCTCAAGTCCCATCCCATCCACAGGAACCGCATGCGGGCCGGCTGGAACTATATGGCAAAGGGTCTCCTTGGCTGATTTTGCAGAAGTACAGCTCTAGATAGCCCTCTAAAGCGCCTTTCAATGGATTTGAACCTCCAACCGGTTGGTTAGAAGACAAAGACGCTAACCATTGGCAGCCTGCAAAAAATACTACTGAAGGAAACAGAGGAGTGTTATAATCCAGAACAACAGGTCAAAAAGACAGACTCACCATGAGTATATACGGTCCTAGCAATAATGTTTCCAAACACATAAAACAGGACCTGACAAAAGCTGTGGAGAGAAATAAATAAATCAATAATTATGACTAGATGTATTGAACACACTCATGTGAAAGTGTAGGGGGTCAAGTGGCCAGAAATGACCACAAGATTACATGAGCGATATAAAGGCCATACGTGCATCTCATATTTAAGTAAGGCTTTTCTGGAAATGGAAGCATACTTTAAAATCAGGTAGTACATCACTATAACCCATCCACATAAATTCAACTAAAAATTTTTTTTTAAAGATGAAAATCACTTGATAAAGCTCAATGACTAAGATAACAAATCCCAGCAGGGAAAAAAAATCAAACAAACAAAACAACTCTTAGCAGGGCTTTGTCTGTGGCTGGATTCTCCAGAGAAGCAAAATCAGAGAAGTTCTCGTGTGTATAAAGAGAGAGAGGTTAATATCAAGAAATGGCCAAACAGTCATAGAAGCAGGCAAGTCTCAATCTGGGCATGCGCTAGACCTATGGATTAGACGTTATGCTGAAGGTCTCTTCTGACTTGCCTAGCTGTGTGGGCTGATGAACCCAAGATAGGTGAGAAGATGATAGGCTTGTGGCTGCAGAGGCAAATTAATTCAAAGTCAGTTAGATGATAGGTTTCAGATGCCTCCCCAACACCAGCAGACATTAGGGAATGTCCTTGGCTCAAGTCCAAAGAACCAAAAGTTAATGAGTCAGACGCAAGATCCAGACCCAGAAAAAAGCAAGTAGACTTTCCCACAGCACCCACTTATATTGAAACTAGGACCCACGCCTGACTAGAACTCCTCGTGGCAGGACTATTAGGTCTTAACTGATAAATCATTGAGAATTCTAACCCAGCCCAGTTGACATAAAAACTTAACTATCACGAATTTGCACAAAGAAACCATCGCAACTGTTATATTTATAGAAAAGCTTCAAAAGCATATCTTTAATGTCAGAAATAGATCAAGGAGGTCCACTGTCACCACTGCTACCTAAGACTGTTAAACTCACTACTATCGAGTCAATGCCAACTCATAGTGATCCTGCAGGATAGGTCTACACTGGCCATGGGTTTCTGAGCCTGTAACTCCCAGCAGGGGTAGGGAGCTTTTCTCCTCAGGAGCAGCTGGTCATTTTGAACTGCTGACCTTGCATTTAGCAACCTAATGTGTATCCACAATACCACCAGAATTCACAATAAAAAGGAGGCTTTCTTGCAAATGGAAAGCTGCTTCTCATGAAAGGAAATCTTTGCTTATCAAAGCTTTTGTGAGATGCAGTCAAGAGCCACCTAAGAATCTATATACTGAGAATTCATGAGGGTCAGGTCCTTTGTCCTGGTTTCACATGAACGGTTTCCAGAAAATGTCCCATACCAGAGTCACAGTAGAGGGAACAGGAGGCAGCAGGCCTCTTTGTAAAGTGGACAGCCCCCAGGGAGTTAATTGGGGACTGCGTGTGCAACAAATCCCCTGGGACTGTCCTAGGCTAGGGGCTTGACCTTCAGGACTTCATGGAATCCTCTCAATAACTCTACCAGGTAATAATTGCAGTGTGATCCATTTACAGGCAAAGAAATAGAGCTTCAGTGGGATTAAGGAATTTATCCAAGGAGTGGGTGCTGAGATTAGAATGGCTGATGGCCGACTCTTCCCTGGTACATGACAATCAACTGCCCCCTAGAGCATTGCCACCGTGAGAAATGCAGTAAAGGGATGGGAAACAATGAAGCAGATGCAAAAGGTGACAAAGGACATACAAACCAACTTTCACTTCCACGTTACAGGAATCAAAGGTTTCTGCCTCTTGAGACCATCTTCAAGGTGTCTGTACTTTTCCAGGATGACTGTTATTATTATTAATTCTTAGGCCTGTCCTGTGAAGGGATCCCCACATCTGACAATTGTGGTTTGGGGCATGTCCTTCACAGACATGAGAACTCTCATGGCCCAGTCCCAGAGCGGTGTCACTTCCAAGCAAATGCGATTACAAATATTTACATTTTTACATTTCTCACAATCATCTCTGTCAGTTTGTTTTACTGTGCAGCTTACATGTTGCTATGATACTGGAAGGAATAGCACTAGGATTTCAAGTACCAGCAGGACCACTCTTGGTGGATTGATTTCAGAGAAGCTTCCAGACTAAGAGAATAGAAAGATAAGCCTCATGATCTCCTTTCAAAGATCAGCCAGCAAAACCCCACTGGATTGCAAGGATCCAATGTCATTGAGCACAAGTGCACAACTTGATGGCAGCCAACAACCACAATAACACCACCACCACATTCATCAGGTTGTTTGTGAGAGTCTGGTACAATCAATCCTCTCCTGCGGTTCACAGTCTTTGTCCTTCCCACCCAAGAGTGGTAGTGTTTCGCTGACAGGTCTGGGTAAGGGTAAATGGGGGAAGATGCCGATAGGATGATATGATTTAGTTTGTCATAATTAAGAGGATTGATTTCAATGGTGGAAAAGGATACTCTAAGAAGGCAGTGGAAAGTTGTCACTGGTTTAAAATGAGCCATCTCAGAGCAGAAAGGGGATCGCACTACCATGAAGAAAAGAGTCACTTCTTTTTTTTAAAAAACAATCATTTTACTGGTGGCTCATAGAACTCTTACCCCAATCCATGCATACATCAATTGTGTGAAGCACATTTGTACATTCGTTGCCCTCATCAATCTCAAAGCATTTGCTCTCCACTTAAGCCCCTGGCATCAGCTCCTCATTTTCTCTCTTCCTCCCCACTACCTCCTCCCTCATGAACCTTTGATAATTTATAAATTATTTTGTCATATCTTGCCCTGTTCAACGTCTGGCCTTCACCCAATTTTCTATTGTCCATCCCCCCAGGAATGAGGTTATAAGTAGCTTCCTGTAATCAGTCCCCCCTTTCTAACCCACCCTCCCTCTACCTTCCTGGTATCGCCACTCTCACCACTGGTCCTGAAGGGATCATCCGTCCTGCATTCCCTGTGTTTCCAGTTCCTATCTGTACCAATGCACATCCTCTGGACTAGCCAAATTTGTAATGTAGAATTGGTGCCATGATAGTGGGCATGAGGAAGCATTTAGGAACTAGAGGAAATTTGTATATTTCATTGTTGCTACATTGCACCCTGACTGGCTGGTCTCCTCCCACAACTCTTTTGTAAAGGGATGTCCAGTTGCCTACAGATGGGCTTTGGGTCTCACTCTGCATTCCCCCTCATTCACAATGATATGAGTTTTTGTTCTTTGATGCCTGATTCCTGATCCCTTTGACACTTCATGATCACACAAGCTGGTGTGCTTCGTCCATGTGGGCTTTGTTGCTTCTGAGCTAGATGGCTGCCTGTTTACCTTCAAGCCTTTAAAACCCCAGAAGCTCTATCTTTTGATAGCCAGGCACCATCAACTTTGTTCACCACATTTGCTTATGCACCCGCTTTGTCTTCAGCGATTCTATCGGGGAGATGAGCACACAGTGATATGATCTTTTGTTCTTTGATGCCTAATAACTGATCCTTTCAGCATCTTGTGATCACACAGGCTGGTGTGCTTCTTTCTGTGGGCTTTGTTGCTTCTGAGCTAAATGGCCGCTTGTTTACCTTCACATCTTTAAGACCCTAGATGCTCTATCTTTTGATAGCCACGCTCCATCAGCTTCCTTCAGCACATTTACTTATGTACTTGCTTTGTCTTCAGTGATTGTGTCAGGGAGGTGAGCATCATGGAATGCCAGTTTAATAGAACAAAGTATTCTCGCATTGAAGGAGTACTTGAGCACAGGCCCAATGTCCATCTGCTACCTTAATACTAAACCTATAAATGTATGCACATGAATCTATTTCCCCATCTTCATATATGCGTATATTTACATATGTACATGCCTTTATTTAGACCTCAATAAATGCTCTTTGCCTCCTAGCTCTTTCCTCTATTTCCCTTTACTTTCCTCTTGTCCCACCACGATGCTCAAACTTCATTTGGGTTTCAGTAATTCCTCTCAGTTACATTACCCTTGGTCAAGCCCTAGCAAACCTCCAATATCCTCCTAACCACCAATTTGGATCACTTGTTCCCTTGTCCCTGGGTTTGTTAACACCACTTCCTTTCCCCCCCCCACCTTCCTGTCTCCTATGTCCCCCTGGAACTGTCGGTCCCATTGTTTTCTCCTCCAGATTGTTCATCCAGCCTATCTTATCTAGACAGACCTACAGAGATAATAACACGCACAAAAACAAGACAGAGCAAAACCAAGCAACAAAAGAAAACAAAACAACAGCAACAAAAAGTGAATGACAAAATACAAACAAACACAACACAGCACAATAACTACAAAAAAGAAAAGCTTGTAGTTAGTTCAAAGACTGTTTGTTGGCTTTTAGGAGTGTTTCATGGTCAAGTCTGATGGGGTACTAAGCCCTGACCCCAAAGTCTATTTTTGGTATTCCCTTGGGACTTTGTTGCTTTGTTCTCCTGGCTGTTCTGTTGCATGCCCTTAGTGTTTTGCCTCCTGTGTTTGGATCAGATCAGGCGCTATTCCCACACTGTGTCTCCAGTGTTGTCTCCTGTAGGGCTGTGGGTCAGTGAGGGATGTCGTGTCTCATAGTGGGGCCGGCCATATGGTCTTCTCTTTGGATTGGCTGCTCTGAATGGGAATATCATCCTCCAGGCCTGGTGGGCCAAGATGTGCTCCACTCTCTCTTCCTCCCACTTCATTTGATACTATGTGCTCTGATCAGACACATCTCTCTCTCCCTGAGCTGCAGCTTCAGAGCTGTCCTTTGAAATGAATTCTTCTAGGGGGAGGGCCCACTACGTGCTTGGGATCAGGGCCAGCCCCTCAGACCTCATCACTGGTACTCTACTCCATGCCAAGAGTCACTTCTTAATGTGATTGAATTACTGAATTTTATAATATGTGAAGTATATGCAAACAAAATGGTTTTTGTTCTTTTGCTTTTTAATGAAAAGACAAAAGAGCCAGTAGTTGAGTGGTACCTTTGGATGCTGAAATGTCAATGCATTGCACCTCCTGGATCCAGGGAGACCTGGGACACTAGAGAAGCAGTGGAAGGGAACAAGCACCCAAGTCAAGAACCGACCCATGAAACTGAATAGTGGGCTTCCCAAATTGCGGAATGAGTAAAGTGGAGTGCTTTTAGGCATCAGGTATGTTTGTAGAGTGGACAGTCTCCAGGGACTTAATTGGGGAAGCTAGGTTTTCTGACCCATGAAGTTAGATCTGAGTTAGATCTAACTAGTGGAGACTGATGGCAGAGCGGTGTGCATTTGTGACTAGCTCTAAACGAGTTCTGTAATATTGCCTGAGCAGGGTAGTGGGCAAGGGACTCTATCGATGAGAAGCCATGGACCAGAGAGTGGGCTGGCAGGCATGTTGGGAAGAGACTGTCCTGACCAAAGAGCTATGTCTCGGAAATACCTGATCCTAAACTGTTATCTTGAATATGGCTCGCGCGTTCTATGTGACCCTTGCAATGCCTATCAAACTCAGCCGAGAAGCAGAGCACGCTGTGGGAGGGAGAGTTGTGTCAGAGTTGGTAAGATGGTTGAGGGCAGAGGCCTGTCTGAACTCGACCTTATAGGACCATCCTTGGGCTGGTGAATTTGATTCTGTTTCCCCCGATGAAGTCAGAGGAGGTCAGACCCTGCCTCCAAATCCTTTGTACAATTGGGATGTGTAAGTTCACCTAGATAGTATCATCAGGTCTAACAAGGTGTCCTGAAGGAGAATCAGAAACCTGGACCCAAAGGTGTGTCCTTCCTGAAGTACTTAAGAAGATAAATGATACCAAGGGCTCGATAGAAAGAAAATGTTTAGAAAATAATGATGGCAACATATGTACAAATATGCTTAAGAAAACTGATGTATGGATTGTTATAAGAGCTGTTAGAGACCCCAATAAAATGTTCTTTTAATAATTAGAAAATATCTGTAAGAGACCCCAATAGATGATTAATAAAAAATAAAATAAATTTACTGCAATGCAGAGAGAGAGAGAGAGAGAGTTATCATATATCCAAGGCAAGCTTCGACTTCTCGTCGTTGCAAGGGTAGCAAATCACCTCTTTGTGAAACCCTCTCCCCTAACTTTGAGGGTAAAAAGGGTGGTGGGAGGAGACACTCTCTAGAAATCAAAGCACAGTGACTCTGAGAGAGACAAGGTGGAGAGGAGTGAGTGCCAGGGTCAGCTGTCTTCAAGGGGCTGTCTTCAGCCCCCTTCTTCCTCAAGCCTGCTCCCCGATATTATCACTGAGATGCTTCGTGTTCTTGAAGGTATAACCGATCTCTTCTAGCTCCTATGGGCAAGTGGCAGCCCTCAGAAGACTGATGCGTGAAAGGGGGGGAAGAGGAAGGGTACCCGTGCAGGGAGCAGAGGAAGGACTTTTCAGGGGACTCCTTGAGGAGTCATCTAGAGAGATGCAGGAAAGACTTCCCACCTTTTGAGGACAGTTCCTTTGACATATACAGAAAGTTAACTAATGTCTCAGGAATAATTGTTTCACGGTTACTATTACTTACTAGACTTTGGCCAAGTCAGTCACCTCTTTGAGTCTCAGTCACATCTGTCAGCTGTCAGATCATAGACGGAATTGTGGTGAACCCGGAGGACAGGGCCTTCCAAAATGTCCTTGTTCCTTGGTCTGATAAGAGTTTGCTTCTCTGGTTCTGCACGTTGAGGTTCAGCGATGGACTTAGCCCAGGAGCCGCCCTGCAGCAGTCCTTGTGACCTGTGAACATAGTACATTTATGTCCCCGGAATAAGTGCCACCCCCCATGGGTCCCTGTTCTGTCCTTGTCTATTCCCAGAGCTCAGAAACCTGTCGGGGTGGTGCCCACACTTCCTCACTAGGTAGCCCTGTGACCTTATGCAAATCACAGAATCATCCTAAGCTCACATCCCTTACTCAGAGTGTGTGACAATAAGGACACATGCATCAAAGCAGTATAAAATGTCAAAACATCAAAAATGGCCGAGCCTCTGAATGTAAATAAGGTGTCAGAGACCATGAGAAGCTGTGCAAATGTTGGATGTCACCCACAGAAGCAGCCAGGTGAGATTGATTTGATAGTATTTGTGCTGCGGGGACTCCAAAACTCTGGGCTGCTGAGTGCGTTCCTCCGGTTCTCAAATTCATATATCTGCCACTGCTCCCGTGAAACACAATGTGCATATATTATGTGCTATGGACACAAGCACCCTCCCTTCAGCCCTATGTGAGGGGAGTTGTATTTAAGATGCTCCCAAGGATTCTGTCTCCTGTGACTCATATCTTCTACGAAGGTTAGTCTATATAAACTGTATTACACTACAGAAGTGACAGCATGTCATGGAGAGGAACTGACAGAGGGCTTTTACCACAGCCATGCATGTGACCTTGGAAGTGAATCTTCCAGCCACACTAAAACACACACACACACACACACACACACACACACACACACACACACACCCCACCCCACCCCCCATGAGAGATCCTGAGCCAGAACAACCCATCAGAGCCTCTCCTGAACACCTGACTCTCTGAAATTGCATGATAATGCGTGTTTATTGCTTTTGGCTGCTGACATGTGAGGTAATTTGTTATGCAAACATAAATGATCTCATATGAATTGTACAGATGACAAAACTAGTAATCAGAGAAATTTGGTACTTTTCTAAGGTCATTCAGTGGAAATACTACATTTGGCCTCAGGTTATTTTAACATTAAACCAACATGATCTTGCCACTAAAATTGTTGACTTCCCATGATATATGTTAATATACAGAAGGGGGAAGAACAAATATACATCAAGGAAAATGTGTGGTTTTATGATTAATTAATACCAGGAAAAAAATTATTTCAAACAATGAGCATGCACACACACAATTGAATCTAGAAAAGAATCAGGGGACAGACTAGATTTCTTTCCAATCAAATGTCTTGTTATCTACTGAATGCCAGGATCTAGAGATGAAACTAAACACAAGTCAGCACCATCCTTGCTCCCAAGAAACTTATAGTCTGCTGTAGAAAACTGTTGAAGTTCTGAAATTCCTATATTTGCCCTTGAACCAGTAAAACAGAAGCAAAAACGTTTAAGACAGGTCTGTGATGGGAACATAAGACTCAGCTAATTACAACTAAGAATATAGTCTACATTAGAAGCTGAGAGCTTTGGCCTCTGGTAGAATTTATTAAAATCCACATTACTTAGCACCCAGGCAATCTTGGGCAAATGACTGCTAAATTGTTCATGTTTATCTTCTCGTGCGGTCCTTACCAAGTGTTAAGTTCTTTATGCACATTATCCCTTTTAATCCTCATAACAGCACCCTGAATAAGGACTATTACCCCAATTTCATAGACGATTACCTATGTCATAGAATTGTAAGGAGAATTCAAACATATAACCCATATAAAGAGCTTGACCCAGCGCTGAGCGCTTGGCAGGTACTAACTAAATGGTTGGGTCCTAGTTTGGGCTATTTCCAAATCAGACCTGGAGACAAGAAGGTGTGTGCAAGTAGTTTATGTGCGGGAGGCTGCCAGGAAGCTCTGAGGGAGTGGAGAGGCCGCACAGGGGAAGGAAGAAGGCCAACAAAGGGGGTGTAAACGCGCAGGCTACTGGTGTGGGATGTCACCAGGATCCCGATAGAGAGTTTTCTCACTCGGGAAATGGATGCGTTACTTATCCATCAGCAATGTCAAATAACTTTGAGGACTCAAATGAAAATGTCTTGAAAGTGCTTGATGTACAGGTCCAAGAAAATGTTTGGGGGAAATCACTGTTGTGTGCGGTCAAGTGAAATCAATTCTGATTCATCGTGATTCGATAGAACAGAAGAGGGCTGCCTCTTCCCTATGGTTTCCTATACTGTAATGTTCATGAGAACCAATTGACAACTCTATTCTCCAGAATTTAGGCTGGTGGGAACAAACTCTAAGCTTTCTGTGAGCAGCCAGAGGATGGACCATTTTGCTACCATGGCTCCTTTGGGAAACCATTGCCAGGAGTAATTTCAGTAGCATAGATATGTCAGAAGTCAGATTATCAGGGATTGAAGAGTCCATGGGAGAAGAGAATCTGAGGTGGAAATTATTGACTGTGACATTTGAGAGCAGGGAGGGAAACATGCTAAAAAGAGAGACACATTTTAGGACTGCGGGGAAAAGATGAAGTGCCCGAGAAGGCTGTAGGAAATAGAGTCTGTAGTGAGACAGGAGGGGCACTTCAGCTGTAGGACAAGACAAGAGCAAAGATTGGAAGACTCTGTGTTGAAGAGTGCTGGGGATTGGAGGGGCTGGACAGAGCAGAAGGGGTTCTCCGTGGTTGAAGATTGACTCCCCTGGAGGCGAAAAAGAGGAAGGTGAATGGGGAGGAAAGAAAGAGGATGCTGGGCAGGGACTGATGCCCGATGCCCGAGGAGTCTGGAGTGGCAAGTTTAAACCTTATTTTGTCTGTCAGGGGATCCGCAGGAGGCTTTCTTTTGAGAGCACACTGACTTGGGAAGATAAGGAAGGAGGATAGCACTGCCCTTTCCAACTTGAGAAGCTCTTGGGCAATAATGCCCGTGACTGACACAAGGGCGGCGAGAGGAGAAGTAGGATTCCACCTTTATTCTTGCAACCCCCGCGTGTACTCAGAATTACTGCTGAGCTGGGCGAGCCAGGCTCAGTCTCATCGACATCAAAAAGACCGGCCCTTCTGGTTCCCATCGCCAGTGCTGATGGGAGCTTCCAAGGAAGCAGCTAACACTCAGCAAGATGTTGATGGGACATCACTTCCCGTACAATCCAGAAGAGGAGGTTAGTCTGAAAGTGGACTTTTTCTGCATCCAGCTGGTGCCATCAGAACGCGGGGATGAATGAGTCCCAACCCAAATGAACCCCATTACAATCTCTCTGACTATAAATGGAGAATCGCTGAATATCAGAACTGGCAGTCACCTCTGAGCCCATCTAACCCCGCTGGCTGGCAGTAGGGAATGAAAGTAGGGATTTGTCTTCTGACCTTAAGTGTGCCCAGGATCAACTTGAGCCTCCGATTCTTCAGATCAAATCATGATGGTGATGACAGCGGTCAGAGGCTCTGTGAAGTCTTGTAGCTCTTTGAGTATTGGATAATTATAAAGTAACACATGTAATTAGTATGTGCAGTGTCCCAAGAGTTTTTCTAAGCAGTTTATAAATATTAGCTAATCCAACCCTCAGCACTGGTGTTGTGAGGTAGGACCATTATGCCTATTTTAAAGATGGAAAAACTCAGGCTCTGAGAGGGTAAAAGACTTGGCCCAAGTCATGAACGTAGCTAAAGATGGAACCAGAATGAGCATCGAGGTGTCCTGACTTTCAGACTCTGTTTTTTAACACTTCCAAGTCAACAAACACAGTCATTTTCCAGGGGCATCTTCCAGGGCCGGTGCCTGGCTGCTTGATTCCAGGATAGAGCTGATGCCTGTGGAAATGCCAGGAGCACTGTGATGGATGTGACATTTCTGTTCACGTTTCGCAGACATACTCTCCCAAGCCCTTGGCCAGGTGTGTGCTAATGCAGGTACTTCTGCTCCGTGTTAGAAAAGTGGATACCTGAGGCCGACCCGCTCCAGACCACCAGGCTGAGAAGGAGTGCCTTTGATCTGGGTGCGCGTGTTCTTGTACCAACCCACCCTTCCTGACTCTGATCTGGTTAATCTTGAAAGGATCTGTACTTCTCGGTTCTAGACTGAGCTGTTCTCAAGTTTAAAATGTATCCGTTCCTTTCTTTCAAAGGAAGGTAACCAGCTAGGATCATGGACTTGTGGCAGTGATTTGCTTTCATGGAACTTCTCCTGTTTATGTATGAGTTTAGGGAGTCCTGGTGGCACTGTGGATTAAGCATTAGGCTGCTCATTGAAAGTCTGGTTCAAACCCTGGGAGAAGGATGAGGCTGTCTGACCCTGTAAAGATTGACAGTCTCAGGAACTCAGAGTGATTTGATAGAACAGAATACAGATGATCCTCCCCAGATGAGGGATAACCTATATAGAGTTCCTAAGAGTGTAAATCATCAAAGGCAGTGAGTTTGGATTTTTGGTTTTGAATGGTTGTTCTCTCACTCACTCACTCACTCACTCACTGCCATTGAGTTGAGTCTGACTCATGGATACCTTTGTAGAACATGGTCAAATCACCCTGGTAGTTTGCTCAGTAGAAAGCCCCCATCTTTCTCCTGAGGAACAGCTTGTGGTTTCAAACGGCTGGCCTTGCACTTAGCATTCCAGTGCATAACTTTCTGCTCCCAGGGCGCCCACAGGATGGTTGTTAAGAACCTTCAAGTCCACCTGATCCAATGGCCTGTTTGCGGCGTGGAGCTCCTGTACTCCTCCATCAAAGGAGCAAGACCCCACACCTCTCCTCCAGAGAGAAGCACTTCGCCTTTCGGCGAGTTGAGGAGACCCATCTCTACATGTTTTCAAAGGCCGGAAGCTCTTTATTATCTGAATCTACAGATTTCTTCCTGCAACTTCCCCCTCTCAGGCCTAGTCCCGATTAACTACAAAGTGACTACTCCCTGGGGTCCTTATGGACAATAGACTCCTCCGAGCTATTACCATCAAATAGAAATCTCTCCGATGTCTCTTTGTTTAACATGGAAATAGCTGTCTTTCTTTTCACCATCAAAAATCCTTTCTTCCCCAAACTTCAAATAAAGTACTTTCATGATTTCAAAGCTTTTCGTACTCTAAATGACCTAATTGTTTTATCGAAAGAGAAAAGAATGGAGCCACCCAAATCCTTCCACATGCAGATATTTGGGGGAACACCTGGTACCTGGGAAATATTAAGCCAGGTCCTGGTCACATGAGGAAATGATTTGGATAATCATGCCTGGTGCTGGACACCATCATTCTGCTACTCTGTGCGGACCCAGGAACCAGCCTGGGTCTCAGATCAAAGCAGCTGTCGGTCTCCAGGGAGTTGGTGGGGAATTGCTGAAAGGCAGGCAGCCAGAGGGCCCTAGTGAACTCTCACCTGAAACTGGCCTGGTAAGTGTGCGTCCCAGGAAGGACACTATGCAATTTATGGGCCCAGTGCAAGATGACAATTAGAGGCTCTTGTCAGAATGATTAAGGATCGTAAGAGGGCGGCAGTAGAACATCAGATGGAGCCCGGGCCTTGTGCAACTGTGCACGTGCAGAGCTGCATGGTTCTTTCCGGGTCCTGTCCTTTCCAGCAGCCCTCGGCTCTGTAAGGCAGGTGATGGAGAGGAGATGGAGGTTGCCTCCATCTCTTTTCCAAGACACCTGTGGCAAGATCATGGGCGTAGCTCCCCTGGCTTCCTACCCTGCACCGCATACTCTATGCACCTTATTCTGTTCAGTGCGAGTTCTCACGTTCCATGCTGGAGACCTCGTTCTGGTTCCCAGTTAAGGAACTTCATCCACAGTCAACAGTTGTTTGTCCAGGGAGACTTCTGTAGGGCGATGAAGATGAGCAGATGTTGTGCAGAGCTTCAACCTAAATCAGATTAGGAAGCAAGGCCTGGCAACATACTTTGAAATAGCATCAATGGTCTGAGCTACAACGGAACGTGGGGCTGGCACAGGGCTTGGCAGTGCTCTGTTCCATGGTTGACAAGGTTGACCGGAGCAGGGGGTGGCCGGATGGCATTTAATAACGGTAATAAATGATATCAAATCATAGTTACATTTGGAACAGAAGACTCACACTTCTCAGTTGATAAAATTTCAAAAAGGGGACAATTTTTAAACAAGGGAGCGGGGTCAGTCACTGAATTCCAACCGTTCTCATCCACTAGCCATGTGACTCAAGAATGTTCCTCAACATCTTCCTCATCCCGAGATGAGGGAGTGATGAGTAACCTTCCTTTAGGGGCAGCATTCAATACAAATAACACAGGCAAAGTGTTTAGCTCAAGACCTAACCTACCAGTCGCCTACATATTGCAGTAGGATTTCGTTGGGATGGTATATGGAAGAGAGCGGAGGGGCGATGAAGAAAGGAGGGGGAGGAAGTGAGAACGGAGCAGGGCATCCTCTCCCGTACCCTGTGCTTTTGTCTAAAATGCCCTTCTTTGTCCTCATGACAAAGCCCCATCTCTCAATTCCAGCTCCAGTCTCATTTCCTGGGTGGACGTGGTGGAAGCTGCTCTGTTCTGAAACTGTTTGTTCCCCCCCTTATGGGTTTCTTTTAGTCAAAAGTGGCTGTGAGTGTCTGATTTCTTTTCTGCCACTAGACCAGAGTTCTTAGAGGATGCGGTCCAGCCATTCCCTCCTCCCTGGCCCTGGGGCTTCTCCTTGTACTCTGCATGTAAAAGTATCCTGTTCCTGCCCATGAGAGGAGAAAAGTCAAAGAAAGAAGACAGAGAAAAAAGAAAGGGAGTCAATGAAGAAAGGCGGATCTGCTGTGTGTTGCCTCTTGCAGGGAGGTCGGTGGACTAGCCTGGCCCACCCAGCGTCCTCTCACTCACTTCACAAGCCTCCACTTGTCGCCCCGTCGAAGCACAATTTCTTCTGCATTGCTGCAAAAGCAAGACCATGGTGGGGGGTGGGTCAGATTATTCGGTAAACAATGTGAGCATAGGCTTGCTGGTGCTTATTTATTCTTCTCTAGTGAGTAAACATTTTTTTACCGCATGTGTGAAATAAGCACAAGTCAGTTCCTGTTTCCCTTGCTCTTTGGGTAATTCACCACTACCCCAGAACTGAAAGGGAAATTCTGGAGATTGCTTTACCTATCCCACTGCCCCTTCACCCTCCAGCACAAACCTGGGCCCAGGTGGTGTAAGAGACTCCATTGCATGAGCCAACCACCTGGAGGAGGAGGAGATGGAGGAGGAGGAGGAGGAGGGAGAGGAGGAGGAGGAGATGGAGGAGGAGGAGGAGGAGGAAGAGGAGGAGGAGGAGATGGAGGAGGAGGAGGAGGAGGGAGAGATGGAGGAGGAGATGGAAGAGGAGGAGGAGGAGATGGAGGAGGAGGAGATGGAGGAGGAGGAGGAGGAGGAGGAGGAGGAGGAGATGGAAGAGGAGGAGGAGGAGGAGGAAGAGGAGGAGGAGGAGATGGAGGAGGAGGAGGAGGAGGAAGAGGAGGAGGAGGAGGAGGAGGAGGAGGAGATGGAGGAGGAGGAGGAGGAGGAAGAGGAGGAGGAGGAGATGGAGGAGGAAGAGGAGGAGGAGATGGAGGAGGAGGAGGAGGAGGAAGAGGAGGAGGAGGAGATGGAGGAGGAGGAGGAGATGGAGGAGGAGGAGGGAGAGGAGGAAGAGGAGGAGGAGGGAGAGGAGGAGATGGAGGAGGAGG
The DNA here is from genome assembly GCF_050624435.1 of Tenrec ecaudatus. Taxonomy (NCBI): domain Eukaryota; kingdom Metazoa; phylum Chordata; class Mammalia; order Afrosoricida; family Tenrecidae; genus Tenrec; species Tenrec ecaudatus. The sequence continues at coordinate 45,482,384 of NC_134539.1, read as the reverse complement.
AGATGGAGGAGGAGGAGGAGGAAGAGGAGGAGGAGGAGGAGGAGGAGGGAGAGGAAGAAGAGGAGGAGGAGGAGATGGAGGAGGAGGAGGAGGAGGAGGAGATGGAGAAGGAGGAGGAGGAGGAAGAGGAGGAGGAGGAGATGGAGGAGAAGGAGGAGGAGGAGGAAGAGGAGGAGGAGGAGGAGGAAGAGGAGGAGGAGATGGAGGAGGAAGAGGAGGAGGAGGAGATGGAGGAGGAAGAGGAGGAGGAGGAGGAGGAAGAGGAGGAGGAGGAGATGGAGGAGGAAGAGGAGGAGGAGAAGATGGAGGAGGAGGAGGAGGAGGAAGAGGAGGAGATGGAGGAGGAAGAGGAGGAGGAGGAGATGGAGGAGGAGGAGGAGGAGGAAGAGGAGGAGGAGGAGATGGAGGAGGAAGAGGAGGAGGAGGAGATGGAGGAGGAGGAGGAGGAGGAAGAGGAGGAGGAGGAGATGGAGGAGGAGGAGGAGATGGAGGAGGAGGAGGGAGAGGAGGAAGAGGAGGAGGAGGGAGAGGAGGAGATGGAGGAGGAGGAGGAGGAGATGGAGGAGGAGGAGGAGGAGGAAGAGGAGGAGGAGGAGGAGGAGGAGATGGAGGAGGAGGAGGAGGAGGAGGAGGAGATGGAGGAGGAGGAGGAGGAGGAGGAGGAAGAGGAGGAGGAGGAGGAGGAGGGAGAGGAGGAAGAGGAGGAGGAGGAGGGAGAGGAGGAGGAGAAGACTGTTCTCATTCCGTTGCCTCACCTTTCCACCGATCTCCTCAGATAAACACTTCCACCTAAAGCCCTCATATCAGTTCAAGGACCATCTGTAAGTCATGCTACAGAATCACTGGAATCCGTCGGTCCTTGAGCTTCCCTCTGTCTTCCTTACAACCATCACAATTCGCACCCCAGCAGCTCTGCTTGTCCAATCCTCTGTCCCTGTCCAGGTCAGCCTATTGCCACACGATTGCCACCATCTCTCCCCTTTCTTCCCCCCTCAGTCCAACCTCTTGCAGGCCAAGACTTAAGTCAAATAAAGGCCTGGCCATGTCCCTCCCCAATGAAGCACTGCTATACCTTCTCTGGGAGCAAACGGCTCATATGTCTGCTGCTGCTGAAGTCAAAGGAAAGCCCATCCAGAGGTGAAATGGAGAAAGGCCTGGAAATTTACTTGTTTGTTTGTTTGTTTGAATCCTCCATTGAAAACTCGGAGCACAGTTCTGCTGGAACGTGCAGGGCACGGCGGTGAGTCGAAGTCGACTCAGCGGTAACCAGTTAGGGCGTTATAGTCTACTGCTCACCTAAAGGTTGATGGTTTGGACCCACCCCATTGTCCCACAGAAGAAATCGCTGGAGATCTGCTTCTGGTGAAGATTCATGGAAACTCTAGGAAGCCCAGTTTGCGGTAGCACATGGGGTCATTGGGAGCTGCCATTGGACCGACAGCAATAGGTTTTGCTTGATGTCTTCTAAGGTCTTCACAGGATCAACTCCTTGGCCTGCCTTTCAGGAGTCTTTGTGATCTGTCCCGAGTCTACCTTTCAGGCTGCATCCCTCCTACACTGTTCACATCCTATCAGCTTTAAGAATCGGTCACCTGTCAGACACTCCCTGCCCTTTTATACCCCTCACCCCCTAAGCCAACCCCTGGGCCTTCCCTCCAGTTCTTTCCTCTACAGAGAATGCAGCGCTGCTCCATGCCTGCCTGAGCGCTCCCTCTCTCCACCTGCGGAGTCCAGCTGTGTTGCCCATCCTCCCTGAACTCCGTGCCCTTGTTGCAGGTTCTCAGGCCACAGCCTGTTCCACAGAACTTGTCTGGGGGACAAGGACCACCTGACATGTTCATTCGTGGCATGTGTCTGTCTTGTCCCTTCCTGCAGTCTGAGAGTCTCATCAGAATCAAGGACTCGGCCTCATGTGTCTCAGAATAGGCCTCAGTGGACAACGGGGGAGCTCAATGGCTTTGGCATATGCTGGCCCCTGGCCCTCCCCGTGACCAGGGTAGAGTCACCTAATTAAAACATGCCAGAGACACACTCTCCCTGTATCAAATCCACCCCGGAAGATACTCCGGGGGAGAGAGCATTCGCATGGCCAAGTACAGTACTGTAAGTGGGGCATCAGGCTCGGGATTAGGGGATAAACATCTGGAGCTCCTGCATTTCTGCAGCTACAGTCTGCACGGAGTGCCCACGGGCAAGGAGAATGCATGTCAGGTCACAGTGCCTGCGTCAGGCAACTGGGTTGTGTTTGTCGGCCGCGTTATGTAATGCAGGCATGCTTGTCCTGGGAGTGTGGATGAGTGGGTTGCACTGAACTGTCCTCTCTGAAGCCTCAGAGATGCGCGTGCCGGACAAATAGTGCACCTGAGCTATGGGGAGACGAGAATGAGCAACATAGCCAAGAGCTCTGGGTATCTGGTTTATGTGGGGCATTTGTGGGTGGAATCGTCTCGGCTGCTGTTCCTAAGAACAGAATAACATGATGGGTTAACAGTTCTGCCGTGGAGCCAGTGTCCTTTTCTTCTGTTAGCCCATCATGTTATTCCCCGCAGGTCGTGTAGTGGTGGCTAATGGGCTGCTAACGGCAAGGCCAGCAGTTCAAAACCACCAGCTGCTCCACTGGAGAAAGATGAAGCTTTCTATTCTCATAAAGATTCCATGCCTGTAAAACTCACAGGAGCAGTTCTAGCCTGTCCTATACAGTCACCATGAGTCAGCATAAGTTTTGGAGCTTTTTTTTTTTTTTGGTTGTACAAGAGAGTTGAAACTCTAGCACTAGAAAAACATTATAGGTTAGTTTTTATTTCATTTCAATCTTGCCAGCATGAATCTCTGGATGCTTTCTCCAGCTAGATATGAAGAAGAATATACAGTTGGCTTTAAGATCAAAAACCCAATTTGAACTCACTGAGTTTTACGCTCCGATTTATAGCAACCCTGTCACAGAGAGTCGAACTGCCCCACCCCACTTGGGTTTTAAGGCTGTCAATCTGGATGGGAGCAGAAAGCCTCCTTCTCTCTCCCACGGAGCAGCTGATGGGTTTAAACCGCCGATTTTATGGTTAGCAACCCAACCCATAACCCACTATGCTATCAGAGCTTCCAGAGAAAAGATGGAGGAAGGGGGGGGGATGAACAAAATATATTTGATGGTCACTAAGTACCATAGCTATATTGCCACATTTAATGATCCAGGGATTATTAGCAGAATTATTTGGGCCCTAAAGCAATGCAATGCTCCTGGCAACTAAGTCAGACTCATGGAAGTAGATTCAAGGTAAGCCTTGTATCCTGCAGGAGGCCTGAATTGATACCATTCCACTCCTACCCAAGGTAGTCAGATCAAGTGCCCACCAACAGTCGCTGTACACAGGGCCCTGGAGCCACGAAACTCAGACTCTGTCCTGTTCCCCTTATGCTTCATCGTTATCTTTAACATTTTCCCATAGTGTCTGCCTAAATCACGGGCAAATCTCCAACACAGTGAGAGCTGAGGGCCCCCCAACGGGTGCTGAGGAGTCAAGCAGACTCCATTCATTTGTTGCAGACACAGAGTAGAACTTAGGACTTCATGCATGTCAAACACTGACCTGGTGCAACATCCCATGTGCTGTTCCCTTAGCCCCTCCTGGCCTCAGTTTCCTCCTATGAAAAATGGAGATGAAGGTAATAGTGCATTCTTTGGGCAAGGCTCAAACTCTGACCCAACCATTACTCAGCCAGGGCCCCCAGGTGGGTCACTGCTTCCTCGCTCCACGTGTCCACACGGAGTGTTACCAGCAAGTGAGAGGCTCTTGGTTGAAACAGCTACACGGAAAGCCTGTGCACAGGTCAGCAGTTGGCTGAGTTAGCTAATGTTGCTGTAACCGAAATACCACAAATTGGATGGTTTTAACTTTCAGAAATTTCCTTTCTCAGTTAGGGAGGCTAGACATTCTAATTCGTCGTGAGACCTCTAGGGGAAGGCGTTTCTCTCTGTTCTCTTTGGAGGGACGTCCTTATCTCTTTAGTTTCTGTAAGCCAGGCCTTCCTTGATGATGGCTATGTGTCTTGGCATCCATGATCCTCTGGGTCTAGGAAGTTCTCAGCAAAGAACGTGCGCTGCGCCCGGCTCCTCTTTCTCGGCAGTAGACAGGTCGCTCCTCTTCTGCTTGCACCTCTCTTGGATGATCTCCTGCGAGGTGAAAGACAATACAGACCACGTGCAGGGAAGCTCCCCATGTTAGAGCAGCACTGGAACCCACGATAGGGATGACATCTCACTTTATTCCCCTCACAACAGACCACATCATGGATTAGAATTACATCATCGCCAAACCAAAGCCAAGCTCACGGAGACATCTACAATAGCATCCTGCAGGCTGAAAAGCTCAGGGAAGACACCTGGAATTTTGCAAGGGAAAAACAGGTCTACTTCTATAAATTCCACCTCATATATAAGATATATATATAAATATATATATAAGATATATATATATATATATATATAAATTCCACCTTATATAAGATTTCTGAGACTGTCAATCTTGAAGGAAGCCCCAAATATCATCTTTTTTCCTCCAGAGTAGCTGGTTGGTTTGAACTGCCAATCGTGTGGTTAGCAGTCCACTGCCTAACCTGCAGTGCCACCAGGCCCCTGACATCATTGGCAAATTACATCATCCCATAGCTGCCGATCCATTGAGACTCATGGACCAGCCAAGATGACATATATTTTAGGAGAAGGGACACGATTCAATCCATGACAGCAGTTACTCTTCAACAAGAATAATTTCATTTGACTCTGACTATATTTTTCCATCTGTCTAAGTAATTTTGACAGTCCAGCGAAGCCCCTAAAAGTGTGGCTTTGGAGCCAGACCACCTGGGCTGAATCTCAGCTCTGCTGTTACTCGCAGTACTCCTGTGGCCTCAGGCAAGAAACGTCATCTCGAGACTGGTTTCCTCATCTGGAAGGCTGGAAAGTGGCAGGGCCCACCTCCTGCAGCTGTGAAGATTAAATGAATTAGTTGACATGGTGTTTAAATCAGCACCTGGTACGAGAAAACCTTTTGTGAACATTAATGCTTTTTTAACTCAACATTTTTTACAATACATTTTTGGATCTTGATTCCTTCATAGGCAATAGGAACTAACCCACACCTGACCTCCTTATTCTTCTGTTGAATGTGCTTCTGTGAAGTGTAGATTGTAAATAATTATCCAAAGCATTTTCCTCATTGGAAACCAAGAATGAAGAGATGAACTGAAACTCTGACTCAAAAGACTGGGTGCTCTTGGCCAAGTCCCTTCTGTTCTTTGGGATTCAATTTACTAACCTGTCAAATGTATGTAAGTGCACATGTGCACATATATGAGTGTGGCAGGTGATAATAGAGTTGGAGAGAGAGAGAGAGTGGTTAGACCAGAGGAAGCTATTCTGACTCTTGGTACCGAAAGGCCTGTGTGGCCATGTGTGGCATGTCTGGGTGGTGCTTCCAGATGTTGACAGGGCATCTCTCATGTGACATGGGTGACAACAGACTGTTTCATTTAAACCAACACAGCACACTGCAGTCAGCGCAGGTAAGGAGGGGACATATCTGTTCAGGTTTTCAGGGCCAGGTAGAGCCCAGTGACCCGCAGCTATGTCTTTGTGCCAGGTTTCTCAAGCTCCAGTATGGAAGCGAGCAAGGGATCAGGGAGGTGCACTGCTACCAAAGCCACACTCTGGTCAGGGGCAGAGCAGGGCCCAGGTCCCACCACAGAAGACCACACGTCAGAATCTCATGACAGTCCATGGCTACTGCTTGCCGTTCTAGGCCAATCCAGTTCCAGGCAAGGTGCGTTCCTGTGACTCTAGCAGCTTCTACTTTGCAAGCCATGACATTTCATAGCTTCACACCCCATGAGGGTTCATTTATGCACCCAACCCCATCTTGTTCCCTGCTCCTCTGAGGTCCTCATGCAACGTAGTAGCCACGGGAAGACCTTGAAATGGGCAAAGTGTGGGGAGTGTGGGTTCCCCTACGTGACCCTTGCTGTGTGACGGTGGATATAACATTCTATGTCCTAGACTGTTTCCTCATCTGTCAAATCAAGAGGAAGGACCAGGCCCTCTCTCTCTCTCTTTTTTTTAAACATTTTATTAGGGACTCATACAACTCTTATCACAATCCATCCATACATCAATTGTATAAAGCACATATGTACATTCTTTGCCCTCATCATTTCAAAGCATTTGCTCTCCACTTAAGCCCTTTGCATCAGGTCCTCTTTTTTCCCCTCCCTCCCCGCTCCCCCTCTCAAATAAGCCCTTGATAATTTATAAATTATTATTTTGTCATATCTTGCCCTGTACGGCATTTCCCTTTACCCCCTTGTCTGTTTTCCGTACCCCAGGGAGGAGGTCACATGTAGATCCTTGTAATCGGTTCCCTCTTTCCAACCCACTCACCCTCTACCCCCCCCCCCCCAGTATCGCCTCTAACACCCCTGGTCCTGAAGGTATCATCCGCCCTGGATTCCCTGTGCCTCCAGCTCCTATATGCACCAGTGTACAACCTCTGCCCTATCCAGACTTGCAAGGTAGAATTCATATCATGGTAGTTGGTGGGGGAGGAAGGATTTAGGAACTGGAGGAAAGCTGTATTCTTCATCGGTGCTACATCGCACCCTGACTGACTCATCTCCTCCCCTAAACCCCTCTGCAAGGGATCTCCAGCAGCTGACAAATGGCCTTTGGGTCTCCACTCTGCACTTCTCCCTTCATTCACTATGGTAAGATTTTATTTTTCTGATGATGCCTTATACCTGATCCCTTTGGCACCTCATGATCGCACAGGCTGGTGTGCTTCTTCCATGTGGGCTTTGTTGCTTCTGAGCTAGATGGCCGCTTGTTCACCTTCAAGTCTTTAAGACCCCAGGCACTATCTCTTTTGATAGCCGGGCACCATCAGCTTTCTTCACCACATCTGCTTATGTACCCGTTTGTCTTTGGCGATCGTATCATGGAGATGTGCATCCAATGATATGATTTTTCTTTGATGCCTGATAACTGATCCCTTCAGAACCACGTGATCACACAGGCTGGTGTGTTCTTCCATGTGGGCTTTGTTGCTTCTGAGTTAGATGGCCACTTGTATATCTTCAAGCCTTTAAGACCCCAGGCGCTATCTCTTTTGATAGCCGGCACCATCAGCTTTCTTAACCACATTTGCTTGTTCACCTGCTTTGGCTTCAGAGTTGTGTCGGGAGGGTGAGCATCATAGAATGAGGACCAGGCCGCTCTAAAGAGCTTCCAGTTCTGGAATTCTTCTGTTTCAGGTTTTGCAGGTGACACCTCAGTTTTTCTGCTACCCCAAACCTGACAAAATGGAACATCCTGGAATTTTCCCACACTGATCTGAAAGAGAAAATAAGCATTTATTTGGTGTCCTTGACCTTAAATGATGTGCCTGCATTTGGCTGCTTTCTTTATAAAGAAGCTTTGTCCAACACTTTGTTACCTAAAGAGTGTGCGTTTTAGAGTCAGAGGACCTGGACTTGAAAAGATCATGGCTTCCATCCAGAAACTGACTATCTGTCCTTAGGCTTTGAACCGCCCAAGAGACCCCCACCCACTCATGAGCCAGTGTGGCCATGGATCTCTTCAGTAGTCGCCATACCCCCTTGATTTAGTTCTTCCCAAGCTTCTCCTGTTCTGCCAATTTCTTTGGGTCTCCTTTGTCTTAAGAAAGACAGATGCTCGGACCTACCAGTGTTAACTTTTGAGACTTGGCCACAAACCCTTAGGTTTGTTTGTTATTGTCAACAAAGTCCCGATCCAGGGCAAACCTATGCCCAGCCCCACACCATCCCCACGACGGTTGCAGATGGGACCATTTAGAGTTTCATTGGCTGATTTCAGGAGTAGGTCACCAACCATTTTTCCCTAGTCCTTCTTAGTCTGGAAGCTCTACTGAAACCTGTTCGGCATCATGGCGATTTTAAAGCCTCCACTGAGCAGAAGCTGCACATGAGCTGCATTGGCTAGGAGTTGGACTTGGGTCTATGGGATGGGAGGTGAAACTACCACAAGTTACCACTTCCCCTATTCAAACAATCCCCAGAGAGTGCTCTGATTTCCTCCGCACTGGCCTCTCTGCCCACAGGATGTCTATCCCAAAAAACCCTTGAGACAGTCTACTCTGCTCACTTCTTTCTCAGCAACTAACTTCAGTAAGAGCGTCCTCTTGAGGCAGGTCTTCATACGAAATCACATGGTGATTGTAGACAAGAGGGCTTTGTAAATGGAAAACAGCGATTGACACGGGTTGTCAATTCAGGCCGGTCTCCGCGACCAGAGAAAGCATGCAGCTAGCTCTGCTGGGCTCTGCTAGTGTCTGCCCGCTGTGCGGCGGGCGACCGCAGGCCCCCACCACTGCTACCCGCTTTGGAATGGCCAGTCTCAGGCTGGGCCAGCTCTGCGCCTCGAAGGGATCCTGGTGCAGTTCCTGCTAACACAATAGGGAATTCAAAACGTACAGTGGGGCATAAACTATCCATTTAGCTCCAGCTCAGAGTACTTTGCATGCTAGAGAGGAAGGAGGGAAGTGGTGGGAGGGGGAGTAATTTGTGCGGAGGAATGACAGATGTGGTTGATCCACTTTGGATTTATCTGCCCATCTGGACTTTCAAAAGAAAAGCAAGTGGTGTGGTAACAATTTCATAGCAAAGGCCACAGGCTGGTTAATCTTCAGGGATTGTTTTGAGCTAACTTCTGAAAACGTCGATTTGGCCTATCGATTTAATATTAATTGGCTCTGACTAGCTGGAGCGTCGCCAGAGAAATTCCAGGCGCGTTGCACACTGCGGTTGTCAATCCACTCTTCTCGCTGCTGTTGGGCGGCGTGGCTGGGTGGCTTCTGACAGCATGTGGGTCCTTCTCTAGGAAGCCATTTTGGCAAGACTCAGGGGTTCTGAAATGGAAAGAAAGTGGATGATGAGGGAGGAAAATCAACCTTCTTTATGCAGAATTAGTTCTCTGGGAAACTGAACCCCTTTAACTGGGGAACTGAATTTGTCTGCTGAGCTTTGTGGTGGAGAGGAGAGAGAAAGAGAATCGGGGATACAGAAAAAGAGAGAGAGAATAGAGAGAGAGAGAATGGAGTGAGTGACAGAGAGCAAACAGAGAAAGATAGACTTAGAGACCCAGGGACAGTAATAACCAGAGGGACAGAGACAATCACAAAGAACAAAATGAGACCGAGTGAGACACCTAAAGAGAGAGACAGAGACATGGAGAGAACTTCGATAGAGAAATACACAGAGTCAGAGACCCAGAGACTCAACAGAAAAATAAAGGAGAGACGGAGAGATCACAAGGAAACACAGTGAAGGAAAAAAAAAAAAAAACCCAAACCAAACCTAAACAAACAAACAAAAACTAGAGAAATAGAAAGATACCACAAGAGAAATGAGTGAGAGAGAAGTTGCACGAGTTGGAACAGACTGAGACATAGCCGGACAAAGGAGACGTGCATAAAGAGAGACCTGGAGGTTAGGAGAAGCAGAGGCCCAAGACAGAGACCGGGAAACAATAGGACAAAGACAGACAGAAAAAAGGAGAAACAGAGAGAGCACAAGTAGAAATGGGTGGGGTCAGAGGGAGACAAAGAAACTGCCAGAAATACAGAGAAGTTAAGGTCCTTGGTTTGCCTTCCGGGAGACAGAGCTGTGTGGGTCGGAACCACGTCCACCCAGGAAGCAAGCAGGCTCAATAGAGAATTGGAGAGAAGACCTGGATGGGGAAGAGAATGAGGTGAGAAAAACTGGAAGGGTTGTGGCAGCTCAGGGAACCCCAGGAGGCCTTGAGAGCAAGTGAGGGGTCTTCCTTCTGCCCAAACTTTTTGCCTGAGGTCCCCCAGGAGCCCAGCTCTCTACGGCGGCTTAGATTCCCGGGCTGACAGAACTGGTTCGCAAGTTCTGGTGTGTTGACTGAAAACAAGAAAACAAAGTGGGGAGGGAAAAAAAAACAACCACACAATGATATTTCACAGTCCCTATTTCTGTACAGTTGCTTTCATGCTGTGTTCGTCTCTTTTGGTCTTAAGAAGTAGAAGGACGAAGGAGACTAGCTGGCTCAGGGACGCTGGCCCCATGGCCTCAAGGTTCTCCAGAGCAGAGAGGCTTCTTTTACGGGGCCAAGATGATTGGTGAGAAATAGAATAAAAAGCACCTTAGCAATGTTCTTCAAACGATGAATGGCATCACAGGGAAACATGGGTGCCTTTTATATCTTGAGGGCATGCCTAGGTTGAAACTGGTTCACTGAGCCTCTCTGTCTATGCCACCTGCTAGGCACTAGGACCCCTCCTGGCACCAATGCCATGGCTATATTTCCGGTGTTTGGTGCCGGTGAGTTGGTTCTGACTCACGGTGCTTCTATGAACAACAGAACATAGGGCCTTGGCCAGATCCTGCCCCATCCTCACAATTGTTCTTATGTTTGAGCTCATTGTTACAGCCTCCCGTGTCAATCCGTCTTGTCAAGGGCCTTTGCTGTTTCACTGCCCCTCTGCTTTGTCAAGCATGATGACCTTCAAGGACCAGTCTCTCCTGATAACATGGCCAACGTGTGTGAGATGATGTCTCCCCTTCCTCACTTCTAAGGAGCACTCTGCCGCATGTCTTCCAAGGCAGATTTGTTTGTCCTTTTAGTAGGCCACCGTACTTTCAATATCCTTCTCCAGCACCGCAATTCAAATGCATCGCTTCTTCTTCTGCCTTCTTGATTCAGCAACTGTCACCTGCATATGGGGCAGTGGGAAATACCAGGGCTTGGGCCAGGCACACTTAGTCCTTAAGGAACAAGCCTTACGTTTCAAAACTACTATGTTTAGCTGAATTCAAACCTTCCCAGCTCATGTGCTGCAGACCTACCTAATGCAATGTGTTCTTTGAGCTCTTGCCTGCTCCGTCCATGAGCATTGATTGTGGATCCAAGCAAGATGAAATCCTTGAAGTTCAATCTTTTCTCCGTTTGACATGATGTTACCTAGTGGTCCAGTTCCAGTTGTGAGGATGTTGGTCTTCTTTACACCGAGTGCAATCCACACTGAAGTCTGCAAGCCTTGATCTTCACCAGGAAATACTTCCAGTTCTTCTCCCTTTCAGCAAGCAAGGTTATGGTGTCATCTGAACCTTGAAGGTTATTAATAAACCTTCCTCTGATCCTGATGCCTCATTCTCCCTCATTTAACCCAGCATCTCTGATTATCTGCTCAACATGCAGAATGATTAAATATGGTGAGGAGATACAGCCCTGGTGCACACCTTTCTTGATTGCGAGCCATGAAGTATTCCTTTGTTCTGCTGACACAACTGCCTCCTGATCCATGTACAAGTCCCCCATGAAGTGTGCTGGAATGCCCACTCTTCTCAAAGCTAGCCATCGCTTGCTATGATCCACAGCATCAAATGCCTTTGCATAGACAATAAAACACATTAAACACCCTTCTGGTATCCTTTGCTGTCAGTCAAGACTCATCTACCATCAGCAGTTATATACTCCATCCTACGCCCTCTTCTGCATTCAGCCTGACTCTCTGGCAGCTCTCTGCCAATACAACCATTACTTATTCTTTACTGGTCTGCCACCACCCAGTGGTCTCTTTGCCAACAGCCTGAACTATTTTCCTCAAACACAAATCTCATCCTGACACCCGAGGGCAGGAGTTGCATCCCGCCCATTTCTGTGAACCAGCAGTTAGCAGAGGTGTTTTTGGTTACAAACGAGTAAAAATTTCATTGTGGTAAAAATCATCGGTTTGCAGAATCCAGCCATCTGACTCAGAACTCAGAAACAAATTGGGGAAGAAACTCACATAAGGTCCTAGTTTGTACTAATTTAATCTCAGTAGAGACCTTGGCAATGTAAATGGTTAATCCAGTGTTTTACATTGTTCTTAGGTTTATTCCCTACCTTTCACTCCATCTTTCTAGTGGGGAATATACTACTTTTAGGTTGAATTCAAAGCTTCCCAGAAATGCTAACAGTCTGAGACTGGAGACAGACTATCTGCATCAGAATGAATGTCTTTATGTGAGATTGTCCTTCTTTCTTTGCCATTATTTTCGAGGGAGGTTGGCTCTGTCTATTAGAAGTTTCTTTATTTTATTGTAAGCAATCAATCTTCTGTCTATCGTAAGGGACCGGAGGAGTGGAGAATTCATTGGTAAGCTATAAATGAGTTCACAAGAAAGACAAGCATCCACGAAGATTAAACAATATCCAAGGTCATCCTGAGGATCAGGCTCCTAGAACGGTGGGAAGGCTTCTCACATCCCAGTCCTTCTCCGAACTCCAGGATAGTTCATTGAAATTAGACAGTGTCAAGTGCACCCTCTTGTCCAGGATCAGGGGATCCCCTTGTTAAAAGTTCTACCAATAGAGACTCACAGCATTCAATGGAGGAGTTGAAATTGACTCAAGAACAAGTTGATCACTGGCTTCAAAAGAAGAGGGAAGGCAGCAGCATCCTCTCTGGGTTTTCTGGGAAATTGCCTGTGTCCTCCAGTAGGCAATATCTAGCCCTTGTATAGATCATTCAGTATGTAAGTGACATTGTCTTTTTTTTTCTCAAGTTGGGGTTCTGGTCTGATGGGAAGTCCATGGGACACCAAGGCACAAAAACAAAGAACGCATCCTTGGAATCTGGCTTTTTTTTTCTTCCTTCATTGTCTGAAACCCCCAATCCTTTATAAACTAATGTGCTTCCCTGCATCAAACTTCATATGAGAATGTATGAGGAATTTTCAAAGCCAACAGCTCCAACTGTTGAGCCAAGTGAGTCTACCCTCTGGCAACAGTTACAAAGTTCCTGTAAGTGAGATCATTTCGACAGCATCGGGCCCTTTAATGTCCCCGCATGTGCCCACTACTGCTCACTGCTCACCGGACTTGGTCCTGCACGCTTTCTCATTAAGAAACGGGCCCATGAATGAGCTTGCAATTCCATTGTCCACCCAGCTACAATATTCAAAGGCTTAGTTTTAAAAAGAAAGAAAAGAACGTTCTGCCTTGAAGCACGGAGACCACTCCCAATTACAAGCATCAAGTTTGAAACTTGGCGCATCTTCAGGCTGAACACCTGGGCCTCTCGGGCTGCTGCCAGGGGCTCAAGGAATGTGCATCTATTTCAGTACAGCCCACACAATAATTAAAAGGACAATTTGCTTCTACATAAAGAATCGCAGAAGGCAGCCCCAAACCACATAAAAGCTGCTTTTGTATGCACTGCAGTTTGGCTCTCCCCAGCCGGCCACAGTCTCTGCTGGGGACTGCTTTTGTCTAGTGGCACTTCAGTGACTTTCCGAGGCAGCCAGGTGGTGAGGGAAATCCCTGGGTCCAACTCCTTCGCTTGCCCTTTGGGTTCCCTCTGAACTGTCGTTGCCCATCTAAATGCATGATCACTTTCTCTCCGGGGTGTGATGCAACCCCAATGGAAGGAAAGTGGAATATGTCACTTCAGACAGTAGAAGTTCTGTGCACATGAAGTCTGTTACTTTGGCTTCTGTGACCGTGATACCACATGGTTTCGCCAGAAGTATATAACTTAGAGAGGATAGGGGCAGTGGAGTAGAGTTCAAAAGCACTTGGGGAGGATGGGAAGAGCGACCATAATCCACAAAACAGCAGTGAAATTGCAGGTTATACATTTGAATGGGACTATACGTTAGTGGAGTTCTGGAAAATATTTAATAACTGGCTCTGAGGTAGGTTGGGTGGGGGAGGGGGGTATCCGTTGTAGCACCTGATAATTTTCATGGTATAAATACTACCAATTATGGCCAATGATTGAAGTGGTCAAGGATTTCCTGTGGTTTAGATCCATATATTGGGCAAATCTCTTGCACTTGAAAGGACTTCTTTAAAGTGTTGATAAGCAAGGAGATTACTTTGAGGACTAAGGTGCACCTGACCCAAGCCATGGTATCTCTAATCACCTCATATGCATGGGAAAGTTGGACATTGAATAAAGAAGACCTAAAAAGAATCAATGCCTTTGAATTATGGCACTGGCAAAGAATGTTGAAAGTACCAGGGACTGCCAGGAAAAAAACAAAATCTCTTTTAGGAAAAGTACAGCCAGAATGCTCTTTAAAGGGAAGGGTAGATGATCATAAGAGACTAGTGCTTAGAGAATGCACGCTTGATAAAGTAGAGGGCAGTGAAGAAGAAGGGAACCCTTGACAAGAGGGACTGACACAGTGGCCACAACAATGAGCTCCAACCTAAGACCAAGATGAGGCTGGTGAAGGACCAGGCGTCATTTCCTTCTGTTGTGCACAGGGTCCCGATGAGCTGGAATCTGCCTCAATAGCACCTTGCAGCAACAACCACGTGGCCACTGGCAGATACCAATAGATGTCAACTAGCTCGCAACATTGCTGAAAATTTAATGATCCTCTCTTTCATTTTTCCTCTTCTTCTCTTGAGTACGAGTTGGTTTCAGCACATGGCTGTCCTAAGTCCTCATCCAGGTTATCCTCCGTGGCGGCAGCCATACTCTGACACAGACCTCTTCAGTGCTTAGACTTGAAGCAGAATTTCTTGTTTGAGATAGATAACCCCAGAAGGGTGATCCTCGTCTGTGGATCAGACCCATCCAGCTGTAGCTCTGGTCCACAATGAGGCTGACAAGCAAGCGAGGGTCATCTCTGCGGAAAGACTGTTGGGTCTTTATTGCTTTGTACTCCAGACTGAAGCAAAGGCTGGCCCCTTGTCCCCCTGGACCAGAAAAATCCAAGGGGGGGGGGTGGAGTCATGTCTTCACGGTGTGCATGTGTCCCTTGCTCATATCCTCTACCGATCTTTATGAAGCACTTCTGACCACCACACCTATATCGGTACAGTGGTTTCAAGAATCAGTAAGTGAGGCTGCTTGGCTTCAAAGGAAATGAAATGCGAAAAGTATGGGAAAGCAAATCCCAGAGCAACCTAGAATAGCATCTTCTCAGCTGAGAAGCTCAGTGAAGGTACCTCAGGCTTTGCACCAAGGAAGCGGGTCTACTTCTGGAAATGGCATTTGTGGGATGCCGGGGGAGCGTGCGGACACATTCACATCTGTGATCTTGCTTGGTCCCACAGTAACCCTGGAAACAGATTCAGCAAGAACTCCTAGAACTTTCCATCTACCACCCCGACACCAGGAGAAAGGTAGAGAGAGGAAACAAAAACAAGAAGTCTGGGAAGGGATAATGAGAACTCAGTGTACTGTGAATGTTTGACCAAGTGATAGCGAAGAATGGGAATTCATCACCAAGACGCTTTAAAATAATCATGTTACTGGGGTCTCATACAACTCTTATCACAATCCATACATCCATTGTGTCAAGTACATTTATACATTCATTGCCCTCATCATCCTCAAAATATTTGCTCTTCACTTAAAGCCCTTGGTATCAGTTCCTCATTGCCCCCGCCCCACCCCATTCCCTTCCAGGCAGTTTTTGAATTGGCTGTGGCTTCTTAAAATTCAGAACGTGCTCCTGGTCAGTTGCTAATAGGTATTTGGCAGCTCAGACGTCCCCGAGGGATGCCCCCAAGACTGGAGGCGAGCACAACTAGAAATCGTCACGAATTGGCCATTTGTCCACAGTTCCAAGAAACAGTCAAAGGTTTTCTGAGGCTGCTAGCACACATTTCGCCAAGGGATAGGAACGGGAGCTTTGTCCAAGTTCCATCCTTCCATGGCTTTTAGAACTCAAAAAATATATATATGTTGTTGCTGCTGTCACAGTCATTTGCTCTTGTTTGGGGGAGATCCCACTCTCATATGCTTTGGACATGTTGTCAGGAGAGGCCAGCCCCTAGAGAAGGACATCATGCTTGGTAAAGTAGAAGGGCAGCCAACAGGGGAAGGTTGTCAACCAGATGGATTGACGCAGCAGCTGCAACACTGGCCTCAAGTACAACAATTGTGAGGCCGGTGCAAGACTGGAAGAGGTTGCTGTGGGAGGATCTACGTACAAAAGGATACGATGCATTGGAACCGACCCAATGGCACCTAATGCCAACAACAAGTACTCTCTCTGTTTGTGAAAGGGAGAGACCATGGTCTCCCACCAAGAGCACTGGCACCTTAGTGATGAGCGTATGGTGGTTGATGGGTACCTGCCGTCAGCGGCAGCCTGGTTCTCCTTCATGCATTATCCTTCGTGGTGACCAAAGAGGGAAGTCAGTCATCAATTATTTATCAATAACTACCTAGCAATTCTTACTTTGCAGAGGCATCTCAGGAGTGACTGGCATATTGTCAGTTCCCACAGCTCGTCAGGCCTGGCTTTCTAGGGGCGGTGATATTAGGAGAGCCAAGCATCTCTCAGAAGCAAACAGTGTCTCCCAGAGATCTGCTGACTCTCAACAAACACCTACGAAGACAGCTCCTCAGGGCGCCCTGAGAAGATGGGCTTCCTCTTCCGCTCACATCCATCTCTCTACTTTGCTTGCTCACGTGCTCACCCAAGTCCAAGAGACCCTGCCCCAATCCCCCCTGGTTGGAGGCAGGCAAGCGGAGTGCTTGCCTGGTTCCAGAAGGGTCTGCTCATTTGTCTTACTGCAAAGGTGTTTGTGGTTTTAGGTATGAAGTGTCAGGACTTAGGAAGGTGCTCCAGCCATGCCGCCAAACCAAAAATGCTCCAGACAAGCCACTGGATATCCATCCCCTTGCCCTCGTCCCATTCAGCCCAGAGGCAGGGTGATTGCAGAGAACGCTCATCTTCTCATCTATATAAAGAGAGGCTGTCCAGCGACCTGAACCTTTTGTCCACAAATACTACAACCACACAGCTTTCCGATGACTCTGCCCTTCAGGAAAGCAGGGGTCCCAATTCATTTTGCCTCCCGCATCATCAACTTAGATGTGGTCATTTTTTAAAAGCTAAACACGAGCCCACTGAACAATAGTTCCTGTCTCAATGGAGTCCTTTAGGAGCCACTGCCCACGTACAGACCTGCATGTAAAGGAAAGTCGCCCCTCCCCCCCATGAAACATGGAAAACACATTAGTGTGGGCTTGTGCGTCATTTAGTGATAGGAGAGTTTGAATTCTAACTCTGAGCCTTGGTTTTTCTATGGGGAGATCAAATGTAATACAGTTCCAATTCCCGTTATCCCCAGAGCATTTCAAGGGCTGTGAAAGGATCCTAAAGATCTGGACACCTAGAGGGGCAGCTGGCTTGGAAAGCTCCCCGTAACCACATGGCATTCCTGGTTAGTAGGAGGGGCAATGCTTTCGCTTGTCCTTCTTCTATGGGATATGAGCGCCAGACAGTCGTGATATCTCAAAGGTGTAACTCCGAAATGCATCTTGAGCAGTTGCTACACATACGTCCTGTGGAAGAACCCCCAGAGACTTGGTATTTATGAGAGATTGATTAGGGAGAACTATCGGACAATTGTGGTGTAGTGAGTCATGAGTGGAACTGCTAATCGTAGGTTGGCTGTTCAAATTCACCGCCGGTTCTTTGGAAGGAAGAGGAGGCTTTTTGCTGCTGCAAATGTTTTAGCATCAGAACCCATTAGGGCAATTCCACCCTCCTGCAGGGTCATTTTGAGTGTGGATTAACTTGATGGCATTGAATTTGAGTCAAAATTGCAAAAACATTAAAATAATGATGACAGGCTCTGGAAAAGATAATGCTGAGGAGTGCACTCTGGCAAATGCCACTGAACATCACTTGGAGCAGGCCGGACCTCACAAGCAGAAGAGTTAGCAGGCTGCATGAATGACCCCTGCCAACGTGTGTCTGGGCTGGACAGATGTGGACTCACACTCTAGGAGAGGGCCCGTCCCATTTCTCTTCCTGGACACATGTGCAAAAAGCAGTCTTGTAACCCTGGAAGCAAAGAACTGAGTTTGGGCATCAACTGCCCAGGAGAGGTGCGGGCCAGTGCACCTGACAACCGTGTGAGAAACTGGTCACATGTGTACACCTTCTGTATGAAGGGAGCTCTGAAATCATCAGTAGGCAATGCGGCTTGTTTCTCTGCAGAATTCCTCCCGGGATTGATGGTGAAAGAATAGGGCCAAAGGAGACAAGAACTCCAGTTCACTGAGCACCTACTATGTATTGGGCTATGCCAGCTGCTTTCAGTGTTTGAGGTCACTGAGTTCTGGGGGAAATTCTATGAGAAAGGTGTTAAATCAGAAGTTCGGAACAACTCAATAGCTCCCTTCTGTTCTGAAAGAGAGAGATTAGAATCTACTCTTAAGGGTTTCTGACTCCAAAACCTTACTTTGATTTCTCTGTGAAGGTGAAAAATTACCATAGGCTTGGAGAGGTGGCTCCCATAGACACTGGCCTGACTTTGGGAATCAAAGGTGTAAAAAATAAGCAGACCCAGATCCCTCCCCTACAGATTTTGATTTTACTGGCTAGGCTGGAGTGGGGAACTGGCTTATTTTCAAATCCACAAACTCTAAGGTGCAGTCCGTTGCATTAGAAATGGTATTTAGAGAAGCTCCTCCTAGTTTTACTGGAACTAGCGTAAAATCTACTTCCAAGAGGTCTGTGAGAGTTTTGTGAGTTTTCTGACAACTTGGCTTGACCAGGATTCTCAGCAATGTGTCCTGGTCATCTACTATGATGTGACCTAATATAACGTAATCAACGCCGGGGTGGGATCTCCTGTGCACAGCCATTCAGTTGTGGGAGTTGTGGAAAGAAGCACTGCTCCCTTACTCAGATCACAGCCTGGAAGAAGTGCTCTATTTCCTACACAAGTAGGCCCCGGGGCGAGATTGTTTGCTTCTTGATAGTCTGGATCCTATTCTTTGGACCAAGTTCTGTGGACTTGAGTCAATAGGCTGCCATAATGTCTGCTGACCTTGGGAGCCATTAGCAGGTTGCAATCTGATCTGTCAATCTTGGATTCATGGGACTCTGCACCCACCAGCCTGGTGTCTTCCTGTTGTATCTTCATGCTTCCTGGATTGACAGAGCCATGAAAGCCTTGATTAACAGAGCCATGACTTCTCAGAACCATGGAAGTTTCCTTTAGCAAGCGAAGCTTCCAGCTTAACAACTGGCTGGTGGAGTTGAATTGAACTGGACTAACCTGCTTTTATAATTGTGTGAGCCATTCTCATTCTCTCTCTCTCTCTCTCTCTCTCTCTCTCTCTCTATCTATCTATCTATCTATCTATCTATCTATATATATATATATATATATATATATATATATATACACACACACACACATATATATATATGTCATCATGTCATTGGTTTTGCTTCTGTAGAAAACCCAGCCTACACAAGGTTCCCTGAGAGATTAGCATAGGCAAGGATAAGAAACAAAAAGAACACTCTTGGGCCAGGGAGCCATCGTCTGCACACGTGCTTTGAAGGTTGGGATTAGCAGTGGGGTCCCCTCTAAAACCCATTGTTACTGCTTCTTTTTAAATAATCCGTAAATGTTGGGATTTGTATCTGGAAACAAGTTAATGTTTAAGGATTACACACCCACGCACACATAGTGACTCCTTCTCACAGGAAGTATAGACCAAGGAGGTGACTCCTGATTTTTGTCAAAAGAGGACAGGGACGTCTGCGAGTTGTGAAAGAATAACAGCACAGGTTAGGGTTTGGGTCCAGCTGCTGATGACCCTTTTGGTACCCGTGTTACTAACCAAGACCGAGGTAGAGAGTGAAAACAATCAAGGAATGAAGTTGTTCTTCTCTGTAACTCATTCTCCAAACCTGTCTCTCTCCTGATTACACCTCTCGTTGTACAATAGTGTCATGATCAGAGGCAGGGAGCTGGAGTCGGACTGAAGAGTTTGAAACTCAGTGTGGAGTCAATGTATCTGTGTTCAGCTTGAGCAAGTCACTTAGCCTTCTCTGTGGCTTGTTCTCCCCAAGTGTAAGAGGGAGATAACACTAATAACCTCACAATACAGCTTCGCATATTCCAATAAGAGGCTTCCCAGATGGGCCTCTGGGGAGTAGATTTATGCTTCTACATGAGCAAGGAGCTTCCTGAATACCTCTGACTAAACAAACAGACAGTATCATAGAATCATCTGGGCATTTTTAAGTGTACCAGGGCCCAGTATAGTTGGCACACATTAACCTTTCACTGTAGAGTTGATTCCAACTCACGGCAACGCACTGTGCTAACGAGCAGGACTGTTCCATAGAGTTTTCTTGCCTGACTCTCTGCAAAAGCGGCTTCCAGACTTTCCTTCCATTGAAATGCCAAGTGGATTTGAACTGGTAACCTTTCGATTAGCTACCGGTTACAAGTTGCTTGCCATTATTCACCAGGTTCCTGGCAGCCATGTTAATTATGCTAATATTTCTGGGGCACTACTGGACTCCTTGAGCGAGAAGGAGGCACCAGGATCAGAGGGAGACTCCATAACGACTGGGCTATACAGATGACATCGTCTACTCACCATTAAAGAGCAAAGGCAACCGTCTTCAGTTTGTGCTACAATTCAATGTCAAGAAAACGAACATCGTCACGAGTGGACCAATCAACCCATCATGATAAATCAGAAAATGATTGAAGTGGTCAAGGATTCAGTTCACTGGGATCCACAAGTGATGCTCATGGACTCAGCCGTCCAGAAACCACTGGGCAAGTGTGCTGTGAAGGACCTCTTTAACGTGTCAAAGAGCAAAAGATGTTACTTTGAGGACTAAGGAATACCTGCCCCAAGCCAGGGTCTGCTTCATTGCTTCATATGCGTGTGGAAGCAAGGCCGTGCATACGGAAGACGGAAGGAATTATGACGCTGGTAAAGAATATGGAACTCACCATGGACTTCCTGAAGAACAAACAAATTTGTCTTGGAACAAGCACAGCAAGAATGCTCCTGAGTATTGAGAATGCCAACACTTCATTTTCGGTCCTTTGGATGCGTTATCGGGAGGGAGGGATCTGTGGGGAAAGGACATCGTGCTTGGTAAAGTAGAGGGGCAGTGAAAGAGGACAACCTTCACTGAATTGGATTGACACACTGCCTACAACAACACACTCAAATCTTAACCCAACCTCTGTCCATATTATGAAATGTTTAAACCCAAATGAGTGCAGTTTCACCACTGTTGACCTTCCTGGACAGAGAGACATTCAGTGACCTCCTGAATATGTGCTCCATATAAAACCAGCCATGGCTGGATCTGGAGCATGGAAAAGAGGCCTCAGGAGACTCATATGTTATGATGTGCATGGATAATGTTCATTGCAAGCACACATACTTGGAGCCCATTACGTTTATAGATATTGCATTTGCTGCTTCTCAGGAGAGAATGAAGCACAGGAGCAATCCAGCTTCTCTATCCCTTGCTGACCATGACCATGACCATGGTCATGGCCATAGCAATCTCCCTTGTGTGGATTAAGCTTCTGCTTCCCTCCCCTTTTGTACTATATGAATGCCAGGTGAATCCCCCTAAGTTCACTCCCCCAAGACTTTGCCCTGCTTAGATCACCCTTCTTTTCTCCCTTCAAAACCCTTGCCAAATATCACTTTGGAAGGGAAACCTTCCTCACCACCTCATTGAAATTGTATTTTGTTTGTTTGCTTGCTTGTTTGTTTTAGTGTGTTCTTATAATCCTAAAATGGTCTGGTGGTGTACTGGGTTGGGCATTGGGTTGGATTCAGCTGGGTCACAACGGTTCTTGTTCACAATGGTTAGAAAGAACTGATACCTAATTTTTGGTTGAGTGCAGTGAGCCAGTTGTTAAAGTGGCACTTGCCATCGGGGTTCTCTCTAAGGTAGGTGACTGGGAAGCTGCCCAATGTGGAAATCATGAATTTACCTTCCTCGTTCTTTTTTAACCTTCATCTGAGCAAGAGCACATTCTATGTGCCTGTAGTAATGCTCAGTCTGTATGTATAAAAACCTAGATGGGACTATACTTATAATATTTATTCATTTCATAAAAATCATTATACTTTTAATGCATTACTTCATTTTTATTCTCTTATGTTTATTCTTTCAGTAAACAAACACATAACATAATGATAAAAAGTGCCAAACAACCAGAGAAAGACATGCTGTCATTTTTTCCAGTTCTGCGTTATGCCCCAAATTCAGACGAGATATTACACGTGAATTATGCAATTTCTTAAAGTATTCAAAGAGCTAAAAATGTTGCCAGGACAACTTCTGCAATTAGACAGGAGCAGAAAGGGTTTTTTCCAAGATGAACATAGACTAGTCAGAGAGCAGTAGTTTTGCCTAGCTCCTTCTAATATGAAAAGATGGTCAAGATAAATCACACAACTGGAGATACACACATAGAACTGAAGAATGTTGCAAGTGAGGAAGCCAATCAAGAAGCGATAAAAAATAACCGAAATAAACATTTTATTTTTTAATCAGTTACTATTTATATTTTCATTAATATTTTAAAATTCTTTTTCCTTAAAAAAATCATTTGTTGGGGGCTCACACAACGTTTATCACCATCCATGCATACATTCACTGTTGTGTCAAGCATATTTGTACATTTGTTGCCATCATCATTCTCAAAGCATTTTCTTTCTACTTGAGCTCTTGGTATCAGCTCCTCATTTTTCCCCTCCTTCCCCCTCCCTCCCTCACGGACCTTTGATAATTCATAAATTAGTATTATTTTTTCATATCTGTCTTACATTGTCTGATGTCTCCCTTCAACCAATATTCTGTTGGTCGTCCCCCAGGGAGGGGGACATCACTCATTATGATCAGTTCCCCCTTTCTCCCTTACCTTCTCCTTACCTTCCTGGTATCTCTGCTCTCATTATTGGTCCTGAGGGGGGTTATCTGTCCTGGATTCCTGTGTTTCCAGCTCTGATCAGTATCAGAGTACATCCCCTGGTTATAGCATAATCTATTTTGGGTACCTCTTTTATCGTTCTTATTGAAATATTAACTAGATGAAATAATAAACTACCTCTCAGTGTATGTATATATATATATATATATATATTTATACTTAACATGGTCATTAGGGCAATGAGCCAATTGTTAAATTACTTGAAGCTTATCACTGTTGATGGTCTTCACGGAAACCCATGGGAGCAGTCCGACCCTGCCTCTAGCCCTGTAGGGTCATTACGGTTGGAACAGACTTACTGGCAGGGAGTTTGCTCCTTTTAGTCTTGTTAGCTCACTTTGATCACACGCTCAGCTCTTTCTGAGTCTTTCTTCCCCATAAGACCCACCGTCCCTTTAAGGCAGAAAAGTAATTTTTATTTTTGTGTTCTTCCATTTTAACATAGAGTATGACCTAAAGAGGCACTTAATAAATGACTGCTTACAGGAATTATAGTATAGTCTCATATTATCATTCCCAGAGTCAACCCTGACCCCTGGTTGCCTCTACTGACTGTGAGCACAAACGTGAGTGCACACACCTCCTCCCTGGAGCCTGGCCTCTCAGAAAGTCATAATTAGTGAAGCGCAGACGTGCAAAACCTCAAGTAGGAGGAGGAACAACTTTGGAGCTGAGCACACGGTGTTGCCCTTTCTACACCACTGAGGCAAAGCTACTTTATTCTACCACGTTTTAGTCATGTTACATTTCTAGCCTATGTATTCCGTAATTAATGATTCAATCCTTTGTAATAAAAAGTTTGCAATTATACAGTGACTTCTGCTTCACCAAATTAAAATGTGGTGGCTCCTGCTTGGACGTTTCTGTTCCCCTCACTGGTATTAACCCTTTGGGCTCCATGTAATGAACATTGTCTCCTGATTTTGTATTGTTTAACCTTGTTTCAGTTATCATTTTCCAATCAGAAAATTTTAAATGTTCATCAGGTCACATTTTTTTGCTTCCCCTTCTGATCTCATTTTAAAAGTATTTCTTGTCGGTTGGGTGAAGGCTGACTAAGCGGACCATCAGTTTGATGCTCAATAATTCACACGCGTTGAGTTTCGTCTCCTCCACCGCAATGCCCTCAGTCTACCCTCACTTCCCCTACTTCTTACTTCTTGCCTGTGCTTCCTGCTTCCATTTTCTTAACCCTTGGAACTTGGTCCTTTGACACAAGCTGTCCTTTTGAGATTCAATGGTTGGTGATTGTAAAGTGTGCTACCCAAATTTTTGTTATGGTCCCCATGATCTCCTGTTTGATTGAAAATTGAGCCATCAAGGTGAGGTCCATCCCAGCCCTCAAGGGTGATTAAAGGCCTTAGTCTTGGAGGTCCCACCATTCTATATTTGATCAGTAATCCTGGTTTCTATTATGGTTTTGAGTTTTGTTCCACATTTTTCTTGACCTTCTACTGATAGTCTTTTCAAGGCACTTGGTAGTGATAGTCAGGCACCCTCTAATTCTTGTCTTGGGGTTGTGGGGACTTTAGTGTGCATGGTTCATTAGTCCACTGGATCAACTGTATCTAGTTATCTTTCAGTTTAAAATATTTGTCTTTCCTCCAAGCAGAAAGATGCCAATAGTTTGGAGGTAAATGGCTTCTCACTGGCTTTTAAGACCCCAGTCGCCATTCACCAATGGAAGACACACAACGTTGTCATTTTGAATTCTGTATACTGATTGAACTGGGTGTCCCCAAAGACTTTGTCTGGAGCTCTCAGGTCTAACACCTCATTCTGTTCATGTGTTTGGTTATATATAACAAGTTTTATTAACTTTATCCCCTGTGTGCTCTACCACACTCATGAATATATTGCAAACACACATATATAAATATCTTCTGTAAACTTATATGTATATTCAGGGTTAAACTGCAACTATCCTACTTCTGTTTTTGTCTATTATTTATGGTTGCCTTACCCCAAGAATATATAAGTATAGCATTCTTTTTACATTTGGGTTTTAAACCCATCTGGATTTATTTTTGAAATGGTATAAGACATTGTATATATATTTAATGGATAATCAGTTGCTGATTTGAAATGCCTCATCAGTTATATATAAAATATTTATTATACACATGAGTTCATTTCTACATTTTCTTCAACTGAGTTACATATTCTTCCATAGATAGCAAAAATATTTTAATTATTTAGCATATATATAGCATTCTATATATGTTGTGCTATATATTTCAAATAAATATAGCCTACATATGCCACATACGCATTCAAATTTGGATGTAGAGAGAAAGAGTTAAAGGATTTTGTAGGGGGAAAAGGTTATTTGAAATCAGAGAACAGTCTGATGACAAATGACATTTGGGTGGACAGTCAAGAGCCTGTCTCTTCCCAGTCCATAATGGCAAGTGAAGTGGGATCATGGAATGTCCAAGTGCCAGGCTAGGAAAGATGAACAGCCTTGCTTCTGGAGGCAGTAGTAGCCCTGGAAATGTCCAGCAGTGATGTTGTCTTTCCTGTGCTTTAGAAAGCCAACCATGGACAATAGACGAGGTGGACAATAGACAAGGGAAGCAAGAAAAGAAGCAGCAGAAGTAATTAAGTTGTTATTGCAGGATTTTAGGCAACATAGAAAGGCCTAAGGGTGGGGAGTGGAGTAGAGAGACCCAGGAAAGTGTCAGCATTCTTATGATCAGGATTTTCCATATTCTTTCTGGTGTATTATATTGGAAGGAACTGATGAAGGATTAGAGATCCAAAACCTTGTATTTATGTAAGGCACAGAACAGAAAGTCCTGGTTTTCCTCTACAATCCACCCCACTGTCACCGAGGTCTCCAGAGTGCTTAAAGGATTATCATCTGTGAAGCCTGGTTCCTAAGGGTGCTCACATAACACATGATTCTGTAAAACAGTGCTTCTCACTCCTTCTAATGCCACAGCCCTTTCATACAGTTCCTCATGGTGTGGTGACCCCCAGCCATAACATTATTTTTGCTGCTACTTCATAACTGTAATTTTTCTACTGTTATGAATTGGGTGACCCCTGTGAAAGGGTCGTTCAACTCCCAAAGGGGTCGCGACCCACAGGTTGAAAACTGCTTTAAAAGAATAACTCTGACCGAGAACTTCTCATGCAGGATTTCTTGGGCAAGATTTCTCAACTTTGGTATGATTGACGATTTTCACAGAATCGTTCTTTACTGTGAGTGCCTTTCCTATGCACTAATGTGAATTACTACCATCCTTAACCTTTTTCTAGTTGATGCAAGCAACCACATCCTCTTAGGAGGACGAGAAATGTCCCCAAAGAAGCCCAAAGTTGTCTTGTCTAGCAGGCCTGGAGCCTAGTACATATGAGCGGTTAGAAGGGTTGAGATGAATGAGGAGTTTGAACTCTGGCATTGCACATAACCAAGTCCCACCGCCTAGCAACTGTAGGTTCTTGAACAAATCACACCCAAGCTCACTGAGTCCTGCCTCCTCACAAACTATATCTCGTGGCAGTTTGACTACTGAATGAAATAAAGTGTATGAAAAAAGCCAGATAACATGCTTGACACATACGCAAACCAAACTCATTGCCATTCAATCAATGCAGACGCATAGTGACCCTATAGGACAGGGTAGGGCTGGCTCTGAGTTTCAGATACTGTAACTTTTTATAGGAGTAGAACGCTCTGTCTTTCTCCCTTGGAGTGGTTGGCGGGTTCAAACTGCGGACCTTGCAGTCAGCAGACCAACTCTTCACCGCTATAACAGCATGGCTTGGCACAGAGTACATAGCCATTAAATACATGTTGACTCTGTTGTCATTGTGCTCATCTTCTTAATCTAGTTTTTCTCTAATTCACAACAAGACGTCTGCATTTGCTGAAAGCCCTTTTAGTGCTTCCTCCTTGGGGCACCTTTGAGCCTCAGGTTGCAGGGTCTTACATGCTTTCACTCAAGCACCTGGAAAATGTTGAGCCGAAAACCAATAGCCCAGGCAGCATGCCATGGCGATGGCAGAGGCGGCTCTCGGCTTGGTTTTGTTCTAGGCAAGGAAGAGCAAACAAATGAACTCTCCTTCTGGACCAGCTGTGATAAGAGTTCCATTCAGATCAGAATCTCTAATGTTTTCAGGATGAAAAAAAAAAAAAGCAAAACCAGCGGCCCCTCATTCTGCTCATGAAGATTGGATGTGGTGATGTGACTCTCAAATTCTTTCTCCCTTCTCAGTCTTCCTCTCTCTTCACTGCAGGTTATTTCTGTTCCCTCGTCTTCGTTTACCTTCTTCCTCCCTCCCATCTCCCTCACACTATAGAAAATGTTGCTCTTTTCTATAAAAATGGATGCCATTATTTTGCTCTGTTTCCCATGTCCCTCTCCTCCTCTCTTCTCCCTATTGTTACCCCTTTTTGTAACTGGTTAATATTCCTCTCTTTTTTCTTCTTATTATGCAACCAATATTTGGTCATTAAACAAAAACAAAGTTGTACACTTCCTGATCTAAAGAGCAGAAGAATTGAATGCAAATTTATTTTAATACTTCAATCACATTTTAATTATAGGTGTAAATTTTCCAGCTCCCTTGAGTAGGAAGAGTATCGACACTCTGACACTTTCCCTAACTTCACACATCTTTTCCTCAGGGCTGCTCTGATGGGAATATTGGAATACTTGAGAATTTTTCTTAGCAGCTGGTTTAGGCAGAACTGGAGGGGATTCACGTGCAAACATGTGAACAATACTGCATATTTAGATAGTCATGTTGTTCCAAGAATCTCTGGAGAGCTTAGGTATGCTTAACAAGATTAGACATTGAATCAGTAATACTAATATCTCAGTCGAGTTCCTGCTAAAAGAGAAACTACACAGTTTAACACTTTCACGTGCTCCCCACAATTACCCATTGCTCTCAGTTCCTCATTTCCTTTGCTCCCTCTGAGGCAAACATCCCGGAACTTTCTCTTTGACAGTGGCCCCCAGCTGCTGGTAGAGGTATTCTGGGAAACAGAGGAAACCAGGAGCCCAGGAAAACTGCCTTTCACACATAGTAGGCACTCGTAACTAAACTGAATGGAGTCCACAGTTGCGCCATAGCTGGGGGTGGGATTTGCATTTTGAAATTACTCCCCATGATTTAATCTTTAGTATCTTGTATAACATGTATACACAACAAATTATCACAGCACAAAAGGGACTTCAAAGCGAGACCAGCATTCCCTGTTTCCAGGGATTGATGCAACCAGGATGGCAGACAAACCCAGGGCAATGACCTTATAAAATTTACTCTGGAAAGTGCCTACCAGTGGCTTGGGAATATATATCTTTTTGGAGCCAAATCTATGACTTGGGAGTTTACACAGAGGCCTCTCCACTTGTCAGAGAAGAATCCCAACACAGAACCAACTGAATCAGCATACATAGGTGCCCCCCCAACCCCCCCGCAGGATTTGGAACCCAGACTCCTTATCCTTCCATTTGTGAGATCTTTCTCCCGGCCCAGAGGAGCTCCCTTTGCTTCCTGCTCTTTGATCCCACAGAGCTCTTTGTGCGTCGTGTTTATAGCTCTTACTCTGTTGCAATGCAGTGATGTGTTCTCTTATCTTCCCCAGTTGGAAGGCAGACAAACACTTTGTTCTCCTCCATATCTATACGGCCTAGCACAGAGCTCATCACAGACCAGGACTGTAGACGAATCCCCGCCACTCGAGGCCAAATCCCACTCACCTCCTGCTTTCACAGCTAAAGTTCCATTGGAATGCAGGCTTAGTTGTTGACAGGTAGCCAATGGCTGTTCTTGGGCTACAACGGCAGAGTTGAATCACTGGGTAGGACACGAGACCTTCTGGGCAGCAAAGCCTGAGCTACAGCTGCCAGTTACCATCCAGTTGGTTGAGACTCATGATGGCCCGGATGTTGAAGACTTGACCTGGGCTACATCATGTTTTTAAGGCTTTGAAGGGCTGGCGGGAGAGCACCAGACCTTTCTTCTGGAGCATCTCTGGATTGGTTCTAAGCACAGACTTCGCAGTTAGTGGTCCAGTGTTTCGCTACTTTCACCATCCGCCCTTTAGAGAGACCTTGCTGACTCCCCAGCCACAGTATCCAATCTAGTCAGTGTTGCAGGCACAACCAAAATGACACCACACTAGCCTGAACTAGAGACGGGGAGGCTAGCTCATGGATGGAAAGAATCCCTCCGGTCTTCTTGCAGAAAGACCTTGTCTTGTTTCTCCAACACGCAAGTCCTCTGCCTTTGTCTGCGTTCACTTTTCTCGCTTCTATTCTTTCCCTTCAATGAGCATCGGGGTATTTGGCGAAACCTTCGCGTTTAGCAACGAGATGGGCTTTAGCCACCAAGGACTGCCTTCCCGAGGCATGTTTTATATCATAGGAAATGAACCTAACAATCCAACGTGGGAAAACACACAGCCAGTCACGAGCTGCCTATGTTTAGCCTACTTTTATGTCCCGAAAGCATCGTTCAGAGACGGAGAGGAAGAATGCCACCAGTGGTTGCTTCGAGATGCTTTGGGCAACGCGCTTCCTTTCCCAGATGCTTTAGTGTGGTTACAATAGCAATGAATCGGACCTAGCTGCAGAGCGTCGGGGATAGAAGCAGTTCTGATGCCGGTGCTTCTGGTACCAAGCAGAAAGCTCTCTGAGAGATTCTCCCACGTGGCTACGTGTTAGATGCACACATCTTCCCTATAATGTATCTGCATCGTGTCGGTGAAAGCACTTCGGATAAGAGTCAGCATGTATGGAACAGTGGATAACAACACTGTTGATTGTTTTTCGCAGCCCCCGAAGGGGAGAAACACGGGATTTCCCTTAAAGACTAACTGGGGATGTTCAGCCTACTCCTGGGTTTCCTCTGGGATATGAATGCCACTTGTCCAGCTGCTTTCTTTAGTCAGTTGCGTTCTGATCCAGGTGACTCGGTTCTTCCTTCAAAGGTGGACTTCACCTTCAGTTTTGCTGCCTCTGAATCGTGTGGCCTTGGGTAAGTCACTTGAGCTCTCCAAGTCTGTTTCCTCCTCTGCAACATGGCATTTCTAATAATTCACTGCTTTATGAGAAGGAGTCAAGTGAGTCGTTTTCATGTAAGCCCCTAAGGTTGTCCTGATAACCAATAAGTTCTTGGAAAATCCACTGTAAAAAGCGAGAGAGAATGCCTTTTAAAACAGTGAAAGTGCTTTGTTTTATCTTTTTTAATGGATGAAAATGCAAGGATCTGAGTGGAAGAACCCTAGGAGGAAATGGCACGCCTGTCCCTGACTCAGCCAGAAGCAGGAAGCATCTGGCTCCCCTGACCCACTGTTCGCATGCTCTGTAAGGTATCTGAAAGAGCACTGCTGGTTGAGTCAGGGATGCCAGCCCTAACCTTGTCTGCATGTGCTGAGCAATCTCGGGGAAATCTCCTCCCCGCTCTGTTCCCCTTTGCTCACCCGTGGCATAAAGTCTTTAGACAAGAGTCTCTATAAGATTCTGATTTCTAATATGCCAATATATGGAAGATTCAAAGACTTCAAAAGCAAAACACGATGAGAGTAATTAATGCCTCTCTCTCTCTTTCTCTCTCTCTCTCTCTCTCTCTCTCTCTCTCTCTCTCTCTCTCTCTCTCTCTGTCTCGCTCTCTCTCTCTCTAGCTCTCTCTCTCTCACACACACACACGTTTGTGAAAAAATGGAATTAAAAGATAACAAATTTTCCTCAGGACCTTTTGAAGGCCTCTCACATTTATGTGTATGTCTGTGTGCAAACCCACCACAATAAAATAATTAATTGTAAAACAAATAAGCAAACATACTGGGATAGTAAGAAAGTCATTTCTCTTGGATTTCCCCCTAAGAATGTTGGCTCATTGGTAATTTGGCAATTTGCTTAATTAATTCTGCTGCAGACTTGAAGACAACGATATTCAGCACCTACACTAAAACAAACTAGTAAAGAGCATGGGCTGCTCTTTAATTTTCTTGACGTAAAGTCTAAAAAATGCAGTTGAGTTACTACGCCTCAAAAGAACATTTCGAAAGGGTCCCTTACTGACCAATTATACATCAGCGTCAGAAGGGCAGTGATAACATTTAACCAAAGCATCGTGGAATTAGTCCATAATTTTAAACATCCCCTTTGCATACCAGTGACATTTCCAAAAGCCACCCGTGGAATGGTAGCCTGTCACAGAGGCAGGCACTTCACAGTTTACCATGTGGAGCTTTTGCTACATGTTTCTCAGAG
This sequence comes from Tenrec ecaudatus, assembly GCF_050624435.1. Lineage (NCBI taxonomy): Eukaryota > Metazoa > Chordata > Mammalia > Afrosoricida > Tenrecidae > Tenrec > Tenrec ecaudatus. The sequence continues at coordinate 45,451,352 of NC_134539.1, read as the reverse complement.
CAGTCCTATGAGTAGGGAGTACAATCCCATGCAACAGAGAAGGGACACAGAGGCCCGTGGTCAGGTGCCTAGCTAGAGATTGAACCCAGCAATGAGCCGAGGCCTGAGACCAGCCTCAGCAAACTTTGAAGTTTACCAAGAACACTTTTCAGGGTTCTAGCTGCTTACCATGAGGACCTTAAACTTGTAGTGAATCCGTAATTAAATTCCTCGCATGGAATTCTCTTGTTCTGCTCTGAACTTCACAGGCATGTCAGAGTCGTTCTCACGGGTCACTCTTAGAATGCCCACACTCGAGGATATTGAAGGTGAATCCACAGTGAAAGACCTTCCTACACAGGTTACCCAATAACATTGAGGGTCCAAGTGGCGAGCTTGATAAGCTGTAATGACCGACACTCCTTTCCATGGCCCCAGTCACCCAGACACTAGGTCTGAACACTGGCCAGGCAATTGTGGTTGAAGAAAACAGACTGGCCCAGGGGCTTGAGCGTTCAGCACCTTGTTGAAAATCACCTCACTCTTCTTGAGTTTCACAGGCAGGTCTAGAGAGGGAGGAAATGCCTACCAAACGTCTGGGCCGGAACTCGTCAGCTTGAATAGCTCCTTCTCTAGGAAGTCTTCCCTGGTTCCTCCAAACAAGATCCCAGGTCTTTCTCTTTACCCCTGCATTGTGGGCTTCCTGTTCTGTAGTGACTTCTTATTTCAAGTCTCTATTGTTATTATTAGTAGTATTTTATTATTTTATATTTACTTTCTATCTCTATACTACTCTGTGAGCTTCTTGTTCCCCTACCCTTGAGAGTTTTTCTATAATCTCTACTCAAGTCTCCTATGGCCTTCAGATTTAATATTTGCAGCATTCTATTCTGATAATATCTTCACAATGACTTTGAAGACCTTCTGTCTTCCTGAAATCTCCACATGGCTCATTTCCCTGTGGCCAAACTGGCTCCTTTGCTGGTTTGGGGATCCAGGGAGGCCACTGCTGACTTGAAGCTTTGAGCCTGTGTATCTCTTCCTGAAATGCTCTTCCTAACTTTCTCAGCTCCTGCACACCTTTTCTCTCTCACCCCTCGGTGACCCCAAACTCAATCATCTGTTTAATCTTGCAACCTGCCTTCCTGAGGACCCTGTTCTCCTCCTGAGACCCTCTCCCAGCTCAACTTTTCCTCTTCCAGCGGGGTCTCATCTTCTAACTGCTCTCTCCCCTTGCAAGGTTAGCTCCATGGGACAAGAAATCTTTGGTTTGTCCCCTGGTGGGTGCCAGGTTCCTAGCAGTGTCAAGGACAGAGTCAATACCCGTAAGTAATTGTTTTATGGAATGAAACCTACTGATACCTTTTTTATTTGTTTGAGCACTTTACCTTCCCCATGACAGTTCGGTTGAGCCCCTTCAATTATGGGAATGAAATATTTCAGATAGTGCCTTTGACTCCCCCACCCTCACCCCCGCGTTCATGCAGGCACTGGCCCTGATGATACAGACTTCCCAGCATTCATTTTGCAACCCAGGAAGGGAGCTAATGCAAACCTCATAGGGGAATGTCTTTGCCTCAAAAGCAAAATGGAAACATAAAGCATGTGTTGCTCCTTGTGACGTAACTGCAACCCTGAATTCTGAAAATGGGTAGTTTCCGTAGAGAGGTTGAGATGGATCTCTCTGATCTGGGACACTAAGGGCTAGAGCTTAAGTTCTCTAGCTTCTTTCATTGTGCAAATCACAACTAAAACAAAGCTAATAATCACTCCTTGGAACATTGGGCAACAGCATGGAAGGCTGCCCCAGGCCTCCCAGAATCGCCCCTCATGCTGCTCTGAGTCACTTCTCAGGGATTCTTTACTCGGCTTGTCTTCAAGCTGAATGTTTATCATTTTCCTCTTTATTGTTTCTGGCTCCTCCCCTGCCTTTGAAGTCCCTGAAATCTTTAAGGATTTTGGCGGGTCTCTGTACGCCACAGGTCTTCTCCCTCGCAGAGGGCACCTGGCCAAGAGAAAGGAATTGGAGCTCCCCTCTTGGCTGTGCCCATAAAACACTCAGCTCGCTCTGCAGCCTGCCATTTGAAACGTGAGCTGTGCTCAAAGCACAGATGATGCGGCATGTTCCAAGAAGATTAGCATCTATCCCAGTGGGATCTCGGGAGAGTGGAGAGGGAGAGCAACAGTCCTCCCCGCACAGGGAAACCCTCCTGCGCTAGACCACACTGCCTTCAAGGGAAGACCAGGCCCATGCACCTGCCTCCCTCCCATCCCTTAACCACTCTGACGTGTAAGGCATTTCACCAGTTTACAGCTGGTCATCTTCCATGAATTCCCAGTAGAACACCTCCATTGGGAGTTATCCTATTCTCTGCTGGGACAGTCCTAAATCTCATGGCTTCTTCCCAAAGGGGGAAGATCCTTTGTTAATTTCTTTGCTGTCTTACACACACACACACACACACACACACTAAAAGTAAGGAGGAGGAATTTTTCTCTCACTGATTAAGCCATTTGAGTTTTAAATTTTGGGGGGGGGGGTGTAATATCTACAAAAAGACAGAAACTGGAGTTGTCATCCATGAGGACACCCCAGACGCCCCATCTCTGAGCCCAGAGGAAGCATTCATACTTAAGAAAATGATACATCATAGTCTTGAAGAGTAATTCGAAGAATAAGACATAGGAGCAGATGTGCTGTATGCTTTCAAAGACTCTGAAAGTTTACGAATATTTTCCCTCTTTATGGGATCACACATTATTTGCCTCTTTGCATGTGATTGGTTTATTTAATTTGCATCAAGTCCATTTTTTAACGCGTTAAAAAAGGAACTCTCTAAACCTATTTGCTCCCCTTTAGGCCTCCTCCTTTGACCTCACACTCAGCCTCATATGGCCCGCAGGACTGTATATCGGTAGCAATAACATTAAGTGAGCCTGGAGGTGAGAGCCAGGTGAAGCAAGTGAGTGTGGAACTCAGTGGGGTGTGTAACCAAGTACAAGGACTGGAGGAGTGGATGGGGTGATAAATCCCTGCCCTGAATTAAGACATGGCAACACCAAGCCAGCCTGTGAGTTGCACCAAACCTCTAATCATACCCAACCTGTAACATCAAAGCTGAAAGGCCCAGAGAACTAATGAAACTCCAATGACGGAGGAAAGAGGGAGTCCCTTTCCTGCCTTCTGGTGACTCATAGAATTCAAACATTTGTCTTTTCTGCTCCAATTACTGTTTCTTATTAGCAAGGACTTAAGAGAGAGAATTTGGGGGAATGTGTCCAAAGATAGTGATTCCTAATATGGAAAAGTGATAAATGCTACAATGTCCCTGCCAAGCTCCTGCTCTAGCTAGTTATGGAATTACTGATTCCCTGGAAGTTGAAAGTAGCACCTGGCTGATTCCTTGCCTCATCCAGTCAACAGAGGAGTCCCAGCTACAATATGTTTGTCAAGAGTATTTCCAGTCGCTGTGTAGATGCTTCCAGAGATGGAGCAGTTTAGTCTAGAAGCATGTACAACATTTCTTATAAATTATTATAAATTTATGATGATGTGATCCAAATGGCTATTGAATTGATAGCTATCTCTTGTGAAGAGTAGGTTCTTTTGGTTCTATTGTTTCCGGGGATCCCTGAAGAGAATCCTCCAACTCCTCATATTTGTAAAGGTTGCCACATGGCACCTCTTTCAGCCGACAGCGCTTCAAATGGTAGCTGCCACTGTTGTCTTAGGAGCCCTGGTGGCATAGTGGAAACTACCACCAGCCACTCCTCCAGAGAAAGATGGAGCTTTCGACTGCTAGAGAGATGCCATCTGTTAAACCCACCAGGGCAGGCCTACTCTGCCTTAAAGGGCTGCAGAAGTACCAGTAGGTCACCTCCATCGGGAGTTATCCTATGCTCTGCCAGGACAGTTCTAAATCCCATGGCCTCCTCCCAAAGAGGGAAGATCCCTTGTTGATTCCTTTTCTGTCTGCCCACTCCCCTAAAAGTAAGTAGGAGGAATTTTTCTTTCACCTCTTAAGCCACTTGTCTTTTAGATTTCTTTTTTTGTTTTGGGTATAATAGCTACAAAAAGAAATAGACTGAAGTCATCATCCCATAAGGAACTCTAGAAACTCCATCTCAGAGCCCAGAGGAAGCATTCATACTTAACAATACATCATATATCATATACTTGAAGAGTAATTTGAAGAATAAGAGGTGGGTGCAGATGTGCTGTATTCTTTCAGACTCTGAAAATTTAAGAATATTTTCCTTCTTGACTCAGTGGCAATTAAAGAGATAGAGTACAGGTCTTAGGACCCTCTATATGACCTGGACCTTCAGCTGGTCCCAGTTCTTAGCCCACTCATTCTCTCCGTCCTCCTTCACCTTCTTCACAGTTCCTGGCAAAGATTGTTCTCAACATCTATAGTTTGAAATTCCATCTTATGGATACCTGCCTGACTCTCAAGATGAGAATAGAAAATAATCTATACAACGAGAGCTGTAATTTCCCTCTTACACACTTCACACCAAGAAAGGAGACTTACACGTGGCGTTAACATTGCACACGTACATATACCCATATTCATGTAAATCATTCAGCTTAGCTTACTCTCTCAGGTCAGTTTCCCCAGAAGCAGATCCTGACATGACAACCCCAGTGAAAATGATTTTGCAGAGAAGTATTCCCAGGAGAATGTAAAAAGGAGTCAAGGAGCAAATAGAGCAGGCGAGAAAGCTGGAGAGTTAACGATGCCTGTGATAGTTAAGATATGTGTCAGCTTGGCTGGGCCAAGATTCTCAATGGTTCGGCCAGTAGACTTAGTAGTCCCCCTTGATGTGACCCTAAAACAGTGTAATCGCTCCATGGGATCTGCTATAGGCAGCTAATCAGGTCTAAGAAGATTGAGGTTGGACGCAGCGTCCATACTCAGGTCACAGCCGTGATGCAACCAAATGAAACAACATTTCCTTGGGGATGTAGCCTGCTTCCAATGTGTGTGTCTGTCCGTGTGTGTGTTTGTCCATGTGTGTGTGTGTTTATGTATGCTCATGTGCGTGTATGTGCATGCATGAGTATGTATAAGTTTAACTTGTGTGAGGCTCCTCTCATGGTATGGAGTAAGTGGGAGAGAAATTACAACTCTGTGGATAGATTGGTTTTTGTCCATTTTCATGTTGAGAGTGAGACAAGTAGCCATAGGATGGAATATCAGATTTGGGGTGTTGAGAACCATCTCTGCTAAAACTGTAAAAAGCTTGTTCTTGGAGGAGTCTTGATTCTGTACCTGGCTCATCTGGTTGTTTGGACTTTGCCCTGTGGCCTGTTGACCCTGGGAGTTTTCAGAGACCTGCCCTCTGACCCTGCAGACCTTGGGTTCATTTGTCTCTGCACCACAACCTCACTTGCTTGCTGATCTTGGACTCATTCACCTCTACAGCCACTAGCCTATAGTCTTCCCGCCAAGAGAAGCTTCCAGTCTAACATGGTCTTGGAACTTGTCTGAGCTTGGACTTACCTATTCTGCAACAGGGTGAGGCATTTACTTGATATAAATTTCTCGGTGTGTACACATAAAATTCTTCTGGATTTGCATCTCTGAAGACAATGCTGCAAGTACATCCAGACTTCAGATAGGTGAGGACTGAGGTTCTTTTTTTATTTTTCTAAAATCATTTTATTGGGGCCTCATACAACTCATCACAATCCATACATACATCCATTGTGTCAAGCACACAATCTGTACATTTGTTGCCATCATAATTCTCAAAACATTTTCTTTCTACTTGAGCCCTTGGTATCAGCTCCTCATTTTCCCTAACTCCCTGCTCCCCCTCTGTTATGAACCCTTGATAATTTACAAATTATTATTTTGTCATATCTTACATTGTCAGACATCTCCCTTCACCCACTTTTCTATTGTCCATCTCCCAGGGAGTAGGTTATTGAGAAGTTGGAAGACAGGGCTGCACACTGGCCAGAGGAAGGCCGGGGTGGCACAGAGGTCCCTCCTGTCAGTCCCTCGTCTTTCAGCACCAAGGTGAGAGATTGGAGACTGAGATGTGGAATAGATACTTTAGCCAAGAATGTGAAATTGAGAAAGATTTTATTAATATAGGGAAAGAACTTCCAGGAGGGAAGGCAAAGCAGAGAGAGTGACAGGGACATCTTGAGCCCCTGGGCCAGTTCTGAGATCCAACAAGTTAGGTCAGGGAAATCGCACCTGGCAGTGAGGCAGTGGGGGACATATACAGGGCTTGAGCCAATGATGTATGTACTAATAAGGGGAAGGAAGGCCTTCTAGTGCTGCAGTTTCATGGTCTGAGGATGTGGTGTGTGTAAATCATCCTGGAATACTGAGGGAAGGGGCTGTAGAGACCTGGTCTGTAGAGATAAGCCCCTGGGACTGCTGGAAGCAGGGACTGTGCAGTCCAATTCTGACCTTGAGAGGAGGGCAAAAGGGCTGTACAGTCCAGCAGGCTATCGTTCAGGAGAGCTAGGGGAGGTGGCTGCATGGTCCAGACCAGGCCTGTAAGAGTTATATGTGGATCCTTGTAATCAGTTCCCCCTTTCTACCCCACCTTCCCTCCACCCTCCCAGAAGAAGACTGAGGTTCTTCAGTGAAAACAATCATTGCCAAAAAGGACTCCAGCAGCATAGGAAGTCTTGGGCATTCACAGCTTTCTCAACGTCTGGACAAAGTGGATCCACATACACTTGGGTTAAACTTATTACAAACAAAGAGGAAGGGTGCGCAAATGGACCTGGGTTGTGATGAGACTTAGACAGAGCACCAATATGTCTACTCACTCACTCATGCCCTCACCTAAAAGAGGAGTATTGGGTTTTTTTTTAAATCATTTTATTGGTGGCTCATACAATTCTTATCACAATCCATACATCCATCCATTGTGTCAAGTACATTTGTACATTTGTTGCCATCATCATTCTCAAAACATTTGCCTTCTACTTGAGCCCTTAATATCGGCTGCTCATTTCCCCCCTCCTTCCCCACCCCCCACCTCATGAACCCTTCATTATTCATAAAATATTATTTTGTCATATGTTACACTGTCCGACGTCTCCCCCCCCTTCTCTGCTGTCCATTCCTTAGGGAGGAGGCTATACGTAGATTTGTGTAATCAGCTCTCCCTTTCTACCCAACGTTCCCTCCACCCTCCAGGCATCGCCACTCTCACCACTGGTCCTGAAGGGGTCATCTGCCCTGGATTCCCTGTGTTTCTAGTTGCTATCTGTACCAATGTACATCCTCTGGACTAGCCAGATTTGTAAGGTAGAATTGGGATCGTGATGGGGGTGGGGTGGGGGAGGAAGCATTTAAGAACTAGAGGAAAGTTATGTTTCATCGTTGCTACCCTGCACCCTGACTGGCTCATCTCCTTCCCACAACCCTTCAGTAAGGGGTGTATGGTTGCCTACTGACGGGCTTTGAGTCTCCACTCTGTACTCACCCACATTTACAATGATATGATTTTTTGTTCCTTGATGCTTGATACCTGATCCCTTTGACAGCTCATGGTCACAAAGGCTGGTGTGTTTCTTACGTGTGGGCTTTGTTGCTTCTGAACTAGATGGCCACGTGTTTATCTTTGAGCCTTTAAGACCCCAGATGCTATATCTTTTGAGAGCCAGACACCATCAGCTTTCTTTGCCACATTTTCTTATGCACACATTTGTCTTCATTGATCGTATCAGGAAGGTGGGCACCCACTGATATGATTTTTAGTTCCTTGATGTCTGATAACTGGTCCCTCTACACCTCGTGGTCAGACAGGCTGGTGTGCTTCTTCCATGGGGGCTTTGATGCTTCTCAGCTAGATGGCTGCTTGTTTATCTTCAAACCTTTAAGACCCCAGATGCTATATCTTTTGATAGCCGGGCACCGTCAGCTTTCTTCACCACATTTGCTTATATACACATTTTTCTTCAGCTATGTGTAGGGAAGGTGCGCATCCTGGAATGCCAATTTAATAGAACAACAAGTTCTTGCATTGGGTAAGTGTTTTGAGTGGAGGCCCAATGTCCATCTGCTACCTTAATACTAAACCTATAAATATGTGCACATAGATTTCCCCACACTTATAAATATATTTACACATGTACATTCCAGTCTTTAGACCTCTATAAATACCCTTTGTCACCTAGTTCTTTCCTCTAATTTCTTTTACTTTCCTCTTGTCCCACTATCATGCTCAGCCTCCATTTGGGTTTCAGTAATTTCTCTCGGTTACCTTGTCCTTGCTAAATCCCTACCAGGCCTCTCACACCCTCCTTGCCACTGATTTTGGATCATTTGTTGCTCCCCTGCCCCTGGGTTGGTCAGTACCACCTCCTTACCCCCTCCTCCCCCTCTCCCGTGTCCCCCCAGAACCATTGGTCCCCTTGTTTACTCCTCCAGACTATTCATCCAGTCTATCTTATCTAGATAGATCAGAAGAGATAATAATATGCACCCAAAATCAAGTCAAAGCAAGATAGGTGATGAGTGAGAACACAGCAATGACAACAAAAAAGGAAACCAATTACCCATAGAAGAATAAATTAAGTAAAAGGAAAAAATTTTTTAAAGAAAGAAAAACCTGTAAATAGATCAAGGTCTAATTTTTGATCTCTAGGCGTGTCCTTCAGTCAGGTCCAATGGGGTACCAGGAAAAGAGGAGTTTTAGTCACTCTTAACTTTATGTGAAATCACTGAGTGCTACAACTGATTAGCATTCTTATGGTTAAAACAAAACATTGGAGGTTCAAGTCCACCCATCTGTGCTTTGGAAGAAATTTCCGGCAATCAACTTTTCTGAACAAACAGCCACTGAAAGACCCATGGAGCACAGTTCTAGTCGGACCCGTGGGGGCTGCCCTGAGGTGCAGTTGACTCCATTGCAACTGAACTTTATGTCACTAAAGAATTATAACTCAAAAATAATTTACTGTCTTTACAGTAAGAAATGGTTGTCAAAATTTAAAAAGAGTTCCCAGGGTAGAGTGGGGAGAAAAAGAAGGTGTTGTCTCATCAAGTACTCCATCGAATAATTATAAGGCAACTTAGATTTACATGGGCGGTTTGGTGGTGGACATTCACGTTTTGATGGACAACGTTGGAAAAAAACAAACCCAACCAATTTTGAAGCCAATGCGTAAGCGTTGCTGAGTCCTGGTGCTGTAGTGGGGTATGTGTTGCTCTGTTGACTGCAAGCCAATGGCTCAAATCCACCAGCCACTCCCTGGGGGAATGTTGAGGCCATCTGTTCAGTTTCAGAAACCCAAAGGGCTTGAGTCAGAATCACTCTGTCAGCCGTGGCTAGTGGGCTGCTTGCAGAGGCTTGTTTTCTAACTTGCATATGGATGTGACCATGGGCCCTACTCCCCGAGAGGTTTCTCTCCAACTGAGCTGCAACATCAGATGAGTCACCACCCACCGATGGAAAGACGTTTATGAGGAAATCTGGCGCACAGCTCCCTCTCTGCGGATGCTGGCATCTGATGGAAGGCAGTGTCCATGTACATTCAAAATCACCCACATAAAACTCTGCAAAGACATATGCAAACGCAAATAAAGCTGCTTTTACATTCCCTCCAGTAAACAAACCAAGACCCAGAGAACCATCAAACCAGGTACTTATCTTTGTGGGTACATTTTTATTTAATTTTCCAGTAATAACTACTAAGTCCCTAGTCTCCCATCATTTGGGGCCTGAGTCTATAACCTGACAGGAAAATGTCAAAGCACTGTCATCTCAGTTTTACCAATGTTTTAATGGTCCAGCATGAGATTCCACGCTCGCTCTCTCTTCCCCTTCCTAGAGTAAATAAAAGCATATGCTTCCATCTCATTCTTTCTAAATCACCTCAAGAGACAGGAATGAGAGAGAAGCCATACAGCAGAGCCCTTAAGTCAAACCAGCCCACACAAGTTAGGCTTTTACATCTGTTTAACAGAATTGATCCTGTTTCTTCTGCCACCCACTCTAGTTCTCTGGCAGTGGAAACTATTCAACAGGAGGGCCTCACAGTTCCTTTTCCTCCCCCTTGTGCACTGCTGGCCCTACCAAATTTCAGCCTCCCCCTGTATTTTCTGGAAGGTTCAAACAGTTAACACACTCAACAACTAAGAGTTCAGTGGTTGAGTCCACTCAGAGACACTCTTTGAACGAAAGGTCAAGTGAAAAAAATCAGTTATTGAAAACCATGGGTTTGACATTAATCTGCAGAAAAATGATACTCTGCTGTCTACTAGGCCTTATCTCTTGCTTTGAAAACCAGTTTCCATTGCTGTCACAACGATAAGCAAGGGAATGAACAGAACCTTTTTCAGCTCTTACAACAGGCCGGGCACCTTCCCTCTGTCATCCCATTTGAATTGTCAGAATCTCCTGTGAAGTATAAATAGCTTCCCTATTCTGGATACAAGAAATATAGGATGTACCAGAAGGCTGTGCGTGGTTTTACCCAAACCATGTAGCTAATCTAAGTCTAATTACTTTGGTTCCACTCTACATCATATTTCCTAGCATATACTCTCAGTCTTCTATTGTCTGGTGAACACCACAGAAATACAATTATTTTTGAGATGCCACAATGGTGACTCATGATGAGAAAAGTCTGATTTTTAAGCTCAAAAACCCCCAATAAGAGAATCACCAGCATGGATTTGGACAAAAGAAAAGTGGCATCTTCCTTGATTCAAAAATGGCTCTACTACCCAGAACGCATTGCTGCCAAGCCCATTCTTTTTTTTTTTTTAACAATTTATTGGGGCTCATACAATTCTTATCACAGTTCATACATATACATACATCAATTGTATAAAGCACATCCATACATTCCCTGCCCCAATCATTCTCAAGGCATTTGCTCTCCACTTAAGCCCCTTGCATCAGGTCCTCTTTTTTTTCCCCTCCCTCCCCTTTCCCCTCACCCTCATGTGCCCTTGGTAATTTATACATCGTTATTTTGTCATATCTTGCCCTATCCGGAGTCTCCTTTCCCCCCTTCTCTGCTGTCCCTCTCCCAGGGAAGAGGTCACATGTGGATCCTTGTAATCAGTTCCCCCTTTCCAACCCACTCACCCTCCACTCTCCCAGCATCGTCCCTCACACCCTTGGTCCTGAAGGTATCATCCACCCTGGGTTCCCTGTACCTCCAGCCCTCATATGTACCAGTGTAAAGCCTCTGTCCTATCCAGCCCTGCAAGGTAGAATTCGGATCATGGTAGTTGGGGGGAAGAAGCATCCAGGATCTGGGGGAAAGCTGTGTTCTTCATCGGTGCTACCTCGCACCCTAATTAACCCATCTCCTCTCCTAAACCCCTCTATGAGGGGATCTCCATTTGGCCGACACTTGGGCCTCCACTCTGCACTTCCCCCTTCATTTAATATGGTATATATATACATATATACATATACATATGTACATATACACATATATACACACACTTATATCTTTTTTTTGCATGATGCCTTATACCTGGTCCCTTGGCACCTTGTGATCGCACTGGCCGGTGTGCTTCTTCCATGTGGGCTTTTTTGCTTCTGAGCTAGATGGCCGCCAAGCCCATTCTTGGAGAACACACTAGAGCTGTCTCTTCGAGTTACAAAGTTGTAGCCTTTCCAAGAGGGAATCCCTCAGTCTTTTCCTTCCACAGAGCCACCAGTGGGCTATAACTGCTGACCTTCCGGCTAGCAGCCAAGCGGTCAATCACTGTAGCACGGGGGCTCCTTGATGCCTGTCATAGGTCAGGGTTATTGTCAGGCCGGAAGAAGAGTGAAAGCACTCCTGTTTACAATTTCCACAGAATTATTTTGTAATAGAAGTTTTACAAAAACACTTTGAATGTATTGTCCACTCAAGTGCCAATCCCTAAGGTTTATGATTCACAATGTCAAGACGGTGACATACTCCTTAGTCACCTGCTCCAAGTCAGAGAGAATGTGCTGGGGCATGGTGTCTGTAGAAGCAAATATAATCTTCACGAAGCTGCCAGGTGACATAAGGTACAGCCTCACGCAAGGACACTGTCATCAAAGAAGCCCTAGATGGTATGCGTCAAGCACCCTGGGAAACTGGTTCTGGAAGCCTGGCTTTTCATGGAGAGCTCTTTAATGCCGAGTTGATGTGTTTCCTGCTGTTATAACAACGGAACGTGACTCACGTCTGTGGTTTCGAGATTCCTAAACTGGATCTGTGTGACCACTGATGTCATCAGAAATAACCTTTGGGGCTTGGAGACTTCAGATTCCACATGCAAAATATCCAGCTGATGCAGCTTGCTGTGTTCCTCGCTGCTGTCCCCAGCATCCCCCTTCGCAGCTCTTCTCCGGAAAGTCATATCATATTTTCATTTTAAAAATGTACTTCCACAGCAAAATCTTTCCTGTATTCAGCCTGCAGAGTTCTCTGTATGCTCACCCTGCAGGGACATTTCACTGGAGAGTATGGGCGGGGAAGAGTGTGGGGCTGAGTATCAGGCACATTTTGCCTTTGAATCCCAGCTCTGCCAAGCAGGGTGATTTCATCTAGGTTTCTTAACTTCTCTGAGTCTCAGTTCCTCAATCTAGAAAACTGGATAATTATTTCTGATCGCAATATATAATGAAGCTAGATATGGAATATTTGGCAAGATGGAAAGGGAGATAATAAATGGCAACCGTTTTTCTTATTGGTGGATTAGAAGAGACAGTGGCCCTTAGGTTCGCAGAGTCAAGGTATGTCATTGCCATTCTCAGGGATCACATGGGCACATGAAATGACATTGGCTTAAAATCAGAAAACCCAGATTTTTCATCTTGTCCTTTCACTTAGTAAGCACATGACCTCAGAAGAGTCCTCTACAGCTTGAGCCTGAGATTCTTCACCTCCCAAGTAAGGATCATAACTTCTTCTTTGCTCAGTGAACTGCAGGGATCAGACACTAGCACGCTAAGCTTTCCACAGTGTTAAGCCTCATTCGTTTATGAGAGGGCCATGTTGTTTTGACTAGGCTTCCTCTTACACAGCCGGGCCAGTTGCTATTCATTGGGCGTTTGTCTCACTAGCTACAGACTGAGACCTGGCCCTCAGATGAGGAACATGAGGCAGCTGACAGGAACATAGTCTGAGAAGGTAGAGGCATGGCCACCCCTGGCGAATTCACACATTCTGTGCAGAAAGGAACAGTCTGGCTCAGAGTATTTGGGTTGATGAGATATCTAGTGATCCAAGGGGAGACTGAGGACAGGAATGCTGCCCAGTCAGAGCAGCTCAGAGACTACAGAGTTGTCTTTATTGCAGTTGCTTCTCTGCTCTGACGTCATGGGTCACACCAAAAAGTTGGCCCCAGCTAGAGGGGAGATGTAGTACTCAATCTTTTGGAGCTAAATGACCTTGGTTCTGCCTTTGGGGGATGAATGCCCTTTGGGGTGCCATTCCCCTCTGTGAGCTTCCTGTTATAATCTTGTGTGAATTTAATGAGCTGACATATGAGGAAGGTCAAAGTCAAGTGGTTGGCACCTTTTTAATGTACTAAATGAGCCTTGTTGATAAAGATCCTGAATAGTGATGGGAAAAATAATGAAGGGAAAAAAAAGGGGGGGTAGAACTCTTTCTCAGTCACCCATGCCTGGGAACTATCAACAGTACTACCAATGATTAATTTCTCAACATCCTAACATTACCCGCCTTCTCCACCTTGCCTTAGATCATTTAAGAAAGCTTGGAAATCTTGGGCTATACAACATTTTGATTTATTGATGTGCCAAGATAAAGCAAAGGCACCCTTGTAGTTAACAATTTCCTCAGAACAGAGGGAGACCTTAGCTTTAAGGACATGGTGCTACCAGTCCACTCTTCCCAAATCTATGGCAAAATGGTCTATGATAACATGACTTTTGGCTGAGTTTGATGTGGCCTCATAATTCCCCCTACTGGGATGCTCAAGCAGCACTCTCACTAAAGTAAAACATACCATGTGAGTCAACCCAGCCTTGAACCTTCCACTCTGCTCCAAATGTGTCTCAGCCAGATTCCAGATTCACACCTTGAACTTGATTCTGAATATTGGAACCTGTGGATTTGCTATTTACAGGCAGACAATGGGTGTCTGGATCCTGACTTGGCAGCAAAGAGTCATAGGTAGGTCATTCTCTTTGCCTTGAAATCTGTGTGGATTAAACAGCAGCCTGCTCTAGTTCTGGGCCCTCAGGAGTCTGTTTCTCTCCCCAACTACTAACCAAAGGATCCATTCCAATATTCCCCAGGGATTCAGAGGAAACAAAAACAAAATGCTAAATGATGGAGTGAGGGTACATGTGTTGTGTGTGTGTGCACGCGCATAGAGTCTGCTCTTGTGAGAACAATCTTTCCTATGGAAATGCCAGCTGTCAGTCATTAAGACTGACTAGCAGCAGTTGTATGGGACTGCCTGAGTATGCGACAGTCAGGTTCCTGTGAGTGGCCCCTTTCTATCTGAAAAACAAGGGGAGATGTTAGCTGTGTGAGGAAGAAGATCGTGGAACTACTGAAAGTTTATATAGGCAGAGACTGGGGTAGAATAAGGAACTGAACGTTTCCAGAAAGCCCAGGATGATTCATTGAGCCAGAAAAGAGAAGGATCCTTCCACCCTCAAGGGCCCCCAAAGAAAGGAGTCTGAAGACCCTCTCTCAATAACTACATCCTCAGTACTTTACCAGTTAAAAATATTTCCCCCATTTTCCATGTATTTGAGCCTCCTCCCAACACTGTGAGTCAATAATCCCTTTTTGAGAGACGAGAAAACTGAGGTACAAAACCCTGTCTGACTGGAGGATTCTCTGTAAGATCATTTCCTCCTGGGGAGATCGCAACATAGTTCCTCAGTGGGATAGGTATCCTTGGGTTTACATTTCTCCCTTAATCGCATCATGAGATTGGATTCTATCCTAAAGATCTGGGGGAGGGCAGAGAATGTTACACAACTTATAAAAGTGTTCATATTTTAGTGATTCTGCTCCAAAAGAAGCAAGAGGGAAAAATGCAAAGACTAAAATGCTGACATTAAAATTCTGTCATGAAACTCCATGGGGTGGAGTTGCTATGTTCTTCAACTTATGGGGGGAAAAATATCCTGTAAGAAGCAGTACACACTGAAGATCTTATCATAGGAAATAATGCAAATGAGAAATTGTTTCCTCTTTCTAATAACAATATTATTGTTAACAAGGTGGTTACCATGTCCTACACAGTGTTGAAGTATCTTGTATTCGTTATCCCTTCAGCTCAATGGAATTAATATGATTGTTCCTTCCTTTGGACGGGATGAGGAATGGGAGACTTGGACTAAGTAAGGGGTCCGAGGACATTCAACTGGAAGTGGCAGCACCCACATTTAGATAAGAGAGTCTGTGCTGCCTTGGAAACCACACTAGCAAGTCCCACGCGTATTTACACGGAGGTTCCGGGCATGTTCCACAAGGTAGGATTGCTACTCATCGGGCTCCCATAAGGACTGATGTTCAAAAGGCTTAAGTGATTTCTTTGTGGGTGCAACACGAGTCAGAAGAAGAGCCCATATTCAGGGGCAGGACTTTTGATTTTGTGTCTATTGTTTCTGCTTCATATCATCTGGCAACTTCATTCTTGATACGGAAAAAGAAATTATAACCCCTCTCCCGCTGCCCCCAGGGTGACGAACAATAACAATTTATAATTTATCAAGGGCTCGTGAGGGTGGGAGAGAGAGGGGGGAGATGAGCTGATACCATGGGCTCAAGTAGAAAGAAAACCTTTGAAAAGGATGCTGACAGCATATGTACTGATGTGCTGGACACGGTGGATATATGGGTTGTCATACGAGCTGTAAGAGACCCAATGAAATGATTTAAAAAGAAAGAAAAAATTAGATGAGTTTGTGCAGAATTAATTTCTCCATGGGAAGGATTTGCTCGATTATTCAAAGACAGACAGCAGGGGAACAACTCCACTTACTGATGAAATGGTCATTTACTCAGTTACCAACCAGAATGCCCCCAACCCGCTGTCATTGCGTTGGTTCTGATGCACCGTGGTGCTGTAAGTCAGAGTAAAACTGACCCTCGGGTTTCAAAGGGTGAAAATCTTCATGAGAGCAGAAATCCTCATCTTTCTCCCAGGAAGCAGAGGTGGTTCCAACCTCGGCTCTTACACTTAGCAGATGATTATGTATGCCACCATGCCACCAGGACTCCTTACCCAAGATTTATTGGGTACTGAATCTTGTCAAGTATCGAGTAAACGCAGCATATAAAGCAATATCCTCATGGTCTTCTTTCCCAGAAACATTGCCCCAAACTTGATGGCAAAATAATCATCTTGGTTTCTTGTTGGTATTGTTCCCGAAGCTTCATCACCTTTGACAGAACCTGGGATGCCCATCTATGCTCACCTGCTGGCCGGGCTTTTTAAAACTTTTATTCTAGAGTTACTACCCCAAAGACTTCCTTGAGGCTGGCTGTGGGGACTCTTAACAAGTACCTTAGACACCTCCTTCACTAGTCTGGATTAGCAGCGTGTCCTAAGCAAAACTGGCTGCCAAGCAGAAACCTCAGAGCAGACACCTGCTTTCATGTCATCCGAGTCCAGATGCCTGCGAAGCAATGAGCTTTGGGCCTTCTCGGGATTGGGTTCCTTAGGGAAATCACTCTTAGGCCTACAGCTGGTCAGCACAGAAGGGTCTCCAGGGCTTCTGCCACCCGGATGAGCAGCCAAAGGGAAGTGCACCTTTCCTTGGCGTGGTGCTGGAAGCGCATCCTATTTGTTTGACTTCTCAAAATGCAGGGAAGGGCTGGAAAGAAGCAATGCGATGGAATGACTTGCCATTAGCATTTTCCAGTTGACTTTGCCAGGCCCAGAAGAGCTATGACCTAACCTCTGTTTCAAGGAGACTGCAAACAAATGTAAACAATGGGTTTCCAAGACCAGTATCCAACTACTGGTGTCCTGGTCCCCTCTGCATTGTAATGTATGTCTGTGTCCTGGGAACCATTGGAGAGAGGCTCTCAATGCGATAGATGGCCACTATAGCTTGCACTCTCGATGGAAGGCAAAGCCCGTGTATGCGCATCATTGTCAGGGAACAAGGTCCTGCTATTTCCAGCACCTCACTCAATACATCATTCAAGGCCGTTGGAAAGCAAATTCTATCGTCCTCATTTCACAGACAAAGGAACTAAAGTGCAGAGTAAGTGGCAGGACTGTAGCTTAGACACTATCGGTGGACTACCAGAATGAGTCTCATTCTCCTGTTTTATCTTAAGATGAGATATGTTTAAGAAGTAAGAAAATCATCCGTGAAAGTTTCTTGTGAGGTTTGGATATTCTATAAGTTAATTGATCATCGAGTTCAGTACCTGACATGAAGTAGCCTCTCAGTGTCAAGTAGCTTCTCCCAGCCCCCTGGGAAAATTATTATCATTTGGAAAGGCAACAAGAATTGTTCAATCATACTTTCTGAACTCAGGCCAATTTGTAATGATATCCTGACTTGGGCAAACTACTTATTTCCTCTGGGCCTCTATTTCATCATCTGAAATATGAGGATATTGATAAAAACTTTCTAGGGTTAGCATGAGAGTTGGTGGAACATAAGATAAGAATTTGCTCCCAACACTGAGGTGCAAGAAGCAAATCACTATTTCAGGAAGACAGAATAGGAAGAAGCTGCCTTCTGGGCAATTTATAAGGATCGAAGGGATTTCCACAGGGTCTGACAAGTGGGAGAATTTTCACACTACAGCTATTTATCGACAAATAAATATAAACAGGTGTCTGACCACTCTGTGCCCTCATCTTCAGCATGAATATTGGGATATTTTGCAATGAGCTTTTGACCTTGACTCTCAGCCGTCAGTACTAGAGCACCCGTGCACCACCCAGTCGCGGGGCTGGCAGGCATTTCTCAAGATGCTCCAAGGATTCCTGTCCTGAGTTCTAGGATGATAACCTTCATTTTCTTTATGGAGTCGGTTCTGTCTTCTTCTCCACCCCAAACAGCAGCCTCCCTCTATAAATTCTTCAAGCAAGGGCCTGAGGGTGGAAGTAGGTGTGGGAGTACCTTCTAGACGCTTTGCCTTTCATGGCTGGGACAAAAAGTCTTTACTGACTCTCTCAGGGGAGGCGGCACTTACTCCAGACGCATTCTTTCCGCTTCCTGCCACACGGGAAACACGATAATGCTCTGTGATGCTTGCCTGTCACGCGTAGTAACAATAAATTAAACAACAAAACGATGAATTTGAAACTATGTTTTAATTACAGAAGAAAAACTTGACTTGATCAAAAGGAACCTTTTGGATTCTCAAGAACCCAAGAACACCTTCTAGAAAGTGAAAGCTATTCCGCAGATCAGAGGCAAATATTGGCCAATCACATATCAACTAAACGACGTGTCTCTGGATTACACACGGAATAAGAAAATATCAGTAAAGAACCAATGACCCAATTTTAAAAAAAATGAGCAAAGCGTCCAGCTAGACCTTTTAAAATAAATAAGTAAATAAGATAGACAAAATGGTCACCAAGCATATGAAAAGGTGATCAGCATGATTAGCCATTACAGACAGGCAAATCAGTCTGTGAAATAGCACTTCACACCCACCAGGACGGTGGTGTGTGAGAACTAATTACTCAATTAGCATGCTATGTCCATGCCAGGAGATAATGTCTAGTGCTGACACAATGTAAATATTATTCAGAAATATTTCTTAAATAATAGTTCAAAGTAGTTGCCATGAGGAGTTGCTGAAAGTAGTTGCTGACAGGTCCGAGTGGGGTCAGAGCCAGGGAATAGGGCAGAGGAAGATAAACTAGTGCCCTTCTGTGTGGTAAGAAGTGAGCAGTGTTTGATTTTTAAAGAATCGTTTATATTTCAGCTGGTTTAGAAAAGAAAAGCATGCACCTCAAGGTTTACAGAAATCAACAGATAGGAAAGTCTGAGCAATTGATATTTAAGATTCCAATGGAAAAGTCACTCTATTCATTCTTGGGCTTGCGATCTAAGACAAGCCCTTCAAGTCTTCTGTATCTTGGCTTCTGAATTGTGGCATGGCCCCCAGACTACAGCCCTTTGCCAGAGAGTGCTGGAGACCAACGACGGCATGGTCAGGGGGGCTTTCAAACCCGTGAAGGTTGCTGGACTTCAGCATTATCGTTTTAGTCCCAGATACTAATATTTTCCCGCTTACTTGGGATGATCCCACTCATGGCTACCCTTGTAGGGTTTCGGAGGTTGTAAGCCTTTACAGGAACAGCCAGCCTCCACTTTCTCCTACAGAGGGTTGGTGGCTTTGAACAGTCGACCTTGTGTTTTGCAAGCCAACACTGACCTGTGAGTGCCACAAGACTTGCTCATAATAGCTTGGTTCCCCTCCGTGTAGTCCAGCAGCTCTCTATTGTAAAAAAAAAAACAACAAAACAGTGTCTGGCACACAGTAGGGCTCCATAAATACTTTTAAAAGTACATAAGAATTTAAAAAATACACAAGACTTTCTGGATCAAAAATAATGTTTCCAAGTATTGAATACCATGCAAAGAGAAAATCGTGGTGAATCAGGAAAGTTGGCTTATTTGTCTCATTGTTGCAGGTTCAGCTAGATTTTGATATATAGCCCTCAGAGAACTTCCTCATAGAAGGAGTGGACAAAGGCACAGAGGTGAGAGGGCAGCCAGTGTTGGCGATCAGTAACTCGTCAGTTCTGGATGGCTGAAAGGGAGAGGTTGGAGACTGAAAGAATTACAGCGAGGCTTAAACGGTCACGGAATAGAGACGATCTATAGGATTCAAAAAAGGCGGGTGGCGGGAAGGATTACCAATAAAAATCAAATCCACTACCAAAGAATTCATTCCAACTCATAGCAGCCTTAAAAGGCAGAGAAAAACTGCCCCAGAAGGTGTCCAAGACTAATCTTCCCGAGAGCAAACTGCCATGCCTTCCTCCCCTAGAGCACCCAGTGTGTCAAACAGTTGACGTTTCAGTTAGCAGGCAAGCACTTTGCCCACTGTGCTACCAGGACTCCTCAGGAAGACGTTGCCATTGCTGTTAGGTGCCATCTAATTGGCCACCACTCGTAGCAACGCTGTGTACAAAAGAACGACATGCTGCCTGGTCCTGTGCCCCACTCACGATTGTTGTGGTTGAGTTCATGGTTGCAGTCACTGTGTGGATGCATCTCGCTGAAGGGCTTCCTCTTCTTCCCGGACCGCTACTTCGCCAAGCATAGTCTTTCTTCTAGGGCACAGACTTTCCTGGTAACGTGTCCAAAGGGCATGAGATAAAGGCTCATCATCCCAGCCTCTAAGGAATGTTCTGGTTATACTTCTTCCAAGACAGATTTGTTTGTGTTTCTGGCAGTCCACGGTACTTTCAAGAGGGTAGCCGTCCTATATTTGAGTATGAAATGATGACATGAGGGCTTTGGGGAAATCACTGTGGTTTCTATTTGGGAGAGTGGACTGGGGGCAGGGGAGCGGTGAGTGGCAAACAGGGACCAGGCAGAACAAATGAAGAACAAAAACCACTGCCATTGAACCAAATCTCAATTCACTACCACCCTGGAAGACAGTGTAGAACTGTCCTTAAGTTCTCAAGGTGGTCACCTTCACAGAAGCAGACAGCTGCATCTCACTCCTGCTAAGGGCCTGATGGGTTGGAACCTCCAACTTTTCAATTAAAATCCCAGCATTTAACTACTTACACCACCGGGATTCATTAAGGGACGGTAAGTAGGGAATGATGCCCCAGTCTATGAGAGAAACAAGGTTGACTGCTAGCTGGTGGCAGTGGAGTCAACCAGAAGGAGTGTTGGGATCAACAGGCTTTTAGACTGTGTAGAGATCCAGAAAAAACAAAAAAGTAATGAAAATTTCCACCAAACCATTGGAAGACCCTCATGGAGTATCTCCATAGAGCTATGGGTTGGACACCCAGGCCATCCCTAGTGACCTCAATACGAGGTAAAGCCCACTAGAGTATTCTCAAGACCCCTCTCAAATACGAGATTCACAGGCCTACACCTTACGCTGCTGGACTGTGTAGATACAATTTATGGTAAAAGCTCATTTATAAGCCAGAACAGTGCATGAGCAATGAGACTCAGTAGAATATTGTTCTTGCACAGACAAGTCCCAGTCCAGTAACTCATTCGTGTTGTGAGTCTAAGTGAATGATTTAAAAAACAAAGCAAAACAAAGCTCCTATCAGTTTCTGCTTCTGAAAACACAACTATTAACCTGCACTGTGGAGACCTGCCGTGTGGATGAGGGAGAACACCCAGAGAGGCCTGGCAGACCGGCCAGACCGTGCAGAGGCCCCTTCCTTTCCTCCTGGCAAAGCTGCACCCCTGCCTGCTTCCTCCAGCACTCTTCTATGGGAGTCCTGCTATGCTCACTGAGGCCAAAGCTGGTTTCCCCTCATTTGGGGGGAAAAGAATTTTAAAATGATGTTATTAATCCATCACTTCTCAAGTTTTCATCATTGCCTCTCTATCCTGCCATTTCAACCTGTGCCCAGTCAGCCAGAACCTCTGACTTCCCTGACCCAACTGACACTTGCACAAGCTTCGAAGCGTGGCTAAAATAAGAACCGGTGCCCGGATGCGGTACCCAGGGTGCACCTCTCTTTTCAGAGTCTGCCGGCCTCCTAAGCAGATGACACAGTGGCTTCCCACCAGGTTCCAGACAGTCTTCTGAATATCGCTCCTAGCTTGAGAATGGAACCAGGCTGCGCACAGAGAGAGCTCTTGGCAGATGGCAGGGGAATGAGTCAACGCCAATACAGAACTAGGCCACGGTGACCTTTAGTCACAAGAATGGCATTTGCCATTCAACAAACATTTACTGAGCTCTGCTGTCTCTGCTCTGTTCTCACGTGTCAGCTCATCAAATCCCCAGTTACTCCCTGCGCAGGTATGATTGTCTCAGCTTGCCTAGGAGGAAAGGGACACAGAGATGCTGTATAACCCTCTGCTAGGCCTTCCGCTCCAAATGTGCAACGATAGGACTTGAACCAGGTTCCTCGGATGTGGAATTGTTTCTTCAATGTCCCGGCATCTTCTGTTCCTAGCACAAATTTTATGTTTCAATTTGGTATCTGAGTATGTGGAATGGTCTCAGGCTAAAAGTGTGAGATCTTGTATCCTAAGTTTGTGACTTTCATTGGGCAATATTTCCGTGTCTGTGTCCTTCACCTTTGACTGGTCATGCCTATATTATTCAGTGACTTCCTGGACACCACTCTCGCTAGCAAGAAGTGATAGGGATACAGGGAAGACTGTGACATTCACTTTGCCTAAACACATAGCTGAGAGCCTAGGAGAGAGGGGATCCGAGCAGGAGATGTACAGAATGGATACACACGGGAACATCTGGAAGCGCCTGGGGTTGCCCGCGCCTCGCAGAGTCACGGAGGCTTCAGTCAAGGCCGCCTTGTGTTTAATGTCCCAGTCAAGGCCGCCTTGTGTTTAATGAAGACTCTTGATCCAATCACATGAGCAAGACGGCTCTGCCAGCCCGCGTCTGGTGAGCCTTGGGACTCCAAGGCAGCTTCGGCTTGTCTTGGGCAACTTAATGCTCTGTTGCTTCCCATGCTAGTGCTTTCTAAGCTTAGCCTCCTTTCTGTCTATCCACTTGCTCCTTCCTCTACTGTCAGCTCTTCTCCATGTTCCTTGCGTATCCTATTTAGAACTTCCCTGGGAGTTTTCAAATTAGTTGATGGGGAAACAAGGACATGTTTTCAATCCTATATGGTAACACTTGAAAGAGACAAGAAACCTGTTGTAGGTCCAGGTTCTACCTCTTATCGACAATGAGACCTTGGGCAAGTTGTTTCACTGCGCTGAAAAACAATGTGAGAAGGATCAGGCCTAAAGACCCAATGCCTGGCAAGCAGCATGCTTACTCCAGAGGCAGTGCACAGAGATATTTTGTTGATGTCATTTGCTTGTTGTCTTGGTTGGTGATCCGAAACCTCTGAGCATCCCTGGGCTCATGAGAAAGCCGGTCACATATAGAACAGACGTAGCAGGGGAGGGGAAGGGGGGATTGGGCTGGAGTCTGATTTCTCTTCCCAACTCATTGTTTGAACTCAGGAACATCACTCCCATGAGTGTCTTCCATTACCAAGAGAAGATTTTTCCAGTTTTAAGGATCTAGTAGTTCACGGGACAGGAGAGAGTTGTAGCTCTGTAGATAAAACTGCAACAAGTGTACGTGTATTCTTGACACAATGGATGGATGGATGGATGGATTGTGATGAGAATCGTATGATTATTTTTTAAAAACTGCTTATAGAGAGAGAAACATCATAAGCCCGCCCCCTCACCTGGCCTGCATGGTGCTGGGATTCTGTCCTACTCTATGTAGCCAGAACCCAGACACTGGGAGGAAGTCAGTTCAGACTCAGGACAAGCCTTTAGATTAGCGTAGAAGCACCCCTCCTGTTGTCCTGACAGCAGCCTGTCCTTGTTCCAAGGAGTGACGGGTGGCTCCAAACCACCAACCTTGCAATTAGCAGCTCAATTAGTAACCACCTCACCACCAGAGCTCGTTTATAAGCAGAAAATGAGATGCTTAATAGAGGCTGGCAGAAAAGCTCACGACTCCTTTCCTTTCAAACTGGGGAGGCTGGGGGTGGGGGAAGCCTGTGCTTTATTTCAAAGAGAAAAGACAACTCTTCCAGGCCTGGTGGCACAGTGGGCTGTGTATGGAGCTTCTAACTGCAAGGTCAGTGGTAGGAAGGATGGGAGTCAGATGAGGCTTTCTGTTCCCAGAGTTTTAAAATCCTGAGAACTCGCAAGGGCAGGTCTACTCTGTCATCAAGGGTGGCTGTGAGTCAGACTCAGTGCAGTGGCAATGGGTTTGGTTTGAGTTTGACGTCATTTCCCTGTGTGTGTAGCAGCATCACTGTCTGTGTGTCTAAATGCCTCAGTGGATCGCCTGAAAATCATTCCAAGTTCCTCCCTTGACTTCATCTCCCACACCCATCAGTCCCTCCAGCCTTCCTTGTGTGTCTCCGAAAGGGCAGCGCTTCATCCTTCTCCTGGTGTGATTGGGTTCCCCCATCCTTACTTTTACTTGGTCTATTACACCAGTCCCCCAAACGGACGTCCTCTCGCTGCTCCCTTCTTTGCACTCTCACACCACCAGGAAGGCCCTGCAGTCGCACGGCTGTGTCTACTTTCCCTCCAGACCCTCGTGGTGGGATCAGAGATCTTGTCCCAGCTGCATCACCACCTGCTCACATGCTGCCATCTGAGGGGCTCCTCTGACATCACCAGAAGGGCGCCTGTGAGAATGTGCTTAGAACCTATACTTGGGCCCATTTTCAAGTGAGAGGGATTTACCATCCCAGGAGGCCATCTTTGTCCATGGAGCAGGGAAGCAGGTGAATTTCAGAGAGTTTGTGACACTTTCGCACAGTCCTCAGAATCCTATCTACTTCCTTGCCAAGTAGAATCTGGACCCCATCGCGCCTAGTGAGGATCAGCCCCAACGTGGGTAGCTCTCTGCTTCTCTGTCCTCTAGGCCACTGGTCTACCCTTGAGATGCTGTCCAGAGAGCAGACGCCTTACTTCAGGCTTGGTTCTCTAAAGGAACCCAAAGGATGACCGTTCCCTAGCTCTCCTTCACACAAGGCAGTGTCTCCTTCATCTCGGCTTCTACTCAAGGCTTCTGAGGGAAATTACACGGGAGAATAAGACCATGAATGCAAAACCAGCGGCCAGCATGTCCCTCAATGGAGAGTAACGGAAAGCAGCCCTCTACTGAACAGGAACCAGGCAGATATGCCCTTTATCATCATTTTTATTTAATGTAGTCCTGAGCTATTAAACATCAAAAAGAAATCAAAGGCATCCAGATTGGCAAAGAAGAACTAAAACTTTCTGTTTGCAGATGGTATGGTTTTATGTAGAGAAACCCTCAAGACTCGATAAGAAAATTGCTGGAACTAATTGAAAAACTTGGCAATGTGGCAGGCGAAACATCAAGGTACAAAAATCAATAGCAGTATATTAAGCAAGAGATCTCTGAAAAGGAAATTAAAAAAAATTCATTTACAGTGAGCATTCAGATGGTTATTGTATGAAATACCTAGGAGTAAACCTAATCAGAGAAATAAAAGACTTGAACAATGAAAACCACAAATATAAGAAATCAAAAGAGACCCACATAAATGGAAGAATGTTCCATATTCATGGATAGGAAGAGTCATTGTGAAAAGAAAACATCAGTATTAACTAAAGCAATCTATAAATATAGTGCAATTCTGGTCTAAATCCCAGTAGTAGCCTTTAAAGAAATGGAAAAACTAACAACCAGCTTTATATGGAAAGGAAAACTATCGAGGAGAAGCAAAGCACCAATAAAAAAAGGAAAAAAAACAACCAAAAATCAAAATAAGAGGCCTCTCACTTACTGATGTTGAAATGTATTACATAGCTACAGTAGTCAAAACAGCTTCATATTGACACAGTGATGGATATAGAGAGCAATGGATCTGAATACAGAACTCAGAAAAATACCAAGCACCTGCAAACGTGTGGCTTTTTAATAAAGGGCTGAAATACATTAAATGAGGAAGAGATGGTATTTTCAACAAATAGTGCTCACAAAATTGGATCTCTGTTGGTAAAAGAGTGAAACAAGGTCTATACCTCAGACTTTGTACAAACAAACTCAAGATGGGTTAAAGACCTAAATACAAACCCTAAAATTATAGTGATCTTCAAAGACCAAATAGAGACCAACTTAAGGGTCCTAATAGAAGATATCGACATGCTCTCAAACATAATAAAATCACCCACAGTACAGAAGACAAAATAAGGACTTGGACCTCCTTCGGTTCAAAGCTCTTGCCTTGAGAGTGACTAATGAATGATGACCAGAACTACCATCTATTTACTACTTGAATGTCTCCCTTGCTTCATTCTGACATGTATTAATTTGTCTAGTAGGTGTGGCTCTGCTGTGATGAATGACTCCTGTTGGAAGCCTTAGCACCAATCCCCATTGTTTGTAGAAATGGTGTCCAATCACTTAAGAGTTTAATCTGTACAAGTCAACAATTTATGTATTGCAGTTCATAGTTGGCCTATACTCATACAATTTGCTTTTCTCAACTGTGTTTTAAATTCTATACCATTGGCTAAACTAATACACTATCCATGGATAGTGGTTATGTGCTGGTCTGCTAATCGCAAGGCCGGTAGTTCACAGCCACCGTCAGCTCCACAGGGGAAGGAGGAGGTTTTTCACTCCTGTGAAGATTTGAAGTATTGGCGACTCACAAGGGCAGGTCTACCCGGACCTCTAGGGTTGCTAAGAGTCAGCATTGGCTTGATGGGAGTAAAAGTGATTCTCCAGGTGGATGATTGATAATGCTTTCTAACATAAAATTACAATGACGTCTCCAAGGTGAACCAGAGAATGTACAGACCATAGCTGCATGAATGGATTTGGAGCTTGCACCTAATTCTAGCCCTGATCTAAGAACAATGAATTCTAACGACATGACCCTGCTTGATGGAGAGATCGCTGTAGATATCGGTGCTATAGAAAAGTGTGGTGAAGAAACTAGATGGTACTTGGCTATCAGAAAGAATCGTGTCTGGATCCTTCAAGGCTTGTTTTCAAACAAGCAGCTATCTCAACGAGACATCAACTAAGTTCACATGGAAGAAACCCAGCAGCCTATGCGATCCAAGGATTGTAAATAATATTCAAATCTAAAGGGGAGAAATGGCATCAGATCTTAAATTGTGAACACCTGGCGTGCAAGACTATGAGTGACAGTGGAAGCCCCAAAGCCATTGGCAGCATCCACGGATGGAGCAAGCCTCTGGTGGATCCCCTCTGATTAGAGCTGAGGGATGGACACAGCCCTGTTGTCAGACAGAGAACATCATGATGTTGATTATGGCAGAAGAGTTAGGTAAAAATGTAATATCTTATCACTTGAGCCCCCTTTTGACTCATTTTGAGGCTGTTTCAGTGTTCTAAAAAGTGAAGGTGAAATCCTCTTGGACGAAGCCCCCGGTGACCAGGGACGTGAGTAGCTATGTTAACATGCAGAGTGCATTGGAAAGTGGATTGTTGCAGAAGCAGTTAGGTCACAATTTAGCACCTTATCATTTGATCTCCCTTGTGATCCGTTAAAATTTCTTCTAGTTTTTACTACTTTTTACTTTCTTTTCCATGGAGGTTTTTTATCTGTTTTACTTTGTTAATTTGTTGTTGCTGCTGTTTTAAGTGTTTTCCCGTCTAGAAAATGCAGGCTAGGGAGTCCACAAAGAGAGTAATGGATGAATGAATGGTTCCTTGGAGGAAGGCAGGGAAGGCTCAGGAAATGGGGAGCTCATCATGATGAGACAAGAATGGGGGCAATGTTCTAAAACTGGTCGTGCTGATGATTGTATCACCCTTCTTGATGTGATTGAACTATTGACTAGTATGCTATGTAAATTATATGCTGATAAAACTCTTGCAAACAAACAAGAAAACAAAACATGACATTTATGGACAGCAAAAGAGTCCATCATTCAAAAGAAGGGAAGATGGAATGAAGGCAAGAAGGGGAGAAAGAAAGAAGGAGGGAGGGGTAGGAAGGAAGGAATGCTAGGTCTTTATGTGGTGAGGATAAACTCTACCCTCGAGGAAAATGTCCAATTCTAAATTAACATCCATCCCTAAAACTTCCCACATGTCCCCACTGCCCATCCCCTAAGTAGATTCTGAGCCACTTCACTACCTCTGAAGGTACTATAGTTTTCTTTCTTTACAAAAAAAACTTTGAGAACATGCTAAAATGAATTTAATAGCAGGTTCACAAACTTTTGTTTTTATGTTGTTGCTTGCTGCCATCCTGTTGGCTCCCAACTCTTGGCATTTCCGTGCCCATCGGAAGGAAATAGTGTCTTACACTGTCCTTATGATTGGAGGTTGATCTGACCAGATTGTTGCGATCCATAGGATTTTCATTGGCTACATTTTGGAAAGAGATCTCCAGGTCTTTCTTTCTACTCAATCTGAGCGGAAGCTCTGCTGGAACTGGCTCAGCACGACAGCATCACACAAGCGTCCAAGATCAGATGCACAGTGACGGCACGTGGGATGCTTTGGCCAAGGATTGAACCTGAGTCTCCCTGTGGAAGGAAATAATTTTACTACTGAATAGCTACGATCTCCTTTGTTGGCTCCAGTTTGATTCTCTTGCATTGTTTACCAGTTTAATGGTCCTTTGTGGGATCCCCTGAGGGCCTCGAGGTTGGTGTTGCTGGCTGACCTTGCCTCTGCTTCCCAACCTCTGGCACAGGGCTGGGCATGAAGGGGAAACCCCTCATTGGTGCAGACTCAGGGTGATAGGACAGGTCCATTAGGTGTGGTACCCAAGCTCTTGGGTATTTTGCCAGCTGAGCCCAGTCCCTGTGGTCCTGTGGCCAGCCTCAGGGCTAACTTTCATGTCTCAGACCTGCCACAGACCCAACTTCTCCCCAGAGTCCAGTTTTGTAAGTAAATACGAATAGAGCAAATAGGAACATTATCTCATGGCTGCTTGAGTCAGTTGCTTTAGTTGTCTTGATGGGAAAGGAAGTGTGGGAGAGCCTGCGGCAGTTCTGTCTAGCCTGTAGGGGACCTTCAGCAGGATGCAAAGGGAATGAGGCCACTGATCTGGTGTAAGACCTGCAAGCGGTTGCCTTCACGAACCTTCTATCCCACCTGATGCTCCTAGATGGCCATGGGGGATGCAAGCCTCTTGGTCTCCAATTAGCATCTCTGTGTGCTGCCTGGGGTCTTTGTAGAGCAGCTGCTCAATGGGATACACTCAATCAAGCTGCTGAATTAGGTACTTTACATCCACTATTTCATTCGGTCCCACAAATGGCCTGAGAGGTAGGGTTTCTGAGGCCCACTTCATTGATGAGAGACAGATGGGCAGAGAGTTATGCGATTTGCCCACAGTCGTGATGAGCAAATGGGTGGAACGATCTGGACTTGACCCAGTCTGGCCCTGGCTCCTGGGTTTGTCCCAGTCAACCTCCCTGAAGAAGCCGTGCTAAACTCAGAGCTGATTGCCAGCTTCTCACCTCTCTTTCTTCTCTGTGAGGGACAGTCATAAGATGGAACAGAAGACGTCCCGGAACAATGAGAAAGAAGGAGGTTAAAAAAGAAAGACAGGTTTATTTCTCCGGACCTGTGTCCCATATATATATTTTGGGAAGAAGAAATGCCACCTGGGACTGTCGGAGGCCGGGTTCAGCTCCCAGGTTCCCTGTAACTAGCAGGCTCTGTGCTCTTGGCAACAATCACATGCCCTCTCTGAGCCACAGTTCCCCTGACTGTGAAGTAAGCCTTTAACAGAGAGACCTCAAGTAGCAGTCACTCCCTGTCCTATGGGTCCCACAGTCACCCTTCAAACGTTTTACTTTTTCTGACCATTCCACAGACACAACATTTCAACCATCCACCCTTCTGGTTCATATTGCCCCACAAAGCAAACCCCAGAGTGTTAACAAGGCAGCCAGCCTCCTGGCCCTGCCCATTCACATCTCTTGATCCCCCTCTTCGGTCCCCCCCCCCAATTATGCTGCAAAGTCCAGGAACTCCAAGGAGAACTGTGCCCCATTCTCCTATTTTTCTCATGTGTTTCAGGATTTGGCTCTCGCCAGCATTTCATTCTCCAGACGTGATTCACAGCAGAAGTTTCATCGCATCTTGACATTTTCCACCCAGTCAGAAAGCCCGGCATGTGGGCCTATCCCGGGGCCCTCGGGCTGTTTACATAGTTACTAATTTGTGCTGGGAGAGCGAAGAGGGTAGCCCCAAGAACTTGGCCCAAACCAGCAGCGTCCACTGACTTCCTAGGGACTGGGGTCGGGAAGGAGGGGGCAGGGTGGGGCTGGAGACAAATTCTTAAATCCAGCAGAGCCCAAGAGAGCAAGGTCATGGGAATGAAGACTTGAGGAGCAAAGCAGGTGCAGGGGGAAGGGTCTGGAGGGGCTGGGATTCCTGGGGCAGAAGAAGTCCTCCTGTGGTAGGAGATGAAACAGAGCGGGAAGGGAGCTAATGACCCCTCCTCTCTTGTTTCCTGACCCATGCTCTGGCTTCAACTCTCCATGACAGCGCACGCGAGGATTTGGGGGGCTCTTGCTGGGAGTCCAGACAGGTGACTGGAAGCGTCCTCCTGCTTCCAAACCAGAGCCCATAAACTCCTTTTGAATTCACCAGGACAGTGCTGAGAAAAGTAGAAGTGACTGAATAGGGGCCTGGCTGGCCCCTGATTTTCTGAAGTTTTTGTCATTTGGGTGAATGTTTGCAAAACAAATTCATTTTCTATTCAGCCCTTTGTGACATTGGTTGCAGTCCCCCCGATGTCCCAGCATTCTTCTTCCTGCTCTCTGGCCTCCACTCACTCTTCCTTCCTGCCCATTCCTGCCTTTGGAGGACTGGTTGAGGAGGACATTCTTTCATGGTGTGATGAGTCACTTTATAGGTCTATCTGTTTTGCTGAAGGTTAGTTCATGGGGTGCTTCAGTTCCAGGCTTTAAGGATGTTTAAGGGTCTCAGTCTTGGGAGTTTTACTAGTCTGTGCTAGACAACTAAATCTGATCTTTATGGGGGTTTTTTGTATATATTATTTCTCCACACTGTCTTGCTCTTGCTGCCAAGCACCTTCTGTTGTGATGCCGATTAGAGCGGTGGGTCGTGGTGGCCCAGTTCCCTTGTTTGTCTGGCCTTAAGGTAATGGAGACTTTGGTTGCATGGCTCATTTGGTCCTTTGGACTAATTATTCCATCATTCCTTGATTTTCTTCACTCTTCTTAACCCCCAAAGAGAAGACATCAATACTGGATCGTAAATGGCCAGTTTCAAAAGCTAAGTTGCTACTCACCAATGTAGGCTGTAGAATATTGTTTTTGTGGATTCTGTTATGTCAATTGACTTAGTTGTCCACCAAAACTGGGTCCTGCGGTCTCATGTCTAATGAATTTTTGATTATGACTAAGAAGTTTTCAGAGCTTTCCCCCATATGTTCCATCACATTCGCAGATACATTTGCAGCCCATGCAAATACATCTATAGGGATGCCCTCTGTCAAATATTTGTGTGTGTGTGTATACTTCTACTCACCTTCCTACATCTGTTCAGCTTGCAGGTCCACCTGTGTGTCCACTACTAGATCTTGTTGGGGCTTACCCTCACTGCAGGATTGTGTAAATAGTGGAATTTCACTGTTGTTGCCTTTACTCTTAAGCAGTTCTCAGTGATTTCCTTTGACACTGGTCAGGTTGTGCTGCCCTCACCTTACTGTACATGACCTTCCTCTCCGCTTGCTTTAATCCTTGTCTACTCTCCAGTCAGAGGGTTGCCTTCCCTCTGGTGTGCCTAGTAACACTAAAGGAATATTTCTTTTGTGGTGAGCCTTTTCTTGACCTTTTTAACAGTGGTCTTATAAAAATATTTGTCTGATGTAACTGACTTGTTTAGCTCAGCACAATTCCCTCCAAGCTCATGCATGTAATGAGGTATCTTTTGGATTCTTTATTTTTTCTTTAATGTGGAGTAGTTTCCCATTGTGTGCATATTTCCATATTTATTCAAATGATAATACATTGTTTCTGTCTTTTTGATATTGTGAATACTGCTGAGATGAGCATGAGTGTGCATATATCTGGTCTGAAAAATAGCATCCCCAAAGATGAAATATTTAGGAATTAACTTAATCAGAGACAGGGAAGACCTATGTAAAGAAAGTTACAAAGCATTACCAGGAGAAACCAAAAGAAACATTCATCAATGGAAAATATACCACATTCATGGATTGGAAGTCTTAACCTTGTGAAAAAATAAACACTAGTGAAAGCCATCTACAAATATGATAAAGTCATAGTCCACATTCCATCATAATTCTTTAAAAAGATAGAAAACTCATCACTGAATTTATACAGAAAGGAGAGAGACCCTGGACAAGTAAAGCTCAGCGCAAGAAGAAAAGCAAAGTGGGGACGTCACATTCTCTGATCTTAAAGCTATGTGCGGCCGAGGCAGTCAAAATAACCTGGTACCGAAACAGTGACAGACAGACACACTGATCAGAGCAGTGGTGGGATTCAATTTATCAACTCATTCGCAGCCCTCATGGCCATTTTAAGTATAAAAAAGGTATGCCAAAAGGTAATTTATTATTTCATAAGTCAGTACTTAAATGAAAACATTCAAGGAGGTATACAAAACTAGATTATGTTAAAATAGTTTTAAAATATTAAATAATACCTGACCCCAAAACCCAATAACCACAAAACAATAAAACTGTTATTTCAGATATTTTCCTATTACTTCTAGGTTGGTGTTCTCACTTGCAATATTCTTTGATTTTATCGGAGCACAGTTGGCTGTGTGATTTACATTATGCATCTTTTCACTGTGGGAGTACAATCTCATTCCTTTAGAGGTGGGCAGATTGGGCAATCGTCACTATGTTTGATATATTGGAAACCATGAGGTGACTTCACCTCTTTGAAACTATTCTGTTCCTCTTTGAAAAACCCCTTTGGACATGTCTCCAAAGAAGTTATGGCTCCTGGACGTAAAGGCCTGGCAACCCACAGAAGGAGCAGAGGGGGAGTGAAGAAAGGCATCTGTGAGGAGGAGGATGGCAGCACTTTGTGAAGTCTTAGGTGACGGAGAGAGAAAGGCGTCTAGCTGTGACTGGAGACATTGGACATGGCTTCCTGGAAGTGGAGACGTTTTAAAACAGGGGTGGTTTGAAGGATGAGTGGGAAGAGACTAAAGAGAAAGCATGGAGCATTTTCTAGACACAGTGCTTGAGTGAACGCCACCTTAACTTGTGTGTCCTAGAAACCTCTCATGTCACCTGTGAAAAAAACAAGGTCACAAAGTAAGGTTGGTGGTGCAGGAAGATGTACGTGTGCAGTTGCCGGTGAAGGAGGAAAGGTTGGGAGTGGAGGAAAAGAGAGGCTCAGGTCAGGGAGGATTTACTCTCTAAGCTAAAGATATGAGATTCCTAAAAGAAGCTGATGCCGGGGGCTCAAGAAGAGTGCAAATGTTTTGAAAAAGATGATGACAACATATGTACAGATGTGTTTGACAGAATGGATACAGGTATGGATTGTGATAAGAGCTGTAAGAGCCCCCAATTAAAAAAAAAACGATATGAGACTTCATTCTCTAAGCCAGGTGGCTCCAATATGCTAGCCACTAGCCACATAAAGCTATTTAATACAATTGATATTAATAAAATTTTAAATTCAGTTAATCCATGGCACTAGCAATAAATCAAGTGCTCTTAACACTGAAAGGTTGTCACCTAAGAGAACACAGAATCAGACTGTGTTTTAGTGACATGGGAAAGTCTGGCCAGGGGAAAGAATTTGAGGGTGAGCATCATTTGGAAGCCTGTTCAATGAGGCAGGCAGGTCTTAAGAGGCTGGAGAAAGGAGAAAGCCCAGGAACAAGCACTGTCTTAAAATGCAGGGACGATTTTCCAGGGCTGCTCTCTTTGGGGACAGAATGTCAACCACTGATTTTTGGTGCAGCGGCTGCGTATTCCTATTAATATTTTCTCTCTCTCTCTTTGACATTCAATCTTGAATTCAGCTTTCATGTTAAAATGTATTTAGGACAAAACTTTCATAAGAGATAAAATTAATAGAATACAAAAATGGAATATGTTCGACTATGCTTTAAGTTACACGTACTATTAATAGAATAGCACAGACTCAACTTATAGAAATTAGTCCCTGAAATTAAATAACTAAACACAGATTTTGAAAAACAACAGCAAAAAGTCTTTTTCACATTTTCAGCATACTGATGTTAGTACGTTCTTTCGTTTCCTCTTAAAGAATAGATAAAGTGTCCAAATTTAGATGTTTTACTTAAAACTATCAGATTCCATTTTGGCAAAAATTACCATGGCCTAAAAGTTTTAATCAGAATTATTAAAATATGAGATCTCCATTATGCTGCCCCAAACAGGAACACCTTAAGTGATACTTTGGGATAGTCATAAAGCCATTGTCCTAAAATCAGTAATTCCATAGCTGACATTCATTTATATGGAAAGCTAATCCTCCTACTACAAGTAAGCTTGATGTCAACCTAATTATAGTTACACTTCAAAACATAAAGAAACAGAACAAAAATGTTTGATTCTGTCCCTAAGTTTTCCACTGTGAAACTAGAAAAGTGAAAGAAAAAGCAAGAGGTATTAACATATTGACCTTTACTGCTCAAGCTTATGGTTTACCGTGAGGATGTAAGTTGTATTAAAGTCTCGGCTGCCTTCCTTTGACGCCTCCTACTCGATTCAACATTTACCCATCATTCATTCGCTCACCGACACCCAGTCAACTCAGACTCACAGTGACCCTGTAGAACAGACTAGAACGGCCCCTTTGCATTCCTGAAGCCCCTACCTTTCTCCCACACGGGACTGGTGGTCTCGACCTGCTGACCTTGTGGTTAGCAACCTAGTGCATGACCCACGATGCTGCCAGGGTTCCTTGATTTTGCCCATAGAATTGTTCACTATCGCAACTCGAGGTTTACATTTTCATCCATTTCTTTCAGCTTGAGAAATACCAAGTGTATGCCTCCCTTTTGGATTTTCTAACCCCAGGTCTTTGCATTCATACTTAATTACTTTGTTTTCTTGTGTCTCTCTGAGATGTTCTCACTCCTCTCACACCATCATTTCTTCCAATTGCTTTAACTACTCTATATTCAAGGGCAAGTTTCGGGGTCTCTTCTGACACCCATTTTGGTCTATTCTTTCCTTCTTGTATTAAAAAAAACCATTTTATTAGGGGCTCATACAACTCTTATCACAATCCATACATATACATACATCAATTGTGTAAAGCACATCCGTACATTCTTTGCCCTCATCATTTTCAAAGCATTTGCTCTCCACTTAAGCCCTTGGCATCAGGTCCTAGGTTCTTCTTGTATTTTTAACAACTTTTTGGTTTCTTTATATATGATATCTGAGATCATCCCATAGCTCATCTGTTCTTTAGTCATTAGTGTTCAATGAATCAAATCTATACTTTAAAAAAACCCACATTTTATTGCGGGTTCTCACAGCTCTTGTGACAATCCATACATCAATGGTATCAAGCACATTTACACATTTGTTTCCATCATTATTTTCTATTGAGCCCTTGATGTCAGTTCCTCTTCCCCTCCCCCCTGTCGTGGTACTTTGATAAATGATTATTATTTTCATATCTTATACTGACTCATGTTTCCCTTCCCCCTGTGATTTCTGTTGTTTGTCCCCCTGCAGGGGATGGGAGGAAGGGAGGGGGATGGTTATGTGTCTATCATGATCGGTTCCCCCTCCCCACCTTCCCCCTGACCTCCTGGTATCGCTACTCCCATTCCTGTTCCTGGATTCCATGTGTTGTGAGCTCTTATGTCTTAGCTGTACCTGTGCACATGGCTTCGGACTAGCCCACAGTGAAAGGCAGTACTGGGGTCATGATAGTGGGGGGTGAGGACGCCTCAAGGAACCAGAGGAGTATTGGGTGTTTCATCAGTGCCATACTGCACCCTGATTGACTCATCCCTTCCCTATTCTCTGTATGGTTTCTAAATCCAATGACAATCCATGGGCCCCAATCTCACCATGCAATTTACAAACTTACTATGGGTTTGCATAAAGTGCCCATAAGAATAACATCTGGCGGTGTTGTGAAGAGTCAAATAAGAATGTATTTGTAATTTGCTTAAAATGGGATATGGTATAAATCAAACTGAACTCACTGTGGTTGAGTAAATTCTAACTGTAAGCAAACCTATGGGACAGAATCGAACTGCTTCAAAGGGTTTTCTGAGATTGTAAATCTTTAGGGGAGTAGACAACGTTGTCTTTCTTCTGAGAGCAACTAGTGAACTTGAACCACCAATCTTGTAGTTAGCAGTCCAGCAAGTGAGAAAATCCAAACAAAACCATTGCTGTCCAGTCCATCATGGTTATATGTGGACCTATGGGTGTTCGAGTAGAACAGTGTTCAATAGGATTTTCAATAATTGATTTTTCAAAATCAAATGTCCAGGCTTTTCTCCCAAGGTGAGAGTGAGCAGCCAATCTGATGACCTCTTTCCATGGGACAAGTGTAAGGACCGTGACTAAGGGGCAGTGGAGTTAGAGGTGAGCGTGGGAACTGCAAACTCATTCCTCCGGGGCTTGCAAACCAGTTCCGCCCTGCGGTGTTCAAGTGAGGATCGCATGAGTCTGCTTCATGGGCTATTATGAGGCCCCGTGAAATCACCACCTGGTATATATATGAAATTGCCACTGATATAAAATTCCATAGCTATTATTATTTATGATTACTATTGTGACTCAAGTAACAATAATCAGATAAGCAAGAAAATGTTCTGAATCCATCATTTCTATCAGGAATATGCTGCTGTTCTCACTCAGCACCTTATTCCTGCCGTTTCTTCAAGGGCTCTTGGTTCTGGGAACATTAAGGTGGAGATGTTGCACCTCCTATTCTCCATGAGGCTCGTAACACTAGGAGAATCATTTCCTTTTTCTCTTTGTATTTTCAAGTTTCTCCACCTTACATTCCAAGTTGGTCACACTAGAAGCCACCTTTGGTCAGTCCAGAGCTTCAGGGGTATGTGGGAGTTACTGACCTCAGAGTCTGTGTGTCAGGAGTGGACGGTGGCGGCTCACTTCTGCCTAGCAACCATGAGGCCAGGCCCTTTGACACATGGTTCAGATTTCTGGGCACAGTTTGGGGACACTATAGTCTCTGAGCATCAGGAAAGGCATGAGGCCTGGAGACCCCGAGACCATGCACCTTGTGAGAGACTGACTTCCGTTTATCCCACACTGTTTGCATCTGGCAAAGAGCTCATTTCCAGGCTTCTTTTCCCTGCATCCTCGTCACCTCTGGGAGCTGCAACTTGAGATTTGAGAGTACGACAACAAAAACCTACTGCCGTCAAATCGACTCTGACTCACAGTGGCCCGATGGGTCAGATTAGAACAGCGCCCGTGGGTTTCCCAGGCTATAAATCTTTAGGGAAGCAGACAGCATCGTCTTTCTTTCAACCAGCAGCTGCTGGTGCCAAATTGCTGAACTTTGTGCTTAGCAGCTCAGTATGTCAGCCCTATCGAGCGGGTGGGTCTATCGAGGGGGTGGGCACAGTCACCGAGTGAACACAGCCGAGGTCTAGAAAGAGCAAGATCTTTGAAAATAGTTATTTTTAAATGTTTTATTAAGTAAGGACGAATCCGGATCATTAGAGAAGATGTAGACGTGGCAAAGAAGAAAAGAAAAAACTGACAGACCCTGATAATACTGGCCAGAGGCCCTTCAGCCTCCTTTTCTGTGCATGTGTCTTACATAAATATGTCACCATGTCTATATTTATATATTTTAGAGTCATAGTTTTATATTCTGCTCTTTTTAAAAAACAGATCATGTGCAAATTCCCCAATATGACTAAGGATTATCTAAAAGTAATTATTATGTTCATGGTTCTCTATTGCAAAGATATAACTTGGGATATTTGAGTGGGTTTATGCCAATTCTGGGATTTTACAAGTCATGCCATGACAGGTCACACTATTGATCAATCTTCTTTCATATTTCTGTTGGCTTCCGAGAAAACTGTGCTTCTGCTCACAGGGGCCTGTAAATAAAGGGACCTGCGTGACCCTTCCCCTTTCTTACTACCTCAGAGGGAACAACGGATGCCTGGAGCTCAGGCAGCCACAGTCCTGACCCTCAAGAAGCAGGGCTAAGGACAAATCACAAGTCTTTCCAAATACAGCTCTCCTCAGACATTGAAAGCTGGCATGCAGTTAGAAAGTGTGAAGTCAATGGTCAATAGGTATTTGGGTGTACGGGGCTGGTGGGTGACTGCTTAGCTTAGGCAGTTAAGGAAGGATTTCTGGGGGTGAGGACATTTGCCTGGCAGAGCATCTACCTTACAAAGTTGTCTAACTGAGAGAACAACAGAGAAACGTGTCCACATAAAGGGAATAACATTGCTAAGAGCCCCGAAGTAGGAAAAATACGGTGTGTCCAAGAAACTGAAAGGGTTCAAGTGTATCTGAAACACAATCGAAAAGGAGAGTGGAGTTTGTGAGAGCTTGAAAGGCCTGCTGGAAAGCCCCATAATACACATAAGGCCAGAAGGGGGTTTATAATAACTTGTCCCTTCCTCCCAATTTCATTTTCAGCTCACAGTTACCTTTTTCTCACCTACTTAACTGTTCTAGAAGGTTCGTGCTCAAAGCATTAGAATAGCTCCTGGGCCCTGGGGGGTCACCTGGTCAGGTGACATTGTAGGCTGCAGGATAGAGTCCTTTGTTCTTGGCCACTTCAGTGCCATTCAGCCAGAGCAGCAGCAGTTCTAAGGTAATACAGTGAGCTTGGGTTCCACCGCCAACTGCCAGTTTCGGTGCAACATGCCCCATCAGGTCCCACTGCGAGCTGCAAAGGATGTCCTTGAACAAACCCTGCCTGCTTTGTGCCAGACTCTCAGGCAGCTGCAATGCTGGGCAATGACCTAGAAGTCCTGTGAATCGAGATGGGAGCCTGCCTTGCCTTTTGGGAAAGTCCCTTGAAGCTTTAGTTCCCCCAACTGTAAAATGAAAATGCAGAACCCTAACTTGCAGCAAGTTTGTGACAAGACAATAAGATAAGGCCCGTGAAAATGCTGCACGGATTATAAAGTACTTTTGCCTGCAGAAGGAGGTAGGTAGGAATGAAGCCCTGCGAGTCTCTGATCATCTTCCGAGAAGTAAGGGACTCAAGGACCACGTGACCTCAGGAGCCATTGCAGCCTGTCTGACACTCATGTAATTTGCACGGAAAGATTATTCAACACTCTTCAAAGATTGAGCATGTGGTGCAGGTTGAATGGCATCCCCAGGAAGATGTGTTGAATTCCTTAACCCTGACTGTCTGTGAATGGAAACTTGTTTGGCAATAGGCTTGATGAAGATCTCCCTGGCTGTGTTCACCTGAGGTCATATTGGAGATGAGTGGACCCCAATCCAGTTGAGTGATGTCTTTATTAAAAGAGTCGAGTCCCAGAAAGAGAGAGACACAGAGGAGAGGGAGGATTTCCATGTGTAGATGAAGGCGGAGACTGATGTCTCTGCAAGCCAAAAGATGCCAAGACTTACCAAGACATTCGGGAGAGACAAGGACCGACCTTCCCCTAAAACCTTGGCAAGTATATGGCCCAGCTGGCACCCTAATTCCTGACTTCCTGCCATCGTCACCCCCTGGTGTGTGGTGCGCTGCTCCGGTAGCATGAGGAAACCAAACCAAAAGCTCCTCTCAGAGCAAGTTCCCAGCGGAATGAAACCGAGCTCAAATGTGTGTCCCTGTAAAAAAGACACACACACACACAAACAGCCTGCCGTTGAAACTCGACCCCTTTGAAAGCCTGCTGAATTGAGCACAGAGGAAAAGAAGGCAAAGGTGGGGGAGGGGGAGTAATCAATCAACACTGTGTCCAAACGATTTTGGCTTTGCAGCACACTGATTAAGACCAACATACCTGCCACAGCAAATCGTGGGGCCCTGTGAACGGCCTCTTGGTTTGACATCTGTGGTGTCTGCAGACCGGTTTCCGTGAAGGTACCTGCCTGTGTGATGTAAGGAGAACCATGTGGCCTGGTGGCTGCTGTCGGTAAAGGGAGCCGCCGTGGCCTGTGTGGGCAGACACGCGTCAAGGGAAGGTCAGGAAGATGAGCTCAGTGGGAAGGGAGGTGGGTTCTTTCAGAGAGCAAGACGGAGGAGCTGCCCGGCCAACGAGGAGGCTTCAGGGAAGTGGAACATGAAGCCAAGCGCTCCTTGATGGTGGGGACGTTCGCGTGAAATACCAGCCTTGCCCAGCTGCACTTCCGCAGTCCCCTGCCCCAGGGGAAAGGGGACACAGACAGGGCTCCTGTTTCAGGATGTACTCAAGCACAGGTCCTCTCTCCCCTAACAATCTCCATAGAGAACCAGGGCCTGGTGCTCAGAGCAACGAGATTATGTGAAGAGGTGAGGGTATTAAAAGCGGCCGAAGCCAGTAGAACAAAAGTC
The DNA here is from genome assembly GCF_050624435.1 of Tenrec ecaudatus. Lineage (NCBI taxonomy): Eukaryota > Metazoa > Chordata > Mammalia > Afrosoricida > Tenrecidae > Tenrec > Tenrec ecaudatus. The sequence continues at coordinate 45,411,293 of NC_134539.1, read as the reverse complement.
TGGAACAGGAGGACACCTAGGGTGCTCAGGCAACAGAGAGACCAATTGATGACAGCCAGAGGTCAGGAGAAGAATAAAGGTCGAGTCATGTGACTTGAAGGAGTGGGGGTATTGTTGAACTTGGGCATGACTTTGGTGAATGAAAGTTTGGGAAAGGTTGTGAACAGAGATATAGAACAAAACCACATTGCCTTGCTACGTTGAAAAGAGTCCCTGCACGAGCCGGTGCTGCCAGAGAGACCAGCCGGAAGCCATTACAGTAAAGCCAGGCGAGTGAGAATGATGGATAGAACTGGGATGATGGAATCAGAGTTGGGGAGAAGTGTGAGCTCTGGATATATGATCAAATGTGGGGGGGCCAAAAAGATAGGAGTCAAGATGAACTTCCGAGGATTTGAGACGACACAACTGGAGAAAGTTAACATTCCCAGTGATGGGGCCATCTATCTCTGGGAAAGGCATGCAAAGAGAACCTGAGAGTTCAATGTTGCTCATGTCCAGTGTGAGATATTGATTGCAGCAACTATGGAGTTGACAGGCAGATGAGAATTATAATATCATGGATGAAACAAGATGAAGCAATATGAGATCGGACTTGAGAGCGAATGGAGCTAGAGAAGAACAAGTGACGATGTTTCTCCATTGAGGAGCCAGAAGATTTACAGAGTTTGATGCCAAAGAGCATCATTTTCCAAACCAGGATCAGTAACAAAAGCAAATATGTTGAGTACCTATGCGCACAAAACTCTATAAGATAGATGGTCCTATTTTTTTTACAAGAAAATCATGAACCAGATAAATGACCTAACTTGCTCATTGCCAAATAACCAATGAAAAACAAATCAGGAATTCAAACCCAGACATCTTACCCCAACTTATTCCACTGCAGCCATCTGCCCAGTGCTGCACTTACTTGGTGTATAAGGTAGAAATGAATTTCTTTGTCTTAAAAATATTTGTCATGTTACTATACATGTGGAAAAAGAACTGGGTCCTTCTAGAAAGTAAATATGTTTGTTTTCGAAACCAGAGATACTGACAATCTTAGAAACACAAACAACAGTATCTTAAGAAAAATGGCCTGACAAAGTTTAAGAAAAAGAAAATTATCTTGACTCCTATTTTTCCCATAGAGATTCACTGTATCCTGCACTCTAAATCATCTTCCCTATCTTGGGGGGAGGTAGATATAAAGCAGATACAATCTTCCCTGTCTTCCAGATCAGGCACAAGGGATAGGAGAGTAATGTATGTAGGGGTCACCAAGTTATTCAAAGATGTGACTTGGACGAAGTCCTACATACTTTGCAGAGCTCTTTTTCTTGATTACATAACACTGCTTTGGACCGTGTGTAAGGAAACCAGTGAAGATAAAATACCATCCAAACGTTTGAAAAGCCTTCATCTACTATTGATGCAAAAACTCAGTTAGAGGTGATGTCCTGGTGGCTTGGCAAGTTACACTTTAGGCTGCTCCCCAAAAGGTCAGTAGTTCAAACTTACCAGCCACTCTGTAGAAGAAAGATAAAGATTTACAGCTGTCCCATAAAGATTTATAGCTGCAGAAATCCATAGGGCCAGTTCTAGTCTTTCCTATACAGTCACTGTGGTAGGTTTGCGAGGACTTACAAGTGAAGGGGTGGAGTTTAATCTGTCAATCAGGTCGCAGCACGATGACCTCATTTGAAGGCGCTAAGGAGATAAATAGCTCACTGGAGGCTGGACCCACGCTCACTCCCTGGGAGACATTTCTGATGAGAAGTCACATGAAGCTACCCTGATACAGCCAGAGCACTTGGAGAGGGAGGAGCCATGTGGAGACCCTGCCAATGCTGAGAAGCTTACAACGCCACTGGATCCACAGGACTTCCCACCCACTGGCCTGTGATCTTCCAGCATTTGGTGTCGTTGCATGTGTTGCATTAATCTGAAGAGGACTTTATTGATATATGGGGTAATATCAGACTTATAGACTTGATCTGGACTGGGATGCTTTCTCAACATTCAATTGCTATTATATCTAAAGCTCTTCAAGTGTCTATGAATTTGTTTCTCTGGTCTACCCAGGCTAATGCACACTATGAGTTGAAATAGACTTAGTGGCAGGGAAGCTTATTTTATATTTTACTTTCATTGCTAACTTCAGTTTCAAAGATAATGAGCCGTAGCTTGGAAAGGTTAAATAATGTGACAAAAAGTGCTGTGATTTTATAAAATATTATAATAATTACCAGAAAATAATGATCCATTTAAGAAAGCTACAATTGACTTAGTAACTATAAGACCTATAGCAGCTAAGTTTAATTATATTTTGACATCAATTTTTTTTACAGTGTGGCCCCCCCACTTTGCCTGACTCTTCCTTCTTTTATGTTCAGATAACATCACTTCTTGAGAATGACCAACTGCTAGCTAACTCCAGGGTGGAGCCAGGATCGTCCCCATCCCGGTGCCTCCAAAGTCTTTCTGGTTGTCTGGCACACTGCAGGAGTCTGGCTAATGTTGGAAGGGCTCTAGTGAAATAAAGTTAGAGACCAGCCCCTGAGTTCTGCAGCACCATACTAGGTGCAAGCAGTTGACCAACTTCACTTCATCAAAAGGTTGAAGGTTTTAGTTCAACCAAGGCACCTCAGAAGAAAGGCCTGGTGCTCTTCCTCCAGGAAGTCGGCCTTGACAACCATCCAGAACCCAGGTTCACCCAGACACAAATGCCATTGCCAGGAGTGAAATGGACTGGACAGCAGCTGTTGCTTTAGTTTGGGTTGGCTTTCTGCTGAATAGATAAAAATGATGACAGGAGTGAGCAGGCTTGTGCTGCAAACCTCAGAATAAACACAAGGCAAACACTTCTGATACTGACTTTCAGAGTTGGAAGCTTGACCTTTTTTTTTCCCTTTCCTCTCTACACTTCAGGCTTTGTCAAAAGAAAACAGCCATTTAGATGCAGTCATTTCAGGCGTGTCCTGAGATCCAGGGAGGAACACAGAAATTAGGATGAGATGTCCTGTCCACATTTAAGACCCACGACTTCTGTGCACTCATTCCTTCAGTCAGATGGTTAGAAAGTTTCAATGCCATTCAACTCTTCTCAGATTTACTAATTGTGTGACGCCCAAAAGAAGGGGCAAAGACATTGGGTTCTGCCCTCTGTCAGTCTAGTGACTAAAAAAGAGACACTCGTGAATGCACAGTGGGCAGAAAGTAACGTGCATTCTCAAAGAAGTGACGATAGCATGCTGTGGGGACTTGTAGATCACAGGAAGTTGGAAGGACATAATGAGTTAAGTGTAGGGGAAATGAAGTCTCAGGGAAGTAGATCCAGGGAGCAATAGCTGTTGGTATTTGGCATTAGCTATGTAGGAACCCAGGAGTCCCTGTAGCATAGGGCATTCTGCCTGGGTTCTAATGTCAAGCTAAGTCATTTGAACCCACCAGCAGCTTCAGATATGAGGCCATCTGTTCCCATAAAGACCGACAGTCTTAGAAACCCTAGAGAGCAGTTCTGCGCGGTTGCTAGGCACTAGAATCAACTTGAAAGTAGCGGGTTGTTCTTGGTGTTTATTTTGGGGGTTATTTGATATAAATATACCAGTAGTGACATTGTCACTTCCAGAAAAAGAACAGATCTGTTTGGGAAGAAGTACATCTGATTGCACCTTCAAAACAAGAACAGTCACACTTCAGTCCTTGTGCTTTGGACAGTTATCCAGAGGGATCAGTCTCTAAAGCAGGTCATCAGTGAGAGAGGACAGCCATCAATAAGACGGACTGATAGCCTGCAACCAAGGACTGAAGCATAACAATGGTGAAGATGACGCTGGACCAGGCACGATTTCATTCTATTGTCTAGCCAAGACCAGTCCCTGGCAAAGAACATTATGGTCAGCAGAGTAGCCGAGCACCGAAAAGGAGGGAGCTCCACAAGCAGATGAATGATACAGAGCAGGGAACGATGGACCCACACGTGGCTCAAGGCCGCAAAGTGTTCCCTTCTGCTGCACATGGCTGCTGTGAGTCGGAACCAAACTGATGCCCCAACAGGGAGATGTCTGCTCTGGGCCCCCAGTGCACGTTAAGAAGAACAAGAAAGAACCAGTGGTTTTTGACCAACTGACAGTCTACCCGGGAACCAGAAAACAAGCGTTTTAAAAGTGCTTGACTGTTGACTAAAAGTAGTTGGTTCTTCAAACCGACCAAGGAAGAAAGACTTGGTGTCTGCTTCTAACAGGTCAGTCTTGAAAATCCTATGTATGACATAGCTGTCTTTTCAATAGATGGGTCTGCCATGTGTTGGAATTGATTCAATAGAAATTGCTTTGATGTTTAATTCTGAGTATTCGTATTTATTATTATTATGCATATTGATCACAATCAATATGACTTATTGCATCTACTTTGAACAGATGGCCAGCATAGATCAGTCCTTGGGGAAGGACATCGTGCTTGGTAAAATAGAGAGAGTGTTAAAAAGAGGAAGGCCCTCAATGAGATGGATTGACACAGTGACGGCAACAAGGGGTTCAAGCACAGGAACAATGTGAAGTGGGCCAGGACCGCGCAGTGCTCCATTCTATTGTTCTGTCATGCATAGGGTCACTCTTTGTCAGTACGAACTTCATGGCACCTAACAGTAACGTAGCATTTAACTGGTGTTAGTTACCTCTGGGGTCATTCTGACGAGGTGACTGGCATGTGTTTGGAGCAGTACTTCCAGCAGGTTTTTAAGACTGATTTTTCAGAAGCAGACTGCCAGTCAATGGGAAAATAAAAGGATCGTGTCGACGGCAGATGCAAACCTATGAGGCTTTGGATGGTGAAGGGAAAACGATGTCCTACAAGGCTCAAGGAAGGCTTATTCGAAAAAGTGGCATCTAAGCCACCTGCAATAAAGAGGTAGAATTTACTTCGATAGCAAAAGTTCATGATGATCATTCAAAAGATGAAATCAGAATAAACAGAGTCAACAAGGCACAGAAATCTTGAGAGAAATTAGCTAAATTTGACTACCAAGAGTTCTTAATCTGGAGGGCATAGATCCTTGAAGAGGTCAATGAATGTGAACTTGGATGGGGATTCAAAGAAAGACCTTTCATTGGACTTTCTTCAATTAGACTTAAATTTAACTAAGAGTATAGGCTACAATGAGTCTGCATCAGTAGAAATCACAGATTTTTTCAGAACCCCACTGTTTTCTTGCAAATCTCTTTTAATAGCACATACATTACTCATAACTACAATATTCCAATATTATTCAGCCTGATGCTAGATCTTGGTCTTGAACGTGGCACCCAGAAGTCTAGTAATAGCCTTATGACAATGTTTCATTCTTTTGATAGTCCTATTATAAAGGTTTTCCTTTGTATGTGATTGATTTTTAGAAACGGTCCATGTAGTTATCTAGAATGATAGTGGAGTCCGTGGCACAGACATTAGGAACCCACGGGAGCCTGAAGATGAGGATGGTTGAAGCTCTACCAGCAGGTCAAGGCAAGGTAACAGAAAGCCTGGAATGCTGCACTAAACTGCATCGCAAGCTACAGTTAACAAGTGCCCAGGATCACTGCCTTGTCTAAATATCTGTTTGGTCTTATCTTCTGAGTGCAATGCCAAGGGCCCTGGAGCTGAGATTATTCTGCTATATCCCCCATGAGGAGCTCTGGTAGCACAATATTAAAGCTCTTGGTTGTTAGCTAAAAGGTCAGCACTTCACACCCACCAGGAAGCAACAACTACAAACAAATAGTGATGCGATCCGGTAAAGATCACAGTTTAGGAAACTATGGTCAGCTCTACTCTCTAGGATTGCAATGAGTTAGAATTGACTTGATGGCACCCAACATGTCCCTCATCGAGGGCACCTAGCCTGCTGCTAGATCCCGAACTCAAGTCAACTTAAAACTGGGGACTGCCTCTCCAGTCCCATTGCAGAATCTGCCTTTGTACTTCAAGGTTCTCACTGCCATCATGTCAGTGCTGTCTCAGTGACCCTCTCACAAGAATAGAGCTGCCCCTGTGAGTTTCAGAGACTGTAACTCTTCACGAGAGTGTGATTAAAATAAAGAGCATGCACGCTCGAAACGTCACTCAATCCAGAATCATCTGGGCACCCTTAAAGAGCAGATGAGCAAGAAAATTGCACCCACGCAGGTTACGGCAGCTTATGCTTTCTTCCCACTGAAATTGGAATAAAATTCACCAAATCTGGCTAACAAGGATGGCAAGGAAGAATTTCCCAGAGCTTTTATTTATTTTTTTCTGTGTAGTTACGCGTGGCAAGGAGCAATTTACTGCTCTGGTAGCCAGCATCGAACAGTAAGAACTTTATGGCAGTTGTCACAGTTTGATATCCTTTCGTCATGGGCTAGCATTTTTCTAAGCATGTACATAGGAGACTCAGAGCTCGCCCTGTCCTTTTGCAGGGGAAGAAACTGACAAGAGCGATAGAGCCAAAGCCTTATATTGTGTTGGTAGAAATTTAGCCCCCAATCTATATCCTCGGATGATTAATAACGCGTAGTTCTCTGAGCCTCATGTTAAATGCTTGGTATATCATTCATTCAAGGTATTTCACTCTCAGAATTGGATGTCTTGGGACACGTTATATTGCATGTGCAGATACACGATTTTCCCAGTTAAGTATACCTTTAACTGTATCACTTGCATATGGGTTCTGCATCTTTTTCAGTTAACTTATAATAAGAATTCAATTACCATTGGATGGAGACACGCTAACCTTATGGGTGTACGTGTTTATGCAGGATTGCACTGTAGTGTGTGCACCAGCACGTCTCAGTCACTTCTTAGCACACAGCTCTGCAGCAGAGGGGTTTTAGCTGAAGACTATACAAAACAGCTATCTTCTTGAAGTAAATGCAATTATATGGGCTCTTTCTTTTCCACCCCTTTACCAGGACCACTTCATATCCGCCTCAGACTGAGCTGGGTCCTGGGCTTTGCACCAAATAATTTGACCTGAAGCAGAGCACACCCGGGTGCACCCTTGCTGCCAAGAGAATGGTACTTGTGCCCCTAATCCAGGTATTGTGGCTACTTCCCTTTCTCAGAGGCCTATGCCCACCCTGAAAACCCATTCTGATAAGTAGATGATTATCTATTTAACTAGTATCTGGGCCTTCCAGGCCTGGGTTCTTCCTTAATCTTGCCAATTTTAACACACACATAGACACATGCATAGCAAAGGTATTATCACAGAACAACAACCAAAAAATATCTTTCTTGAAATCAACCTGAAGAGTTGGCCTTGAATCCAAGCCCAGGGACCATAGATCTTACCATCTAGTCATAAATTTCTCTGGAGTTACCTGCTCAGTAAGAGTTAAATATCATACCTGCTATTCCATTGATGCTCATTCTTCTATTCTTGGTGAGTCTCTGGCAAAAAAAAAAAGAAGTATAATTTTTTAATTAGTTACAGGCAAAGCTACATGTTCAACAGAACACAGACATAATCTCGTGCATGACTCACAAAAGCTTATGCAATTAAAATGATTGCACCCAATTTATAAGTTAAGAAACTGAGGCCGTGGAAACCTCTGTGAGTTCCCAAATCCATACCACTCATATGTGGTATGAATCCAGTGCGGGTCCTTCTCACAAAACCTTGGGGCTTCCTAGCCCAATGTCCACACTGTACAGGACCTTGCTCACACCTGGCATGTATGGTAAGTGCTTCAGGAGCATTGCTGCATTGCAAAAACAAACCAAAAAACGTAAGTAGCTCCTTCCTCTATCTTAGAAGGTGGTCCTTCCACCACCACACCACCACCTCCATGATGATTTATAAAATGTCCAAACTAATCACTAATCACCACCAATATCATTTAACTCCGGTGGGTTACACCTTGAACTTCTAGTCACAAGGTCTGCAGTTCGAACTCACCAGCCCTTGGAAGGGATCAAGATGAGGTTGACCACTCTTGTACAGATTTGAAATCTCGGAAACCCTACGGGCAGCTTGGTAGCCTGCTTGGTAGCCTATAGTCTTGTAGGGCCGTAGGAATTGGAATTGACACAATGGCAGTGAACTCTTTTGAAAGCTCATTTATAAACTCATTAATTATGAGCCATGGCTCTGAGTACGATCTTTACACAGCCTAAGGGTATGCTAGTTCTGATTGAAACACTGGTACGAGTTAATCTTGAGATCTTGCAAAGTCCCTACCCCTCTTGCTTGTGGCCAGGTGCCAAGCTGGCCTCCCCTCGCCTGTCTGTACAGTTGATTGCTTAGAGGGAAACGCCGGCCTTTGCAGAGACCCCTGCTGGACTTCATCTCGCTAGATTTGGCTCACCGTTCCAGCCAACTGAGATCATTTAGGAGTTTGATTTTGTCATCAATCACATTTTCTATCCCTCCCAGCTGTGTGTCAGCCCCAGATGTGATAAGCGGACTTTATGTGTCTTTGTCCAAATCACTGATGCCATATACTAAGCAGAACTAAGGACAGTCCTCAGGGGACACCTGTGGAGTGATCCTAGGGCATTTTTCAATATACTTTTTTTCTAACATTTGCCCTATAACAGGATCAACTTTTTTTTTAACCTATATTCAAGGCCCTCAAGAGTTGAATGTTGATATTATATCAACACACTGCTGGTCTTTTAAAGACACACTGCTGGTGTTTGAAACAACACTCAGTCAATGTTTACTGAATATGACAATAGACAGAACAATTGATGTGACACCTGAAGACACAGATTCCATTTACAGCTAACTGCTTTCTAGTTATATAGCCACATACGATCTGCTTATCCTCCCAAAGGCCTCAGTTTCTCCATCCAAAACATGGAGAAAGCATCGCTGTCAACAACCCCACTGGGCGATTGTGACCCACTCAAAAAAAAGGATGTGATCAATAAAGTTAAGGACCTAAATGTCCTTCTTAGATTATACGAATACTCAGATTATATGAATCAATAGAAAATTGTTTTAGAAATCTTTCTTCATTGAATTATAGCATGCTTGGTTATGTTGTGAATAACGGAAGAGAGCTTTTAAATATTTTCTTTCTTTTCCTCTAATTGCTACTTCATTCTCAGAAAAGTCATTAGTGTAGATTCACCAATGCTCCATCCCACAGTACTGTATTTAAGTCATCAGGAAATTTGATAACACCAGGGACTATGGAAACACTGGCTGCAATGAGAGCAACATGAGCTTGAACGTGCAGGCAAAACCACGTGATTGGAAGCAGCATTGTAATTGGGTAATAATGAGAGTTCCCACCGGGGGACATTAGCAACTTTCAAAAAGTAATTGACGATGGCATTTTAATTGTATAGGTGTGTTGATACTCATAAGATGACCTTACCAAAAATGATTTTTGGTTGTTGTTGTTAGAATAGGGAATTTGTTTTAATATAGGCATATTTTTATAAAAACAAATTTCTACTGAAACACAACACACAAATTGACACCAAATGACAGTCATTTTCATGTCACCCCCTCTGCTGGGGTCACCAGTGGAGTCCACACTCCCACCAACTGCTAGGACCGCTTCTGGATCAGATCTCTTCAGCCAACCCCATTCACCTATCTTGGATGAAGCCTACCTCCAGGGAGACATGAAACATTGGGCTTGGCAGCTGTTGTCAGCTAAGGACATTCCAGGGAGGGACACACCTGAGAACTGCCAAGACTCACTGCATCTTAAGACCAGAACGCATCCGTGTGGACGTGAGAGCATCACTACACAGGACAGGACAGAGTGCCTGGTGCTGCGTTGTGCCCCTTCAATAAATACTCACTGAGTATTAATATATGTGCATTTCTACTAGAGTTCAAGTACAACCTCAGTTAAAGTCTGTAGGTGCTCTGTCAGTTTCCAACACCATTCAATGCATCTGTAAAATATGCAGTTCTAGACAACGCTGTTTAACAACGAGTGCTTGGTTTCAAGATAAGACAATACCTCTTCCTTGAAAAGGGCTAGCAGACAGAAGAGTAGCCAATTCACATCCCTCACAGAAGAGTCACAAGGAAAGGATGAGCCAGCCAGGGTGCAGCACAGCACCCGTGAAGCACACAGCATCCCTCTGGTTCTTAAATGCTTCCTCCCCCTCACTATCATGACCCCAGTTCTATCTTACACATCTGGCTTGACCTGAGCATGTCCTGGTACAGATAGGAGCTCTGGGCACATGGAATCAGGACAGATGACCACCCACTCAGGAACAGTAGTGATACCATGAGGTTATGGGGAATGTGGAGGAAGAAGGGGGAGAAAGGGGGGACCAATCACAAGGATCAAGACATAAAGCCCCCAGCCCAGGGGGACAAACAACAGAAATGTGGGCAAAGGGAGACAATGGACAGTGTAAGATATGAAAATAATAATTTATGATTTATCGGGTCCATGAGGGCTGGAGGGAGAGTAAAAAAGAGTGGCGTATACCAAGGGCTCAAGCAGAAAGAAAATGTTTGAAAATGATGATGGCAATGTACGTGCAAATGTGTTTGACACAGTGGATGGATAAATTGTTATAAGAGCTGTAAGAGCCCCCAATAAAATGATTTATTAATTAAAAAAAGGAAAAACAATTCTCTTCCAGGCGGGGACTCGAGGTGGGGCAAGCTGGAGGACTGTGAGGGCGCTGAAGCCACCACAGGGACAAGGGGCCTTCCAGAGAACAGGAAGTAAGCGAGGGGGCCAACATAGAAAGCCATGGTATTTCAAGGCTCCCCATGACCCTACACTGAGGTTCTGAAGGCCTCAAATGCCACCCCCACCCTAAGCTTGGGCAAATCCTAACAGTCATTAGGAAACCATTAGGGGGTTCAGCCGGGGATTGCCGGGTCTGGCTTCCTTCTCTAAAGAACAGGCTTCAGGGTCTCTTATCACTTGTCATCGAGGTTTACGGTGTGAAGAGGCCAGCTCCCCAAACACATCCATGCCTGCAACCTCTACCCAGAGTACACCATGTGAGGGTCCCCCACTGGCCCCTCGGACAGGCCGAAGGACCCACTGATCCCACTCTTTCCCCGGCACACTGCCAGCTCCTGAGGGTGTGACCCAAGAAAGAAAACTGAGTGGAGAAACCAGCATGGTTCACACCAAAATCAGGGAAACTGTCTGCACAGCAAAAGCGACAGGCTCCTGCAGCAAGAAGAACCCTGCCCCACGAGTCCAGCTTGATTGGCGTATCATCCTCTTTCTCCACTTACCACCTCTGTGGTACAGGCAAGTCACTAATCCTTGGTTTCCGCATTTATAAAATGAGAATAAGAATGTACCACCCTCCTAATAAGGGCACGCAAATTAATCCAATTATGTGATAATCTTTCATGCCTATCAGATGGAGAAAGATCTTTTGTAAGATAATGGTCGGTGCTGAAGAGAATCGGGAGTGTGGGACAGCTCATTCACTGTGGTAGGGATTGTGATAAACAATTCCAGGAAGCAATTTGGCAACAAATATCAAGTCTTTAAAATGCACATATCCTTTGACCTTCTAGGAATATATTTTAAGGAAATAATTAGAATTCCAAGGGGGGAAATATATGTTAAAGAGTATTTAGCAAAGCCCCATTTGCAAGAGCAAAACCCACTCTGACCATGCCACACATATGCTGCTGCCTTCAACCCCTATCCGCCGATAATCTGCTAATATCATAGCAGACCGTTGTGTCGGAGTACTATGCAGCCATGAAAAAGTATGCTCTTAAATATGAGTCACCAGAATAGAAAATACTTACATTTGCATAATGCTAAAAGGAAATGTAATTCAAAGCTTGTCTATATTCCAGTTCCAACAACAACAAAATGAAAAAATAATTTGTTGCTGTTTTTGTAAAATTGGGATTGAAATATTATTGGCTTGTTTTTCACTTAACATTGTGAACATGGTTATCTACATGTTAACTATAATGATCAATCTGGGTACAAGAGTAACTCTAATTCCCGACTCCCTATTTTAGAAATATTTTAAGCATTAACCACTAATATTTTCTATAATCTTCACATGAAATTGTACTTTTAAATAATAACAATGTGTGCTTGTCAGGACTGCAAAATAATGCACAGGAAGGACCCTGTTAGTGATGAACCCTGGTGCGCCTGTGAGGGTCTATTTTGGCCTGAAAATCTGCAACCCTTTAGCTAACCTTCTCCCATTAAAAGCAACGCATTCCAACCTGCTCTCCTTATTCCTGGAAAACCCTCAGTTGACAATGGAGGTTTTCCTTACAGGATAACATCACAGTAAGCTCTAAAACATATTTTTGTTTTTGAATTCTCTCCTAATGCTTCCCTCCTGGGACCTTGGTGGCACAGTGGTTTACACATTGGACAGTTATTCTCAGGTCCTCAATACCAAACCACCAGCCACTCCATGGGAAAAGGAGCTGGCTTTCTACGTCCATAGACTTGCAGTCTTGAAATCACACAGGGAGGTTCCAACCTATCCTACCAGGTTGCCATGAGATGGAATTGTCCCAATGGCAGTGAATAAGAGTAAAATCCTTCCATTTTCTGCAGTGCCACTGTTGTATCCTAAATCCACCTCTCAGTACCACATCCGTCCCATCTCTGGGTCTCTCTGCCCCCTGCGTCCTCCACCTGCCACAGTGCAGCCAAGGGAGTCTCCACTCTGACCATGTCACTCCTATGCTGTTGTCACATGGGAGTGTCTGAGCTCTATGGTGTGGTATTCTAGACTGAATGTCTAATTCTCCAATGACAGCCCTGCTTCCCCATCACACCCACAAACAACCTGGTCCCCAGCCACACGTTGTCCGTTCTATTTTAGTGGGAAAAGGGAGACCTGAATCTCAGATATAATTTAAGGAGAACATTTGCTAAGTCTGAAACTAGACAAGGATTTATCATCTTGTCTGGCTGAGGATGAGGGAGACCAGGAGCACGAGGTGACAATGCTGGCAACTCCAGGGGCAGTTCCACCCTGTCCTACAGATACACGGTGAGGCAGCAGCTACTTGACGGCCATGAGCTATTTGGTTTGTTTTGTTTTAATCCAGGAGGGGACCCTGCGAATGGATTTTGGGCTTTCACTGTCATTCGCAGCCTACCGCAAACAGGGTGCTCAGAATTTAATTTCTAATCCAATTCCCCCAATTCTATTCTTTTGTGTGTGTGTATTCCATCATCCTAGATGAGCCTAGTGATACTGCGGGGCTGCTCGCTGAAAACTTGGTCGTTGAACCTCCCTCCCCTGTGCAGGAGGAAGGCTTGTGATCTCCTTCTGAAAAGATTGTCATCAAGAGAATTCTGTGCAGCGGTTCTGCTCCAGCACACAGGATCCAAATCAACTGAACGGCACCTCACTCCCTCTTCCTAAAAAGCTCTTCTCCCTGTTCATGGAACATATTCGTATTCAGCCTTCCCAGCATTTTCTGTGAAGGTAGCATCTCCCTGCTCGTCAACCTGTGCCCCGGAATGTCTATTTTGATAAATGCAGTTGTTTTACTAGAGGTAATTCTGTCTGCTAGAGGTAATGCCTGTCTGTTTGAAACCGTGCTGCCTAGCACACGTCCAAGGCGGTCCAGAAATTGTTGGCATTTTCCTGAATGAATCTTGTCAGGATTGTATCCCTTGGCATAAAGCAAATTAAACCTACATTTGCCCTAGTTCTCTGGAATGCCAATTTCACAAAGTCCACAGACACCCAAGTAATCTGTCATAGTTGTCATCTGCAGGAGAGAGGGGCTTTGGGGAGAAGTAGATCCCCAATTCTGACAACCCTCATTACAGCCTGGGCCCCCACCCCACCCCCACCCCATGCACACAGTCGACATGTGATTGGAAAACAAATAGAAGTATGCTTCTATTAAAACCTCGTTCCTCTGTTGTCGCTACGAATTTACATCCTCCTGGCCCTTGCCAAGAGGACTCTTGGCGATCCTCTCTCCCCAAATGAAAGCATTCTTCTCAACGCCCCCAGGAGATGCCAAGGATGCCTGAAGATTGAAAACAGACCTTGCAAAATAGATTTGGGGATTTGTAGAGTCCAGTGCACCACTTCCCAATTTTATCTGCCACAGATAACCCCGCATCCCTTCCAGACTCTGCTTAAAGAGTTACTGGGATAGAAAAGGTCACTGCTCCAATGGCGCCCCCACCACACACGCGGAAAGGCAAGAACTCCCATTGGAACTCCCAGTCATCTCAGGTTAAAAGAAATGTCCATATCCCAGGAGCTGTTAAATTGAGCAGAACCACCATGGTATATAGACACACATCTAGTGATTGAATTAAATAAAACAAGGCCTTTTTTGGTCTCAGTAGTCCACAGGGGCAGTTCTAACCTGTCTCATGGGGTTGCTAGTGTCAGTATCAACTCAATGGCAGTGAGGGTATTTCCATTTATTTTTCTCTCTCTCTCTCTCTCTCTCTCTCTCTCTCTCTCTCTCTCTCTCTCTCTCTCTCTCTCTCTCTCTCTCTAGCTGTATTTACAAGTTTCCTTGCTTAGTCTGGTGAGGATAGAGGACTGAGCAAGATCATAGAAAAGGTATGAAATCATTCCTGGATTGGAGAAGGAAGGTTCAGGCATACATCGATGGTCATGAAGGACAGTAGAACGGGATGAGTTTGATAAGGCACAGCAAGTGCTCAGTATAGGCCACAGGCAGTGTGGGATACAGAAAAGAGCACAGGCTCAGATCCCAAATATATCCAGGCGCAAATCCAAGAGAGCCAATTACCTCAGGCAAATCATTGCACCTCTCACAGCTTCTGTTCCAACTGCAAAATATGCCCCAATAGACACTTGGCAAAGACGAAATTGGATGGAGATTAACTGAGATAGAGCCTGTGCACTCCTGGCCCACAGCAGCTCTGGCTTCTTTCTCTGTCCCTATCAGTCGCGGCTGCCGCCCAGCACCCTGGCAATAGCCCTGGGCAAATATGCGTAGGTCCCAAGAGGGAGTGCCAGGAAGAGAGGCCAGAGCCTGTGGAGGTGAAAGCCTTCTCCCCAGCTCTTTCAGTTTTTAGGAGAATTTCTCTCTCACTGAACATCTGTCTGCATCGTTATTTCTTCCTTTTAAACAATTTAACACATGTTCTATTAGACAGGTTAAATGTTAACCGCTCATTTAGATTAAAATGTTGGTCCAGATAAGGAGTTGAGCTGAGTTTGCTCAGAGGCAGAATCAAGGAGAAACGTGGTTACCGTGGTTTTGTCAATGAGGCACCGGCTCCTTACCAGGAACAAGTGCCCATGCCCCTTTGTCAGCTGCTGCCTTGACCTGCTGTCTTGAGTGACGTAATTAGCTTGGGGAATCTCAGCTTGGTTTGGGAGAGCTGATTGCTGGCGTTTGGGGGTGGCAGAAGTGCTTGGGGAGGCTGGTTCGCGTCTCTCTGTCTTGTTTCAGTTTATACGTAAAGAAAAGCAACATGTCAAGTGTATCTATAACCTGAGAGTTAACTTACCTTTTCATGTGGAGTTCTTCTTACCCCAGTTCTGCTCAAGCAGAAATACTATCATCCTGCCTGCAGTCTGGCTTGGGGCGCTTAAATGTCGCATGATGAGTAAAGCTCTGGACCAACTGTCAGAAAAGGGAAGCCAAGGCTGGCTTAGTAGTGATGTGCTACAGAACTTTGAGGCATACCTCGAAGTCGCTTTGTGATCAGTTTTCTCACCTTGCTAAAAGGGGCAATATTATCAATTCAACAGGTTGATTTGAGAAGTGCATGATGTATTACATGAGGATAAGTCAAAAAGTGGTCATATAAAATCATAGGAGCCTCTATGAAACAAAAATATAAACATGCGGTGTTATTGTTTCTCAACATATCCTACATCTCAGGCTGTGCATTCCTGAGAGCAATATTTCCATCTCCCTACCCATCACCACAGATAGCTCTGTGCTCTTCTCTTTGCACAGCTTGGGCATCCTTGAAGGACCCCACGTGTGTTTCCTTGAGATGTTCTTCGAGTTGGGGAAGGAAAGAAGCCTGAAGGGGCTGGTGCGGGGTCTTCAGATCGACGGGAAAAGAACTGTCCACCGAGGTCTCATGTCTCAGAGCATGCGCGGTCGCCTGGTTGTGATCGGGGTAAATATTCCTCGGCGCAATTGCCCTGGCCTCTATCTCATTCAGGGAGTTTGCAAGTTGATTCAAGTGTCTTCCTAATAAGCATCCACGATTGTCCCGTGGCCTTGAAATAAATCTATCAAGATGACTCATTGGGAATCCCGACCCACAGGCATCATAGCCTCCTGAGGTGATCCCTCTGTCTGGAATTTCACCAGCACAGCAGATCCCCTTGACAAATGGTGTTTCTATAGGACCTTTTTGTTTGAAGATACACTAATGGGACTAAGACAAGCTAACTGTTTAGAAGACTTGTCTGCAGCCACTCGTTGATCAAAGAGACTGAACATTTCTCATCTGGAATAAGCCCTTTCATGTAAGAACTGGAATGTCAGTAGCAATACTTTTTGACTTACCCTTGATTCAGAAATTTACCACTAAGTAAGCACTGAATACTTGTTAGCTCTCCTTAGGACTCCTACACCATGATCTACAGAGTAGTGTCTTTAATCAGTGTTAAGATATGCCCTAGATCACGAAGGACATCCAGCCTACCATGTCTGCCTCTTGGAGCAGATTTCAGGAATTAAAGCAGTAGTGGAACAAATACCATATATCTTGTGAGCAGAGAAAAGCTAAGACCAAATAAAACCCAACAGGCTTTGTACTGTTAACCATGTGAGAGTAGCCCACGCTAGGAGCCAGAGCGGAGGCTCTTTGTTAATGGACCACCTCCTAAGGCATCCTTTATTTCCGAGGGTTATTTTAGAGTACCTCATCTTTGTTTTGACCTCTAGACTGATTGATCATTTATCATTAAAGAGCTGGTAAAAGGTACAAGCAATCTTGGCTACAAGGCCAGTGCCCCAACTCTTTGAATGGCATATAACTCCAAAGAAATAAAGACTCATGAAGCCTGACGCTGGAGACACGATTAACTGGACAGAGCCTACAAACGCTAAGCCAAGAGATCAAAGAGGATGTTCTTCCCAGCAAGCAAACTCTCGTGGTAAATTAGAGCATGATTCATCCTAACAAGCCACTTAGGAGTCAGGCGAGCACACCATCCCCTTTCTGAGGAGTAACATGCTGGAATGTTCCAGAGACAAGGAGAGTGATGGGTGGTCACTCAGGACCTTCAGATCCAGAGACTGGGTGATTGTGATCTGAGACCAGAGCTGAGGGACTCCCTCCTTTGAAAGCCTGGAAGGTGGGCGTGCGTCCCATTCTCAGTGGCCACTCCCAGTCTGTAGCTCGGGATCTCATACAAAAGGCCTCAGAAATTCAGTTGTTCAGGCTTGCGTCAGAAGAAGTAATTTATAGCTTAGGCCTAACCTTAGCCCTGCCTCTTGCTGGGTTTCTTCCACCATCTTCTCAACCCCTCATGTACAGAGCAAGTCACTTAACCTCTCTGGACTTTCATAGGCTCTTCAAATGAAAAAGAAAAAAAAGTGATTGGACTGAGTCGATGAATGAGTGTAAACAAACATACCTGCAAGCCTCCTGCTGAAATCTCAGAGCAATCAGCATAGGGACATGTCTGGGAAACACAACATCAGTATTTCTCTCCTCTTTGTTTAGAGGGAAAGAAAACAATTCTCTAGCACTTGGCATCATCTACCTAGTGGCTCGGTCCAGAAATCTGGGAGTCTTTCTTCACTCCTACTACTGTTACAATGTCTTGAAAAAGTAATGTCTCCCTAATCCTCACCCCACCCCCTATCTCCTAGGATGCTGCACTGGTTCAGAGGCCCGCCATCTCTCTGAAATACATGGGCGCCTCAATGGTTCTCCTGAATTTGGTCCATCCCTTCAACCCAGTCTCCCCAGGATCATCAGAGTCAGCTTGACAAAACCAGACCGTACACTCCCTGCTGAGAGCCTTTGTTTGGTCCTCGTGCAATGACCCTCCACCATGTAAAGGCCACCTTTGGGGGTGGGAACTTTGTGCAACCTGTCCTCTGCACATCTCACAGCTTCCCCTCTCTCCTAACGACATTCCCTCACCCCCGCCACGCCCAACCAGACTCATATTTTTGTGCCTTCACATCTTACATCATGTTTCTCACAAACTCTACCGCAGACTCCTCTGTGTTCTCTAAAATTCAGCTGTAGTGTCGCCTCCCTGATGCACCCTGCCTCCCAGCCACCCCCCTGCAGAGTCAGGTGAGCTCTCTGAGTTCCCAGAGCAAGCTCAGCTCATCCCCATCTTGATTTTTATGACTGGATATTTTAGCTGGCCAATTATTTATAAAGTTCCCCATCTCTTCCTGGAGGAGCAGTCGTGAGCTCCTGGGCAACAGCTGCTCAGTCTTTTTAATGCTTCATCATCAAGCCAAGCTCTTCCCCTAGGGGATGGCAGAAGCTTGGTGATTGTCTCTGCCTGCACTGGAGGTACTCCGTGAAGTTCCCAACCACACAGGGAGAAGCCTGCTTCATCAGTCCTGTGGAGGCCAACTGTGACGATCGCGATTCCATTCTTATTCATTCTTGGAATCACACATCTCCAAAGAGTTCCAGGGACTAAATGAGTTGCCATTGAATTGATTTTGATTCGCAGTGGCCCCATGTGTACTAAGCACATAGAAGGGGGTTTTAAAAGTTCATGGGAACGTTCTTCTATCTTCCCATTCCATATCCCATCATTTTTTGAAGTCCTGTTACAATAGATAGAGACAGGAAGAAGACAAGAAGCAAAGAACGCATGTATGGATCTCAATGGGCCAGGTGCTGTAATAGGTATGTGATCTCATTTGGGCACCACTACAATCCTATACAGGTCACATGATGGTAAGAAGAATCAGCGAGAATCGAGTATTAACTCCAAATGCCATGCTTGCTCCATTATAATGTGCAGAGACATGCCATCTAGGGGTGAGGCCCAGCTAAGTGTCATATAATAGGTTCATAACAAAGGGTTTTTGAAGAAAAGACGTAGAACTGCACATACTGACCAGTCAGTCACATGTTCTGGGTATTTTCGTATCCTTGCTCGCTCTTGTTTATCTGTGTCAACCAGTATTGACTTGGTTGACCAAAGCTTTGGCGTGGTTAAATCAGCTATCTTCTTGAGGTTATTTCAATATGTAGGTGGAAAGTTCTTCCTGAATTTCCAAACTAACCAAGCCAAAAGCTTCATACATCGCACATCTGGGATTCCAGGACCAGATATGTCTGATTCCAAAGATCATGCTAGTTCCCACCCGCTAATGTACATTCATGACTGTGCCATGCATCTTACCAGAGGACACTGTGCCGGAGCTACCCAAACTTGGTCCAAATGGCTCAGTTTCTATTGGAAATTGTTGAGGCTGCTCTTTAGATTGTCCTGTGCCCCTGCCCAACTCAGCTACGAGAATCATGGAACTGGCTTCCAAAGGATGCTTAGGACAAGAGACCTTCAAGGATTGAGTAACCATGTGCCTTGGACTGGCTGTCCTTCTGAAGACCATGTAGCCACAGGTGGGGAATCTGAGAAAGTTCACCAACATTTCTCAGGCCTGGCAAGATTTCCCCAACCCACTGCTTATTCTGCTTCATATTCACCTTATAGGACAGAACTGATGGCAAGGTTCACCAACATTTCTCAGGCCCGGCAAGATTTCCCCAACCCACTGCTTATTCTGCTTCATATTCACCTTATAGGACAGAACTGATGGCCCCATAAGTTTAGGCAGCCTTATTTTTCTCCTACAGAATAACTGGTGGGTTTGAAGCAGTTAACTTTTTGGCTAGAAGACAAGATCTTTAGGCACTGTTCAACCATCCCGGCTTGCTTAGCAAGATCATAAGGGAGAAATTCTCTCCTGAAGGTAACTGAACTGAGTTTGTTTGGGAAGAGATCAAGTTGGAGAATGACTGTTGAGTTAGGGCCTTAGAACCCTGGGGATCAGGAACTTTCCCTAAAAGGAAACCAGCTAAAAGCACAAGTGTCCTTCTGCATGGCTTGCTCTTCACAATATTAGGCAGGACTGCAGGTAAGGGCCGAGGCCCCAGAGAGGTGTCCCCTAGGGAGCCAGAATCACCAAAGCTGACAGAGCTAAAAATAAAAGGGCTCAGATGTAGAAGGGCCAAGTTCAATCCTTCAAGTAAATGACTCACACAGAGAGGTGGCTCTGTCCTTTCACTGCCAACTTCCTTCAAGCAGTTCCTAAGGAAATAACTTGTCGTTGAGACAAAAGCAAGAGGAGAATCTCTATAGTTTCTTACCCTGAGTCAGCCTGTGGTATTTTCTTTAGGCCTCACCATGAGACTAAGATCTATTTTATGCATTGAAACTCCCTTGAGTGGTGCAAGAAACTGCTACCGTGTCTAATAATGCTCCGGTGGAATTGGGCAGCACATGGCTATAGGAACACAGCACTAATGCCCAAGTTGTGTGC
Organism: Tenrec ecaudatus; assembly: GCF_050624435.1. Lineage (NCBI taxonomy): Eukaryota > Metazoa > Chordata > Mammalia > Afrosoricida > Tenrecidae > Tenrec > Tenrec ecaudatus. Next base: position 45,390,904 of record NC_134539.1, on the reverse strand, counting down.
TCTGCAGCAAACCCTACCTCACTGCACTCTGCTGTGTGATATGGGTGAATTTCTTGACCTCTCTGGTCCTCAGCTTCACCATCTGCAAAGTGCAGGTGCATAAATATCACATGTCACTTTGAACGGGAGAAGAGATCAAAATTCAGTTGCGTAGCCTCACTCCCTGTTTATCCACTACACTGCAGCAATGCATGAAAACAGGTGTAGATAGCTCTTCAGAGCTTACTTAACACTTTCTATCTGCACACTCATTAGACTTTCACCATTGTGCAATTCAACTCACTGCCAGCAAATTCATTCCTAGTCATAGCTTTCCAATTAGGTAGACCTTATAAATAGTGATGATGTTTCCCTTTTTGAAATAAAGAAATACTGTCCAGAGAATTTGACTGGCTTTTCTCTGGTTACACAGCAAGTGGAGGAGAAGAGTCTGAACTCAGGTCATAACCAGACTAGATATGCCAGACACAGGCCTTACACCTCTCTCATTTAATGTGTCCAGGTGTGGTTTTTAACCAGGCGGGGTGGGGGCAAGATCTACAGATAATCTCTCTCTCCCTCTCCCCTCTTCCTCTTTCTTGCTCCACGTGGCCCATGGCAGCCCTTCACAGCAAAGGAGACTCTGTTTCCAAACATCTGAAACACCAAAGTATGCCCCAACCTTTAATTATTATTTTTAATTGTTTTATTGAGGGCTCTTACAACTCTTGTAATCCATGCATCCATCCATCAATTGTAGCCGACATATCAGTACATATATGGCATCATTCTTTTCATTTTTTTTAAATCTTGGGGGCTCATGCAACTCTTATCACAATCCACACACCCATCCATTGCGTCAAGCACATTTGTACCTTTGTTGCCATCATCATGCTCAAAACGTTTTCTTTCTAATTGAGCCCTTGATATCAGCTCCTCATTTTCCCCCCTCCCCATTCCCATCGCTCACAAATCCTTGATAATTTATAAATTATTATTATTATGTCATGTCTTACATTGTCCAACTTCTCCCTCTTTACCCACTTTTCTGAGGCCCTCAGAGCATCAGCTTCAGTGTGTTCCATGGAGTGGACAAGTCTGGGAGTGCCCCCGGGGATACGGGTGGATCCAGCTCCAAGCAACAGCTGTCATCTCTGTGCATACATTGGAAACCCTGCCCATTTGTAGCTCATCTTCTGTTAGTGGCTTACTAAGTCGTCTGTTCTAATGACCTCTTCACCTGAGTGTGAACGCCTTGCTATAAGTAAGTTCAATTGGATTTGATATCCATTTGTATTCATGTAAACAACTCAATATTTACCAATTAAAAAGGAGTTGTTAGGGTCTTCTAGTATAGTTTCAACTGTAGAGTTGTTTAAATGATTGCAAAAAATGTTTTAAAATGGTTGTCGTGGCTAGGTGAAAAGTTTCCAATCTCTGGTAAAGACCTTGACAAAACCCTTATTTAGGTAAAGCATCATTATCAGAGTTTCCTTGTAGACATTTCAAGTGTAAATCTGGACATCTTTTTCAGGGTGATATTCATGAAAGTGAGTTCAATTTCTCACTTGAAATGTATTCCTTAAAATATTGTGTCTCATCATAATTACATAACATAAAGAAAACATAGTGACTTATTTTCTAACAAGAACCCTATAAACATCCCCAGAAAGCCTCTAATCTACCCTAGTCTGAGAGCCTATCAAAAGGCATTACTTTGAGAGTTCCAGTTTGTATGTGCACAGGCTTATTCTCCACCAGCGGTTCTCAACCGGTGGGCCGCAGCACCTTTGGGTCGACTGATCCTTTCACAGGGGTTGGCAGGTTCAAAACAGTAGCAAAATGACAGTTATGAAGTACCAACGAAAATAATTTTATGGCTGGGGGTCACCACAACATGAAGTGTATCAAAGGGTCTTGGCATTAGGAAGGTTGAGAACCACTGCTCTAAACAAAGTCCATTTAAATGTGTCTGCAATCAGTGGGCGGCTGCAGACAAGTCCTCTCAATAACCCACTGGACTCAGTCTCCTGAGCATGCTGTCAGCAAGGACCCAAGTCACTGCCCCTCAAGGCAGGCAGGTCTGGTTAGGAAGTTAGAGTGACACGTTTTGAGACTTCAAAAGAGTCATGTTCATAAAGTTTGCCTAAAGAGACACTCCACATCAGGCCTAGAGCTCTTTCTCAACAAACACATTCCTCAGGCCTTTCTTCCCATAGACCCACGATGTAAAGTGAGGATAAGTGTAATGGTAGCTATTGATTCTTCATGTTTTAAATTTTCTAACATTGTTATTGGCATATAATCCATGTATCATAGAGTTCAATAGTTTAAACATATTAAAAAGAGTTGTGTAATCATAACAATCAGTTTTTAAATATTTTTCTTCATGCTTATACGCATTATTATTATTAGCTCCCAATTGCCCCCAACTTCCCCTTGCATGACCCTAAGAAACTATTAATCTACTTACTATGGCTCTAGATTTCCCTATCTTGAATTTCATATCAGGAAAAATGTCCAAAAACATACCTAAAACAACAACTCTAACAATGACAAAATAAAACAGAAAACCTCAATGGAAAAGTAGTTCACTCATTTCTTGAGTGAACACACTGAGTACGTCACAAAAAATATTTTTTCCTTTAAATAAAATACTTGGTATACATAAAATATATGTTTGGAAGTTAATAGTATAATGACAATATGAAACCATATCTGTAATTGTCACCACAACCTCAAACTGAAGGACCAGGGTATCGCTTCTTTACAGCTAGGAACGTGAGGTGTAACGAGTGTAAATGTAAAAGCGGACGGGGGAGTTGGGAAGAACTGGAGCACTAATCACTGTCCCCTGTCCCTCAGCTTCACATGGGGGAAAGACAATCAGACCCAACACCAGCCCAAGGCTGATTCCTTTGAAGCAAAGGTCAAACACGCAAGCTTTGTTTCCAATCATTCCTCCTAAGGCATTCTCCACTTCGGTGGGCTGGATTCGATAAATCACTGTAATACCCACAGACCATATTCAAAATCATGGGTATGGAAGGGAAGTTAACAGGTTAAGATTCAGAGTTGCAGGATACAACTCTTGGATCCGGAGCACCTCTTCCCAACCATGTTGACCGAGTGACTGAGATGAGCGTCTCACAATCTATAGATATCAGACCAGATAGGAAAGGAGAAACTATAAAAAACCAAAGACGTACACATATGGACACAAAAGGAAAAGAAGTTGAAAAGAATGAATGAATGAAGAAAAGAAGGAAGAAACAATGCTTCTCTAGATCTGAGGGATATAAAAAAGACTAGACTTAAAATGTATACAGTCATTAAAAGAAAAGAGAAATAAAGAAGGAGGAGGAAGAAGAAAGCTCATAGAAACCTAAGAGGAAATAAATAATATAAATTGCATAAAGCCTGTCCTCAGGCCACAATCTAGTAACTCAAGCAAATTCACTGCCATCGATTCAATGTTGGCTCCTAGACACTCCCCGGGGGTTCTGACACGGAGACTGCTCACACGAGTGGAAAGCCCAGTCTTTCCCCTGTGGCCTCGCTGATGGTTTTTCAATTGCCAACCACGCGGCTCCCAGCCCAGCATGTAACCACTACACCACCAAGGTCCCTTGAATAATGCAATAAAGATAGATGGAAATTTTTTAAAACAATTGAGAAGATCTATTGTTACATAGGGATGTGACAGTGAAAATTATACGTGTCAATGCAACAGTCCAAGAGCCTGGTGACAAAAACACAGACCCCAGTGGCACTGTTTCCTCTGGCCTGGAAACACCCCGGCCTACCTGTGGTCATGGAGCACAGGCTGACCACCGTCGGGAGCTGAGGTTTCACTGGGAGGGAAGGAGAAGTGGTGAGATCTCACCATAGTGCGGTAAGTAGGACCGGGTGCACCCTGTGCTGGGGAAGCACTTGGATGGAAGTGACTAAGAAACCACAAGGGAGAGTAGGTGTCAAAATAAATCCGGATTGACATTTGGACAATCCAGAAGTGACAAATGTAAAAGTACAGCTAGATGTAGTCACTGTGGTGGTGAGGAAGAGGGATTCTAGGTATCAAGCTATCTTTGGGCTTCCCATTTTGTGGACAGTTGGTGCCTTGGGGTTAAGGAAACTGAAGCCTGGCTCTGGGTTCTGGTTTTCATGTCTGCAAACATGGCTGACGGGCCTTCTGTGCTGGACGCCTGGGCTAGTACGAGGCTGAGTCCCTTTGATCTGATCAGGATCACAGAAGGTCCTGCTCAGCGTGTGGGGTGTGTGTGTGTGTGTGTGTGTGTGTGTGTGTGTGTGCAGAACTACAATTAAAATCATAAAAGACAAGATTTGTGGATCTGATAGAGACTGTGGCCGCTAGACAACCTTCAAACCTGGAACTAAACCTACCCCCAAGAATTACTTTTCAGTCAAATAACAGAGAATTATACATGCACGAAGAACATGCTCTTCTGAACAAGTAACCACGCACGGCCAATAAGGCAGCGTTTGCCTCCAAACTAGACTCAGAATGCAGGAAGGGGCAGGAAGGAAGGACAAAGGGATATGGGGAAACCAGAGAGGAAGTAGAATAAGTATGGTTACGTTGAAGGAATTGCAACTCAGATTATGAAGCAAAATACTTATAAACTATTGAACGGAGAGCCATTTTGCTTCGTAAACTTTCAACCAAACCACTGTTGAGAAATATATTGGATTCTTTTAAAACAATCTCCTATAGGCAACCAAATGGTCGATGTTTACTTTGAAGTAAAGATGAGCGCATGAAGGGCCAGGGAAGCTATAAGCAGCACAGAAACAATGATACTGTTCACCATTGACAGCGGGAACAGGAATTGTGGAAAATGGGGACCCAAGCTGCTAAATAATCTTTCACTGAAAACATAACAAAATGTTATTTTTAAAACAGTAATGTCCCTAAATTTCACCAACATCCTAGGTATCAGAATATAGCTACAAAAGTAGGACTTCATCTTCCCTCTCTCATACATGGCTTTAAAGAATGTAAAAGTAGAAAGAAAAAATATTACTTAAAATAACTTCAGTAATAAAAAGCGAAGAAAATGTGACCGGTTTATCACTCAGTGACTTAGAAAAGAAATAATGAACTAGATCGTGTTTAGGATGAAAGAACAGAGTCTAATAAAAGAAAGCCAAGGGAAAGACTGAAGTTGTCAAAGCTTTCGTTTTACTTGGATCCTCAATCAATGTCCATGGAAGCAGTAGCCAAGAAATCAAACAACATATTACATTTAGCAAATCTTCTGCACGAAGCCTCTTTAAAGTGTCAAAAGCAAAGAGGTCACTTTAAGGACTAAGGTACACTTAGCCCACCCCGTGGCATTGTCGATCACCTCAAATGCAGGTAAAAACCAGACAATGAATAAGGAAAACTGAGGACAAGTTGGTGTATTTGCACTGTGGTGTCATTGAAGAATATTGAATATACCATGAATTGCTAGAAGAATAGACAGGTCTGTCTCGAAAGAACCACAGCCAGAATGTTCCTTAGAAGAAAGGCTGATGAGACTTTGCCGCATATACTTTGGACATATTATCAGAAGGGACCAGGTTCTGGAAAAGGACATCATGCTTGGTGAAGCAGCGCATTCATGAAAAAAAAAAAAAGAAGAAGAAGTGAAAAGGAAGACTCTCCAGGTGATGGATGGACACAAAGGCTGCCATGCTGGGTTCCAAGCTAGCAGCGCTGGTGAGGCTGGCGCAGGCCTGGGCACTGTCTTCATTCTGTTGGATATAGAGTCTCTCTGTGCTGAGCCAACCCCACAGCGCTCACTGACAGCAAGGAAAGAAAGACTGCAGTGTGGAATCACTACGCTCCATGAAACACTGGCTGATGTAGCACACCGTTGTTCAGTGCTTTACGGTTCTCAGCTCAGTTAGACTCATTATTTCCTTCCATCCACTCAATATGCCTTTTTGTTTTGTTTTGTTTTAGGTAACCCAACTTGCCTTGTTGAGGTTCTAGCCAGGTTCACACACCAAGTATGTGTCTGGAATCAGGGCGCTTGACTCTTTCTGCTGTGTCTTTTCCATGGTGTCAGCTTCTTTGAAAATATCAATCTTAAAAAGGGAGCCTGCTGTGAGCCTAATCAAAGATAAACAATCAAAAATAAATCGATTGCATTGTTAATTTGTGCCTGTGTGTGTGGCCACTTGTCTTGAAGAGTAGAAAGGCTCCATGGGACGTCGGGGGCTGTGTCATCTTTGTGGAAGCAGCTCACTAGGACTGTGTCCATGGCACCACTGAAGAGTTCTGAACTGCCAACCTTTACATTAGCAATGAGAGCTGCCCATTACCAGCAGACGTACTGTCATTGGGTCAGTTCCAACTCACAGCAACCCTATCACCCTCCCAACTACCCTCCCCGCCAAAATTCCTCACTGCCAAGGAATCCATTCCAACTCATAAAACCCCCTACAGGACAGGGTAGGCCTGCTTCCTGAGTTTCTGAGGCTGTGACTCTTTACAGGAGCAGAAAACCTCCGCTTTCTCCTGTGGAGTAGCTGGTGAGTTAGAACTGCTGACCTTATGGTTAACAGCCCCGAGAGTAATCCATGACACTACCAGGGCTCCTTAGCAATGCTGTAGGTCAGAAAAACAAACTGGTCATGGGATAGCGGACAGCGGATAGCTACCCCTTTCTCCTATGGACCGAGTGGAAGCAATGGCAGATGAGCATTGACCAAGATGCCGCCTGGGCTCCCTGACCACCCAGTAGCAGAAATATGCATTTGTTTAGTTCCCTAGTTGAGTGGAGGGTAATCGGGAAGAAAGAGGGTGTAGGACTCAGGATTATCTTTCACATGCTTCTTTTTTAAACACTTGTTATACGTAATGCTTTTACTAAAGCCATTAGTTTACATGTTAGAGGATATTTGGCTCTTTCACAGAACAGCTTTAAATTTCAAGAGATGTAATTTAAAAATCAGCTTCAGACACATAACTTTGACTCATTCATGTCACTGAGGGCCTGGTTGCTCAGTGCTCATCTGGAAAGATGGTGAGTTCCTAGGAGAAAAACATGGGGAAACAGATATCAAATGTATGTGTTGTATGATTCATTTATATGCAACTCAAAAATAAAAAAAGTCAGAGAGTGCAGGCCTTTGGCGGGTGGGCATGGACTGGCAGAAAGCACCTAGGAGCCTTCGAGGAAAAGGAAATATCGTAAGTTGGTTCGAGTATTGGGTTAAAAAAAGCTTGTCCTGGCCCTGATGACCCTGTGTGTCCAAGAGAACTGTGCTCCAGAGGATACTGGACAGCTGCTATCTCAGAGGCAGGGCCACAGGGCGTTTGTCCGCACGCTTCTAGGAGAGCGCAAGCCTCCCATCTCTTGGTTCGCAGTCTAGCACATTCAGCTTTTGGCCCCGCTCTGAGGCTCCGAAGCGGGGGGGGTGGGGGGGTGGTATCTAAGCACCTATGTGCAAAATCACTAAGCTGGGCGCCTAGGTCCTATGCCCATGTTAGCTCTCAATAAAAGCTACATTCCTTAAGAAGTGACAAAGTCTTTGGCAAGGGCTGATTGGCATCCTGAGACTGCTTAGAGGTACGTAAACAGACTCATGAAGAAAAATAGCATGTTCATGTCACAGTGGATGCTATTTCACAGGAGAGAGCAGGCAAGGAACACGGGGGCTCTCGAGAACATACAGAAGGAAGGCCTCACGCTCAGGAAAAGCTTGTGGAGAAAAGGGCAGCTCCGGGACAAGATGGGGAAGGCAGGAAATTAAGGACTATGGCTTCACATAAGAACTCTGCCAATTCACCATGTTCTGAACATCCCGGTGGACAAGAGCCAACGTCTACACATTTTCTCGGTAGATTGATAAGGCAACATGCAGAGGGAGACGTGGTGAACGATTGTAACTAGTTTTGGAAAGCAAAACCATGTTTTACCCTGGAGGGAAAGGTACAGAATTCTGGGTAGTTAGGTAGATGGGGGTCTCCTATAAACTCCTTAGGAGAACGTCTTCCGGTCCCGTGGCTGGGCCGCAGCAAGTCTCTCACCGCGGGGCACAAAGTCTTGCTATGATGGACCTCCCAGGACAAGCACGTCATGGATTAGAACTTGGAGCACTTTCAGGGCAGCTCTGCACTTCCATTTCCACCCAGGAGTAAAGAACACGAAGGCAGTGTCTACTCCTGAGCTCCCAAGGGAGGTTCAGAGACCAAGGACATTTTGCTGCAGGCACAAATTTCTGGATGGTTTCTAAGGACGGATTGGTTTTTGGTGACAGAGAATCCTCCCAAACAGAACCCTCTTGGATTTTCCAATGACATGCTCTCACTGCAGCAGAGACCCCAGGCAAGATGCTCTGCAGATGGCTGCTTGTGCTTGACTCTGGAGCAGAGGGAGTTGGCGAGCCCAGTGTGGCCCACAGCCCAGCAACCACCTCTGGTTGGGCTCTGTGCCCGAACAGTGCAGAAGCGCCTGGCCTGAGAGCCCTGACGACTCTCTCGGAGGACATTTCTGACCAAGAATGACACACCTCGTTTCTGGAGAAGCACACTCTGGCTTCTGTGGCTGCCAGTTTATGGGACTCTCAAGGCTCTACTTGGGCTATCTCTGAGGAGAGTTTGTGGGGCTGAGTGCTGCTTGGTCTTAAACTCCTGGATTATAAACCTTCTTGAGAGATAAGGAGTGTGCCGACCACTTCCTGTCCTCCATCCATCACCACTAGCCAAGCATATTTTCAGGCATGCGAATGACGGAGAACCATCCTGATAATAATGAGAGTTTGAAATCGGGATTGTTTCAAACATTCAGAGATGGTTTCTGTACATAGAGGCCTTTATATGTATCCTAGTAATCCTTTGCCAGGAATACTCTCTGTCCCTTTCCGCTGGTCAGTCCTATCCTAATCTCTCTTCTCCCTCTGCTGCGTAAGTAATCAGTCACAATCTTATTTTATTTCTCCTCCAAAATTAGTTACATCTTGATGGTGCAGCATAATTCTTTTTTCTAAAACTATGGAGGTTACTTTCAAAAAAACTTTTGTTTTAAATCTTGAAACTGAAAGCCACTGGGATATGGGAAGTGACTACCCGGACAATCCTACCATGAGTCGGGCACCAGAGCATCCTCTTGGCGCTGCAGCATCTGTTGCTTTGCGGCCAAGCACTGTGGAGGATGCTCCGGAAGGAAACAAGAATGAATGCAGCACTGTTCTTTGTGTCAGTAAGGATGCTGAAGTCTTTCTGTCTATTAGCATTTTTAATCCTCTCCCAACCTGGTGATGAAGGCGCTGCAGCTCCTAGAGTGAGAAGAGGAAGCTGGGGCTTAAAAGGTTAACTAACTTGACAGGACTGACCAGCTAACGAGTGGGGAGGGTGTCTAATCCCCAAGCACTAACCTGCACTGTCAAGCTTGTCGTGTCATATCTTACTCCATCATCACAGCAAGTTTGCAAAGCAGGTTGTAGTATCCCTGTTTCACAGATGAGGAAATCAGTTGAGAAAGATTGAGTAACATATCCCATGTCCCACAGCGAATCGATGGCAGAACAACTTGAATCTAAAGTTGACTATCTCCAGAGCTTGCATTCTAACCACCAGACCAAAGAGCCGCAAGTCACCAAAGTCAAGGATTTTTAAATTGACACAGAGTATTAAAAGGAGGTCTGCTTGAATAAATATAAAGCACTTGAGTGTTAACTGACAGCTGGCAGTTCAAGCTCACCCAGCAGTACCAGGGAGAAAGCCCTGGTCATTTACTTAAGTAAAGAAGATGGTGGAGATCTCCTTGCATGGGGCAGTTCTACCCTGTCACATGGAGTCACATGGAGTCAGAACCAGCTCAATGGCACAGTCACAGTAAGTATGTGATGACACACAACAGCTGTAAGTCTCTTCAACAAAGCTAAGCAGAGAGGAAAGGGCACCTCTGATTAGGCACAAGGAAAGGCCCTTTGGGGAAGGTGGTATTGGGAAAGTTTTACACATGTATGCCAATGACTACTCCACTTCCTTGGGTGAAGAGATCCCCTTAACCCTGTTAGCCTGCCTTTCTGTGTAGGCGCCCTCACTTTAATTTTTTCCTTGGATGAGTTCTTTCTCCTGGTAGAAGTCTTTGGCAGAAAAATATCCAAATGGAAACAATAAAAGGAGCAAATATCAAGTGGAAATTGTTTCCTAAGAATAGCAAGCTATGGTTTTCACACCTCGAAAAACCAAAGCAAATAAACAAGCACATGTTTTGATTAGCAATAATAATAACCATGTTGAGTTTAACGACATCTTTCACCAAAACGCCTACCACTAAATACTAGTAATAAGTCTGCCTCCTCTGTCTTGATTCCTATCTGAAAATGGGGAAATGGTTTCCAGGGCAGATGAGATGCATTTCTGCAAATGGGTCACTAAGTCTTGTTGAGAAGACAGGAGGAGAGACTCTGAAGGTCCTCTCCCCTTTGGGCTTGTTTTCTTGCTCACCCAGAAACACATCTATCTGTTTTGAACCAGAATTTGTGTGAGGCTAAGAGGTGTGTGGCCCTGTTAAATATGAGACGGGTGCTATCATTCCAGAAATAGTCTCCAAATCTTTGCTCACAGTGAGGTCCTCCTGCTCATTGCACAATGAAAAGATTACATAACTCGCATTTGTGCAATCTAGAATCTTGCTTCAAATCAAAGGTTTCACAACTGCATACTTTATTTCCAGCATTCTCGACTGCACTTGGTCTAATTGATAGAGGCTGGAGAAGAAACCAGGGCAACTTCAAGAACTTGAGAAAACAATAATTATTTCTTGAGAATTCACTAAGAGTCACTCCGTGGAATCTGAAGTCAAGACTATTGACAGAGTGGAGCCAGGGTGAGAATCAGATGCAATGGATGCACAGAGAACATAGAGGCAGACAGACAGTCCCAGGGTGGGAGGGTCCTCCGAGCAGAGTGAAACCATGGGAAAAGATAGCATAAAACTGTATGGTGAAGTCATGCAAGTGTGGCAGTTTGGCATGACTCATCCCAGTGAGTTCTGCTACATTACATATCCTAACACACAGGATTCCCCACAAGCCCATCTCGGTCCTACAACATACCTGAGATGCTTTCCAAGAGTTCATTCCATGAACTCTTGGGAGGAACAGTGGAGCCTGTCTCCAGGAATACCAGGATAAGAAAGGATAGTTTGGAGAGATCATAAAGATTCTCAAAACTCCATCATGGTCCTTCGGGTGATCCTGAAACACTGAGCTATAAACCCCAAAAGAAATTGGCCTAAGATTAAGGTTCTGGTTGACTATTGGTAATATTTGTTTTGGGGAATGATTTCTAGTCACGTGGCTTAAATGGCCTCTCCATCAACCTCCCACCTCCCATCACCCATCAGTCAGTGTGTTGTCCTGTGGCTGTGATGCTGGAAAGTATGCCACCAGTATTTCAAATAACAGGAGGGTCACCGTGGTGAGTGCAATGAAGCTTCCAAATTAAGACAGACTAGGAAGAAAGTCTTAGCCATCTCCTTCCTAAAGTGTTAGCCAGTGGAATGTAGTCTGTTATAGCTCCACAGGCTGGGAGACACTCACATGCAACCGAGAAAGGGCTGCCTCTTCAGAGAAGCATCCCCCTTAATGATGTCGATGGAATACAGGGTTCAGGACCTTCATCTCCTGAAGCGGCAAGACTGAAAAGAAACAGCTACAAAGACCCATTAGCAATAGAAGCATGAAATGCATGAACTATGAATTTAGCAAAATTAGAATTTGTCCAAAGAAAAATGGGACTTATAAATGTAAGTAACCTAGGTGTTAGCGAGCTGAAATGGACAGATACAGAAACTTTGAATCTGACTAATGTTTGCCATACGATGTCTGCAATCACACATTGAAGAGGAATGAGGATTGAGCCTAAAGTATAAGGCTGCAAATGATAGAATGTTATCTCTGCATCTATGAAGAAGATGAGTTCATGTGACCATTATTCAACCACTAATATCAAAGATTAAGAAATTGCAGATTTGTACCAACTTCTGCAGCCTAAAATTGATCCAGCCTATAATCAAGATGCTTCAATAATTACTAGTGATTAGAATGTAGAAGTAGGAAGCAAAGATATATATATATACATATGTGTGTGTATATATATATATATCAGGGTTGTAGCCCTTCACTACACATATTCAATCTGTAGGTTGAGCAAATATTCTAAGAAGCAGGACTATGTGAAGAATAACATAGCATTGGTGTTGAAAGAAGGCTCGATAAGTACCTGCAATGTACAGATAACACAGCCTTGCTTACTGAAAGCTGAAAGGGCTAGGATCCCTAACTTATACAGCCCCCAGCCTGTGTTGCAACTCAACCTAAAGAAAACAAAATCCCTTCCAATGGGACCAGCAAGCAATGCCATGAGACTCAACAAATACTGAAACTGTCAAGGATTATATTTTACTTAGTTCCATAACCAATAACATGGAAGCACCAGTCAAGAACTACAATTGTGTATTCATGGAGCGAATCTGCTGCAAAAGACCTCTTTAACGTGTGCCAAAGCAGTGCTGTCACTTTGAGGATTTAAGTGCACCTGACCCAAGCAGAGTATTTTCGATCAGCTCATGTGCGTGCGAAAGGTTGGCAATAGAAGAGAAAATTAAGGAAAAATTGGGACACTTGGATTATAGTATTAGCAAAGAATATTGAGTAAAGCGTGGACCTTCAATAGAACAAACAACTGTCTTAGAAGTACAGCTAGAATGCTTCTTAGCAGCAAAGATGACAATACTGAACCTCACGTCCTTTGGACATCTTATTAGGAGAGAAGCACATCGTGCCTGGAAAAACAGGAAGACTTTTAATGAGATGGATTGACACAAGGGCTACAATTATAGGCTCAAACAGCAACTATTGTGAAAATGGTGCAGGTCCGGGCCGGGTTTGGTTTTGTTTTGTTGTATATGGGATTGCTATGAGTCAGAGCCAACATAATAGGATCTAGCAACAGCCTGAATGACCCAAGTCCACCAAGTGAGAACCATGGTGTTGTTGTTAGCTGCTGCCAAGGCAGCTCCATCTCAGCGTGACCCCATGACCAGCACTGCCCGTCCTCACAGTTCCTGCTATGACTGAGTGCACTCTTGGAACCACGGTGTCAATGCATCTCTTCAAGGATCTTCCCCTCTTTTCCAGGGACTTATCTGTCCTGAAGCCATATCCAAAGACTATGAGACAAAGTTTCACCATCTTCGCATCTAAGGCATGTTCTGATTGTTTCCTCCAAGACAGATTTATTTGTTATCCTAGCAGTCTATAAAACCAAAATCAAGTAGATGCCAACTCATAGCAACCCTATAGAACAGGCTAGAATTGCCTCTGTGATTTCCCGAGACTGGAACTCTGTAGGAGTAGAAAGCTCTTTTTACCCTGAGGACTAGCTGGTGGTTTTGAACTGCTGACCTTGTTAATTATCAAACGAGTGTATAACCACTATGCCATCAGGTCTCTTTATGGCATAGTGATTAGGTGTTGGCCTGATAACCACCCAGTCAGCAGTTCAAAACCACCAGCTGTTCCTTTGGAGAAAGACGAGGCTTTCTACACCTGTGAAGGGTTGCGATGAGTTGAAATAAGGTACTGAATTAGCAGGCCATAGTATTTTCAAAGTTCTTTCCAAACAATGTAATTCAAATGCATCAATTCTATTCCAAACTTCCTTCATCATTGTCTGCTTTCATAGGCACAGAAGGTGACTAAAAAGATCATGACTTGGATCAGGTGCACTTGAATCATCAAATGACATCCTTGCTCTTTGACACTTAAAAAAAAAGGTTTTGTGCAGATATCCCTTCTGCAATACCACACTTCATTTCTTGTCTGCTTCTTCCATGAGTATTAATTGTGGACCCACAAAAAAGGAAATCCTTGACAACTTCAGTATTTTCTCTGTTTATCATGATGCTATCAGATGTAAGGATATGGGTTTTCTTTACACTGAATTGTAATCCATATTGAAAGCTGCAATTTTTTATCTGCCTCAGCAGGCACTTCAAGTCCTCACTTTCTGGAAGCAAGACTGTGTCACCTGCATATTGCTGATTGTTAATGGGGCTTCTGCCAATCCTGATGCCACAATTTTCTTCATATGGTCTAGTTTCTTTGTTTATTTGCTGAGCATACTGATTGAATAAGGATGGAGAAAGGTCACTACCGAGCCACACACCTGATTTTAAACCATGCAGAATTCCCTCCAGTAGCCCAACTGCCTCTTGAGCTATCCCCATGAGCCGATGAGCACAATTAAGCATTCTGGAATTCCCATTCTTCTCGATGTTATTCACACCTTACAATTCCCACAGTTGAATGTCTTTGCACTGCCAGTACACCAATAATAAACTTCTTTCTGGCGCTCTCCACCTTGAGTCAAGGACCACGCTAGCCATGTCCGCTGCGATATTCCTCTTCCCACATCCTCTTTGAACCGGACTCCAATTTCTTGGACAGCTTCCTGTTGATATGTGGCTGCAAACCTGATCTGAATTATCATCAGCAAAGGTTTCCTGGCATATAAGAGGAAAGATACTATTAAATAATTTATGCATTCTCCTGGATGGCCTTTCTTTGGAATGGGCACAAATCTCCTCCGGTAGATTGGCCAGAGAAGTGTCTTCCAAATGTCTTGGAATCGACTCGTGAGTGACCCCAGAGCTTCAGGAAACCTTTCTGATGGTATTTTCGGTCCATTTCTGGAACTTTACTTTCCACGATGGCTTTCAGTGCAGCTTACACTTCCTCTTCCAGGGCTATTGGTTCTTGACCGTGTGCCACTTCTTGAAATGGTTGGCTGTTGACCACTTCTTTCTGGTACAGTGGCCCTTCCACTTTCTTTGAATGCTTCCTGCATCATGAAACGTGTTGCCCACATAACCCTCCAATATGGCAACTGGAGGACGGTAGTTTTTCTGGAGTTCTTCCAACTTCCCTCTGCTGCACATGTGGGGACCGTTAGGTTCTCTAACGCCAAGTGTGTGCATATTTCACGATAGAGCTTTCC
Source organism: Tenrec ecaudatus (assembly GCF_050624435.1). Lineage (NCBI taxonomy): Eukaryota > Metazoa > Chordata > Mammalia > Afrosoricida > Tenrecidae > Tenrec > Tenrec ecaudatus. The sequence goes on along the minus strand of NC_134539.1, from coordinate 45,375,900 downwards.
TTCTTCTTCTCCAGTTTTGAATTGATTTTTCTGTTCAGCTTTTGACTTCACCATTTCCTGTGTTCCCTGTGACTACTCTCTGTTTCACAGCAAATTCCAAAGTCTCTTCTGACATGCTTGGGTTTCTTCTTTTTTTCTTGTCTTTGTACGAAGCTTTTACTTTCTTCACGTGTGATGTTCCTGATGTCATTCCACAAATCTTTTCTTCTTCGGTTGTTCGTGCTCCGTGACGCTAACCCAGCGGTGAACTGCAGCCAGTTTGCACGGCTTTGGCAGCATCGTGATCGAATTTTTGGTTGAGTGCGCTGGTTATTAAAACAGGACTTCTAATCAGGCTTCTCTCTAAGGTGGACAACTGTGCTGCCACCAATGTGGAAATCACAAATTTACAGTCCTTACTCTTTGAATGTTCATCTGTGCAACAGTGTATCCTAAGCACCTTAATCAGGTCCGTTCCATCAATAAACATAAAAATCAGACAGAACTATGCTTACAATATTCATTTAATAAGAATCATTATGTATATTTTTAAATTTTAAGAATTACCTTTTTTGTTATAATTTTCATTTTGCTTTATGATTACCTTTATTTTTCTAATGGCTTTATTGATATCTTATACATTCCAAGACATCAATTCCCAGGCAATTCTGCTGCTCAATCCCCTTGGGTGGAGTTATTCAATCACTGATACTGTCTGCTCCCCTTCCCACTCCTAAAATCATTATATTTGGGGTGAAATACATTTTTAAAATTTATTTATTTTAATTTAAATCATTTTCTTGGGGGCTCTTGTAGCTATTATAACAATCCATAAATCAATTATATCAAGCAAACTTGTACATATGTTGCCATCGTCATTTTTAAAACAGTATCTCTCTGAGCCCTTAGTATCAGGTCCTCTTTGTCCCCTCCCTCCCCACCCTCCCACCTTTGTGAACCCTTGGTCAATTATCATTACTTTTTCATATCATACACTGTCGGCTGTATCCCTTCACCCATGTTTCTGTGGTTTGTTTCCCTCCAGGTGGGAGGGGGTTATGCATCCACCCTTGTTATCGGTTCCCAGTTGTCTCTCCCATCCCCACCCCCCACCCCCACCCCCTGCTCTATCCTCAGTGTGTCGCTGTTTCCGTTACTGTTTCTGTGGGGCTTATCTGTCCTAGCTTCTGTGGGATGAAAGCTCTTATCTGTACCAATGTGCCATCATCCGGTCTAACAGGATTTGTGAGCTGGAACTGGGGTCATGATAGTGAGGGGGAGGAAGCATTAAAGAACCAGAGGAATGTTGTGTGTTTCGTCAGTGTTAAACTCCACCCTGACTGATTCATCCCTTTCATGTGACTCTTCTGTGAGGGGATTTCCCATTGTCTACAGAAGGCCTCTGGGTTTCCACTCTGACCCTCCCCTTCACATCAATATAATTTTTGGTTTTGACCTTCTGATACCTGATCCCGTCAACACCTCAAGATCACACAGGTGTACTTCTTCCATGTGGACATAAATTTTTATTAACGTAGAGAGAAAACCTGACAAACAACCATGGAATGGTATGCTGTCATTCTTTCAGCTTTGTGTTACACCCCAAATTCCCACAAAATAGTGAATTATATAATTTCTGAAAGTGTTCAAAGAGCTAAAATTATTGTCAGAATAATTTCTGTAAGCTCAGCAAATGAACATGAGATGTTCAGAAAAGATTAGTTGCCTAACACTTTGTAATACCTCAAATACAATGATTATTGTCCAATTGACCCACCTCTTAAAGGAATGAGATCCTACTCCCACAGTGAAAAGATGGGTAAGGAGAAATCACACAGCCGATGATGCTCAGATAAAAGCGAAGAATACTGCAAGTGACTATGCCAATCACGAAGTATATGGAAATATCTTAAATAATAGTTTATTGCTTCTATCAGGTATTATTTAATATTTTGAAATTCTTTCTTATAACTTAACCAGTCTTCAATAGTTCCTCATACTAGAATAATTAACTTACAATAGTTTTATTGGCAAGTAATTTATATATAATATAATAGTTCAATCCTCTCAATTATAACAAGGAGAATTGTACGATCACCCCACATCAATCTTAGTTGTGTACATCTTTTTTATTATTCGAATGTTAAGTATTAGATGTATGAAATAATGAATTGCCTTTCAACGTGTCATTTTTTTTGTACTGAAAGTGGTCTTTAGGGCAATGAACTGATTGCTAGATTATTTGAATCTCACCACTAGATTAAAATCTCTTTAAGATGCTCTCTATAGTCATATGGGATATGTGCACAGTGCTATTTTGTCTCTCATGGACTTGTTTTAATTTTCTTTAGCTCCAACCTAGACTTGCATATGAGCAATTGATGGTCTGTCCAACATCTGCTCCTGGCATTATTCTGACGGAGGACTTTGAATTTCTCTATCATCTCTTTCCACACATACAGATTTGAATCCTGTGTGTTCCACCAGGGAGGCTAACGATCACATGACAGAATTGTGCAAAGCTCATCACTTCTTTATTGCAAATATTTTTCAACAACCTGAACAGTGACTACACGCTTAGAACTTCACTGAGTCTTCCTCTCTCTAAATTTCACAATGCAATCACCAGCAATTATCAATGCTTTTTCATTGGATGTTTGATCAGTTTCAGATTCAAGAAACTGATAGAGTTCTTCAATTTCATCATCACTGGTTTTAGCTTGTAAGGTGTAAATGTGAATGATAATTGTATTAGCTGGAAGTTCTTGTAGCCATGTAGATATGAATCTATCATAGGCAGCATTGTACTTCAAGATAGAACTTGAAATATTCCTCCTGATGATGAATATGACACCATTTCTTTTGACTTTGTCATTCACGACATAGTAAACTATATGACTTTCTGGCTCAAAATGGTCAATACCAGATCATTTCAGCTCAGCAGTATCTAGCTCATCAATCTTTATGTGTTCCATTTCTTTCTTGATGACTTATTATTTTCCCTGATTCATACTTCGTGCATTCCACATCCTGATTAGTAATGAATGTTTGCAGTTGTTTCTCCCTATTTGGAGCCATGTCCCACTAGCAAATGAAGAGCCTGAAAGCTGTGCTCCGCCCACATTCGTAAGGTTGATTCTACTTTGAAGAGGCAGCTTTCCCCTTCTCAGATTTTGTTCCCTTCCAACCTGAGGAGATTATTTCCTGGACTTATATCAGACAATGTTCCACTGCTAATCAGAAGGTTTTCATTGACAAATTGTGCAGAAGGAAACCACTTCTTCCGCGTCTGTTCTAATGCGGAAGATCTGCTGAATCCTGTTCACCATGGTGACCCTGCTGGTATTTTCAATAATGATGACATCGCTCCCAGCCACATGCAAAAGCCACCACAGTACAGCGACCTGACAGACAGCGAGGAGTCGGGGCCACCATTAAGGAGAAGGCACTCGGTGTTGCAGGTGGAAACCTCTCTTTGCTCCTCCTAAGCTTGGTGGCATATTTACAAATACTTCTAGTGGTTGGTTATCATTTAGGAGCCAATAAAATGAGTAGTCCTCATGGCCGGAATGCCTCCATGAGGGTGCCAGCCCTGAAGACACCACACGGGGTTGCTGCCGTAGCTGATGGCTGCATCTCAATGAAAAGAATTAATAGTAGCTAACGCGTGGCTGTTGTCTCACTTTTAACAAGGCCTTTTAACGTATAATATTTCCTTCCTTGCCTATAACACCTATTTCTGGTAAGTATACTTACCCACACATCACATTTAGATATCTAATGAATTATTCACAGGGACACAGCTAAAATACTAGACCAGCTATTTTTTTAAAGATCATTTTATTGAGGGCTCTTACAGCTCTTAAAACGATCCATCTAACAAATTGTATCAGGCACATCTGCACATATGCTGCCACCCTTATATTCTGAACATTTGCTTTCTATTGAGCCCTTGGTATCAGCTCCTCTGTTTTCTCTCCCTACACTTCCCCATCCTCATGACCCCGTGATAAATTATAAATTATTATTATTTTCATATCTTACACCGACCGCTGTCTCCCTTCCCCCATGGTTTGTGTTGTTCATCTCCCTGGCGGTGTGGTTATGTGTCCATCATTGTGATCAGTTCCTCCTTCCTCACCCTGTCTCCCCACCTTCCCCCTACCCTCCTGGTATCACTAATCTCATTCCTGTTCCTGGATTCTGTGTGTCAAGAGTTCTCATCTCCATATGCTCAGTGTTTTGCCATATAAGTAGATGTATATAGGCCAATACTTCTATTTTTTTAAACCTTTTATTAGGGGCTCGTACAACTCTTATCACAATCCATACATATACATACATCAATTGTATAAATCACATCTGTACATTCTTTTCCCTAATCATATTCTTTTTTTTCTTTTTTTACATTTTATTAGGGGCTCATACAACTCTTATCACAATCCACACATATACAAACATCAATTGTATAAAGCACATCCATACATTCTTTACCCTAATCACTCTCAAAGCATCTGCTTTCCACTTAAGCCCTCTGCATCAGGTTCTCTTTTTTTTCCCCTCCCTCCCCACTCCCCCCTCCCTTATGAGCCCTTGGTAATTTATACATCGTTATTTTATCATATCTTGCCCTATCCGGAGTCTCCCTTTCCCCCCTTCTCTGCCGTCCATCTCCCAGGGAGGAGGTCACATGTGGATCCTTGTAATCGGTTCCCCCTTTCCAACCCACTAACCCTCCACTCTCCCAGCATCACCCCTCACACCCCTGGTCCTGAAGGTATCGTCCACCCTGGGTTCCCTGTGCCTCCAGCTCCCATAAGCACCAGCGTACAACCTCTGCCCTATCCAGCCCTGCAAGGTAGAATTCGGATCATGGTAGTTGGGGGGAAATACTTCTATTTTTATGAATTAATGTATTTACATATGTCCACACTTATGCTTATACCTCTATCCATAGCTTTGCTTCCCAGATCTTTCCTTCGCTTCCTTATATGTTCCTCCTGCCCTCACTATCACGCTCGCCCTTCTTCCATTTCTTAGTAATTCCTTTCAGCTAGATTGCTCTTGCTCCAACACCCTCAGGGTCTCTCTGTCCTCCTCGTTGTTGATTTTCAGTCCCTAGTTGTTCCCCTGTCTGTGGCGTTGTTTGCTCCCTGCTCCCTAGCCCAGCTCTTTATGCCTCAAAATCCATTGACTTTTCCAGGCCATTTTCCAGAAGAGTTTTCTGAGGTTTCATAAAATAATATTGTTCCGTCCTATGTCCCATGGTGTTAATTGTTACACTATCCCTTTGCTCAAGTTAAATTGTTCATCTTGGGGGAAGTTTAAAGGCATCAATTTGAACAAGACAGGAGAGAAAGACACTCATACCAAGTCAGCAGCCATATGCCAAGTCACATAAACATACAATCAATCTCTGCACACTCACAGCAGGACTTTGAAATGTGTCTTCCTGGGAACGGGCCAGGATATCCACAGCACCAGCCCTAATACTTGGAAGACATTCAATATATACTTATCAATTAAGACTGATGTCTTAATTCCTATTTCATAAAGGAGACATGGAAGACCAGAGGAGCCAGGCAGTGTACCAGCCATCACAGAGCAGGGAGAGGTGGGGCAGGTGCTCAACCCAAGGCTCCCTGGGGTCACACACAGCTCCTTCTCTTTGCCTTGTGATTGCTTTGTTTTGTTGCCCGGGTTAGATGTTAAAGGTGTGTGTGTGTGTGTGTGTGTGTGTGTGTGTGTCCGTGTGTGTGAGATCATGTTGAATTAATCATCTAAATAAGTAATACCTTTCAAATAATAAAGTAATTCTAAGTTTTATTTGTTTGATGGCAAGCCTCCCCATGCTTCTGAGAAAGCCATTCCTGGGGACATTCTGGTGCATGGCCATTTTGCCCCATTCTATACATGCTTCAGTGCTCATGGCGAGTGAACGAAAATCCCCTCTCCCCTTGTATTTCCAAGATGTGTCCTTTTCCTAAAAAACAATATTCCTTGAATGCCAAGTTAATTAGTATCTTGGGATATGTTAGAGCCAGACTTTTGGGATTTCCAAGTAGCAAAGCATGGACTTATCCATGCTGATGGCTCTCTCATCCTGGGGGGTGCTATAGGGATTGTGTCTTCATCTCGGATGCAGCAGACAGCTATGATTAACAATAAAAGACGGATAAAAGCTGTACTTAGATCGACTCCTTTGCTATAGCAAGAGTCTGAGGGTTGAGCTTTGGGGGATTTTTTTTCTCTTTTTAATGGAAGCTTTTGTTAGTTTAAGATATCTAATTAACTTAGCTCTTAAAAAGACTGAGGTGCTTCATCCTCAGGAAAGATACTTATCAAAATAGTGTCTTTTAACATAATTACTCTAAATCTAGTATGGAAGAAAAAAACTTAAATGTTTCTTTTTAAGGAAAAGCCACTGCACGGAATGACCTGGGAGCATTTTGTCGCGGGATCCCCGCCTATGCAGTTGAGGCTCCTGCAGCAGCTTACTGACCAGCATAATGATCGTATCTGGACTTTGTCTTGGGAAATGTCTTCCAGAAGGAGGGAAAACACAGCGCCCGTGCCCACGGATGCCTTGGCCCCCCCAGGATGAAAGGCTTCAGCGGCGGTTCAGTTATAATCACACTGGCGCCCCCCCTGCCTCCTGGGCGCATCCCTCTCACAGTAATAACAGAGTTGCTGGCTACTGATTCTCCAGAATGGTGTTTAGGACATCAAATGCTTCAACTACTACCTATGTGCGTCTCTAACCCACCTCGTTTGCCCCTAGCCTCCAGACTCCAGGTTGAGCCCGTCAGTTGTCTACTGGATATTCCCGGGACTTCCTGCGCCTCTCGAGGGCAGTATCTCCAAGACAAACGCACGACCTTCCACCTTTACCATCCACCACCCCGAGACTCCTCAACTTCCCGTCTCTGCTTCAGTAGCCGCCGCCCTGCCCCCATCTTCCTGCCAGTGACCCAAAACACTGCTTTAAGAATTGGCATTATTATTTTTAATAGGCTTTAATTTTTACAACTTTTAAATTTGCCATATTGAATAGAATCCTCAAGTACCCCCATGCCGTTTCCCCTATTATTGAAATCCTATATTAGTGTGACAGTGGGTACGCCTACAGGGCACCAATTCCAAACCACCAGCTGCCCCTCAGTGGAAGGATGGGGCTTTCTGCTCCCACAGAGTTCCAGTCTTGAACAGTCCCAGGGGCAGTTGGACCTTATCCCGTAGGATCGCTGTGAGTTAGCATGGACTCAGTGGCTGTGAGGTTTTTTGTTGTTTGTTTATATTAGTATAGTATGCTTGGTGGTAGATTTGTTACCATTAATGAATCAATATTGTTACATTATTATTTACAATAGTTCATATTTTATTCATATGTTCTTAGTTTTCCGTAATGTCCCTTTTTCTGCTCCAGGATGCCCTCCAGGATACCACATCGCATTTAATGTTCTCCTTAGGGACTTCCTGCCTATGAAAATGTCTCATGTTTCCCTTGTGGTGGATGCTCTCGACTGCGGAAGATTATGCCATTGGGTCTAGTGTAGGCTGCCCCTCCATTGGAATTTGCTGGGGTTCATCTCATGAGGGGGTTATGGGCTCTTAGAAGCCTGCACAGACCCTGCACGCGATTAAAGCTCAGGGTGGAGGCCAGTCTTGGCCAGTGAACTTCTGAGCGCCGGAAGTGTGCTACATTACCAGGCAGGGTTTTCGCTAACACCAGTAGAGCTTGCCTCGATGACTAGAGTTTGATAGTACTCACTGACACATGTGGAAAAAAACAAAAAGACTGCACAGATAAAATGCCAGCATTGTTTGTAAGGTACGGTTCAGGGTCTGGGGAGAGTTGGTTGCTGGCTTCATTTCATTGAGCAAAGTGCTCATACGAATTCAGAATCAAACAGGAACACAATTTTGCACTTTTTCCTCTTCCCCCTGGTCTGTGTCTCCCTGTAGACCATCTCTGTGACTTCAGAATCGACTTGGTGCATGTAACACTCAGGGCTGGATGCTTGTTTGCACCTTTTGTTTGTTTTCTCCTCTGAAAGTGGGGTCATACAATGGATTTCATAGGATTGTTTCAGTGCCGAAAATACTTAGAACAGGATCTTATACATAATACAGTGGCTTCTCATATATGTCAGTTGCAATCATTTGTGTCAACATTACAAGGATCGACATGACATGTGGGAACCAAGGATTGAGTTTGAATCAATTCTTTGAAAGTGATTAGATGCAAACAAGAGGAACCTACCTCGTCTGGTACTTTTGAGAATCTTCTTCTTAAACTTTATTTTGAATTCATTTTGCTCTGACAGGAATTAACTGACCATCAATTTTCCCCTTAACAGTTTTGTTTAGTTCCCAGATCGAAACTAAACCTAAAACATGGGCTTTACTTTCCAGAGCTTGTAAAATTACTCTCAGAAAATAATACAGGACACTATTCAATGACAAGCCAAGCAGGGGACGTGTGGGTGTGGGGAGTTCAGAAAAGCGCTCTGTCTGGGTGGGCTGCACTGTTGCCAAGGGCTGCTTCGGTTCAGATTTGCATAGTCAGGGGAAAGCAGAGGAAGGTGGGCAGTCATGAACAGGGATTCTGAAAGCTTGACTATTCAGTGACCCACTGCCTGAGAGGTGTCCGACCGGAACAGCAGTGGGATTGATGTAGAAAATAATGAGAGAAGGTAGCATTGGACAACACACCAGACAGAAAGAGACAACTGGGGTAGAGTGCTTTGGTAAATGGCCTAAAGAATAATGGAGAGACACTTATGTGCTTGAACAATAGAGTAATGGGAAAATACAGACTATCTAGAGACAACTATGCTTACGGTGGACATGGCTGAAAAGATATACTAGTGGTAGGAAAATCAATATGCTGCTTCATTTATTCCTTTATCCATTCATGAATCACGGATCAACTTGAAAATATATATGGAACCCCTATTTGGTTCTAGGAATATGGAGGTGAATAAACCTTGGGCCCCAGCCCTCCAGAAGCTTGTGGACTGCAGGAAGAGATATCAGAAATATGGTGGGACCAGGGAGAAAACAAGGGAAGGGTGTGTATGACATGTGGAGCCCCGGTAGTCTGGTGGTTAGAGTAAGTTAGGGCTTTCTGCTCCTGTAAAGAGGTGGCTGGCCCAAGCAGCACTAGGATTTATGCGGAAAATAATTAGAGAAGGTATCACTGGACATCACAGGTCAGTCCAACCCTGCTCTAGAGTGTCGCTATTAATTGGCATTGAGTTTTTTCATTTAGCATATCATACATATGAGTATTCAGTGCTCCACTGCCAGATATAATAAAAATTAAAATGTATATGTATACACAGAATTCATGTAATAAAAAAATCTATGTATATGTATACACACATATATGTACACATAGACTCATGACATCTATGCACATTCTATACATCATAATATATTATACATACACATTTGTATTTATAATAGCTATCTAGAGTGCTAATTGATAGGCTCACATAAAGGAGAGCCATAACTACTAGAAAAATATACTCTCAAGTTTGAAGCCTGAACGAGCTGAAGTTCAAGTTGTTGTTATTGTTAGCTGCCTTCAGGTTGACCCCATTCACCACAGCGAAACACTGCCCAGTCCTTTGCCATCTCAGAGGGTTGCATGTCGGACCTTTGTGGTCCACAGCAGAGTGTTTATGGGATGATTTTCAGAAGTGGATCACCAGAAGGTAGAAGTGGTCACTAAGAAAACATGGAATCACAGGAGTGATAGCTGATTTGGAGGAACAAGCTGAATGTCTTTGGAACAAGTTGGATGTTACAAGAAGAAAAAAAAGAAATGCCAATGTCATCAAGCATTCTCCACCTGGCAGATCTGAGAATTATCCAGCACACTATGGCAGAGATAAGAGAGCACATGAAATAAAAGGGTGGGAGACGGAGAACAAAACGAAGCTTGGAGCCCTGGGCTGTTTCCACCCAGCGAGGCATGCAAGCGGATGTGTAATCAGGATTTGCCATCAAGGAGGCGATGGAGACAGCATGCTTCAAGAGCTAAGAGGAAAATACACTAGAATGAAATCCTCACAGGAAAGTCAACTCTGTCCAATATTAGATATAAAATTTACATGTGCCAAAATAATTACCCCTAACAACCATCACCACAGAACTTTCAGACAGTTGCTTTGTGTCAGGCCCTGACACTGCTCTAAGGCGCTTACTTTAATGTCTTCTCATTTTTTGCTTTGTGCCTGCCTGACTTAGGGTAAAACAGAGTCTTTTCTCCCTCTCTCGACCCATTCTATGTATTTATTTATTTTTAAATGATTATGGGAGTTAATACATATATCATATCATTCCATAGTTCAGTCACGCCCAGCAGAATTGTACAATTGCTTCCATATATTTAAGTGCTCTCAAGTTTGGCTGAGAACCTGAGTCATTATTGAAAACTATTATATGTTGGGGGGTAGTATGTATTATTTTCTTCATATGAAGACCAGGAGAAGCAAATCTATAGAGACAGTAACTAGATTTACAGTTCCTTGGGGTTCTGGCAAAAGAAGGGAAAGGGGAATAGGGAGCTAATGAGCACAAAAATGTTTTAAAACTGACTGCACAACTCTTTACATATATTTACACTGTTGTATGGGGATTTTATGTCAATAAAACTTTTGCTGTTTTAAAAAGAATCTAAGCGTTTTGATAAAATAGCTGGCTCTATTGAAGTTAAAAATTAATTTTTATAGATGGATAAAGTGGTCATTTTCCCCCCTCTGGTCACATTGTCTGGATTAAATTACTGATACCTTTCTGGCCAATAAAATCTTGTTCGATAAGATTCTTTCTCTCTTGTCCCACATGAAAATGCACAGTCAGCCATGTGAGGTTGGGCCATCACATCTCTGAGTGGAATTTGGATGGTTCTTCAATCTAACTTCTCTGGTTGATGAAAGCTCTGAAAATTACCCTGCATATTTTGGGAAATGGAAATTCTTTTCTTAATGCACTTGGGTTTTAAGTGCATTCTAAAGGGAGTGTTCTGAGAATGAGCTGAATTTAGGGGTAGTTTGGACCGTGGGAGAAGTAACCTGAAATTTCAAGAAAAGTTAACTAACAAACTTTGTTCTAGTTCTTCTCTGTTGAGTCTCTGGAAAAAATGGACGGAGATCTTTGCCGAGTGACTTTCAGTGTGGAGAACAAGGTACCTCCAGAGTGAAGGGGAATGCCATATTGGGAAAGGATGCTACATTGAGGTACCTGTGTGTTAGACCAGAATGCACTCTTCAACCTGAGAAAGTTACAGGACACAGCTGGGGTGGGGGGTGGGGAGTGTGGGAACAGACATATTTTTATTTAAAATTCAATTTTTGAGAGAGGGAAATAGGAATTCTGGACTTAAATCTAAGCATAGAAAAGACCTCCTTTAACCCAGTAAGCCTGTAGCAACCACAAAGGCCCTCCTCAAATAAAAGCCAGCAGACAAAAACAAACAGCCTTCCTCATTGGTTAGTCACCAGTTTAGTTCTAAACTGTTCTTGTTGTTCAAATACTCACTCTGAAAGAAAGCAGCAGACTATAGGCATTTAATAGTGTTCCAGCCGGGGTTGAAACCAACCCCTCTCTGATCTGTTCTCAATGTCCTCCACGTGCTCCTATAAGCACACATGGTTCCCATGCCCAATCAGCGGTCATAGGAAAATCAAATCCTTCAGAAACCATGAACTCGTTTGGAAGTAAGGAGTAGTGCAGTGGCTATGGGAATGGAAGGGTTACGTGACAAGAGTGTAGGCCAGTGAGCAGTTGCCTAAGGATGAGTGCACCCTCTTCTAAAGACTGTTTTGAAGTCACATGTGTACAAAGCCTATGCTTTCTCTTGACTTTCGTTTATTCTTTTTTTTGGTCAGTTATTTTCTTTAATGTTTAGCAATAACCGTGTTCATTTTATGGGGCGCTCGTATAATTCTTATCACAAGCTATCCATCCATCGTGTCAAGCACATTTGTACATTTGTTGCCATCATCATTCTCAAAACATTGCTTTCTACTTGAGCCCTTAATATCAGCTCTTCATTTCCCCCCTCCCTCCCCACTCTCCCTTCCCTTATGAACCTTGATAATTTATAAATTATTATTTTGTCATTTCTTACACTGTCCAATGTCTCCCTTTTCCACTTTTCTGTTGTCCATCCCTTAGGGAGGAGGCTATATGTAGAACCTTGTAATCGGTTACCCCTTTCTACCCCACCTTCCCTCCACCCTTCAGGTATCACCACGCTCACCACTGGTCCTGAAGGGATCATCTGTCCTGGATTCCTTGTGTTTCCAGTTTCTATCTGTACCAATGTACATCCTCTGGTTTAGCCAGATTTGTAAGGTAGAATTGGGATCATGATAGTGGGGGGAGGAATCATTTAAGAACTAGAGGAAAGTTTTATGTTTCATCGTTGCTACCCTGCACCCTGACTGGCCCATCTCCTTTCTGCGACCCTTCTGTAAGGGGGTGTGCAGTTGCTTACAGGTGGGCTTTGGGTCTCCACTCTGCACCCACCCTCATTTACAATGATAAGACTTTTTGTTCTTTGATACCTGATCCCTTCAACATCTAATGGTCACACAGGCTGGTTTGCTTCTTCCATGTGGGCTTTGATGCTTCTGAGCTAGATGGCTGCTTGTTTACCTGCAAGCCTTCAAGACCCCAGACACTCTATCTTTTGATAGCCAGGCACCATCAGCTTTCTTCACCACATTTGCTCATTCACACATTTGTCTTCAGCGATCATGTCGGGAAGGTGTGCATCATGGAATGCCAATTTAATAGAACAAATTGTTCTTGCATTGAGTAAGTACTTGAGTGGAGGTCCAATGTCCATCTGGTGCCTTAATACTAAACCTATAAATATATGCACATAGGTCTATTTCCCCACCATCCTATATAAATATATTTACATATGTACATGCCTTTATTTAGACCTCTATAAATACCCTTTGCCTCCTAGTTCTTGCCTTTATTTCCTTTTACTTTCTTCTTATTGCACTATCATGCTCAGCCTTCATTTGGGTTTCAGTAATTTCTCTCAGTTACATTGCCCTTCCTTAATCCCTACCAGACCTCTCACACACCCCTTGCCACTAATTTTGAATCACTTGTTGCTCCCTTGTCCCTGGGTTGGTCAACACCACCTCCTTTCCCCCACCTTCCCCTCTCCCATGTCATGCCGGAACCATCACCCCATTGTTTTCTCCTCCAGACTGTTCATCCAGCCTATCTTATCTAAAAAGATCTGAAGAGATAATAATATGCACCAAAAAACAAGGCTTAACAAGACAAAGCAACAAAAGACAACACAATGATGACAACAACAACAAACCAATGACCCAGAGAATAATAAGTTAATTAAAAAGAAAAAAATTTAAAATTTTTTTGAAAGAAAGAAAAACCTGTAAATAGATCAAGGTCTGATTTTTGACCTCTAGGCGTGTCCTCCAGTCAAGTCTGATGGGGTGCCACGTCTATCCTTTGCACTCCCTCAGGAGCTCCCTGCTCTGCATCCCCTGTTGCTCTGCTGCATGCCTTTAGTGTTTTGCCTCGGCGTCGCAGGGTTAGTCCGGGCCAATCCCAAAACTGAGTCTTTAATGTTGTCCCCCATAGGGCCATGGGTCAGTGAGGAATATCTGTCTCAAAGTGGGATCAGCCATGTGGTCCACTCTATGAATTGGCTGTTTGGAGTGGGGATATCATCCTCCAGACCTGGTGGGTCAGGATGTGCTCCACTCTCTCTTCCTCCCCATTCATTTGCTCCCGTGTGCTCTGATCAGACATGTCCCTCTCCCCTAGCTGCAGCTTCAGTGCTGTCCTCTAAAGTAAATTCTTCTGGGGAGAGGGGCAGTGGTCCACATAGCTGGTTTGGGGGCCAAGTCCTCAGGCCCCTCCACTGGCTCCCCTTTCAATGCCAGCAGGCTGCATTCACATCCCGGAACACTGGATTTAAGTCTGGTCCCTCTTTCCCTCCCAACTTTCTGGTCTGGCAGCAGAAGCTCCAGACTAGTGAGTCTTAACCAGTTGCCATTTTCCTCCACCCTCCAACTTTTTCTTTTCACATATATATCAGGGCATGATTGGTCATGTAATCAGAGTGAGTTTATAGGAACGTTCTGTTCTAGGCCTTAGAACACTATACTCTCATGGCCAAATATAAATAAGCACTACAGGAGAGAGCTGAATGGTGACGAGGAAGGAAGGCAAGATACAACAATTCTCAGGGACTTGCCTTCAGGTGATAAAGGGGACTCTGGGGGCTGGACACGTGGTCCTGGAGAGAATACTTCAGGGTTAAGATATGGACCTGTGTAGCGTGGACCTGGATGAATTTACTTTTACTTATGTAATAAATAAGAACTGATATCTCAAAGTAGAATTAACCATAATAACATGGACAGAATAAAGTCTTCAGGAATCAAGTCTAAAGGACCTTCATCTGCTGAATGGGGAACGACTCAAAAAGAGATGAACCAGCTGGGAAAATCAACTCATCACTAGTCCTTGATGTATATGAAGTGTGAATTTGGGAAAATTGGAAGATATAAAACATGAAATGGAGTGCATAAAAATCTACCTTCTAGGCATTAGTGAGCTGAAATTGATTGGCATTGCTATTTTGTATCAAAACATCACAATGGTTTACTATGCTGGGAATGAAACAATTGAGACATTGTATTCATCAAAAAGGATATTTCCAGGACTATCTTGAAGTACAATGGTGTCTGTGACAGGATGATCTCTATCTTCAATCCATACAACTATGATTTACATTTCTGTATCGACCACCAGCGCTACTGATGAAAAAGGTGACGAGTGCTACCGGTCATCAGTCTTAAATTGATCAGACGTGCAATCAAAGATGTGTTAATAATTATCACTGATTGGACTATAACATTAGAAACAAGCAGGAAAGGATAATAGTTGAAAAGTGGTCTTGGTCACAGAAACAAAGCTAGAGATTTCAGGATAGAATTTTAAGAGACCAAGGACTCCTTCATCACAAATATCTTTTTCCAACAACACAAAATGTGACTATAAATGTGAGCTTTTACTGCTGCAATACACAGAAATCAAATTGATTGCATCTGTGGAAAGAGACAATCTATTCTAGAAGAAACCATCAGCCGTTCTTCTGGGAAAAGACGAGGCTTTTTACTTCCGTAAATAGTGGCAGCCTCAGAAACCTGCCTGGACAGCGCTTCCCTGTCCTATAGGATCGCTGTAAGCTGGAAACGATGTGATGACAATGCGTTTGTTTTTTTTCATCAAGCTTAAGTGATATGTTAGAGTTGGAATGGTGTCCCACCCGTTACAGCCTCCTGCAAATGAGAATACTGCAATTTTTTTCGTCTACTTGAACATATTTGGGGATTTCTATCAATGTCTAAAAGCATTCACACACACGCAAGCACACACATTCACATATGCATGCATCATACATAAATTCGCCTGTCTCTAACATCAATCCAAAAGGCCAAGAATATCTCTAAAATACACTAGTCCTATAGTTGTAGATTTGTCAGTAGTTGACCTGGAATCTTGCTGTTGTTAGATGCCCTTAACTTGGCTTCAACTCAGAGTTACCCAACATGCAACGGGGAGAGGGAAAAACCCACCACTGTGCAGCCTTGTCTAGTTTCATCATTGTGATGCTTCAGCCCATTGCTGCAGTCGCCGTGTCAATCCATCTTGTTCGGGTTCTTTCTCTATTTTTGGTTGCTGACATTCTACTGTCGCAAGCACGATGTCCTTGCCAGGGAACATTTCTGTCTCTTGATAACATGTCCAAATTAGGGGAGACAACGTCTCACTATCCTCGCTTCTAAGGCACCTTTGGGCTGTACTTCTTGGAACGCTTACTTGTTAGTTCTTCTGGCGGTCTGTGCCATATTCAATATTCTTTACCAACACCATAATTCCAATGCATCAGGTCTTCTGTCATCTTCTTCATTCACTGTCTACCTTTCAAGTGCTCATGACGTGATTGCAAATACCAGGGCTTGAGTCAGGCATACCTTAGTCTTCAAAGTAATATCTTCTCTCTTTAACACGTTAAATAGATCTTGGACAGCAGGTGTGCCCAGTGTATTATGTCATTTTATTTCTTATTTGTTGCTTCCCTAGTCATTGATATGTATCCAAATTGACAACTTCAATCTTTTCTCCATGTACCACGGTGTTGCTTACTGCTTGCAGGGTGTTGAAAGGATACAACCATGACATACACCGTGTTTTAAGCCATGGAGTACCCCCTTGTTCCTTTCAAATGACTGCCATTTGGTCACTTACAAGTTCTGCATGTGCACAATTAAGTGTTCTGGAATGTCCATTCTTTGCAATGTTACCAATAGGTTATTATGATCCACATAGTCAAATGATTTTGCATGGTCCATAAAGCAAAACTAAACATCTTTCCTTTATGCTTTCAGCTAAGATGCATTTGATGTCAGCAATGGTATATCTCATTCTATATCCTCTTTTGAATCTGGCTAAAATTCCTAGTGCCTCTTTCATGGCTTGAATTTATAATACCTACCTCTAAGAAAGACCGAAGAAGAATTGATGCATTTGCTTTATGGTGGTCTTGAGAAATATTGAAACTACCATTGCCTTCCAAAATAACAAACAAAATAACAAACAAATCTGCTGGGAAGCAGTACAACCAGAATGGTGAGAATCTCTGGGTGGCGGGTCCCAGGAGTTTCAGTTTTTAATAGCCACTATAGATGATTCTTCTGCACTATCAACCTATAAACACTTGGCTTTAGGTTCCTAATTATCTCTTATAATCACAGACCTAAAGCACAGAAATGGAGCAGTTTTGTCACCAATGACACACTTCTGAAGCTTCTAACCTGTCAGACTATAATTGACTTTCTCTATGACTCTGGAGAAAAAGAATATCCAACCAGATGGCTTGTTCAGTTGTACATCCCAGGAACTATCTCAAAAGTTAAGACTTGACAGATATGAGGATAAGACTAGATTGTGAATGCCCAGGTTTCAGATTCAAGTGTTCCTGATGTACCAGATGTATCTGAATTCAGATGTTGACAGACTACATCTCTTCTACCATTCACAGTAGAAACGTCATACAAACAAGTAGACAGGAAGCAAACAAACCAAACAGCAATGACTACACAACACATAGAAAAACCTTAATCACAAAGAAAGAGGAACATATTAATGAGTAAAACAACCTTAAAATGGGTCAAAAGGGAGATCAAATGATGAAATACTGCATTTTAACCAAACTACATCTGTCATAATCAACATTGCAATGCTCTCTGTACAACCGCAATGCTATTCAGGTCCCTGGACTATGGTCACCGGGGATTCACCAGAGACTCAATGCATGTGAAGACCCTACAGATGGATTTACGACTTCCACTGTCACCTACAGACTTCTGAACAAGTGTTCATATATTAAGCTCTAATACCTTTTCCTCCTTCCACCTGGACTTAGTTGATGCTTCACTTCAATGGTTACTTCACTTAGATGGTTACTTGTTACTTAACCTTTAAGACCCCAGATGTTATTCTATCTGTTAGCCCAAAGCAGATGTGGGCTTTTCCCACTACAACTTGCTGTAGTATCCATATTTCAGCCATCTATTCATAAGGGTGAATATCAATCAGGGCCATGCCATAAGAACTAATTGTGGTTAGATTTGGGCTAGATTTAAGTGAAAGCTTCAAATTCACTCATATATCTATGGTTTACATACATCTCTGGTTCACTTTAGAGGTATCAATATCATTGTATGACAGTATTATAAATCATCCCCCAAGGGCATAAGGTAATTGTGTTGAGAGTGCCATTATTTAACCAATGTTGTAGAATTGAAGACATTGTTGTGAAGAATAAATTATACAAGCAGAGGCCAGTTTCAGACAGCAATATATGAGCTGTTAACTCATTCAATTAACTCATAACTCAACACTCCTCTTCTACTTGTGCTATTCACTCCTTCCCACCCATTCCCCCACAACAGTCCAAGTCAGCTCAAGAACAGATCTGACACATTGAACACTAATGACAGAAACCTGATGACCTGTGGCAGGACATCAAGACCATCACTCAGAAAGAAGCAAACCGTCCTTTAAAAGACAGGAAAGAAAGGAGAGGTGAAAGTAGATGTCAGAAGACACTCTGAAATGTATAGAATAGCTAAAGAACGTGGAAGAAAAGATGAAGTCAAAGAGCTGAATTGAAAATTTCAAAGGACTGCTCAAGAAGACAAAGTCAAATATTATAATGAAAGGTAAAAAGACCTAGAATTAGAAAAACAAAAGGGAAGAACACAGTCAGTATATCTGGAACTAAAAGCACTCAAGAGAAAAATACAACCATCGAGTTGCAATATTGAAATCTTCTGTGGGGCAAACTTTGTAATAAAAACATATGTAATGAAGCAGGAAGCATCAAACAAAAAGGAAAGAAAACACAGAATCCTTGTGCCCAAAAGAATGAGATGAGACTGAACTATGGAATGATGTAACATACGTATTAGCTTCCAAGTCACAGCAAACTAAAAGAAGCGGGTAAAAGCATAGATCCAGGAATGGGTTTGGGGCTAGCACCAAATCTAACTTCAATTTAAGAACAATTCATCCTTACTTCATGGCCCTTCTCAGTACTCACCCTCATGAAAGGAATACAGAGATACAATGTTAAAGCAAACTGTGGCGAAGGATCCAGAAGGTGCCGGGCTATCAGATAAAAAAGCATCTGGCGTCCTAAAGGCTTGCCTCCAAACAAGCAGCCATCTAAGAGAGATATCAACTAAGTTCATATGGAAGAAGCACACCATCATCAGTCACTGAAAAAATTGGATTTCATATAATCTGAAGTCAGAGGAGAGATCGGTAGCAAAGTCTAAATGGTGAGAATCTGGTGTGCAGAAGGCAATGGATGACAATGGGAACCCAAGAGTCATTGGTGAACTACATAGGAAACAAGATACAGAGAACTGCTGCATTCAAATTTGATGGATGGGAGGAAAGCAGTCACTAAACAGCGTGCTTAGGAGGGAGGAGTACAGAAGATCAGAGGCATAAGTCTGACCTGAACAGTTAAAACTTTGTCAATAGACAAGCCCCCCCTCCCTATGATGTAGGCTGGACCTGATCTGGTTCCCAAAGTTTTCTGTATTTGGGGTTTTGATTGTTTTGTTTGTTTTTTGTTTATCATAGAGTGTATCTCAGAGGCCTACAGTGTTTGGGGCTGGGTGGGGGATGATGATGTCAAGGAGTCAATCAAAGTAGAAAAAGAATGGTTGGAAACTGATTGTGGTAACAATAGTACAATTCTACTTTACGCAATTGAAATATGGAATGGTATGTTGTATGTATTACATTTCAACTGATTAAAAAAAAGAACTCATCAACATTCTGCTGAAGGAAGAAGCTCAGGCTGTGCTGAATGCATCAGCCAAAACCAAGGGCCTGTGGGTTTTGGAAACCGATTGTGTTTCAGCAAGCAGAAGCATGGGAAGCACTCACTCGTGCATGCCAGGAAGTTTGGAAGACAGCTGCTTGACCACCTAACTAGAAGAGATTTCTATTTAGGCCCATTCCAAAGAAAATAGACCCAACAGAATGCTCAAATTATCAAACAATATCATTGATACCACACACAAATAGAATTTTGCTTAAGATCTTCCAACAACAATTGCAGCAACACAGTGTCAGGGAACTGTGAGAAGTTCCAGCTAGATTCAGAAGAGACGGTGGAACAAAGGATATCATTGCTGATATCTGAGGGATCTTTGCTCACAGCGGAGAACGCCACAGAGACATTTACTTGTGTTTCATTGACTATTCCAAGGCATTCGACTGTGTGAACCATATAAACAGTGAATAACTTTGAGAAGAATGCAAATTCCAGAGGAACTTGTACATGGAACAAGAGGTAGTCCTACTTACAGAACAAGGACACACTGCATGGTTTAAAATAAGGAATGGTGTGCATCTGGGATGTATCCTCTCACCATACTTGTTCAATCTGTATGCTGAGAAAATCATCAGAGAAGCTGGATTATATGAAGAAGGATGCAGCATAAGGGCTGGAGGAAGGTTTATTAACAAGGTGTGATACACAGGTGACAAAATATTGTTTGCTAAAAGTAACGAGGACTTGAAGTACTTGGTGATGAAGATTGTAACCTTAGGTGCGAAGTACAACTCAATGTAAAGAAGACTGAAACCCCCACAATTGGACTTCTAGGTAACATCATGAGAAATGGTGAAAAGGTTGATATGGCCAAGGATTTTTTTCCTGCTTGGATCCATAATCAATGCTCATGGAACCAGCAGTTGAGAGATCAAAAGACAAGTTGCATTGCTTCTCGGCCTTTGGCTGAGATCAAGTGCAAAAGACAAGTTGCATTAGGAAAATGTGCTGCACAAAACCTCTTAGAATACTGGAAAGCAAAGACGTTACTTTGAAGACTAAGCTGTGCCTGACACAAGCCATCGTATTCTCCATTGCATCGTATGCATGTGAAAGTTGGATATTCAATAAGGAAGACCAAAGAAAAATAGATGTATTTGATTTGTGGTGTTGGAGAAGAACATTGAAAGTATCATGGTCAGACAAGCATCTGTTTTGGAAGAAGTAAAGCCAGAGTGCGTCTGAGAGACAAGGATGGCAAAACTTCATCTTACATATTTTGGACATATTGCCAGGAGAGACCAGGCCATGGAGAGGGAGATAATGTTTGGTAAAGTGGAAGGGCAGCAAAAAAAGTGGAAGACCCAATGAGATGGGTGGATGGATACACTGGCTGCATCGTGGTTTCAGACATAGGGACAATTGTGAGCATAGCCCAGGGCAGTGCAGTATTTCGTTCTGTTGTACCTGGGCTACCTGTGGATTGGAGTCAACCCAATGGCATCAAACAACATCAAAAACAACCTTTCCAGACTCACCGTGAGCTACTTTCAGCTTTATGTTCTTGGTTCTGACCACATTTGCATTTGAGTCTTTCTCGTTTTTTTAAATAAAATGTATGTATTTGTTTACTTTCAAAATCATTTAGGGCTCATACAACTCTTATCACAATACATACATGCATCCATTATTTCAAGCACATTTGTACATTTGTTGCCATCACCATTTTCAAAACATTTTCTTTCTACTTGAGCCCTTGGTATCAGCTCCTCATTTTTCTTCCCTCCTTCCCCCATCCTCCCTCACTCATGAACCCTGATAATTTATAATTTTTTCATGTCTTACATTGACCAATGTCTGCCTTCACCCACTTTTTTGTTGTCCATCCCCCAGGGAGGGGGCTATAGGTAGATCATTGTGATCAGGTCCCTCTTTCTCCTCCCACCTTCCCCTCACCCTCTTGTTATCACTACTCTCATTATTGGTCCTGAGGGGTCTATCTGTCCTGGATTCCCTGTGTTGTGAGCTCTTATCTGTACCAGTGTACATGCTCTGGTGTAGCCGGATTTGTAAGGTAGAATTGGGATCATGATAGTGGAAGGTATGGGGAGCATTAAAGAACTAGAGGAAAGTTGTATGTTTCATCAGTGCTATACTGCCCCCTGACTGGCTCATCTCTTCCTTGTGACCCTTCTGTAAGGGGATGTCCAATTGTCTACAGATGGGCTTTGGGTCTCCACTCTGCACTCCCTCTCATTCACATTGATATGATTTTTTTGTTCTGGGTCTTTGATGCCTGATACCTGATCCCATCAACACCTCATCATCACACAGGCTGGTGTGCCTCTTTCGTGTGGACTTTGTTACTTCTCAGCTAGATGGCCACTTGTTTGTCTTCAAGCCTTTAAAACCCCAGATGCTATAACTTTGATAGCCCGGCACCATCAGTTTTCTTCACCACATTTGCTTATGCACCCACTTTGTTTTCCATGATCATGTTGGGATGGTGAGCATCACAGAATGCCAGGTTATTAGAACAAAGTGTTCTTGCATTGAGGGAGTACTTGAGTAGAGGACCAATGTCTGTCTGTTACCTTGATACTTAACATATAAATATATGTACATAGATCTATTTTCCTGTTGTTATATATAAATATATTATATATGTACCTGCCTGTATTTATATCTCTATAAATGCCCTTTGCCTCCTAGTTCTTTCCTCTATTTCCTTTTACTTTCCTCCAGTCCCACTATCATGTTTGGCCTTCATTCAGGTTTTAGTAATTCCTCTCAGTTTCATCCCCTTGATCAAGCCCTACCAAGCATCCCACACCCACCTCACTGTCAATTTTGGATCATTTGTTATTCCCCTATCCCCAAGTTTGTTAACACCACTTCCTTTCCTCCACCTTCCTCTCTCCTGTGTCCCTCTGGAACCATTGGTCCCATTGTTCCCTGCCCCCCCCCCGGATTGTTTATCACCCCTATCTTATTTAGATAGACATACAGAGACAGTAATAAGCACAAAAATAAGACAGAGCAAAACAAAACAACAAAAGAAAACAAACAAAGAAACAGTGACCAATGAATAAATAAATTAATTAAAAGCCTATAAATAGTTCCAAGTCTGCTTGTTGACCTTTAGGAGTGTTTTCCAGTTGAGTCTGATGGGGTGCCACACCCTTGCCCCAAAGTTTATTTCTGGTGTTCTTCAGGGACTTCATTGATTTGTTTCCCTTGCTGCTCTGTTGCACGCCCTCAGCGTTTTCCCCAGGGTGGTGGGGTCAAATCAGGCACAATTCCCACCCTGTGCCTTCAGTGTTGTCCCTCATAGCAATATGGGTCAGTGAGGACATCTTGTCTCATGGTGGGGCCGGCCCTATGGTCCCCACTGTCAATTGGCTGCTCTGAGCAGGAATATCATCCTCGGGGCTTGGTGGGCCAGGATATCTTCCACTATCTCACTTTCCCTCTTTGTTTCCTCCTGTGTGATCTGATCAGATGTGCTCCTCTCCCTGAACTGTAAATTCAGTGCTTTCCATTGCAGTGCATGCTTCTGGGAGGGAAGGAGGACTGCCCACGTAGTTGGGATTGGGGCCGGCCCGCAGACCTCTCTATTGTATCAACCAATAGAGAGGTCTGGATTTCTGCCTTTCATACACTATGCTTCCTCTGTTCAGAAGCCTTCTTTTGGTTTGTCCTCCCCTGGGTGCACTTTTCACATCCTAATTCACCCACTAAACTAGACTCATTCTTCAAATCTCAGTTCATCATCATTGCCCTAAGGAAGCCTTCCTCATTACTCCTGGCTCCTCCTCCCCACCACTAAATCAGTTCCTCCTTTTACACACTACACAACTCTTCATTTATATCAGTTTGCAATTATGTGTCATACAGTGGCTTTTCTTTCTTATCCGTCAGGCTGTAAGTTACATTCAAGACTATTCTGGTTTATCCCCTATCACCTTACCCCAGCACCCTACATGGGGCCTGGGATTTAGTGGTAATACTACTACAACTGCTAATACTAATAGCACTGATGTTACCGGTCAAAATTAGTGCATGCCTACCACGTGACTGTCCTGGTTCTCAGGGCTTTGTACTTGTCTCATGTTCCTTAAAGCTTGACAATGTTGAATTGGTCAGCACTCCACTAAGATTCTTGACAAATAAGCATGACCCACTTATTTGCGTTTCCTTTTTCATACAGTAAAAAAAAGAGAGAGCTATATGTGATAGAATAAGAACCCAAGTTGATGTATTTTGTATTTTTTCTGACTGTTTACAAATGGAAGAATAGAGTGTTTTTAAAAATATCTGTAATGAGCTTTGGGTCTTTACTTAAATCTTACCTCAGTACAAAAATGATTTGTTCTAATAATGTGGCATTGAATGGTACTCACCTTCCCCACATGATTGCTGAAGACAAAATAGTCGCATAAACAAATGTGGTGGAGAAAGCTGATGGTGCCCAGCTATTAAAAGATACGGTGTGTGGGATCTTAAAGACTTGGAGTTAAACAATCACCCATCTAGCAGAGAAGCAAAAAAGCCCAGATGGAAGAAGCCCACCAGCCTGTTTGATCATGAGGTGTCAAGGAGAACAGGTATCAGAAGTTCAAAAACAAGTAATTAAATTGATGTGAAGAAACATGGGCAAAGTGGAAGCCTAAAACCCACCGGTAAGATAATTGGACAGTCCCTCACAGAAAAGGCAAACAGAAGGGATGATATATCCAAGGGACTGTATAGCACTGATAAAACTCATAACTACCCTCTAATTCTTTAAAATTCCCTCCACTGCAAAGGGAATTTATAGAGGTCTAAATAAAGGCATGGTCATATGTAAATCTATTTATATATGTGGATGGGGAAATAGATCTATGTGCATATATTTATAGGTTTATTATTAAGTAGCAGATGGACATTGGGCCTCCACTCAAGTACTCCCTCAATGCAAGAATACTTTGTTCTACTCAACAGATATTCCGTGATGCTCACTTTCCCGACATGATTGCTGAAGACAAAGCGGGTCCATAAGCAAATGTGGTAAAGAAAGTTGATGGAGCCTTGCTATAAAAAAATATAGCATCTAGGATCTTAAAGAGTTGAAGGCAAAAAAGCGGCCATCTAGCTGAGAAGCAACAAAGCCCACATGGTTGAAGCATACCAGCCAGTGTGATCACAAGATGTCAAAGATATCAGGTATCAGGCATCGAAGAACAAAACATCAAATCATTGTGAATGAGGGGAAGTTCAGATTGGGGACTCAAGCCGCATCTGTAGGCAACTGGACATCCCCTTACAGAAGGGTCACAGGGAGGAGACAAGCCAGGCAGCGTGCAATGTAGCAATGATGAAACATACAACTTTCCTCTAGTTCCTAAATGCTTCCTCCAACACCATCCCCACCCCACCCCCAACCCTGCTATCATGATCCCAATTCTATCTTACAAATCTGGCTAGACCAGAAGTTGTACACTGGTACAGATAGGAACTGGAACACAGGGAATCCAGAACAGATTATCCCTTCAGGATCAGTGCTGAGTGGCGATACTGGGAGGATGGAGACAGGGTGGGGTGGAAAGGAGGAACCAATTACAAGGATCTACATATAACCTCCTCCCTGGGGGATGGACAACAGAAAAGAGGGTAAAGGGAGACATTGGACAGTGTAAGATATGACAAAATAATAATAATTTATAAATTATCAAGGTTTCATGAGGGAGAGGGGAGAGAGGGCGAAAATGAGGAGCTGATATTAAGGGCTCAAGTAAAAATCAAATGTGTTGAGAATGATGATGGCAACAAATATACAAATGTGCTTGTCACAGTGGATAGATGTATGGATTGTGATAAGAGTTTTACAAGCCCTCAATAAAATGATTTTAAAACATTCCCTCCTCCAACTATTAAGGCTTTAGTTTTACCTCACTAACCTTGCTAGACCTGCGCATGTACATTGGTACAATTAAGATCTTTCCATGCATGGAATCCAAGATAGATAAATCCCTCAGAAACAATCATGGGAGTAGTGATTCCTTGAGGGTACAGGAAGAGAGGGGGTACAAGGTGGTGGGTTTCAACAAATAGCAATGATAGCTGTATAATCGCATTCACGGGCAATGAACAACAGAATTTTAGGTGAACAGATCCATTGGATGGTGTAAAGTATAGCAATATATATAATAGATTAAGGGTTCAGGGGCTAGTAGGGTGGGGCAGAGGGTATAAAAGGAAGCTTATATCAAGGAGTCAAAGAAGAAAGAAAATATTTGGAAAATTATGATGGCATAAATTGTACAACTATACTTGAGCTAATGAAACTATGGATTGTAAACATATCTATAAGAGCTCCTAATAAAATGTTTAAAAGTATATGTCTGTAACATTTTTAAAAACATTTCATGTGTACTTGTACATCCCTCTTACCTTATTACAAAACAAGATTTCTCAACCTTTACTTCTATTATTCCACCCCCAAGGAGAAAAAAGTTGATTAAATTTAAATTACCCATAATGAGAAAAATTCAATATAAAAGAATAAGATTTTATTGGGTATGGTTGTGCTTTGCAGGTCCACAACCCATTATTATATCTAAGTTTATTTACTAAGAGCAAGTACTTGGCAGTGACACTGTACACCACCCTTTGAGGATGAACGAAGCCCATGCCCTTCAACAACATCTACTTACTCACTCACTGCCATCGAGACTCTTCTGACTCATAGTGGCCCAATAGGATAGGGGAGAGCTTTCCCTGTGGGTTTTCAAGACTGTGACTGTTTACTTTTGTACACACTTCATGTGTACATACTTATACATATATCCATTAATATAGTAGAGTATACAGGAGGCAAAATTCTGAAAACTTCGTAGCCAAAATCAAACACCTCGAGGGAATGAATTTCTGGGCCCAGGGGCCCAAGACTATAGTCTTAAGGAGTACTAAAGTCAATTGGCAATACATAGTCCACAATGATAACATTCTGCATTCTACTTTAGTGAGTAACAAGCTGGATCTTAAAAGTTTGTGAGAAGCCATCAACCTAAGTAGTGCCACTATTGGTCTCTCTTGTCCAGAGCAAAGAAGAGTGAGGGGGAAAAAAATCAAAGACACAAGAAACTAATGATTCAAAAAGCTAAATGGACCATGTGAATTCCAGTTTCCATGACCCTTGAACTCAGCTATGACTACAGAACAGACAAATATGGAAGGTATCACATTAGAAAGCCCGGGACAGAGTATGAGGAAAATGTGACACAACATTCAAAATGAGAGAGACGGCTGGCCACACTGGTCGACAGGGAGATGGTGGAGCCTTTATACGATGGCCCTTAGACATCCCTCAGGTCTGAAACTGAACTCACTCCCATAACTCAGCTTTCAGTCAAATAATAAACAACTCTGTAATATGCACAATAACAACAGGGAGGTACTCCATCTTTAGAACAACCTAATCTGAGATTGAAAGAGCATCATTTACTTGGAGATAAAGCTCAGAAGTTCGGAACAGGTAGGACAGAAGACAAATCTAAACAG
Source organism: Tenrec ecaudatus (assembly GCF_050624435.1). NCBI lineage: Eukaryota > Metazoa > Chordata > Mammalia > Afrosoricida > Tenrecidae > Tenrec > Tenrec ecaudatus. Next base: position 45,348,950 of record NC_134539.1, on the reverse strand, counting down.
TTAAAAGGGGGAGGTTAGAGGGGGAGGTGAGGTTGTAATCAATGTCACAGAACAAAATGGGTATGAACTGCAGAACAAAAAACTATTTTACCCTGTAAACTTTCACTCAAATCACAATAATAATAAATAAGTGATGGACACATCATGTACAAATGCTAACTCAAAATGGACCGATGATATCAATATATAAATATAAATATTTTAATTATAAAAATCCCCCACTCACTCACTTAATAGCCATCGAGTCAATTCTGTCACCTAACAACCCTATAAGAAAGAGAACTGCTCTTGTTGGCTTCTGAATCTGTCACTCTTTACAAGAGTAGAATGCCTCATCTTTCTCTCAAGGAGTAGCTAGTAGATTTGAACTGCTAGCCTAGCAGTTAGCAGCCCAAAGCATAACTCACTATGCCACCAGAGCTCTTAGTAGAGTAGAAGAAATTACAGGGTTAAAAGTCTGGAAGTTCACAACACAGTGAAGAAACTTCTCCCTGTTAAATCTTGTTTAAATATAGAATTTTCTATATTTATTTTGTCCATACAACCACAGTACATGTGTATATGTGGGTGTATAAATGGCACCAGAAACTTGAAATGAGTGGTATTTCTACCTTTGGAATGAAAATGAAAGACACGGGAACACGGTCAATCTGGATATATATGGATAGTCTATTTGGCATCTGTTGACATTAGCTCTTGGCTTATCTTGGGGAGTCAGTTGCAAGTTCAAGACCTTTTGATTCTCTCACTCCCTCCAATAACTTGATGTTTTTTTTTCACCAAATTTCTCGTAAGAATAGTCTAGGTTCCCTCCTACCACTCATTTTTCCCCTACTTGCTAGCTTATCAGGCTTCCCCATCAACAAACAGGCTTCTAACACAATAGTCTCATGTGAAAGTGAAGCATCTCAAGTGACAGTTCCAAAGGTGTTTCTCAGGTGCCTTTATCCTTACACTCTGAGCCAGTTGATAATTGCAAAATAATATTGTTCATGAAATACAATTTTCCTCCAGATGTAATAATCTTGAACGACCCTGGCTGTCTCCCTAGCATACCAGCCACCCCTTGGCTGCCTTCTTCCTTCCTTTATTCTAAATAATGAAGCTGCTGATGTACACCCTCAGGCAATTCTGCGTCACCGCAGGTAACATATGACAGAGTGAGAAACCCTGGTAGCGAGCGTCTCTAGATGGTAATCGTTACAGGAGAAAATGTCTGGGTCTTTTCTCATGAAAATTAGCTGTTCAATTTGAACTGCCAACATTTCAGCTAGCAACCAAGTGTCCACCACCAGAGTGTCTAAATAAATGAGATTAAAAAACAAGCAAGCCCTTAAACCAAACTCACTGCCACTGAGTTGATTCCAATTCATACAGACCTTATAGGATCAGGTAAAACTCCCTCAATGAGTTTCCAGGACTGTAACTCTTTATGGGAATAGAAAGCCGTGTATTTCTCTTATGGAAATGATAGTGGTTTTGAACTGTGGACCTTGTGCTAAGCAGCCTAATGCACAATCACTATGCCACCAGGACCCATCCAATAACTGAACTACTACCCATTAAATACCAGTATATACTTTACATATGTTATTTCATTGGATCTTTACAATGGAAATCAGTAGAGGTATCATTTTACTGTTGAGAAAGTGACTTAGAGAGACCAAGATGCTGACACAGGACAAGATTTTGGCAGTCAGGTTTGTCAAAGTCCCCGTTCTGTGCTATTTTCTCTACTCCTGGGTCAAAAACTGGGCCTTAAGTTCTCTTGAATGAGGGAGTAGATGAAAATGCTAGCCAGTTTGGGGGAATTTACTAGATTATTTATACTACTTAAACATTGTGGGGAGAAAGTAAATACTTTCACAGTAAAACAAACTAGTCCAAAGCATGGGCTAGAATACATATTCAATAGTAAGATGAAACTTGAAACTACAATCAAATGTGTTTTCTGAAGCAGTTTTGGGCCAAGCCTCCAGCCTCCCAGGGGTATCAGTTTGCTCTTATTTACCTTCAGGTCTGCATCAGTGGAAAAGAAGTTCTTATGCACAATATAGCATCTATCAAGCAACTGTGTCTTCAGAACAGAAAGCATTTGCAAAGCCCTAAACTTAGTTCTTGTCTCATATTTTATTGATATCATTTGTACCCGTGATCTTATATCTAGCCTCCAATCTCTCTTTGGAGATGTGCTATTCATTCGTGTATTCTTTGAGCCAGGAGACTTCCTCTAAGGACTTCTCTGTCTCTGGGTATGACCAGAAACATCACCCTTAAATATTGACAAAATCCTCTGACGCATACAACTTTTGAAAATTTTGATGAAGTACAATTTATCTATTTCATCTTTTGCTGTGATCAAAAGATCCCTTACCAAAATGAGGTCCCATCTGTTAGCCCTGTATTTCCTTCAAGTCTACTAAGATAAAGGTCTTCATGAGTTGGGTTGACAGTGTGGCTGAAGCAACAATGGGGAGAATGGTGCAAGCCCCAGAAATGTTGGTTTTTGTTTTGTTTCTGTTGTACATAGGGTTCCAATTAGTTGGAATTGACTCAATGGCACCTAATAACAAGAATATAAAATAAGCCTTCTTTGTTATGATTTTTAAGTCTAAGGAGAAAACAAAAATTCTACAGTTACTCCTCTTCCGCAACAAGTGAGTCATAAAGCCTGTTGGTATTGACATTTTCTACTCTGATTAATTCCATGCATCATTTATGAGAGATGATGTTTACTGGTCTAAATAGCAAAAGAATTCACCTCTTCTACCCAATCACAGGAATGACAAAATAACAATAATCCACCAAACGTCAGCATGTCTTTACAGCCCATTGTGAAAGCATGCTCACAGACCAGCAGGCACTGACGTCACGCCCCCTCTGGACTGAGGCTCCGCCCCTTCTGGCAGGCCGACGGCCAATTGCGAGGCTAGGTCGCCCTGTCCCTGGAGCTCTTCCAGGTTCACATCAGAGGGGGCCAGGTGAAAGAAAGGCAGGGAAACCTGCTGACCAGCCTCTTTGTGGAAGTAAAACGGCTCATGGACACTGGAGCAAACACACCTCCCAGCTCCTCCCAAAGAACTGCTTTTTATTTCCTTCCACATGAAGCATCCGAACACTTGCTTCACCTGAAAGAGGCAGGATCAGTCACAATGTCTACAGGTTCTCATCACTGTAAGAACTTCTTAAATAACTTTCTTTCCAGTTTCTCCCCTTTTCTCATAAGCCTTTCACATGGCTTCTAAAACGAGGTTAGGATGTGGAATTTAATGAACTACAACTTTCCATTTGTTCCCCATTGCCAGGGGCGCAGAACACATTCTCCTAACTGGTAATAGAAGAAATCTCACGTCCTCAGCCTGACTCTAGCTTTAGTTTCACCTCCCATTGCTCCCTCATTACACACTGTGCCAGCTACAGTGAATTTCTCCTGGTTTCCAGGACACACTGGGCTCTTTCATAAATCATTGTCTTTGAACACACTGTTCCATTCTTTGGACACCTCACAGATGTCTCCTTTGAAGGACCCCACCTCATCCTTCAAAACCCAAACCATCACCTAACTCCCCTTTGCCACCAAGGACAGAAGGAATAAAATCCTCCTGGTGTTCCCATAGGAGCCCTAGTGGCATAGTTGTTACAAATTGCGCTGCTACCACAAGGTCAGAAGTTTGAAACCATCAGCTCATCTGATGGAGAAAGGCAAGGCTCTCCACTCCCATCAAGTCTTGGAGACTCAGAAACCCATGGGTGGGGAGGGGGCAGTTCTAAATTGTCCTATAGGGTTGCTATGAGTTAGAATCAACTCTGTGGCAGTGAGTTTGGGGTTTTGTAACCAGGTGCTACTTTTCCATCTTTCTGTGAGAGGAGTGTGTTATTGGGAAAGACTGGTTGCTGGAAAATGATATCATGCTTGGTAAATTGGAGGGTCAGTAAAACAGACTATGAGTTTCAACAGAATGGGTTAACACAGTGGCTGGGCCAATGGGCTCAACTGGAAAAATCATTGTGGGGTGATACAGAACCAGCCAGTGCTTCCCTCTGTTGTAGCCGGGGGAGGTAGCAGTCAGGCTGATTTGACAACACCTAACAGCAACACGAGAGGGGCAGTGACTGAGACCAAACAGTGCCTGATGCTAAGCCATGCTCATAATTGTTCTGATGTGTGAGACCATCCATGTAACCATGGGGTCAAACCATCTTGCCAAAAGTCTTCCTTTTTTGCTGCCCCCACTACTTTACCAAGCATGACATTCTTCTCCGGTCTCTTTTGACAACATGTCCAAAGTATGCTTTCCTTGAAGGAGCATCCGAGCTGTACGTCCCCCAAGACAGTAGTGCAGTGAGGTGATGTTCTGAACTGCTATCAAGTTGACTTCAGCTCATGGAGACCTCATATACCATGAAATAAATTGAAGGCCATTCGAGATCCATAGGCTTTCCGTATGGAAAAAAGAAGTAGTTCACCCAGAGTTTCCTCAAAGTCCATCCTAGTCTAAAGACTCTGCCAAAACCTGTCCAGCCTCACAGCGCCTGCCAGCCTCCACTGACAGATCCTGTTTCCCACGTGCAAAGTGAGAATTCTACCAGACTTAAAACCTCAGCTCAGCACATATTCATTCTCTGACTTAATGTGTACCCAGATAGTCCAACTTCCAAACAAGAGGAAGAATAATAAATAACGCCTCGCAGAAATAAATGAGTTAAGCTCTGAAAACCCTCCTCTGAGTGCCCCATTCATAATAAGCTCTCAGGAAGTACTCACTATTATTATTGTATCCACTAAAATGTTTTATATTGCCATCGTCTGCTTAAGTCCCTTTGTCCCTGTCTGCAGAAGAGGGTGGGGACTTTGTTTTATTCACTCTTAAACTCCTGGTGCTTAACACGGTTCTACGTAATAGGCTCTCAATAAATGTTTGTGGAATAAGGAGATTATTTTCTACATAATAAATTATTCCCATGACTCCAAAGATTAAATCTCAAGGAACTTTATTTCTGTTTTTACACACGGAAAGGAAGGTGTGACGTACATCCATAAAACACTTGTCCTGAACAGAGACACTGGAGTAATACTCATGAGTGAATCAAGAGTCTTGCCGCTTGATTCGAGCTCTCCTTGTACTAGGGTTGGGTGACTTACGACTAGTCACTGTCTTTCAGGTTAAATTATATTTGTAAAATATTAGCCCTGTGTGCCAGACATTATTCTAGGAGATGGGGAGGAAGCATCACACAACACAAGCAAAATAGCTATTTGTTGGGGGAGGGGGGCGGATACTATTATAAGGAGGAGATTATGGATTACATGGTGAATAAAGGCAGAAAGGAACAAGCTGAATGCTGATAAAAAGCTATGATAGAATTAAAAACAAAACATACCCCGGAGAAAGACATTCCAGGCACAGGAGGCAGCTCCTTTGGGTCCGGATATGAAACAGCTTGGAGTATTCCAGGGATCAGAAGAAAGTCAGTCTACAGCTCAGGGAGGGAGGTGAGGACAGAACCAGGGAAGGAGATTGTCATCCGAAATGCAGCAGGTGGTCTTTGGAGGATTTTGAGCAAGAGTAATATGGTATGCTATATACCTTTCTCGGACGTTATCGGGGAGATGAGTCCTTGGAGCAGTACCTCGTGCTTGGTAAAGTGGAGGGGCAGCAGAAAAGAGGAAGGCCCAGGACCCAATGGAATGAGCCAGTGACTACAGCAATCGATTCAAACCTATGAACAACGGTGCGGCTGACGCAGGACCGGGCGGTGTTTTGTTCTGTTGTGCTGTACACATGTTGCTACGAGTGGGGGCCGACCTGGCAGCACCAGACAACCACCACCAGATGACTCGCTGTAGGGACAATGGTTGATGAGGGAAGCATCGGCAAGATTACCATTGGCGAGCTTAGTTTCGAGGTTACTCTATTGATACAGGCAAGGTGAGAGATGAATGAGGAAGTTAGGGTGGTCCTGACTGCGGAGATGGACCTGAAGTATGTTTATGGAGCAGAGTCTTCATGGTGTTGGATTGAACATGGGAGGAAGAAAAAGAAAAAAATCATGGATGTTAATAAGTTTGAGCTTTAGTGTTCACGGTAATCTTGTTTTCCAGTTACTGAATGGAGAGGACCGAGCAAGGTATAGATTAGGGTTGGGAGACTTACATTTCTGTGTTCACAATTGTTCAGCTTGGGATGCCCAGTATATTTCCAAGTGAAGCAAACATGATGTTGGATACACAAGGCTTGAATTCAGCATTTAATCTGAACGGTAGGGATACACACATTCAGACAGCATGTTAGCTTTTAGGAGCAAGTGCAATCACCAAGGAATGGGCTAGAGATAGAGATAGAGAAGAGATAGAATCCCAGGGAAGAGAGCTGCAGAAGCCAGCATTTGGAGATGGACCACTGAGGACCAGCCCATGGGAACAAGAGGAAGCAGTCAATACTGAAGGACAGGCTACAGAAAAGTGTGCTGTCACGAAAGCCAGGAGAATAGTGTGTTTCCAAGCCGAGGGAGTGGTAGTCTGGGTCCAGTCTGCCAGGAGGTTGACTAGGAAGAGGTTTGACTTTGGCCACATGGGAGTCTGAAATGGAAGAGATCTGTTTTTGGATCTCTTGGGTCAACTCAGTCTTTCATAAAAGAAAAAAAAATGAAATTGTTTTCTTTTAAAAATATATTCATTTCTTTAAAAAAATAAATGTAATAAATCCAAGATATGAAAGAGAAGGAAAAGTGCACTGCTTTGATTGAAGCCAGGGCTTTAAGAACTTACCTGCCCATTCTTTCTTACCTGGCCAACGACACCCCCCTGAAGTTGACCCTAGGGCAGATTTGGGGACTGTAGGAAAGTAGATCTGAAACCACAGGGCTGGGAACTCTTTGACCAGGGGATTCTAAGTAGCGGGGCGAAGGTATGATTAACTGTCAGTCTGGGAAGCATCAGGGAGCTGGTCCACTAGTTAGACACCTTGAGTCTGGCTAGATTGCCTGTGGTGAAGTAGTCTAGGATTATACGTAGGAATGCTTCGTACCTTCTGTAAGTGGTTCATTCTGGTTTCTAAACCCATAGCTCATTCCAATTTCTCCTTTTGTGTCTTAAGTAGGACATGGGCTTCTTAGGGGTGCAGCCACTCAACTGGTTCGCCCAGATCCTGCCACACCTCCAAGAAACATCCAGAGCTCTTCCTCTGTTGCAAGATGATTCTGTGTCATTTCCATAAAACGTGGGGACCTGAGCCTGTGTTCACACACGCAAGCTCTGTATTCTGGAAGATTTGAAGGGAGATATCCCTTAAGAGAGCCAGACTGCCTTGATCGATTCCCGGTTGACTTTCAGGAGTCACCAAGTAGTCAAGTAGCTCATGGTTAACATAGCCCTTGTCTTCTCAGAGTGCAGTGCACCGTGGCTCTCCTAAACACAGTCACAAGAGGGATATGGGAGGGCGCTACCTGGGAGACAAGGACGAGAATCATAGCAGGGGAGGATGATTAAGAAGTACCCAATAAAAAGAGCGAGGTGAATGCCTTAACTTCTGATACGCCTACTATTTATTGAGTCCTATGCTAGGCTTCGGAAGAGGTAAGATAAATTAAGAGATGAGTCCTTCAGTGATAACCCCTTTATTTTCCAAATTGAGTCATCTTCCTTCAATGGTTCTAAGTCTAAAATCAGGTTGTCCATTCGAATGTCAGAGTTTTCCCAAGGAACACATGCCGACAACCAAAGTAGGTATCCAAGTAAAATGTGTTCCACAATAGTCTAATAGCCACCCCTTGACATTTAGCTACACAAACGGTAGAACCTTTTATTGTTGTTTCTTTGTCTCTTAGTTCACCTAGACTTTGCTTTTCTATAGTTTTTCTCATTAAACTCTGTTTGATGTTACTTTGTTAGCCTTTCTGGACTGTCCTGTTGTTGTTTAGTTTTGTGTGTATGGAGCCTGCCTTACAAATAAAGCCCTGAGGATGGGAAAGTATTATGTGGGGCAGGTGGAAGAATGGTTATTCCAGGCAGGACGTCTTGCCAAATCACTGACACCCACTGGCGTCTGGCTGATAGCGGGCCTGGATGAGAGTGAACAGAGAAGGCAGGGGAGCCCGGTCATTAACATCCTTTCCCAATATAGATTCCTTGTATCACCATCCACCCAGAGCCACGCCAGGTGAGTGCACTGGCCTCTCCACATCACTAAAGCAAGTGGAAGGAAGCAGATGCTGGAGTCTAGGCAAGAGAAAGTCCCTACTGTGTTCTCCTGGGAAGCAGGAGAGTGGACAGTTGAGGACAAGCCTTGTAAATGTGATGTAGCTGTTCTCTTCACCTGAGATCTGAACGTGTGCATCCATAATCACAGCATAGCTTCTTTCCAATTCACTCTCTGTGGCTACCCAAGTAATTGTTATCTAATCCTCACTATTAATACGCATGCCCCTCCGCTAAGTGTCCCGTTTTAAGGCTGTGGAAAGTAACTAAGGCACGGAACAGTTAAATAATATGAGCAAGACCACAGACTCTTGGAAGAAAGCTGATTTACCTGTTTCCAAATCCAGGTCACACAAATGGAAAGAGCATGGCTGAGGTTGGAACTGGTGTTTCTTTATGGATCCTCGTAGTTGAATAAAGGAAGAGCCTAACTCCAAGGCCAGTAGTTCGAAACCACCAGCTGCTCTGCAGGAGCAAGAGGAGACTTTCTGCTTGTGGAAATCCACCAGTAGAAATCCACCAGGTCAGTTCTACTCTGCCCTATAAGGTCACTATAGGACATCAACTTGCTATAGTTGTCATCAACAACACAGCAGTAAGAGTTTTTTGTTTGTTTGTTTGTTTTGTTTTTTATAGTCCCGGGCATCCTCTGTTTTTAGATGTTTTGTTTGTGCCTGGAGTTTGACGTCTGAGCATCCTCTTGCTCTTTTTTCTTTCATCTTTTACAGATGTTGTTGTTAAGATACTACTCTTAGAAAATATCTTGTTTGGCAAGTACCCATGGCCACTGGGGATTCACTCCGCTGAAAGATAAACACTTGGAAAACATGTTTATGATTCGGGAATAGAGGAGCGGGTATCACGCTAGCTGGATGTTCCACGAAAGCCCTCTCCCTTGGTCTTTCAGGAGGTAGGGTTGGGGAAGATGCACTACCCCCGACTCCCGGAATGGAAGGCGAAATGTGTACTTTGGTCATTTATATGCTGAGATTAATGGGTTTCATTTATATTCTGAGATTAATGGGTTACAGATCCTAATGCAGCAATGATAGAGATCACACCCAGATTTTCATCTTAATCCACGGGGCTGAGCAAACATCAAAAAGCTCAGCAGGTTGGTTCAGATCATTATGATAATGATTAATAACAGGCTTGTTTACAAAGCTTCTATCGCCATAGCTTGTCATTGCCTCTATGCAGAAGACTGTTGTGAGAAATGGAAACAACCAGGCTGAGAACGGAGTGGTTTCACCAGATAAGCAAGCCAGGCTCTAAGAACTGAGTGGTTTCACCTGATACGTCAGTATCTCCAAGAACTTTGAACCCTTTTCTGGTCCTGAAGACTGCCACCAGACAGCTTTTGGCTCCATTGATCCAAAAGGAACGTTGCCCACCCCTTTTGTCAAGGAATCTAAAGAGAATCTTTCATAAAACCTGGGGTTTGGATAGGGCAAGATATGACAAAATAACGATGTATAAATTACCAAGGACACATGAGGGAGGGGGTCGTGGGGAGGGAGGGGGGGAAAAAAAGAGGACCTGATGCAAAGGGCTTAAGTGGAGAGCAAATGCTTTGAGAATGATTGGGACAGGGAATGTATTGATGTGCTTTATACAATTGATGTATGTATATGTATGGATTGTGATAAGAGTTGTATGAGTCCCTAATAAAATGTAAAAAAAAAAAGATGTAAAAAAAAAACCTGGGCTTTGAATCAATCCCGACTACTTCCTATTGTGTTAACGCTCTCTCTAGCTGTCTCTCCCTCTGCTCGTGTTGTTGTTGTCCCTGCAGTGACTGACTCAGGAGACACCATGAGTGCTGATGAGCGCTGCTCCATGGCGTCTCGCAGGCTGGGACGGCTCCGAAGGGCCTGTCCAGACTTGTCCTCGGAAGCGCCTCTAGGTGGGTTCGAGCCATCCAGCTTCTGGCTAGTTGCACCACTCACGACACTTACCTGTCCCTCTAGATCCTGGAACCTCAGGAAACTAAACCATTTATGATGTGTCTCTTACAGGCAGCTTTTAGCTCCGGGTCACAGAAGCAATAGAAGCTCGGCAAATGTTTGCTGAAATGTTAATCTGAAGACATTGTTCTTATGAAAAGGGCTTTCTAGCACAACCCCTTTTTTGTTTGTTTTACCGATGAGAAAACTGAAATCCAGAGAGTGACGTGAACCACGCAGATGGCCCCAGCTAGTGGCCTGAGCAGACTTGTGTCTAGAAGCTTTGTCACCTGAACAGTCTCACACCGCTCTTTCTCTACTGCATGCGCAAGTCCTGGAAACGATGACCCAATTAAAGATACCCACCTCCCCAAAAAACTGCTGTCAGAAAACTCTGGGCAATATAGTGTGACCTTACTACCAAACCTCCGAGTTTCTCTGATAACCTCCCAAGGAAGAGTTCTGTGGCACTGGTATGTCCCTAGGATGGATATACACCGGACTTCTCAACTCCTGAAGCAGCAAGAACCGAATCCCCACCTGTCCATCTCATTTAGAAGTGAAATGGAGAGGCACAGGTGAAAGCTCCCAGCGATTGCTTGTTTGTTTGTTGTTTGTTGTTTTGTTTTTTAGCACTGCAGAGGCACAGGGAGGGTCCACAGAAGGGCACAGGTTGGCATTGCTCATGACATAAAGTAGTGAGCAAAGCACCAATCACTCTTGGTGTACAGTCAGTCGCAGAAGGGAAATGTGTGCATCAAAGGATTTCCGAGTGACGATTGAGTCACTCAAGGAACTTGAAGACAAGCTCTTACTCTCCCCATCTGTTCATACCCAAATGCTCTCTCGGTGTGCCAATGCCAGATTTTATTTCGGAAGTTGAAGAATGACGCGGTACACCAGACACCGTCTCTGATCACCAGGTCTGTGCTGGGGGCCGTCCCTTGCCACGGACCACAAGCTTCTCATGGTGATTCTTGTGAGTGGATGAGTTTGAGTGAGGTAGTACATATTCTCTCCAACCTCTTGGTTGCAATCCAGCAAGAGTGGAAACAAGGAGAAAATGAGGCCCATGCACTTAGACTCCAGTACCTCAGGACCTCCTCCTCAACTGAGAATCTACGACATAGCCCCGTTGTAGAAGTTGTAGAAGGAAGATGATGATACATGCCTGTTGTTGTGCCAGCTGTTCGATTCCAACTCATGCTGACAGCCCTGTAGGACTGAGCAGAGCTGCCCCACGGTGCTCCCTCGGCTGGACTCTTACTGGAAGCAGATCACCAGGACTTTTGTCCCACAGAACCAGTGGTCAATTCAAATCACCAAACTTTTGTTTACCAGTCGGATGCTTTAACCATTGTTCTACTAGGACTTATTGTACTAACTTATTGGTAGGGTTTATTGATATAAAAATTGGTCCTTAATTGGCATGACCCTGCCTTAAGTCAGCCTATAGTTGATTTATTTGCTGCAAAGGAATAAACGATTAATTTGATGAAATATGTTGCATTGAATTGATGAAATGTTAAGTGTTGTGTTTAAATGATTGCTTTCTGATGCAGAGTGTAATTGTCTTCCCTCATTTTGATCAGGAAGAGGACTCAGCATTTTACTACAAAACCCTGTTTTAGGATCCCACTGTTCCCTACCTTGACCCGGGTTAGCTTGGCTAGTTATTTAACCTCTTGGACTGCCCACTTCTTCATCTGTAAAATGGAAATCGTAAGTTGATCACCTCAAGGTCAGCTCTGAAAATGACCATTTGAAAAGAATTTTAAAATATTAAAAGCACAAATTTTCAAGAATACATTGTCAATGTTTGTCTTCCTCCCCTTCTCTGGGAATCATGGTTTTGCACTCTAGGGGGGGGGAGGGCGGGAGAGGGAGAGGGAGAGGGAGAGGGAGAGGGAGAGGGAGAGAGAGAGAGAGAGAGAGAGAGAGAGAGAGAGAGAGAGAGAGAGAGAGAGAGAGAGAGAGAGAGAGAGAGAATCAAAAGTCCTGAGCTAAGTGGATTCAAATGCCAGCCTTTCTGTTGGGTTTCTCAGCCAAAGGGAAGAATGATTCAACTGCTAATGAAAGCAGGTGATTATCCGCAGCAACGCAGCGCATTCATCAGCGAGGCAATTCATCAGTTAGTATGATTGATCGCCCCATTCCTTTTATGGGAAAACTTCCTTTGCTGCTAATAAACCCCAGATCTCACTGGTGGTGTCAGATGAGGGTGTGTCCCAGCGGGCATTCGGGTCATTTTCTGTGTGTGTAGAAGGGTATGTCTCTCATTGGTCACTGCCACACCCAGCAGGAGCACCTGTGTGCTATGTAAGGTGAGGTGCTTATGACTACGTGTGTGGCGTGTGTCAGAGTCCAGGTTTGTGGACTCCTCTTGATGACCTCCATACTGCTGTGGAGATTCCTCACATGGTGCTTAAGGCCCCACCTCATTCCTGTGGGAAGGGACTTGAGACGGTTCAGTTAGGACCAGCAAGCCTCATCCCCAGGTAGCCCCTACTTCCCATTTCTGGAGCTCTTTACAACCCCTGTCCAAGTACTGTGGGTCTAGATATGTATATATCCATCTAATTGATTTTTTTTAATCTCATTTCATCACATCTTTGCACATGCTAATCCCTCTCCTGGGACATTCTATACCCTCTCACGCCTACTCATCCTGCCAGACGCAGCTCAAGTGGTCCCTCCCTTTCGAGTCTTATGTGACTTCTCCAAGATAGGCCAGGACACGCCTTTTCTATTCCCGCTGAACGTTTTCTGTTTTTTTTTTATGACAGTACTTTCACGTTGCAGGTTAATCACCTGCTCCAGGAGCCTAATTCCTTAAACTAGCACTGCATTTCTTTAAGACCTAGAACATGTTTTATGTATCTCAGCATCCACAGTGCTCGGCACAGGTAGATGTATGATGAATGAATGAGTGAAAAATTGGTGCAGGTCCAACTCTTTGCCTTAGATTAAAAAATAAAAAGACTTAGAGCACTATAAGGTCAGGTGGCATCTTGCTGGGTACCCCTTAAGGCATTCGCACTCCAGAGAGACCGGCCGGCCTGTGAGGTAGCTTGTATAATACTGTGATAGTTGAGTGGCTATTAGAAAAAACAATTTGTCCATTATCCTGGAGTGAAGTTTTCAGCTTGGGCTCGCCTTAATTCAGAAAGCTGAGTGCATGATGCTGCATGCCTTGTTCAATGGAGTTAAATTAAACTTAATATCTTATGACTCAATAGTTTGTACACTAAGGCTTGGCACTTAATATTGTAATTACCCCTTGTGATTAGAACTGCCTTTCATAAGCAAATCGGCACAGTGGTTTGACAAGCTTGAGGAATTGTTTATGGAGCTCACCCTACAAGTTCCACAGGGAACTATAATCACAGTAATTACTACTGAAGCAAGATTCTAGTTCTCGATGTACCAGGAGGTAAGTGAATAAGAGTCACACGCTGCACCCTTTTCCAGCTCCAGGTAGGCTGTGGGGCTGAAAACAAGGGCTGAGCGTGGAAATAAACACATAAACACAGTCTCTGGTGCTTCTCTGATAGGACTCGGTCTCTGGTGATTCATGACAGAAATTGAAAAAAGTCCTTTGGCTGCCATGTTCCTGCTGTATGGTTACTGTGTTGTCCCAACCCAACACGTAGTTGACTGTAGTAGGGCTGCTAAGCTGTACTAACTTTGGCTAATACACAGATAAGATAGACATAGACCCACAGATTCCGCCTTTGAGGGGATGCCTAAACTGACATTGGGGCAAATGTGGAAAAGACAACCTATTAGAAGCAAGGCCTGTCAAATACATTCAAGGCTCAGCATCCTTGAAGACCTTGTCAAGGTACTGAGGTTCCTTGAAGAATGGATTCAGGACTTCACTGGCTGTGGCTTTGAATATGCTATGCTGGTTCTTCAAGGACAAATGTTCCACCCAGCACAGGAGCCTTATCCCCAAACATGAGGGAATTGTACAGCTGCAAAAATGCTCAGTTCACAAACCAAACCAGGGATGCTGCTCTGCTGTCCCAGTGTCCTAATGGCAGCGTTCCGGAGATGCTCGAATAAGTTCCAAATGCAAAAGAGGACCATTCCCTGGTGGGACTTAAAAGGGAAGCCTGAGAAATCATTAGGTCACTTCTTTTTCTTCAAGAAATTGTTTCTGTTGGGGCTCCCCACTCTTCAGAAACACGATCTCTTATGGCTGAACCTGAAAATGGTGGCTTCCCACTGCCCACACTGTTCACACTCCCTCCCCTACCTTTGTTTCCCTCCGCTTCACCCACAGCCTGAAAATCCATTTAAAAGTTAACAGCACAAGAAGGAAAACGCCACAAGACGCAGATTGCTAGCAGATGCTTGGGGAGGGCAGGCAAGAGCAAAAGCAAGTGGAAGCAGGCAGTGCGAGGCCAGGGCCCCCTGCCCAGCCGTCTAAGGCTCCATAGAACGGAATGAGGCGCTCAAGAGCATGTCTCCGTCCTCAGACCTGCTCACTTGTTCATTCCTTCAACAGACTTCTTTGGAGTAACAGTGTGCGTCAAGTCTGGTACCGGGTTCTTCAGTCTCAATGATAAACTAATGATAATAATTCACAGTTAATGAATGCCTACTACTTGCAAGGCAGTATTACAAATATTTTATCCTTACCAATGTGCTACCTCGGCTGCCCTAACAGCCCTATTCTCAATCCTCAGCAGAGAGATCAGTGGCACAGTGAGGGTTTCCCGCGTTTCCCACTGATAGGAGGACTTGGAGTCAGGATTTGACCCTCGGCAGTCTGATACCACAGTTCAAGGCAAGGGCCAACCGCCTTTTCTCCTGTACAGTGCCAGAGAGTGCATATTTTCCACTTTGTGGGCCAGATGGTCTCGATTGCAGCTCTTCAGTTTCGACACCATAGCACAAAAGCAGGCAGAGACAATAGGAAAACAAACGAGGGTGGCGGTGTCCAAATTAAACTTTCTTTATGGGCACCGCCATTTGAATTCCACATATTTTCACATGTTATGAAGAAATCTTCTGATAATTTTTCCCAACCATTTAAAAATGCAAAAATCCCCTCCCTGGCTTCGGGGCACACAAAAGTAGCCATGGGCTGGATCTCGTTGGGGATCCACATTTTGTCAATTCCTAGCTTGAGCCTTGCTCTCTCTCCACTAATGTATGGGCAAAAATTGTGGTCAGGAGACTCTCACAGCCTCGCCAACAGTGTAGTGGGGGAGATGTGTAAGTGCAAAGCTCTTTCAAGAATCTTTGAATCTATATACATATCATCTGCTTTGCCGGAGTAACTCTACTTGGCCCCCTCCCCCTTGGGTGTCCTGGTGGTATAATATGGGCTGTGATCCTCAAGGTTTGTAGTTTGAAACCACCAACCTCTCCATAGCAGGAAGGCAGGGCTCTTGACTCTTGGAAACCCACAGGGACAATTCTACCCCTGTCCTATAGGATCCCCATGAGTCGGCATCAACTTGATGGCTAAATTCTTTGTGCCTTTCAAATTCCAACTTAGACATCAACTTCTTTTGGGAAGTTTCCCTTAGCACCGCACCCCCACCCCCCCGCATCCCCAGTCTACGTTCGAGTTTCTCACATCATCTTGTTGGTTCTCCTGTCATTGTTTCATCCCTTTATTGGAGCTCTGTCTCCCGACGTGTCTGCTTTCAGAAGGTCACCATGTACCATCCGTCCTAATTTTCTGGATTCTGACCTGTTCCCTCTCACACAGTGATTCCTCGTGGAACTAACTTATGGGTGGTGATCTCCAAAGGATGAAGAGAGGAGGGGCTTGTTGAATGCTGGGTTATGTAAGAGCATTCTATGCCAGTTACATGGGAAAGAGGATTTCAGAGGGGCGGGGAATAGGAACTGCATGTCACAAGACATGAGGCAGAAAGATGATGAAAATTATGAGTTCAAGGGAGGACCAGGGATTGGCACAAAGTCCAATGTCAAGAAATGAGGCATCGCTTCTCGGCCTTTTGGCCAAGATCAAGTGAATAAATGAGGCAGACAATATCCCTATTGACAAAGGTGTCATCCCTGCAGGCAACGGAATGACAGTTGACAAGCATTAAGGACAGATTGACATGGCATGCTCAGATTTGTACTTTACAATAAAGGTGCAAAAACTATAGCCCATGGACAAACCCCAGCCCAAGATCACGCAGCTCCAACAGGACTGAGTTCGGTAGGGATAACGTGTAACCCCAAGTTGTTGGCCTATAGCAAGCTACTTTCTCCATCTGGGATGTAGCCCTGGTCTAGACTCCCTGTCTTTAGGGATCTGCTGTCCTAGAAAGAATCCTGGCTCGCGCTGAGAGAATTAGCCTTGGTGGAAGAGTGAAGACCAGATTGTATCAAGTCTCTCCAGCCCTGCTCCTGAATTTATGAGCAGTGTGCTACTTGAAGTTTGTGACCTCTGTATGGAATTTGTAGCTGACCTCAGAACATACATGTCTACCTCCTTGAGCCTTAAGTCCTATCTTGGTGCATCATGATTAAGCATCGGGCTGCTCACTGAAAGGTTGCTGGTTCAAGATCACCAAGGGACGCTATAGGAATAAAGGCCTGATGTACTGCTTCTTAAAGATTACAACCTAGAAAATTCTTTGGGGTGGTTTTACTGTCACCCCTTGAAAATCTACTCAAAGTAACAACATTCAGCGAGGATCTGACTACATGCTCTTGAAAGGCTTTCATGATTACAGGATTTAAATGTCATAATAAAATAAACTTTTAGAAGAAGTGAAAGTTCTTGGAACTGAAGTAGTAAGACAAGAGACGTCACTCTCACCCTTAAGACAAGGAGGTGAGCAACTTTCCAGGGCTTAAGAGTGGGAAGGATGATCCACACCAGATTAACTGTGAGGGGAGGGAGCTTGTTACGGGGATTTAAAGTCTACCTTCTTAATAACCCTTTGTAGTTCCTTGGCGCCTGGCTTTTCTTGAAGCTCAAAGTATTTTGAAAACATTAGCTCATTAATCCTGCCAGCAGTCTTGTGAAGTGGGTAGGTGTAAATGTCTTCTCCACACTTGGGACACTTTACTTTGAAGGAAAGAGGGGCTCCTGTTGGGAAAAGGGGTGAGGGAGAGAGACCATGCTTGGTAGCCCCAAGCCTGGACTAAATGAAAAGAATCCTTAGGGGGTTTTGATATCTTAATTTTCTTTTCTTTCTATTTTTCTTTTTTTGTTTCTTTAGTCTAATAAAGAAAGAGTGGATAGTGAGTGAAACCTGAGCTCTGGAACCAGCCAAACCTAGATTTCAGACACAGGTTGGCCCTTTTACAACTCAGAAATGGGCAGGACCTTCCACTGCTGTGGAATTCAATGTTTTCTTTTTTACAGTGGGAGCATTTCTGAGATTAATTAGTAGTGCCAATGTTCAGAACCATTTGAAAATCAGACAATCCCAATTAATATATTTAAAATATTTGTATTTGATCACTGAAGACAAAGTGGGTGCATAAGCAAATGTGGTGAAGAAAGCTGATGGTGCCTGGCTATCAAAATATATAGTGCCTGGGGTCTTAAAGGCCTGAAGATAAACAAGGTGCCATCTAGCTGAGAAGCAACAAAACCCACACGGAAGAAACACACCAGCCTGTATGATCATGTAGTGTCAGTGGGATCAGGTATCAGGCATCAAAGAACAACAACAAAAAAATCATATCATTGTGAATGAGGGGGAGTGCAGAGTAGAGACTCAAAGCCCATCTGGAGACAGTTGGGCATCCCCGAACAGAAGGATCATGGGGGGAGACAAGCCAGTCAGGGTGCAGTATAGCACCAATGAAGCATACAACTTTCCTCTAGTTCTTTAATGCTTCCTCCCCCTCCCCCCACGATCATGATCCCAATTGTACCTTACAAATCCGGCTAGACCAGAGGATGTACACTGGTACAGATAAGAACTTGAAATACAGGGAAACCAGGACAGATAAACCCCTCAGGATAAATAATGAGAGTAGAGATTTCAGAGGGGAAGGGGAAGGTGGGGGTTGAAAGGGGGAACTGATCACAATGATCTACATGTAGCCCACTCCCTGGGGGATGGAAAACAGAAAAGTGGGGTAGAGGGAGACATCGGACAGTGTGTGACATGAAAAAATAATAATAATTCATTAATTATCAAGAGTTCATGAGGGAGGGAGGGAGTGTGGAAGGGAGGGTGGGAGGGAGGGGAGAAATAAGGAGTTAATACCAAGGGCTCAAGGAGAAAGCAAATGTTTTGAGAGTGGTAATGGCAACAAACATACAAATGTGCTTGACACAATGGATGGATATATGGATTGTGATAAAAGTTCTATGAGCCCCCAATACAATGATTTAAAATAATAATAATAAAATAAAAAATAAATTAAAGATTTGTATTCATAGGCCAGGAGGCATGGGTTTTGTGTTCTGCTACATAGCTCAACCACAGAAATTCAGAGCTGGGGTGGGAAATAGGGTGCCTGAAGTTGACTCCCCAAGTGAGAGAGCAGGAGAAGTAGAAACAGAATCCTAACCACTGGACTTACTGAGTTTGTTCCAAGAAGCCAACTGCCCAGTTTGAGTAGTTTGTCTGAAGAAAACACTGAGGAAGTGTCTTTGATCCTCCTACCCCGGAAGTCATCAAAAGGAAGTTTCCTAAACAAATGGAGCGCAGACGGTGTGAGCAGGTAATCAACTCTAGTAGGATCTGGCATCAGCAGAGAGAAGCAAGGAGCACGAGGTCCTTCAAGAAGGAACGTACACCTGCCAGCTGAGGGCAAAGAGCCTCTACTGCAGTGCGGGGAGGAACACTGCAACATCCACTCAGTCGGTCAATTCCTCCATTTCATCCTTTTAAAAATTATTAGTATGTGTATATTTTTCATGCACATAATACATATCTATCATGTGTAATGTAGAAATGTAAAGTGTATGTATAGCTCAGAGCCATTTGAAGCTCAGAAATGAAATACCGTATGTACATTGAAGGAGTATATTCAATCTCTTACTGGTAGGGATCCACGGCCTAATGTTTACAAACATCTGAGAATGAGCTAGTAGAGGGCTTTCTGAACAATGGTTTAAGTGGGAATAAAGAGGAAATAATCTAAAGAACATATTAAATAGGAAGAACAGGTAGGACTTGAGGCATTTTAGGCGTTAAGAGAAATTGATTACAAAAGAGGATAGATATCCAGGAAATTCCCCAATCAAAATTCAGAGGCCCCAAAGGTAAGGCATCTCTTCATTTGGTTAGGCTGAATAAAGTAGGATAGCACTGAGATCAGTCCACAGGAATAGTTCACTCCTTAGCAAACACTGCTGCCTCTTAAAGGGGGCCCAGCCTGTGTCATCCACCAATAAAGGCAATTTGAGGACAAAAAAAATAATCATTCAGTCTAAGTACATTGTCAGATGCATTTGGCCAACTGCTACTTCCTATATTCTATGATGTCAACTAGATGGGTTCTTTCTACAAGTTTATCAATTCATGGGTCATATGATTGATAATTCAATGTAAAGAAAACAAAAATCATCACAATTAAACCAATACACAGCAGCATGGTAAATGCATAAAAAGATGGAAGATGTCATGGAATTCATTGTACATGGATCTACAATCTACATTCATGGAAACAGTAGTCAAGAAGTCAAGCAACACTTGGAAAATCTGCTGCACAAGACATCTTTGGAATGTTTAAGGATGAAGATGTCCCTTTGAGAACTAAGCTGTGCCTGACCCAGTCATAGTATTTTCAATCACCTCACACACATGTGAAAGATGGATAACACAAAAGGAAGATCAGAAAATAGTTGTATTTTGATTATGGTTTTGCCAAAGAACATTGTCTTGGAAGAAGTACACTCAAAAGCTCCTTGAAAACAAGGATGTGGAGATTCCGTTTTGTGTCCTTGAGACATGTAGTCAGGAGTGACCCATGCCGAGAAAAGGAAGTCCTGGTTGGCACAGAAGAGAGTCAGAGGAATAAAAGGAAGATTCCCAATGATGAATTGACAAAATAGCTGCAACAATGGGCTCAAATCACAAGGCTCTACAGGAGGATGGAAGGAATGGTGAGGTGAGATGACTTAGGCTTTGAAGCCCAGTCAACCAGTTTGAACCTACAACTGGATATATTAGCTATTTAACCCCGCTCCCCGAGGTCACTTAACGTTACTGAACCTCACTTGCAAAATGACAAAAACAATGCCTACCTCACAGCATTATTTCCAGGACTGAGACCCAAAGCGAAATCAATGTCACTGCTATTGAGTCTATTCTGACTTAGAACAGCTGGATAACTCAGAGTAGACCTGCTCAGTAGAGTTTCAAATCTTTAGGGAAACAGACTGCCTCATCTTTCTGCTATTGAGTGGCTGGTGGGTTCAAACTGCTGGCCTTTGAGTTAACAGACCAATGTTTAGCTCACCAAAGGCTTTCTAGGACATAGACAATAAATACCGAGTGAGTCTTGGTTTCTGCCAATGATAATTTTTAAAATAAATGTTATTGTTTCTATTCATTTTTATTAGATAAGATTCTATTGTTACTCTGATTTCCATGTTTTCATAATTGTTAAAGATATAGAATTGATTTATTTTATTTTTACATTGAATTTATACTTTGGAGGTGTCCTTACTTATGAGAGTGGTATAAACTCAACTATGTAAAAATAGCACACCAAAAAAAAGGAAGAAAAGAATTTTTAAATATTGACAAAATTGTCACCGATTTGCATGACCAATATTCTCCCAGCATCTTTCTACATTTTTTTGGTGTCTGGTTTTATTTCATCTTTTTCAATACTGAACATAAACGACTCTGAAAATCAGACACAAACAATCCAACAAACCAGAGGCTACGGAGAAAAGGTCCATGAGAGTAAAAGAAGCACCAGCCGCTCCGTCTCCTCAAAGCTCCCTGCTCTGCAGAACCTGACCACACTGTGGGAGGACTGACTCACAGCCCCCCTCTAGGACAGAGTACAGCGGCCTCACTGGGTCTCTGAGGCTGGAAGTCTTACCAGAGCAGGAGGCCTAGTCTTTCTGCCCATGAGGGACTAGCATATTGGAAGTGCTGACTCAGTAGCAGCCCAACTTGTATCTCACTCTCTATACCACCAGGGCTCCTTAACTATGGGATGGGCAAGCACTGAGGGGAATGGGAGAGTTCTAGCATTCTCCTAACCTACCCATCCAATCATGCCATTCCAGATACCACCTCAGGTCATAAAATAGAATGACTCTTAACCCATTTTCTATAAACCTTGATGATTCGGTTTACTTCTTAAAACAATATCTCTTAATAGATGGAGCCCAAGCCCCGTGTTTCTCTGAAGCTATTAAAATTAGGATGGAAACGCTAGTCTGATTCATAAATATCTTAGCATTCTTTTGTCCCATTGTCAATCTGACTCGGAAACACACTTTTCAAAGGAATAAATAACTGTGCAGAGTCTCCTGGGCTAGCTCATCCTGGGCCCTCTCAGTGGTGACACACACTTCTGATCTGATAGAGCCCCCAAACGCACTGCCATCTTGCTGATGCAGACTTCTAGCGACCCTGTGATTCAGAGTAGAACTGTCCCTACAGGTAATGGCTGACCGGAAGTGTTCTTGCATTGAGGGGATACTTGGAGACTCTAATCTTTATAGCAGCAGACCACCAAGTCGGCTACAGAGGAGGTGGGCAGTTTCAGTTAAAAGCTGAGTGCTTAACCATTTGTGCCACTAGGATTCCCTCCTTGAGCATTCATCAGTATTATGACTAGGTTTCTAAGGTGACAGTTTCCGTGTCAGTTACACTGATACCCCACTGTGTGCTGTCTGGGCCTTTCCAGTGCATCTACACCATGCCGGACTACTGCACTGGAGGCTAGACCTGTTGCAGGTTGTCCCAGCTGTGACTTGGCCTCCTCTTCTTGCTATATGTTGAAGACCAGGACCTGCCATCTGAGTTGATATAATTGTTGCTCCTTGTGACTGTAACATTAAAAAAAGAAAGAAAGAAAGAAAAGGATCCCACTTGTGCCCATGTTTGCCCACATTCCCCGTCTTCTAAATTGAACTTGCCTCCAGGGACTGGCATGGCTCTTGCCACTGTGAACTTTGGCTCAGTGGCAGTGGGTGGGTTTTGCCACACACTACTTCTTAGGTCTTTTCTCCAACTAGAAAGGTGGGCTGCTCCCTGGAGCCTTGCCTGTCCAAGAAATATTTTCCTATCCACAGATATGTGATCCAGTGAAAGAGAAAAAATGTTTTGAGCCAAATTTTTGTCCTGTCCTTTACTAAAACCCAGATGAGAGAGAAAAGGGGTGGCAGGCCAGTCAGAGAGACAGCTTTAAATGAGTCTTCACTTAAAGGAATGGGAGCATCAGGAGAAAGAATCCCATTATTCCTTCAAAAATCTAAAAGGGCCTCCAGTGTTGGATTGTTCCATTAGCAAGATTAGCACAGACTGTTGGAGGCTTATTTATTAGTCCTTAGTGAACAACTTCACATTCCCCAACTTCATCAGAGAGTCTGCTTTGGCTGGCATTTGTCTCCCTCCCAACCTCACAGCATCTTCCTTCAGAATCAGAACCAATGTTCAAAATGTACAGTGTTTGACAGGGATGAAGTGCCCAGTAAGCATGACCAGCATGGGCTTACTTGTCCTTACTTACTAACCTGCAGTGAATGGTTTCACGTGTTTTTCACCACATCTGGTAGAAACTCGGGTGAAAATGTTCACTTCATATCAGTAAATAAGCACAAGTGAGTATAGGCTTACCTTGCTTAATGGATTGCCCCTAAAAAAAATGTCATGCTCATTGAATGTTTGAATATGATTTGGTTACCATAGTAAAGCATTTTATGGAAGATAATAGTATCTAATATGCACTCACCGTGTGCCAGGAATTCCGAAAAGCATGCTCTGTGTATTATTTATTAAATCCTTGCAATGGCCTTACAAGCACTTTTCAGGAGAAGGAATGGCTTAGTGAAGTAACTTGGCTGGCGACTGGACACTAAAATAATCCCATCGCTAGGGAAATTGAAACTATGGTTTTCTCATAACCTTGGACTGTCATCATAAAGAATAGATTTGAACTCTATCCATTGACTTAGGAGGAGGTGTTCTAGAGATCAGGTTCAGTGAGCATGACTTAGTACAGGTAAGTGTATTATGCGATCACGCATTTGTTTGCCAACGAGCCGAGTCTCTTCTCGATATATACCTGCATACATTTATGTATATATGTGCAACATGCATACTTTAATTCTATTTTAGGAAAGATATGAACTCTGTGTATGTGTATTTACATTTTAATATGCAGAAATGAAAAAGGAGAGACTGATGGAAGAAGGCATGTTGTGCTACTAGTCTGGGGTAGCCAGGATGCGGGAGAGGAAATAGGGTTGGGAAAGAAAGCTTTGGGGTGTTTTATCTTTGTAGCATGGGTCTTTATGACAAGTATGTGTTACTTGTATAATTTGAAATAGTCAAATAAAGATAATTGTTGCTAATAAATCAGTATTTTCCCCCAAAGATCCATGCTCCTGACCTGTATGCTGACCAGTGACAGCAAAAAAGGGTGTGTGCACCCACTTTAAATCCACAAAGTGCTTACACAGACCACCTTCTCCTAAGATCGTCTCAGCTCCCTGTCTTATAACATCAATTATGTTTGAAGTGCAATTCCAAGACACGAAACGTAGCATGGTGGAACCCCAGTGAAGTGGGTTACTTTTTGGACTTCTAATCACAAGGTCAGCCACTGGAATTCACCAGTTACTCCATGGAAGAAGGATGAGGCTGTATGCCCCAGATTTAAAGGCCAGTGAGCACACAGGGACAGTTCTACCCTGTCCTGTAGGGTACTGTGTGTAGGCATCGAGTCCATGGCAGTGATTTTTGCTTTCCTTTGTTTCCACAGTTACAGTTCTACTCTGTCCTATAGACTCAGGTGAGTCAGAATCAACTTAATGGCAGTGAGCTTGGTTTTGGGACAAGGCCTATCAGGCACTGAGAAGAGTCTACACGGACGCCCAGAGCCCGGTACTCCAAATCCAGTGCTATGTTACTGAGGATATAAAATTGTATGATGTAGAAAGAAACATCTTTCAAAATGAAACTTTTAAAACTGTGAAAGAATCAATTGAGAACATTTAAATCCTTTGAAGGAGCAAAATATTGAGCACATCATTATTACAGTCACCCCTTAATTTTCTTCCAGACACTTTGTCTATAATTAGGGCAAGATGCCATCAGTTATGTTAGTAGTGGGTCCTTGATTACAGCCTCGCACATTCATTCAACAAACATCTATTGAGCACCTTATGTGTATTCTAACACTCAGGTGCTAGGTCAACCTTACAGTGCAAACAAGCAATTTTCATGGCCATGTGGCCAAGAGTGGCTGATTGAGTTGCCTCCAACATTTTAGTTTTAAATTGTAACATGGGAATTTAATTGACATTAAAGACTTTGTATCTAAGCAGGACTCAGATTGAAAAATAAGAGAAATGAGAATGATTTAGAGAAGCAGAGCTTATAAATAAATACAACATGAAGAAGCATGGAGGATATCAAAGAGAGAAATTTAGTTCATACTGTATGGCAGTACTTTACAAATATGATTTCAATATATGCACTCTCCATAATAATCTTCCATGGGTGGTACTAAGATTATTCCATTTGCCTTGAGACTAAAGTTCAGGGAGGACTGGGAGAATTTCCCAAACACCATAAAGTTATAGAACCAGGATTTCAGTACAGGCCCATTTAGGTATAGAAATTGTGGGTTTTCTTTATTACTTTGTCCTCTGTGCAAGGATGGTTTCCCTAAAGAGCACATCAGGTCTATGTGACCAAGATAAATGGGTAGTTGAATGGGTCCATCACCTGCACCCTGTAGATCAAGCAGGGGCTTCTCATTAACTCGGGAATAGTAACACTGTCACGTTCTGGAGACACAGTTCTAGATATTGTTCCAGGCACGTCACAAAGATGGTTGCCAACCCCAATTAGCTCAGTTCCACCTAAGAGGCTTCTTCATTTATTCACCTATATTACAACAGCCCAAGGAAATTCTAAACATTCATAGCAGATCCTGAATGACTTTCCATTTTACTCAGAATACACACCAACTTCTTCTCACTGCCACAGAGTAGAAATTCCAGTCTTTTGCCCGATGAGCTGCTGGTGGTTTCGAACTGCCGACCATATGGATCACAGCCCAATTGATAGCCACTGCCCCACTTGTGCTTCTACATACACCAATTCCTTGGAATGATCTAAATGCTTCAATATATCTTCTCCCCCTCCTTGTTCTTAAGACCCACGACACTTTCTGCTCACTTTACTCTAGCCCCACTTGCCTCCGTGCTACTTAATCAACATTCTAGGGTTTCTATAGTTTCTATTCCCTCTGCTTCCCCACAAGTATCCAAATGACTGGACCCATTGGAAACATCAAGTCTTTGTTCAAGTATCAAGGTCACTTGATTTAACACTCTTACCATCATTGTCCACTTCACTATCACCCTGCTGTCGCAACTTCCTGTAGCATCTCTTCTCACCTTCTGATATTCTGTAGAATTTACTGGTTTACATTGTTGAGAACATAAGAACCATCATAGCAGGAATCTCTGTTTGGTTTGAGCACCGATGCCTTCTCATCACTAAGAGCAGGATACTGTACATAAGAGACAGTCTATACGTAATGTTTGCATTGATGAACAATTTACAACCCTCTAAAGATGTGGCCCAGTTTAAAGCTTCAGAAATTCAAGATCAGGCTACTACATGATTGCCCAACCCAACAGCGAACGGGAAGCAGAGATTTAAAACCAAAGTGTCTTCTTAAGAAGGAAGAGGAGGGAGTAGAAGACATTTCTCCCACACTTGACCCCTCCAAATTCACACTGCCTACCAGCAAGTGCAAATGAACATGACCCTATCTTCTGCGATAACATCAGAAAAGTGTGGAAGTAAGTGGACAGAACTATCTTTCCCATCACTGCTGATCTCTGTTATGAGCCCAAGTTGGGTACCAGGTTGTAATAACGCTTTTAGACAAAGCAATACAAAAATGATGCTAATAACACGAGACTGTCACACATTTGAGCCAAAGGGCCAAAATGCTTTAGTCTTTTTCCAGAATGGTTCTTTGCACTTAGTGCTGAGTGTCAAATATGAAAAATAACAGGCATGATAAGATAGAATAAACTCTGCTGGAAAAGTTCCTGTTTACCCATACCCAATATGATGAAGTTTGGGGCAACCTCAAATCCCCATCCCCCTCTGACATCATGCATTACCTGTACAGGAAGTACTAGGCTTTGGCCACTCTGAGAAGAAAATGAGCATGACTTCCAGAAGGCCATGCCTCTGTTTATGTATTTATTAATGTACTTTCAGGCTTGGATTAAGTTTCTTCTCTTTTCTGTACCCTGCTCTGGGTCCTGAGGAGAGTTTTATTTTCTGGAATGTGGAGGAAAAGACACAGGCAACCACAGTGAAGGCTTTGGGATCTTGGATTAAAAGAGAAGGAGCAATTGAAAGTCACCAAGTCTGACACTTCCATGGAAGTGACTTTGAGACAGTAGGATGCCCCTTTCAACTAGACTGACTCATGGGTTGGAAGACCCCAGAATGCCAAATTGGCCTCTAAGCCTGCAACCTTCAGAAATCATGGGGAGAGTTCTACACTACATGCACCTGGAATGGGAACCCCAGAAGCAAGAAGCATAGAGGGGCCCTTAGGAAACGAGGGATAAATGATGAACTAGAGCTCATGTCCACCTTGCACTGTCCGAGGCTTAGGGAATTCCCAACAGTAACAACACTATCAATTATTTTCAAGCCATGCACTAGAACCTATGCTGGGCCCTTCACATTTTCCCTCATTTAATGACATTTATCCATTTGTTAATTTATTTCTCAAATGAAGACACTGCGGTACATAAAAGTGAATGACTTTGAGCAAAAGCCACAAAACCAAAAGCAGTTAAAGAATCCAGGATTGAGATCGCAAAGTCCATGGCTCTTTAGACAACCCAGTTCGCTTCCTCATCCCACTTCCTCATGGACTTACTCATAGGCCTCCTGCCGTAAGTAAGCCTGAAAGACATGTCTAGGAGACTTTGATCTGGGACTGCTTTGATGGAGCAAAAATGGGACCAACAGGACTGTGTGAGTCAAGAGACTCATGTTAAAATGATCAGCTCTTGATAGCTACCCTGTGAAACTCAGGAGAGCTGCTCACCTGCCCTGGAGTTTTAGATTTCTCTTCTAGCAAATGGACATGCCAGTAAGTAACTCATTGTATTGCTGGGACACTGTAGGACTGAATTCCGTGCTGTGTGCTGCGCTTCGTGGGCAGTCAATGCAGCTGGACAGTAGTCCTTTTCTTCGCGAGAACGTTGTGTTACGAGAGTTGACAACAAGGTTGTTGTCGTGGGGCTAGTTTGGGTAACAGGTTCGGATGCTAAGGAGTTGCCATCATGTCCTTTTCAAGTTACCTTATTTGGGGCAATACATGGTGAGTTTCAACCCTCTTTTGGAGCCATGACCCTTGCAAAAAAAAAAACTATAAACATTGCTAAACAGCCCTTAGACTTTCCTGAATAATAAAAGCCCATGATAAAACAGAGGAAGAATGAGAATGTTGCCTAAACCCATCACCAAAATTGAGCCGATTTCTTCAATCCTTGACAGTTTTCAGCCACCAGTGGCAAGCCCTCCATTCCAAAGGTGTTTGGTCCTAAGTAATTACTGAGGGAGTGTGGTGATTTTCCGGCATGGGAAAGACAGTGTAAGTCCACTGTAATTAAAATGGAACCCATGGAGTGTAATTACCAAGCAGGCTGCACAAATAGCACCTGCCAGGACAATCTGTGCACTGGCTGACAAGCAGCAGCTGTCAAGCTCTTTTATTGCATGAACTCAGATACCCCAATGGAGCCTTTTCCCCCAAAATGAACGTTTTCTTTTGAGATAATTATAGATTCATATGGAGTTGAAAGAAATAATAGAGAGCTATTTTGTATGTCCTTTTCCAAATTTCTCCCAACGCTAACCTCTTGCAAAGCTAGAGTACAGTATCACAACCAAGGATATTAATACGGATGCAGTTTTATTGGGGGCTAGTACAACTCTTATCATAATCCATACATCCATCCATTGTCTCAAGCATATTTGTTTGTTTTTTTTTCATATTTGTACATTTGTTGCCATCATCATTTTTAAAACATTGTCTTTCTACTTTAGCCTTTGGTATCAGTTCCTCGCTTTTCTCCATTCTCCCCACCCTCCCTTCCTGAGCACTTGATAATTTATAAATTATTATTATTATTTCATGTCTTACACTGACCAAAGTTTCCCTTTACTATTACACTTTCCTAGTGTCCATTCCCCTGGGAGGGAGTTATACATAGATCATTGTGACTGGTTCCCCCTTTCTCCCTCCACCTTCCCCTTCCCCTCTTGGTATGGCTACTCTCAATATGGGTCCTGAGGGCTTTATCTGTCTGGGGTTCCCTGTGTTTCCCGCTCTTTTCTGTATGCATATACATGCTCTGGTCTAGCCAGATTTGTAAGGTAGAATTGGGATCATGAAATAGAGAAAAGTTGTAAGTTTTATCATTGCTATACTGCACCTTGACTGACTCTTCTCCTCCCTATGACCCTTCTGTAAGGGAATGTCCAATTTCCTGCAGATGGGCTTTGGGTCTCCACTCTGCACTCCCCCTCATTCACAATGATATGATTTTTTTTTGTTCTCAGAGTTTGATGCCAGATACCTGATCTTATCAGCACCTCATGATCACACAGACTGGTGTGCTTCTTCCATGTGGGCTTTGTTGCTTCTCAGCTAGATGACCACTTGTTTATCTTCAAGTCTTTAAGACCCCAGATAATATATCTTTTGATAGCCAGACACCATCAGCTTTCTTTGCCACATTTGCTTATGCATTCTTTTTGTCTTCAGAGAGCATGTTGGGAAGGTGAGCATCACAGAATGCCAGATTATTAGAACAAAGTGTTCTTGCATTGAGGGAGTACTTGAGTAGAGACTAAATGTCTGTCTGTTACCTTAATTCTAAACCTATAAATATATTCACAAAGATCTATTTCCCCATTGTCATATATAAATATATTCACATATGCACATGCCTATATTTAAACCTCTATAAATGCCCTTTCCCTCCCAGTTCTTTCCTCTATTTCCTTTTACTTTCCTCTTGTCCCACTATCATGGGTGGGACAACCTTCATTTGGATTTCAGTAATTCCTCTTGGTTACATTGCCCTTGATCAAGCCCTGCCAGGCCTCCTACATCCTCCTTGTCATTGATTTTAGATCACTTGTTCCCTTGTCCCTGGGTTTATTAACACCCACTTCCTTTCCCCCACCTTCCCCTCTCTGATGCGCCCCCCCCCCAGAACTGTTAGTCCTGTTGTTTTCTCCTCCAGATTGTTTATTCCCACCCATCTTATCTAAATAGACCTGCAGAGATAATAATATGTGCAAAAACAAGACAGAGCAAAACAAAGAAAACAAAACAACAAAAACCAACAGCACACACAGAAAAGAAAAGTTTGACACCCCTAGCTCACCCTCTTCCTGTCACACATATGCCTATTGTACAGCCCATTCCTGTTCTGATGTGCTTACCTGTAATCAAAGGGGCTTGCATGCTCCCTGAGTATATATAAGCTGTGATTGGAAAGATCCTCTCCCCTTCTCCCTCTCTATGCATGGCATGGCTGTTGAGATCATGGCTGTCCCAGAGATTAAAAACAAATGAGCATGCTATTAAAGTTCTAAAGAAAACATCATCAGAATATGGATAATCCAATAGAGAGGTCTGAGGGGCCAGTCCCAATACCAAATACGTGGATAGCACCCCCACCCCCATCCAGAATAACTTACTTCAGAGAACAGCACTGAAGCTACAGCTCAGGGAGAGGGACATGTCTGATCAGAGCACACAGGGGCAATGAAGGGGGAGGAAGAGAGAGTGGAGCACATTCTGGCCCACCAAGCCTTGAGGACAATATTCCTGCTCAGAGCAGCCAATGCACAGAAAGAACCATGTGGCCAGCCCCATTCAGAGACACTACATCCCTCATTGACCCATAGCCCTACGGGGAACAACACTGGAGACACAGTGTGGGAATTGCACCCAATCAGACCCCACCACACCCAGACAAAACAGGAAGGATGTGCAACAGACAAAGGGGAGTAGAGCAAGGAAGTACTGAGGGAACACCAAAAATAGATTTGGGGGCGAGGGCACCTCATCAGGCTCAACTGGAAAAACACTCCTAAAGGTCTACAAACAGACCTTGAACTATTTACAGGCTTTGGGGAGGGGTGGGGGTTTGTCACTGTTTAGTTGTTGTTTTGTTGCTTTTTCTCTGCCTTGTTTTTTGTGCATATTATTATCTCTGCAGGTCTATCTATATAAGATAGGCAGGATAAACAATCTGGAGGAGAAAACAACAAGACTGATGGTTCAGTGGGAACATGTGAGAGGGGAAAGGAAGTGGGTGTTATCAAACCCAGGGACAAGGAACAAGGGATCCAAAATCAAAGGTAAGGAGGGTATAGGAGGCCTGGTAGGGCTTGATCAAGGGCAATGTAACCAAGAGGAATTACTGAAACCCGTCAAGGCTTAACATGATAGTGGGACAAGAGGAAAACAAAAGGAAATAAAGAACTAGGAGGCAAAGGGCACTTATAGAGGTCTAAATACAGGCATGTACACATGTAAATATATTTTATATGACGATGGGGAAATAGATCTATGTGTATATATTTATAGGTTTAGTATTAAGGTAACAGATGAACATTGGGCCTCTACTCAAGTACTCCCTCAATGCAAGAACACTTTGTTCTATTAAACTGGCATTCCATGATGCTCACCTTCTTGAAACGATCTCTGAAGACAAAGTGGATATATAAGCAAAGGTGGTGAAGAAAGCTGATGGTGCCTAGCTATCAAAAGATATAGCATCTGGGGTCTTAAAAGCTTGAAGATAAACAAGCGGCCATCTAGCTCAGAAGCAACAAAGCCCACATTGCAGAGGCACACCAGCCTGTTTGATCATTAGGTGTCGATGGGATCAGGAATAAGGCATCAAAGAAAAAAATCAAATCATTGTGAATGAGGGGGAGTGTGGAGTGGTCGAGACCCAAAGCCAATCTGTAGGCAACTGGACATCTCTCACAGAAGGGTCATGGGGAAGAGATGAGCCAGTCAGGGTACAGTGTAGCAATGATGAAACATACAACTTCCCTCTAGTTCTTTAATACTTCCTCTCCCCTCACTATCATGAGTCCAATTCTACCTTACAAATCTGGCTAGACGAGAGGATGTACACTGGTACATATAGGAACTGGAAACACAGGGAATCCAGGACAGATAGACCCCTCAGGACCAGTGGTGATAGTGGCGATACTGAGAGGTTGAAGGGAAGGTAGAGTAGAAAGAGGAACCAATCACAAAGATCTACATATAACCCCTCCTTGGGGGACAGACAGCAGAAAAGTGGGTGAAGGGAAATGTTGGACAGTGTAAAACATGACAAAAAATAATAATTTATAAATTATGAAGGGTTCGCAAGGGAAGTGGGGCAGAGGGGGAGGGGGAAAATGAGGAGCTGATACCAAGGACTCAAGTAGAAAGAAAATGCTGTGAGAATGATGATGGAAACAAATGTACAAATGTGCCTGACACAGTGGATGTATATATGGATTGTGATAAGAGTTGTATGAGCCCCCATAATATGATTTTAAAAAGAAAAGCCCATAAGTAGTTCTGTTTGTTGACCTTTAAGAGTGTTTTCCACTTGAGTCTGTTGGAGTGCCATGCCCTGGTCCCACTGTCGAGTTTTTGGTATTCCCTGGGGACTGCGTTGCTCTGCTCCCTGTGCTCTTATGGTGCATGCCCTTAGTGTTTCACTCAGTGTGGTGGGGTCAAAGCAGGCACTAGTCTGTCACTGTATCTCCAGTATTGTTCCCCGAGCTATGGGTCAGTGAGGAATGTCATGTCTTGAGGTGGCCCTATGGTCCTCACTGTGCATTGACTTCTGTGAGCAGGAATATCATCCTCAGGGCTTGGTGGGCCAGGACGTGCTCCACTCTCTCTCCATCGCCCTTTGTGCGCTCCTGTGTGCTCTGATCAGACATGTCCCTCTCCCTGAACTGTAGTTTCAGTGCTGTCCTCTGAAGTGAATTCTTCTGCGGGGGGCGGGGTGTGTGTGTGCTGTCCACGTAGTTGACATTGGGGCCATCCTTTCAGGGCTCTCTATTGGTTCCCTCTCCATGCTGGTAAGTTGCATGCACATCTTGGAGAACCAGATTGAAATCTGGTCTTTCTTTTCCTGTGGAGATATGAACAACACCCTCCCCTGTTTGGGCTATTATTAATAAAGCTTCCATAAATGCCTTTTGTAAGTTATGTGTGAACATAAGCTTCATTTCTTTGGGGGAAAGGCTCAAGAGTGTGCAGCCATTCAGACTTACATTTACATGCTTAGTTATAAAAGAAACTGCCACATAGTTAGACTACGCCAAGGCATTTGACCATGTGGATCATCAAACTATGGATACTCTTGAGAAGAATGAAATTCCAGATCACTTTACTGTGGTCATCTGACATCTCTGCATGGATCAAGAAGCTGTTCGTTTGAGCAAATAGAACTAGGGAATGCTTCATAGTTTAAATTCAGGAAACATGTGCTTCGGGGTTCTATCTGTTCACCATACTTAATCAATCCGTATGTTCGGCAAATAACCAGAGAGGCTGAACTATATGAAGAAGAATGTGGCATCAGGATTGGAGGAAGGCTGATTAACAACATGCAATATACAGATGGCACAACTTTGCTTGCTGAAAGGGAGGAAGCCTTGAGGCACTGGCTGATGAAGACCAGGCCTTCAGCATGAATTACAACTCAATGTGTAGTAAACCCCAATTCTTACAACTAGACTGATAGGTAACCTCATGATAGAGAAAAAAAATTGTCTAGGATTTTGTCTTGCTTGAACCCACAATCAATGCTCATAGAAGCAGCAGTCAAGTGCCTGTCAGGGTAGAGAATTGCAAGGATGACCTGCATGATGCTGAAGATGAGCTTGTCCAGCAAGTGAGTCAACGTACTATGAGCACAATCATAGGCAACATGGAGATGACCATCGAGTCTCCCTGCAGAAATGGAAGAAGTCCCGTCACTTAAAGGTTCGCCCTCAAAATCACATCCAAGAAAAAGAAGAAAGCCCAGATTCCCTCTTTTCCTAAAAATAACCAAAAAAGGGAGCAAGTTGACGCATAAGTAAAGTCCCCTTTTATAATTATTATTGTAATGTGACATTGCACATTTAAATACCACATAGAAGTTGATCATTAATATGGAGTGGTAGATAATATTGGAGGGGATATAGGAAACTGGACTTTAAGAACTGGAAGGTGGTTTTACTAAATGAAAAGTATTTTAATGTAACTTTCAAATTCATTTCTCATTTAATAGAGTAAAATTAAAATTGGCTTTGAATATTTTAAGGAATTAATGGTTTTACTTAGATCTGCCTTCTCAGGGTATTGGTTTTAATTAACTCTGCCCTCTCAAGGTATTCATATCATTCACCACAAGCAGATACGGGTCTGAATTACTACAGGCTTTCTCCATAAGAACTATTGGGAAGAAGTTACTGGTGAGCAAGCAAGAGATTTTGTATTTCTCAACAATTGCCTCACATGATAATCAGATTATAATGTTTTTATCATTGGTGTCAGCTATTTTTTGTGAATACCTATTTTTCTTAATAGAATAAGTGCCTCTGAGACAAGACTCTGTAGCATTAGTATACATGGAACATACTTTTTTAATCAAGAAAAAATTCATGTGGAATTTTACTCATTGTATAAAGCTTCTCACCTGAAGTAACTTTGTTTCCCCAAACAAACAATGAAACAAAAACACAAAAGGTAATTTTAGTAAACTATAATTTTTGAAACTTCCTTTTATATTAGTTTTGAAAAAAAATCGCTTATTTTTCAATAAGGAGGAATCTGTACAGATAACATGGGTTATTTAGTTTAACTCTGTCAAAAAATGTTTTCGTATGTAGAGATGTTTGAATACTGCTCAGTATAAAACTGTCAGATGCATAATAACTAATCATGCAATAATAGAGCACATCCAAGGAGACTCAAATATATAAGTTTAACCGAATTCATATGTGAATATTATAATGTAGTTTTCTCTTAGTATTGCTAACGCATGGGGAAAATCTCATAAGGTCGCCAAATGAGAGGCAAAGTGACAGTTTCAAGGGAACAAAGATGGGACATGAAGCGTTCAAGATTGCTAGTGGCTCATTCGCTCTAAGACTTGAAGCATGGTTTACTGGGAACATGTCCTACATTTTTAAAGTCTGCTGTTTTACCAAAATCAATGAATTTCTTGATTGATAGTTGAGTTGTTCAAAGGCCAAATCCTTCAACTTTGTGTATCTTTAGCGGACAGCAGGAGGGGAAAATCAGTGGGGTCTATTCCCACCCCTGAGCAAACTACCACTTTGTGATTTTTCATAAATATTTCTACCTTTTCAGTTAACTTTCTTTCTAATGTAAATACAGACTTAAACCTCAGCAAAAGATAGTTCCCTCTCCACTCCACTCTTTTCCCAAGTGATGTCAGAAATCAATGTCAAATTAGCAATCCAAAATGGCCAATGGGTAAAACTCATTCAGAATGTTTTCAGGAGGGTGTGTAAGACATTGCCGCGAATTGCATCATGCTCTGGAGTTCCTGCTGTTGGACTGTGCGAATACAGTGAAGCTGAAAGGGAGCCGGGAAATGTCACTCTGGTTCTCATTAACTACTGGAATCAGTGCTTTCATTTCAAAGAGGAAACGTGCAGTTGTTTAACTCTGCATTTGAGAGGTTCCCCCTTTTTATGTTCTGTATCGTTATGTTGTATTGAAAAATATGTAGAAACAGTAACCTGTGAACTATGCTTCTTCCATAGCATATATATATATATACACACACACATATATATATGAATGTGATGTGCATACATACTTTTTAATTCAACAGGAAACTATTTGCACTTTTTGCTAATGCCTCTTTTGACTTGTTTTGACATAAAGAATGAGCCAAAGAACCTCTGTGGCATGTGGGAAAATGCATAAATGGTACCTGATATTGCTCTTAGATGTAATGCTAATTAATGTTAAAGCTCAAAGAAGCAGTATTTTAAATAGATGGGGGAGGGGAAGAGAGATATCAGAGATCAGACAACACATTGCATTAGTTAAATCTGCTGCAGAAGGGCCTCTTGAAACTATTGAAAAACAAGAACGTTACTATGAGGACTAAACTATACCTGACCCAAGTCATGGTGCTTACATTTGTCTTATCTGTATGTTGACAGTTGGACATCGACTAAGGAAGACTGAAGAAAAATCAATGAATTTAAACTACGGTGTTGGGGAATAACATGTTTTCAGGAGAGACCAGAGCCTAGAGGAGGACATCGTGCTTGGTAAAACAAAGGTGTGGCAAAGGAGAGAAAGGCCTTCTATAAGTGGATTAACATCGCTGCTGGGACAGTGGGCTTCAACGTGACAACAGTGGTGAGGCTGGCACAGGACTGGGCAGTGTTTCAGTCTATGGTACATGGGGTCGCTGTGAGTTGGAATTTATTTGACAGCGCCAAACAACAACCATTAGAAGTGCAGGGTCCTTAATAGTTAGATGATCCAAATTACCGATTTCATATTAGACAAGCTGTCATAGTGGTACTAAAAAAGAATTGATCCATTTTGTATCAGTTATCAAATTTAACTGCAGTATTACCTAAGCTTTTTTGACATCTACTATGTATGAAGTGGTAACCAGCCTAATTTCTAATATCCCTGTTTTGTCAGTCTTGCTGGAATTGATGCAATTGACTATGGTGCTGGTGAAGAATAGAGAAATTCCCAGGCACTGCCAAAAGAATAAACAGATATACCTTGTAAGAAGTACTGCCTGATTGCTACTGAGTAGCTAGAATGGAGAGACTTCATCTCATGTACTTTGGATATGTCATCAAGAGAGACCAGTCCTACTACAAACCTTATGCACCAGGGAGGTGATCAACAGAGTTCTCTCACATTACGTAACCAAGATGTCTCTAAGGTGAACCAGAGACATCTACAATACCGATGTAGAAATGGACTTGGCACTCACACTTAATCCTAGCTCCAAATCTAAGAACAATCAGTTCTTACAACTTGGCCCTGCTCTATATGCGCCCTCAGGAAGAGGACAATGAAGATACGATGCTGTGGCAAAGTGTGCTAAGGAAGCTAGAGCAGCGGTTCTCAACCTGTGGGTTGCGACCCCTTTCAACCCCTTTCACAGGGGTCGCCCGATTAATAACAGTAGCAAAATGACAGTTACGAAGTAGCAACAAAAATAATTTTATATTTGGAGGGTCATCGCCACATGAGGA
Organism: Tenrec ecaudatus; assembly: GCF_050624435.1. NCBI lineage: Eukaryota > Metazoa > Chordata > Mammalia > Afrosoricida > Tenrecidae > Tenrec > Tenrec ecaudatus. The sequence goes on along the minus strand of NC_134539.1, from coordinate 45,312,330 downwards.
ACTGTACTAAAGGGTCACGGCATTAGGAAGGATGAGAACTACTGATCTAGAAAGTGCCCAGCTATCAGAAAGAATACCATCTTTCTGGGATCTTAAAGGCTTATTTTCAAATAAGCAGTCATCTAAGTGAGACATCAACTACACCCACATGGAAGAAGCACACCAGGCTGTATGATCCAAGGAGTATAAAAAAAATAACCCAAATTCAAAGGAGGGACTGGTATCAGTTTAAATTGTGAAATTCTGATTTGCAGAAGGTTGTGGATCACAGTGGAACATCAAAACACATTTGCAGGATCTACACATAGTATAAGCCTCTGGTGATTTGCCTCTGACCATAATCGAAGGATGGAATTGCCTGGTTATCGACCGAGAGTATTATATAAATCATTATACTAGATTAAAATGAAACCTCTGATTATAATGATTAAAACATTGTCATTTGATCTCCCTTTTGACACATTTGAGTTTGTTTTAGTTTTTGTTATTTTTTGTTTTCCTTCAAACTGGAATTTATCTCTGTTGTATTTTGTTATTTTGGGTAGCCTTCTTGACACTCTGTGAAGTAATTTTTCTATAGTTTTCAGTATATGGAACCCAGGATGGATGAATCTACAGAGACAATAGCTAGACTAAGGCTTCCTTGGGGGTCAAGCAGAGGATTTGCGGGGCAATGGGGAGCTAGAAACAAGAACAAGAAAGAAAGAATGTTTTCAACCTGATTGTGGTAGCAATTGTACAATACTTCCTAATATGAATGAATTATTGACTGTATGATGTCTGGATTGTGTTCTAATACAATAGTTGAGAGAGAGAGAGACCAGTCTCTGGAGAAGGACACCATGCTTAGTAAAGCAGAAGGGAAACAAAACAGAGGAAGACCCTTGACGGAGAGCCAGTGACACAGTATCCACAGCGGGGAGCTGATGACACATGGCAATTGAGAGACCGGTGCTGGACTGGGTGGTGTTTTCTCTGGTGTCTGTAGGGTCCCTATCATGCAGAACTGACTCGGTGACACCATGCAACCCCCACTAGAGCAGATTCATCCTTTTTCTCGATCTTCTCAAGAACCAGCTTTTTGTTTGATTGATATTCTTTTTGTTTTTCTGCTTTAATTTAATTGGTTTCTGACCTAATGTCTTTTTTCTGTTACTTTCCTCTGCCTTTTCTATGTTCTCAGATGATAGATTTGAGATTCTTCTCTTTTCTCGTGTATGCATTTAGCACTATACATTTCCCTGCCTGTGTGCTTTATTTGTAGCTCCAAAAAGTTTAATGTTGTGTTTCATTGTCATCGATATGTGTGTATATATAAATGGTACATGCACACATGAACACACTGATGGGGTTTTAAAGCTTATGGGAAAATTCCATTATCTTTTAACTCTACAAACCCACAAACTTTTTGAAATACAGGAATTTCCTGCCCCACCTCTGCTCCAAAAAAAATTCCATATAATGAACATAAAATTTGAAATTTTCAATAACTAGCATCAAATGACTGTTTACTGTCCAGGACTCTTGAAAACCCTGTCTCAAACTCTTGTTTTGCTTTGCCTACCAACCTCAGACTACTGGTAAACCCTGATCCTTATCTAATCCTAATTAAGCTTCCCTCTACCACATGGTCATCTCAAACTAGACTCTAAACTTTCATAAACCAACGTGGGCCCTGTGATGCTAAAAATCATGAAAGTAGTGCTTGTGCTAGTGCTTGGCCTCAGTAAGAATATACTCAGCTCAGTCTTCGCAGTTGATGATTTTTGTGTAGCTTTCTTCAGGGAAACCGCACTCCGAATCAGTTCCCCTCAGAGAACATTAGTGAGAAAGGCAGTATAGAATTCTGCTGTACATCAGTTGCTATCAGTTGGAACCAACTTGATGGCACCTAACAACAAAAACCCACCCGGGTGCCCGCTGCGATTCTGACCTAGGAATCTTCCATGTGTAAATGTTTGAGGAAAGAGACCGTGGTTGGTCATGCAGTTGACATTCTTATTTGGATTTGCTTTATGGAGAAGCAAGCATGGGAAACTCATGCACACCAAGGTGACTGAGGACAACATGAGCTCAGCCAGAACCATATGAATGCATGATCTTACCTTCAAGAGGTTTTCATGGTTTCTGAGTAGACTATGGACTGGAATACATTATTTTGGGGAATAGGGAGAGTCTGGATCTCTATGTGGCAATTTTGAGACAGTAGGAAGGGCCCTGAGCACAGAGTCAGAGATCCTGGGACCTTATTTCATCTAGTATTAGTTGTGCAATCATAAGTACTTGAGGTAGTTTATTGTGCCAACCGGGCTGGTAAACACATGTGGGGTTGATTGAAGGGCAGAGGGAAAAATGGCTCAGTGAGCCTCCCCTTTCAAGTTCTTGGGTCTCATGCTTTGTGATGGTCGGACCAGGTGCAGCTGCCTTAGCCATTTCCTGCTTCAGCTGGCAAGACTCACTTCCTTCAAGACATCCCTGAGGAGAAGCCGCATGGACCTACCCCCATGCAGCCCTGGGTGCTGGAACAGCCATGCTGAGACCCCTGCCAGTACTGAGATGCTTCCACGTTCACTGATTCAGCTTTCCTCCTGCAGTCAACATCACAGTGTGTGTTTTGTGAGATGAAGGAGGACTTTGTGGATTGGTGTTGGACATAAGGGTTAACGTTGGACTTGTGGGCTTGGGCAGCACTGAGTTAGGATGTTTTCTTGATGTGTACTTAACTTTTATATAAAATTCTCTTATATATGAGTTTCTGTGGATTTGTTTCTCTAAAGTACCCAGACTAACACAGTACTCATATTACACGCTCTCCCTCTCTGAGCCTTAGTTTTCTTATTTATAGGATGATGATGGAGAATATATGGAAGAGTAAAATAAATAATTCAGAAATACCACATATTCATATCAAATTTCACTCCATTGCTATTGTAACCAATTGGCCTATAGTCAGGTCAATATTCAGAGTTTAGCCCACATGAGAAAGAAGAGCTAATTTCCCCAGATCAGTTCCTCAGCCTTGAGTAAGCAAGCATAATTCCCTTGACTTTGTGTACTTTCTCCTGATTGATATAATTCTCAGGTTGGGAAGTGGAAAGAGTCAGTATTAAAGTCAGAGAGTAATGGTTTAAGGTCTCAGATTTAATAGATGGTTTAAGTGGCTTAAGAACTATTTCATATATTTGATTTGAACAAGTTACTTAGCCTCTCAGAATTATTTAATTTACTCATCTATAAAATGTTGAACATGCAGCCAATTAAATGACTGTTTTGTACAAGGCTTTATTTGGATCCGGCATATCGTTCACATTTTATGTGATGCTTTTGTGACAAAACTACACAAGTGTAAATCACCTTTGCATGCGAGTAATCTCAGAGAAAGGAAGTGCACATGCGATTGTGCAGTCTAATTTATGACAGCAGTGGTGACTTGTGTAATTCTCAGGATGAAACATCTGATGACTGATGTCAGCATAATTACGCTTTTAATTGCAGGTATTCCTGGACATGATATTTCCTGGTGCTCTGGAATTCGTACAGAGTGGTGGTGATTGGGACATCTTTTGTGTCTTTGCATTTCATGAGAGACCTTTAAGTAGCAAAACATTTCTTCATAATATTTGTTTCGTCCTCCCACATACGAAAGAATGTTGTTAACTATCCCTTCCCTTCATGGTTTCAGACCTTTTATATTCCTTCAACCGTCTGCTCAGGGATGCACTTTGATGGTCTTAAATACTGGAGGCAATGTGCTTCTGTCTCGATACATAGGAATGACTATTGGTTTCTGTCGAGTTGGGCAGATTTGGGGTTTTTTTTAAAGAAACATACTATACATATATTACACAGCCCATCTCAAGAAATGAAATCAGCAACAATACCTTATTACACCCTGCATTTGTCCCTGCCCCCTCAGCCCTCCCTTTTCTGTTTTCCTGCCCCCACCTCCTTGTAGTCATCAAAGGTTTGTCTATTGGTGTATAAACCACATTTCTTCTTTGATTTTCCTTACAATAGTGATATTAAATATGCATATTTGTAAAACTGACTGAATTTGCTGTGCATAATGGCCTCTAGTTGTCCATATCTTGCATTGTTTGAGAGTTGTTAATTTTTTATTGGTGCATAGAATTCCATAGTATGAATGTACCAGAGCTTGTTTCTCCGTTCCTCCATCATTGAGACTGTAGGTTGCTTCCATGTTTTTGCTATTGTGAAAACTGCTGCAATAAATATAGGTGTACATAAGTCTGTTTGTACTATATGTTTTATTTCTTTAGGGTATATACCCAGTAGAGAGATTGTTGGATCATAAGGTAATTATATTTGCATTTGCTTAAAGGAAATACCATCCGAGTTCCACAGTGGCTGACAATCCCACTGTCCCACCAACAATGTAAAGGCCTTTATATCTCTCCACATCCTCCCCACCACTTATTCTTTTCCGTTTTACTGGATGTTGCTGAAGCTGTCAGTGTAGGGTTATATCTCATTGTTGTTTCAATGTGCAGTCCTCTTATTGCCGATGTTCTCAAACATCTTTTTCATATGGTTGTTGGTCCACTGTGTGTCATCTTTGGTAAATTGTTTTATTAATGCCTTGTCCCCATTTTTGATGGAATCATTTGTATTTTTCTTCTTAATATGTTGTATTTTTCTATAGATTTTAGATATTAGTCCTTTTCTGATATATTATTACGGAATATTTTCCCCCAATCTGTTAATTTTCTGCAGACTCTATTGATGAAGTACTATGTATGCATAAATGTGTTTGTGGTAGGTCTCAGGTCTTTATTTTGTTGTCCATAGTGTGTATATATTTAATAGTGGTCATTATTGTATTTATGTCTTGGATTAGGATTCTTAAATTTGTCCCGATTTTTTCATTGATGGCCTTAATAATTGTGGATTTATCTTTAGGTCTTTTTTCCACCTTGAATTTGTTTTTGTACGTGATGTGAGGTACAGGTCTTGTTTCATTCTTTTGCAGCTGAAAATCCAGTTTTTTCCAGAACCATTTGTTTAAAAGGCTATCTCTTTCCCATTTAATGTGTCTAAGTTCTTTATCAAAAATTAGGTGTCTTTAGGTACTTGGCTGTATTTCTGGGTTGCTAACTCTAATCCCTTGCTCTTCAGATATCTCACATTCTATCTGTACCCCGCTGTTTGATTTCTGTGGTTACCTAGTAGGTTTTAACATCTGGGAGTGAAAGGCCACCTACTTTGTTTTTATTTTTTAATAATGTTTTATTTATCCTAGGCTCTTTCCATATAAAGTTGGTAATTATTATTTCCATTCCTTTGAAAAATTGTGGTGGGATTTGGATTGAATTATATTAAATTGATAGTAATTTTGATAATATTGGCATTTTCACAATATTTAGTCTGTCTCTCCAAGAATATTTAACTTTTTCCATTTGTGTAAGTTGCTTTCAGTTTCTTGAAGGAATATTTTATAGTTTCCTTTGTACGAATCTTTTGTTTCTCTGGTAAGATTTCTCCCAAAATATTCCATCTGTTGTGTAGTTATTATAAAGGATATTATTCTTTTGATATATTTTTCAATATCATCATTCTTAATAAGCAAGAATCCAACTGATTTCTGTATGTTGATCATATAGAATTATATTATGCCCTTTTTTCATTAGTTTGAGCAATTATTTATTTTAATCTATGAGGTCTTCTATAGAATCATGTCATGTGAAAATAAGAAAATATTTACTTCTTCTGTGCCTATCTAGATGTCTTTCATTTTTCTTTGATGTCTTATGACTCTAGCTCAAGCTTCCAGAAGTATATTAAATAAAAGTGGTGATAAAGGGAATCCTTGTCTGGCTCCTGTACAAAAGCTAAACAATTTCCATTTCTCTCCCTTAAAGAAGACACAGGCTGGTTTGTAGCTATGGCCTTTTTCATATTGAAAATTTCCTTTCTATACCTATTTTGTTGAATGTGTAATCAGGAATGGATATTAAATTATATCCCATGCCTTTGTTTGCTGCTTGGTTACAAAAATCATATGATTTTTCTCCTTTATTTAGTTTATGTGATGAACTACATTGATTAGTTTTCTAATATTAAACCAGTCTTGTGGGTTTGTTTTGTTTTTGATGTTTAGTTGAAATCTATTGACTAGGATTTTGTTGAAGATATTGGCATCTATATTTATTAGAGTTACTGGTCTATAATTTGCAATTCTGGGAATGTCTTTGCCGGAGTTAGGTAGCAGGGTTACAGTTGTATCATAAAGTGAGTTTGGTAGTCTATAGTCCATTGGTATATTGTGAACTAGTTTATATAAACATGGCATTAAATCTTCTCTAAATGTTTAATAGAATTCCCCTGAACCAGGACTTTTCTATCTGAACCAGGACTTTTCTATTTGGGGGACTTTTTAGGACTAGATCTATTTCTTCTCATGTTTTAGGATTGTTGAAATTTTCTACGTCATTCTGGGGTAAGTTGGGTAAATATTGCATTTCTAAAAATACATCTATTTCTTCCAGATTTTCAAATTTAGTGGAATACAATTTTTCATAATATTCTGACTATATTTTCATCTTATTTGGTTCTATTTTAATATCATCTGCTTTCTTTCTTATTTTTAATTTTATCTTTTTCTCATTCTTTTTCCTTGTTAGGTTTGCCTTAAGTTATCAAGTTTGTTAATCTTTTCAAAGAACCAACTTCTTGTCTTACTGATTTTTTCTATAGCTTTTATTTCCTGATTCATTTAATTCTTCCCTCATCTTATTATTTCTTTATTCTAGTCTCTGACAGTTTGCTTTGCTGTTTCTTTTCCCAATTGTAGTTGACATGCTAAGGTGTTTGCTTTACTTTCCTTCTGCCTTCGTGCTGTGTGCAGACACTGTTATTAACTGCCTTCTGAGCACTGCTTTTGCTGTGTCCATGGGGTATTTTTGTTCTCATTTGTTGCCAGGAGTCTTTTGATTGTGTTCTTTATTATTCCATTACCCAGTGGTTCTTGAGTAAGGTGTTATTAAATTTCCATGTATTTGGCTTATGGGAGTTGATCATTCTGTTTCATTTCCAATTTTAAAGCCTTATAATCTGAAAAGATGGTTTATATTATCTCAGTATCTTTGAATTTATTGATGCTTGCTTTATGACCTGAAGTATGATCTATTCTCAGATAGTATCCGTGAGCACTAGAAGAGAAAGGGAAGTGATTTTTTTGAGTGAAGTCTTCTCTCTATATCTATCAGACCAAGTTGATTAAGTGTTATTTAATATTTTGCATCCTTTTTATTTTCTTTCTAGTTGATACTGATGTATTGACGTTTCTTAGTATTATCATATTATGATCTATTTTTCTCATTTCTATGAGAATTTGATTAATGTACATTTATGGTCTTTAATTTGGTGCATATATATTAATTATGGTTATGCTTTCTTGTTCAATTAAAGAGTTCATAATTTTAGTGACCGTTTTAATCTCTCATGATGTTATTGACTTTGATGTCTGTTTCCCGGAGATAGTATTGCTCTCCGTCTTTCTTTTGACTACTGTTCGCTTGATATTCTTCTCCATTCTTTGGTTTTTACTCTATAGTTGTCTTTATATCTAAGGCGACTGTTCATTGTTTTCGTCCATTCTGTTAGTCTTGTTCTTTTAACTGATGAATTTAGTCCATTTACTTTCAGTGTTGTTTTTGATAAATATGGTTTTATTGATGTCCTTTTATTTTTTTCTGGTGTTATTGGTTTTAGTTTTCAGGATGGTTTCTCATGTGTTCCTCTTGTTTTTTATTGTCTTCTTGCTATTGTTTTTAATCTTTTTATCTTATTGTTTGTCTTGCTTATATGATTTTCATCTTGTTTGTTTTGTTAAAGTTTTAATATTTTCTTTGTAGGTTGTTTGGTTTTTTTGTGTGAGTTTGCAATTACAAAGAAATCTGTTGTATATTGTGAATGTTTCCATAGCCTCTCTGTTTGAGTGTTTATTATCCGCTCTGTTTCTTCTGCTCTTATCCATTTACTTGTTTATTTTTATCTTCTTTGCAGAATGTTGTCTATGATTCCTTGTTTTAGTTTTTTCAGTTTCAGTTCACTTTTTTAGTATTGTTTAAGTAGAATGCCTTCTCCATAATAATGTCTTTTCTAATATTTTTAGCTTGTTTAATTAGCTTGGTAGTTTAAATTTTGTTATAAAATAGTGAAAATTATATTCAGCACAGGAAGTTAAGTATCACAGAACTTCACAAGGGGATGTATGTGCTTCCCTGCTTGAGAGAACCAGGAGCACTGAGCCTTGGTGTCTTGGCCTTCCTGGCATTGATTGGTGACCAAAGTTAGAATTAAATCCTTGACAATATTTTTCTTTTCATTTATCATGGTGTATCTTATGTGTCCAGTTGTGAGATTAATAATTTTCCTTATGTTCAGGTGAACTCTGAACCTACTGAAGGTCGCAGTCTTTGACCTTCATCCATAACTATTTCATGTCATCTTCATTTTTGTCAAGTCAGGTTGAATCATCTGTATTTTGCAGGTTGTTAATGACATAGAAGGGTCAGAGTTTCTGAACTTAATTCAAAGGACTAAAATGGTGGTAACAATAAACTGTGGTAAGTGATGTGTATATAATTAAATACTTAGAGAAATATTAAAAACGCTACTCTCTAGGCCCCTAAAAACACTATTGATAAATCAAAATTGATTTTTCAAAAGGCTCACAGGACTCAAAAGGGGATTGGAAAAAGGAAAAAGATATATGAAAAACAGAGCAAACAGAAAACAAAAAATAAAATGCCACTCTCTTGAGCCTTAACATAACAATACTTAAATTAAATATGAATAGTATAAAATCACCAATTCAAAGACAAAGGTTATCGTAGTTGACCCAAAACATAGACCAGCTGTACACTGGCTACCAAGCTGTAAGTAAAGTGATTGGGGAAAGGGTAGTATACCCAGGGGGACAAACAACAGGAACCATGGGGAAAGGGAGACAGTGATCAGTATAAGATCTGAAAATAATAATAATTTATCAAGGAGTGATGAGTGTGGGAGGCGGGAGGATAAAAAGAAGAGCTGATGCCAGGGGCTCAAATAGAAAGTAAATGTTTAAAAAATAATGATGGCAACATATGTATTGTTATCAGAGCTGTAAGAGCCCCCAATAAACTGATGTTTTAGTCTAAAAAAAGAATATTATATATAAACATTAATAGAAGGAAAGCAAATTGAACTATATTAATATCAAATAGAAAAGAAAAAATAATTAAAATATTATTTTATTGGGGAATCTTACAACTCTGGTAACAATCCATACATCAATTGTATTGAGAATATTTGTACATATGTTGCCATCATTCTTTTCTAGACATTTCTTTTCTCTTTTTTAAAATCATTTAAAAAATCATTTGGTTGGGGGCTTGTACAACTCTTATCACAATCCATACATCCATCCATTGTGTCAAGCACATTTGTACATTTATTGCCATCATCATTCTCAAAACAGTTTCTTTCTACTTGAGCCCTTGGCATTGGCTCCTCATATTTCCCCTCCTTCTTACACCCTTACTTCCTCAGGAACCCTTGGTAGTTTATAAATTATTATTACTATTATTATTTTCATGTCTTCCACCGACTCCTGTCTCCCTTCACCCACTTTTCTGCTGTCCATCCCCTTGGGAGGGGGTTATATGTAGATCATTGTGATTGGTTCTCCCTTTCTCCTCCCACCTTCCCCTTCCCCTTCCCCTCCTGGTATCACCACTCTCATTATTGGTCCTAAGGGGTTTATCTGTCCTGGATTCCTTCTGTTTCCAGAAGAGCAAAGAAAATTTACAGAAAAAAGAGGGTTGATCCACCAAGAGGTTATAATGCTATCAAATGTGCATGTGTCAAAAAACATAGCTGCAGAAACTGATAAATTTTAAGAAGTCAACCAACTAGCATTTATAGCTGGGGACTTCAAAGTAGCTCCTATAACAATTGACAGAACTACAAGTACCATAGCCAACATGATATCATCAACATTTATAGAATACTAACCCAACACAGAATCAACATTTGTTTCAAGTGTCCATATAGCATTTCCTTGGAAATACATTTTAAAGAATTGAAACCATATAATGTGTGCTCTGACCGCAAATCAAATCAGAAATCCAAAGAGAAAAACCTCCAAACTTATAAACTAAACAATACATTACTGAATTATATGTCTTTTATCTTCATGGACAAGCAAACTCTGGAATAGTAAATCTACAATGATGAAGATAGAGCAGTAAATGAATGTGACTGCTGACTGTCAAACAGTAAACTCAGGTTGAGGCCATGCAGAAATACATGGATTCAGTGTGCACTGATTTACTGAAATAAATCAGCATATGTCATCCCTTTGGACAGTGACTGGCTCAGCAATGATTGGTTCAATACTAACCAAATGAGGTCAATCCAGAAAAATGGAAACAGAGTTTCTAATATTTACTAAATTTGACCCCAAGAAACTGTAGACCCACAAGCTGCTGGCAGTAAACTTGAACCATAGGGAAAGGCCTTTTCCAGAGCTAATACCAGGGAAGAAGGACTGAGGAATTAAAGAGAGAAACCAGATTCTAGCCTAATCGTTTGAGCCGAATCAAATGTGAAGCCAGCCTAACAGTGAACTTTCCAAAGACATAAGCTGTATGGCAAACAGTAGAACGGCCGTGTAGCATTTCTAAGGCTGTGTAACTTAAGAAAAGCAGACTGCCACATCTTCTACCATGGAGCGGCTGCGAGCAGTTGAGTGCTTAACAACTTCACCACTAATGCTCCTACTTACTTCATAGCAGAAGTTAATTGTTACTGTATCTTCGGTAACAATTGTTACTGTATCTTCGGTAACAATTGTTACTGTATCTTCGGTAGCAATTGTTACTGTATCTTCGGTAGCAATTGTTACTGTATCTTCAGAAACTCAACAACAGAAACGAACAGAGGCAGAGATTAACCACTCCATTATCAAGGATCCTCACTGAGTTTATAACAGAAACCAATTTAAGGTGGATCACCTATTCTCTGCAATGCAGAAACTTCTAATAGGCACACAGAACTTCCCTACATGTGTGACTTTGAAAATACGGTTTCATTTCTCTGAGGCTTGTTGACTATGCCTGGAAAATGGAGACGATAAAAATGTTGAGAAGGAAGGTAATGTATTCAAAGTGTCTGGCCCCAATATGTGACACATAGCTTTACTCAATAAATGGCAACTCTAGCAGTGACGCTGTAACTAGCCAGTAAAGTGACACAGGTAAGTTTCTAAAACCCTCTACATCTTTGAATCCCTATTCGCCCCCCAGATGTTATTATTCTATGCGTTATCATTCTACAAACTAAAATGAGCTCAATTGAAAATCCCACTCCTCCCTGTTCCAACCCTGCCACAGTGATTCAACAAGTCACTCTTGAGAGATGATATATTGGTATTTGCTTCCAGCCAGGGCTTTGGGGCCATGATTACAAAGCAAGGCCCTGAGATGGCGAACACTTGGTCACCACTGAGCCTATCCCAAGTATTAGGTCAAATTTAGGAAGCTGGCTGGATAAATATTAGCCTTTATCACAACTCAAACAACCCAAACTGCCAAACCAAAGATTTCTGGAGAAGGAACTAGACTCCCTCTTCTGCTCTGGTGAACCAGAAATCACAATGCAATTTTGTCACACTGCCCAACAGATAACTCTTCTTGAGATAGTCAATAAAGGTGGGTACCAGCCCGTGTTTAGAGAAATCACAAGCTTATATCCACTCCCTTTGCAGGAAAAGAGGGTCAGGGTTGCATTCAAAAGAGGTGCTCCAGGAACATGAAGGTAGGTAGTTCTCTGGCCCATCTGGGAAGTCTAGTCATAGCAAAGCCAGCCTGAGGAGGTATTGAATGATACTGCAAAAACTCACATCCAGGCACAAAACATTGCCAACTTCATTTTCATGACAGACCTCCTTTCTGAGATTCAAAAGTTGTGTCAACATCAACATACAGTGGAAGGATCTTCCCCTAGGACCTTCAGAGGGATCATAGACCATCTGATATAGTGATTTGGACTTTCGGTTTCCAAAACTGCAAGACTATAAATTTCTGTTCTCTGTCACCTAGTTTGTGGGATTTTGTTTCTAGGTGAAAAGGTACAGACAAAATAACATTTAGGATTCCTTTTAATTAAGGAAGTAAGCCCAGGTGGCACAATGGTTATGAATCGGGTTGCTAACCTCAAGGCCAGCAGTTCAAAACCAGCTCCTCAGAACAAAGATGAGGCTTTCTACTCCAATTACCAATTACAGTCTCAGAAACTCACAGGGGAAATTCTACTCTGTCCTATAGAATCACCATGAGCCAGAATTGACTTGATGACAGAGAATTTGGTTTGATTTTTTTTTTTAATTAAGGAGTTCTGGGTGTCAGCAGGAGGCATAGGAGGTTATGAGTTGGTCCGCCATTGAAAATCACCTCCTACTCCTTGGGAGAAACGAGGCTTTCTACTCTCATAAAGATTTGCCATCTTGGAAACCCACAGCGGCAGTTCTACTCTGTCCAATGAGGTCACTGTGAGTCAGAATCGACTCAAAGGCTGTGACTTTGGTTTGGGTTTGGAAGTGTAACAACCTGGTTTAGAACCTAAGTCTTCGAACTCTTTGTCTCAAGAGTTAATGCCACAGTTCACATTTCTCTTTTAGAGACAATTTCTCATCGACTGTATTCTGTATCATAGATCATCTAGCAGCCTTGATTGGTCAGTACATCAGAGAGAAGATAATGAAACAAGTTAGTCGTGGAAAGAACTGTTTGTTGAACAGATTTATGTAATAGGCCTACTACTCAGCCCTTTAAATATGAATTCATTTCATCCTCTCAATAGCCCAGTGAGTGTAAGTTAATATCCTAACTTAGGCCTCCACAGCATTTAGAGGATCTGGTGACTCACATCGCCGGCACCCTGCTGAGGCTACAGTTGCTCTTCAACTTCAACTTCCAGGAACCAGTGCTGCCCTTTCTAAAAGGAGCTTGGGTTAATCACCAATGCTGCATTTGCTTGGTGAGCCCCTCTCAGAAGCAAAGCAGTGTCACCCGGAGTAGCAAGAATGCTGAAACCATTGGGAAGAAAATTAGCTTTCAGGGAAGCAGTGCATCTGCTGTCTGAGCTGTCTACTCTGGCGTAGGAGATCTATGAATGAAGAAAGCCAGAAACTGTATTTTGCGTGGCAGAGAGAACCAAATGTGCAGAAACACAATGCTGGGGAAGGCACAGCAGAGCTGACAGAAGAGTTGCATAAGCCCCATCGGCTGACCTGGAAAGCCTGGAGTAAAACGGAAAGAAAGGAGCCTCGTCAGGTGGTCAGGGGTCCAGAATGCCACACTCCAGAGATGCACAAGTTTGTCATGTGAACAGTAAGGGTTTGGGTGGTGGGAAGATGCTATGAAAAGCAGAACATCATGCTACGATTGGTGTTCTGGGACAATTATTCTGACAATAGAATATGGAACAGAAATGACAGACTAGATGCAGAGATCAATGAAAACAGGATTGTAATGTGAATCTGTCCATTTAGCTTCTCGTGATAGAAGACCAGCACAGTTCTCCTTCAGAAGCCTACATGAAAGCCTACATGGTGATGGACTTTCTAGAAACAGTAGGTGCATTATAATGCCAACTGCTTGCAGTCCATTGGGAGAGATTTGGGCCAGGGTCTGGAGAGAAGGAGGAAGGGAAAGAGACATGGCCTGGAGGATAGAAGAGAGGGAGCGAAGGAGAAAAGGAGGGAGCAGGGGGAGAGAGAGAATGCATGTGCAGGTAGATGATTGTGTGCCACAAACTTGATTTTCAGGCCCAGAGCGTCTCATATTCCTTTTGGATGGGAGTCAGATTGGGGCCATAAATCACCAGGGCCATCCTCTCTGTAGGGATATCTGTTTGCAACAGGACTTGAGTTAGAAAGAATGTAAATTTTCTGGAAGGCAGGAAACTATGAATAAGCATTTCTGTTCTATTGATTCAGAGTGTGTAGCACGTCTCCCTCCTGAAATAAAACAGAACTGTCAACTCCACATGCCTCCCTCCGGGTTTCTGGGGTATATAACATCAGGGCCCAAAGAGAGATGCCCCCCACCACCGCCTCTCCCTGTGGTGTTGGAGAGAAGAAGCTACTCTGGGGCAGAAATTGAACTCAGTTTAGAAACAGGAAGACTCTCTTCTCACCACACACATCTTCCGCAATCATATGTGTCTTCTCATTGGCACTGACCTAGGAGCTTCTAATGTGAGATGCATCTCTGGCTCTGTGATAAGCTAGCTCTGAAACGTAAACCTCTCTCTATTCGGAAGTCCCCAACAATGATGTGAACTGGCTCAGTTTAGCAATCAATTCCAATGGCAACTTCTAGAATCAATCTAATTCAATGTACAAGGAACACATCCTAAGGTCCAAGATTTGGATTCCCAAATACTCCAAACTCTGTGCCACTGAGTCCATTCTGACTTGTAGGGACACTGATTTGTAGGGCAGAGTAGAATAGCCCCCGTGGGTTTCTGAGACCGCGACGCTTAATGGGCGTGGAAAACCCATCTTTCTCCCAAGAAGTGGCTGTTGGCTTCAAATGGCTATCCTTGTGTTTAGAAGCCCAACTCGAAACCCACTATGCCACCAGGGTTCCTAGGATCCAGGCTGGGTACCTCTATAGCACACGAGCCTTGAAACTTGTGCCTGCTTCCAAAGAGTTTCTGTTCCATTACCTGAGATCAGTCCCCAAAACGTGCCAATAAGAACTGGATTGGAAAGAGAAAGATGGAAGAGTAGAGAGCCCTGGTGGAGTAGTGGTTATGCACTGGACTGTTAACTTTGAGGTCAGCAGTTCCAATCCATCAGCTGTTCCACAGAAGAAAGGCTGGGATTTCTACTCCCACACAGAGTTATAGTCACAGAAACTCAGGGGCTCTTGCATCCTCTCCTCGATGGTAGCTATGAGTCAGAACTGATTTGATGGCAGTGAGTTTTGCTTTGTTTTGAAGAGCAGAGAGGGGGCCGTTGGTGAAGTTTTAGGGGGAGGAAGGAGGTGAGTTGGACTTAGAAGAAACAAGCCTACAGAGCCCAGCATGAATAAAAGCTGGGGCCTTCCTTAAATAAATGCTGTGATTGGAGCAGCTGAGGATACAACCATGTCTCCTTCCCTCCCCTGCTGTGTCCTCACAGACCCGGCCCCTCTCCTCTGACCCAGTCAGGGTGGGACCAGTAATTCTAGAAGTTTTGTATTCTGACTTCAAAAAAGACCTGTGTGTGAACACGGAAGGGGTGAGCCAGAGAACAAGGCCAAGATCCCTGGTGTCTCTTTGCCTGTCTTTTATTACCCTGTTACCACCTTGTTCCCCACACCATAAACTTTCTGTCATCCAGCCTGAGTCTGATAAAGATTTGGTTCTCCATGTTTACTTATTTATGAATGAATGAATGAATGAACCCCCCAAAAGAGACAAGAAGCTTCAGGTTTCATTTTCTCCTTTCCCAAGGTGAAACAACAAGGTGGATTCAGTACAAAAATTTGGTATCAACACAGCGAGCTTGTCCGTGGGTAGAACGTCATCTGTGGTCGACTCCTTGGGTCTTGATATTACAGACAAAGTACAAATAGTGAGAAGCGGACCTCAGAACTGAAGACAGAATGTTATAAAACCAAAGTTTAGATTAGACCATTCCCAGACACCCAGGGTTTGTCTCCTTTGCTCTCAGAAAAATAAAATGAACACAAGAGTCATTAAAACAACTTTGGAAATCATGTCACAATAAAGCAGAGTTTCCTGTAACAATCAGAAGCTGCTTTCTGAGTCTTCTGGTTGGGCTCATTCATTTTGGACTCTCCCCCAGATTACTCGGCCCAGAGCATGCTGTCTGTCTGCCAGCAAAAGTCATTCTTCTCAGAGTGTGTGCTTTCATAAGATATAAACGTAAATGACAACATAACAATGTTGCCTCTGGTCTTCCAGAAACAGAAACAGAGAAGGGTGTCTTTAGATTCTTTTTCACCTGCTTTCTTTTTCATTCCTATTATATTTGTCTTTCTGATGGAAGGTGGGCTACATCGTATTCTCCTGGAAAATGCATCTGCCCTAGCTTGAAGCTGTGAGCAGAGTTCTCAATGGGTCTAAGTGGATGCGCTCACAGGTGGGACTAACTGCATGCAGGCCTTTGCTGTAGGGACTGTCTTCGGGCAGACTGACTCACCAACTGTGCCTTTTCCTCCTATACTTTGTGCACCAGATCCTGGGAGAGATGGTGTTTGCGAGAGACAGAGGTCAGAACAATTGAATGTGCTTCCTCATTAACAATAGCTATTGGAGAGCGCTCGTTGGCCAGGACACTCTCACAGGCTGACTGGAAGGAATGATTCACATGTACGGGTTGAGGAGGATAGAATGTGCTACATGGGAGCAATGTTTTACCCAACGTGCATGGAGACAGAAAAGTCAGAGGGAGAGTCTGAAATAAAGTCAACCAGAAAGACCAAAGACATTACCATGGAAGGAAGACTAAATTCTAACCCAGGGTTTCCCATCATTTGTTCTATTGACATTTTGTGCCAAGCCCTTGTTGTGGGACTGACCAGACAACGCTCTGTTTTTAGGGTATTCTTGTGACTAGTAGAATGTTTGACAGCGTCTCTGCGATTGGCTCATGAGACACCAGTAGGACTCCTTTGCACCTTATGACAACCGAAAATGTCTCCAAACTTTTCCACCTGTCCTTTCAGGGGCAAAACTCCCCCTGGTTGAAACCCACTGGCCTAGTTTAAAAACAAAAGGGCAAAGAGGAGACAGAATGGGAGTTGGAAATCAGAGAAACATGAATCAGTGGTCATGAGATACAGAGGATGTGTCCAGCTAAAATATTCAATACTAAGACAAAATTATGGTAAAGCATGGGAGTGGGGACTGCCACGTTCATGGGGCTGCCCGATGATTTCTGGTGATTGAAGAGCCTGGACAGGAACTGAACACAAGCTGCTTCCTTCCCCGGTATTAGTTCCTTTTCTTTCAGAAAGGAATGATTTATCAAACACTGCAGCCACAAAGCAACTCTGAATTTGCTTCTATGGCAATCATAACCTGTCCGTGATTCAAGACTACATCTACAATGAAAACAGGTACACAAAATCATCCTAAATGTCATAGAATACCAAGGATATGACCTTGGAAGGAGCCTAGGGATTACCTGATTCAGTACCTAATTGTATCAAAAATAAATGAAGATGACAGTGGTAGTTACATAATCTGTTGTCAACTTGAGACTATTAAGAGCGAAGGGCTGAGTTTAACCTGTCAATCAGGTTGCAGCTTGATGACCTTATTTGGAGGCACTATGGAGATAAATAGCTCTCTGGAGGCCAGGCCCATACTCGCTGCTGCTTCTTCCTGCTGACAAGACACATGGAGCTACATTGATGGAGCTAAAATGATGGAGCTTGAGGAGCCACATGAAGACCCCTGCTAGCACTTGAGATGCTTTCATTGCCAATGGATCCCAAGACTTTCCACCCACTGGCCTGTGATCTTCCTGCATTCAGCATCATCGCATGTGTTGCATGAGTCTGAAGAGGCACTGATATTGGACATATGGGCTAATATCGGTACTGGACATATGGGCTAATATCGGACTTATGGACTTGATCTGGACTGGGCTGGGATATTTTCTTAATATTGAATTACTCTTTATATAAAGCTCTTTCTTATGCACATGTGAGTGTCTATTAATTTGCTTTTCTAGTTAACCCAGACTAACACAGTGACTTAGCTAAAGGCATACACAACATAGCTCCAATTCAGTGCTGAAAACAGAGTATCTCGCTACTTGGTGTTCAGCCAACTAGAAAAAATCCACCCCACAAAAGTTGCTAAATTTTTACGTATTCAAGCATATATTCACTATTTATAACTGTACAACAGATTCTTCCCAAACTGAAAATAGTAAGCATGTATTATTATTGATTATGGTTTCTGCAGGTCAGGCATCTGGAGATGGCTTAGCTGGGTTTTCTGCTTCAGGGTCTCTCCCAAGGCTGTGGTCAATTCATCAGTTGGGCTTTTAATCACCTCAAAGCTCAACTAGCAAAGGAAATCCTTCCAAGTCCACTCATGAGGTTATTGGCTAAACTCTATTCCTCTCAGGCTGTCCAGACTGAAGGCCTCAGTTTCTGACTAACTGTTGTACAGAACTTGTTCACTGGCATGCCATTCTGCAAAGCAGCCAGCAACATACTAGTGCTTCACAGAAGCAGTAAAAGAGAAAGCTGAGAAAGAGAGGCAGAAAGAGGGGGCAGCGGTGAGGAGAAAGTAGAAGTCATTGTCTTTGTAAAACCTACTCACCTACTCATGAGAATGTACCTGATGGCAGTGATGGAAGACATCTGAGCTTCACTAAAGGCCCTGCCCCAAAGCAAGGCTCCAGTAATTAGCAGGTTACCACTGACCAGACCCAATGCTAGAATTGTTTGCTCAACTGGGTCGAGAAATTTGAAAGAAAGTTTACTTGGCCACCTAACTGAAAGAGACTCATATGCACGCCCATTCCAAATCCAAGTTATCCAATAGCATCTGAAAATGATGGAACAATACCCTTAATGTCACACATGGGCGAAATTTCCTGAATAAAATTCAGCAATAGTTGCAACCATACATCAACAGGGAAATCTCATAAATTCAAGCCATGTTCAGAAGAAGACATGGAATAAGGAATATCATTGCTGATGTCAGATAAGCACTTGCATGGGTGACTAAGAATAGATTGATAAGCTCTTGCATGGGGACTAAGAATGGATAGCATTGTGGAGAATGGGCATTCTAGAACCCTACCTTGTCAGTGGGTCCCTCATTGAAAAAAACAAAGGGACACAGGGAATCTGGGACAGATAAACCCCTTAGGATCAATATTGAGGGTAGTCATACCAGGAGGGGACAGAGAAGGTAGAGGGTGTTGCAGGGAATTGATCATGATGATCTATCTATAACCCCTTCCCAGGTTGATGGACAACAGAAAAGTGGGTGAAAGGAGACATTGGTCAGTGTATGACATGAAAAAATAATAATACTTTCTAAGTTATCAAAGGTTCATGAGGGAAGGAGGGAGGGTGGGGGAGGGAAGGGAAGGGATAAAAACAAGAAGCTGATACCACGCACTCAAGTAGAAAGAAAATGTTCTGAGAATGATGATGGCAACAAATGTACAAATGTGCTTGACGCAATGCATGTATGTATGGATTGTGATAAGAGTTGTAAGAGCCCCCGATAAAATTAGTTTTTAAAAAAACAAAACACAAGGGAAACTACATTATTTAAAACTGAAAATCACGTGTGGGTCAATGTAGTGTCCTTTCACCACATTTATTCAATGTATATGCTGAGCAAATAATATGAGAAATTGGACAATATGAAAAGAATGAGTCATCAGGATAGAAGGAAGATTCATAGACAATTGTTGATATTCCAACGATACCACCTTCTTTGGCAAAAGTAAAGCTGACTTGAAGCACCTATTGATGAGGACCAATGATTGTAGCCTTCAGTGTAGAATACGCCTCAACATAACGGAAACAAAACCCCTCTCAGTTGGTCACATAAACAGCATCGCCAGAAAGAGAGGAGACAACACAGTTTGCAAAAGACCCTTCAAATTGCTAAAAAGCAACCATATAAAAGGATCAAGTCACACATGATCTAAACATTGGCATCTTCAATTGTCTCATGTGCATTCAAAAGCTAGGCAATGAAAAGGAAGACCAAAAAAAGAATTGATGCATTTGAAATATGAATTCAGTGAAGAATTTTGAATATATTAAAGACTGTCAGAAGAACAAACCTACCTGTCTTGGAAGAAGTGCAGCCAGAATACTCCTTAGAAACAAGAGTAGTGAGACTTTGTCTTGCATACGTCAGGTATGTTACCAGAAGAGACCAGCCTGGAGGACATCATGTTTGATAAAATAGGTGATCTGCAAAAAAAAAAAAAGGAAGATTCTCAGGGATGTGGATCCACACAGTGGCTATAACAAGGAGTTCAACCAAAGCGACAATTGTGAGAGGACTGAGCAGTGTCCCACTCTGTCCTGTGCAGGATCGCTGTAAGTAGGAGTTAAATGGAAGGCACTTAGCAACAACAATGCAGGGAAGTTACATTCCATCACTTTTGTGTTCTATTTGCTAGAATTAAGTGACTAGTCCCTTTCCAGCTTAAGAGAAGGCAGATACACAAAGGTGTAAATGCCGGCAGTGGGTAGCTTTGAGGACCACTTCAGAGTTTACCTACAACCAGGAGTTCTCAGAGCATCTCGATCTTCAGAAGCCTTGCTCCTAAGGAAATAATGGTCCCTGATATCGAGGTGGGCGACTATGTGGGCACCTAAAGCAGACAGGTCACACGAAGTAGAGTCATGGGATTCAATACTTGTTCAATACTTGTTCAATATTATAGCTTTAGTTATATGCCTTCCCCTTCTGACTTAGCTCCATCACATCATGTATGTGATGATCTATTTACTCATGTGTCAACCCTGGTTGACAATGTCTCCTTCATCTCTCTTTGCCCATCAACTAAACAGAGACTGTGTTTAACGCTGTGTTTAACGTTGTGTTTAACGCTGTGTTTAACGTTGAAATATATCTGTCAGCAAAGACTTGGGGATAGCACTTTGGCTGGTGGATATAGTTTTCTTTGATGATAAAACAAAATAAACCCTGTAAACATGAGACATTCATTTCTTTGATGATAAATGTTTCTCTTACTTGAATTGAATACCACTTGAGTGAGGCGCAGGTGGGAGAAGCATTGACACAGTAGGCTTGGCCTTTAATGAGTGGGACAAAGAGAATACAGATTTGGAACAATTTTGTCTCCATTATTGTTAAAATATCCACTTTTCAAGGAATCAGTGTTCCAAGTTCGGCCATTGGAATTGTAAGTAGTGCTAAGAAATCATTTCTGCCAAGAGCTATGTTCCCTCTTTATGGTATATACATGGATTGACATTGTCAAACTTTCACCTTTCTTAAATAAAGGAGCCCTGGCTAGGTGCTCAACTTTTAAAGGAAACAGCTGTTCAAACCCACCAGACATCTCTGTAGGAGAAAACATGGCAATGAACCCGCAAAAGATCACAGTCGAGGAAACCCTCTGGGGCAGTTCTTCTGTGACACACTTGCAATGAATCAGAACCAAGACAATCACACCCAACAACGAACATTGCTAAAGAGGTCAGAAAGCCTATTTGAAGCGTTCTTATGATTGGAAAGGAATAACTGAGCCATCCGTTGGCTTCTGGCTGTCACTCTTGCTTAGGAAAATCGTGGCTTTCTTGGAGCAGGCTGCGGAGTTTATTCTCCAGGGTCTTCGGCATTGGCAAACAGTGGGGTAGTGCTGGATCCACCCTTGGCCTTTCTGGTTGCTGGGTTATACTTTTGAGTTTCCATTCTCCAGCTTCCTGGTGTCCAGTCATTGTTGCAATGGTGGCTCTCAGGCAAGAGCAGCTGAGCTGCTGCGACAAATTTAGTGTTAGTAACGCTCCTGGTAGGGCAGCCCTGGATTGTTTGGAAATCATCCAAAAAGCCTGCCTGAGACCTGCTCTTTCAACCTTTGCATGGTTTCTTGTAAGCAGGCAGTTGCTTATAGTAAACCGTTCTGCTTAAAATATCGAGAGCATTGTCTGTTTTCTGCCCTTAACCCCAAATGAATGCATATTTTGTATTCATCGAACTCCATATGAAAGGTTTTCCTTTAGAGCTTAGAAAAGGTGTGTAGGTCTTCCTCTGATGTGACAAGGACAAACGAGAGTCACACTCCGCCTCAGCCCAAGGCCAATGTCTATGAGGCTGGGCCCAAACAGGGCTTTCCCCTCCTCACTTTTTTTGTTTGTTTGTTTTTAACCAATTCTGACACCAACTGTCCCTCCCACAACACTCTTGACTTTTTCAACTGGGCTGGGTAGTTTAAGAACCTCACAGGCCACACTCACAATTATGGCTGTTATTAGGGAAGCCTCTTCTCAGCCAGGCCAGTGGGCACACCTCTCGCTGGTCCTCGGCCTCCCAGTGGAGTGGTACCTTGGCCTCTCTCTTGCTTGGACACAGTTATAAAGCTCTACTGGGGCTGATAGAAAATGCCCAGGGCCACAGGTTTCTCCATAAGCCCTAGCCCAAAGAGGCTCAGCTCTACTTTCAAAGGTCAGCAAACTTGGCTCCCTCAATTCAGTGCCTGGAGGCACCCCCCTCTACAAGCAACCCTACGGCCCAAAGATATTCGGCTGTACTTGGTTTGTAGATCGGGAAGCCTCCTGCTTTCTCTCAGACTCTAGATCTTGGATCCGCTGCTGCTGCATGGTCACTTCTCTGATGACCACCGTGTTTGTTCCTAGATTGAGGAGATTCCATGTGCTGGATCCAAACAACACGCTCCACTTCTGGTTCTTCTTTCTTGGTGGCAGTAAGATCTCCCCTTTCTGCTTCGGCGGTACCTCATTTTTACAGTCACGGGGAACCGTTAACTGTCCCTCACCACTGAACCATGCAGGGTTTCAGGGTCTTCCCTCACCTGCTCTTGCTTGTCAGGAAAACAGGCAATCCACCCAATCTGAATCGTCCCATCCAGCCGTGGGGTGGGAGTTACAAGCACGGTGAGCAGATGAACTCTAACAAGTAATTCACTGACTCGTAGAACTCAAACGCATTCAGTGTCTCCTATTGAAACATAAATGGTAAGAACCTTGGGTGAGGGGCCTTCTAACTCAGCCCTCTCTCTTCTTTCTAGTACTTGTTTACTGGAGTTCCTGCACTCAGTTGTCCACACCTCAGAGGCACAGCCGCAATTGCGGCTGACACCAAACGTCAGTTATCTTTCCCCACACATGCTCCTCACATGTATCAGCAGCCTGCAGAGTCTAAGCCCGCATCCTTTACTCTGTCCCTGCACAGGACTCTGTGGGGCCCTGTCTTCCTGTCTGGGAAGGAACCTGTCCAGGTAAGAGAGCCAGCTGTATCAAGTGAAGAGGGCAATTCAGTCTCCATTGCGACAGTTGTATCCCAAAGATGTTGGGCTACTGGAAAATAATAAACCTGTGTATAAAATATGGTTGTCAGAGGGAGTCAGGGAGTCACAGAGAAATGACCAGACCTGAGTGGCAGCCCAGTGCACTCCGTCCCACAGCTCTGCATCTCTGCTTCTCCTTGATGAAACACAGAGTTGGGCCGAGATCAACTAGAGTGATCTTTCTGACTCCCCGGATAAGTGTTAGACCATCATAGGTCCTTTCTGTCTACATCATCCTGTAAGCATGTAACCAAGCAAAGGTTCAGATTTTCCTGACTTGTAGAAGTTGGAAGCGATCTTGAAAATCCTATGCCTAGAATGGTGCCTGGTCGAGTGCTAGTGGGGCAACAAATACTTATTATCCTAAAGAATTAATTGCTGCTCTCTCCTCTCTTCCCCCTCTCCTCTCCTGTCCTCTTGCCCGTTTCCCTTTCTCCTTGTCCTCCTTGCCTTCCCCCTCTCTCCATGTGGACCATCAAGCTGGGCTGAGTTGTTAGAATTCGACTACCATTGTTTGGACTTAATGAACAATGACAATTTTTGGCATTGGCAACGACGACGAAAACATTTTGTAACTGTCTCTCAGATGATACACATCATACTACGTGCTAGTGCTAGTGAAACAAGTGATGTCAACAAATCAGCTATTCAGATCATTTAGATTTTTAACATAATGAGTAAGAAAAAAGGATGCAAATTCAACGGTGATCTAAGAAGTGAATTTCCTTTTATTAAAAAAACCAAAAGCGATTACATGGTAAAATGTGAGCAATGAAATGATGAATTTTCTACTTCGCACAGCTGGAAGAATGATATTTCAAAGCACTTGGAGATACAGAAACATAAAAGATATTTAAATACTGCTGCATCTTCCTCCAAAATACAGGAATTTTTTTGGAAAACAACTTAAGGAGATGAAGAAAAGAAATTAGCATTAACAGAAGGACTTATGTCTTTTCATGCTATTAATCCCAATCATTCCTTCAGATCTATGGACTGTACATCACAAGTTGTCAAAAAGTTAATCAACAAAAAATTTGCCTGTGCTAGAACAAAATCCGAGGCAATTGTGTGTAATGTGCTTTCCCATATGCATTTTCAGAATTAAACAAAAATCTAGAAAAAAAGAGAATTGCTAGAGAATGTAGTGTGACAATTTTACAGCTCCCTATGAAGCTCAGAAACATGAGGCGACTTGTCCGAGTCACAGTACTAGTTAGTGACAGGGCCAGGGATCAACATGTGATCCTTGATTCCCAATCAGTATTCCCTGGCCTGACTCATAATTGTTGAAATCATATACACATCTCAAAATAATTTGTAGGCAAAACAGCATGATTTATGGGATGCAAATCATAAATCATCCTCCCGTTCTAATTTCTTGGCATCTGAGGCCCACTTTACATGCAGTAGGATTTAGGATTTCCTATTGAAAATCACTTCAGGGACCAAGGATTACAGAGCCCTTTTCCCCAAGGCAAACATTCCCCAACTCTCCACACTCCACTCTCCATAAGATGCCAAGCATGTAGCAAAGAGGAAAGCATGGGATGCTGGAATGTGTAAGGGGGGGAGAAGGGCTCTTTGCGCTGTGGAGGCCAGCAATTGTCTAGAAACTTTCCCCTGTCGGGAAGTGAGAGGAGCGTATCTGAGGTCTGGACACGGACATCCTTAGTGACACAAAAATATTTGGAGGCGGCAAGCTGAACGGCCGTGATTCACAGCAGAAAGCCCCATTCGGCAAATGAAATCGCACACACAGAGAAAGAGCGCACTGTGATGAACAGCCCGACACACATGCGCAAAAGACATGGTGAGATTCAGAGCACAGACAGCTCTAGGGACAACCCCAATCCTGTCAATGGCAACAGTCGATCAGTCGATACGTTTAGGCATCATAGGATCGTTGGACTGGCTCCTGCTGCTGCTGCTGCTTTTTTTTTTTTTTCTGGTCCAGATTCCCCCTATCACTCTTCTTTGAAACTCCCAACATGGATTCTTACCATGGATGAATTAGGCCAGGTGAAGCGAATAGGATTGTTGTCCTCATTTTTTCAGCGTATCTAGTTGATCTATCTGGTGATACCACTGTCTTATGGCAGTTGCAGCCCTGCACCATTAGAACAAGCTGGGACAGACTTCTTGCCTTCATAAGAGACATATGAAAACCACATGTGGGAGACATGGGAGAACCGGTTCAGATAAGACCGGGGATGCAAACAGGCACAATCCTTTGCTGGCCATGGAAGTATGTGCAGCGTTTAGCTGCAGAATTGTGAATATGGTGATGGGATTTGGGGAGAACCACCTTTTGTTGTTCTGCTTTCGGATAGGTGACTGTCCAAACCTCCTGGGAGCTTTGCCTTATCTCACCGGGAGGCCCATTAGCCAAAAAAAGATGTTTGTAACCCTTCTCATTCCAATCTCTTCCCATTCATGCCCCTCTGCCATCTTTGAGGAAGAATTAGGAGCCTTTTACCAATCCACTCTATCATGTACAAAATCAAACGTTTCCTTTTATTAAGTGGGAAACCAGATGGATCAGGAGCTAGAAGACCTGGGTTGGAGCTAGAAACTGTTAGATAGATCCTCGATGTGTGATGGCCAGGGAAACATGTCTATCTCTTCAAATGCCTTTTCTACAGAACGCTCATCGTCACCACTTACTCAGTGTCCTCACAGAAAACATGTGGAAACCTTCCAATAAACTCTACAGGGAGCCTTCGAGTCACGGTTCAGACTTCCTGAAACAGGTGTAACATGTGTTGTGGTGTTGCCTGCCATCGAGTTGGGCCCTGGTGACCTCAGGCACCCCAGAGCTGTTCCCGTAACATTCCCATCCTCCATAGCAGATCACGCACTAGGATCCAAAGAGTTTTTATGGCCGATTTTGGAAAAGAGATCGGCGGGCTTTCTTCCTTTGGAAGCCCTGCTGCAGTTGGTTCGGCATCATGGCAACACAGAAGCCCATGTGGACAGATTAGTGGTGGCTGCCCAAGGGGCACGCTGCCCAGCAATTGAACTCAGTTCACCCACTTCGTGTTCCTCAACCTTAAACAACAAATCTCGTTTCATGCATTGAAAGGAAAATGATCTACTACAAACTATCACTTATGATTTTTAAGTCCTTTTAATGTACACAAGGGGATTCAAAAAATGTTAGAAAATTCCATTCTCTGTTAGTTTCATTTTGCTGTGAACGTTTTGAAGCACCTTCATAATAAGTAGTAAGAGGTTCCTTAAGATCACCATCAGCACAAAAACGCAACATGGAGGGGAGAAAGGGGGAAGCGATCACAATGATTGCCAGGCAAACCCCACCCACCACCACCAGGGGGACAAGCAATAGAAATGTGGGTGAACGGAGACAGCGGTTGGTGTAAGAGAAGAAAATAATAATAATTTACAGTTTATCAAGGGGTCACGAGCGGGGGTGAGGGGGGGGAGGTGGGGAAAAGAGGAGTTGATACCAAAGGCTCAAATGAAAGTAAATGTTTAGAAAATGATGATGGCAACCTATGCACAAATATGCTTGATACAATTGATGTACGGAATGTTCTAAGAACCGTAAGACACCACCCCCCATAAAATGACTTAATAAAAAGTTTTAAAAAGTGAACAGATTCATATTGGGAATGAACCATTAATCAATTCTAGGTTGAGAAAAACTGGCAGAGTGAGTAGAAGCCAGATGCAGACATCAGCGTTAGTTACTAGCTGTGTGGTCTGTGGCCGGGAGTGTAACCCCTCTCAGTCTCTGTTCTCTCATCTGAGATCATTGCGTGCAGACACACTGGCCACAGGTGAGAAAACGTCCTGGCAATTCAGGGAAGGGAATGCAAGTCCAAGAGCTTTGAGGCAGAGGATCAAGTTTGGGTAATCCCCTCACTGTAGCTCCTTACTCTGCAAGCAACTGGGACAATAACGTCCAACCAAAGGACCCCACTGGCAGAGCTGCCAGGAGGATCAACAGTGTTTGTGTAGGGATCCCGCTCAGCAAAGAGGAAAGCACCATGCAGCATAGAACTTCTCCTGGAAGCAGGACGCTTCAACATCGCTGAAGGCTTAGAAACCGCCATCCTTATCTGAAAAATCAAATCCATCTTGAGGTTAGAGTTCTGGTTTATGATCATCTACTTCTTGTGCCAGAAATGAGCTCAGCCGAAAGTGTCATTAACTACCCACTGAAGTGGGTTCCCCGTCGAGATTCTTTTTATCAGTCGGCTGGTTGTGAAAAGCGAGGTAGGGCTTAATGACAGCCATTACCCAGAGAGCCCTGCTGCCCTACCTCCTGAGGCGCTGCAAAAGCCCCCTCTCTTCTGGACTCGGGGGAGACACTGATGGAGCCAGGAATGAATTCTTTTCTCCCTCTAGCTTCCCTAGGAGCCAAAATGATTCCAGTGTGAGCTGAAGAAACAGATGATGCTAGAAGGGCATCTCTAAATGACTTATCTTCTCTACCCCAGCCTTCCTCCTCTTAGTTTCCCCCTCCACACATGATGCCAGCAGCTGGGGCCGGGGGGCAGGGGGAGGGGGTGTCTCAGCTGAGCTTCCAGATGAAGGCATCCTTAGATAGAAAAGTATGGTGATCTGCTTCCTACAAATAGCCAACGGAAACCCTACGGCACAGACGGACGACAGACTCATCTAGTACTGGAAGATGAAGCCCTTAGGTTGGAAAACACCAAAAATATACGTCATGGCATTATGTCCAACTCACAACAACCCTATGTGAGTTTTCTGAGACTGTGTTTATGATGAACAGAGAGTTTCATCATGCTCCAGTGAGCAGTCATTGAGTTTGAACCAACGACCCTGCAGTCAGCAGCCAATGCCTAACACATAGGCAAAAAATGGCACGGGACCTGGCAATGTTTTGTACTTGGGCTTGCCGCGAATGATAGGCAACTTGGCAGCAACAATAACACACAACATACAACATGATGAGAACCCAGGCTTTATCCAGTGGAATTCAAAGCAAAATTTCTTTCCAGCTTTCTAAGAATTATCCAAACACTCATCTGAGGTCATCAGCTAATATAGTGACGTATGTTAATTATCTCCAAAGAGTGGGATAGTGACTAACAGTTGAGATGATCTCTACTGCCCCATCACCCCAAAATGGAAGAATTACTCATAGAATTTCACAGGCAGTGGTAGAGAGGAAACGGATTCTAGTTTCCAGGTCTTTCCAGGGATCATGGTGCTAAGCCTACTGAATCTACTCTGTCTGTTGTTGTTATATGTGTGTAGCTGTCCCATGGGGATCCTCTGGAGAGTGGAAGAATGGTTCAGTCTCAGCGCCACCCTTAGACAGTCATATCGTTAGGCTCTCATCTTAACTTTAATCTGCTATGCCCCTTCGATGAGCCTTCAGTCAATTCAACTTTTTCTAGTGCAATGTGGCTGTGAAAAGTTTAATTGGGATAATATGTATGTATTCTTTGTCCATTGTGAGGTACTGAACACAGGAGAGACGTTGTCAGTAAAGTCACAGAACGCACCGTACATTTTCACTCAGATTCTAAGTCACCTCCTAAAAGAAGTAGGATTGAACTGATAGAGCTGATGAAGACACCCCTGGTGAGACCTGGTTACTGGAGTCCAGCTTGAACATGTCCACTGGTCTAAGGCAAAAGAGCTCGGAGACAAAGAGGAGGGGCCACTACTGGTATAAGCTGAACCGTGTTCTATAATATACGTTGAAACTCTAGCCACAACTGAAAGGCAAGACTGGGGTCATGATAGTGGAGGGTGAGGAAGCCTCAAAGAACCAGCAGAATCATGTGTGTTTCATGGGTGCTACACTGCACTCTGATTGACTCATCTTTTCCTTGTGACCCTTCTTTGAGGGTATGTCCCATTGTCTACAGATGAGTTTTGGGTCTCTGCTCTGACACAAACATACACACACATACCCCTCATTATCTACAATGTTTTTCATTTGTTTGTTTGTTTGTTTGTGGTCTTTTGGTGCCTGTTACCCAATCCCGTCTCATCTCATGATCTCACAGGCTGGTGTGCTTCTTCCATGTGGGCTTGTTGCTTCTCTGCAAGGCTTAACTTGTTTAACTTCAAGTATTTAATACCCCAGACACTGTATCTTTTGATAGCCAGGTACCATCAGCTTTCTTCACCACATTGGCTTAGGCTCCCATTTGTCTTCAGCGATTGTATCGGATGGTGAGCATCACAGAATGCCAGGTTGTTAAAACAAAGTGTTCTTGTGTTGAGGGAGGGCTTGAGCTGAGGTTCAAGTCTATTCACTTCCTGAATGTATTGTATATATAAATATATGTACCTAGGCCAATACCTCTATTTTTATGCATTAATGTATTTATATAAGTACATACCTATGTTTATACCTCTACACATAGCTTTGCTTCCTAAATCTTTTCTCTGTTTCCCTTTACCTTCCTCCTGCCCCACCAACATGCTCGCCCTTCTTCTGCCTCTTAGTAATGCCTCTCAGCTAGATTGTGGTTGCTCCAACATCACCGGGATAAAACCTTTATATATCTGGCGGATGTTTCTTCTAGCTGCGTGATTTTGGATGATCTCTTTGAACCTTAGTGTGGTAGTCACCTAATCTGTTGTCAATTTAAGGATTAATAGTTTAGGGGTGGAGTCTAGGCTGTCAATCTGGAGGTAGCCAATGAGACTTCTGTGGGCATGGCCTTCTCCTGAGAATTCTGGGAAAGCTGGGACTTCCTCCTTGGTGACAGAAGACACCTCTCTCGCTCTCTGCTACTCCCTGGGAGACATCGCAGAAGACAAGCCACATGGATACAACCAGACCTCAGAAGCCAGAGAAGCCACAGAGAGACCCCTGTCAGCACTGAGATGGTTACACCATCACTGGACCCAAAGATTTTCTACCCACTGGCTTGTGATCATCCTGTGTTTGGCTTTATTGCATGTGTTTCGTGAGTCTGAAGAGGACCTTATAGTCTACCCAGACTGTTTCTGCTCTAAAGCAAATACTACCTTACCGAAAACCAAACCCATGGCGACTGAGGCAATCTGACTCATAGTGAACTTATAGGACAAAGTAGAATTGTCCCAAAGCATTCCCCAGGCTGTAAACCTTTCCAAAAGCTGCTACATCTTTCTCCTGAGGAGAGACAGTGGATTTGAATAACTAACTTTCAATTAGCAACCAAATGCTTTACCCCCAGAGTTCCTTCAGTACCTTAGGAGACTGCTGTAAGGGTTAACCCTTAGAGAGAAAGTTAAGCGTTAACCCTCACAGAGAATGTATGTGTACACATCGGCATGCCGTCCAGTATGTCAAGGGGGCTGAGAGACTATGTGTTAATTCTGAAAGCTTGGTTCGTGCACACATTTAAGCAGCTGTTGTTGATAACTCTACGTGTTACAGAATAGAACTGCTCCATAAAGTTTTAATGGCTGTAATTCCAAATTTTTTTTTAACCCAAGGCACTTCTGCATGGGTTTACACTGCCAACTCTGGGTTCATAGTCAAGCCCAGATTGTTTGCAACACCAAGGACCCTTCTCTGCTCAGACGCTTCTCAAGTTCTAGCTAAATTGTGGATTCAACAGTCAGTCAGAATTTCCGGGATGTAAAAATTATCCTTGTACTTCCGGAACTTCAGACTGCAGATTTTCATTATGATCCAAAGTTCCGCATGCCCCTTTCAATACTCAGTGAGTGCTGGATATGCAGATCTGGAGAGGGAAAGCGGAAGGTTAAAGAAAACAAGCACACAAAGGTCATCTTTTGCGGGGGAAATGTGCTGCAGGAGGAGAGATGAAAAATTAAACCTATAAAAATTATGAAAGAGGAAGAGGCATTTCAACTGAAACGTTGAAAACCAGGTAGATTTGGAAGTATAGAAATGGAAGGGAAGTGTATTCTAAGTCAATGGAACAAAATAAACAGAGAGGCAGACCATACAAAGAAAGAGCCTTTCAGAGTAGCTAGCTTGACGGCGATGGATTACCCCGTGAACAGTAAGTACATGCACACAATCTTCTCGCTGACCGTCGTCCACAAAAGACAACTCGATATAGTGAAAGTTGACGGCAAACCAAAGGATACCAAAAGCTTCTGGTGTTCATCTATATTTAGTTTTTGCTTTCCCTTAGGAACATGGGAGCATTCTGCTTCCCTACCACGCTATAGTGAGGTGGGTTATAGGATTAATTCTGACCAAGGAGTTGCATGTGCTGAAGTGGTAAGTGTACTTCGTGGTAAAAGCAATCACTACTAAAGTTATATCTAGCCCCTCTTTCTCTGCCACCTCCACTCTTTCTCCAAATAGCGGCGACCACTCACACACAGATCACTGACTTGTTGGAAGGACAGCAGTGGCCTAGAAAAGTCTCTTGGGTGTTTAGTTAACATTTTATAAGAACAAAGTAAGTCTCGAGTTAGTCATGGGGATTTTAGGAAGCTTTGCTCTGGCAGCAAAACAAACTTTCACAAAAAAGATTCTTATGAAGACCATTCCGAACCTAGTATCTCTACTTGTTTCCTTGGGATGCCAATCCTCAATATATTTATGGCCAAAGAAAGACCTACCTATTCCATTTGTACTGTACCCCCAGCACACATACATGCCTTCGGAGTGCCCTACGAAGAACAAACAGGATCTGTTTAAGGTAGCAGCATTACCCACGGCTTTGTGGCTTTATTTTAAAAAGCAATGGCTGAGGAAAATATTATTACAAATCTTGAAGCTACTCTGAGTTTTGGATAACATGAACAATGACTTCATGGTAGCTTTGCATTGTGATAATTACTACCACTTAGTAAATTACTGAAAGTCTGACGTTATTAGTGGACACCTGAATGACCTTGGCCAATTTCCCCCACGGCAATCCTGTCATATTATGATTATTATCCCAAATATAGAGATAAGAAAACAGGCTCAGAGAAGAAACATGACTTGTCGAAGTTCACCCAAGGTGGTTAAAAGATCACCAAGATTTAAACTCAGATACATCTGATTCCAAAGCCAAGTTCTAATCGTGTGGAGTGGTACTACTTCTTAACATTTAGAGGAAGGATGGAATTTTACCCGGACATGATCATCTTTAATGAGGAAAATAAACATAATGGAGCAGAAATCATGCGCACCAAGTGTTCATTTTCTCCTCTACACTACCCAGCCTCCTCAACTATTCAGTTGGAGTCATGCAAATAGTTTGGACCAATGAAGCATGAGCCAATGTGGCTTGTGCTATTCGCAGGCTGAGGGAGTGAAACGTTTCCCACACCCTTCTCTCGATTATCTGGGAGGTCACATCATTCAGTCGACCTGTCTACAGGTAAAGGAGAATCTCCCAGCCTTCATGAGATTTTTATATGAATGAGAAATAAGTTCCCAATGCGCCAAACCAAGGGTAACTGCCTTTAGAGCCATTTGGTTGTTGTTGTTGTTGTTTTTCTCATTGAACCACGGGTAAACAGAATGGAATTACTCCTAATGACTCATAACCTCTTTTGATCGTTGATACTTGGATGGCCCACTTTTATTTCATTGCCTATTAAATTAGTCATTTTAAATAATGAGTACACTCATGAAACCACTTTCAGAGCTAAAATTGGAATCTTGAGACTAACCTTCATCTAACTGCAAGCTCCTTCTACCAACTACTTCCCTGCCTTCCCTTGCCTCCATCAGTCATCACCTGAAATCCTGTATTCTGCATTCCAGGGCCTTCTGCAATGTATAGTCTTATAGCCAAATTGTGTAGTTCTCAAAGTATATATATATTAGGTTTAAGGTATATTTGTCTAATATATATATATATATATATATATATATATAAAGGGTATTATGCCATGGTTAATCAGTTGGGACCAAGTAGTTTTTATGTAGTGTTATATCACTAATGTTTATCTAGAGACCAAATTCATTGTCATAGAACCAATTCCTACTGGCAGTGACCCTGTGGTATACAGTTTCTAAGGCTGTAAATCTCTTGGGGAGCAGACCACCTCATCTTTCTCCTGAGGAGTAGCTGGTGGGTTTGAACTTCAGACCCTGCAGTTAGCAGTCCAATGACTACCTGACTGTGTCACCAGAGCTCCCATTTAGAGGACAGACCCTGGAAAATAGTACATTGCTCACATGTATCTAGACACCAGTCCCTGGAGAAAGACAGCATGTCTGATCAATGGCTTGACCACAAGAGCTGCAACAACGGGCTCACACAGAATAAGGGCTGAGAGGTGGCACCACACCAGGCAGGGCTCCCTTCTGATGTACACGGGGTTCGGTGAGCTGGGGCAGCCTCAAGTACCTCACAGCAATGACATTGACCTTGTGATGGCGTGTTGCTACAATTACTTGTCTGCGTGATGGCGGACTTCTTTGCCTATATATGTTCTGCTCAGTATCCTTTCCAGGAATCCTGGTGGCATAGTGGTTATGTGTTAGGCTGTGCTTCTCATGGCCAGCAGTTCAAACCACCAGCAGCTCCTCGGGAGAAAGACTGGGCTCTCCCTCCTGTAAACAGTTGCAGTGTCTGAAAGGACCGGGCATCGTTATGAATCAGCATTGACTTGATGGTGAGAGGAAGAGAGCATCTTTTCCAAGATGTCAGGGAGCTGAAGAATAGTTAGTGACCATAAACAGTTATCACAAGAGGAGAAAACCCCAAAACATTGCAAATGAACTTGAAGTCAGCAATACTGGAGCTTAGATTGCACTGTGCTGCATCCAAATTTTACTCCTTAGGTCACGGTTTTCTCTTTTCTAAAATTGCCACATTCAGACTTTTCTTTTTACTGGACTGTGGTAAGGACTCAACATAATAATGAATGGACCACGCATTTCTGAATTCTAACATGCTACATAAATATTATTACAAGTGAGGGAAAAGTGTTTCAATCTGCTTTTTAAAGTTCACACACACACACACACACACACACCTTGTTTCCTATGTCAACTTAAATCAGCACATTCAAGCCTGTAGCCATATTTCTACTCCGGCTGTCCCCAGGAGCAATCATCAATAGAATAAATAGCAAATTGGAATCATCCATCTCCCTACCAGATGTCTCCGCCCTTTCTGCTCTTTGAAGCTTCAGATGATACTCATTATCCGTCTTCCAACAAATTGCAGGTGAAGTAGCTTTGGAGTTGGGTGCATTTTATCCAGCAAATGTTTCTTTTCCTCTATATGTGTGTGAGAGAGAGACAGTTCCATGGAACCATAGTCTCCATTGAGCAGAGTGGCTGGCAATAGTGCAAGGAGAATGGACTTTGGGGGCACCCAAAGGAGGTTTGTGACCCAGCCATACCATTGGCTGCCCTGTCTCAGAGGAGGTACATGTGTGTGCTCAATAGCCACCTGTGGCTGGGGCTACGGATTTGGGTACCATTACTATAGAACATTGGCATCAATATTCTATATTGAATATTGTTCTATTGAAAGTTCTATTGAACAGAACAAGAGGTTCCAGGGCTTGACTTGAAGCAGAGGCTGGATGCAAATAAGGTCAGGATTGAAAAGAAACATCTGAGGCAATATGGTGGCTGCTACTTGAACTTGTCCAAGTCTGTATGTGAAACAGAAAATTCTGCCTCCTTACAGCAAAGTCTTGTGGGGGCGTGGGGTAACATGGAGCCAACATCAAGGAGTTTGAGAAGGAAGAGAATGTTTTGCAACTGATTGCAGTAGCTATTGTTCTATACTGCTTGCTGTGATTGAACTATGAAATGATATATCCATATGTGCTTCCAAAAAAAAATTTTGGGGGGGGAAACATCATTTGGCTCCAACAACTCTATTAAGGGTTCCCTGGATCAGAAATAAAGAAAGGAAATGGAGTCATTCCTTCTGCAACCAACCATCCTTAGCATCAAGTAGTCCAATACAGAAACTTTGTTTAAATCTTCACATACAATCCTCAGAGAAGCACCTTGCCCTGCGTGACAGTCAATATTGGATCCTACAGAACAATGGTGAGACTTGAAGCTATAATATTTTAAATGTCCATATCCACTTGAAAATTTTCTTGGTTCTTTCCTATAGTAGATCATGATGCTTTATCATTATTGTTGATATCAATATAATAGGATATCTATGGGACAACATTACTTCCAACCCATATATTACTCTCGGCTGTGTAATTCCTTGTGAATCATAGGATCATTTCCACACGGTTGCCATCATTCCAAGGCACTCCATTGAAACAGTGGACTAAGTACTGGCCTAATTGCTGAAGAGTGGGAAGTTTGAACCCATAGACAAACATGGCGTGGCCTGCTTTCTGAATAATGTGCCGCCTCAGAAACCTTACAGAGTGATTATGCTCTAGTCGATAAGGTCACTATGAGTCAGGGTCAGCTTGGTGGCAGTGGGCTTGGTTTGGGGTTTGGCCATTGCTACAAAATGTCCCTTCCTCCTTCAGAGACATCTACATTCATTGAGCCATGGAACGACAACCCTGAGGGGCTTTCAGACTCAATTACTTCTGGGGACTAAGTCAGCTCGCGAGGGGCAGAGCCGGGATGAAATGCTGGATCTTTAAGTTTTCTTTCAATCGCTCACATCACAGTCCTGATGATAGAGGAACACAAATGTCTACACAGAAATTCTACCTTGACACACTCAAAACTGGGTCAGAGTAGACTAAAGCCGAAGAGGAAGGCTATGGAGCTAGTCTTCTGGTCTCTCAAAGTTGGTTTTCTCAGTTGCTGTCAGCCCAGGACTGCTTTCTCCACCTACTGAACCAGCTTCCAAAGGACAGAGAAGAGACTTTCCACTGCCGTAAAGAGTGACAGTCTTGGAAATGCATACAGAGTCTGTGCTGCCTTGTCCTAGTGCAGTGGTTCCCAGCCTTCCTAATGCGGCAATGCTCAGGTTGTGGTGCCCCCCCCCCACCATAAAATTATTGTCGTTGCTACTTCATAACTGACATTTTACTACTGTTATGAATTGGGCGACCCCTGTGAAAGGGTCGTTTGACCTCCAAAGGGGTCTAGACGCACAGGTTGAGAACCGCTGTCCTAGCGGGTCACCAGGAGTCAGCATGGACTCCCTGACAGTGAGTTTTGTTCGGTCCTACGAAGCTTCTGCTGGTTGGCTCTGTTGTGTGTGGCACTGCACCAAGGGTACAGGATGCATGCAGCAAGGGCACCTCCTGGGAGGTCTTACAATCTTGTAAGAGATAAATACTGAAGAAATAAACCTCTCTCATCCCTTACCCCAGTGCTCACACCACACTCTGTTTTCATTCTGAGTTCCTGAGGACTGGCAGAAAGCTGGAAAAACATTCTTCCATTTTACATAAAGTTTTGACACCAGAGTCCAAGAGGAGGTGGGAACTTCCAGACAGAGCAGAAAGGATGTGCCGGTGCCTGCCAATTATTAGCTCTATAGCCTTGGGTCAGTTACTTCACATCTAGGATTGCCAGATTTAGCAAACAAAAGCACAGGGAACCCAGTTAAATTTGAATTTCAGATAAACAGTCAATGTTTAGTAGAAGTATGTTTGAAATAATTCATGGACTATGCTTATAATAATATATATGTGCATATATATACACAATCATATGGATGTGTTTGTGGCGAATCTAAAATTTCCATTTAGTGGGGTATGTTGTGTGATATCTGGCAGCCCGATTCCCTTTGGCAGGCATGCTTCATCATCTGTGAAATGAGATAGCAATATCTCCTTTGGGTGTACAGTTAGAATTTAATTAACGTATGGGAAATTTTGGCACATGATAAGTATTCAATAAACAGTGCCTCTTCTCACTTTCCTCACCCCTCACAAATAGCAAAATGTACTTGGACAAAAGTATCCTGCCCAGCCGATGGCTTAAAGGGAGCCAAGCAGTCAGATTTGGAAGGGAAAACAGAGGTCCTCTGACCTAGCTCCTTCACCCTCTCGATTCTACCCAGTGGGGCCTGGCCTGAGTACTTAGAAACGAATGCCTAGGTTAATATTAACTGAAGCCAGGCCAGAGTTTGTAACATGTGTGTGTGGATGGGGTATTTGGGTGTGGACAAGAAGTATTGTCATCTATACTAAAAGAACTTAAATGACAGATGATCAATATGGTGCTGAATCTTTACAGCAAAAGCCATTGCCCCAGCCACTTAATCGTACCCACACACAGACTATGTATATACACACACGTTTTATATATATATATATATATATATATATATATATTCAAAATAAAGGTGGGTATACAATTGGGGTCAAAAATGGGAGATAGAAAATGACAGGTCGTGGAGGTTCCTTTTCCTACAAAGAAAGGCAGTGAGCTCAGGGATGCAGATCTGGTCCTACGGAAGCATCTTTGCACGGTGCTCTGCTGAGACCATGCCACCCCCCTGCTCTGCTCTGCTCAGCAAACCCACAAAGTAGTCTGGGTCCTTGCTCATCAATTCGATGAAGAAACCTGAGTATCAGCATAGGGGACAGCTGCTGGGAGTCTTTGACTCTTGTGCTCATTCTAAAATGTTGGGTCCTGCCGGCATTAGGTGCTGTCAACACTTGTCTCGCATTACCAGGTAAAAGAAGGACCTCCCACCCCTAGGTTTCAAGTGGGCCCTCCCTTGAGAGTGGCAAAGAATGGGGACACTGCTTGGTGGGGCTGTGCTGTCGTCTTAAAGGCTACCTGATCATATCACCACTGGCTTCACTTTGCCCTTCTCTCGTTGTTGCTGTTAGCAAGCTGGTTACTGATTATGATTTATGATGACACCAGGTGTGTAGAATAAAATTGCTCCACAGGGTTTTCACAAATGTCACCTTCCAGAAGCAGATCACTGTGTCTTCCAAGGTGCCTCTGGGTAGCTTTGAACTGCCAATCGTCTGGCTAGTTGTCAAGTGCCTAACCATTTGTGCCACCCAGAAACTGCTTCTCAGGGACCCAAGGTGCTGCGTGACTGAAAGACAAACGTTAGCTGTAATAAAACTCTGGGGTGTGATCAACTCAGCCTCTACCTAAAAGACTTCCGATTAGGCAGCATGCGTTTGTCTTGAAATGCATGGTGTAATGGTAAGCAGTTAAAGAAAAGAGGGGCCCAGGGAGGATGAGAAGGGAAAGCTCATGTATTCATTTCTGAAATGTTATTCTTGGGACAAGCACAAGTTGTAAGAATCATGGTATGGGGCAGCAGTTCTCTGAGCAGGATCTGAGAGCCCAAGGGTCCCCAAGACCCTTTCAAGGGCCCAAGAGGTCAACATCATTTTCCTAGTAATTTTTAGGTGTTATTTGCCTTTTTTCATGTTTTCTCAGGAGTATATGAGTATTTCCATAGGCTATATGATGCATTTAT
Organism: Tenrec ecaudatus; assembly: GCF_050624435.1. NCBI lineage: Eukaryota > Metazoa > Chordata > Mammalia > Afrosoricida > Tenrecidae > Tenrec > Tenrec ecaudatus. The sequence continues at coordinate 45,273,987 of NC_134539.1, read as the reverse complement.
AATTAACCATAAAAGCCTATAAAATACTCCTCCCTTTTGTAACTCCTTGTCTATGTGAGGGCTGGGTTCCCCTTACACACCTCAAGCAAGAAAATATATAGCAGCAAAAGTTGTTACATATATTTTCATAACAACCACAAAAGAAGATGTTATATAGTAACAGATTGCAGGAACAAGTAGACATGAGGATTCTGCTGTTTTCTATTAAGGCAAGCATTAAAGCTATTTGAAAAGAAAAATAAATAACAGTAAAGCCAGGTCATTCTTCCTCCTAAGCACCCTTTTGTCTTTTTGTTACTCCACAGCAATTTTTCATATAATTGTTTATTAGGTTAAACAGCAATGGATTTCTAATAAATTAAGTATTGGTAGATAGGTATGTACGTGACAACAAAACATCTTTAGCAGCTCAATAGTTTTGAGTTTACAGAATTAAAAGCTAATAGAATTTTCCCAAGGACTTTTGGAAACCCCTTTGTATATCTACATGAAGAAAATATTAGGAGGGTTCTTTAATATTTGGAATGGCTTAGAGATGGACAGGTTTGATCATCACTGGTGTATGATAAAAAAGCGCCAAGTGTAATGGAAATAAATGCAATTGATCATGAAAACTGGGCTGTTATGAAGCTGTGGACTACATCTGTTGAGTGGTTTTAGGTAAACAGGTACAAGATACACCAAACGGTAAAACCCCGGCAGAAGGATTTCAATCCAATAAGAACATTCTAAAGGCCTGAACTCTCCCAAACCGAAAGAGACTGCCGTGGCAGGGAATGAGCTCCCCGTCCTTGGCAGGATGTGAGCAAATTCCAGATGTTGTAGAGAAGCAGCCAAGGACCAGAGGAGGTCAGGGTGTTCACGGACAACTGGGGAGCTTTAAAGATCTCTCACAGCGTGAGGATCTCTCTGAAGAAAATATCTAAAATGACTTCTGTAGAAGTCCAGAGCAGCACTTCATGGCACCAGTCTGCACCCCAGAATCACTTCTTAGCAGAGCAGGGAACGGAAGCAATGGCTCCCACCTGGTGCCTTGTGGTAACTGCTCACATTTACATTAGGAGCTTTCAGAAGACTCACAGTTACATCGGAAGAGCTGGCAAAACTCTCCAGTTGCTTTATTTAATGTGATCCTGCTGACAGCCATTTGAGGTAGATATTTCAAAATCGGGGTTCCAAAAGACAACGGGAATTGCCTAAAATGTTGCAGAAGCGTAAGCGGTATGTCTTCCTGGCATGGAGCACGGTGTTCTTTCTGGTGTATGTATCTTCCCCCCTCCCCCGCCCCCCGTCCCAGGACTGGCTCAAAGACTGGGTAAGCCACGCACCCTCAAAAGCACAGCTCTGCCATCGACACACTCGCCTCAGGTGGCCGCGGCGTAATGAAACTGTTTACCTAGTTTGACTCACACCCACTTACCCAGTGCAATGTCTTTGCTCACGTGAAGATGTCTTTTACCTCGGCCCTCCTCCTCGAAAACGCCTTCCTAGGAAACCCTGGCCTCTTGTGGAGACTGAACGATTCCACTGCCCCCAGGCACACGAATGAGTTGTTTTAGGCTGTGGGTGAGTTTCATGTTCAGGAAACCCAGCAGCTGGGCAACGGCAGCTTGGGCACCCGGGGGTGAGGTGCCGCCCGTCTCCCTGCCGTCTGCCCTCTGCTCAGATGTTACCACCTCTGTTGGGTGGCACTTCCACCTGCCTGCAGCCATCCTTCCTTGGGCAGGGAGCCCTTCAGATTTTACAAGCCAGGCGGGGTCAGGCCTGGTGAAAATGTGAATGGGGAATGCCCAGAACAACAAAGGCAGCAGGCAGTTTTCCTTAGGAAATGGGGGAGGAGCCAAGCCACGTGCCAGCAGCTGTGGATCACCCATGAGGAGACAATGCACGGTGACAGTCAACCTCCGTAAGCGGCGCTAAGTAGACAGGCCTGTGGAAACCCACACAGAGCTTAGAGTCTGAGCAGACAATCCTTAAAGAAAGACTTTGGTTTTGATGATTTCTAAACAGTCCGCGCCTGGCTCACGAGGATGTGCAGGCGAATTGGATGGTACCAATTTCTAGAGCAGGAGTCAACAAGTGTGTCCTCTGAAAAGGCAGGGAGTAGAGAGACGAGGCTCTGTGGGCTGGTGTTTTCTGTCTCAACTAATCCACTCTGCCACATCTGTCTAGAGGCTTGCATTCCAGTAAAACTCTCTGACGGACTTTGAAATGTGTATTTTACATAATGGTCAAGTCACAAAACAATCTTCACTTCCTTTTCAACCATTGAAAAATGAAACTAGCCCTCACCACTTTCGCTTGAGGACTGGGTTAAAATAGGAAGTGAGCAAGGCTTGGCCTGCAGGCTGGAGCAGACCTCCGTCCTGGAGCAGTGCTCCTCAAATTCTATTTGGTAAACAGTCTCTTTTTTCCTGTTTTGCTGCTTTCTCTGTTAGATACATTTGGAAAATGATATTCAAATGAATTGTTACGCAAAGAAAATAGGAAAATGACATGTACAATGCAATCCAAATTCCATCAGAAAATGGAAAAAAATCCTCAACTTTCTATGGAATGACACGAGCCTCCACACAGCTAAAGCAATGCGGAGAGAGAAAAACAAAGCAGGAGAACTCACACTTCCTGATTTTAAAACATGTTGTACAGCTACAATAAGCAAAACAGTCTGCTGCTGCTCCACACCTAACCCAATGGGATCGACCTGAGCGTCCAGAAATCAACTCACGTGTCTACAATCAAGGGAGCCTCTTCACTGAATGGTGTTGAGAAATTGGATTTCAACATACAGAAAAATTAATCAGGATCCATGCCTCGCACCATATCCCACAAATACTTTGAAATGGATTAAGACCAAAATGTGCAACCTAAAACCATAAAATTTTTAGAAGAAAATTCAAAGGCATCTCTGTAAGGCCTAGTTATTAACAATGAATCATCTCGTTTAATAACAAAAGCACATCTAGCACAAGACAAGATAGATGTGACCTCATAAAAATGTAACCGTGTTGCAGGGAATCCAGGAGATGGCTGATCCCTTCAGGACCAGTGGGGAGGGTGGCGATACCGGGAGGGTGGCATAGAAAGGGGGAACCGATTACAAGGAGGTACATATAACCGCCTCTCTGGGGGAAAGACAACAGAAAAGTGGGTGAAGAAAGACGTCGGACAGTGTAAAATATGACAAAAGAATAATTTATAAATTATCAAGGGTTCATGAGGGAGGTGGGAGTGGTGAGGGAGGGGGAAATGAGGAGCTGATGCCAGGGTCTTACGTGGAGAGAAAATGTTTTGAGAACAATGAGGGTAATGAATGTACAAATGTGCTTTATACAATTGATGTACATATGGATTATGATAAGAATTGTATGAGACCCCAATAAAATTATTTTTAAAAATTAAATGCGCTGTTCACTACCAAAAACAGTGAAAAGATAACCTACCAACTGAAAGAATATCTTTGGAAATCATATGTCTGAAATTAATCTAGCAAGCAAAGCATATTTATAACGTTAAGAATGTAACAACAAAAAGAAAAATAGCCCTTGTGGAGATCCAAAGCCCATTTGTCTGCCACTGGAGATCCCCTTGCAGAGGGGTCCCTTGCAGAGTGGTCTAAGGGAGGAGATGAGTCAGTCAGGGTGCGATGTAGCACCGATGAAGAATATAGCTTTCCCTCTAGTTCCTAAATGCCCCTCCCCACCATCACTATCATGATCTGAATTCTACCTTGCAAGTCTGGATAGAGCAGAGGATGTACAGTGGTGCAGATAGGAGCTGGAGGCACAGGGAATCCAGGGCGGATGATACCTTCAGGACCAGGGGTGTGAGTGGTGATACTGGGAGGGTAGAGGGAGAGTGGGTTGGAAAAAGGGAACCGATACAAGGATCTACATGTGACCTCCTACCTGGAGGACAGACAACTAAAAGGAGGGTGAAGGGAGATATAGGACAGGAAAAGATATGACAAAATAATAATTTATAAAT